>NC_079383.1:15521852-16850602 GCF_021018895.1 Seriola aureovittata
AGACAGACATATCAATAAACTGGAGGCAAAAGAACAAGGAAGGGCATTTCAACAGGGAAGTCAATGTGAAGGGGGAAAACTAAGAAATATGAGGAAGGTATCTGGTCAGTGGGAAAAGGAGCAAGTAAAAATGCAGAAAGTCCATGTTCTCATTTCATTTGTGTGGTCAACATGACGGAAAGTTGTTAAAAAGAAAAAAAAAAAAAGGGGGGGGGGGTGTCTTGCATTCCATAAGCTACAGATTTCAGAAGGCCTCTTTACCTCCAGGCTTTTATTACTTTTCCTCTCATCCGCAGAAAGCATGACTCAAATCACAACCATGAGGAAATATCGAGGCATCGATAAACAAAAGCAGCCTGATGTCTTATTTGGTTGTAGATGGAAGCTCAAAACAAGGTGAGGAATGTTAAATGACAGAAAACACAGTGTTACACAGCCACTCGTGCTGCTACGCACCACAAATACACATTTAAAAAGTTGCCCCTGCACCCAAGCCTTCCTGTTTGTTTGCCAGTAATGACAAACCTTCAGTCAGTTGGGAGAAAAACAAAAAGACAGGGAGGTCTAGCTGTCATTTAAGTTGATTTTTCAAGACGGTTGTGCATATGGTTTAGTCACTACAGGACAATGAGCAATGCCCCACTGCTCCTGTGACTGCAAAGCCATCTGGTGACCACCAACCCCAGGCCCTAAAAAACAGAATCTGTCAATCCATCCAACATTTTGAGATCACATTTTAAAATGTTTTTTTTGTGCTTACATACTTGATGTTTTCCTAATTTTACACGTGCACTATTATATAAAAAAAGACATTAAATCAGTATAATTTAATTTGACATGTATTAAAAGCTCAACTCATATAGATCTGTACAGTCCTGCAGAAAGAAGTCTGTGTAAAGACAGGCATGCTGTTTGTTGTTTTCATCTCTTTTACTCCCCCTCAGTTAATCCGAGTTCAAACAGCAAGGTGAGGTTATGACCGGAGACTGCTGCATATAAACACACAGATTCTCACTCACACACACACACACAGACACAAATAAGGCAGGTTGAGCACTGAAGCAAGGCCGTAGGAGTTTGGCACTCTCACTTGTCTGGAAATCTAATGTAGGGCCAGCATGCCCAGACCTCCCAGGTACACGTACACACACACACACACACACACACACACACACACACACACACACACACACACACACACACACAGTGCATGCCAACAGGTAAAAAAAAAAAAAAAAAAAAATCAAACATGCACCAACAAAAATACCGTCCCACCTATTCCAAACATTAACCAGAGAAATGCAGAGGCTGCAGTGCTGCATAACATCCCAGCCTCAGCAGACTAGAGGGTGTCTGGATGAGTTAATATTTGGCTTGGCAACTACAGGAACTCGGAGCTTAGTCAGTCAGCTGAGACCTCCCCTTTCAGAAAGTCCATCACATTTCCTGACACTGCGTGAGTGTGTGTTTTAAAGTTCTGGACTCAGCCCTCTCTGTGACCTTTGATTAAAGGTGATGTCTCTTTGAATTCCTGAAGCATGCCTCGGCTGCGGTGTGAAAACCAGTGCCGTGGCTAAATTTGTCAACTTCCTTCACCAAACAGAAGGTCATTGTTTTGACAGGGTGAACGAAAGCAGACAAAGAAGCCATAAATGCCTGCGTGTCCCAGCAGAGGCCTTGATAAGTGTGGCGCAATGTGAGCTAATGAAACAGCGTGCACACTAGGCAGCTTCTTCTCAAACTGGGCACATGTTGCAGAATGAGAGGCTATAGCTGACAGCACAGCAGTCTCTCAGTGCTCAGAACTAAACAAACCCAATAAAACTCCCTCCCCTTCTCTCTCTCTCTCTCTCTCTCCCTCCCTCCCACACATACACAAACACACACAACCTCAAAGTAGCCTGAATCACAATGACTGCAGCAACAGATGGCTGTCAACTCACCCCCTCCACCTTCCCCGTCCCCTGTACCACATCCTCTGGCCCAGCTGTCACTTTGGGCCCCTGGCTGAGGGGGCTCTGACGCCAACCTCCCCTGAACTGGGGACAGCTGCTGCGGGAAGCCAGTGCAGGGGGGCGAAAGCTTGCACTGCACACTACAAACCTCTCTCTGTGTCCATAAGTCCTCTTCCTGTCCATGCTATCTCTGCCTCATCCCTCCCATCAGACTTATCCAGTTTCATTTTTACAACCTCCTACTACTCCTCTCTTTCCTCTGACTACTCACCATCGCTCATCCTCCACCTGAATTCCTATCGACTGGAATTTGGACTGCTCCTCTGTGGGCCCTCCTTCCTCTGGGTCCACCTAAGAGGAGGGGGAGAAACTGTCAGAAAGCATGCCAGGGTTTTATTTTAGAACATCCACAGGAACCACGGGTGCACCCACAGACCTGGATCCCTATGGAGAGGCACTTGCGGAGCGCTTCCCTCTGCGCCTTGCTGTCTGCAGAGACGTGCGCGACGGCGGAGGTGGTGGCGGTGGCAGTGATGGTGATGGTGCTGTTTGTGACATGCTGGCTGGCCGGGCCATGCACCTGAGCGTTAGCCGCCTCGATGGCTGCCGTCAGGGCCTTCATGCTGTCGATGCTCTCCGTGGAGTTGGACAGGCCCGGCTGGGAGCTGATGCCCGTCCGTTGGCCCGAGCCCCCATCCATATAGGCGTCCTGGGCAGACTCTGTGCTGCTTTGGGCTGTGATGGATATGAAGGGTTTGGATGGGGTGGTGCGTGGTGGGACAGGGGGAGGTGTCTTCTTGTAGGTGGTGATGCATGATGACACTGCAGTGGAGGAAAAGAGAAAGAGAGGGAACAAATAAGTAAAAAAAAATAAAAAATCTCAATCTATTAATTAAAAAGGTAAGTCGAAACTTTAAAGAAGCATTTCACCAATTTTACACATGAAGTTCAGTTTACTCAAAATGAGGAGGACTACATTGCCTGTGAAAACACATGATGTCATTTGCAGCTTTGGAGGGAGCTTGCAAAACTCGAGAATGTCATCAGGGTTATTTTGCCTTTGGCTCGAAATTTTTCAATGAAAATGCTGCATAACAAGCTTGGGGATGTAGAGTTTGACAGACGCATGTGTTTAACAAGCAGGGAGGGGGTCGAATGAAAGGTACAACTGAGTTGCTTTATGTAGGACGTGTTTTTGCATACTAAAGCCTGAATGTCAAGATACAGCTGGGTTGATGCAGCTGCAAATAATTACAGTCCAGCCAAGAAAAAGTAAACATGAAGAAGATAATAGGTACAAACGTAAAATAAGCAGAAACAGCAGAAATGTCTAAGTCGAAATTTGTGAATGAAAGTATGGAAACAGCATATATTTCTATGCTTAAAAATATATGATGTCACCACATGACTCTGGTGACAGCTGACACCTTGACAGTTTACACAGAGGTCTTAGGCCTCTGTGTTGGAGTCAAAATGGACAGTAGATTAGGGCCAACTTTAACGAATCAGAGCTTCGTCCAGTAATAGGATTATGTCAGGCACTTGACCCACTGATCTAGATGGTTAATCCCTCTACGCACTTACTGTACACATCGAGAGGAATTTGACTTTGCCATATATAGCCCTTGCTGTTGTTTACATGCGTACTCGCATAGTTGCAATTTAAATGATATTTACAGTTAAGCGCAGACGTTTAATGATATTGTAGCTGGAGCGCTCAGTACAGTCTAAAGGCTTTGTGTTAAATCCAAGCAAATGGATGATACTTAAAAAAAAAAAAAAAAAAAGCATCATAGTGCTGCTCGGTAACACTCTCCCTCTCTCTGTCTGCGCTCTCTCCCTCTCAGATTACAGCTACAGGTTCTGCACAGACAATGGAGCCTCTCACACAAACTGAGTCTGTGAGTCTGTAACATACCAACAGACAGAAAAAATAAAAGCATAGCCCGTCTAAAGAAAGACAACATCAGCCACGTCCTAACTACATTATGCCTTGGAATCTCCTTCCTGGCCTGGTGCTATCATCAAAAACTAGGTCGCCCTCACTGTGCTGTGCAGCAAAACTAGGACAGCGGGTTTCCTGGATCCCTTTAATCCCTTCAAAAGACAAACATCCTACCGTGCCGGGATCGCTGCTCAGTGTGCAGCAGACAACTGTTGCCGGCCACACCCAGCATGAGCAGCCATGTCTAAAACTATTAGAGCGGGATGTTGTTTGCTTTGTGTCTTGCCATCTCACTGACAGCTACAGAGAGGCCCAAACACATTGGAGGTGAACAGAGGGCTGACTTCATCCTCTTGGTTTGTCAGAGTCATCCGCCCGTCCTCCCACCTCGCTCCTGCCTCGCCCGCAGTGATTGGATGATCCCCGTCGAGATTTCAGTCAGGTTTTGACAGGCTGGAAAGTCCTCGGATGGGATGAGTGCTGCGTTGAGATGAGATCACAGCTGCTAATATGAGTGTCTTTGATGGTGGCGTACCAAACCACAAGAAAGACAAAAGAAGTGACTTACTGTGTTTCCCTCCGCAGCTAAATGTCATATGCGTTTCTTTTGAGATAAACTGCATATGTAGGAATTACTGCCAAAGCCATCCCACAGGGAATTATCTGAGCATGCCACGATATGCACCAGTGTCTCGACTTTTCACAGATGTCTAGTGAATATGAGCGACATCCAGGGCTAATCTTCAGAAAGGTCACTAAGTACAGACCCACAAGAGAACCAAAAAAAAAAAAACACACAGTGAACACACACATGCACTCACACAGAGGGAGAGGGCGAGGTCTTGCCCCTATCAGCCGTGGAGGTTCAAAGGATAGAATGTCAGCCCCCTTTCAGAGCTTCTATCCCCTGAAGTCATCTAAAAGTCACATTTGTGTGTACGTGCGTGTGCGCGTGCTGTGTTGTATGGGTACGTGCTCCTCTTCGTTCGCTCGATAAAGCGCCGTATGAAACAGGAGACAACGCGCCGCGTCCCACCTAGCTGTCACTGCGAGAGCCAGACACGCCAGAGAATGACAGGGGTCTTGAATGCCGAGACAGGTTAAGTAAACACACTCAGGAGTCAGAACAAGCCCACGCACACACACGAGCCTGCAGAGGCATAAAAATAACACTGACACAACCCAGCTTAACGTTTCAACCTCTCCACATCAAGGGAGACCACAGACTTCCTGCCACTGATATGCTCTCCGTCCATAGGGAGTTGTTGTCAAAAATGACCTGCCCCATGCCAATGACTGCTATGTGAGGGTGTAAAGACGTCATCAGACTTTCAGCTAAAATGAATGGATTAAAGTTCCTTTGTTAGAAAAACTCTGAATTTTCTGACTCTTGTCTGTCTGACAATAGCGAAAGGAAAAGCATCTGAGCGAAACTACTGTCCCGATAAGACGAGGGCCAAGTTTCCAGTTTTCACAGAAATGATAAGTAAATAGTTTGATCCTCCTGCAGCCATGAAAGCATTAGACAACGCCGCTGCCCCCGGACCTCCCACACACACAGACAGTCAAGGACGGAGTGAAGTAGGAATGTGACGCAGGAGTCCATCAGACCCCTAAGAAGGAATGTGGAAAACTCTCTTCACCAGCCACAGATAAACACTGAGGACCAAAAAAAAAAAAAAAAGTTTCTCTCTTACTTTATAATATCAGGTTTATGCAGCTTTGATCACAGAATAGGAGAGGCAACACTCATATTCTCTTTTGTGCAACAAAGAAACCTGGGAGTAACTTCCTCACTTAATGGGAGTGGGGTTGTGGAATTTCATCTCCCTTCCCTCAGAGGTAGGTGCAGCCTGCTGAGAGTATTGTCATCGCAAAGAAGAGGAGAGTTTGTGAATGACAAAACTCTAGTGGTTCTCTGCCAAATCCCTCTTTTGACAAATGCTTCAAAAGTCCCATGCCGACAAGTTGGTGTGAATAGCAGTTCGTCTTGGCAGAGCACACCCCCCTTGATAATATCAAAGAAAGCCCTCTTCCCTCCTCTGAGGCAAAGCAAAGTCTCCATTCATTTCTCCAGCATTCAGAACAAAAACAGACTTGCTTAGCCATCTATTTTTTTTGGCTCTGCTGATCACTGTGTCCCATTTGTGTGTCTGCATAGGTGTACGCTGTTTCCTTTATTTAACCACTGTGTTCATGTTACTGGACAGATTGAAGGCAGGCGGCTGCCATGTAATCTCCAATCTGTGTATCTGTGTGATAGGCCACTTCAAAGAGCAGACGGTTTGGTCTAAGAGGCTAGCTAACAGGAACGAGCTCCCCCGCGCGGGGGCCAAGGGCAAATCCACCACCATCCAAACAAATACAAAGGCCAGGAAAGGGGGCGGTCGGTATGGGGGAACATTGACAGCTGAGCCCAGCTGCGCTGTGTTTGGGATGAGGGTCTGCCAGAGGGGAGAGGGCAGAGAATAGTGAACAGAGAAGAAGAGCTGAACAAGTCTGAGGAGGAGGAGGAGGAGGGACGAGGGTAAATCAGAGTTACTGCCTGGCTCCGTCTGCCCGCTCCCTGTCCATTTGTCCGTCTCTCTCTCTCTCTCTCTATCACACACACACACAAGCACAGAGAACCAGCTGGAGTCCTTTGTGATTGCATCACCATGGCGACACATAGCAACATGAAGTTTGCTGGGAGGCTTGGCGTTTTACCAGCAGCAAGCAGGGGGGAGCTTCTGTTGGCCATTTGTTTACCTTGACAGGGTACACTGCAGCTGCACTGACACTCACCTAAACACCAGCCAACAAGAAAACACAGCAGGAATAATAGGTCGCAGCATAACTGAATCAAACAAACAACAGGCTCTCTGCATAGACAAAAGAAGTGAATGGTTGCAAATGCATATCTAATTATGTTTCTAGCCCTGAAGCGGCAGCTTTGTGCGGGTGAATGCTGAACTCTACCAACCAGTTTGTCTTGGATCCTTGTCAAAAGGCTTGTCACTGGATTTCTGGGACAGGGTCATTAGATGACAATAACCTGTAAGTTTTACACCGTGTGACACATGGTGTGTACTGCTCTTGTGAACAACAGTGCAAAAATATAAGACACGTCCTAAACGACTTAACATGGCCTCCAGTTAGACAACTTTAAGTCACTGTAAAAAAAGAATTACAAAAGGCCTTGAGTTTCAAAATGTTTTGATGTGTTAAAATAAGCTAAGATAGTTTGTTGCTCATCACTTATCACTGTTGATCAGCTAATGTTGCAGAGACACAACAAACCCTGCATACACCACATACAATAGTGCTTTAATAGGCCTCTGACAGCCCTCTGAGTCACCTGAACGTCTCACTGAGACCCTCATGTCAGTCTGCGACTCTCGACCGCCAGAGGTCAGAGGTCACCAGAGAGGGTTTCTGCTTTCCAGATGCCTGAACTCTCTCAGACACAATAGCTCACTGTGTGCGCCTGCGAGTGTAAATGTGAACAAGAGTAGCAGTCTGTGAGTGGCTTTTAAAGAGGTATATTTAGCATGTGTGAGTGCTTTTTGGTGAGGGAGTTTTCAGTGCAAATGGTGCCAGAGTTGTAAACATCCTGCACTAACTGCTGCATTTAAATTGATTTCTTGTCATAAGTTAAACATAAGCATGCATATCAGTACAAAACATTTGTTAAATATGCCTCCGGTGTCCTCAGGCCAACAGTGCTATCAACAAAGCTGTGTGCTCAGTGTGCCCCTTTTGACAGAAACCCGTGTCAACAGTGGGTAACTGCTCTGGCAGGCCTGCGTCTCCTGAATCACTAGATAAGAGTGTGTTTACAACTGTCAGCCGCCGCTAAATCTGGCAGGCAGCTGCTCCCTGTTAGGCAATAGATTCACTTCACTTAACCCACTTTCCTGTGTTCCAAGTTCAAATAGAGAGCCCGGTTACCTGCATTCCTCTTTTATGGCCCAACGCTCTCCTCGTTCTGTCAGTCAGTGACAGGCAGGGAGAGACATGCTGAGAGCTACAAATGAAAGGGGCGGGGGAAATAAAAATTGAAAGTTCAAAACATTCTTTTTAATGCTCACATTAGCATCAATACTCCCTCTGCCTTGGACATCTAGTGTTCTGAGGTTTACCTATGGGAGGGTGGGGTGACATCACTCTTGAAATATGCAACTGATTCTTTTATATTCCTCTAAAATATTAAAATAACTAACATTTATTTTAACAACAGTGTAATTCCTATCATCAACAGTGTAGAAACCAGTTAGATGACATGTATTGCAGGTACAATTATCCAGGATTTGGTATAAATATGTAATCCCAAAGTTCCCCTCAGTACAGTACTGTAGCATGCGGGCTAATCTCCTGAAGACTTTTCTTACATGAAGGGGGTTTTCTCATTAGACCTGCCCTGTGACGGCTCCAGGCCGTTTCCATTGTTCTCCCCTGCTCCTTGGCAAGGGCTTTACCCTGACTAGTCCACAACCACATGAAGAGACAAATCAGTCTTTTGTTTCTGTCCAAAAGACCTGCCTGCAGGGGGCTGAAAGAGAGAGCATGGTAACTCGACATAAGGGGAGAGGGAGAGAGATAAAGAAAGAATAATAGAAAGAAAAGTGAGTAAAGGAGGAGAGGAAAAAAAAGGGGGAGAGGGCATGGGATAAGTTTTTTGTGCTGTTTCCTTCAGTTCCTGTACATTCCATCTGCTTCGTGGGGCATAAACCCTGAGTATTAGCCCTGACGCTAAAGCTAACACACCCACACATGTCACGCATGCTTTCACTGCACTCATTTCCCACAGTATTGCTCACCGGCTGACTGAGACTATAAGAGTAGACTGGCTCGCTGTGCAGAGTGACACATCGCATGTGCTGGCAATGACAGCATAGTCGACTGTAACAAGTCGCCGCATACTTAAAAACAGAATCATGTAACTGGAGAGGATCAGTCAGTCATTAAATGAAACTGGATTTGTGATCGAGCAGTGACTAGGTGTAAATAAATCTCTGACTAAAGAACTTGTTAAAGTCAAGCTCACAGAGATAAAGACAGTGTGAAAGAAGAAGAGAGGACAGGCTCTTCATGGTGGCATTTTGTGTTGCTAAGTGGATAATACAGGCCACTTAGTCCAGTGTCTGGTAAACTAAAAATACCCACAACAACACAGCAATGTTGCCACCACACTGTCTCCAAGTGTTTAAACACAGCTCCCTGATAAAACATGACAGACTGTCCACAAGAACTGAAAGTCTGTGGAGTTACAGCCGAGTACAGGGAAACATAACCGCAAGCCTGGGGAGTAATGGACGCTGGGACAAAATAGCAAACACACGGTCAGACGGACAAAAAGACAAGAGGCTGACACACATACACACACAAGAACCAGCCTCAACTGAGAGGGCTGAAACACAATGCCGATGTCATGTCATTACATGAAGGATCACTGCTTGCTGCAGCTGCTATTTACATATAAATGCAGCAGAATGTGGTCAAAAGTTCACTTCTTCTTTTCTTTGCTACAAGCTCTCGGGGGGGATTAACTCCAAAAGTCATAACTTGATTCATGAAATGACTGGGCACAAAAAGTAGCAGAAAGCTGGATGGCAGTTTTTACAAGCGTTTTTGAGTTTACTCTTCCAGGAATGCCGTGAAACATCAGCGTCGGGTGTTGTTTCACAGTCCTGCATTCCTTCCTTCTTTCCCCCTGTTTGACGTTCTTTGTCCTGACCACTTGCACATGGAGGGGGGAAAGGAGACACTGGCGGCTTAATCCACCGCCAGAGGCATGCTAAAGCCATCTGGGCCCAAAACCAAACGTCAGGCCTTCTGCGTCTCCTATATAAGAGGAGGGATGGGGCAGGCGGGGGAGGACGGACGGAGAGACGGAGATGGAAAGTTAAAGAGAGAGAGAGAGAAGGAGGAAAATGAGAGAAAAAAGGGGGTGGGGGGGTCAGAAAGGTAGGAGGTACAACAGGGGGCTAAAGGGGGATTTGGAACAAGAACCAGGCTATACTGACGCCTACTGTCTTTTGTGGTTTCCAGTCCTGACCCTCTGACCCTATACATCCTGTTGAAGGAGAGGAGGGGTGCGGAGGGAAAGACGAGATGGCAGCTATAGGCACTGGCTGCATGTATGCACATCTGTGTGTGTGTGTCCAAAGTAGCGGGCAGCACGTATCGGGATAAATCGAACTATCTGAGAAGATGACCCGGAGCTCTATCCGTCTCTCAGGTGTGATTTTTCACACCTCTTCCCTCTCTTCCTGTGTGTTTACATCCACTCCCTGCAGAATCTTGTGGGGGAGAAACAATGGTCTCTCCAACATTCCCACTCTCCTGCCGAGAGCACTCGTCTGTCTCCTGCATTCCTTTCCCCATTCATCTCTTTCTCTCTCTCCCTCCTGAACAGAAAAAAAAAACAAAAAAAAAAACTCCTGCTACTCTTAACACGGGGGAGGGGTCTGAGTGTGCCTCTTAAAAACCTCTGAGTGGAATCAGTCCCCTTGAACACCCCCCCACCCTTTCCTCCCCGTTTTACTTGGTTAGTGAAGCAGCAAAGCTCAAAGAAAGGGAGGAGAAAGAGGAGATGCATTCTTTCTCTCCCTCTCGCTGTCTCTCAGTGTGTACCGGGGGTGAGTTGTGGCTTATTTTTAATGACTAGTTAAAAAAAAAAAAAGAAAAAAGAAGGAGGGCTAGGTCTCTTCCCCGCCTGCCACTTGCACACAGGCTCAGTCACTCAGACACACACACACACACACACACACACACACACACACACACACACACACACACACACACACACACACACACACACACACACACACACACACACACACATACTGTAGCTGAGTCTGGGACTTTCACAGAGAAGTCTTTAATTTGCACTGGGGCCTGGCCTCCCACACTGCACAGCCCAAACCACCCACTTACAGCCATGCACCATTCCTCAGAGTTACTCCAACGTCCTCCCTCCCCTCCAGATCAGTGAAAGCGAAATGAACTCTCAACCACACAATTTAGCTGTCAAGAAAAGTCTCAAAACTTTCAATATTTTGCTAAAAGAACACAGCAAAACACATGTTTTTCTCCCCTCGAGAAAAAAACTAAACAAAAAAAAAAAAAAACTCCCATCTCCTCCAGGAGATTTAAATCTATATCCCAACCCCTCTTAGGTTTTCATTCCCCCAGGGCTTTGAGTTTGCTGGCCCTGCCCAGCTTCAGCATGCGGGAGCCATGAGGATCATCCACAGTCAACGCTGAGGAAATCCTTTCGGGGCTTTGCTTTTCCTTTGCTCTCTCTGATGCCAAAACACAGACAGGAAGAGCAAAGAAAAAACAACAAAAAAAAAAAAAAAACTGAAAAAAAAAAACTGAAAAAAGGGAGGAGATGGACTGGCCCCACCTGACAGAGCAGACCCTGTCCACCTGATGTGACACGCCAGATGGGCTCTGTTACATCTTGACATTTT
Source organism: Seriola aureovittata (assembly GCF_021018895.1). Lineage (NCBI taxonomy): Eukaryota > Metazoa > Chordata > Actinopteri > Carangiformes > Carangidae > Seriola > Seriola aureovittata. The sequence goes on from NC_079383.1 coordinate 15,533,210, forward strand.
GGGAAAGTAATCCTCAAAAGTGAACCACAGATTTCTTGATTTTCACAGGAAACTGTTGTATGTGTTCTCTCTGCAGAGTGGGGTGGGTGGGGGTGGGGGTATGGGGGGCGGGGTGGGGGTGGGGGGGGCGGCAGGAGTGCACTGCCGCAGCCATTCTTTGTGTTTGCCGTAGCCCTGTCAGCTCCTCCCTGTGCCCCTCTGTCATTTTTTCTCCTCTCTCTCCTCTTTTCTCAAATGGAGAGCAGGAGGGGAAGAATGAATGACATTCTCTTGCTTGCACTTCCTGTGTCAAAAGATATCCAAACGCCACTCTTCCTCTCTAAATGGCTATAATCAAAGCATTCCAGGCCATAACAAGCTGGGACCAATTAAGTCGTAAGTAAACATAAACACCTAGCAGCCACTAACCAACGCTTTAAGTCCTGCAGATTTATCCTACTGACTTCTATTCCGCTTTAGAGCATGTACAGACAGGAAATCACTGTCTATTCAGGTCAGGGAAGTACACAATAATTACACATGATTGATATTATGATATAGCAATTTCTGCACAAATATTCAGCAAGTGCGTACAGGTGCAAGTCATCTGCATAGGTTATTTATGATCAGGTTGAATCAGAGTGTCGTGTTACGGATAAATTGGGCTGTATCCAACACTTCCAGGCCGGATCAGACCACACAAAATGTTTCTGGCAACGAGCTTCAAAGCAGCTGAGGCTATGATGACATCTAGTGAAAGATTTGATATTGCAAGTCTAAGGATTTGCTCTTTTCCCTGCTTACATTCAGCTCACAAGAACCTGATTTACTTTAAATTGAATTTTCAATTTGACATCAGACGGAGCAGAATTACACTATTAAACTCAGCATTATGATAGAAGGCCAAACACATTAAAACAAATTAAACTGAAGCTGTGGAAAAAAAAGGCAGTAAATCTACAGATGTATCATTTTTGAACTCAATTCAATTCCTCTGGATCTGCTTATCTGATGACTAACACTCTTAAGCCGACACTGAGCCGTATAAAAGGGATGCTCAGTGTTTTTCCCATGTGTCAATGAAAGAGCGACAGTGCAAGTTCCCACTGGCTTGCATTCTCAGACAGTCGTGACAGGATGAAGTAATTACTGAGTGGCTGACACACCAGCATGGCTAGGATTTATCTCCTCCAGGAAGGGAGATAGCCAAATCACAGTTTACCCACATCCAGCTCCCAGTTCAGGCTTGATCCCCGCAGCTGCAAACAGTGAAGCCACACACAGACACTTTGACACCGTACAGTCGCATGCGTGTGAGCACGCCCACATGCTCGAAAGCTCCGTCGAGGTATGGCTGCCAACCGCAACTGAGAACAGCGTCTTTCTCCTGCTTCTTCCATATGTATGCTGTGCGTGTGCTAGTGTGTTACCACATGCCTCGACCCGGCCCCTGTTTCCTGTCAAACACACCTACTAGCACCATCAAAGCAAGTGGAATGACAGTATTAAGCAGGTGTGTGTGTGTGTGTGTGTGTGTGTGTGTGTGTGTGTGTGTGTGTGTGTGTGTGTGTGAGAGAGAGAGAGAGAGCAAGAGAGAGAATTGGAGAGACAGATGACACCAGAGTGCTGTTTAATTTACATCCCCTCTTTGAATAATAATTCCACCTTAGAGGATGAGCAGCTTTGATCCACTGACACACAGGTGTATTTCACATGCAGAGGCATACGTTGCTAAGGCAGGGCTTTATCTGTCCCTGTAATTAACGCCAGAGCAGGAAATGGAGAGCACTATGTGTATGTGTTTTTTTTGTGTGTGTGTGTGTGTGTGCGACTCAGGAACAGACATGGCAGGAGGGATTGATGGAGCTCAAAGAAGCATTCCAGAGCAACGTTGTTGTTTGATCTCTGTGTCTCAGCCACATACACATCAAGCAGAGCAGAATGTCAGTCATGACTCAGGGCTACAGTATCACTCATTTCTCTATCTCAGTTTCTTTTCGTCTGTTATACACACACACACGCACACACACACTGCTATTGTTGATAGGACAGAAAATGTGCCTAGCTAACAGTTAACACTGATCTCAGGATAGAACTTGTGAGTTTCACCGGGACTAATTGCTGTAGTGAAACATCAGATGGCAGGATTTATTGCAAAACTAGTGAAGCAGCTCCATCTAGTGGTGACAAATGAGAAAAAAAAACTGATGTGAAAATGCTTAAAAACCCTTGTTTCATTTAACATCCACTTCACACTTAAATTACATTTAAGTGATGGGATCAGCTGTTTTTCAGCTCCGTCTCATGGAGAAAGCAGGCATTCTTCTGTTTGGTCTACCACTAAATGTAGAAACTGGAAGTGTTGAATGTGCCATTTCAGTTACTGTATATCGAACACGACTTTCACTTGTTCCTCTTACATGGAACCACACTATAATCTGTTTAATCATGTAAAAAGAAAAACAGATTTTTTAAAAATATGGACAGTGATGCAGAAAGACGTAGTTGTCAAACAAGTTTGCTTGTTACTTGGAGAAAACCTTGGAGATAAAGCTTTAGACTCATCAGATTTATGTTTTTCTTCTTTTATGGAGGTCCACGATTTATTTAAAACTTTCCATATAAATATGTTAAAAGTAAAGTCTAGCAGTTTGTACAATGTCGCCCTGAGATCTCTTGTTATATTTTTATGTTTGATATATAGTGTCTTGTAATTCCATGTGGGATCGGGCACATGTTTGGCATGGCCCAGACATAAAACTATCTAACTACTGAATAGACTGTTATTAGTCTGAGCATTGACAGCTTCACATGAAAACTGACACCTCCTGTATCGCATTGTCAGTGGCAGCCTTTGTTTCACACAAATACTTCAGTACAACAAGAAAGAAAGTCTCTTTTCTGTATTAGCTTAGAGCTTAACAGTTTTAATTAACAAGCATATTTTCACCTGACCTCTTCATCTTTGTTCTCCTGTTCTGCTTTTTATGTGGATTACTACAAATCTGGATTTAACTTTGCCCGCAGCAGAGGAATTAGGAGGCAGATGAAAGAGGGAAGTTGAAAGAGTAGAAGTGAGTACAGAAAAGTCAGTGAGAAAGAGAGAGAGAGAGAGAGAGAGAGAGAGAGAGAGAGAGAGAGAGAGAGAGAGAGAGAAAAACACTAAATATGCAAGGAAATTTAGCGGAAGAGGTCAGCTCTGAAGACAATTTGGTCCGCTTGGATTCTAGAGCTATACTTGAGTACATGTTTATTTTATCTTTTATTTGTTTTCCTGAAATTGAATTTCAACTACAAGACAGGAGTTTTCCTTCAGTAGGAATTATTGTTGCAGCTGAATCCCGCGTCATCCTTCACACCGTTCTGTTTTCAGTGCCCCTGAGCCAGCGAGACTGTGTTTATGAGTTTCCTGTCATCACATCTCTATCCAGAGTTACTGTAAATGAGGACACCTCACACCTTCACTAGGTGTGTGCCTTTCCTTTGTCAAGTTTTTCATCAGCCTAACTTTAACACGATAATTGCTTCCTAAAAGACAAGAGACAGAAGGGGGGCAGCTGAAGTCTGAGCACCTCTGTGTGTGTGTGTGTGTGTGTGTGTGTGTGTGTGTGTGTGTGTGTGTGTGTGTGTGTGTGTGTGTGTGTGTGTGTGTGTGTGAGTGTGTGTGTGTGCGTGTGTTGCTGAGAGAATATGACCGGGTAATCTGACAGTACATGACCGAGAGAGAGGGAGCACTTGGGAAATGTAGGCAATACTGTCTTCCCTCAATAAATCCTCAATGAACTGAAGAGAGGAAAAGATAAAAAATATATATAACTGAAGATAACTGAATATAACAAAAGAGAGAGAGAGAGAGATTGCAAGCTATGACTGACTGTGTTAGTCCCACAGGGGTAAAACAACCTGCAGGCAACTGGATATACTTTACAAACCACTCCAAGACTGCTCTGAACTCATAAGCAACAACATTATCTCAGCTTAGAACTTATTGCTTAAAGCCTCTATGCAGGTACTGCGTCTGTTTCACTTTAAAACCTCCACTTATATGGGTTGTACTGTTAATTTATTTGTGCTGTAGATTTATGATGTGTCCATGTGACTATTTGTAATAAAGGGCTGATCTACACTGTGATGAAGCCCCTGATGTTTCCCCGCAGGTATAATAATATATCACAGGATGTGAAACCAGGAGGCAAAATCTTACTTTGTTTTGTTTTTTAACTAAAATACAACAGACTAAAAATATAGAAAACAATAATTCTACTCTTTAAAATGATCTTGCCTGTTGGGAACAGTCATTCCTGTAACGTTTTACTGCACACTAAGTTTAAATACCAATACAGTTTTAACAGCTGGCTCTTCAGTATATGGCTGTGTAACTGTGCCCCTGAGAAAAAACATTTCTCTGGATGAATTTTGAGCCACTACTCATGAGTTGGAACGATTTGTGAATGAAACTGAGGGAAACTAATGATCCCTCAGGGCAAAGTAGGTACAGCAGAAATTAATGGGATTCTGCTGGAGGAAAAAATGACTTTAGGCTACTGCATGAGCACAAAAACAGAATAAGTAAGCAATAAAAACATAAAATGCTAAAATAATAATGCCGAGAAATCCAGTGTAAACTGAGTGGAAACAGTGCCACATTTTAAGTAAGTTGTGATTGAAAGTGTAAGCAGTTATGGATGTTCTTCAAATATTCAAATATAATAACAAATATAATTATTATGTGCTACTAACACTCATAAACTTGCAGTTGTTGTATCTCTTGCTTGGTAATTACGTGTCATTGTGACTTAGGCTTTCCTGGATGAATGTGTCAACAGCTGAGCCTTCCCTAACTCATACTCAGGATGCCTCTGTCATTTACATGATAGCCTACGAACATAAACCCACATGGCTATGGCCTAGTTGGATCACCACATACATGTGTCTACTGTACATGTGTTTGTGTCCATGGCATGTTGATCTCAGTAGGGTCTTGTCTGAAAATAGAAAGCAGAAAGCTGGTAGGTGAGCAGGCTCGCAGCATAGCTGGCATCAATGACGCGCATGAGCTGAAGTGTGTGCATGACTCAGTCAACACAGATGGCTGGTTAGAAAACATGGGGTCGCCGACCGCTCGTCTGTCACACAGTTAGGTGTTCGGGGCCCTTTATCCACCATAGCAGGCCTCAAACTGGTAAGTGGCACCACTGAACTCTTCTCCCATAAGGCCTGGGGGCTTAGAAACTGACTCCTGTGCCCTCCGGTTGCCCACTTTAACGAGCACAGAGGTCTGAGATGAACCCCTATGAACTCCAATGCCAGAGGGACCCTCAGTCTGACCTGAATAACTGGACCCTACAGAGGCGTGTGTTGGGATGCAGGCCACACCTGTCAACCCCAACCCCCCCCCCCCCATCAGAGATATAATACTAAAATAAACTGGGAGCTGGGAGCTGGAAGTTGTTCAACATTTCCCAGCTCCCATGAGTGGAGGGTGAAAGGAAATAGCATGTGGGTTAATCTCAGTGTGCTCAAAAGCTGCAGAGGGCCAAGCAGATGGCTGAAAGTTTATTTAATCGCAGTTGCCATGCATGACTGCAGAGGGAAAACTTTAAAAAAAAAAAAAAATTGTAATTTAAAAAGGTATTAACTTAAATGATCTTATTTCATTATAAAAAATATCAGTTTAGTTTAGAAATATCACAATCAAATTCGTAATATAATTCATATATTTTGTATTGCTATTAATAATTGTATTTCTTATTTAACTGGTCCTGTCATTGAAGCTGTACCTATTACTGAGCATTAACAACTATAAGAGGATTCCTCCATTTTCATGTGAAGCATGAATAAGCAGAAAGCATGGGATGGGCACTGAAAGCTTCATCGTAAAGCGAGCCGCAGTAACAACACAACTTCCGGTCCGCACCTTCAAAGTAAAGGTACGTGACTCACTGAAAATTTCACCGGTATAGCTTATTATTCTTGCTGACTTGAGGTTGGGTACTCAACTTCCCATGTGGGCACTGCTGTGAGCTTTTAAACATCCTTCCTCGAATGTAATAGGAGGCGCTCCAACTCCAACGTCTTCTACATTGTGTCCGATACCATTTTATTTTGACAGCTCGCTACTTGTTGCCCTCTTTCCCCGAGACATTTCGCAGTTTATTTTGAAGGCCACATTGCCTAACTTCCTGCCTCTGCCCTTCTTGACGCAGCCTCACAATTGCTCATGACAAACAACAGAGGAACACAACAGCAGCTTCTACTCACAAAGGCGAATCCAGTAGTCACACATGCCGAGCAGCGCGCTGTACAAACACTGAAGCAACGTCATGAAAACCGCGGGTCTGCAACACTGAGCTGAGCTGAGATGACAGGAGTCCTCTCTCCCTCTATTCCTCTTTCACTCTGACGATATTGGATCTTATGTCAGGATGTGGACGCGCCTTGATCGCACCCCCCGCCCCACACAAACACTTAATAACTCATTCAGCACTGGGTGGGACAGTCCCGTTCAGCCATGATGAAAACTTTACAGTAGTGCCTCTATAACGTTCCCCTCTGATTTCTTAAGAAACTGTTTTTAAACATACTTGAACCACATATTCAAATAGACAATATTTTTTTAATATTATTAAAAAAACAAAAAAAACAATATAAAATCTTTTTTTTAAATTATTCTTAATCTCTTTTTTTGCCTAAAATAGACAAAAGTCAAAATATTTTGTATTAAAACTTAAACTTGCCTTTAAAATCCCCACATGTAGGCCTACTATTGTAAAAAATCAAGTTATTCTAACAATGTTTTTAAGTATTTTTATTACTTTGTGTGAGTTAGGGGTGATTGTGCACTATAAATAAATTTCAAGTTGAAGTTTACATAAAACTCAATTCAAAACTACACTATGATAACCTGATAAACTTTGTGTTTTTGATTCTCAGCCCATTAAATACAGCTCAAGCTTCCCTAACTTTATCACCCATCCATACAAACACATGCAGCCAAACAGACAGTTTGATTCATTAACTCGGATAAGCTAATGACTGCCACCCTGTGGTTAAGTAGAGAGTGGTGTAGCTGATTTGCACTGAGCATTTTCACACCAAGAGGGGAAAGGATTTAGTTCAGGATTAGCCCTTGTTATTGCGTACAATGCTTATATTTAAGGATATCAGATATTTGCTGTATAATAGGGGTTGGTGGGGTCATGATCACCTTATGCAGTGTGCTCGCACATTACATAAAGCACTTGTTACAACCTAACACCAGTTTAGATCTGTATCTCTTTTTATTTTGCGTTGTGGAAATTAACTGATCACCAGATAGATTACATAATAGTGGTGCAATAATGACTTGATAGCACCTTATTCACACAGGCCTGGGGTATTAAGCCCTGACCCTGCTCTGAACTCATCACTCTCTGTTAACCGACACAACAGGCAAGCAGATGGCCAAATCCACAGAAACTGACGGCAGCAGCAGCATGGAACAAAGAAACACAGCTCAGTGTCACCAGGACCAATAGTTCTGTCAGACCTAATGCTGCCACAGGGGCCTTTCACCTGTAGTCCTCCTCAAATCCACCTTGAGAGGGGACCCTCTCAAAACAAATAAACAAACACACACGGTGCCCGGGAGCAGCATTTTTCTTTGCTTTTACAACATATGAGTCACACTGACATATGACAAACATATCTCGGCCTCGCTCTTGGAAATTTGCGTGGGCTGGTGGAGGTGTGAGGGGAGATCTGGTCGAATGCATGCCTTGATCTTGATTCAACCAGACTTTAGCGGTCTGTATCCCTGCCACTTTAATTTAGCACTCTGGGAAATCCAAAGATATTTATTCTCACGAGCTTGCTCGGAACAGAACTCCTGGAAAAGTGCCAGCAATGGCAGTGATTGTTGTTAATTGGGTCAAGCTGTCTGGTAGTTTTCATCCACCCACTCACATAGCTACTGTAAAAGGATAAGGGCAGAGGTACAGTGCTGTGTTACACTGAGCCCCTGGGGGCAGTGTTGTACAGGCTTTATTTCAGCCTGTAGAACTGTACCATGAAGAGCTGGGAATACACAGGAGCCCCTTGTGATTTCACCAGTAAAGCCTGCAGACATTACAGTGAATGTGAAGCTTAGTTTTCCAGACTGAAAAGAGCATGCTGTGCTCAGATATCTACCATATCTATCAGTAATACATGGACAGATATCTGCTGATGTCACATACTTCTTTAGAGGAATAGTTTGACATTTTCTTGCAGAGAGTTAAAGGAAAAATTTGATACCACGCTCATGTTGGCACAGTGAAGCTACCACCAGAAGCCAGCTAACTTAGCACAAAAACTGGAAACAAGCTCATTTGTCTCAATGTTCAACCTTTTCCTTTAAAAAAGAAAAAAAAAATGCTCCTTACATCTTTTACATTTACATTGATAAATTATTCCTGTGTTTTTGTCCTTTCCATAAATTGTCCTCATCTTTGTTTCAGAGGTCAAGTCTGAACAGAGTTTCATAATATTGAATAGATGTTTAAATTCATTATAAGATGCAAATGTACATATACAGCAGTGCCTACTGACTTAATCTGGGAATGAAGCAATTCTCAGTTTTTCCTGTGTAATCAGAATTACATCCAGGATATTTGAAGTAATAATGGAACAAAAACTCTTAAATACCTAATGTGTATCTTAAGTGGATATGAAATATGAAGTCTCTCTGCAGTGACATTATAAACTTGACCTCCTTAGTTAGTTTCTTAACTGATTCCTGACACCTGCACCTGCTGGTGATGATGGATTTAAAGTAACACACAGAGTTTGAGTTTGTGACAAACCTGGGTCTTGTTTTTGGAGTAATTTTACTCTTATATGTTTATAAAAAGAATCAGTGGCTCTCTTGGTGTTCAGATAATCCCTGCTCAAAAGTTGAGCAGTGAGCAGTGCAGAGTGCAGATGCTTCTCCTCTCATTACTCAGTGAATCTCAGCAATAGAACCTCCAACAAGCCTTTATTTGACAAGCTTAATAAACTGGTGGATATCCCACTTGGAGAAATCTTTAATTGTTGTTCTTTTATATCACCCCCCCCCCAAAAAAAAAAAAAAATCTGTGAGAAGGTGGAAAATCTACACTATAATGATTCCTTTTTTTTGTACAGTAAGAGATAGAAAATTGTGTCCAGAGCTGCTTCAGAAAATGAAATGAAGAGGTGGGTAATCCACAGAGACCATCAGCAAAATGAGCCACAAGCATGCCTCAAACACTTACTTAAGGAATGCTTTATTGAGCGCACTGTCTCTGTTCGGGGCCAAAGGAAATTCACAGCCATTAAATTAAACATTGTCCTTCCTATTACAGGGAGCTAGTGGAGGAAAGCAAATCTTTTCAGCCAATCCCTCAGCACCACTGAAAAATAGATGTTGGGAAAATGAGGCTGGATAATTGACAGCAGGTCAGTGAGCCAGCGAAACTGAGGTTCAGGGGAAGACAAACACAAACTATGACACATTTCCTAGACCTACGATCTGTGTGTATACTCACACACAGATCCCTAAATTCTTCTTCTTAGTGAAACAACAGGTTGATTTACTTACACACCTAACCGCTGTTGTGCAAAGGCAGGGTATCTAGCTGTTGCGTAAGAGGCCAAGGAAGGGGAAGACAAAGCAGCAGACCAAAGAGGTGATGAATATGTTAACTGGAGACGACGCGGGGTGGAGAAGCCAGAGCTTAGAGACAGTAAAATCCTCACATTAACCGATTGCTATGGATTTTCCCAAGCTTTAGAAAGAGGATCTGCTCCAGATTTTGTTAAACCGATTCAAAGGAGCTGGTGTCCGAGGTAATAGTAATGCGCGCGTGCGTGAGTGTGTGTGTGTGTGTGTGTGTGTGTGTGTGTGTGTGTGTGTGTGTGTGTGTATGTGTGTGTGTGTGTGTGTGTGTGTGTGTGTGTGTGTGTGTGTGTGTGTGTGACTGCGCTGGTTACCGTGTGTGTGCGTACATGCTAGTTTGAGTGGGCAGAGAGGCAGGCAAAAGCAACCACAGCCACTTGATGTTCAAAGAGAAGAGATCAAAGGACAGCCCCTTACTTCGGTCTCCTTCCTCAGGATTAAAAAGATCATCAATAATAATGGGCTGGAGCAGCGCAGTGGGCAAACTGGAGAGAAGCTTGAGCGGAAGCTGATAGGTCTCTCCTGTCTGTATGTGTGTGTGTGTGTGTACGCGTGTGCGTGTATGTGTGATATTTTGGTGGTTTGCCGCGGGGACAAGTGGGAGCAGAAAACCATAAGTGCGGGCTGTTTTTTCTCGAGCTGGTGCCTGAACCATCCTTTAGACATGTCATGCAAAATTCACCACAACAACGTCTTCACTTCTCACTTTTGGCTCCCAGTTGAGTTCTGGTGAAATTTATGAATGTGTATGTGTGTCGAGCAGTGAGCACTGGGAAGCGAGCATTGTACAATGCCAGCGTACAGTGATGTTACAGCACATCTCCGTTATGTGTACGTGGGACAGTACGTCTACGGTACATCTTGTTGGATGGGGGGTAATGACGGGAATCCTTCCGTATTTATGACCTGATAAGGTTTCAGCAAAGAGATGGTAGCTGCCAGTCATAACGTCCTTTTGACTGCTACTGCACATCCCAGCTGTCTTACATTTTTTAAACGTGTATCAAAAGTAATATAATATACGCAGATAACAAATTATTAACAAGACTCATCCAAAAGCTATGAATAGTGAGTTTCATTTAAAAATAATGAAGTTGTGTCAGTTGTTAATATTAATGTTTCTCGATTGTTTTGATGTTGCAGAGTTGGACATGTGAGCGTTGCATATTGTTTACGTGTATGAGGCTTTTAAAATGTTGTTCGGGTTATTATTGAAGCATTAATGTGGAAATAGCATGTTGTTGTTGTTGTTGGTCAAGCTTGAGCTAATTTTAATTACTTAATACTCTGCTGGGTACCTTAATCTGTAATAATGTGTCATATTTTATAAACTGATCACGTTTTATATCTGAAATCCTTATCAGCGAAGTACTAACTACTTTATATTCTATAAAACTATACTAACTACAACTGTCAAATACAGTACATGTAGTGGAGTAAAAAGTAAATTTCCCTCTGAAATGTTGTGGAGATTGAGTATAATGTAACATAAAATATAGATTCTCAAATGAAGTACAAGTACTTCAAAAATGTACCTGACTAAATGTACTTAGTTACATTCCTCCACTGTGAGCAAATAAATGCAAATAAACTTTACAAGACGGAGATATATATATATATATATATATATATAATAATAAGCTTCATCTGTGAAATCCTGCCAAAAATCAGATTTTTGGTGTTTATTAAGCTTTAGCGGTGTTAATTAAAGGGCCCAACCCTGTATTTCACACACTGCGTGAACAGTGTGTAAAAGTCTGAAAATGGCGATTGCGGTAACTCCCACATGACGTGAACATGGCGGCGGTGCAAGTGTTAAACCAGCGGATAGCGAGAGTGTAGCAAAAGTGTAGTCAGACTGAGCTCTTTTCCTGTTCTCCTTCCAATCTCCCTCTCTTCCTCTCCTCTTCAATCACGGTCTTCCCCCAGGAGAAGAAAAAGGAGAGGGAGCTAATTAATTACAGTGACTGACGACTCAGTGGTGAAGATCTAAGGAGGTGATGAATTGTGCTGTAGTACATCTATGACAGTAATCTGAAGCAATCCCCTACCTTCACTTCCAACCACAGTGAACTGCTCTCCACATCGCCTCATAATATATCACTCGATCCCACTCTCCTGTTCGTCTGAGCCTCAATTACAGCCAGGATACAATAAGGTCTGCCTCGAGTGAAGGTCAAAGGTCAGACGAAGCCGACGGCCAATCACATTATTCTATGGAAACCAGTGAGAAGATTGCCCTCGACTGGTGGCAGCGGCATAATGTCGGATCATCAGCAACCACAAAGCGGATATATCTCTTTTCTGTACTTTCACAAAGTCCATTCATCATGTGACAAACCCAGGCGTCATAAATGTTCAATAAATTGCCAACAGCTGTGAAGGTACTGCTGCAGACATATATGCTACATAACACAAACATGCAAACACATTATTCTTTACATTATCAGCAAATGATTACAGATCGAGCGAGTTGCATCTGCGAAGCGTGTGGCAGATGTGAGAAAGAGACCTGTGTCACGTGCAGCAGCAGCAGCACTACAGAGCAGCTGTCTTGCTTGAAAACCAGAGTTTAGTCCCAACAACACTTCATCTGATAGATGGTTTTCATTATCTCTTCCCTCCTCAGGGGAAGGAGCTCCGAATGCCCCTCTCTTGATCGTATCAGTCTCCTTTTATAGATCAGTAACTACCACCACACAATAGAACAATCAACTGAATTCTCCATTGCCTTTAATTGTATTGTTAGTAAAACAGTTGGGTGCGACTTTATATTTTGACTAATTTTATTAACTGGAGAGAGAAATTATAGTCAGGAGGAAGCAAATTTTAAACAGCACTGAATAAATATTTGCTCAGAGTCGATGGTCAGACCTTTGAATTGACTGAATTAGTTTTGCCATTCTTCCAATTTGCAGTAAATGTGTTTAATTAGCTGACTGTAACCTTGTCAGCTAAGTTTGTGGAAATGCTGTCTCTTAATTGGCATAATTAAAACGGAATGGAGGAGAATTCCATTGTGCATCAGGCGACGATGACTCAACGTGCACAATGTAAGGGAATGACGTCTGGATTTGCAGTGGGAAACACAGAAGCACCCAGTGCTGGATGCCAGCCCCACTCAGCATCAATACTGCATGCAGTAATGCTGGAAAGCCAAGCGCTCCAGACCATGAGGCACACAAGAGGGCTAAAATAAGACCCAGCAGCCACTGAGCTTTACAGCTCGAATAAGCTCTTATGTGGGAAAAACAGTTCTGCATTCATCGTATTGTATCTGAGAAGAAAACTGGGTCAGATGGATAATAGCGCAGAGGGTTTGGGCCTGCGTTTGTAAAGGGAAACTAGTTTGCGGTCAGCTAAACAAAGTAATTCTTTTCCAATAATCTAAAACAAATGCAAGACTGGTTTTCGACATAAATTAGAAATAAGAGAATTTGATTTGATGGCACTGCCCAATCCGATGTCAGTCTTAATGGAAGGATAAATCTCCCTTTGCAGCAACTGCAGCTCTAATTTATTTATTTTTCTCCTTTGACACTATACACATGCTGCATAACTTAGACACACAGCACATTTATAATACATACCTTCTATGCACAGGTATAAATTTATAATGGTCTATGGATTATGTATGTTCACACATGTTCATGAGCCTATGCGTGAGTTAAGTGCATGTTCCCACCGACCTGTGCTGCTCTGGATGGTTCTGACAGTGGTGGTGGTGCGCGGGGGGGAGTTGGTCCTTCTGTTGCCCACTGCGACGCCTCCCTCCGCCTCCTCCTGCGAGCAGCCTTTCTCTATGGCACGCACGTAGCTGTGGCTCCGCATGCGGAAGCAGCCGGGCATGGGCAGGTCCAGGGCATCCACCGCCTGCGACTCCATCTCACTGAACACTGACTCACACACCGCCTCGATCTGCCCGTTCACCTCCACCTCGCTCACCTGCGGAGGACGGGAATGGGGTGGGGTGGGGGGGGCACACGCAGACATACAGTATGTGCACGCAAACACCCGGATGAAAAAGAAAAACACAAAAACACACACTCACACACACAGCATACACACCCATGCATGGGGAAAAATAAAAAATGAAAAATAAGAATGCACAGGTGCACACCAGCACAGTGCAAGACAAGGAGAATTGGCAATATATTAGAGAAGCCAGGGAAGCATCTCTTAGTGCAGCTGACTGCTACAGAGCTATTCCACTGATTAAAGCTTCACTCGCAGGAGTTTTCTGTACAAACACACTTCAATCACAAATTGGGTACTGCAATAGAAGACAGTATTGCAGTATTTCCATAATTTGAATCAGGTAGATTCAATATATCTGCCAGAAATATATTCTGATGTGTGATATGAACACTACTCTGCCCACAGAGGGGAAAAAAAAATTGTGAATGGTCTTTTAAACGAGAGCGTGAGGAACCTCTTACTCTCCAATAAGAAAAGGCATTTCAAATATGAATTTGCAGTAAAAGCATCACAGACTGGATCAGCTGTTTAAACATCAGCACACTGAGTTCAGTTTAAACATATTTTCTGAGCATGTTCAGATTGGTCAGACTGTTACCTCCACACTGTCTCGTGAAGCTTTAAGCCGTATAGAGGAGTTTGCATATATTTGAAAAAAAAAAAAAAAAAAAGGAAATATATTTGGGAAGAATAAAAGAATGTCCAAGGAGTGCAGAGGGGGAGGAATCACTGTAGGATAAAACTTCAAAGGGCCATAGAACAGAGTGAAATACTACAAGTGTTGTTATAAAAGGTGAGAATTAGGAGGTGTCAAAGCTGGGACTACTGGGATTTGAGATGAGACTCGAGGAAATCTAACTACGCCAACATCAGCAGCTGGTGCAGCTTGGGTTTCAAAACAGGGTTTAAAGCAGAAAAAAAAAAAGAAGAAAAAACTTGCTACACACTTGTGAGATGGGTGTGTGTTACAGACTGGGGGTTTGTTAGGGCAGAAAACTTGAAGCTCCATTCCATTCCTTGAAGTTGCATATGTTCAGTTCGTCCAATTAAAGAGGAGTTTGTGAAATGTCTGCACAGGGAGCAAAACATAGGAATGGGATGTAGCCAGGGACTGCAGCTGTTGGGTCTGGGTGTTTGTGAGTGAAGATAGTGTGAGGTCAGACAAGTGTGAGTGTGTTACTGTAGAGCTTGGAGTCAGAAAGGTTTGTGGACCTCAATTCAATCCACTGATGTCGAGCCTTTTTTTTTTTTTGTGTGTGCATCAGCTCACCCTCTACGCACAGACGTGTCAAATCTGAGTGAGGGAGTGAGATAGAGACCCTAGCAGCACCTTTTTATTCAGTGGCATTTTTGTAGATGCCAGGTCCAGTGTGTCATTCTCCTCTGGGCTTGCTCCATGCCAGGACTTCAAGGGATATCTCCAGGGTTCATCATTCAGCTGGCGAGACAAAGTGTTGCCCCTGGGCTTTGGAGGGGAGCACATATCTCCGTTACACCAGGCAAAAAAGGTAAGCTAAGCTCCCCTGTCACTCCAAATAATGTAGAGTACGACGCTGTGCCCAAAAATCCAAAATGACTAACATCTTATTTGGTGGCAGCCATGACAATAACAGACCTCCACTGGGTGAGTGTTTCCTGGCCAATTCTTCAATATGTTCAATAACCATCAAATCAAGGCAAATGCCCATCATCATTTAGAGCCAATCCTTGTTTCAATTATTCATAAAATTCATATGGCTGCATGTTAATTCTTGTTTTTCATCTCTTACGTAGCAGATGCGAAATTGAGGAGAACATTTTTAGCTTGTCACTTTGCATCACAAAGTATGCACAAGCAGAAGGAGCATATCAGGGTGAAGGAGGGGATATTGGGGGTGGGGGGGTTCTGCATGCCCTCCTGTTTAATTAGCAAATCTGAATATGCCTGTAATCATATGAGCTCCAGAAAACAGCACACAGACGTATACACTAATTGGGAGATTGGGGGTTTTCGTACTGTTCATTCTTTGCCGGATGGTGACCTGATTGTTAATTCAGGCCTCAGGGTGGCTACGGATGGGATTTCCTCCCCCCTGCACGACCTCATTGGACATAGCAGTGGAGGTACAGGGGGGTGTAAGGGCAAAAGGCAGAGAGGCGCGGGCCCCTGGGTGCCACTAACCTGGCTGATAGTGCTCATGGCTCTCATGTAGCTCTCGTTTCGCGAGCGGAATTTAGGTGAGGCCAGGAGCCCTGCTGGGTCCAAGCTGTCCAGACTCCTATTGATGGAAACCTCACTCACCGCCCGCAGATAGCTGTGACTCCGGATCTGCAGCTTGGGTGAGTGCTCTGTAGAAATCCTGCCGCAAGAGAAGGAGAGAGAGATAAAAGGAGGGACAAAAAAGAGAGAGAGAAAAAAAAAAGAAAGAGGCAGAACAGGAGCAAGGGAAAGAGAGGGAGAGATAAGGTGATGAAAATAGAGCAAGAGAAGGTATTTGCGAAGTACTTGGCAGTGTGTATGAACCCAAAGATATGGATCAATCCACAATTGCTTCAGGAGACACCCTTATCTAATCAACAAGCGCAGTACTATTGAGAAACACTCGCAGTGGCTTAGGTAGTCTGTCCTTGAAGCACCTTGTAAGCACTTTCTAAAACACTCACAGAATTTCTTTCACATGAAAAAAAAAAAAAAAAAGCTATAGATCGACACAAAAATACACACACACACACACACACACACCACACACACGAACACATGCGTACAAACGCACCCCGTCTCCCAGGAAGATGAATAGGTGTCTCATTAGCTCTCACCTGCCTCCAATCCGATTGCTCAGCATGCTTCACGCCTTATGTGCGCGTGTGTGTTTGTGTAGTGTGTGTGTTTAGGTTACGCAGCAGTTGGGCGCGAGCTAAACAATTCATTAATCAGGGGGGATAAAACCTAAAAAGCGGACTTGCTCTCTCCATGATGAACATCGTGGCCTACTAAACCAACTTACAGGGAGAGGAATGAATACAGCACAGATTAGAAAGTCTCTTCTCAAATCAGCAGTGAGAAGTTAAGGTCCAATACCCCCAGTAGTTCACACTCCCGTCTGTCGTTTAATATGCGTATACGAAAACACATTTTACACACACACACACACACACACACACACACACACACACACACAACTCTTACTCTCTGGTCTCCAGGTCAGGTCAGCTTTAATTATGTATTTCCTCCTAAAAATAGAGCGTGGGTACCACAGCCGAGCAAGCTAGATTACTCATTCTTGGATGGATGAATGGGAGAGGAGAGGAAAGTGAAGAGGAACAGGGAAAAGGACAGATGAGCCCGTTGTGATGGGAATGAGGGAGATAATTCTGATGACGCATATAAGCAGTTTCTGATCTGACACCACTATTGACAGAGTGACAGCGGCATTACAAAATAAAACTGTTCTCGGACTTCACATTGCAATGGTTAAGGTTTGGTTAACCATGATCCTAACCACATTACTGGTTATGGTCACGTTTACAATAATAACCACTTGGTTATGGTTAGGGAAATATTTAGGGTATTGTTCACACAAACCAATGCTGACTACAACTCTCCTGTGTTAAAGTCTCATGTTCTGGACATTGTGGCTCTAGAACAAAACATTACTTCCTCCTTTGTTCCTGATGGACAACAGTCTTAATTCTTTCAGCCGCCAAAGGACTTTGTTGCTTAAATGTAAACAAATGTAATTTTTGTGCTTTTGCTGAAATTACTGATGCTGTCTCTCTCTCAATCTCTCTCTCTCTCGCTCTCTCTCTCTGGGGTCCAGCCACATAGTTATCCCTCTTTTCAGTTAGACCAAACAACTGACTGATTGAGAAAGTAATTGACAATCAAAGTAATTGCTGGATGGGAAGCAATTTAAAAGTATAACAGAACACGTCAATTAGTAATCTATTGATAAAATACATAATAAAAACTGACATTTTGTTCTCTTATATTGATACAGTATTACAACTAATTTTTGAACTCTTTACTTTGTTGCATGTTTTATCATTTTTCTATTTTCCCCACGCAATACATCTCAAATGTTTTTTCTGGGGAACCATACTCAATTGATGATGAAGATCAAAAGGTACATCTTTCAAGCCAAGAAAAAATAATCAGAATGTACGGTATATCTCCAAGCCTCAGAGAGTTGTATGAATCATCCATATCAGCCACCTGGAGTCTGTGACTGAAGAATCTACCTACACCATTATCTCTATCCACATCTCCTCTTGATTTCCCTGCGGGGCTGATTATAAGCAGGTCCAATGATGTCTATTGTAGCCACTTGAATGGCAGACCCAGCCTGTAATCAGGACCACCTAAGGTGGGGGAGGTCAGCCTGTCCCAGGGTGACCCTCTATGGAACAAGTGACATTAATGAACACATGCTCCTCTGCCAGTCAGGAATAAAGGCTCACTAAAGCAGTCCACTGATTGCTACTGCATTACTTATTGTAAACCTAGGGGTTTTTTTTCTTCTCCATCATCTCACTTTGTCCTCCTGTTTGCTTCACCTCGTTTCCTGTCAGCCGGCTCCCCCTGCCTCCCCACTTGAGAAGTTTTCTCTGTTCGACTGCCCTATCCTCTTTTACCTTCTCCTGTTTCTGCCTCCTGTCACCATCTTGTCATCTTAGTCACTCTCCAAATGAAAGTCCTTAGAGCGATGACAGTGGTTGAAGGGATGGAAGGACAGAAAGACAGAGATGTGATTACGGCAACCTATTATTCAGGACGTCTGTTCTCGGTGAGAGGTACAAAAATAAACGATAAAATCTAGGGCAGGAATAAATGAATTTGAGGCAATTCGCTGTTGGTGAGTGAGGCAAGCAAGAAAGAATGTCATTTTCTTCTGAGCTTGTTTGCCTGCAAGGAATAATCCCCACTGCTTAATACATGCTTTATCTGTGTGTTGTGTGTTTTAATAAGGATGAAGGTCAGCTTCAGGTGAGAGTAAACAAATCCCACAAATTCTCACAGGAAATTCTTCACTAGTCAAGGACACAAAGGTCAGGGAATGAGCTCTGAAACATATGGAACAACAAAGCTGATTATTTAATCATTGCAGAGTGTAACACAGACTTGTGCCAGCTCCCAACAGCACAGTGTGAAAACAAGATGTCAGCTCCTCCCGCCTCTTCCTCTATCTTCAATGTGCAGCACTGCAGTTTGGTTTGTTCCACTGGGTTCCATCAGACGATCGTGGCGTTCCCAGGGCCAAATTCAAGTCTTTAGTGGGCCCTAAGCTGCACCACTTGCACTTACGTAAGGTTGTGTGTGTGTGTGTGTGTGTGTGTGTGTGTGTGTGTGTGTGTGTGTGTGTGTGTGTGTGTGTGTGTGTGTGTGTGTGTGTGTGTGTGTGTGTGTGTAACCAGCAACAATGACTGAGCAACCACTGGTGTTCCTCTCATCTCTGTTTATTATACAGCTAATCAGTCACAGCCACATACTGCAACATAACACTTGTGTGACCAACTGTTTCGTGGCTGAATGGTGGAAAATATTCTCACTGAGTTAACATTACATTCAGACAGTTAGGTCCTGAGTTGTCGTGTCCAGTAATGAAAATGGTGGAAGGACATGTGTCATTATGAATTAAATAAATTAAAGCAAATTCTGACTTTGTGTGTTTTCATGGTCTTAACCGTCATTTCTATCAGTTCTAATAACACTGCCGCGCAACATCATTACAATAAAGTCAGTGGAGCAAGAAAGACGAGCAGGTAGACAATGAGGCTGTAAACAAGCTGATAGCTGCTATCAGTAGCTGGATGATATAAACTACTTTATTTTTAGGGCACACCTAAAATTGTAATTAATAATGTTTTCAAGAAAGTTTGGATAATTTTATTTTTCGTCGCTGTTCTCTCTTCCAAATAAGCACGACAAAGCCATGTGCATGTGTGTGTGTGTGTGTGTGTGTGCATGTGTGTGTGTGTGTGTGTGTGTGTTTGTTTAAACCTATACACCTGCTTGTGATTCTTGCTTCATTAATTGGAGCTCTTCATTTTTTTTTTTCTTTACATACAATGTTGTTAGAATTATTTCTAATTGGAATTACGACCAAAACTGCAAAAATAAGAATCAAGTTGTGTGAAACCAAAATTTACAATCATATTCTTCCTCCTCAGCGTCTGTTATTCTGTGTATTCCATCAGAAAGATTCAGAAAATGGCACCACTTAACGTCTTGTGTTACTCAAGTTAACTTGTGTGGACTTCATTGTGGACAATGTTGTCAGCTTGATGTTTCTTTTTTTTTTTTTTTTTTTAAGTCAGATCTTCTTGATGGACTCTGGTACTGCTGAAAACTTTACGAGCTCATGCTGTGAAGCAGTATGCTGCTGAGCCGTGAATGACTTATGCAACAAGAAACAACTTCATGAAAATCTTGAAATAATAAAGCTCAGCTTTTAACCGCAAATCTGTAACACAGAGTTGCTTTGAGAAGGAGAAAATATTTGATGATGTTCCCTACCCATAATGCATTCTGGAGAATATGACATTTATTTTTGAACAGACTTCAGCGCATGAACAGGCATCATGTATTTTCAATTAAGGCTCAGTCTGTTCAATGGGTTTGTGTGATTGTAGAGATACAGACGCCAACTCTGAAGACAGAAGTGTGTGTCTGAGTTGTAAACACTGAACAGGTAATTAAGCTGTGGCCACTGAGAGTCAGGGACTCAAACATAAGCCGGACTGCTGCTGGGAAGACACATGAATAACGCTGACTGCCTTCATCTGCCTCTGTTTGTCGAGTTTTTCCTTTTTCTTCCACTCCCTTCATCTCTCCCGTCTGTTTCACTCAAACTGCTCAGTTTGACCACAGGCTTTCAGCACACTTGAACATTATTTTCAGAAGCATGCGCCATATACGCGCTGAAAAATAATATACTGTACAGGCGGGCATACGGCTGCGCCATACATGAACACATAAATACTGAAACGCTGCTGTCAGTTAATTGATTTGGTGGATGACAGAAAATAAATCAAGTCATTTTTCAGGCACAAATGCCAAACATTCAGCTCAAGCTTCTCAAGTGGAAGGTTCTATGTTTGAGTTGTCTGAAGGGGAATTGTGATGTGCATTTCTTATTAATTGATTAATCAAAAAAAAAAAAAAAATGTAAGTAAATAACTGATACTGAAACTTTCAGCCAGGGCACACACTCACTTCAGCGTGGTCATCTCTGTGAGGGACGGCTGTGTGGCCTTCAGGTAGCTCGCCCGCCGTGCCTGGACCTTGGGCGAGGGTTTGGGGCTGCAGTCCGAGTCGCCGCTGTCCTCTTCTGCCATGGCCTTGATGTAGCTGCCGCTGCGCATCCGCCGGCACGGGATCTCATCGTCCTTCCCCAGTGGAGAGAAACTGCTCCAGTCATCCTGAGGCACCTGTAGACATGAAGGGAGATAAGGTGAAGAGGGTGCTAACACAGGTCGCCCTCCAGAGTTCAGAGCTCAGAGAGAGGCACTCACACATGAAAAATAGACAGTTTAATATTTCCTACCCTGGCCTGATATAAATACCTGTACCACACAGTGCACTTAATGCCTTTAAAGAAGTGATAGTAACAATATCAATGCAGGAGCTCCCTTGATCATACCATAAGCTTGTGATTGCCGGAGGCCTTCTTTTGTCTGTCCTGTGATGCATGCGGCATATCAAACGCAGGGAATTAAATGTTTTGACAAAATGTTGCAGTAGCCCGGCCTCTGTCTGCTCCCGTGACTTTTCACACACACTAATGAAGGTAAAAAATAAAAGGAGGCAAGGCTATCTCCCAGCCCTAATCTAAAAGAGAGAGAGAGAGAGAGAGAGTCAAAGACAGCAGACATGGAGAGAGGGGGGAAAACAAAGGGGGTTTTGTTCAGCAGAACCACTGCAGTCCCAATGTGAGTGGCTGTTAGGGCACCGGCTCTGAAGTGAAAGAAATGAGATACAGAGCGAGGAAAAAGTGCAAGAGAATCATTCAACAGACCGGGGTGTAGCTAGGAAACCAAGCTGACCTTGATGTCAGGGGCAACCACAGACTATGTTAACATCTTGGGAAAGACTGGGTGTGTGATGACGTCACAAGAACTGAATTACTGTTACCGAGAAACAGCCATAGAACAAATGAAGTCATGCTTTTAAAATCTATTACCCACGCAGTAGCATATAGCATATTTAAGATGTTCTAACCTGTGAAAGAGTTAAGCATTACACTAAATGTGTGTCTGTGATTACATGTGTGTGAACGCATTATAGGATCCAATCCTAATAGGCGAAGCACATATCATATCAAGTCTTTGTTTTAAGGATTCAGGAAATGTCTGCAGACAAACTTGTCAGGCTGCTCTCCTTGAAAGCCTATTTTTTCCCTCCCTTCTGTCTCTCTTTCTAGAAAAAAGCGATGGCTCTTTTAGGCTGGGAGAAATGTTGCCGTACTGCGGCGACAACATCCTTCCTTGATCTGCTCACTCCGTTTTCCAGGCTGTTAAAATGCACGACCACACAGAACTTTCTCTCTGTCTTTTATATGCTCCCTCACTCTTGCTTTCTGACTTTTACTTTCTCCACTCACACCCTCCTCTTTCGCCTTTCTTTGCTCTCATTTAGTCCTTTTCCTACAGTACACACACACACACACACACACACACACACACACACAAGCACACAAAAGCACATGCACACCCTTCCTTCTATTCTCTCTGCCCTGTCTCTCCATTTCTCCCCTCAGGCTTTTATTTGCAGCTCACCCCGATGAGAGGAAATATATGCAATCTGAAACACTTTTATCTTTTCCAAAAAAGAAAAAGAGAAGCAGTATCAGGTGGGCTGATGTGTCATCATGCATGTGTGTCTGTGTGTGTCCCTGTGCGCTTGTGTTAGTGTGTCTGATGACTGGGCTTGGGGACTGGAGCATTTTTTCTTTCCTGTCTTCCTCTACTCACCTCTGTCTCTCTGTGATCTCATATTATCACCACACTATCACTCTGTGAGTAAGATATACACACACTCGTGCATGCACACCACAACTGCCATGACCATGACCAGACAATTTGCCATTTATGCTCTGAAAACAGATTAGATGGGTATTTCTGGTCTGCTTGAACCTGACCTGTCAGACAATGAAAATAGAATGAGCTTACTGCATTATTCCTCAAGTGTAAATATAAAAGCATTGATGCCATTCCATACATTTAAATATGAATGTAATGGCATAAACATCCACCTGCTCGTGTACAACTAGTTCAGTACATGTCAGCACAAACAAACACAGAAGAGCAGATGATGCGATGATTTTGCAAAATGCTTTATGATGATATGAGGGATTAAGTCAACATGAGGCCAATGATCATTGGAGACACAGCTAATGACAGGATGGGGTCTGGGCCAGTGCTTTGCTGACACTGACACACTGACACACACACACACACACACACACACACACACACACACACACACACACACACACACACACACACACACACACACACACACAGATACATGCAGAAAAACAGAAACATGAAGGAGCAGCTGGCGGCGGGTGATGCATGAAGCATGACATGTGGGAGGTGGGGCTGTTGTAATAGTCCTACCTGTAGGAAGTGGCAGGTGCGTCCCTGCTCGGCTTTCACTAGAGCCTTATCTAGGTTGACTGAGGCCTTCTGGTAGACCTCTCGTGCTCTGCTCACCGTCAGCGTTGAAGACCACGAGCTCTTCTTCAGCTGCATCTGGCCGTCCAGCGCGCCCACCAACGGCAGCCCTCCACTGCTGCCCCCAGAGCACGTCGAGCATTTCACATCGTTGTTGCTGCGTGACGTTTTGAGAGAGTGGGCGCTGATGGTGTTGTAGGACTCCATGAAGTACTGCGACTGAGATTTGTCTGGGTGGCGCCCCATAGTCATGACCCCGGAGGGCAGGCCTCCACTGCTGCCCCCGTGGTGATGGTGGTAGAGGCACACCTCCCGGTCAAGCGTGTCGTCTGAGCTCCAGTAGCCGGAGATGGCAGTGCGCATCTTAGGCTCCGACTTTGAGCGGTCTTTGCTCTTACTGCGTTTACTGTGCTTCAGGGTGCCGGAGGATGAGGGCGGGTCATCGGGACTGGATTTGCTGCCATTCATCCTCCCGCTCCCTCCTCCACCAGACCCCGAGGGCCCCTCCAAGGAGTGGGACTTGGTGAAAAGCTTCTGGACAGAGTGAACGAGGTGGCGGATCCGACCGGGGCTGTCGCTGCGTTGGTGCTCTACCGCGGTGCGCTTGTACTGCAGCGTGTGGTAGCCTTCACGCCGCACCGGTGCCTGGCGCTCAAACTGCTCTAGCAGGTTAGATGGGATGCGGTTGTTGTTTGCTCCACCTCCTCCGCTTCCCTTACTGCTCCCTGTTGGCCCTGTATAAGGCACCACAGCGCCACACTCCTCCTTCAGCTCATGGTGGGAGCTGTAATGTCTGCGAGGGAAGGTGCAGCTGGCCAGGTCAGGATAGGCATTGCACTCAGACTGGAAGGAGTTGCGTTGGGTGTAGCAGGAGTGGTCAGCAGGATGAGATTCCCCGGGGTTGAGGAAGTAGGACCGACGATCCGCGTGGCCAAGGGTCATGGAGTCGTAAGAGGGGTCGCAGGTCACCGCGTGGGGGTGACTACGGCTGCTGGACAGGCCTTTCATTGTCATCGTGGCCGGGTTGACGTGCACATCCAACTGCTGCCGCGGGAAGTCTGCACAGGCCCCAAAACTAGTGCTACAGAGAAACACACAGCCATGAGGAAGAGCAGACAAACAAACAAAAAGAGAGAAACAGAGAGGAGAATTATAAATATCTCATATTTGCATACACCCAAAGAACAGCGCAATGTCTTCATCTGCTTTAATTTGAAGAAGATGCTTTCTGGCACTGCTTCACAGATGAGAAAACTTGCTGACGTTGACGGGACTTGGGCCTATTCTTCTCTTTCAACCTTTTATTTTTGTCCTTCAAAACTTCAAAAGGAGCAATCTCTAAATATAGCAGCCACTTGGCATGTGATCCTTGACATCCAGATCTGTCCTCAAGCTTCCTCCTCCACGTCTCTGTTCGCTTGGGTAGATTTCAGTGAAAAAAAAGTGACAGGGGATTGAGGAAACAGAGAGAAACAAAGGAAGAGGCAGTATCAAGAAGAGTTCAAATGCATTTCCAGCTCTAGTGTGTGCTAATATTTTTCGAGGGTACTGTTAGAAATGAAGCATCAGTGTAACTGAACAAGAAAATAATGAGCAATTGGTGGTGGGAATGCAGAGACACAGGCATCCTCTGCAGAGCCTTAATCCCTCAGATGATTTCACTAAAACTGCCCAATGATAAATTCAGCCGAGTGCTTTCACAGAACAGTGGATATAACAGATCTAGTAATAGTCAAAAAGCGCATTTATTTTATCAGTGCTGCATGCATGCACATCCCCATCTCGCAAAGACAACAAATGATCACAGCCTGAGCCTAGACTTTCCCTCCATACCTCCAGTTCTCCTCTAAGGGCAAACTAATTGGCCAGTAAAACCCAGCTGACAGCATCTGGGCCAGTCGAGGCAACTGGCAATAAACGACCTTTCCCTTACATGGTGACATGAAAACAATGGCATCCATCAGCGCCCTTAAACTGCCTTCCTCGCCCATCTGGGGCTGTGGCTGGCCAGCCGCCGTACGCACACGGTTTCCGATGGACTGGAGGTGAAGCTAACAAGACAATAATAAGAGCCCACGCATCCTGGTGTAGGCACAGTGACAGCAGTGTGGCCGAGCCTGCGCGGGGGAATTCATTACTGCGATTTATAATGCACTTCCAAAGGCCACAGTGGTAAATATAAAAAAAGAAAAAAAAAAGAAAGAAAAGAAAAAAAGATGGAAGAAGAGGGGGGAGATTAAATGAAGGGAGAAAAGATAAGAAAAAAATGAGGGAGACGGAGCAGCAGAATGAAATATCATGTCAGTTCTTTACATAACTAGAGGACACTGTGTAGGGCACATGCTGGATGTATTTATGTGCTTGAATAGAGAGGGAGTCCCATTTATTATTTTCTTTGACGTGCCTGTAAACTGGATGCTGGATTAATTGAAAAATTGGGGAAATTATTCATGCAATTTCCTTGTCTGTACTAAACCAGGGGATCAAATCACTCTGGGAGAGAATTAAGCCAGTATATTACTCTTCAATTGTTAGAGGGAAAATGAAAAAATACAGCGGTCAATCCCCACCCCCATCTGCAATATACTTACAAGAGTGAACTCCTTACAAAGCATACACTACGTACAACACTGACACGCGCAGTGTCCGCTTCTTGCAGGGCTCTTAAAAAGTGGGCTGTGTCCCACTAAAGGTATTCATTGCAGTTGACAGAGATCCCTTCTGTTGGCCGCTGAAGCACAGAATATGACCTAAATAAAAGGCCCTCGCGGTGATCCACAGCAGCGTGTTTGTGGCACAGCTGTCTGCAGCACTGCACTAAAGCTGAAAAGCTGAAGTTGGGTCATGCTGGCTTTCTGCCTGCTAGCCACACACACACACACACACTCACACGCACACACACTGACACACAAATACATAGTGTATCTGACAGGCTGCATGTCCATGCTGAATTTTGATGCTGCTAGCTTGTAAAGTGCAGTTTATCAACAAGAAGAAGAGGATCTGCTGGTTCTGCCGTGTCCGTCAGGTACGGCCGACAGTGACATGAGGAAAGCTCATAGACAGCTGTGGTTATGCATTATGCTGTATGTCCATCGTAGCTGACTGACCCAGTTGTGTCTCTACCTGTCTGATCAAGCCAACCTCAATATAGCATACCATCAAACTGGACAGACCTTACAACTCTGAAACAGTAGTAAAACATTTCAGTCATGACACTGAAGTAATTGTTTTTAGGTTGTAATTGGCCGTTTGCTAAGCCGTGCCGCCTTAGTTACTGTTGTTAAGTCTGTCAAGCGTCCATTCTCGCACAGCACAATAATGTTTGCAATGATTTAACACATAAAAGTCTCTGAAACAATGTGTCCTTGATTTCAGACGCTCCTAATTTTGATCCAGTGACTGCCGATTTTGCCGCCATTCTCAAACATTTGGACTCAGCTGGTGATTGCACTACAACAATGTACTTTACATATTGTTACAAAATAATCTATACTCAAGTGTCCATATCTAATTGACAGTGACAAAGCTTTCAAATTCTTTTGAAGTAGCAGAAATGCTCGTAGCACAGCCCAACAGACATCATTTCAACATGCAGAGAAATCCAAAGGTTGACAGGCCTGCCGAGCTATGATGGGGCGACTGCTGTTTGGCGGACGGATTTAGCCAATGGTCAGTTGTTACCTTGGGAATTTGTCTGAAAATGCCACACCAGCATAACAACAATGAGCACAGTAAGAACTACAGTGCTTCAATGCAACACAAAAGCATACAAGAAAACAAATACAAAACAAGAAACCCCAACGCTCCTTCTACTTTGTGTGAAGAGACTCCGGATACCGCTGAGACTTCATTACATTTAGAGTGATTGTGTGCTGAACAGCAAAGTGTGCAAACAAAACGCAGTAGATAAAACAAGTCAGGCTATGAATGTTAAAGCCCATTACCACCTGCACTGCATCAGCACAGCAGGCTAAATTCTATTTAGATGCCATGTTTTTTTGGGCTGAAATAGATAAATAAATAAAAGATTTTTTCTTCTTCATGATCTAACGCATTAGCCCATCTTCAGCGTAGCCTCACAGTGGTGAAATCTACTCCCAATTTTCTTTACTTCACCCTTAGTTTTGAGGCTCACAAAAGCAAATAAACAAAAGGTGGTAAGGAAATGCAAAGTAATATTGACTTACTTACTGCATACCATTTTCGTAGGAAGTGGTGAAATCAATATGCCTGAGTGTGAGAAGACTGCTGCAGCTTTTCTTGCTGGCAAAATAAAAGGCTGCTGTACAGATTGCAGTTGGTCTTTCTTCTTCAATCGACATCAAACGCTGGGTGCAAGACGGAGCACAGGCAGGGCTTACTGAGCTTCTTTCAGGCCTTCACAGGCCACAAGGCGGCAAAAGGTCCCTTCTTCTTTCTCAAACCTGCCAATGATTTCTACAAAGGTTGAACACATAACCAATCTCCCCTCCACGGGGGATCAAAACACCTCAGTGGATGTGGCCCGTCCTATGTCTGTATGTGTGTTTGTGTGGAAGAGAAGAAAGAAAACAGCACTTTACCTCCAGTTTTCAGGTCAAATGAAGTTTTGACTCTGATCCTGCAAGCATTTGCAGTCCAAGGCTAATGCATGATATTACCGCCCAGACTGGATATAAAGGTGAAGATATGGTACACACAAAAACGTGTATGTGTGCATACGACTCTGCATGGTGTGAGACAGAAAGAGGATGACAGTATATCCTTGGGATTGTTTCGCTGTGAAAATAAAATAATAAAAATGCAAATTTCTAGACCTGCTCTTTCAGAATTGACAGATTGGAAAGCATTTCTTGCATACTTGATTGATGTGGCCTACTTTCCACTTTTCAAACATGCTGGATGCAAGAAGGTTATACTCTGCACTGTGGTCTCACATTTTTCTTGAGATATGTGCACGCAAACATATCTTTTCTGTTTCATGAATTTCTTTTCTTTTCCTGGGTTGATATGTGCGCTCACATGACCTGAGATGTGCATTCACTCCTGGTAGTATCTAGCCATGCAGAAAGCATAGGTTCAGTTTACTCAGGTTTTAAGATATCTGCCTCTGAGGCCACATACGTTTCAGTGTTAAAATGCATCATTCTGCTGCGTTTATGCTTGGCATCCACACTACTACAAAGTTTTTGAGCGTCTAAAATGGCGATGTTTGGAAACCCTGCTGGCCCTGTTTTAGTTTGAAAACTCCAGAAACTGAGACTTTTGGAAACAATGATGCAGATACTCTCGTTTGTTCTGTGATTGGATCTTATTGGTCACGACTACCTGTGGTGAATACAACTTTGATGATGAATTACAAACCATGGAGAGCGTTTTTGTTTTGAAATGCTGTTTTAAAATAAAGACATGGACGTAGCCTGAGACTTCTGCTGCCTCTCAAGTACAATAGTGCTAAAGGTGACATTAAAAAAATAAAAATAAAAAAAATCAACAGGGACATGTATTCCAGAAACAACAGCCCAGATACTTAGAACAATCCACAGACTTGCCCCTGAGGTCAGTTTTTAAACTGGAATTAATTCAACAAAGCTAAATTCCATTTATCTCCAGTCCAATGGGATCCTGGAAAAACCTCAAAATCAATAGTCACATAAAACTGAAGACTAGACACACCCCCAACATGTTTTTGAACTGTTGTAATTTGGTTGAAGTGTTGAAGTGTTAAACAAAAAACATAATTGAGCAGCATGTTCCTGAATAAACAAGATAATTAGCATTATGCTTTTCTGGGTGGAGAGGAAATAAAAATGTTCCCTGTAAAACAGTGAGTGACATAATAAGTAGTAAATATTCTGTCCTGCTGCAAAACAGACAGACATAAATACACATATGAGTTATATTCAGATATTCTGTGAAGCCACTTTAACAGACAAACTTACAGCTACTTTCACAAAACTCACCCATATTTATAAATATTTAATTACATGAATATTTGAAGCTTTAATATCTCAAAATGAAACACACACAGAAACAGGAGAGCTGCAGCAGTGACAGTGACAGAGTGGGTTTTCTCATCGTGAATGTGTGAACAGTGCATTTAAAAAGAGAGAAAAAAAAAAAGTCCCCAAGAGAATGATGTCGTGGAACATTTTAAAGACGGCCAGGGGCCAAAAAGCCATTGAGGGAACTGGTAATTTCTTTGTGTTTCCGGATTATGTAGAAGTGGCTTTTAGGGATGTCAGGAGACGCTGAGAACCACTAACTTTAATGTCTTGGCTGTTAAAATGACTCTTAAATGATAGATGACAGTCTCCCTTGACTGTCCTGTCTGGCTGCAGCAAGGCAACATTTTGAAGAAAAGCTGCAAATGATTGCTTTTGCTTTATATGATGTGCATCATAAAATATATGAATGTCTACAAAAGCAATATCTTGACATGATAAAAGTCATATAAAAATGGGAAAGTGATACAAATAAAATGCTTTCAGCATTCCATCTCATTTTACTCTCCAAGGCAGAGTGGTTCACACAATGGTGTTTCAAAATTTATACCAAGAGCGATAAGAGGCCATGCAGTATATCTTTATTGTATCAATAAATGACAGCTTACACAACGCGTTTCCTTTGTAATTTGTATGTAGGCTTTATTCAAACACTGAAATGATTAACTGCTTGGCATCTTATCAAAATATGTTAAATAACCTGACAAATACATATTTACAGCACATCTTTAAAGCATTTCTTTTTTAACCAAACGGCTCATTAGACCTTGTCTTAGATGTCTATTAGGCATGTTCCTGCTTACGGTATTGGCTGCATTATGAAAACATATGCCTTCATGGATGGATTGATGGTCCCGTTTTCCACGAGGCAGCTCCTTTGTCACAAGCAAACTAATTAGACTGACTGTCAGGGTCTCTCTGACAAATGGAGTGACTGCGTTGAGCTATAGCTCAGGACCCGCCAAGCACATTCTAGAGACAAATTCCTCTAGTGATGAGGTCTATTTGATCAAGGTAAACAAATTAACAAAGGCATTAAGTCCAGAGAAAGCCTGGTGTTGTTTGTCTCTGGCAGAGCTGTCACTGACGCTCTTGCTGTTTGTTAAAAGAACTTCAACAACACAGAAAAAGTGCACTGACTTTGTGAAAATGCAGCAACGGAGGCAACCAAACATGGTAATTGAAGGTCATTATAACGTTACGTCACTGACTCTGGGTTCGGAGAGTGCCTTTCTATGTACAGCTCTGCAAAAACCTTTCAAAATTACAATTCGTTCATGTGTAATTTCTGATATGCTTATTTATCTTTCATATGATCTTGTTCTGTTATTTCAATGACAGTCCATGGATAGAAACATTTCAGCCACGGGAATTTTACTACTACTTTTCTACGTCTCCAAGCAGTCACTGAATCCCAAAGTGACATTTCATATGATGGATTCATGCAGTAAAATAATAGAAAAGTTCTGACTGTAAGATTGCTATGTTTAAAAGCCCTCTTCCCCTTTTTCTTATAAATGAATGTACTCATTCAGGAATCCCTTGATCTTTTCAGGAAAAGATTGAACTGAGTGGATCTGACACTTGGCTCTGACTATATAACAAAAGGCCATGACTCCACTGAGATTGCTATTGTATGGCTTAAGGTTGAATCCATGATGGGCCAAGAGTGTGAATCAAGGATAAAGAAGACAGCTCTTACAGCTTTACAGTTAGATATGATAAAATTCCTTATATAAAGGCAGTCACATGATCTTGCGGAGGAATTGGATAGGTTCTAAGCTTACTTTTCGAGGTGTGCTACCAGGAAAATGAAAGCAGTATCTCACTTTTGTTAGATATTTCTAATTTTAACAACATTGTTTTCTTACATCACCTGTTCCTTATATCTGTTAGGACTGTGACTTTTTAAAATCAGAATTTCATCCTCTGTATAGTGCAGGAGGATGCACACTGTACATCGGCAGTGGAAGCTGCTAAAATGCAATGTCCGTTGCTATATTAGTCAGCTAGGCTATTGTTGTTCTCTTCGCTGATGCAAAACGGAGAAAACTGGCCACGCGACACTAAACCATCTATGTGAAAGTGTTTAAGATTCAACACAACAGACAGAAAAATGATGGATACAGCAGGCTACGGCTGTTAGCTGCAAACTTGATAAAACAGAGCGCCTTATGCTAACCTTAGCCAAACAGAACAACAAAACAATGTCAGTTCTACAACAGGATGTGTGCATTTGAATAGATTTTAAAAATTACACATCAGTTCAAATTTGGTCAGAAACTGAGAGCCCAAATACCTGTGAAGGAAGTAATAAAGTACTAAAGTTAGACTTTAAAATCCAGTGATTAATCATTGATTAGTCTTTTTCTGAATTTAAGGCTACATCTTCCACAAGTTAATTTAGTTCTTTTCAATTTTAGATAAGACAGTCTAGATAACGACAGCAAGAGTAAAAACACATATAAGGGATTACTGATTGTGGATTAGTTCGTTGCCCAGGAGCCGAACCAAAGTAAGCGTTTTAGAGGGTAATAATGCTTTATGAGTAAAATATCACTTTGAGCCTTTCCAAATGATCTACCTCCGTAAACCTAGAGATTACAGAGTGTGAGAAATTACTAACTCTTCTCTCTCTCCTCCTTTTTAATAAAGTTCAATAAAGCTATCCATAAAAAGCAGCCAAGGAAATTGGACAAGGGAGGACAGCATCGCCATGGAAACAAATGGATTTTCTGGTGGAAAACAATGTATTTTCATCCCAGCTAATGAGAACTCATATGTACCAATCACTCTGGGATCATATGTGTGGACGGCAACAGAAGTCGCCATTTCTTATGCTTTGTATCTTCATGTTTCCACAGGACATTCAAGAAATTGTGAAAAATGACCAAACCCTCACCTTATCATCCTTTTTCAGAGAACAGAAATTTTGATTTGCAACCCTTTACATGACGGAATATGGGTTACTTATTGTTTCTGAAAAGTATAATGTAAGCGACACAAAAGGAAGGATAAATGAAAATAAAACGTACATACAGCATGTATTAAAAATGAGTGACAGCTTAGAGGAAAAAAGTCTGAATAAATAAGTGTAAAAAACATAATGAAAGATTTAGTCGGATGGCTCTGTTTTTTATGAGAGGCATTTGTTTTGGACTTATTCTGAGTAATTTCCTTTATCTTATAATGACAAATTTCCGTCCTAATGGAAATGGTCTCTTCAGGTTGACAATTCTCTGATCCACAGACGACAAGAGATTAAATAGTTTGACGAGAATGAAAATGATGTAAATCATATGCTTTGGCATTTACAGATCACAAGATCTCAACCCAAATAAAAACCTATGGGAGATATGCATTCTCAAGCGAAAGTCAGAATTACGGATGGTTTGCTAAGTTGCTAAGCTAAGACTCTGTTCAGTTTTGTAACTTCCGGGAAACCGATAATCTGGCAAGCATGCTCATTTCATACAGTGCAATGCACAGTACACAGTGTCATGGTTCATGTGTACAAATCTGTGCAACACTAGAACTGCCAAAGTTTGTACCGTTACCACCATCATCACATCTCACCTTTCCAAAAAAAGGTGTTGACTCCTCCAGTGGAATTTCAGAGACTTGAAGAATCTATGCCAAGTAGCACTGAAGCTGTTCTAGTGGCTACTTGCAGCCCACTGCCTTACTAACACACTTTGTGTTTTTTCTGTTAAATTGTCAGCCAACTGTATGTGACTGGTGAGTATAAAGTATGGAATAGCAATGTAGGAATGCTTATGATTTTTGCACTAGAGTGGTAAAAATAGATATCTTTAGCATGTATTTATATGGTATGAAAGTGAAGTGCTTCAAATTTTTTGCTTAATATGCATTTTATAGCAATTCCTCTCGTATTGGGACACTGTTACATAAAGCTATTCTGAGCCTGCCAACACACAAACTAATAAAACATCAGGTAAAAAACGTCCGCCTATGTTTGGATATGCACATTTCTATCTGTGCTAACACAGAATAATAACCTTCCTGTTTATATTCTCACTTAAGAGCTGTGAAATCTGGGCCGACTAATCCGGGACTACGTGGAAGCGGTGTAGTGCTGTGACAGTGATAACTAAATCGAAGAGAGACAGGCTCTGTGTGCGTGCGTGCATCTCTTTGCATGTTCTACATAACGCACTGCAGCCTCATCCATCAACTGCAGCCATGACCCACATGTGAAAAAAAAGTTGCTAATACTGCTAATGTCAGTGTAAGGCTGGCGGCTCTTTCCTCCATGTGGTGCTTCTGCTGTTGTTACACACTTGTAGCTGATAGCAGAAGTGCTGCTGCTTTCTTCGTTATATCTGCTGTGTCCAGTCATGCACTTGCTTGAGAGCAGCACATATAAACTTAGCGTCGACAATCAAACTTTACCAAACAAACTGTGTGTGTGTGTGTCCAGCTGCCTCACTGTGTGTTTTACATGATGATTGCTTTTTTTTTTTTAAATCCTCTAAAAATGTGATGTGTCACTGCACACGACCAGCAGAGCATCCATACTGTTTTATGAGGACCCACACTCACTGCTGGAACAAGTAGTGTGGTTTTATATGCATTTGATTGTACAGTATGCACATTACAGTCACTTGCCACCATCAGGCAGCATTAGCATCAAACTACTGCCAGAGGCATCCGGAGTGTCAGGTGATTTCAAGCAACTGATTCTACACTTAAGTACATGTCAGGAAACAGAGCTGACCTTAAGTGTGCACAGCTATATGCTTTTAGCTAATGTGGTCTAAATACCTACTAAATGTATTTCAAACAATTTATGAAACTTTTATTAGACAATACTTGCTAAATAAAGATGAAATAATATATTAACAAAGCACCAGTGGAACTGAATATCAAACAATAATTTCTGATTTGCATATAATTCTGTAATGAAATAACTGCCTACAGCTGAGAAAATAGTAAAGCTTACAGAAAACACTGTCAGCAAAACTGCAAAAGAAAACAGACTGTTTCTTTTGGGGAAACACTTTACATAATGGGCCCACGACCAACTGAAGCCTTTTGATGAGATTACCTCGACTCCATCTCTAAGACTAATGCGAGGCTATCTGCTTAACTTCCGAGGGCAGAGGTCACAGGCTGGTTATGGAAGGTACACGGATAAAACGATGAGGAAAAAGCTGGATGATTTGTGCCTCTCCTTCACTGTGGGTGGCACGTCACGTCGAGGACATGTCAACAGATGCCTGACAGATCTGGGAGTGAGATCCAACTGAGCAAGAGGGGTGGGGTGGGGGGAGTCTCACCCGCTGTCTTCTCGCATGAGCGCTGGTGGACGCGTATCCAGTGCGACGCGCACACACACAAGGCAAGCAATCACAAACACATGGATACACACATTGCACATGCACACACACGCACACGCACGCACACACACACACACACACACACACACACACACACACACACACACAGGCTAGGAGGCATAATTCCAGCTCTCCCTGCGCACTGTGGAGATTTGAGCCTCTACCAAACACGCTGCCAGTGCAGAGAGCAGGTGTCAGACCAGGTGAGCGCTGTGCGCTGACGGTTAGCAGCTAGCTCCCAGCTGACCTCACATCAAAACTTAGCGACACGGAAAGGGCAGGAAAATTCTCAGCTAAATGGAATCAGCAAGGCTTATGTCATCAAAATCCACTCAATTATGTCTCCTGTCAAGCCAGGCTTAGCCGACGTCTATCAAAGACTCGAGACTGAGGTACTGTTGCTAAACTCAGATTACTGAGACCATTTCCCTAAACAGAATTCAGTGGCTGTTTTCTGCTTCCAGAGATTCTCGCTGTGGTCAACATGTTATGTCATTCAGGGCAGATATTCAGCAACATCTATAATAAATAACATTGCATTAAAATGGAAGAGGAGATGAGAGAGAGAGAAAAAAGGAAGACATCAAGTTGAGAGAGAGACATGACGGAGAAATTGACTAATGTACCACAAAGCTAGTGCAGCATAGTGATATATTTCAGATTGATGTTCATGCCTTCCCCTAATTAACTCTTCTTTGTTTATGATTCACTCTCGCTGGCCAGAATTATATGAGCCAATAACCTAAAAACAAAATAACTCTCAGTTTAAGACTTGACGTGTTATTTGTGCAACCAAGGCCAATTAAATCAGTATTTCTGTTTATAAAACCCACCCTCCTCAAGCTGGAAGCCAGAATTTACATTCACAAATCAGTGGGTTTTTTTGTTTTTTTTCATGGCAGTTCCACTATTTATTTCAACAATAATCATTCAACAATGTTCAGTATGTTCTGTTCTGTTCTTTTTAGGTCAGACAGTGAGTGTGCATGGAGATAGAAAATTAAAAAGCAACACTTTACAAGCTATTATAGAAGGTGAAATTATAGGCAGGTTTTCCATGAAGACTAGAAAGCACCCAGGTCAAGTAAAAGTCAGTGTCAGTCATATTTAGTGCTTCCAAATTTTGAAAGCTTATCTGAGGGGGAAGAAACAAAATGAATTTGTCTCAAGTGGTCAAGGTCAAATATTACACATTTTAATGGATACTTGAACTGTGATATTGTCAAATTTTACAATATCTTACTCATTAATATAAATTATGATTATTGAGTTTTTGACAGTGTGCTAAAATGTCTCTCCTGAGCTGCTCCGGCACAGTAAGTGCTGGAATTAGAAAGAAAATGTTAAAGGTGATTTGCTGTTGAGTGTTTCATGAAGTGTGAAATGTGCCGCTCATTGAGAAAGTTAAATTAGCTTCCCATTTCATAATTTGCTCAGGTACATACAGATAACAGCCTCCAACTCACTGCTACGCCGAGGTGACACACATTACATTAAATAACATTAACTTTTTGCATATTAAATGTTATCACGGGCAATGCTCAAGCTGTGAACCACGGTGAGAGAGTCTCATTTCTGCAGAAAAGAGACATTATCTTAAATTAGTCTTTGAAAAATAGAAAGAGGGATTGAATCAGAGTTTGCAAATGTGTTATCATGAATTAATGAAATAGGGCTGCTCGAAGGTAAGAGTTCTAACTGAGTGTTTCCCAGTGCTCTGTATTAAAACATATTAAGACCTCATTAATCTTTAACCGTAAAAACGCTCTAAAACACTGAACCATTTACGGAGTTGCTGGAAGCCTGGATGTATTAATAAATGTTAAATATCATATTCTTATGTCCGCATACAATTATTCGGCTTTACGTCGTTCCTGATTTCTCTGCATCATCGCTGCTTTGCGATCACATCAGATCAAATACAACTAGTTTCATCTGCTGCAACCTACTTATGCCACTGTGTATTCTTGACAAACCTCTTCTTTGCTCGCCTGCAGTGAAACAAATGAAGAAATGAATCACAACACCTTCCCTCGAAGCTCCCTAGCTGAAACAATGTGCTGCTTCAATAGATTAGTTCAATCCAGGCTGCTTATTGTTAATGTGCGAATATCAACGACAAGCACCTTTGAGCGAGCCTGGTATGAGGACACATGTCCACACGGTGTGTATGTAATGTCCAGCTGGAGGTCCAGTCATTCACCATCCTTAGAAACCTCTGTTGCGCTCCCCCTTCTTTCTCCTCTCTTCCCCCTCTGCCTTTACCTACAAGCCCTCTCCATTCATTGATTATTCCTCCTCCATCTTTTCCCCACCCATCCCCAGGTGTCCATTCTGTTCTGTTTTGATTGCCAGTATCAGCACCATGGCTAAGATTGACCTCATCTGATCATCCCTAAGTACTCGCTCTTTCTCCACCTAATCTCTATAAACACACGTCACACAAAACAGCTTGATGCTGGAAGCCCGAAATGTTGTTTCCACCAGATAACATCTAGATTTCAGTATCTGAAAAAAAAAAAAACCTTAAATTGAAGAGTGTGGCTGCACAGCGGGAATCCTGTGATTCAGCCTCAGCTATCAACCTGTTTATCCCACTGACTGCCTGACTGCTGAACCCCTCCCTCCCTCTCTGAGCTTCTCTGGGATTCACAACACATTGGCTTAGAGTGCGTTTGTAAACCACATTACTTCTTTTCAAGTAGCCTTCGATGACAACCCACGCCGGTGCAATGATACGTTTTCAAGTGGTAAGCTGTGCTCGCTGTAAATCCAGCTTTTTGGCAGTGGCCCCGGCCCTTAGGGTTCAGGGTTGGCGTGTCTACAAGAGCTGAGCCAGAGATGGGATCCCATGCGTGATTATATATTAACCACTCATGGTAATGACGATGCACGTTTTCCATCCCAATTCAGCTGCAGCTGCTGCGGTTATTATGAACACACTGTTTTGTTCTGGAAAAAGGTTGAAATTCTGCAAAAAACATGTTTTTCTGAATTATGATATTTATTTTTTTATTTTTTTTTAAATCTTTATATTTCTGTAGACACAAAAATGTAACATTCATGAACTAGTTGGATCACTAGTGCATTATACAGCATCCATCAGCAAGTAAAATAGAAGTCAAATGACGATTATGATGTCAGATTATAACGGCAGTATTAATGTTTGTATTTGTGTCCTAACTCGAAATCCTTTGCCCTCCGTCCCGTTTGCCGTCAACACAACAGTGCTAGAGTGCTTTGACTTTTCCCTGACAGAGTCAACATGTTCAGCACTTTTACTTGCTATTAAGCACTTTTACATACTTTTTAAACCGTTTCTCTCACCACCGCCATCTGCTCTGTCACCAGATATCATTACACAAACAGGGGGGAAAAAAACATTTTCATCCAAACAGCCTGTGTGAAACCTCCTTTTCATTCTGTCTCTTTGTCTCATCCCCCCCTATTTTCTCTGGCATTCGCCCCTCTGTCACTCTCTGCTCAGCCTTGGTGTTTCTTTCCATCTCATTTCTGCTGCCGTCGTTGGTAGGCTGTCAACCTTGACTGATGTGTTTCCACTAACGGTGTACTAAAAGGTTGCAGATGGCACACGGGCGGATGCTTTCAAGGTCAAAAGGTGAATTGCGAGTGTGCGGGTGTGAAAACTGAGGCAGCATTTAAAGAGTTGATATTATAGTGTATGTCAAGGTTTCTCTTTATGTAGTGCTTGATGTCATTGAGACTCACTTTATAGGTGCTCGCTGACCTGTGCATCAATAAAAGTTGCATCCAAAGCTACTTATAACAGCACTGTGGGCAGTATAATGAGCCAGTGGAGAGCAAGCAAGAGGAGAAGTGTAACTCACCTTCTTTATTGTTTCATCTTCGGCATCTTTTCTCTCCTGTGCTTAATTCCAGACTCCTCCTCCTCCTCTGTGCGTGCACATTTCCCCACCTTGAAGTGAATAAAGACAGAGGCCGTGGCTGAGAATTCATCACAACATATCAAAAGTCTCCTGTGGTGCCCTGGTGGCTAATGTGCTGGTCCATGTGCCGCGTGCTCATGCTGTGCTGTTGCTGCTCCCTGCTCTTTTTCCAGACTCACTTCAGTGTTGCAATTACTGGTGAAATGCTGGGGGATGGTGGACAACACAATTCTTTGAAAGAGAAAAAAAAAAAAAAAAGACATATACAAACCCTTCGACCCCAGAAGAAAATGGAAAACTTGGATCTTTATTGACCAGAGTGGTTGGATTAAAAGACATTAAAATGTCGGCTAAGCCCAGTTTTGTTTGGCTGTAAAATCACAGCACCAATCTATTTGTTTTAATCCTAAACCCTGTCTTTTAGTAAGCAACTTCTCAGGGAAACAGCATGAAAGGAGGGAGGGGACATATGCAGAATCCATTGCCGGCAAGAGAAAAAGAAAACGTGGGGAAATTCATTTTAAGCCATTTGCACTTCTTTAAATCTAGTGTATTAAGTCCTTGAGACGTTTGGAAGGAGGGTGAAACTAGTCTTTGTCTCAGGGCAATGACTCACTCTACTTCACAATAAAGCAGATCGCCAACACTTTGCTCAGATTTGTTCCAAGCCCACAGAGGTGGCCTTGAGTTGAAACATTCAACTATGACACATCTTATATACTTGTCCCTTGTAATAAGCTGTCAAACTAGATTCACTACTGTGATTTTGAGAATAAACTAACTCTTTGCAAATGAGTAAATTTCCTGATATCCCATGGAGGTGATGAAGAGGAGGTGGACGGTAGTTCAATGTGGGGGCACGGAACAGATGGTGGTCTGTCCGACTCGCCAGGCGGGACTTAGTTGGGACAGGTTGCGCACGCACAGAAACGCGCTCACACACACAAACACAAACACAAACACAAACACAAACACACACACACAGGTCAAAGGGAGGGCACTAACACTCCACGGGGGCCTCAGGTTCTTTTCATATGACAAGGATGCAGGGATACCAATAAAGTACATGCAAAGTTAGTGTAGAATAACAAATCACAAAACTAACCACATTCATGACCTCAGAATAAGGAGGTTCTGTCTA
Source organism: Seriola aureovittata (assembly GCF_021018895.1). Classification (NCBI taxonomy): domain Eukaryota; kingdom Metazoa; phylum Chordata; class Actinopteri; order Carangiformes; family Carangidae; genus Seriola; species Seriola aureovittata. The sequence goes on from NC_079383.1 coordinate 15,572,875, forward strand.
TTCTGATATTTATTATCTGCTGTTGTTAACCTGAAACTACTTTTTGACAAGTTTGTGTCTATTTTTAGTTTTATGCATCAGTTATTCTAGAGTTTAAAAAGGCTTTGCAAAGTCATTCTCTAACTTGGATCTATGATACAGTGACCAGACGTCCCAGATTGTCCAGCATTGTATCACTTTCAAGCTGGGTGTCCCCAGTCCTGATAAATATCTGCAAAACACTATAATATGAAAAAACTAAAATATAAAAACATAAAAACAACAATTCAACACTGAATGGTCTGTATGTGTGTCAATCAACCAATGTGTCATTGTCAAGGCTGTTGCTAGCCTATGAGTCACAGGCAAGAATCATAGGCCATAATGCTGGTGGCTCTGTCTGACAGAACCTGTCAGTATGCTAACGGTTAGCTGTCATGCCAAAGAGACAGAGCTTCAGGAGGCTTAGACTTTCCTTCGTAAGGTATCACGACATCCACGCTGTTGAAAGGTGCACTCCGTAAGTGTGCTTGTTGCCGAAATGATTCTGATGAAAATGTGAATATAAACATGAATAAGTGCATACATGTGTGCGTGCATAAACATGTGGCATACCTAATGGTCCCAGTTTAGGGATTTGAAATTATGGACACTCTATTCTATGAGGCTCCAACTGCAAAAAAAAAAAAAAAAAAAAAAAAAAAAAAAAAAGAGTGTTTAGAATGTAAAAATAGGACTCATCAGGCTTCACCTCTTCGCCACTTTACGTGCTGCTTCACTGCTCTGAAACTGAAATCTGAATTTTTTTTAAACACACAACTGATGTTATTATCAACAAAACTGTAAATGACTATTACAAATGTCAGCTAAGTTGATCTTTAGTCCTTTTTTTTTTTTTTTTTTTAAATCTTGCTTGGGAATGTTTGTTAGCAAGAATTAACATCATTAGTAATAACTCAAAGTTGTAAGAGTATTTTAGAGATGATAGCAAAATTTCAATATATTTTCATCTGAGATAAATTCAGGTTTCTAGCTGCTATTTGTTGAAAACATTTTAAATATGATTGGATGCTAACTCTGAGAGCTGATGCTTAATGAATTCTTGGTAGCCTATTAGAAGCTTCTAGTTGTAAAATTACCAAATTTAAAAATGAGCTAGGATTTTGATATTTCATATTTAAGTTATCTTTAGGGTGCCAGTTGTTTCAAACAATAATAAAGGCTTTCACTTTTGCTATCTAGCTTTTTTCAAAACTACTTAGATTTGTAGACATAACCTTATAATTCCAAAGGTCATGCACCGTCTGAGGAGAGTAGTTTGTTTACCACATAGCAGCCGTCACTTTTATGAATGTTGTCACATTCTAAACATGTGATATTGAGGCAATATCAATATTCACATCTTCAAAAGAACCACTTTAGAGTGGCAAGTGAAAAATGCCAACAACTTGAGTCAAAGATGAGATTTCACATGTCCTGTGTCTTTTCTTCTCTGCCAATAACATCGCCTCTGCAGGGGAGAATTTCTATTTCACACTCTGCTGGGGTGTGTAACGCACACGTCACTTAAACTCAGGTACAGAAACACAAAGAGATGGGGGAAAGGTTGGCCTGTTTAAATGGATCAACATATGTATTCATGAATGAGTAAACAACCCAGCGATGAACATAAATGAATACATCAGACACGGGGTTGGCATGCTAACACAGTTTTTAGAGGAACAATGTCACTGCTCTCAGTGAAAGTAAGCAGCAGACCGGATGTTCATTTCCAAGCTATATGTCCACTTTCAGATTCACAACAGAAATTATATCAGATTAAACCTTTATTATAATCTTTAATTTCCTGAGTCTATCCAATCAGAGTCAGTGATTAGGAAGAGTCAACATTATGGTACAGCAGCCTGCGTTAACAAGTAGCCTTTTATTTAATTTAACGAAAAGCAAATGCCATTAGCTACATGTGTTCAGATTTGACTAGAAGAAGTTGCTCCACGTGTCCATATCCTGAAAGCTTCCTGTAAGTCAACTGCAGCTCTCAAATTCACTGTATCCACTATCTGCACTATCTGCAATCTGAATAATTCATGAGTGCACAACAAATACCAAAAAGAAGAAAAAAAGCGGTCTGTCAAAAGGGGAAATGACTGTGACCTTCTATGCAAAACAGGTGGAAGTCGAGAAAGCGATGCGCAGTGAGAGATAGGTATAAGACGGATGAAAAAAAAAAAAAAACGGCATGGAAACAGAAACAGAAACACAGCAAAGAATGAGGGGGGAATAAAATGAGAGCTGTACAAACGAGAGAAAAATCTTCCTCCTTGTAAAAGAAAAAAAAAAAAAAAACTCCATATGCTGGAGTGTGATACAGAAATAGGCCCCTCTGTATTCATGAATCTCTTAGAGCGCAATCAATGGGGTAAGCGATACATAAAAGATGAGGCTGAGTTTGACCTGTGCACTGAGGGGGAGGGGAAGTGTTCTGCAGAGACTGGACCGGAGGAGATGGCGATTTAGACTCTGTCAGGGCATCCTTTGAAGTTTTGGCAGATGAGGATGGGCTATGGATCAGCCTGTGGCCCTGCTGCATTAACCCCCCAAGCCCCAGCTATGCTTGCACTGAGTCAGCAGCAGCAGCAGCAGCAGGAGCAGCAGCAGCACCAGAGAGCAGCCTGCCTGGCCAGCATGATGCATAATCTCTACACTGGTTTAGCACAGATCCATTATACAGAGCCACTATTCAAACTTCAGCAGTGATTATCTCTATGCTTTACTACATTTTCACTGCAGCATGACTTCACACTAGTCGGCTGCAGATCTGATGTTGATGCTTATATTGGACAAAGATGGAATTTGTGGCGCACAAGCTCATAACTTCGACTCAGAAGTTATCGTGCAATTCCTTATCTGCCAGCAGACAGCATAAAGAAGCACACAGAAGCGTGTACACACACACACACACACACACACGGACCTTTATCGAGTTGAAGATCAAGATCGGTACAGATCGAGACAAACTCACGCTCGTGCATGCACGTACACACACAAACGGACTGTTCGCACACTTCTGCCTGATTGTTTGAGGCACGCGGGCACTCCGGTGATAAATAGAGGTGAGTCACGTCAGAAAGAGGATTAGAGGGGCTGTGAAAAAGCAGAGAATTATTGACGGAAAAGAGGGGGATTTAGATTTAGCTCTGCTGGTCCACAAGAGCATCTAACCCCACCCCAACCCCACCCCCCTCTTCGTATACACACTTACACATACACTAGTGATGACTCAGTAAGACTGTCTCAGGTCACTTTGGACTGACATTTCTTTGGAAACTTTAAGTCCAAGCTGTTGCCCACTCTGACCTGACTGTTTCTATTAGTCCTTATCCCATCATTGTGAACCAACTCAGCTACAAATATACAGTAGTATCACTGGAAAACCTGAGGGCCAGACCAGTGCTATACATAATGGATGAAGGAAGGCATGGGCACAGGGTCAGATGTGAAGTTGCAGAATCTCATCTATCCGCAGAAAAACATACACTAATCCAATTCAAAATTCACCCAAATCTCTGTGTGATTATAATAATTCCAGATTTTAAATAAATCGTGGGTGATTAAACTAAACAGGTTACCCATCTGAGGATATAAATCATTCTTGTGTTTGTTTTTTTTTTCCTGCTGCACAAAAAAAAAAAAAACTTGAATAAACTGGTCAGGAGGATGAAGATGACAGAGAGCTACTCAGAGCTTTTCAAAAAGGAGACAGGGAGTACAAAATTATCTCCACGCCTCAGGGTTAGACAGAAAACACATGTTTAAAACAGTACTGTCCAATGAGACAGAGGTAGGTTCGACTTCTTGCGCTGCTCAAAAAACACCAGGTTGTGGAGATGTGTGGGTTTTTACAAGGGCGCCGAGATGTGTACAGTATTTGCAATTGAAATGCGGGGCGTCATTCGGAGGCGGGGGGGGGTTTGACGGCACCCCACCTGGCTGTTAAGACCTCCAAAGGGCACACTTAATGAATTCACAGTGCTATAATGTGAGAACCACACATTGATGACAGGTAGTCATTTATTATAAAGCAGGTGTTATGTGTGTGTGTATATATATGTACATGTGTAGAGGCATCAAGCTGCAAATACAGTGTCCCTTCAGAAAAACAAGCTAAGCTGTTCCGGATCTTTCCTTTCACACTTCTCATCTGAAATATGCTGATATATTATCAAAATCTAATCCCTGGGTAAATCAGCATTTTTTTGTCTTTAGTTTTTTGTTTCTTAATCATTCAAATTTACACAAAAAGGAATTTGAAAGTGTGGACTTCAAACGTTTGGGCAGAAGCTGCACAGACTGAAAAAAAAAAACCGACTTCTGTCATCTAAAGTCAGGATGTGAAAACAATGCTGCTGTGCAGGTTTTTCTTTTCTTTCCAGAGATATTCCTCATCTGACCCGAGGGCTTAAGGACAGAGGGTGCCGTATGTTACAGATGGCGAAGCTCTCTAAGACTGAAGTGGCTGATGTCGGAGACTTCCCACCACCATATGAAAACCAGTCACACCCTCCTCTCAAAGATGATGATCACCACCGATAAATTCTCAACCTGTGGCAAACACAGGGCAAAGCAATGAAAAGAATTCAACAATATAATATCTAGGGTATGTGCTGATGAAGCCATATGCCTTCAGTGACAGCAAGATGGCTAACCTATGCACAAGGCAAGAGAAGCATACTGAAGGTACAGAAATAGATGTGATACCTTTTGTCATTGGCTTTCTGTGCACATTTGTCTTTCTGACATCATTGTCAGTTTATATTAGAGCAGAATATGGGTTATATCCTAGAATACATATGAACAGCAGCCAAAACAATCAGATATGAGCAGCAAATTTGGCACAGAGCACGGAGGCCTGTGGAGTGAATGTAGTGGAAGAGTAAAGGAGACATATGGCACATTATGTCTCACTGCGTGAATGTAACTGAGTCTGAAAGTGAAATGAATATCATCAATATGATATCTATAGAATCATATTAAGAATCACTAGAATCAGTCTACATCTTTATCAGCTCACCTCACAGTGTGACTCAGTAGATGTTGACGGCTGAACTAGGCCCTGCTTATTGGCTGACTATTACTTTCTGCTTGATCTCACTTTCCCTTCAGGTATCTGTTGCTATTTTCTCCATTAACCAACTATGACGTAAAGTTGACCGAGCTAACAAGCTATATATTCTGATACTGAAATTTCTCCTCATCATCTCCTGTCAGTTTCGTGCTCTTCCCTCTGACAGAATTAAGAATCAAGAAATAAAATCTGTGTCTAAATTATCGGTGTGTTCAGCGTGGCCTTTCTGCTGTGGGAGACGGTGCTGGAAATGTGAGATTATCCACAGAGAAATGCCCATCTTTGTGTCAGAGAGCCTATAATCAAATCCAATCATGTCAGTGACTACAGGACAACCTGAATGCGTGCACACCCTAACGCACATATCATATCAACTCTTACTCAAGCATTGTGGGAGATGATGGGCTATGATTTAATCATAAATTTTAATTTTAAAGGCATATATTAACCTAAATATCAAGGCACCAATATGTCGCCACATATCCATTCCACAGAAAATAGTCTAATAAATAATATATATAATGAATAATAAATAAATCTAATTCTATGGGGATGCTGGCTTTCAAGGTCTGAGCTTTGAGAGGCAGAAGCAGAGAGTGCACTCTTAATAGACAGTCTTGTCACAGCTCCAGTCCATCTCCACTCCGATGTCTCCCCCTCCATTCATAACTCTCTTATCTTCTCTCTGCTGCTCCCTTTCCAAGCATATTGCTCCCACAACCTTATTTGTGATATTTTCCGCTCTCCTCCACTCTTTTGTTCCCTTTCATGCATAATCTGTGTTCTCTCCTGTCCTCACTTTATTTCCCCGGGACACAATCTCTCTCCATCTCTCCCTGGCTCCTTCTCTCACTCCATCGCTCTCCACTGCTCAGTCAGAATAACAGCAGCGCTCTATCAGAACATTTTCTGTAACCAGAGGGCAATTTTCTGGACCTGCAAGAGCACCAGCCTTCTGCTATACTGTACCAAGACACTGCTGTAATAATAATAACACCAAGAAATCTGATTAACACAGCATAGTGTGTGTGCTACAGCAGCACGAGCGGTGATAGTAAAGCTGCAACAGTCCAGGCCAGTGATTTCATGCAAATTCACAAGGTTGCCACGGGCTGTGAATGACTGACATGGGGTGAGGGGAAGGGTGCATGCAAATAGTGGTCGGTTCAAGAGAAGGGTGTGCTCAGTGATTAAGTGGAAACACAAGCTAGGGACTCCAATCAGGCCAAATCAATGTGAACTAATCCTGTGCCAATTAAGAAAGCGTGGTTCAACGCCCAGGACCTAATTCAATTTCTTTCTGAGTTCAAGCTGTGAAAAGGATTGATTGAAAGCCCTGGACACAAGCCAGATGAATGAGAGAATGCAGTTATGAGAGATTTTTTCTTTTCTTCTTTTAATAGACACAGCTCTTGGCATTCAAGACTACATTGATTGTGGGTCAGATATAAAGTGTCTCAATGTATCAGCCCCGTAGCTCAATGCAAAGATGATGAATGGGATCCAGCTGGGAAGAGGAAATGGGAAAGCTGATGATGAGTGAGATGGCTGATGATACTTTTTCTTCACCCTGATTAGCCTCTTTTTGTCATCTTTTCTATATCTCTCTACCACAGCCTCCCCCTTTTAGTCCCTTTCTCATTTTCAGCATTATGATAACCAACGCTGCATATTAATAAATGTGCAGAGCATATGCACAAACATGTCCCTAGCTCCTCCCTGTCACATGCAAACCGCCACGTAAGCAGTGGACATTGTATTCCCGGTGTAGCTCAGGGTGGATATTATGCCCGTAGGGATAGGCAGGCGGGGGGGGGGGGGGGGGGGGGGGGCAGGTGAGAAAGAGATGACAAGTGTGTGATAGTACAATTTTCCAAAATATGAACTCTTTCTTTTTGAATATATCTCTAACAATTCCGGGTGGTTGCAAGTAGCTCCCGGCGCTGTGTGAACAGGGACTGGATATCACAATGATGGGTGTTGTAAGAAATGCTGCAATGGTTGAACAGTTTGTTGTCAGCAGAAAATTTACTTTTTCACAGACATTACCGGCCTCTAACATTTCTGGTTGATATGGCCATCATTCCTCTTTTAAAAAGGATAAGGCTGGTGTTTCTTATTGTCAATATCTAATGCAAAGACCAAACCCAACAACATTTCATCTATGTGTTTTTATTCATTTTCAGACAACAATGAAGACCAATTCAAAATGAGATTTAATCAATTCATCCTACTCAGATACATATAACAACAGCAGATAATGCTCGGCCTTTCTAAATGTTAAAATCCAATGTTCAAACAAAGCAGGATGTATGGCCTACTTTAGTTTTTGTCTGCAGATAATAGAAACACAAGATTTGATTTTGACGGATACATTTCCATGTTATTCCGGCTTTAAAAAAAATTAAAAAAAAAAAAAAAAAATTCAGCATGACGGACCAGTGAGTGACGCGTCCATCAATCAGACGCAGGAATCATTCATGCTGATGTCCGAGAGAAGGAGAAAACTGTCAATCACGCATCCTTGAAATGATTTGTGTCTCGAGCTAATGCATCCGTGGCCAGAACAAAAGTGAAAATGAATTGCGGGACGTCTTCGCCAGGTCTGTCTATCCACAGGAAGAACAGCAACACACTGTCGCACAACAAAATGTGCCTCATTGCCAGAAGCTGTTTATTTAACTGTGTCAAAGTGTTCCATGTTGTCTTTTTTCCCCCTTTAAACTCCAAACTTAAATTGAGACAGAGCAGTTTATTTGGAAAACACAAAATCCTTTGAATTCATAAAACTGCTTGCGTAACTGCAACATCCTCTTAGGGAGCGTAAGTCACTGATATTTTCTTGACTAGAAATGTTTTGAAGGTTACGTAACTCAAGGTTTCAGTGGTTTTGAATAAATTAAAAGAAATGTGTATGTGTATAATAAAATACATGCGACTGACAGAGGGAGAAACAGAAAGACAGACAGATCTCATCTGAAGGAGGCAGATATCCCATTACTGAAGCCAGTAAGTGTGCTAAGCTCTATCTACAGTGCAGGGCAGCGAGCAGAACCCATCATACCGTACGCCGTTAAAGCCTCACATGGAGTGGGGAGGGCCAGAGAGAGGGAGAGAAAACAACCCTCATGTCATCCACAGGAAGTAAAGTGGGACTGAATGAGCATCTACGACGCCACTTGGACGAGTTACAGCTGAGAGACAGATGCATCGTACAGCTCAGAGGAACAACAAAGGAACAAACAGATTAGGAATTAAAATAAAGAGAGAGAGGAAGAGAGAACATGTTGGAAAGAAAATGAGGACTGTGAGTAATCCACAGGAGAGATGTAGTCCAGATTTTGAGAGAGCCAGGCTGTCTATAATCTTTAACAAAATTGAAAGAAGACATGACAAATGAGAGAGGATAAAAGTGAGTGTCTTTCAAACCCTGTGAATGCAAAACGGCAAGGATACGCTGCTTCATTTTCGAGTATAATGATACAGAAAGGTGGAGAAGTACCTGACCTGAAGCTCTTACAGTATACCTACAATTTGTTTGGCTCAAGTAGCTCAGTATAATCACATTTCTACAGAGACAGCTTCCCTGTCACTGGCTGGCTGAATAGAGTCTAATAAAGCAGAAAACGCTCCGGTGCTACACTCTTATTTTTTGGTCGTGGTTCCGGTGGTTATGGGGGCCTGTCTCCGGCTCATCACATAGAATTAACCTTTACAACACAAACATATTTGAATCCTCTTCCATAAGCACAAAAGAACAGGGCTATAAAACTGACACAAGCATTCAGCGTTTGTGCTGCTATCATATAAAGACATCGGCATTACAAAACACACAGAGCCTTAAGAACTGACTCCAACAATATCTTCATGTGGGCTTCTATCCGGCCAGCTGGGACATAGACTACAATTCCCTCTCCTGCATTTGTTCTGGTTATTGACGACCTTTTATAACAACGGTCCAAACAATCGACTAAAATAACAAAATGACAGAAAATCTATTGTTATCGATTTATTATATTCTCTCTATTCAGCTTGCAAGTACAGATTGTATACAACCTCTCTCGCTTATGACCTCTGCACTACTAAATGTGATAATATATATGTAATATATGGAGCATTCCATTATGTACAATATCAGTATGCTTCTATTCTTTTCAGTTAGCTATTTGGATAATATTAACTGTCTGCTGTCATGGTTAAAAATCAATACTGTAGTTGGGTAATTAATATGGATTTTGTGCATTTGTCAGCAATGTTATTAACAATTTGTCCACCAATAAAAATGTAATTTAAAAACAAGATCAAGTAAAAGTAAAAAAAAAAAAAAAAAAAGAAAAAAAAAAAGGTAAACACAATTTCAAGATGTTAAAAAGTTTGGCTATAAAAAAAACTTTTATCATAGAAGGAAAAAAAAAGTACGTAATTCTTTTATTATAAAAACTGTCTCTCACACTGATTTTTAGACTGATTAAATCTTCTCAGAGAGATAATAATAATCAATTTGAACATTCATTCAGTGTAATACAATAAAATCAGGACAGAAAGTTTCGAAGCTTCTCTGGCTCTAACAGAGTTAGCCAGAGCTAAGTGAAGTCAGGTTTGAGATGTGGTTTCAGGCTGCGGTGAAGCAACCCTGCTAAACTTTTTGACAACATGAGAGTGATGGGGATGTAGCAATGATTTGACGAAGCTATAGGTGGAGAGGTGGAGTGTGTTGATGGCGACTGGAGGACAGGATATTTGAACATAACCAATGTTTGTGCCTGGGGGTGGGGGGGTGGGAGGGTTTAAAAGTGCACAGCGCCCTACTGTCAAGTAAGCAGATTAATAAAACATTAGTATCTGTTTTCTCACTGTGATAAACAGTCATTATTATGCAACATTGTTTGCATAATTTTACACTGCTCTGAACGCGTCCTTGTACAGTAGCTCATTTGGCCTCTGGCACCATGTTCATGCTCCTGCTCCACAAAACTCATTTAACTCACCTCTTGCATTTCATTCAACTCGCTTCAACCTTAATGTTATTCTGCCCCAATGCACCACTGGACAATTGCCATCCCAGCTGCAACTGTACTGTGTACTGTACCATACTTGCTTGAATACACACACTGAGTCAACACAAGGTGCAGTTTTTTTCCTACTGTTCCCATATAGCAGATGACAAAGGATGCTAACACTCTGTTTATGAGAATAATGTTGTTCATAGTTTACAGGTTCATTTAGTTACAGTTCAACATGCAGGGAAATATTGTTATTCCCTCTTTTGCTCAGAGATAGATGAGAAGGTTGATACCACTCTCAAGTCTCTGTATTAACTGTGGAACTACAGCCAGGAGGTGATTAGCTTAGCAGACTGGAGGCAAGCCAGAACACCTAGCCTGGTTCTCTCCAAAGGTAAACAAAAATATGCCTCTGAGCACCTGTAAAGCCCAGCGATAAACACGTTCTATCAAGTTGGTTTAATCCATATACAAACAATCAATGTAAAAATGATAAGTTTTAGTTTTAGGATGGTTTTGAAAGAGCCAGACTGATTTCATTTTCCTGCCTCTTGGCTGTGGTTCCATAGTTAACACGCAGACATGAGAGCGGTATCCATCTCCGTACTCGTTCACTTTCTTGGCAAGAAAACCCAAGAAAGTGAACAAGCGTAATTTCCCAAAATAAATGATGATGTAGCAGAATTTGTTTAGATGTTTGAATTTAATTATTCATTAAATTGAAACAGCTGAAGTCCGCACAGACACATTTCAGCTTTCATAATGAATATGGCACATGAATTAAGAAAGAACAAACTGACTGTCTGTAATAGGTTCCTTTTATTCAGTTGTTTTTCAGCTTCCAGTGTCACTATGTTTGTTTTTAACGTCCCTCTGAACCAAATCCACCTAATTGTACATTTAATTCACATACTGCAAGGTTGTGATAATTCTACAGAGACTTCACAAGACATGGGAAGTGCTTGTGTCATTTTAATGCTCCGCTCTTGCAGAGCCTCATTAGCCCCCCACCCTCCTTTGAAATTCACAGAAGCTATCACTGCATTGACAGATCCTGAACATTTGTTACATCCAACGATCTAGCCAGAAGAATAAAAGATGTTGTCCATACAAACATGGGCAAAGCAACTATATAAACATTCATTTGCGTGCAGAGACTGAAACACTCACCCCTCCATCTGGCTGACACTAGCTAGCTCACTAAGGCAATCCCATAAGGAGGGTATAAAGTCATTAAATCAGTGTGTACGCGGGATATGCTGTCTCCCATTAACTTGTTACCTGTTGTGTAATTGTTCACAACAGTCTGTGGGCTATACAATTAATGCGGCGTGGATCGCACTTACGTAAGAAGAAAAATAAACTCATGAGCAAGAATGAAGCTTGGGTGTCTTAAAGAGACAGATTCCTGTTTATGAGGCCTATATGACACTCATACATGTCTCTGAAGATATGAGACAATAAATCAAGTACATTATATTATATAGGTATCATATGAGTGCTTACGTGCGTGCATGAATGCATGAATGCTAAACGGATGCCTATGTTTAGAATCATAAGCACTAGTGTGGTAGCGAATACAAATGTGTACAGATATGACTCCAAATAAGGATTATATACATTACATCACACACCCTATGTATTTTATTTTCTATACAGATTCAGCGTTGATCTCATGAACTATTCAAATCCATGGCGGTATCTTTCATGAAACTGGAGCCGTGAGTCCCCTCTGTGTCGTCATACATGCTGGTGAGGAGAGCACTCCTTGATCTCTACCTCAGCTAATCTGAAGTGAAGGTAGTCGGGCTATCAGTGGGGAATTTAAGGGGATTACACATGCTGAACAAAATAAGGCTTAGACAGAAAACTACACAGCCCACTGTGTGCACACATAAACACACACACCTCCATGCAGTGTAACTGTAATAGTGTCCATGGATGGTGGGGTTAATGTGTCTGTCACTCACAGGTGTGAATCAGGTGAGTGTCTGATGTTGACTGTCACCACTGCTGACAAATCTTTGAGGGATGATAGGGTAGTTTTTGTGCTTTTTTGTCAGTTGACTAAAAATCAATTAGTCAACTGACAAAATAATTAATCAGCCACTCTTCTGATAATTGATTAATAATTTTTAAGTTGAAAATCCGAACATTCTCCTAGTTAAGCTGCTCAAATGTGAAACTTTGCTGATTTTCTTTTTTTTTTTTAAATAGTAACTTGAATATTTTTGCATTTTGGGCTGTTGGTCGAACAAAACAACACATATGATGACCTGACCTGACGATCACCTGATGACATCAGGGAAATCCACTAGTGAAACTACCTCTGCAGGCCTGAAGTATCTTATCCCAACACAAATGTATTTGACTGTACAGTTTGATGTCCAGGTGCCCTCTGTACTGTCATCTGTACATGCCCAGCCGCGCTAGAAGAGCTGAAAGAGTTAAGAGAGTCAGATTGTGTTGAGTGTAGGTTATAGTTGGCTGATTGTGGTTACATCATCAGTCAGGACCCACAGTAAGTGCCATCACCTGAGGAGAATCTGATGCCAGCAGCACCGACAGCCACGCGTTATTCCACCCCACCCCCCACGCCTGACCAGCGTAATGGCATTTCAATCTAAATTAGACACAAAACATGTTTGTATATTCCCACTCACAGGCATCCAACACCATACAAAACCACAAAGTGAAACTTTCAGCAATTCATACGTTAAGGAAGAGACAGGAAAGAAGACGAATACTGGACTGAACTGTTTGTCCAGTGAGTGGCTGCAGCCCACGCCACTGTAATCCTGTGAATAACTGTAAAGGACACACGGCTGTGGAAGATGCAGTGTAAATTGAACACCTCCATTTCGGAAAAAATCAAACACAGTGATCATCAGTTACACTATTCGAGGCAATCTAGCTTTGTACTGTATCAACATAAAAGTCACTGAACCGATCCACCATTATGAGAAAGATGACCACTAATCACACTGAACATATTAATCTACTGGCTGAAGTAACAAATTAACTCAGAGCTTGATGACGTCACAGAGCAACCCTTGTGGTACCTGGAGAGGTAACTAGATGTAGAAACAACAAAGCTTTTGTGGCCCAAATTGTAACACACCGGCTCTCTTTTCTCTACTCATACACAGCAGTCAGTTAATCATTCCTATTGATGTTTGCTTTGGGGCAATCAGAGGATGTTGACGCATCACTACAGTGTGGTCTAGTTTGTATTGGGCCTGTGTATAAATCAATAGACACACATTGATTTCCAGCTATCCTATTACTCTGGCTGTATTGCTGCAGGCAGAATTTTCACAGGTCACTGTAAAAAAAAAAAACAAAAAAAACATTTAGATATGGTTAATTTTTTGTTGAGTACAGCGATGTATTTAGGGTGCTGAGAGACAGGAAACTGTGTTAAACATTTACAGACATCAGTGTCTTCATTTGCTGCGTAAACATTCAACTACTTTATTAAATTTTTCTCTGTCATGAGTATAACACTCATAATTAATGTTTGGCAGTGAGTAAAAGCTTAATTATAAGTCTAAAGGCCTGGTGTAATTTTGTTCCAAGAATTTATTGTGTGGCTTGTGACCAAATGCAACATTTTTACATCAAGCTGTGCAGCGATGATGCCTTAAAATTGTCTGGCATTTGGAAACATGAGAGATTCCAAGAGCGATGCTAATGTTTAAAGGACGAGTACAGTCAAAACTGCTTTCGGCCTGAAGGAAATCTGCCATTTATCACAGTTGGGTGTAAAACAGTGACAAGTTAACTACGGCGTTTGTCAAACTCAACTGCACATGAACTGTGATTCAAAAGTGTTGGAATAATAATAATGATCTCCCCCGTTTTTCTTGTCTGTTCCTTCCTCACTTTACCTGTTCAGATGTGCCAAACATAAATGACTAATGGCTTAATGGTCCACATGGAGCAAAACCACTTTGTTTTAATTTAAGTGACTGCCTAAATTACAACAATACAGGGTATAATGATTCATGCATCAGTACATTTTGTTTGATGCAGCCTGCACATAAAGCAAAGAAAAAAAAAAAAAAAAAAAAAGACACTGAATGAGCAAGAGAGTTGCGTCTGTTAGGTGACACTACTCCCCAATAAAAAATAACACTCAAATGCACACGCTCCTCTTTTCCCCATACCTCGCCGCCTACACACCAAATCATTATGACAGTGACTGCTCATCCCGCCGGCTGCTGCCTCGTCAACGCTGGCCCAGATCTCATCAGATTATACAAATGACATCATCAAGTGCGTGTGTTTTCGTGCGTGTGCATACATGGCTATATTTTTTTAGTGCAGTATCTATTGCTCTGTGTACCATATGTGCATTTGTGTGTATCCGCCCATTTAAAAGCTCTCAAAAGAAATCTTAATATTATAAAAGCAATATCATATAACAACCAAACAGTCTGCGAAGCATAAACCTTTACTGTGGTTGAACAGGGAGGATTTGCCTGGGTTTGACTCGCATTATACAAATGCACAGTGGCTTTAAAGAAGCGGCTCGCGTGCCAGTCGACGCGGGAAGTACATCTGTTGTTCTGCAGGCCAATGGGCTTCAACAGCCATATGCTTATATGCATCTTCAGTAAAAAGAGTGATACAGAAGAGAGCATCCAGGCGTTCTGACATGCAAAGAACAATTCCACTGTCCAGCAGGAAACGGGGGTATCGTGACTCAGTTTGATTTCAGCCGTACTGAGGCACTCCCCCCCCCTGCTGTGGCTACTACTCACGTATGATGGCAAACAGCATTCGATCTAAATTCATGATTAGATTTTAGTGGGTTGCAGCCATGTATAGTGCCTCTGTAGGTACAGAAGACCAAGGGCAATTCTGTTTGGCAACTGCATCACTTCAAAAAAAAGAAAAAAGATATTTTTGCTGTCCAAAATCATGTCAAAGTGTTTAGATAAATGTGTTGTTAATGTCTTTTTATTACTGAAAGGAGAGCCTCTGAGTGGATGGACTGAGCCCATAGGTGCACAATAGGGATCACATAATTTAGCATCTGAAGACATTTTAAGCAATTCATTTGTAGCAGCCAACTAGGTAATTCGCTTTCTAGCCTTCAAACTCACATTGACAGTGTCCATTTACACACTGATGTTGGTTTCGTAGCTCGTTCTGCAAGCTAAGGTGCAATACAACATTTGTATCCAGGCTTGAACATGTGAAGGAGACATCTGCTTAAAAAAAAAAAGTCTGTCTGTTTTTGTGTCAGTCTCTGTTGAGCTACATTTTCACCAATATATGCACAAGGGGGCGCTGTGATGAAACCAAAAAATGTAAACTATAAGTTTTTCTCGTCTTTGGTTACTAATTTGTTCACAAAAGACAGCACAAGAGATGCCATTTAAAACTGTAGATGTGTAAGCTTTAGCTGAAAAAAAAACAAACATAAAAAACAATGTAATTTCAGTTGGACTTGAAATTTCCTGCTGCGGCGCTGAAAGTGTCTGTAGGCGTCATATACGACACTACAATCAGAGCCACTCCATAAAATGTATGATAATTATGGCCGATAAAGACCGTGAGAAAAGCGTCTGTTGGCAACATGGCGTCAAGAAGATCTTTTCTCACTTAGCTTATTGGAGCCTGAGAAAATGCCCTGGCTTGTCACAGCTATCGAAAGCTATTGGCTAGTGATGACCCTGACTAAGCCATTTTCTGCTGCCTCTGCACCCGTTTCTCTCTCTGCCAGAACCGCCAAGGAGATTTGGGTGTCCTCACAGATGCCAGTATTTCATGCTTTCGACACGCAGGCTTTCACTGTCTGTCTGCCTGGAAGCGTGGAAAGCAGAGGAAAAAAAAAAACAGCATCCTCTTCTCGACAACTTGCTAATTACGCTACAAAGGCTTGCTTGCCGTCCATAATGCATTGGATACATCTCATTCCAAAAAGGGACAATACCATTAATTGATTTGCTTTCAAATCTCAAATTAGTGAGTAAATAGGTGCCTGTTTGCATTTTCCACTTGTTCTTCTTTTTGATGTGGAAAATACGAGAACAAGACAAGAATTTCCGAGATAGAGACCAGGACTTTTAAAAGTATGAATCAGGCCAGAATCATCTTATCCAGACTATGAGGCTCAATGAAATGCCTGTCTGATCAATGGAGTTAAAGTGGACTGAAGTGAGATGGAAATGAATATTCAAGTAGGAAGATCTTAGACCCTAGATCTTCTCAACACTGTCAGGTGTATGAGTGGTTTGATCATTTACATCTCATCAATGTCAGGCGGTACCTACATAGGAGCTGATGGTGAACATCACAAAAACTCAACCAGGAATCATTTCGAAACGCGTTGTAAAAACATTACGAGTCAAGATACAATAGAGGTTTAAATAGACAAACATCCTTTCATAGTGAGGGTTATAAAACCTTAGAAGTTGAGGATGAAGATTTCAAACTTCATATAATATCTGTGCACTATGTGTGAGTAATTAAAAACACTACAAACTCTATTCTAACTATTTTGGCATTCTGTTTTTGCACAAATAATGCAACAACAAGAATCAAACAAAACTATTATTCAGAGGGTTTGTGTCAGTGTTTGCTGCAAATACCTTCCTGTAAATTTGTAAGGTGTCAAAGCCAGCTAAGGAAATAAGCAGATAAAATAAAAAGTGATGCTAAATTAAGCTCAGTTCCTTTTCCAGGCTGCAAACTTGTGTTTGGTGAGCTTGTCACAGAAACTGGCTCCTCAGATCTTTGCTGCATTGCCACATTCATTAATCTATAAACGTACGTTCGCTTTTGAATGTGTGTGTGTGGGAACAGATGGAGCGAGGCGATACAGATAAAAGAGCATTGTGATATGCATGAAGCATGAGACGCTGTCCATGGTGCTGAAGTCATTCTCCAAACTGCACTAGCTTGCTCTCAGTCAGGGACATTCATTCATCCTTCTCTTTCTCAAACACACACACACACACACACACACACCACTTAGTTTCAGCCAAAAACATATTTTGATCTCCCTGCAAATCTGCTGTCCTGAATTCAATCCAAAACCACTTTTATTATGTATATCTAGATTATCTATACTAAAAATGGCATGTCCCTGAAAAGGCTCAGCGAGAATACAGGCGTAACTGATGACCTGAAAAAGTAGCGACCAATAAGAGGACGAGAAGCCAGCTAATTCCAGGGCCAAACCCATCACTCAGCCCACAGGGCCAGACTGATGCCTGACCTCCAGCTGTCTGTCCATTTTGTGCTCAATTAGCAAAGAACTCTCTCCACTGCACATGTGCAAAGATCTCAGGGCTTGTGACCTTTTTCTTCCTCGCTAATTAAATTACTAATAAATCTAGGCACTAAATTTTTCTGTCA
The DNA here is from genome assembly GCF_021018895.1 of Seriola aureovittata. Lineage (NCBI taxonomy): Eukaryota > Metazoa > Chordata > Actinopteri > Carangiformes > Carangidae > Seriola > Seriola aureovittata. The sequence goes on from NC_079383.1 coordinate 15,590,353, forward strand.
CAAAAGAGTGGGTGTGGAGGTCAAGAGACGAGAAGAGCCAGAATGAAGGCGACATCGATGGAGGGGTCTGCTGATTCATTCCCGTCCTGGACCCTTTGCAGGTGGAAGATTGGGAGCAGGGCAACATGCACTCTCACTCAGCTGCCAAGACAATTTGAGCTTTAAAGGAGTCACAATAGGGAATTCCAAAAAAAAAAAAAAAAAAAAAGTGCTCAAGAAAAAGTGCACTGGGGCGTCGTGTGGCGTAGTGGTCTAAGCAGGCGCCCCATGTGTAGAGGCTACAGTCCTCGCTGCAGCTGGCCCCGGTTCGAGTCCCGCATCGGACGGCCTTTGCTGCATGTCATTCCCCCTCTCTCTGCCTCCCCATTTCCTGTCTCTCTACTATACTATCAAATAAAGGCATAGAAAGCCCCAAAAATATACTTTTTAAAAAAAAAAAGAAAAAGTGCACTTCACACTTTGACATTACAATTATTAAAAAAAACAATGTCACCGTTTAAAATGACCACCTCATGGTTTCATGCCTCCATCACTCAGACTAGTTTCAGATTACATCTCCATTTATCAAGAGCCATTTATACAAACCGTCACCGTGATGTTCACCAAGTGCAAGGTGGATTCATATTTCCTTTAGAACAATTCAATGTATTTCTGTCTGCATCTGGTTAACATCTCCCCTGACCATTTTAAACATTTCCTCTTTCATTGACTTTGAAAGTGCCCCAACAACAACAAAGCAAAAAATGGATGTGGCCAATTTTGTCTTCTTCCTGTAGGTGTCAAATAACGAACAGAGAGCTAGTGTGCACGATGTGTATGCACACAGAAATTACCACAACTTACTAACTCCGTGTGTGTCTGTTATGTAGTTCGAGCTTTTTCCAAGTCTTTATGTTAGTTGTTTTTCATAATGTGCAAAAAAATAAATGGAGGAAAATGGCCTCTTGTGAAAGTAGAAAAATAAGCCCTAATACCTCTGACTGTGCTAGTTGTATAAAAGAAAACATTAAATAGAGAGGCAATTTAGATGATTGGCCATAAATAGGGCTCTGTCCATCCATGCTGCTTATTAGATTGAGAAGAAGGTTTTTCCCTCTCATCATCGCTCTCCCTCCCACCTCTTCCATGCCTGCCACCTTGGCGCTGGTCGTGTTTTGGCTTAGTACCACAGTTTTCAGCCCCTCCCTCCTCTGCCTCCGCTCTCCCCCTTTTTTCTCTCTCTTACAGCCAACACACAACATGGTGATTTATGGCTGAACTTAAAAACACCACACAAGGAGCTGCGTATATTTGACATGTTTTACAGGCTATCGGTTCTGGTCTTGTGTCAAATCATGGGATGCTAAAACAATGCTGATAACAGTCAATTTGTTTCGTGCCTTCTGTAATCCGTATAGACTTAATCGGACAAATGATTGTCTCTGTAAACCAAGAGATAATCCAGGAATTAATGAAAACATGACATTTGGTTTAGTTCAATTTGAATTATTGTTGATGAATTATTGCTCTTAAATGTGACTGAGAGGAAATTGAATAAAACATGAAAATGAAAAGATGACATGGATAAAAGCACATTTCAAATAAGCACTAAACTTAGGGTACAAAAACAGTGACAGCAAAATATCAAGACAGCAAAAGGGCTACTAATGAATAATCCTCCAAAATGTAAAGAATTTTGGAATCTAAGATCTCTGGACACTAACCCTTCTCGCAGTTGAAACTGTAATAAAACAAAAATAATTTCAAGGCCTTGCTACCCATCATCAATATCACAATGAAGTTGAATACCATATTTGGTCCTTCCTTCACTTGTTTCTGTGCAAAAACAACCCTGAGCACTAGCACCAAGCATTCACTCATTCACACACTGACACACACATACAGCCACCATCTGTCATGCTGTATCCTCCCCGAGCTCGCTTTCCCTCTCCGTCCTGCCAGGACACATGCTCACTTAATGATTCCATAACTTTGTTACCACCTCATTATGACGGTTAGTAAGCGCCATAGCTAGATTTACCACTTTGTAATGGACAAGCGGTGCGGACTCATCTGCTTGACAGCCGTATTGATTCACTGCACCGTGACGAACGGACCAGTTGAGACTGTGTGGTAGCAGCGCTGACCTCCACCTGCTCTCTCGCCACTGCTGTCACTATGTCCATCTGCCTTTTCCCCTTCTACATCTGATTACATTGCAGTAACAGTTATGGCTCAATGTTTTACTGAAATATGTTATACCTTAAATAAAACAACCCTGTGGACAATGAAAGGCTGTCATGTACAAATCCACAGCTTTCCAAGTTGAACAGGCTCCAATCTCCCACTACACACTGACTGATGTGTTTACACACAAACTCTATAGCTAGTTTCACGCCACCTGGGAAGAAAATATCATAGCAAAGTGACTTGCCAGGGAACAAACACAAAAGCAAAAGCCAGGATTTGAAGGAGTGGAGAATTTGCGCCAAACTGGTTCCACAGCAAAATATTCTCAAAGGATGGGAGAGGAGATGATGCCCAAGTTGCTCGGTGCAGTTATTATATAAGGCAAATGTGTTTTGTCTTTATACAATTTCAGGAGCTTACTGGAAGACCTGTGAAAGCAGTCTGTAATGATTTCAGTGGAAGAAACGTGCTCCTATTGCCAAAGGGTTTCCTTTGAATGCAGCCAGAAACATTTCAGCATATGCAGCTGCTCTCTGCATGTTTATTTCAACCTACTGGGAAACCTCTCAGGGGGAACGCCATCAAAAAGGAAAGAGCTGATATGGAGCTCAGAGAGGACTGAACTACTCATGCTGGCTGGGGTGAAGCAGTAAGCCACTGGAGGTGGAGAACCAATCAGATTAGAGAGGGATAGAGTGACGAAGCGGAAGCCTAGCATGGGGGGTCAACTAGCATTCAAACTAGCCTGATGACCTTTTGGTTAGGAGATGGCCAGTTGGTCTTTCGTGCAGATAATCCCTGGAAAAGCTGGTTTTACGGACAGAACAATGGTCCCCTCCCCCACAAACAGTCAACACTGCTGCTGCATATATTTGTTTGTATTATGGACGTTCCCTAAATGAACTGTTTTGATAGGTTTGTGGGAGTTCGTGGCTTTGCATGTGTGCTACACAAAGCAGCCACAATCATTTACAAAGGTCTGTGACTCCTGAGCTACTCCACTACAGAATCTGCATACGGTGGTAATACAAAGACAAAGATGATAAATTATCACTGCCTTATTTATATTTCTTCATCTCTCCAAAGATATGCCTATAAACTAAAGATGGCCTTGATGTTATACAGTCTTTTCAACATAAACTCATGTACTCTGTGTGTTTCTTCTGCACAGCACATTAGCCATCTCCTCCTTGTTCTCCTGCTCGCATTGCCTCCTCATTCATTGGCCCTTGTGCCTGATTTACCCAGTGCCTTGGGCCTGCAGCAACTGGCGGTGGTATAGAGGGCCATGTAAATGTCACCGTCTCAGAGGCTGTGCTCTGCAGAGCGTGAAATGAAATCTGGCAGAGTTTTAGGGTCCTGCCTCTCCTAACATGGACATTCCACAGTACATGGGCCGTATATAAAACTCCAGTGCATGTTATGATTACATCTTGGCTCCCTCCGCCTCCTTCCTTTATCAATTATTTAAGTGTCAGGTCAAAAGCGTTGCAGTTACTTCCATGTGGGAATACATATTTTCCCAACACGATTACTGTTATTAGTTAGCAAACAGATTATTATTGCTGTCATGTGAAATTGGTTAGCTTTGCTAATCCAAACTAATCCTATGGATCATGCAACTATATCAAGATTATGTGCATACAGTACATGCATACAACATGCAGTAAAGTACACTGCATATCTAAGCAATGAGGGACATATCTAAGTATCATATCTAACCACTCAAATGTCAATCATGACTTATGTTTTTAAAAGAACAAGGTCTTGTATTCTCTCACAACAGGAGGAGATAGAGGTGCTGTGAGCACTGTGCACTGGCACAGAAGGAGGATGAATAGTTCAACATTTCACTGCAGGAAAAGTTCTCTGTAGGGTTTCTTCTACTGCGAAGATTGGCAGTACGCTTCAGTGGCTCTCTATCAATTAAAGTCAAAGATTTGAGGGGGGGCGGCTCAGCCTGCACTGATGCCATTTTGGAACCAAAACAACTGTGTCAAACCTCCTCGCTCAGGCAGTTCTGCCTAAGATCATTTCTTGCAGGCTTTTCTAAGATTACTATAGGATCACAGTAAGCCCATGTTGTGCACGTAAAACTGTTGATGCATCAGAATTCCTGCTCTGACTTTCTGGCCACACAAGCCTAACTACTCTAACTATTATTTTCTATGAACTGACAGAGTGATGTCAGTGTAGATTTCAGTGAAACCCACATATTATATTCAAAAGTGATGAGATCAATTAAAGACTGCCATCAGAAAATATCTACACTTTAAAATACCCATTGTTGAAATTACCCTCTCTTGCTTATCGCCTCTATTCATCTCTCAGCCAGGCACTTAAAGCCAGGCACTTGTGGACATTTTACAAATAGGCTCTTCTATTCCATTTAAAGCTGTGCCTTTTGCAGCTTATCTTGTGTAACTAGCTCTTAAATAGATCTCCGTACTTTAAATAAACAGGAGCAATGCTCACGAAGGCTTTCCTTCAAAGTTGGGTTACATGACAGTCTGGACCTCCCGTGGAGACACTGACATGTGTGTGACATGCTAATGCTAACAACAATAGTATATTGTGCCCTGAAAGAAGCAGCTGTTTCAAAGAATAGTTATTCATTTAAGAAACTCCATTAAATAGGGAGTTACTTGAATTCTCATTAACATACCAGACATATAAAACCGTGCACTGTGGATCAGTAACATGTTCCAGCTCTTTCGAACCACACTTGCCTATGAGCTTTAAAGTAGCTGAATGTAACTGCGATCACACGCTCTCGCACTGCGTGACAGTGCCTGGCGACTCAGAGAGGAGTCAGTGCTGGGGAGATCTTCGTCATGCCCCTGATTCATCGTCATCTTCCCTCTCCTGTCATAGCCACTGAGAGGTGGCCAGGCCAGCTGCTACAGGGCACTGCAGAAAGCTGTGGCATGGAGGGATGCTGGCAGGTCAAGAGAAGCCCCCTCACTGCTCCACCAAGCCAGTCCTCACCAAACTGACTGTGAGTAACAACACTGTGTGGTTCATGGGGGAGATATGATATGAGGAAAACCTTGATGGAGACTTGAGTACATAAGATAAAGTGGGATTTTGTTTAAAGCTATAATCCTTGCAAACCTCTTGAAATGAAACCATGTTTTTGATATATTATACTATTTTTCTGTAATATTAAATGGCATTCAAAGTATTTACATTCTGTTAATTTCTCTCTATTTTTCCATAGTTAGTGACTGCTGTTCAAGTTGCCATCACATGTGCCAGCTACAAATTTTGTACTGATGATGATGATGCCTCAAACTATCAAAAAAAAGCTAATCTTGAAAAAGAACCAAAAAAAACCAATGTTTTCCCTTGAAGGAGGTATTTGTACGTTTTGCTATTGCTACATAGCCAGCATTACCATTTACAGTTGTTTACTTAACAGTGCTGGCTTATAGTCCTTGATATAATTCTAGCTCCATGAAAACAGAATTGTAAATTTTCCATGATGTAACTCAGTAGGGTCTTTAGATGCTTAGAGCCTCCCAAGTAAACATTTTTTTAAACCTCCTTACCTCCAGTTAGTAACACTCAAGGACAACTTATCCTACTACCGTTTCCCAAATAATGCAGGGATTCAAACTGATGACCCCCTGATAAAAATTCTGGATGTCTCTTTCTCTTACTCCACATTACTATTCACCTTCGTCACAAAATCCCTAATCAGTGTCAGGGAATGGCGAAAATGTCACATTAATTTGTTATTATATGATGTGACACCTGTGCTATGTGGAGGTTAAATAGGTTGACATGACACTGATTGTGGCCCTTTCCTGTCCCACGGTCATCCCATCTCAGCATCTAAGGCTTGATGATTACCACGAAAATATTATTATTGGCGATGAAAAAATTCATCTAGAGCGCCGAAGGAATAGCAAACACATTAAAAAACACCTTTTTAAAACATGGGGATGATAACAGGAGCTATTAGGGCTGTCTAGACAGACAGACTGTAAAAGTCACGAGTGTCTATCTGTTCAATGAAAAGCTATTTGTTATAAAATGTTTTTGTCTGACGTGCTTTAGATACAAAACTGGCAAAACATGAATTCAGTTTCAAATGAGTTCTGTGTGCTTAATGTCATTATATGGTAAAAAAAAAGCACAAACACAATATTCAGGATTACCTTACATTGTTCCATCAATGCTATAATCTTTAGTGTCTCCTGAGAAAACAACAATCTCTTATCAAAATCTTCTCTCCTCTCATCTCTGTCACTCCGGTAGAGAAGCCATGTAGACTTTCCTAAAACTTCAGCCCGCATTTTAATCTGGCTTTACTGTGTACACATGCTTACAGACTGTGGTACAAAGAGAGATCTTAGAATCGGATAAAAACGATGTTAGGAATTATAGGGGAAAACTTTTTTAATTATTATGTTTGTACAGACATTTGCATATTTCCATTTCTGAGCCATGATTGTTTTCTAATGGGTATGTGTCTTTCATATACGCCAGCAAAAATCTCTGTCATAGAAGAGCTATTTCAACAAGAAATATCCCAACGACCCACTCACATGCAGAGGCCTCGCAACTGAAGCAATGAGGGGCTTCACTTAGCTTCAAGGAGCTGTTCACACACAGAATATCAAATTGCATGCGAGAAAAGTGAGCATGTGAAGCTCTTATGGAAAATTATTTTAACAGGATGACTGCTATTTGACTTTTGATGATATTTGAGAGCGAGAAAGTTAGACACAGAGGTGAAAGAGCTTTCTTACTTTTCACATAAGAATGTAATGAATGTAAAAAAAAAATGTAGCCAAACCATCTATGTTTTCATGGTTTGTGAAAGCCTGGGTGGAATGTTTGGTTCACCTTTGAATCTTGATTTATTTATGTTATGAATTCTGACATTAAACATATAAAAATGTGTATTTTCTTGTTTTCCTTTTAATTTCATTGTAAGCTGACTCTCCCATTTGTGTCAACATTCCTTATATTCATTTTCTTATTTATTCTGTACACCATGTCTTTTAGTAATGTACACCTTGTGATCTTGAAACCATGTAGAAGAAAGAAATGTCTTGGTACATGACAAGACTAAAATGCCAATAAATAAATAAAAACTAAATGGAAATAAATGGCAATTAAAGTTATTTCTAAACCGATTTTTACCGATAATTGTCCTCAAAAGCTTTTAATACATTAAGGTATACAGGATGGTGCATTTGCACTCCTTGCACATATAGTTATCAATCAGAGAAGTACTCTATATGCAGATATACAACGACAATGAAAAACAATGTTTTTATTTGTTCAGCTATTTCTTTGTCACGCAAAGTAAAGATTATAATACAACTGTAGTAAACTACAGCTGCAACTAATGATTATTTTCATTATTGATTATTATTTAAAATGTCAGAAAATGGTGAAAAATGCCGTTATCATTTTCTGAAGAAGAATCATGAAACCTATGAATATACACATTTGAGAAACGAACATACAGTATATTTGCACAACAGTCAAAACTTCCAAAATCTGCATATCTGTGCTTTTTTGCATGTGTGCGCAGGTACCCCAGTGCATGTACATAGCTTCCATATCTGCCTCCACGATGGGAAATATTGTCAATACTCATAAGACTGCAAGCAATCTGATACTGAAGCATGAGTCTATGTATAATCCTTTGTGAGCCACCGATTCCACTATTAAGCCACAAATCCGCTGCTCACAGACACATATTGTCGGTATCATTCCTGCAGGTGACCGTACACGCCACAATACTTCATTAAAACCATCCAGAGAGACTTATCTCTGGGATGACTTTTTCCCAGAAGAGACATTTGTGTATTTATGTTTCTCCATCCGGGCCCTCGCCATCAGTGGAGAATATCACAATATAACGCTATCAATAAGACTGTTTAAACAAGCCAGTCAGCTAGCACGGAGTTTGTGTTTAGAATGGCAATAGCGGGATGTACGCGCTATCACCCCACACACAAGTTCAGTAACACTTGAAAATTGCTTAGCATTCAGCAGCTGCTTCCAGCACAGAAAGGGATATGCATCAGTACTGAGAGGGAGAGTGTGTATAGGCAGTCCTCCCCAGTGTCTGGCCGAAGGCCTCCCTGGTGGATTATGTTACCCAACAATGGACGTGGCCTTTCACAGTCAGAGCATGCTCCAATAGCTGGAAGGCATACAAACATGCCTCTCTTCCCCTTTCCTTTGCTGTCCCACCAGAATTGACATTGTCCCCTGGCAAATGCAGGTCTACAGTATGTCTTTATATCAACAAATGAGTGCCCTAGTTTCTGGTGAAAGGCAAATAAAAAAAAGCAGGCTATCACACCAAAGCATTTCAAAACAACAGAGCACACTGTGGCATGAATGGCATCACACGTGAAACGGGACCCAGTGCCCCTGCATGTTTGTGAAGACAGAAAAAGGTGAGGCCACTGTGGCTTTTAGCATCTCCACAGTAATTAAAGCTGGACAAGACACAAGGCCTCACAGGACTGTGGACAGATAATGATGTGGCAAGACATACTGTACGCTACTGTGCGTTTATAATGTATATGGAGAAACACACACTATCAACACAGAGATGGAGAGACAGCCTGAGGCATAGACTGCAGTAAGTCCTGCAGGCATGAGCAGGCATGAAGGGAAGAACCGCTCTTCATCAGACATTCAATAGCTGTGACTTAAACACTGTTGCACACACAAATATCCCTCAGCAGAATACTGTATATACAGCAAAGCGACTTCATCAGTAAGTATAATGTACTTTGCCTCATGCTTCAGTTGTAGCTCCAAATTAATTATATTTGACTATTGAGTGACTGTAGCTAAACGAACACGTTATGGTGATTGCTGACATCGAAGAGCAAAGGAAAAAAAAAACCTTAAAATATCAGACATGTTTTTCAGAATAAATCCTGGGGAGCAGAAAGTGAATTTTTTTTTTTTCAGCCTAAAACTCCTCAAAAGGCAGATTATCTCAGAAGAGCGGGATTAGTACATTTATTCGAGGACTGAGTGTATGTTCATTCAGTGTGAGTAAGATTCTGCGCGGTATACAGTGAGGCCTGTTTCATAAGCAGCGGCACACACACTCCTCATGAGACCCTCGGTCTTCTGTGAATACAGGACTTATAAGGAAGATCAGCTCTCTCTAAACTTCATAGTTTGGAGCACAAAAACATGAGGTTCTCCAGTGGTTTCCCCGAGGTAGCACACAGCTTGTTCTCCTTGCTTTTGAAAAAAATCCACATGAGGAAAGCTGAAGAAATTAAATTGGCATGCTGACAGTTCCCATACGACCAATCTGAGCGGCTAAGTGCGCTGGAAAGTGCACAAGCTGAGATTATAGGACTAGTGCAGGAGTGCTTGAAGAGTCCCCTCAAGCCAAACTAATAAGTCCTATTGGTTTGAGGAAGAAGCCTTGGACACAGCAGATATCCTGTTCTCATAAGTGAACCGCTGAAAAGCAACAAGGCGTAGTGGGACCTGACGGGGCTCTGCTCAGGAGAACGGTGAAGCGTAATTAAAATTCAGCAAAGAAAAGTACACAGCCTGGAACTATGACACATCAGAGAATACCGCTATAGCTGACTCATCATCACTGTCATCCAAAACCATCATTACAACACGATTGTAACTTCCGGCCCACCCTAATAAAACCTGAGGAGGACAAGTTATGAGCAACAGCTATGTCATCACTGTGCATCACAAAATCTTCTTTGCCGTCATCATCCCTTATTTTTATTGTAAACCCTTCGGGTGTTAGAAAGCAATATTTGTGCCACTACTAGTCTTAGCCTCCTTTCTGCCCCTTGGGCTGCTCAAATCTGATGGCCCTTTCATAATTTCATTCTAATGTCATGGTGCCACGGCTTCAAAGACAAGCTCACAACAGAGCAGCATACACACAAACAAGGCCTTTTGGTCCGTCTGCGATGACACATTTACACCCGGACAGAATTATCTGCATAATTACACAGCAAAGCCAGACTTGCTGTGTATGGAAGGAAAAAATGTGTGAAAAATACGAATAAAAATATACAGAGATTTTAAAATATTCAACTACTCTTATCTCCCCTCGAAAGCATCCTTAATATTCCACTGGCAGCCTTTGGAGAGCGGTGGCTGAGGCACCGATTACAGGTATTTTGTATAGCAGAGCAGATCTCATTGTGTTTTAACACAACACAGACCGGAGCAGGGCAGGCCTTCTGCTAATTAACACGGGAATAAAAAGAGGAAGTCACAAAAGATCCTGAAGTCAGTGGATTCTTGTGTCATCGGCGAGGTGGCTGAGCTATATGGAAATGATAGAGAAGGAAGGATAACAGCATCAAGACAAAAAGGAAGCTAATGAAGTACAGGCAAAGGGTTGAGAGTTCAGCACCGAGTCCATCATTATCCGACTCCGTGAGAGGAAAGGCAGCTAATGATCACTCCGACACTCCAGCCACACAAACATATGAAGCCACCGCAGTCGGTCATACAAGCAAGATGCAGACGGTCTCTAATGGGGGATGGGATGGGGATGGTAGCAGATGCTGGGGGCCTTGTGTTTAACAAGGAAAGCATGCACGTTTATGGTTAAAGGAAGTGACACAAGCACAGAGGGAAGATCTACCGATTGCGGGGCTGTTCGCTGCTTCTTTGAGATAAGGGAAAGTGCCCGCAAAAATGTCTGCCTTGCAATGCTTTTCACTTAGAGTAGGCAAGAAAAAGAAGATAAAGAGAGATGGGGGTGGAATCACTAAATGTGTCTCTTATTCTCTAGCACATTACATGAAATCTGGAGGATCTGTGTGAGCTGCAGCTTTCAGTCAATATTCCCTTCCCTACATTATTTCAGTGCTTAATTCATTTTCGTAAGCAACTAATAGCTTCTTCATACTTGGTTGACCTTTTAGCCTTGACCCCTTCCTGTCGTCCTTGAATCTCGCTCTACCCCTGCTGGAGAACAACTGCCCCCCCCCCCAATTGGCTGAGTGCCCCACTCACATGCACACAACAATAATTACAGTCTATTCTAATAGCATATAATTTCCATCTACACCAGGAGCCATTAACACAGCTTTATTCTTGTGTACAAACTGATTGTGCATTTACATCAGACAAGTGATCCATTCATACCGCAGCTGGAGTTAGTCTAGAGAGTAATTTACAGATGTAATGTTCATTTATGCCATCTGAATTTCACTGGGTACTACTTGTGGCAGTGTTTTAATGCCTGGAATCACACGTTCAGTCTGGAGCAGTGCTGTCTGTGCAGACCACATGCAACAACATCAAACCAATTTCCAAGGAGGCTGATGGAACCAAACAGCCTGTATAAATCCAAAGAGCAGATAGACAGCTAAGGGAATAAGGCATGGTGTCCCAGTCCCAGTACCCCTCAGTGGAAGTGCCTACAGCCTGCAATGCTTCAGAGCCTATGATGGACGGAAGATGTGGCCAGATAAACACCTCAAAGCCTTGGCCACAGAGAGTGATATGATGGCACATGTTCTGCTTGCCATTACTGCATCCTCATCCCATAAGTGGCAGCAGCCTGTTCAGATTTTTTTTTTTTTCCTTCAGGCTTTTAGTGTTCAAAAAGAAAAACATGCACAGTTCATGTCGCTACAGGAGCAAAATTGATCATCTGATCCACATGTTAAAAAAATGCCAAAGACGCAATTGCAGACGTTGCTCCGTCAAGGCGCACTGATAGGGTGATTGGATATTTTACTCTTGCCTCATTATCACTTACGTCAAGTGGCAGGGAAGGCTGTCAACGAGCCACAGGGGGGAAAAGCGGTCTTAACAACTTTGTCAAAACAAATTACCTTATTTCATCAAGAGTCCAGGTAAAGTTATGGGGATTCACACCATTAAAGCAGCCTGTCATGCGAAATCTGATAACAGGAGAAAAGCAGCATGACGGGGACTGCATATTCAAAAGAGGGGGAGAAAAAGTAGCTGGCGGAAAATGATAAAAGAGATTATCGATTTTAACTAATGACAAGTGCACACAAATTCTCACCGCAGAATGAATGAAACGAGGAAACAATTTGCGCATTTGCTCCCCTTACCTTGTCAACACAGCAGACTGTCCTTCCGGGAATCACCTCGAGAGTAAATCCTCTGAATTTCGCTGAAACTGCCTTCTTTGCCTCACGATTATTACAAGTCAGGGTTTGATCACACAGGACGTCACTTGGATGGTAAGGTCCCGTACACTGTAGTATCTTCCAGTATCGCTCCGTCTGTGGGCTGCAGAGGCATCACTGAACGTATGAAACAGCGCTGCACATGAACGGAGAGAGGGAAGGTCCGACATGGAGTCCGCTGTTTGGATTTGTCAACGGACCAAGTTTGACTCTTAACATCTTTCTGCGTCACATTTTAGAGAGACAACACTCAAATTATATTAAAAACGGTTAGGCCTACTACTATTATTAGCGGCGATGTGTTGCGGATGAATACAACAAAAAAAAGAGGGAAGAAGTGTGTACTGTAAAGTGGGCCACAGGTGCATTTAATTTATCAGTAATTGGTCATTTAGAGGTTGAAGCTAATGGCTAACGGCTCGTTCGCCTTTGTTGGCTAATATTTACTTCCGGTTTGGGTAAGCGTTTGAATTTTGTGTGTTAAATTATGTCTTTATTATAGAATGGCCCACAAATAACAGTGTGATATTTGAGTTGTGGAAAATGGAAATCCTTCATGCATTGTTAAAAAGCAACAGCTGAGCAGTTTTTATCATCTAAAACAACACATCAAACACACACACACATACACCAGCACAAAAAAAGAGTTGTTCAACACAGTGCACACAGGCGCATCACACAGGCTTCTCCCATCACTCTCTGTCTCTCTCTAGCAGTGATACTGATGAATGACTGGAGGCAACTCTGCTGGGAGAACCAGCAAACCAGGCCAACCTCTGCTCTGAGCCTGCCAGGCAGCCCTAGATCTAATAACAAGGTTGCATACTTCAGTGGCATAACCCTGGCAACAACAGCAGCAGCAGCAGCAAAGATTGAACTTGCTGTAGGCTACTAGTGTGTGTTAATATGGACTTTGCATGATCTGGGTTTAACCAAATCAGCTATGGGTTTAGAATATTATACGTGGCTCTGGTTAAGATGTGACACCGCACCAAGAAATGTCTACATTGAGACATTATCTGGGGATTTACTGTAGCCTGAGGCCTTAACATCAACCAGCAATCAACAATTTATTGGTGGCAGTCAGTCAATAAAGGCGTTCCCTGAAAGTGTCGGTGAAATCAATATTCCCCCAGGGCCCAACACACCCAGAGAGGCAGAGAGAGATGGAGGGAGAGGGAAAAAACATAAGCAGAGCTATAATGAGTGGCTACACTTGCATTGTAAGCAAATAAGATTGATTATCTGTGTTGCCAATGAAGCATTATGAATGAACTGGGGTGAAATAGATTTGTACAATTCAGTAGTCATATCAAAACATACTAGTTTTCTCCCTTTGACTTTAATTGTCAGTGTAATGGTTTAATCCTGCCTGATCCCAATGTGATGACTGATTTTTCTTGGGGGGAAACTAATTGTCACCCAAAGCTGACCGCAGTAAATCTGTCTTTAAAGAACAGCAAGCACTGCTATCCGTGGGCTTAAACAGGGAGGGAGTGTGTGTGTGTGTGTGTGTGTGTGTCGTGTGTGTCGTGTGTATCTTTAGGGTTACTTTTATTCTAATCCAAGATTGTTTTCTGTGTGTGGTGGCTTTAAGGGGACTTGTGGTGGTGCAGTGAGTCCCTCAGGAGGCATGTGTGATCTTATTTGCGTCACAGCATCTTGCAAGTACAGTACATCCATGACACTAGCCTACACATCAAAGTGTGGTACATTGCTTGCCTTTTTCAAAACCATCTTGGGGCTGAAAAACAGATAAAAAAAATACTTGCTGAGAATAAATAAAATCCAAAGATCCCTGAGGGTTGTAAACAAAGCATTTCAGCAAGATTTAAATTATATTCATATTTATTTATTTTTTTTAAAAGTGTTACTGGAAAAAAAAAGGTTAGAGTATTTGAAATCCATGAAAACAACAGTGTATGAACACATTTTACATTTAAGAATAAAGGTGAGTGACTGTTACTGTATGCATGTTGTCAAGACATTGGTGGATCCTAGCTGTAGCTGAATCCAGTCCATATTTTCGCCCTCTCTCTGGCTCAGCATGCAACAGCCAGCTATTTATCAATAATTCATACCAAAGGAGGTAGATGCAAACATATGAAAGATGACACAGACAGTGCAAAGTAACTATTAGATTACTTTGTTGTCACAATCACCAATAAAACACATTTTGACAGTTTGTCAGATCCTCAAACTCTTCAGGTCTCATACAAAAAACTAAGGAGAAGCCGTTATTCTGTATTACTTGCTTGTTATTTATGCATTTCTCTAACTCAATAACAGCACAAATACATTTTCAATGTGTGTAACATGTATTGACTCTGTCAACCGAGTAATCTGGTGGTTTATAATTACAGTGCAATTTATTTGATTAATCACATTTATGATGCTGGCAGATGAAGCACCAGCCATATTAATGTAAATTATTAATCACTTCACATCATTAAAAATTCTGCTGAATGGCGCCACAGCAATGATAGTCTTGTAACACTGAAAAGCTTAATGAGTATTTTTAAAAATTAGGCCAAAACATCAAATAACACTAGAAAGACGTCTTGGTTTGTGGAGAAGGATGTTGCACGCAGAATAAATACAAGAAATCTGAATTGCAAAACATCTGAAGGAAAAACAGTCATATTTTTATTTGTGGCAGCATATTGATTGCAGCAGTAGAATGCAGCAGTAGTATGCAGCAGATGTCACCCAGTTTCAGCGCATCGCCTCCTAAACTCCCATCTTCTGCTGCTTCCCTCTCAACTATTTCAGACTTAAGAGATTAGCAAATCTCAGCTATACGAGACGCGGCTGGATGAAATCAGTTTCACTGGATGGGAGACCACGAGCATGTTCCCACCCAGCATTTTCGATCGATGCTCACGAAAAAGCCCAGAGGGACGTCTGCAAACCTTTGATGTTCCCTTGAAGACTCTATCGCTTCACGACTTGATTTAATTCCAGCCTCTTTGTCTTGAAGCAAATTAATTCCAGCTTGAAAAAGTGACATGTAAACAGCAGTGTCTCATTTCAAGCCCATATAGTTTACATGCACACTTTTGCATTTTGTAATTGTTCAGTTAATGTTACACATCTTGTAGCGTAACTCATATCTGAACCTTCTTAACCACAACATTCACATGAAAGAACCAAGGTAATGAAGACTACCTGGCAGATTTGCTTATATTCTGTAGCGACTCTGGATTATACAGTTACTGTATGTTGTTTACTGTATACTAAGGTTTCTTCTTTTTCCAAACACTAGTAAAAGCACTAAGAATAGAAATGGCATTGAAGCTGAATAATTCAGACGCAGGGGGTGGAATACACAATCAGTTTTTCCATGAGCTGTCTAAAAGAAGAAGAAAAAAACATACAAGCCTTTCAAATGCTGATATCACAACAGCATATTACCCTCAGTGAAAATCTGTTTGTGTCCTATGTGTGTTGGTATGTAGACGTATTCATTTGTTGAGAGTGTGCGTACAACCATCGCCTCGTCATAAAAGGGCCAAGAGACACTTCACGCAAGGATGAGCTAATCACATCAATGTCTTCTGTGGCTCGAGTTCATTCAGATGCACTTAGTGGATTTATAGATGAATAACTGATGAGTAACAATGTCTCAAGAATTACTTAGAAATAGCCATCAAACATCAGTAAATTATCTACAGTTGAGAAAAGCTGTTTCAGTGCATCCATGAGAGCCTAGAAGGGCCTCTTTCCATTTGCTTTACATGTAGTTCAGTGGAAAGGTCTGTGTTTTAATGTGGACAGTGTGGACCGTGCAGACTGCAATGGGTAGAAACAACAGTTCACCCCACCGAGGGTTTGGAATATCCAACTCTTGGGGCGTCGTGTGGCGTAGTGGTCTAAGCAGGCGCCCCATGTGTAGAGGCTACAGTCCTCGCTGCAGTTGGCCCCGGTTCGAGTCCTGCATCGGACGGCCTTTACTGCATGTCATTCCCCCTCTCTCTGCCTCCCCATTTCCTGTCTCTCTCCACTATCCTGTCCAATAAAGGCACAAAAGCCCAAAAAAAAAATATACTTTAGAAAATCCAACTCTTCAGCTTCCAAAACAGAACAGGCAGCACCTATACTTTTTATTTCCTACATTCATGCCACTGCCCTCCTTCCTGTTTCCCTCTGTATGGAACTTGTGCTTTTAACACTTGCCTAAACTGTACAAAAGAAATTCATAGGGCAGTATTAAATATTGAACAGCACAAGTGAGAATGTTTCAGTGCAGCTGGATGAGTAAGATGGAAAAATATTTCTATATTAAGGCAAAAAACAGACCTCTCAACCAGAGATCATACATGATGTTCAGGTACAGGCACAGATATTGGCTACTTTTCTTACTAACTTTTTAAATAAACATTATTTTTCATAATCAGTCGATCTGTCAAATATTATTTAACAGAATAGGTTGATTGTTTAATATATGAAATCACACAATCCCAGTGGGAAACAACATGTTTTTTTGGTGTTTTTGTTTTTGCTTTGCATCTTTGCGTGATACATTGATTAAATAATAATCAGTAATCAAGTTTGGCGTAGATACATTTTCCTGTTGATTGAAGAAACATACGAAGCCATCATTCAGCTTAACCTTTCTATTGTTTAGCAGTGAGCAAAATTAACAGACGCGAGCTGAGGTTTAGTATTTTTGCTCAGAAACATTGAGGCGCAACACACAGCTGCAGATGAACACCTAGCTGCTTCACAAATTGAAGCGCTGACCCTTCAGTTATGGGGAAGATTCGGGATGGTGTCTCTAATAACCAGTGTGCAACCCTGACACGGCGCACTTTACACATTCCAGCAGGCTTTCATTACTGCACAGCTCTGAATTTCTGTGGGAGAACTCCTGCCCCTGGGAAAGAGCTGTTTATATTGGCACTATTGGTATTGTGTTGTTACTTTCTGTCACCTTGTTGTCATTCTGTAGCTGCCATGTCCTTATGGTAGAGACAGGCGAGAGCAATTCCTGCTTGAACTGTTCACTGACAGGTAGAAGGTGCTGAGAGAACCAAACAGTGACTACATTATCTTTGCTTCACCGCACAGCTTTCTCTTCGCTTTTCTTGCTCTTTGCCCTCCCCCCTCTCTTTTTCTACGACTTTCTCCTTCTGTGAAGCTCCTTAATTCACTACGTCCCACCTGAAGTGACAGGTGTCAGACGGGCTCCTCTCATATTGACTAAAGACTGTGACCTTGGAAAAGACATGTCACATTCACCGGGGACATCTTTCCACTCGACAAACCAGTCAAGGGAGAGAAAAATAAAAAGCAGGAATGAAAGTCATTACAGTTTAAATGCAGTTGTTGAACTGTATGATTTTAAAATTGAAGTGGAAATACAATATATATTTGCCACATTTTTAGGTTTATAATAATGTATATTGAAACCATGTGGTTAAAAAAAACCGTCACACTGTTTCAGCTGTCAGCCGGTGTCAATTGATTTCAAGAAAGCTGAAGAAATGAAAGGAAAATATCCACTGAAAACAATTACAAGAGGGAAAAATGTCTAGTTCTTTACCAACAGTGGCTTCAATAGACCGTAATTCACTGCAGCCACAGGATGGCTATTTTTCAAGCCACTAGAAAAAAAATCTTCCTCTAATCATTGTCATTATTGCTCCGCACTGCAACTGAATGCAACAAGTGCATCCACATCTCTGGTGGACATCACAATGGATGCTGGGAAATGTTGTGAATCAACTGTAGTAGTTAGACATGGCATGGTTATTACGTTACATTACAAAATAACACAAATTGATGATACGATGTAAAAATACCTGAGAACGGAGGTTTCCTAAAGGTAGTGCCAGGAAGAAAAAAAAAAACATGCCTTTGTGAGAAACAAAACCACGCTTCCCTGGAATTCAGCAATTCCACATTTGAGACACTCTAACAATGCCACTAAATCACCGTGTATTCTGCTGCTGGGAGTTTATAGCACTGACAGTATTGGATTCAGAGATGAAAGAGCGGGGGTGGGTGGGTGTGTGGGTATGAAAGTAAATCATGGAGGATGGAAATATAGGAGGCAAAGCTTGTGAATGAGAGACACGCTGCTGCGGGCAGACATGTTAGTTTTCAGATGGAAAGCTCTGACGCTGGGATATCAGGGAGGGATCATTACTCTATATCCACCATTAACAATAAGCACAGTTACAGGATGTGTACCTTAATGAGATACATCTTCTTATAATAGAACAATTAATCATCACACATACTACAGGGGCCAAGCGACTGCAAGGTGCACCTCATTTCTTTTGACATCAGTGTCTCTGCAGCGACTTGTCACGCGCTTGTCATCATCTTTTTTTTGAGGCCGCCATTTTGTCTCCTGCATATTAAACATTAAGGTTACCTCTATTTAGCCTTTTGTTTGCTTCAGTTTTGCATCGTTTGTAGTGCAGGCTGGGTAACTGAAGGAGACACGGTTTGCACTCTCAATACCAAGCTGAACATGACAGATGATGTAGCACAAGGTTTAAAAATCGACACCGTGCGCGAACAGAATGTGGAACTGCATGAAAGGAAAGGAGTTTTACAATCATTTGGGATATCACTGTGTTCGACATGAAACGTGGATATGAATGCATGCATACAGAACGCTGACAAATTAAAGGAAAAAACTAAAAAAGAAGTGTTTTACAGAGGTGACGCGCTGCCAGAACAGCTTCGCTGCTCCTACGTCTCTAAAAATCTATTCCACAGATGAACACCATTCTCCTAAAATATTCCCTGATTAAGGGTTTGGATGATGGTGGTATAGAACATTTTGGCTTATGACTTCAAAATTAATCAGCCATCAACCATATGTCTATTGGTTGTGACCTGCTCAACTAGGGAGGGATTTTGTTTCTTGTTTTGTTTGCATAATTGGTAAGTAAAATTAGCCAATACTTGACAAGGAAAAAAGACTTTGAGTTGCAGCCACGCTATCAGCTCTGTGAGGCTGGACCACAGACTGTATTTTTATGGCAGAAGTATATATATATATGTTTTCTACTTACATTCCCGTCATCTCACAGCCCCCTCAGATTTACCTTGGTGTGTGCTGGCCTTCGTGTTGGGAAGCAAAGGTATTAACACTGGTCCAAAATCTCCTATGGGTGTTCAATAGGTCGTGTCCTGGCGACCGTGAAGGCCATAACATATGATTCACATCATTTTCAATCTCATCAAACCATTCAGTCACCCGTTTTATATAGAAACATCTGCATTCACTTTGTTTTTCCTTTAAATTGTCACCTTTCCCGAAAGTGTTTCTCATTTTCCACTTTTTTTTTTTTTTTTTACCTGCCTGACAGCCAGTCACTAACAATTAATAATCAAATACCACTAAACAGTAACCAGTCTTCACTTAGTGCATGACTTTGACAGCACCAGAAACACAAATAAATGTCTGCCTGAACCTTCAAAGGCTTTTCATTAAAATAAAGAAATATTCCATAGTGCCACACATGTAGCTGAACTGTCAAAACAACAATAAAAGGCTTTTCATTCTTCACGCTCGTAGCAGCACATTTGTCTGACGTGATCTGTTTTTGTTTTTTCCTCACAGCAGTAAGTTCAAGCAGGAGTGCTGATAGCAATTCTAGGTCTAGTTGACAAGATGTGACTTCAGGCCTCTAAATCCCCCAAAATCAGATTTAGTCCAACATCACCTGGCTCGTCCGAAGGCTCCTGTGATCCCCCACCTCCAGCCTTCACACTCCACTAGCAGCACCCAGGGTTTGAGTGACAGGAAAGTAGTGGTTTATACTGTACAAATCCCGAGTTCTAAAAAAATAAAAATAAATAAATAAAAATCCTATGTATTGTGTCCAAACTTGATGTTCAGCAATAATACAGCACAGCAGTGGACAGCAGTGGTTAACAGGGTCCTTTGGAGGAATGAAAATATTATTTTGACAGCCTCTTACAGACCAAAGTGGTTTCATATGTGGAGATTTATCTCTTGTGATGGCTTGTCTTATGTGAAGGGGTGGGGATAGGTGGGAGTAAGATTGGATGTGATCTCTGTGAAACTTCCATCAAAGCTGACAATATGGTGTCTACTGCTGGCCAAAAGAGATGAATCATTTTCCGTTTCCGAGCATACCTCATTTTTGTGTAACTCACTATTTTTGTTGAGCAAGAACATGTTCCTGAGCTCCGAATATCTTCTTTTATCTGGAAAAATGGATACGTGTTCTCCTTAAATGTTTGATTGTGCAGGCTGCACAGTTTCAACTGTTCTCGAATAACATCTGAATTATTGTTCTGGGGCTCTTGATTGCATTTAGAGGCCAATATCCTCCACTCTCACCTTTGCTGTCCTTTGCCATCCTCATTTGTAATCTAGTTGGCACAGCCACCACTATTGGTCATGGCAGTGTAATTGTGACATTAGGAGGTGACTTGCTTCCAGAGGGATCCAAAAATGTCGTCCACAAATACAGCGTGAAAGTCACATAGCCTGGGCTGTGAGGAAGTAAACAGTCCAAATACACAGAGCTTGTTAGTCATGGTCCCTAATTACAAAACGGCTCCTGTAGGACCGTCCCAATTGTCCAATCTCTTCCGCACAGAAACGATGCCAGGGAAGCTGTCGGCATGCATGACTATTTGAATTTAAGATCTTTTCAAATATTTTCTCTCTTCTGTGATTGATCAGGATTTCAAAACACAAACTGTTTATCTAAGTCTCTGTCAGTTCAAGGTAATTGCTTTTCTTGCTGGCATTCCAAAAAAAAAAAAAAAATACAATTACCACTTTGTGGGTGTATGCCTCTGCAACTCACGACTAGTTTCAGGTTACATCACTGTTTGATCAGTCATATAAAAAATTAACCATTTGTGTGAAATTTTGTCATAATTGCCCTGTGAATTCTTGAGTTATGGCTAAAAACATCTTTTTTGCGGTCACAGTGACCTTGACCTTTGACCACCAAAATTAAATCAGTTCTTCCTTGAATCCAAATGAACATTTGTGCCAAATGTGAAGAGAGTTCCTTGAGGGGTTCCCAAGATACTGAGTTCACAAGGCCTGAATAGTGTTTTGTGAGGTCACCGTGGCTTATTGCGTTCACAAGAATGGGACGGACAGGCGGACAACCCAAAAATATAATGCCTCCAGCCCTGGCTGATTCCGGTGCGGAGGCATAATAAGGTTGACAATATTTTAATATTCAACAGTGTTTGGATGTAATCGCTGTGTGATGCAGAGAGCCTATGAGAATCCATTGATGCCAAGACCTGCATGAGTCATAAAGTGAATCATAATGTGTTACCAGTGTGACAGTGATCTTTTATAATACCCATCATGCACATAGTATCTCTCATAATGTAAGTGATCAAAGATGGCGGCCATGTAATTGGATATGATTTCATTCATTAGGTGATGAGCAGCCGACAAATTGGGCCTTGTCCTCTGCCAGCAGCACGGGTCACAGCAATCAGTCAGTCAACTTGAAAGAGTCATCCAGGCACAATGTGGGATTACAGCATCAGCGATAAAGATAAATACTCTTCTGTGTGTCGCTGTAAAGTCAGCAGCGATGTTAAGTGTTCTTGTGGTAAATTTAGCTTCATGCACTGGGAAGAGCTTGTTGACTTGATGGTCATGAAGACCCACTGGTGTTCACAAGCATCAATACACAGCTTTTATTTTCTCCCACATGTATCAGGTGTTATGACTCACCTGTGTGTGCTCTCTGAGAGGTTGTAAGTGATGGCGGACCAGTGTATATATCCTGCATGTTTATGTGTGAAAGTCCATAAAGCCTTTAATCCAAGCTCTCCTGGAGGAGCTCTGCATTAATTATTGCTGAGTGTTTTAAGTACAATACACCACAAGGCAGCATCTGGTGCCGGGTGAGGGAACTGGCAGGGGACATTTCCTGGGTCGAGTGCTCCCTTTACAAAGGTTGAACCTCAGCTGGGCTGCCGAGTCACAGCCCGCCTGCACATAAACTCAGTCCTCAGAAGTAGAATAATTGGATCATATGGATAAAGACACACATAGACACAGAATGCTTGTTTTTAAGGGATTTTTACCGTTGTGGTGTTATTGTTTTTGTCCCAGTGTTAGGTCAAACATGTGCCACTAAAACTCTCCATTAAAGTTATAATCTAAGATTTTCAGGCAGTTAAGCCAAGTTTTGATGCTACTGTACATGGTTTGGCTTTTTTATGAAATAGCATTCAATATATATATATATATATATATATATATATATATAGATAGATATAAAACTCCATATCAGAGCTGAAATAGTAAGTGATTAAATATTTCTACACCAGCTACACAATGTCAGAGAGAAACAATTTGTTTAAACAGTAATTGATTGTCTGATATTATGAAACAGTATGTATGTATGAATAAAAATATTAGAATGATATTTTATTGAAGATTTGTCACATAGCTTTGGTCAGAGAAGAGGTGGAGGTGGAGAAAACAGACTGCTCCATGTGATTCAGTAGCTGTACGTTCAAGCTGCCTTCACATGCAAATTAAAATTACATTAGGCAGATACACTGTGTCAGTGCCTCACTGCCACACTATAATGCAGTGGTGCCACTGTGTGGAAGGAAGCTGCACACACAACACCTGAAGTGACTGCATTATAGTGTGTTATAGTCAATTACATACAGCAATACAGAACTAAAGTTTTAGCAACTACACTTTCCTTAAACCCAAAAATGCAGACATAAACAGTAAAAGAATGTTTATAGTTCCTAAGTAATGGAAACACTATTCTTTAATATATATTTAAATCAGCTGGAGAAAAAAAAAAATCTTTTCTACTGGTATTTTTCAAGTTTGATACAAATCGAGTTTACACCGGTGCACACTGGCTCCAGGAAGCAGTGTCCATACTCTTAAGGCTGACGCTGGCAAAAACTACCTGCAAGATGAAACGAAAGCATTACAACCTTAAATAGTGTTACAAACTCACTTGAGTACTGTGTGACAACCATTCGCTTGCTTTAAGCAGTACAAGTGGTGACTGACTGAATGAAGTTTTCCCCTCTGCATTTACTGTAACTGTGTGAATTGCTGCTGAGACCAGTCGGTACTACAAACCCATAGAAACCACGACAGTTGACCCAACTTGGCTGCTGCTGATGCCAACTCTTGTACATACTCGCTGCCCTCTGCACTTCCTTTAGCCTGGAGAATACTAGAGAGACTACTTGGGAGCGTCAGGGCTTGCCAGATTCATTCATGTAACATGGTCAGGCCATAGACTTCTTATATCTGCTCGTGTCATACAACACAAATACAAGTTGATAGAGTAGATAGAGATAGAGTTTTGCTTATTTACTGTAAAAATGCACTTGAGCATCAATATAATTATCAGAGAAAGTTATGTAACTTATGAGTAAGTAACAGATTTATTTAGCCTCTAAGGCGGGCAACACACCATACTTAAAACTTTAAACAGGCCTACTTTAAAGGTGCACACCTGGTGTATACCGAGGGAAAATGACACTCGAACATCCTGGCACTAGCTCAAACTAAATACGAGCAGAGGGGACTGCAAATTTTATTCAAGGATGGTTTCTTCTCAGTGCATCTATAATTAAGGCTCGTCTCGGAGGATCCAGTCCACCCTGCTGAGTAAGTAAAGGTTTTGCTTTCACACTCTTTTAATTATGTCCTGATTTTCTTTTTTTACACCCTGGTCTTTACTCTTTACCCTGTTTTTAACAACTAAACAACCGATTGTTTATGACAGAGGAAGATAACAGATGCTCAGTGCAGGGTCATAAAAAAGGTTGACACAATATATAATATATCCTGCCAGGACAGGTTACGATAGGTGCTGTCATTACTTATTTGAGACCTGCAGACACTGGACTAGCTTTGTTGTGAGAGAGACTGACAACACAGGCACATAGATATGTATTTTCAAGCATAGATTCAGTTTTCTTATGTAAGGAGAAAATATTGTTTTGTTGGCATTGTTCCCTTTTTGTCTAGTTGTATCTTCTTGCGGACTTTTACCCTCGGACCATCACCATGGTAAACCACGACCCAGCCCGAGTTGTGCTCATGTTTCTTGGATTACTTACGTTTTTAGCCGCGATCACATTAAACTCTCTGTCAGGATTCGGTGCTAAATCAGGTGAATATTTGTCAGATAAACTGAATCAGTTTAAGGTTGTGTAAAGTATGGTATGTATAAAATATATAATAAAATGTGATTATCTTGGTTCAGGTATTTTCCAGCAGAGCACAGAAGATGTGACACTCAAGTATTCAACACCCTTAACTCCTGCAGAATGGGCTCTGTTTGTCTGGGATTTCACATATCTTTGGGTTTTTGCCATGTTTATATACTTTTTAATGGGACTCTGTAGAAGGTAGGCTTCTGCATCATTTTCACACATAATTTACCAACAATGGTTATGCTAAATGGCTGCATCACACCGCAGAACTGTCTTTTGTATTATTGCATGTGGCAAATCACTCTTCTATATATCCTCACCCCACCTATTCCAGAGGCACCAGCCTTCCTCTGTGCAGTCATTTTCTCTTTATATGTTGCAGATTGCTCTGACATTGCGATTATTTCCCCAAAGGCCCAGTTTGTTTGCTGTGGTGTATTTGCCCTCCCTCTAACAACAGTATCCTCCTTCCCCGCAGGACTGCTTATGACTGGATGTACACCACGCCTGCAGTGTTACCCTATGGATTTCATGTCGCCATTATCATCAAAACATGCTTGAACATTACATGGCTGTTTTTGTTTGACAGAGAGTAAGTGTGTAAGTTCAGGTCGTCCACCGACACGTTCCTCTATTTCTAAAAAGCTTCTTTTTTTTTCTTTTTTCTTTTTTTATGCTGTCGTTCACAATAATTTAAATGTTTGTTTTTCCATGTGTCTACAGGTTGTTGCTACCATTGCTGATAATATCAGCACTAATGACGCTCACCAATTACATTATCCTCTTTTTCTCCTGTCATGGACTGAAGATCTATGGAGCCTGGTTGAACAAATATCACAAGGCAGACCTCTGGCTTTTCAGAATATTGGTAAAACTATATCATAGCCCTTTTCTGTTTATCATTTCTCGATGAAATATATATTTGGGTTTTTTTTGGGGGTCATAACATGTAAACAGGGAAGGAAAGAGGCTGAATGTCAGCCAGACAATCAGATGTCTTTGACTTACAGAAACAGTCAGAAATTCACACATTTAGCAAACAAAGGTGCTCTTTGGAGTGAAGGGCAACTCAAATGGAAAAAGACAGAAATCTAAGATACTCTGAGTTTGAGTACTGTAAAGATTAAAATGTCATTTTATGTGGAAGTGTAGGGTAAATTTTAACCTTTATTGTACTTGAACATTAACTTTGTCAGTTGCTTTCATTTTCTTCTCGCTGCATTTGGAAACAACATGTTATTCTTATTGCTATGGAAAACATAATCCATATTTTCAGGCATAACACGATCTGTGTGGTGTATACATAATAAGCCGCTTTATAGGAAGCTGTAATTGCAGCTTCCTATTGCAGCGACTATCAGCATTGTCCACTGAAAACCATGTATCTCCAGATTTGGTGATTTTGCAATTTTCAGAGAGGTTTTCCATTACGGGTTGAAAACATTGTCCTACTTCTTAACCTAAACAATCCAATTAAAGAACCATCAGAAAAATGCACTGACATAAAGCTGAAAACAGCTGTTTTTCTTACCTCATTAAAGTTGACATTTTGGAAATACATTGTTTTTATAGGTCATGTTGTGATACACATAATAACCAAGGAAGTGTCATAGTCTGAAGTCAACCTTTCCTTATTTCATCTCCTATAAAACTTTGTATTTAAAGGAATGGTTGGGTATTTTGGAGAATACAGTCATTTGCTTTCTTATCTAGAGTTAGATGAAAAGATTGATAAAGCTGATGTTTGAAGGGATAGAGAGCCACAGAGTCCAACATAGAGGAAGCTACTGAAGCTTATCACTCTCTAAAATGACACTACATCATGTGAGGAAACACTTCGGCTTGGTTGGGCAAGGCACTGCGTAGGCCAATCATGTAAGTGGATGATCATGCCGAATACACCCAAGGGAAGAAGTCTCTTGTTTACCACGAAGCACTGTTGCGTTTAACTGTTGGAAACTTAGAAAACTGTGAACATGGAGGAGAAACTCATTGCCGCCACGATGACTTCTTCAGAGTTATACAACCCTGCCATGGAGGAGTGCAGACGTATACAGTAGATCGCTTCTTTCGACTTCTCTGTATCCACTTCTTTGTATGTTTCACTTGTATTCACGCTCAAACTTGGCCCTGTATAGTAGTTCTAAACACACGCCCGTGTGAGGCCCCCATCGACGTGGAGTCAATGGTATAATTTGAATATTCAAATTCGAATATACTATGTGAACTTATTCAACTTAATAGGGAAGGAAAAGGAGAGAGAAAATAGAAGTTCTGGGTGCTATTCTCTTGCCACCCATTTCCCCTGGACGAGCATTTCCCCTGTTCTCAGTCTTCATGCTAAACCAAGCCGACCATCTCCTGGCTGCAGCTTCATATTTACTACACAGACATGAAAGAAGTAATGATCTTCTCATCTAACTATAAGCAAGAAAAAGCAAATGTGTTTTTCGGAAAATGTCAAACTATTCCTTTAAAGTCGCATTTTATTACAGCTTCCCATTCATGAAGTCCCACTGCACATGGCTGATAAACTATAAGGTTAAAGAAGCCAGCCGCTGGTTCCAAAGCTGCTGGCTGCTCCATCACCCATATCTAAAGAGTGAATCCTCACCAAAGTGCTCAGTCCCACTGGCTCTGCAGAGTCTGTGCACCAGGCAACTGTGGTCTGAGATTAGGAGGCTAGAAGCACCCAAGTTAGGCCATAGCAAACCTTGAGATTGGTTTCCAGTCCCTCCTTGCCTTGCACTTCACTTAAAGAAGAGGTGATAGATATGGTCACGTGACACACCGGCATCCTGTGCGGTAGACTGTATTTGAAGCTTACAGAGAATCTGCCAAAAGCTGAAGGATTAACGCTGCCAGACGCCACAGAAGCCGCTCACGGCTTTAAAATGGGCTGCTTGTAGAGCTGAAACAATAGGTCCACCGCCATTTTTCACTATTGTCTGAGATTCTATAGACTAACCAATTTATCAAAAAAAAATTGAAATGATTGTTCATTTCAGGCCTAGAATTTGCACTTCAACCATTCAAGCTTTAACATCTTCTTCCATTGTGTTGAATCAGGTGCAGAATGGAGTAGCAGTGTACGCAACATGGGGGACCCTCTCCACTCTGCTGAGCCTGACGATTTACTTACAGTATCAGACAGAAACATCGAGATGTGACTGTGGAATGCTTTCACTGCTGCTGCTTCTGATGGTGCTGTTAATGTGGTGAGCCTGACTCCCTGCTGTGTTATGTTGTTTAGCTGGTGGGTGTTTATGTCTTCCCCTGGGCAGAGGAACCCAAATCTTTTGTCTTTGTCTCCCAGGTTTCTGCTCGAGAACTTCTACCTCGATGAGCATGTGCGTTATATTGTGACCATCTACCCTGTGGTAATCCTGTGGTTGGCAGGCGCCCTGAGCAACTCTGGCTCTACTGAAAGTTACATTTACATCTTTGAAGGTACTGTCTGACACCTGAACTGAGGGAAATGAGCACCTTTCTGTTTTCTTCTTGGTGATTAATTGAATTTCTCTGTTCAAAATTATATCTGATCTCTTCCTTCCTCTTCAGCTGTGATCCTGGCCATTTCCTGCATCATAATTGTGGCTCGCATTGCTCTGATCGCATGGAAGCACAACAAACGACCACTTTACAAAGACAATGGACTCAATATGTCACCGGTAGAAATTGCCTTGACACAAAGGAAACTCTTTCTTTGAACGTTTGTTTAGAATGATGTTATATTTTCCGTATTTTTCTGGATGGAAATGTCAGTTGATTTAAAATTTAAAATGGTTATACTACAACAAATACAATTAATGCGTAAATACTGAAAAATTTTGCATTAGTCTTTACATAAAACAAAATGAACAAATGTAAAAAAATAAATAATAATGTATAATTTCTTGATAAATTTTTCAAAGGAATTTTAAAATCTAAACGTTGTCTTTTTCTCTGCAGAACAAAATGAAATTACACTAAGGAAATGGTGGGTTATTAAGAGTGCTAGGAAAGAATTTAATCAGGGATCTAATAGAATAAAGAATTCCAGGCACAAAGATATTACAATTGTACTTAATAACTGTAAAGCCAAATAATGGCCAAAGGCGTAGACATAAATAAGATCACAAAAATGCATATGATAGTAATGTACGGTAAGGCTGACATTAATTATGACTAAGACAGAAATTTTAAAAATTAATCTGAAGAATATTATATCTTCTTGTGTAATTGGATTTACATCAATATTTGTAAATTTACTTGGAGCACATTTAATTAAGAAAATACACATTTAGGCAATTGAACCTTTCGCTAAGAAAGAATAACTTCAAAGAGAAACAACATATTTAAAGCTGATACTAACAATTTCTTTAATAGCCAATTAATTGTAATAAAACTGCATTCAGTTTGGTAGTTTTGCCTAATGACAAGTACAAAGACACGACGTTTGCAATCATATAAAATATGGAGAGGCAGTTGATTGACTTTTGAATCTTACCAGAACTCACTCCTCTCTCTCTCACACACTCTCACACACACACACTAGATGGCGGAGATTAGAGGGCATTACATGTGTAATCAAAGAGATAAAATTGAGCAATTCAGCAATGCAAAGTCCAAAATATAAGATTGTGGTGAAAAATATTGTGTCTCACAGCAGTCTGAGCTGTAGACACTATGGAGAGGTCCAAGATGTTTCTCCTCTCAGTGAGAAAGAGTGACCATGTAGTGATACATGCTTGGAGCATTTCCCTGGCTGTCATCAGTCAGGTGATCTCAGACATCTTCTTTAGCCTGGCAAAGGACAGCAGCGTGCCCAACGGTGAGTGACTCGACTTCTACAGAATATTTCAATCATGTTGTCAGACCAAAAAGTCATATTCAGAGCTTGAGAGGACTGAATTTGATGGTTTTCATAAGCTGGTCTTGTCCACGTGGTGATATGTTACTGTGTGTAGTCAAAAGAAAAGTACTTTTAAATCTTAAAGTAATGAGTGTTTAACTCACAATAAATGACACATACATATATTTTTCAGCTTTAATTGCTGCATATTTGGTTGTGAATAGTTATTGTTATAGAGAAATACTTTTTTGACAGCAAGAATATATTAAATACATCAGAATCATAAATAAGAACATTTTTGCTGTGCACATCTTACTGACGACCTTTGCCCTGCCAGTCATTTGATCCTGGATGGAAGCCAATTAAACTAACAAGGCCATATAACAAGCTTCTGCACTTGCAATATAGACTGGTAGTCTGTCACATAAAATGTCAAGTGTATACTTGCTGTGAACAAATCAAAACACTGATTATAGATGTCACCCAATTAATATCCCAGTTAAAATGTGTCACTGTCCGGAAGCTTCTCATAAATCCAAACCGAGGATCAGCTGTTTTCTTCTTCAGCTCTGTTTCAGACCTCATTCAGGAATGTGTCTGAGACCTTCTCCCTGGAGGTGACTATGGACTGGTGGTCGGAAAGTTACTGGATTATGATTGACTTTTGGTCGAAGGCTTGGCTTGTGGAGGCAGTGGTCAGCCTTTTTAAAAGGTACCAAAGATTTCGTCTTTAAAACGTAATACAATACCAGAAAAATGGTTTACCAGCAAACGCTTAAATACAACAGAATGGTAACTAATATATCTGTTTAGAGTGCAACCAAACAAAGTCATGTAGGTATGCGCAGCAAGGCAATTTGAATCTAAGGTATGGCGGACTCCGCCACTAAAACAATTACATAATGTGATTACAGTTAATACTTTTACTGCTCCATCTGTAGAAATGTCCTCGGTCCGCAGTCTTGCAATCCGGAAATCCACCCACCAGTATTTTATCTGATGTGGACTGTCATTAATGTTGCAAGAATATGCAGCATGCTTCTATGGGACAGCCAGTAAGTTATGCACAATGTTGTTTTATCCGGTAGCACACACAACTGCAGCAACATTGACTCTCACAAAGAAATACGTCCATAAGCATTTAAAGCTGCTGTTGTTTTCCACAGCAATATATATGGAGCTGTCTTACTCAGATGGATTCTACCAGCCCTCAGCTTCTACATGCTCTACATGTCCTACTCTAACCTCAGCAAGCACAAAGCCTGGCTAGCCGTCAACAACCCCAGTGTGATTTCGTGGACACGATACCTGGTGAGGTCAAATTTACCATTTCACCATCATCAGTTGTGTGAATTTAGAGATATCTCTACATGAACACATGTGATTTATTCATTTGTGGCAGACCCAGAACGGATTGGCAGTGTTTGCCTGGTGGTCTCTCTTGAACGCTGTGGTCGGTTTTGGTATTGTGCTTAAGTACAAAGCTGGTGTACCGGACCCACTGGTCAGCACCATCGTGCTCGCCATCATCTCCTTGTGCACTTTAACCTGGTAAGAGCAGAAACCCTGGAGATTTAAAGGCATGTCTAATATTTGATTTTGTGTTTTGGTTGTAAAGCAGAATTATGGACGGAAATGACTGAAAACACATTTTGCGCCCCTCAGGTTCATCCTGCAGAGCTTCCTGTTAACCAAGCACTTGCGCTATACCTTCGGCGTTTACACCATTCTCATTCTGGGCCTGGGTGCAATGTTTACCAGAAGCTATCGTGCCCATGAATTCACTGCAAACACAGTCTATTGCGGTAAGATCCTAAAAGAGAGTGGTGAATGCATATTTATCAGTCACATTTGTATTTTTATTGTCGACATTTACCCTGACTTTCATGATCTTTAGGGTTTTTTATGCTCATGATGACCATCATGAGTCTGATCCATTTGATCTCTTCATGTTTGTATACGGAGGAGTCAAGCAAACCTCTTGCTATGGAGCCCTATCTGAACTTTGAGGGCTGTGTGACAGTGTGCCAACCAGAGGTGAAGATCAAGCAAAAACTTCACAACTGACATCACCATGAAAGCTTTCTGCAAAATCTGTTTTCATTTGGTGAAAAAACACAATAAAGAAAACCCAACTTGTGTATTATTCATTTCACAGTCACAATATCTGACCATTTATCCATGGGTCTAACTTAAATGTGAAAACAGTTATCATTTGCAAAGTGTGCACTTTACATTAATGACCCAAAGGGGGCAGCAAATACTCACTTCACACTGAGAACGTGACATGACAGAGAAATCTGCTGTACCAGAAGGTGGCACAGTGGTTCATAGCTTTTATATGGAAAATCTGACATAAAAATCATTTTATATTGAAAATCTCTTTAATGAAATTATTGAGCAGAATCTTCAAAACTGATTTTCATAAATTCCAAATCAACCCAAAACATTTTAACAAATATTATCCAAATACTATTTGTGTGTTTTTGAGGCCACATTTGATCAGTCTTTCTTCAAAAAAAGAAAATCCTGATGCACACTTTAAAAACTCTTAACATAAGCTGTACCAGGATAAGGTTACAGAAAACAGTAAACATCATAGCTGGGTTTCTTACTCAAAATAATGACATTTTCTAAATTGGTGGACAAAAAAAGTTGACAGTGAGAGACCCTCTCTGGGTCTCTCTGCCATGATGCCGCAGAGATTGTCACACATGCTTCAGTTTATAAGTGCCCTCTTTCTTGATGCGGCTTAAAGAATGGAATATCAAACATGCCCATTGGCTGTGGGGAAGAGCCGCACGACCTTTGATGAGGACGCCGGGCTGAATGGAACCAAACATCAGATGAAAGCAGCGGAGGAAAAAAAAAAGACAATAGGGATACAATTAATGTGTCCATGGATGGACATGCTGACCACACAGCTGAGCGAACTGCTCTCCGTTTGTGGCAGGGTTTTGTTTGGTGGGGCCATAAATAAATTAAATGCTAAAAGCTTACTGGCTGGTTATCTCCACATATTCAGAAACACTATTTCCTTAAGACATTTCCTTGATTAGTTGAACTGAGAATTACCAATTAGTTTGAAACAAACTACTTAGAAACCATCATTTTCTTTTTCCCGGCTGTTGGTGAAGTGTTACTTTGGTGTTTGCAGACAAACATTAGATTGCAAAAGTGCCTTCTGTGGTGGGTGGATGTCTGCGACCCTGATCATAAACTCACATTTGACTGCCTCATTTGGAGAAAATTCTGCAAAATCTCCGGCCTCATAATGCAGAACTGATTTGCCTTCAGGGTCATCGCCGAAAGAGGCCAAGTTAGAGCACATATGAGTGGAAATTCACTAATTACAAATCCGATCACTGTAATTTAGTCTTGTGTATGTTGAGTATGTTTGAGTTAAGTAATTCAGCTTCTATAAACATCAATCTTGATGGAATGTTACACTCTACTCCGCTTGGAAATGCAGGAATCACTGAGCTGTGGCTCAATCAGGAAGATTTTCAGTTTACGTTTAATCTAAACGTTTTTGCCATCATAAGGAAATCTGTTCGAGTTTTGCTATAAGTAGAGCAGAAATGATAATCAGTTAGTTGACTGACAGAATTGATTAGCAGCTATTCTAATAATCAAATAATCATTTAAGTAATTTTTAAAGCAGTTTTTCCAGTTTTTGAAATGGGAATATTTTTTTGGTTTTCTTTGTCTTCTATGATAATAAATTGAATATCTTTGGGCTTTGAACTGATTCAAAGGCAAAAGAAGACATTTCAAGATGTCACCATGGGCTCTGATATTGTTATTTTGTGACAATTTACAAACCGAAGCCCGAGCTAGAAGAATTTATCATCACCACTTTGGAGATACTGTATTAAAAGAGAGGACAGTGGTGAATTGGAGGAGCAGAGTCATAAAAAGTCTTAATTCAGAGCTGGATAGTCTAGCGGTCTTTTCACCTCTGACAACATAATGCAGCAGCTTAGTTGGTTAAAAATAGCAATGGCTTTTTACCAAATTAGGCCCAGTTTTCTTACAACACAACAGCAAAAATTTCTTAGGCAAGAGCAGAAAATGAGATTCCCTCATACCATTTACTAGCCTGTATCAGATTACACAGGTCCAATCAAATTTTCTTTTGAACTTAATTTCTATTATTCCCTCCCCGCCAAAAACAAATTGCTCAATTTTTTTTTCTAAACACCTACACGTGTTCAAAGTAATTTAAAGATATCAGGTGATGCTGCACTGTTGAAAGTAGCTGCAAAGTCCATTAAATTGCTTCATGGATGTGACTCCTGCACATATTGCACTGTGGTGTTATCACATCATTCCTCTAGAGTGCTAAGGCCGAATCCTCCCTGGAATAAAGCACTTGGGAGAAACGGCAGACGTGAAGGAGGAAATGGAGGTGTTTTACCGTCTGGCAGCCTTGTAATTGTTTCTATACTCTCCAAAGACTTTTTCCTCCATAAGAGAAATAACCTAGATATGCAAATGCGCATTCCCCCAATTAATTTAATTCATATAATTATGCAGAGAAAAGGAGATTGGGTTGGAAAAGAAGTCTTACCTTGTGCCAATTTGTCCTCCCACTCAAGCCCCCTCACTCTGCAGGGTACAGCTAAATTAGCTTGGAATTTTGAGGCATGCTCGGCTACACAGATGAGCATCAATTATCTGTAACATTTTAATGAGTGGTCTTCAGCCTATTGGAAACAACAAACAGTGAGTTGGTGGTAGTAATCAAGGTGACTTAATACGTAAGCATGACCTTATGACCCCCTTTTTGGTGCTTTTTAATGTTTTAATTTAAAATAGAGCTTTACATTGCCCTTTACTGTATGTTCAAGCAAATTTCACTGTGCTCCCATGTGAGCTCTGCTTAGGTTTTCTTAGCAGGATTTAAGCCTCATATGCTACACTGAAAGACCGTCTGTTAAGACTGTTATCATGAAAACTCCTATTTAATTTGTGAAATCATTCAGGATTAATGGATCCTTAATTTAGTAGTAGTATAGTTTCACTCTATTTGGGAATGTCTTTGTTTTAGGTTTTTTCTTTTTATTTAGAATAGATTTTCCCAGTTTACAGGATTTGTTAGATATAGTATAAAATGACAAGAAAGTAAATTATTAAAAGAAACAATGTATTTGAAATCGGAGCTACAACCAGAAATTAAGAAATTTTCTAACCAACTTTGTCTTATATGACTTGTTTCTTATCTAATCCACTCAAGAGAGTGAGTGGTTTCATTCCTAAATAAACTATATTGCTATAGTTTTTTATAACTCTAATTTTATGTTTAAGTGATCCAACAGATTACCATATTTATTATTATGTACAATTTACATAATAGATTTACTTATTTTTAGATTTACTTACCAAGTTTCAGGTGTCTCACTGCTTTCATTACAGTAAGCACAGTATATGTTGGACCTGTACCAATTCTCCAATGAACAAGTTTTGAATAATGAATTTCTGTTCTACTGGTTCAACATGTTAAACAGCTGATAGAGCAACAGCAGCAACAACAACAACAACAACAGCAACAACATGTTGAAGTCTGACATACTGGCTTAAACTGGAAGCAAACAAACTTCAACAACCCTCAAATAATACAAAAGTGGCACAGTGATGCCAATTAGCCTGGTAAAACAATTAGAATATATGTAAATGCTTTGAATTAATTAATCCCATGACACAGTTACACTAATTAGCTAGTAATCCCCAACTCCTATTGCTCCATATTTAAGACAAACCCACTCAGTCCAGATATGGGGACAGCAGACGCCAAAGAGTGAAATCTGTAGGAATAATTATTATTTTAAATGGATGATTTTTTAAAAACTAGATCTGACTAATTAGTCGTACTTTTCTGTCAGTACGGATGAGCAATGACAAATGTAGCTTTCTAGGACGCAGGCAAACCAACAAGGAACTTGTTGATGTTAATCAAAAGATAAAGACTTTAATTTACAGTTGAAATTAAGGGATCCATAATTAGAGTGAACACAGGTCTCTAGTAGTCTGTAAATGACTTTAAAAAGACAGATATATAATTCAGTGCAGCATGTTTAGAAGCAGTCTCAAGAGCGGAACAGCTGACAACTGGTGATTGTCATATGTCTACAGATGTTTTTCACATGTGTTTTCACACAAGGTGAACAAAGTAATTCTGCTTCTGCGATGTGAGAGAAGAAAAACAACACGGTCAGCCAGGGGTTTGTGAGGGCTAAGTTGATTGAATGTTGAAAGATGCATAAACAAAAGTGCCAGCTGGAAGAAAAAAAAAACTGAAGATGGCTTGTGCTTGAAACACTGCAAAATAAAACAAGAAAATTAGTATTTTGAGAGTGCAGCCTAGTTTCATATTTGATTCAGAAATATTGAAATTATGTCAAAATACAAGGAGTCTTCATGCATGGGTGTCACTGTTTAGTCAGCATCGCCTCGACTTCAGTTCATCATGAGCGCAGCAAACGTATCTTAAATTGCGTATTAAATGAAAGCAGCCATAATGACTGAATACCTAATTGAAAGGCTAACTGTGTCCCTCTGTGTCCAGTCTTTATGGTAAGCTAAGCGAAAGCTTCATATTTAGTGGACAGACTTGAGGGTGATATCAATCTTCTCATCTAGCCCTAAGCAAGAAAGCAAATAAGAGTAAACTAGTGCTTTAACTACAGATGGATCAAAACGTCTAGGCTACATTACGCATTCCTTATGAATATCACATTCACAAATATTCATGGCTTGGAGCAGACAATGCAATCTGATCAGCAGATGACCATCAGTACATACTGCTAAATGTTTCACCATCATAAACCACAAAACAAGAGGTTCAGATGTCCTAATTATGATGATACCACAGCAACCTGTCACATAAACCCATTAGTAAAATACTTCTCTATATGTTGCTGAGTTTCCTTTAAAGTCATTATTGCAGGGGAATAATTATCAAAATAGGCTTTAAGTAATACAATCATATTTACATCTCTTCACCCGATATGTAATATTATTCTCAACTAGAGACCCAAGCTTGCAATGAGCCTGTAAGCAACCCTTCAAAACAAATAACAATAACCTAGAGGGAAATATGCAGCGAAACAAATTCAGCCAATAACGCTGACAACACTCTGTAACATGAGTATTCATATTTCAGCACTTTGCAATTCATCAGTGTAAAGGCATCATAATTTCACATGCCAAAAAAAAACAACCAATGAAAAAGAAACTCAGCAAAAACAACAAATGAGACACAGTTATTAGCCTACCAGTGTAAACGAGGATGCCAGAAAAAGCTGAAGTTAGCTAAAACTTAGCATCCAGCATAGTACAATATCTAGGCCACAGATCATAAAGCATTTTAACTGCAAGAACCATAATGTTAATCACCTAAGCACAAAAACAAAACCCACAGTAGCATGTTAGCATAAATACCTAGCGCTTACCTTGTGAAGCTGACAGGAAAAACTCCACTACTGGCTTTAAGTGCACCCTGAAGGCAAAAAAAGCTCTGATAAACCAACTGTACGCTGCCAGCTCAGTACCAGACAGAATACAAACACAGTTAGCAACTAGCTGGTGAATAAAATGGAGAACTTAGCAGCTGTTAATTATGTCAGTGGAGACCAAAACAAAGCTAAAGAAAGAGGGATTATTGAGCGTACATTCGCAGGTTGGGCTGAAACACGATGCTAATGTTGCTCCATGTCTGTTGGATTTGGGATGTGTTTATGCTGTTTGTTTCTGCAGCACACAAATCGCCCAAAAAAGCAAGTTTATTGACCTCTTGTGTTCATAGTGTTCATATCTATGCTGATGTCGATGCTGTTTGTTGTTAATAAATATCAGGATCATCAATATCATTATGCCATGGCTGTATTCACTCTTTGCCCACTGGGAGATTTTGCTTGTCCAATGTGGCAGCGAAGCTAAAATAAACTTCATTTATTAAATCATGATGATAATTTTTCTAATGTGATTACATTTGTTATGCTCAATATATCTTAACATGTTAAAATCTAATTTCAATGTCAAGGAAAATACCAATACATGAGCAGAAGAATACAGTAAATAAGCAAATGTCATCTTGAAATAGTGCTGCAAGCTGTGTCAATGTGGCAGAGTGTCTAACTTAAAAATTCTATATTATGTTACATCAAATGAGCATAACAAAGGACTGAAGACTGGGTGATGCAACTGTAGACTTCCAGTCATTTCCAGGATCAAAAGCTCAGCTGCAATCCACAAGTTAGACTGAGGAAGATGACAGGCTCACCTTCCTAAATTAGATGTGTCACTGGTGACTTCACTTTAAGCAAACCAATGGGGCAAATCAACCGCAGACACAGAAAATAGGACAGTATACCCTTATTGTATGGCGTCTGGCAAGGGATCAGTTTCAAGTATCTGACTCATTGTACCCCAAAGGTCCAGGGTCTCTGATTGCAGCAAATTACACATTAAAGGGCCCTTCATACTGTTGCAGAAGTGCTCCCAACACACTAGCTGCTGTCTGAGAAGATATGTGATACGTGGGGTGTGTGTAAGGGAGTGTGAGTTTCTGAGTGTGTGTGCGTGCGTGTGTGCGTGTGTGTGTGTGTGTGTGTGTG
Source organism: Seriola aureovittata (assembly GCF_021018895.1). Taxonomy (NCBI): domain Eukaryota; kingdom Metazoa; phylum Chordata; class Actinopteri; order Carangiformes; family Carangidae; genus Seriola; species Seriola aureovittata. The sequence goes on from NC_079383.1 coordinate 15,628,302, forward strand.
TGTGTGTGTGTGTGTGTGTGTGTAATTTATTTTTCACTGAGCAAGGTGAGAGGAGGATTGGAGGAAATAGGCCCAGGTGCCAGACACATGAAAAGGAGCGAAATCAACAGGCCTTGACAGTGAAGCTGAAACATGCGTGTGTTAGCCACTGAAAACACAGATGTTAACAAACAACCTAATAGTGTACATTTAAAGAGGTTCCTGACTGTAGTAGAGCAATATTAGATAACGTATTGTAATTCTAAGCCACACTTATTCACTGTTGCACATGAAAATGCTAATGTCATTTTAAAGAAATATGAAGCTTCAGCCTGTTTTACCTTGGCCTGTCCCTAGGAGCAGTAGACAGATGGTTCCTATGAGTTTCCTGGCATATGACCTTGAGTGCTTTATTAATTTCCTTATTTTTTTTAGGGCAATACCTCAGGCTATTCACCTAAAAGATGAGTCAGGGGATCACTTGAGGCATAAGATCTGAAATTAGACAATTTCCAGTTAAAAAGACTTCAACAGTTCATTAACTATTTCAATTATAAATTCTTGTTGAAGAATAATTAAATTAAAATGATCAAATTAGCTTTTGTTTTATGTGTAAGCTACTCTTTTCAATTATTCAAAGGATAGTAATTATTTAAGGTATTTAGTGACGGATTTGTTTTAACATTAAAAATGGAAATAACTGCATCCAGTTGTCTCTGCTAGATTTATGCTTAAATTCATTGACAGCATTTTAAAGTGATAAATGCAGAGGAGATTATTGTGCAGAATAATTCTATGGTGAGGTTGAGATGCTTTGAAGTGCCCAACACAAACTGGCATTTAACCGCTTGAATTAAAAAGCTGAGAGAATGACAAACCCATCTGGAACAATCAGATTCTCCCTCGAGAGTTTGAACTGGGAATTCATTTAGGATAAAAGACATGTGGATTCATGTTTTGACAGACATCTATAATGCCTGTCACACAGGGAGTGAAGTGACCAAAGATTCATAATGCATGCACTGACTCATTGTGTTTTTCGAAATGCTTTGCACTCAATGTGTCATCTTTGGAAAGGTGTGAATAAGACTGAATATATAATCTGCATCGTGGTCATTCAAATGCAAGAGGAAAGAGACAAGGAAATCCTTCCCTGCCTGATAAATCCACATATAAATTGACAGATCAGTACACACCATAAGGGAAAATAGCACTTTAAGAACATATTTACTCCGCTGAAAACAAATAGTAATAGCATCTCTCAGATTCACCCAGTCAGCTAACTTGTGTCAGGACTCATGAATAAATAAGTGCTGGAAGAAAAAGTGTTGTATACTGACATTGATGTTGACAGCAACACATCATATATCCTTGCAGTAACAATTTGACCATTTCTTCCTGTTAACTTTCAATCTGCCATCTGCTGCTGCTTGAAATGCTAGTAACATAGCAGTGTTTCCAGTTTTCAAGTTGACAGCACGACACAGGGTCAAAGCAATTTATCAAGATGATTGCTGTACAATATCGACACTTCTGGCCCTTATATTATGTGCAACAACTAAGAACCGGCTGAACAGTTCAGGGGAGATCACTAAGGTGGAATGACAAACTGTGTGCATCAACCACAACTTCAAGAGAGGAAATAAAGAAGATATTTGATTGAGAGGGGTGTGTGGTAAAAATCACAACTCACCAATTAAAGAAAGATGTGTAAGAATATGTGCTTGTTTGCTATTCATCCAGGGGTCCATAAAAAAATATTCATAGTGACAATTAAAATCATCACAGCTTACACACAAGTGACAATTACATTATGATAACTAGAAACTGCAATTTCTTCAGAAATTGCAGTGGGATTACTGGTTTCTGCTGTTCTAATTTAGTTTAGCTAAAACTTAATTGTATTACTGCTTTGAATTTGTATGAAGAAGCAGTTGAATTAGTGTGAAGAGATGGGGGAAAAAAGGGGGAAAGGGATGAAGAATGCAAACTGTAGAGGAAGCAGTGAAAAAAAGTTTAAAATGTGAGTCATATTGTGGAGGTGAGTACAGAGAGAGAAACTGAGCTGCATTTCCTCGTGCATACCCTACACTCTAAATCCCAATTCACTCACTCGATTTAAAAGTTTATTAGAAACGGCCTGCACACAAAACTTGTTTACATGCATACCAACTATGGAGGCGATGGAAATCGTAAGGCAACGCTTGCCGCCCTGAACAATAGAACCAACCTCAACCCAGGCCGGATAGGCGGACTGCTGGCCCTCTGCCTAAACACCACCTATTTCCAGTACAGCAGCCAAAAGCATGGCAGTGCCATGGGCTCACCAGTATCTCCCATCATAGCAAACCTCTGCATGCAAGAAGTAGAAAGCAGGGACCTGAACTCTTTCAGAGGAACAGCACTGGGCCACTGGTTCAGATATATGAACGACACATGGGTCAAAATTAAAACCCAGGAAGTGCATGCCTTCATAGAACACATCAAGTTCACGCACACTGAAGACGACAGGAGCCTCCACATTGGAGTATACAGGAAACCCACCAACACAGACCAGTACCTACTAACTCTCACAAACCACTGGAACACAAACTAGGAGTTATCAGAACCCTGCAACACCGAGCTGATAATGTGCCAAAGGTAAAAATTCGAACATGGACTTAAGATAAGATGGGTGCCGGGGGAGGCAGCTAGCTTGGCCCCATCTCGGACCGGTGCTGAGCTGCAAGCTAGCTGCCGGAGGAGGGACTTATCCCCTGAGAGAAAAACATAACTGTGTGTACGACATTTCATGACAATCTATCCAGCAGTTGTCAAAGCAAGCATTTTGTTCAAAACCTCAAACATCTGCCTAGGTTCGAGGAGCAGTTTGCATTTAAAAACTCACAAGAGGAGATAAAATGACATTGAACAGATGACAGATTTATGGCTCCACAGACAATAATACAATTTACACAGCGCTGCAATTTGTACACAAACTACATGAAATAAAAATGTAAAGATAAAGCTCTTTCAAAATAGGAAAATAATAAACAAAATACAAAAATAGATCAGTCCCCTTCATATTGAAATCCACAACTCCAGCACTCCTATGAAATTATGGAGTCAGAAAAACAAGAGTTCAGTTTCTTTGTCCCTGTGCAGATGTGTGTGTTGGATGTTCTGTACCTGTGACTAGTACTACTACCTGGGCAGAGTTAATAGTGTGCATGCTTCCTTACCTGGGGTCCATGTGAATTAATCAAACTGGTCAGATGTCTTCTATGGACACACCATTTCCACGTTCATCCACAATCTCACAGGTTAGGCTCACCATCACAGATTCCTCACAGATTTTATCTGGTAAACAAAAACCAATCTACACAAATATTGCAGAATGATAAGTTACTCTGTTCTCTATGTCTGACATAAGACCTCAATGTGCAGTATAACCAATAACTAAGGATATACTTAATTTAACATGAAATGAATTACTCTTTATATGTGAATATTATATGTTTATGATTTTTTACACATCAAATTTTATGAATTAAATTATCACTATTAACCTTCCAACATACAACTCAGTTCAACAACAATACAACTGTACTACAACATTAAGAGTTATCTCCACTGACAAATGGCTGTAATGTAAATGGGATATGTACAATGGGCCTTTATTATTATATATTTTATTACTTTACTTCTATTACTTTACTTTATTATCATATATATATTTCATACAGCTTGGAGCTGTTCAACAACTCAAACCAGCAATTGGCGCTACGATACCCTCCTAACCGAGGGCCAACGGTTAGCGATAAGCACTTGCGATTAGCGTTAGCTTTCTTCTCAGAACATTAAAACAATTATAAAAAACACACCAAAGTACACTGCAAACATTAGACAACAATTCTCATTAGCTCGACTGCTTTTTGTGAAAAGTATCTGAAATTAGACAGGAAATATATCGTGTATTATCTCTGATCACAGTTGCTAGCAACAGACTAGCAAAGAATGTGTGCTAAAACTCACCGGGATTTCAACACTAACAACTCGACAGAAGCTGTGTCCCTCAAGTTCACAGTCAGGATTCTAATAAAATAACAGCTTATTAGCGTTGACATATATAAATATTCAAGGGTTTTCTGTGGTGTTTCCTACCAAGTATTCTTTAGCTGATCTGTAGCACGTTCTCAAGCCGTTTCAGGAGGAGGTCACGAGGGAAAGTGAGGGGCTTTTCGGAAACAGCACATAGCGCTACCTACACTAGGTGTGCAGAGTGTATTGTGCTCCCACGGGAAACAACATGAAACCACCATGGCAACCACACTCCTAATCAATATATAGGGTTTTAGTACCCCCATGTATTATATATGGGTTACACATGGTTGCAAAATATGATTTTAAGAACCATGCAAGCTGTTCTGTACTACTTGCCATATCTTCAGATTACAGGTTCATGTTGCTGGACAGTAATTAAAATGGAATAAAACCAAGTTCTGAGTCTTTTTTATTGTCTAACTGTTTCTTAAGTCAAATATTTCCAACGCCTATTTCCCATTTTTAGTGTGTAACAAGGTACAATTACAAAATAATGCTTCCATTTCAGTATTAGCAAATTTCAGAGAAAAGTTTCAACTTATTATAAATTAATGCCTGTGCAAGACAGTAAGTTTTGCAATGGCAGGAACAAAATGTAATCCAAAAGAACAACACAACAGCATCAGTATTCACCACGGACGTGCACAAACATCTCTCTGAATCACAAAAATTATATTTTTCTACATCATTAGACTGCATGATATTGTCAGGTTAGAGAACACACTGTTGATGTACATGGTGTGGTGCAGTTATTGGAATGCATCCTGTACCCGAGGTCATTGTCACATTGAGTCAACCTTTAAAAAAAATCTTTTTTGAGCACACACTAGTTGGGAACATTGATTTTTTTTTTTTGCTCCCTGTGTATTCTCGTCAAACAGGACCTCCACTCTCCTCCGTCTTCCCATTGAATCACTTCTTCTATTCCTTCATCCACTGGGCCAGTGCTGCTTGCCTCAGCACATCACAACCTAACACCTTGTCTGTCTGAACCTACTTCGCCCCAGCCAACTACTGACACACACTGATACTGTAATTAGGAGAGGGTGGTACAGCGCGAACAGATGTCATTAACTTTCAGGAAGGAGTGACAGTAGAGCTTGACAGCGTCAACCTTAAGAATTCAAGTTCAAACGTTTAGCCATTTATCTTCCACAGCACATTTAACCTGTTTCATTATTTATTGTCACCTTAGGACATCTTACACACAGGCTTTTCTACTGCATGTGAAATTAATAACATGAAAGTGTGTAAAAAAAATAAAATAAAATACTGAGCAGCTAATAAACAGCTCGATGCTACAATTACCAAAGTGGTGTGGAGCTGCACTTGGAAGCAAATGCACCAATGAAAGATTCAATAGATCATGATACTGCGTCATCAGAGCAGTCCAGGTTTTAAAACACATTTATACGTATGACTCACATGTGACATTGTTGGATCATATACAGCAAACAGAAAGTGACCTTATGTGAAACCCCATGTTTCTCTGTGTTTAACATTCAGTCACTCATTGCACAATTACTGCAGGCCAGACCCTAAGGCACATCACTGAATTTATGTGGCAGGTTTAGCACCAAAGTCCCTGATCCAAGACTGTATCCCATTTTTCTCTCTGGTCATTTTTCCAGCACCTACAACATCAAGTTGTATTTGCTGACAGTGTTAAATTCTGGTAGTAATAGGAATAATTGATGACTAGCTATTTATGGGGATGAGACCAGTCTGGAGGGACAAGGTCAGAGATGTGATTTACAGTAATGTGCAGAGAGAAAAAATACCCCTGAGAGCAGAGGGAGTGTGATGCTTGTCTTCAGTATGACCAAGGTGAGTCGTATCTGCTTGGAGCAGCACACAGTGTGATTTTTCCGGTGACAGACTTAAATACTATAAGCTTGATTAGTGTTCACACTTTTTCTTTTTTGTGAAGACAGAGACTATACTGCACGATATGAGCCCTCCCAGTGTTTTCATCTGAGCTTACTGCAGTGCACTTTCAGCTAAACAGCTGGAAGCACAAGTATGTCATCTGTTTTAATAGGGGCCGCTTTGCACTGACACTTTAAACAGGTTGCATTAGTGCCTTCATAGCCCTATAATTAGCAAGACACAATTTTGCAAAGCAGGTTATTCAGCAGTGACTGCAGAATTAACTGCTAAGCTGATTTGATTTTGTGCAGCAGCATCACCTGTATGGAGGAGTTAAGTGGGTGGGGGTGGGGGGGTAATTAGAGGGGTTGGGAAGGTGAAAGGAAAAGGGCACTACAGCTTCTCAAATATGTTTTTCCTCGAGCAGGTGATGATGTGATAAACTCCTAGTGTGCCTTAACATGCATGCAGCAGCATATGTCATGGTTACTAATTGAACCACACTCACTCTCTTTAAACAGGTGTTTCAAACAAATCCCGTGGATTAGGAAGAAGTGTTCACACAAGCAGCAATAAACACTTATTGTAACCTCCGAGGTTGCTGAGGTAAAAGAGGTGGCTGGTGACCAGTTACTGTAAAGCCACTGACTGTGACATTTACACTGCAGTAGCAGCTGAAACCCAAGTGCATGCAGTGTTTTAATATGGGACTTAATGCCGGCTGTGATGCAACAAATACAGGCTCTATTTTTTCTATGATGGTCCAACAACTTTTATATGTGTTTCCATTTATTATCAGTTACTGTAGTTTCTATGACACTAAACAGCCAGTTTATAGTCAGGGCACTGCCCTGTGCTGGTGCTGTGTTATATTATAGGACATAGCTGAATGTCAGTTACCTTCACAGTAACTGCCTGACATTATCAAGTCTGATAGGAAGCATAGATCTTTTTTTAGATCAGCCTCCCTGCTCTTCAGCTCCATGTCTGTTGCTAGAGAAGGTAATTATCAGTCATTAGCAAGATCATTTATTTTCAAAATGAAAACATCTTTAAAGCAGGTTGTTAATGGACAGATGGTTTGTTGAACAGTCTCAGTGTTCTCTTCCTGTAAGTGGAGTCTCATTGCAGGAGGCGACTATGATGGTTTAATTAAATGTATTGTCCAGGGAGATGTTCTCAGGACATAGTCACGGGACAAAGGAGATGTCCCACTGGATATTCCAGATAGAACCCAATCGGAAGAAACTTGATTACAAGTTGCCAACAAATGAGATTTGAATTACTTTGCGGGAAATGTGGATTAATCTCAGTCGGCGGGAGATGGGAGAAATACCCGGGGAGTTTCATAGGTGGTCGCGTGGATGCATCATCCATCATAAATCAGCAGGATACCTGTCTCCTCGTGCAGCCTCTGATCACTGCGGAGTAAGACTAATGGGAAAGGAGGGAACGTTTTCTGAGCAACACCGAGAGTGTGCGGAGACACAGGCATCGTCCTCTGCCACACCGCACGCCTCTGTAAAGAAAAAGCTGTTGCTCGCGGGAAGTGCACGCCAGAAAACAACACACGCACTCAAGTCTCCCACATGCCCAGAAAACGCAGCGTTTGCCAGTTCCCCCTTCCCGATCCAGTGCGTGGTTCATTCCAGCGCCTCTGTATCCTCAGTGCGAGGTGTCTCTCCGCTGTCATCAACACTGAGCCAGGCGGTTTCAATCAGTCCTCTGACAAGAGCAGCCAAGTGAATTTCGATGGAGAGGTTGAGACCGAGCAGAGATCTTCTCGTGCAGGACTGCCGCGTGCCGAACTGTTGATGGGGTGAGTTATATATAGGCTATATATATATATATATATATATATATGAACCGTTGGTTGCCGAGTTTTCTTTTCAAACAAGAAATAACATTTACAAGTGAGGCCGTGTGTCTGAGATGATGTGTAACAAGTGTCTTGGCTGATTATCATCTTATAAGCAGAGTCTAGTGCATACAGGAAACCTCGTGGGGCAATGGGTGCACCATGGGGAATTGTAAATGTTGAATGATGAAAGTTATCCATGGGGGAAAAAAACACTCACATTTAAATCTCTCATAAAGTGTGAGTTTCTATCAGTAAAGCAAAGGTACATGTCGTTTTCTTTTTCAACGAGTTATAGCTGAATGGTTTAAAAAAAAATTTTTTAAAAGAGACACATTGCATAGGTTTGAAATCATGGTCCTCGTAACCACAGATAAAAAGCAAGAGCTGCTAAATACACAGCTTATTTACCACTCCACTAAAGGTTTGCTTCATGCTGCCTTATTATAAGGACACATCCACATACCTCCCCCACCTGAAATGTCAGCCTCAGGAAAACTCTCCTTGGAGAGAATAGTGTAACAAATGAGCGTACAGCCTATTCAGAATGGAGAGCTTTACACAAAGAGAATGCCATTCACATTCTTGCTGGGTTTTTTTTGTTTTGTTTTGTTTTACCTGATATTGCATCTGGCAGCTTTTAGTGCTTTGTTGGATTTTTTTTTTATCAGCAAGATGACTGCAGAGAAGGGTGTTAAAAAAAAAACAACCTGAATATATAAACAGAAGAAGCAGAAACAATATGCAAATATCATAACACAGTATTCACAATTTCCTTTTTTTTTCTTTCAGAAGATTACATTGGTGTGGCTGGAAATAACAGTAAATAAAACAACACATTGATCTAAGTTTGTGGCCACCCATGAAACAGTGAACAGCATCTTGATTTCTGCAGCATCTGGTGCAGTGATGCTTTGCAGTAAGGGCTTGTGAAACTCAGAAAGGAATTTATTTACTTTGGTCATTTTCAAATGATAATGAAATTGTAATGAAATATATGGGGACTGGAAATATCTCCTTGCTGCAGCTGTAGCAGTAACATGAAAATTGTCTGTTAGAACTACCATTGTTATCTCTGTCCTCCTACTTGCACTAAAAAATATAAGTGCACAGACCTTATGATAGGTAATGAGATGACAACCTCTGTCCCAGTTTAATTTCTTGCAGTAAACTGAAATCCCCACAAGGTTCTCAAGCAAATATGCCCAGTGAACCAGCTGGCACCTGTAAGTCTCCAGTCAGCGACCGAACCTGAAGTGACACTTTACCCATACATCCATCTAAAAACCCCTCTAGAATAGAGATGTAAATGTATTCAGCTATTTTCCGTTGACAGAAGTGAACACGATTCTCGTCTTCCTGTCTATCAGTGTCTCCCTTCTCACTCCTCTCACTAAAATGCATTTGCATGTGTTTTCCTGCGCCTTCCCGCATTGTGTGTCTGTCTTTCACAGAGTGAAAGACAGCCGCTGTTCGAGACACCTGGCCTGTGATGTCAGCAGAGAAATTGTGGGATGGCTTTGCTAAATGCCGCATGTTTGATTGACTGTTCCCCTCATAACGGTTGTCCAATTTCATGGCTATTAGGCTTGTTAATAGGAGCGGGGAGAAGAGAGTGTGCGGGGCCTATGGGTGTGCTTGGCTGGACCCTTTGATTTTAGGGCATGGTTTGTGATGCTAAGAGACAGTGTCACATGTCACATAAATACTGCGGCTGACAGGGACATGGCTCGTATTGTTGTTACCCGTCGGGCCTTATTGATGAAGCCCAGAGATTGATAACAAGCAGATCAATCTGACACGACCCCATGGGTGTAAAAACATGAATAAAGCATTATATGTATTTTAACTTCTTCTTCTGTTGATTTTTTTTTTCCAGCAGAAAAATCAACATGTACTTGTAAATTCAAAAAACACTTGATTGATTTATTCATCAGACAGAATAATGCGTCAATAATACAGCTAAAAGTAATGTCATTAGGAGCCAGATAGCTACAAGAATATTATGCTGGTGAGTAAATCTTGCAATTTAAATCAATCTCAATTAGGGCCAATTATATCAACTGAATTATATGCATTAGCTACACTCATTATGGACACTTGCACTGTACCCAGAAGCCTGGGAAGAAAACCTGAGCAAGTCATCCAGATCCCCTCATGACAATGTCACAGGAGAAAACATGCAAAATGAATGATTATATTTGATATTCAAAATCACGGGTGAAACTCCACTCTAAAGGTAGATACACTGGGTCAAGATAAGAAATGGTGATCAGTATTTTTAAAAAGCCTGGAAGGATTGTTTGAAGCTAGAGTAGTTTTTAGGAATTGGTTAAAGCAGGAGCAGAAGTTTAAACTGGGCATTTATAAATAATGCATCATGATTAATGATTAAAATTAACATCCTTAGACAAATCAGGCACATCTGAATATGTTTTCCAAAACACGATGCATGAAATCATTAATGCCCCCAGTGATGCTGCTTAAAAATGTGAGTCAAATGTGTCTTCGTTAACATAACAATGTATTCTGGACAAAATTACGGATTTCTGAGGATAGCCAAATGCTTTTGCATAATTTGGATTTCAACGTTTTTTAGTTAATGTGATAGCTGGAATCATATAAAATATGAATTGCTTAATTATGCCACTTGCAAGTGTATACAGCAGTTGTCGTTGGTAAAGATCAAACTTTACAACAACTAGCTAGAGGTGGTTGGTGATCTGAGATGCATTGTGCCCGCACGGTTGAAGATCTTGTCGTGTAGACGTCGCAACTTGTCCAGCCTCTCCTGTGAATGTATTGACAGAGCTGGAATCCGAGGCAGTTCCGTGAGTATCTCTCCAACAGACACTCTTGCTTAAAGTGAAAATAGATGCCACTCGTTGTAACCACCTAAAAAAAACGTGAAACTCCACAATCCTACTTAACAGAGGGATCTCTCTATTGGATATGAAAATGAGACGTTCCCCCAACGAGAGCAAATGAGAGCAGAAAAGACTCCACTTAAAAAACAGTTAATTTTTGCAATAGAGGCCTGACTTTCATGCAAATCAAAGGACAGCAGTGGGATGATGAAACTGAATATTTATGGTCTTTTCCAGACCCAGAGATGTCCCAGAGTACTTTTGAGCCTTTTTCACAGCAGATGAAATTGCACTTGAAAGTTGTAGGCAGGTTGCTTGACAGCTGAAACGAGAAACTCAAGTGCTTTTTACTATTGTGAGCAAATCATTAAACTTGCTCTCTTGTGAATGACACGGTGACATACACTGGTGCGTTTACACAATGGTGCAAACCCAGCAGTACATTTTTTGTAAGTATTGCATTTTTAACCTTTAGCACATACAAATACAAATGGTATTTTTTGTGCGAGAGCTAACAGTCGCATTGAAACGGTTTCTTCCATTTCTTTCTCCCTGCTGCAGAATGCATCAACTGTCTGCAGAAACTCTGTCTGAATCGTCTTGGCCCTTGGCTGCGGGGGCCGTGAGCAGCTACCATGACGTACCCCAACACCAGCATACTAACAGCCAACTTCAGTGGAGCTTTGGACGGCCATGACTCGGGGGGAAACATTTACCGGCCCTTCTCTGTTTTCAGTGTGCTCACTCTTACTTTGCTGGCGATGCTAGCGGTGGCCACCTTTGTCTGGAACTTGCTGGTGCTGGTGACCATCCTAAGGGTGAGGACATTCCACCGGGTCCCCCACAACCTTGTGGCTTCAATGGCAATATCCGACGTGATGGTGGCCGCCCTGGTCATGCCTCTAAGTCTCGTCCATGAGCTGAACGGCCGGCTGTGGAAACTGGGCCGTGTGCTGTGCCAGGTGTGGATCTCCTTTGACGTGCTCTGCTGCACGGCCAGCATCTGGAATGTGACGGCCATCGCGCTGGACCGCTACTGGTCCATCACCAGGCACCTGGAGTACACGCTCAAGACACGCAAAAAAATCTCCAATGTGATGATCGCTCTGACGTGGCTGCTGTCCTCCATCATCTCCCTGTCGCCTCTCTTCGGCTGGGGGGAGACCTACTCAGAGGGGATGAAGTGCCAGGTGAGCCAGGAGCCGTCCTACACAATCTTCTCCACCTTCGGAGCGTTTTACCTCCCTCTGTGCGTGGTGCTGTTTGTTTATTGGAAGATCTACAAGGCTGCCAAGTTTCGGATTGGCTCCCGCAAGACCAACACGATCACACCAATGGCTGAGGTGATTGTTCATTTTCTCTGTTAGAATCCATTTCCTTCTTATAACCCCTCATCCTTATAAGTCACACTATCATTATCCTCCCCCTCTGATATCAAATCAACTGGCTAATGCCCCTGACCCACAAATATGGGTTGCTGTGCAATTATTTATTATTTCGTCTGATGAGCTTTTCATCAGTAATCAGGGAAACCTAAGAATCTGATGTATGAGCATACGGACAAATAATTGAAGCCATCCTGCTCATCACCAGCGGCTTGCTAATGTGCGTAGGCAGAAGGTAGAGGGGCTATAAATACCATCTCCAGCATCTTTAATGACCCACTGCACCTTTTCTGGTTTTGGCGTTTCTCTAATCAGCAGACACTAAGGGCTAGATCTATTCCACAAGCATGGGTGAATTTATAATCAGGCAAATTTTCCCTGTGAAAATTGTGTTTGCACTCACTTTTCACCAGTCGCCATGATGGGAAATGCAATTTCTCAGAAAAAAAAAACGTCACTGATAGATATTACGCTACTTTTAGACATTTTAGAGACATGTTGTTCTTTCACCTATGAAAAGCTATTTATGAAAACCAGTGTCTGAACATTCTGGCAATAATCCACCGAAGGAAGAAGAGGTACACAGAAAATACTAAGTGAAGTTTTTATGTAATGCATGTACTTTGAAGTCTTAGTTATGTATGTATGACATCAGTTGGCCTGAAATTAGGATCACATGGTCAAGGAGGAACAATTGTCAAATGAATTAGCTCTGTGTTTTTTCTTCCTTTTGCTTTCGTAGGCTGACTTTTATGTCAAGTTTCATTACACAGGCAATCGCTCTTGTCGCTACAGCAATTAAACGGAATATGTTTTATAAGTAATTTTGCTTTCCGCAGACATACCAGCAGCTTTATACATGTCTCATTACACCAGCCAAAGTTTATTCTCATTATCTCCCAGCGTACATTGAAGAGCCGAGGCACAGAACCCTGCAAAGCGTCGACACGGAGCCGAGATATTACGGGTGGCATTAACATCCAAGATAATAAACCTCCTGCTCTCATCCTTCAACAGCACCCACTGAAAGACATTCAGACATGCACATATACACTTACCACACCAGAAATAGAGTGTATTGACAGGTATGATTCTACTAATTCTTGGCCTAGTTGCACAAATAACTCAACACTAACGTAAAATATCGTTTCAGAAAATGGTTAATGTCGCTGAAAATATAAAAACTGACAGAATTCTTACTCTACAACAGTCTCGTTTCCTGACTGAATTACCTGACCTTCAACATATAAAGTACACTTGTCTTTCTTTCTTGATTACTTATACCCTTTTAACATAAAAGAAGCAGATGAAAAATTCACAAGGTAGAAAAAAAACTGCCATATCTGCACATCGGAGACTGGCCTCATCAGAAAATCTCACTGGAGAACGTGATTCACATTCTTTCTCCTGCTCCTTGTCAGTGTCAAGTTAGAGCCATCACATAATTAGCTTAGCTGGAGGCAAAGGGGAAACAGCTCTGTCCAAAGTTCTTTTTTTTTTTTTTAAATGCACCTACCAGCATCTCTAAAGCTGTCTAATTAGCACTTTATGTAGTTTTGGTTTAATTCAAACACTAACAGAAATGTTAAGGTATTTTCATATAGAGAGCAAAACAGAGTTTCACCTTGCATTACTGGCCTGAACACAGTCTTTCCTTAACCTTAACCTTAAACTTAACCGCGGTGGCGGAGCAGAAAGCACCCAAAAACACAAGAATTATTCTAGATGTTATGTAACTCATTACTGAAGGTAATGTGAAATCCTCTGTTGTTGTTTTCGGTATGAGGAAGTAATGACAGGTGGCGTCATGTGCAAGCACACAGGAGCAGGAATACACTATAAAAATGCGGCAAAAGACAAAAGAGAGATGTACAGAAATAACTACAGAGGACAGTGTTTATGTGCCTGTTTGTCGGCACGTCGACTTTAAGGTGATAATATTACAAAAGATTATCAGGTAATGGGATTGGGGTTGAAGGCACATCATAGTTCGTTGATCCGCTGTATAAAGGGGGATTTGCAGTTAAGTGCCCATTTTAGCTACTGCATCATCTAGTATATAATGTTGAGGTGTCTTAAACCATCCATTGAATATGAACCCGCTTTCCCAACAGCACTATGCTTTTAACTTCTGGCCTCTGCTGTAAATGGATTTGCTTCATCCATCTTATCAGTTAGGCCTCCGCTGACCCGTATTTTTTTAACAAATTTTACTCCAGAGTGGACGAGTTCCTCCGTCCCTGCGCAGTTTCTTGTTTAGATATCCAACAGAAACAAACAGTTTACAGTATTAGTCTGTACTCTTATTTCTGACACATTTTTATAAAAGCTGTTTTGCTGCAGAAGGACCCGGACGACTTGACCTGATAAACAAAAAATAAAAGTCAGCCTTGAGCTGCGCTAGGCAACAAATAAAGAGACGAGAAAGTCAGCAGATAAATGTTGACATTTTCTTTTCCCTTTTCCTGGCTGCGCAGTATGTTTGTGAAATGCCACAAAATTGGCTGCTTGAAAATAATGCAGATTAAGACACGGCTCCAGCTTCATGCTCTGTGTTGCGTGTGTGTGTGTATGTGTGTATGAAATGAAAGAATAAGCTTTGGATTGTTGATCCACCTGTTGATTCACAGTTCTGTTCAGCAGCGTATAATCCAGCTTTTGTTGAGCAGCCGCAAAATGTTCACTTCAGTAACTGCTTTTCTTTGGCCTGTATTGTTAAAGGATATTGCATTTCCGATTCTCATGCTAACCGGGTTGACAGATTGATTAATGAATCAATAGACTAACTGTTTTCTTTGTCTGATCGGCTGCCTACCAGGTAAAGGAGGAAACACAGCAGCCACAGATGGTGTTTACTGTGCGACACGCCACCGTGACCTTCCAGACAGATGGGGACACGTGGCGCGAGCAGAAGGAGAAAAAGGCGGCGCTGATGGTAGGCATTTTGATTGGCGTGTTTGTACTTTGCTGGATTCCCTTCTTCATCACCGAGCTCATTGTGCCGCTGTGCTCCTGCGACATCCCGCCCATCTGGAAGAGCATCTTCCTGTGGCTGGGCTACTCCAACTCATTCTTCAACCCGCTCATATACACCGCCTTTAATAAGAACTACAACAACGCTCTGAGGAACCTCTTCTCCCGACAACGCTGAGACATAGACACAGACTTGGCATACTCAGCTGACGCACTACACCAGCACGCACTCCACAGTGTTACTCCTCCAGACAGACCAGGACTAATCTGTCACTCCATCATCGCCCAGGTGGATGATACGTATGAACTGTGTCTGGGGAAAAAAAACTGTCTTTAAAAATGTGACATTTTTATTTAGGTCGTGTTTTGTTTATTAAGATGCTGTAGTAACCTCACATCTGGACTAAGACAGATGTTTGAAATACTGTATCTACAAAGAAGAAGAATAAATTGGTGGTGCTGTGGCAGGAGCGGATACAGCGTTGTCTACATGTTGGTTTTCTCTCTGTCATTTCAGGCTTATTAGGGTGAAAGTCATATTAACTCCCTCGTAAACATTTTCATCATCATGTGTGAGGCTGCTGGGGATAATTTCAAAGAAGAGCTGGAAGAAATGCTCAAGAAAAGGCTTTTAGAACTGAACAAAATGAACCTCATAAATAATAAACAAGGAACAAGCTGTGGATCGTTTTCTAAACTAGACAACAAAAGGCTCATCATGGAAGATATGATTTCAAAGTAAAAAATGTGATTTGATTGTAGAAAGGAAGGATTTGTAGGACCTGAAATCTCTCCAGTAAGGTGGTAAAATGTTCAGAGACCCCCACCTTATAGCTAGGTACACATGAACTGTCAGGCTTCACATGCAATTTATTCATACATTCCTCTAGGTAAATACTGTATGCAGTCTCTCCTCTGATGCTGACTAGCTATAGAGCAATTCTCCTCGAACATACGCCCACACGATCTCATGCCTTTTATGATGGCAGGAAAACAGCAGCACAAGTGATCATTTCCATCGTCTTTGAATGGATGCATTATTGAGTAACAGTGGCCACAAATGACCACCTCACCTCAGACGAAGTAATTATGAGATACAGAAGATGTGTGGACTGGTGTTGAGCTATTTAAAGCATTATCACAACAACCCATTCTATAGCCTGAGGAGACAGTTAATAGGGACACATGTTGCTTTATTGTACAGGGAAACTAAAGTGCTGAGACGATATAGGTTTTAAAGTATGACTTATAGTGTTATACTGTCCCTGGGGAGGTATGGGACTAAGAGAAGCCAATGTTAAGCAATACAAATATACCTAATGGGCTTAGCACATAAAACTTGTGCTGAGTCTAGTGATGTTTTCCAGTTGTGGGTATTTATTTTATTTATGTGGGTTTGTTATGTGACCCTCCTATTCCCTGCACAAATTACCACTTTATACTGGAGGTGGACACCACTATAGGATATGTAAATGAAACTTCATTGTATTGTTAAATATACTGTAATGTGTGGACTCAAGCATGACAAATGTATCCTCAGCAAATAGTTGTGCTATATGTAATTGAACTACTGTTGGAGAGCAACAGCAAAGTATTTTGCACAAATCTCATAAAATGTTATCTATTTATACATATTTTTTAATGGGAGAAGAGGCAGCTGTGCAGCTGTCCATACTAGCTATTGTCGCTGTCCATTGAAAACTGTGCATCTCCAAATTAGGTGATTCTGTATTCTTTAGATAAACTGAGGGATGTAGTCTTCCTATTGTTCAAGAAAATGATCTTCATCTTGAGCTAACTAAATCCTTCAAAAGACTAAGAGGCTACTGCTATGCTAGCTGTGATGGTGTGAGCTAAATGCTAACTTTAGCATGCTAACATGGTCATAGTGGCAATGCTAACATGCTAATGTATAGCAGATGTTTATCACGTTCACCATTTTAGTTTAGTATGGTGTTTAGGTCAACCTCTTGACCACAGCGCAGTGCTTTGAATCACATGCTAACATTTTCACAGTGACAATACTAACACGCAGCTGTTAGCAGGTATGATGTTTACCATGTTGATCATTTTAGTTATGCGTGCTAATATGCTAACATTTGCTGATTAGCGCAAAACAAAGAACAACTGAGGCTCGTAGAAATATTAGTTTTGTGCGAAAAGCAATAGGATTCCTCCTTTTGGGACCATGGATATCAAATTCCATGGCAATGTATCAACAGAGATACATAGTTTTCACAGGACAGCAGCACTGTGTGGATTAAATGCTACCATTAAAATAATTTTTAACAGATTTTTGTGCACAAAGTTAGACTGTAAAAGAATTGCATGGATGTGGAAAGTGAGTAATTTTCCATTTAGGCTTAATTAATTATGAATCTGCACATGGTCTCTAGCTGACCTCAGCCTTTTCCCGTAATAGTAAAAAATAAATAATTCAGACTATACAACATTATCAAGTAGAACAGATATATCATAATGTAATATATCACAATGAAGGACCATAAATATAAGTGCAAAGAAAAAATAATCCACAAATTGTTATGGTTGAGTAATAATATTCTGTGGGAAACACTGAAATGCATACAGACAAAAATGGTAATCATTATTCTTACATTCTTTCAGATAGGGTGAAGTAAATGACAGCACCGGTCTGTTCTCGCCTGGCACTTCTTTCATGTATTAATCGTATGACTTGCTGGTTGACTTGAGTCAATGCCATTCAGCGGGATTCACTTATTTAAATGACTTCTTACTGCTCTCCACATTGCCCCGAGGACGGTTGATTATTCAGCCTTCGCCCCTTTTAGGTCTTGTTCTATGTGACGACCCATCTCAGGAAATAAGGAAAGAAAAAAGTGTTGCAGTAATGTTTACCATTCATCCATGTTTCCATTTCTCATGTACAAAAGAGATAAAAAAAAAATAAAAAAAGAAGAAAAGGAATGAAAGACCATTAGATCTGTCAGAGGCACTTCTTGGAAATTCATACGTATTCATATCTTTAAAAAAACCCAAGAAAAGTAGAATTTTGAATGGTCCATCATGTGTAAATGTGTCAGTGTTTTTTTCAGTGTCTGCATGTTTTCTTCCACATAAGCCTTGGATGATAAAACTTACAATAAACATCCGCTTAATTTGTGATACATGACGTCAAGCTTGACACTTTGACAAGAACGCTTATGAAAGTAGCAGCTACTCAGGTTGAGCCACGAGGCATGCTGCTAGATATTTGCTAACAGCTGGCTACAGACACACAATCTTTTGCAAACACACACACACACACACACACACACACACACACACACACTCATACATACACCCACACAACCCTGCATAGACTATAAGTGGGTAAAGAGAGAATGAAAGGGGAAAGAATTTCGTGTTAGCTTTAATTATGAAGATCATTTCCCAGCTACTGTAGGTCATTTTAAAAATAGGCGTTGGAATAACCTATCTCTCTGCTGTGCCACTGCCAGTGCATGCATTTCAGAGCCAGGAATGAGCCTGCTGCTGTTCAAAGGAACACATCCATCCATGTTTTCAGGGAAGACAGCATGCATGAAAATGTGGCTTGGCTAAACAGACTTAGGATTAAAACCAGCTGCCTCTGGCAAGGCAAACCTTTAGCGACCAAGTCTTACAGAAATAGATGCAACAAGCCGCCCCATGACATACAGTATGCCCAGTGGTGGAATATACTCTGTCACCATAAATATGACAACAGATGGAATATGTGGCCAAATATGTGTACACACACACACACACACACACACACACACACACAAACACTTTAATAACAAAAGATTTTCATTTAATATGCTTTAACTCACTCACTCAACAGCACCTATTGTATGTGTATCTGTAATCTTTCTGCACTTGGATTTTTTTATACCACATACTGTATGTTCTCATTACATTCGTAGAACTCTAATATCCCAGCCAGTTTATATAAACAGAGACATCCCTATAGATTGCCAACACTAGCCTCTGGTAACACTAGAATAGTAATGTCTTATGTAATGAGTGGAGTGCATGTGGAGAGTAGAATGACCAGACAAGACCAGATGTCCTCACTGTATCTTGACAACAAAGTGGGCTCAGTCTCTTCCTGTGTGAGGCCACATCGACTGCGTGACTCTGTTGTTGTTCCACTTGTTATTCTGCGACAGCTCGGTTTACTCCAAAACTGATACAAACTGCACAGCAGGACTGTGGATAAGAGGATCCTGGTGAGCGTATGTATGTGTGATCTGAATGAGCGCTCACTCTCACTTACTCACCCTCCACTCCCTGCTTGCTTTTAATTCAGGCTGTCAGGGCAAAACAGAGTTGAGTGCAGGAGAATGGAAATTTGGAAATTCTGAAATACTCCAGGGGAGATAGAAGCTGATAAACCTTTTTTTTTTTTTTACCTTGACACAGAATTTGGATGGACAGTGGATTTTTAAATTCCTTTGTTTTCATATTTTAACACATGAACTGTGATGATGTGCTGCGGGTTAAACAGAAACGAAGAAATTTGTTCAGAAATAAAACAAGACTCCACAAGAGTCTACAGCCACACTTGCACCATGATGCTATACTGATGCACAGCGGCGCTTTGAGCTAAATGCTACATGCTAACATTTTCATGTTTAGCAGATATAATGCCAACTGATGTTTAAATATTTCAGTCTGGACCAAAGTGGTGGACCGAGCGACGCGCCAGCAGACCGACATTGCCATCTCTAGAGCAATGCCAAACTGTACAATTAAAATTTAGGTGAAACGTTCACTTTCTTCCAAGTTTAAATCTTTTCTCAAAAAGCCTGTGAAGAGGGATTTTATACATGAAAGGATTTTTGTCTTGTCGTGGCTGCTGGGACAAATAACAAAAACAACTCAGCTGTCATAAACAGTATTTTCCACCATGTTTTCCAGACACATAAAAGAATCATGAGTAAAATGTACCCATAATTTTAAATGAAAAAATAATAAAACTTCATAGTCAGGCTCTGAAGCATATTTCATGTGAGTATAAAATACTACTTTAATAAAGTTTCCCTTCAGCCTCAAAAGGAAAAAACAAGGCAGGATTTGAAACCTGAGGGAAACACTGTCATCAAAATCTTTAAGCACCGCCATCATCGGTCTTTTGTTGGAGATTGTAAACATAAGTAAATTCATCTGTTTGCTCTGAACATCGATCCTTTGCTTATGTTCTACAATTTTTTTTTTTGTGCTTCCTCTCTCTTCTGACCCCGGTGCTGTCACTCACTGTAATGGCTCACTCTGCCAGGTTATGAATAGTTGATACAATGTATGTGAGCAGCATCTCAAAGAAGATTCAGCACATCCTGCTGTGTTACAGTGCCGCTGATGAATTAGGATAGGCCTACTACATTTTAAATGGAAGCACTGAATATCTCTATCACCCTCTAAACCCTTTATAAAAAAAAGGGGAAAAAAAGTAATGCATCCTTTTGTGATAACAGTGGCACGCTAGAGTATGTATCCACACTATCCACTATCCTTTCCATGCAACCAGCAACAAAAATATGATTATTACCGGGTTGCGGTGGACTGAGAGAAAAAGAAACAGTGTTATCTTTTGTGTTGTCTGGCTGTCTGAATTTCTATTTTACACCTCAGTGGGATTGGTTAAACCAATGCAGACAAAGAGAGAGAGCAGACCTTTGAGAGAAGTTAAAAAAAATTAAAAAAAAGTTGCACATATAGATGAGTCTAAATACTGTTACAAGAAGGATGCCACCCGGTGAGATTAAGCAGGTGGCGTTGTAATTTTGAGATTGCTGGAAATCACGAGCAAACTAATTCAGGAGGTGACTGCTCAGAGCGGTTAAATGATAAGCTGCGGGAAGTCTCACCATGTGCTCATCAGGTACACAAGCATGCGGACGCCGATAAGATACACGCACAGTCACACAGAAATAAAACAAAGTGGTTACTGTGTTGGGATTCAGTCATTCCACGGCAGGACTGTCACAGGTGATTCCCCTGTTCCTCAATGTCTCCTCAGTGCAGTGAAGATAAAACAACACCGTCTCATGCTCTGTTGCTATGGCACCAAGACAGTGAGGGAAATATCTGAACATGTCTGTGAAGATTTCTCAGTCACCCAGGTTATACTGGATGTCTATAAGTTCTAAGTCAAATAAAAGGCAAGTGTAGATGTTAGAAAGTCCTGATACATCTTCAGCAAGTCCGTTGGTCTTTGTCTTACCACTTTAAAAAACTCTTTATACCTGGCATCCATTAAGAGAAACAATATGAAGCCCTCTATTCAAAACTGGTTACATGTCAAGGCTTATGTTCACTTCAACCTCAAATGTTTGTTTTGTCTGATCTACATCGGTTTAGTCTCTGGCTCGAATTGTGTGGCACAGTTTACATTCAAGAGTCCAGCAAAGTTCAGTGAAACGGCACGGATAAGGCTGTGTCAAGGCACTTCACTTGGCAAGTAAGCCAGCCTGAGGGCAGGAGTGAGAAGGGGGTGATGTCAAGTTTTGGCATAAGTGTGTGGTACTTTGGTCAGGATCAGCATATGTATTGTCATTCCTTCTGTTCATTTTTTTCAGCTGATTTAGTCCACGCCAATGCCCTCCACCTCAATCAGCCCAGAGGATGTTTGAATGCACCACTTTGATGTCTGATGATGTGCGTGTCGGTGTTGTTTTATCATGGCTCACATTATTCACACCCAGTGTGAGAGCTTCTGGTTTGAATTCCCTTGAAGAAACATTACAATATGAATGAGATCTTTTGCATGGGAACAAAATATGGTTGATTGCCCTGCCTGATGATCAGAACGACGGTGAAAACAGCGTGACCATGAGCTTCAGCGGTTTTCTTGTGCCCGCTCAGGATTTGATGGTGAAAATCTCCCCCGGCTGCATTTCCTAACAAGGATTTAGAGCTGCCTAAGAAACCATGTTGACCCAACCTCTGCAGATGTAACAAGAGCCCGCATTACAGCTCATGTGTTATACCACAACAAGTCTCAGAGGGGAAAACAGCCTTTGTTTTGCATTCTATTGTTGCAGTGCATTCATATTCAAGAGATGCTTGTGGTACATTGGCAGACACTAAACCAACTACATTGCCCTAAACACCCCATTACTTCATTTTCAGACCCTGAAAACATGACTTTTTTGGTGTTTTCCCAAGATGAATTTTAAAAAACAACATTCTCTCTAGCTTGTTGCTATTGCATTTTGTGGAAGGAATACATCTGTACAAGCTTAACTGGTTCCTTTTTTATTATGGGAGCTGCATTAACATCAGCAAATCCTTGTTTGAGATTAAATCTAAATGCGATGCAGTGTTCATCACACCTCTGGCTTTGGCATATTTTCTTCAAACAGATAAAAGACAGTTTTATCTGCATTTTATCCATTTTGCACATTTGTATTCACTCCAGAGCTGAAAGTATCCACAAGATGTAAAAATATCTCTTTGTGCCCTTGTAGCATTTTCATTAGGGTGTTTGACAGATTGTGCATTGTGGAAATGCCAGCAGTGGTAAGTTTTATTGGCCAGCTTATTGCCTGTAAGGTCCCGCTTCTGCTGTGGCTGTTTTTGGGTGATTCCAACAGCACGAGGAAATGTTGAATTAGCATATCATTGATGTCTGTTAAGAAGCACATAACAAATAAATTGTGAAATCGCAATTAATGCAGATAGATGACAAATCAGTAAATGCTAAATAAGGTCTTAAAACCTGAATTTGTATGAGATCATGATCTTTATGGTGTGCTGTTCTCATGTCATCTGCAGCATCATGAATCAAAATCCAAAAATCCCATTATAACAAATCATGTTCATTGATTATATAACTATGATATAGATTATTCAAATATGAACAACATGAACATCTTCTTCCCATGATGGAAAAATGCAGTTCTTTTGGACATTTTTGGCTGCTGACAATCTACAACACAGTGTGTATTTAGCATCATTGTCTACTTCTGCCTTGGGTTTTTTATAGCTGCAGTTGGTCCACGCCAACTCCACTCCACACAGCCCACTTTTCAGTTAAAATGTCCTCTTGGGCTGCAGCACTTAGCAACATGTTATCTCTGCGAGCCCAGGAAAACTCAATACAACCTAAATCACAGAGGAGATTAGAGCTGAATTGCGAATCCTCCACGGAAACATCAAATGGATGCACTTTTTGGGTATATATTATCAATGAGGAACATCCATAATAAAAGGTCTGAGTGCTTTACATACAGAAGGCTTGAAATTTGAATAATTTGCTTTAAAAACTGAATTAAAAGTGAAATATCAGTAGAGAAAATGAGTGGGACTCAATAACTCCCCAAGGTGCCATAATCAAGAAAAGAGTATTATGGCTGTTAACACCAGCTGGTCAGTCACCATGTAGCTCTTTCTGTATCCCCTCATACTATATTGTTTCAGCAATTTCTAAATGCTGCCTGCAGTGCTCATTTGATTATTGATTATTCAATTAGGCAGATCCAATGTGCTGAGTGGGCAGATTCAAGAGGAGTGAGCTGTCCTATTAGCTAAAGCATGCTGACACTGATAATGGAAATGACTGTTGTGTGGGTGGGTGTGGTTCTGATGAGTAAGAACAGTATCAAAATAAAAAGTAGGTGTGATTATAAAGTGGGATGAAACGAAGAAAATGTACAGTGGACGTGCTAATACGCGTTGAAAATAAACAGCTAACTAATTAAGATAACTAATTAAGCTAATGTTAGCTCCATGAGTTGATTAAAATGTCTGTCTCTGGGTGACTTTTACGACTACATACATGATATAATACTAAAAGACTGAGGCTAGGGAGTCCCAGGCAGAGGCAGTAAAGAAAACTGTAAAATCATTACCTCATTCCAACATATCTCCGTTTGGCTGCTTATCTTACATACTTGACTCCATTGTTAAACTTAACTTTTTCACTTTTTTATTATTATATATGATTGATTTGTATCTCATTAAATAATGTGTACACTTACTGTTCAGCTTCTATCTGTGGTCATGTTGCTATGGTGTTTGAAAGCGCAAAATATGCATAATGCATTGCTATCCACTGGTATTTGCTAACCCCAACAACAAGCGAAAAACAACAATAGCTATCTTCTATCTACTGGAACGGGTGTCACGTCATTCCAAGCCACGACATCCAACTTCGGAGGTAAATGGAACGCAGCAGGACAGGGCTGCTAATGTTAGCCTGAACTCGGATAGCTTCCAGGACAGACAGTCTATACAATTCTAGCTGTGAACGTAAGGTTTTGTTTTTCAAGGTAACCTATAACCTCAGAAAATAATGTAGTTTCGTTTTTGATACTGTATGTTCCTTGGCCCTGGTGCTTGGTTACTAAGTACTAAGCTAGCTAGTCGGACATGTTAACAATTGCTGCTTAATTTAGAGCAGACAAACACTGTGAAACCCAGTCCTTACCATTTTGATTTTGGAGAGGCTAAAGAATAACACCGCCCTCCAAAATCTTTAAATGTGAGTATCACTCTGACTGGAGCCCATTCACAACACTTCAGCATTTGGAGAAATCCAAAGCTTGACAGGCTTTCTGTGCCTAGTTACAGTTTCTAAGCTATAATTGGAGCAAGCAAATTGGCAATTGAATAAAATCAAACTTAGAGTTACAAAAGAGTTACTGTAAATTAAAAAAAGGAAAAAGAAGGTTGATTGTAATAAATGCTAACCTTAAAGAAATACATAAGTGAATAATTAACCAATGTACTGAATAAATCATTATAAAGAACAGATGTAGTGTGCTGACTGGATGTGTTTATCTATGTTGACCATTTGTGTGTGTGTGTGTGTGTGTGTGTGTGTGTGTGTGTGTGTATGTGTGTACTTTCCACTGTCCAGTTGTGTGTTTGTAGATGTGAGTAATTTGTCACCGTCAAGACAGGAAGGAGCTGTCACACTGAAGCCAATCAAACCTTCATTACAGCCCTGTAATTCACAGGAAATGTATGCATGAGGCAACAACGCCCGGACAAGAACACGATAATCTTCAAAGCAGAGTGATCATCATCAGTCTGTTTGCTTTGTATGCATCGACAACAGTGTGTGAAACTAGTCCAGGCCACATCCAGGGTCTCCAGACAGATATATGCTAAACCTCCTGGCATGCATTATCACTTTAGCCTCTGGTACTTGTGAATATGAGATAAACCCCACTGATTAACTGGATACTCATTATTCTCTAACAGATTTATTACCATGACAGGTTTTCTTTTCCTTTCATATATAACACTAAATGTGCATAAATAAGCTACATTAGGATGCTGTCTGGCTAATGACCATTAATGCTTGCACAGGTCCTGTTTTCTGGCCACACATTTTCATTTCTAAGCCCTGTCTGACACCAGTTCCGACTAACTTTGCTGAGGCCACATCCTCCATGGCTTGTTAGCATGTAGCACATTTGAAAGGAATTCCCAGAGATGTTTGTACTTAGTGTGTGGAGGTGATAACATAGCTATTTTCGTGAGAGGCATCAACATAAAAGCGAGAATCTTCAAATGCCCCCCCCCCGAACATGCTTTCATGCACAGACACCTTCCACTAGGTAAGAATCCACCTTACTGACTGTTTGCTGTTAATGTATCGCTGCAAAACTATAGATTTCTGTGGCTTCATGCATCCGTCCTTCAGTTCATCTGCTTCTCTCCTGAAGGTTCGGGGAAAAAGTGCAACGCTGTGTGCTGCATGACTAAAACACCCCAGCTGTGTGGCTTAATTGAGATTCACGATATAATTTAGAGCACCATATGTGGATTCATGTGTGTGTGTCTCCAGAGTCTTCAGCATTATCAGTCACAGTATTCCACATGTGTGTCTGTGCCTGTGTGATTGCAGGACTCGTCATTATTTATCAATATTGATTTAGAGCCTTTAACAGACCAGTGTTTCTTTAAGGTGGCAGAAGAAATTTGATTCCCTGCTGTGCAATATGGGATATTAAGATAGATAGATAGATAGATAGATAGATAGATAGATAGATAGATAGATAGATAGATAGATAGATAGATAGATAGATAGATAGATAGATAGATAGATATGTGTGTACACAGACATCATTCACAAGGAGAAACAAGGTGAATTGGCATGTCACTGACACCATTTGCTGAATGGGTTGTTCCATGTCACTTCCCTCGCAGATAATGGTTCCCACGTTGCTGCTTTTCTCTGTAGCCAGCAGGTTTAATTAGCATCCTAGTGCTCCGTGTTCTGCCCTGTAAATTCCATTCAAATCCAGCACTCTACTTCATCTGTTACAATTTGTTTACTCTTCATGATGGGGTGCTGATCATGTGAAAATATTCAAATGTGTGAAATGCAAAATGAGTTTTGAGTGTTTTATGCAATTTGATATATTCAGCGAAAGGCTCAACGCTGAAATACTGGTTTTGTTGGAGCAACAATGATTTATTTGATTGAAGATGAGGGCTATTTATTGTGTGAGCTGTGAGCCTATGGACTTGAAGGGCTCCAGAATATTTTTAAGGTGCACTATCAATATTTTTTATATGAGCAATAGGTCAGAGTACTTGGTGCCGTGTCAAATGTGTCACTTCAAGTAACCTGCAAAAAAATGATCAACCACCTCTGCAGTTCCCCCCAGTTGTACAGAGGGTTGTATTTTACATGTCCTTGTTTTGTTTTTATAGCCTGCCAGTTCACTATTTTGATTGAGTCCCACGGCTCAGTGTCATTGTGAGACACAGCGGGCGCTCTGATAAGCCCACTGTGCGCTGCCTCTCTTGCACCAAACGGCAGGTACATACAAAGTTAGCAAGCTGGTGAATATATTGGAGCATTGAGCGACTAAAGAGCTCCTCCATAGTTGGTGGAGATCAAAACAGAGCTAAAAAGGAGAGTGAATATTGGAGTTACAACTCCAAATGTATCATAATGTTACTCTATGTGTCTGCTGGATGTTTAAATACAGAATTGACCGCTAACATGTTCGCCATAATAAATTTATAAGGTATTATTAATATTTAAGTGTTGTCTTCACAAAGAAAAGGCAAAACAATGAATTAATGCAGCTTTATAATCTATTTGATCAAATCATTTTTTGTTTCAGTTTTTGTCATTTATATCTTTTCTTGCAGTTTTGGACATTCAGACACAATAATAGAAGTGTGTTTTTTGTGTGACAGTAAATATACCAAATGTTACTATGTTCCTTATATGGTTATGTGCAGTGTTGTGGTGAAGTGGTTTGTTAAAAAATAAGAACAGAAAAGGATGGAAAGGGACATGAAGTCATTTATGGAAGATGTATTTTAAAGGTGAATCCTTTGTTCAGAATAAAGCCCAAACAAACAAACTCTCCACGAAGAAATTGAATTTTACTTTCCTCTCATTAATTTTATATATATATAAAAAAATAAACCAATAAATGTTTGATGGCACAATCTGAAATACTATTACAGTTCTCTGGTTAACATCTGGCAATGTCTGGCCATTTCATACTGGAATTCGTTAGAAAAAAACATAGAGATCACAGACCCTGAAAGTAGCAGAATTTCTTCATTCTTCATTCACAGGTATAAAGACAAACATGGAAAGTATTCATGGCGAGTATTAGAGTCTTTCATTCGGCAAAAGAGGCTTTTTTTTTCTTCACTGCAAATGGTTTACGCACAGTGAGCAGAGCAACATAAGAAAAGATTTGAAGATGAAAATACCGGATACCTCTGACAACTTCCTTACAAACTCTACAACTGGAATGGTTCAAATTATACTCTATTCTCTGTCAATTTCACACTTCACAAATGAAAAACAGCAAAAAAAAATCCACTTTTTCAGTTTAAGTAATCCTGTGCACAAAAACAAAACATAGACAAAGCATTATGGTAGAATATAAACAAACACCTGTCAAGATTTTTCCATTCTTCCAAAAAAAAATAAAAAAATAAAATGCAGGACCCAGGAGACTGAAGATGCAGGGAGATTCACTCCATGAGCGAAGCCAATATCTGTGTCAGTTCTAATGAGGCCGTTTGATGTGATTAACTGCAGGGCAATTATTGATCGTCACCACAGGCTAGTAATAATGATATGGCAGACTCACATCTATAATGAAGTGTTATTTATATTTTGGATTTTACTCTGGCTTGTTATATTTTCACAAAAGTTTTTTTTTTTTAATTATTCTCTTGACTGAACAAATTAATGAACAGTAAATAAAAATAGTCTACAATCAGGTGTGTGTGTTGTTACAGAATATATAGTTCCGGATTTAAATATTATAATAAAGTTTTAACTTTGCTGACAAAGTAACTTGGCAGGATGTGTTTATAATTGTGTACTGTAGGTCTGTGTTTAAACTCTGGAGGCGCTGAGGATAGAAATCCCATCTGTGTGGCGTTGCAGCTTCTGTGCTTCTCTGACTCAGGGGCAAAACACAAACATCCCACAAAGAAGCAGAGACCAGCGAGGTGCCTCCTCTACGGCTTTGGCTCTGTTCGGTTCTGACAGCCTCTTCACATCTTCCAAAAAAAAAAATCAACCACAGTCGTCATCCAAATGTTTATTTGCTTTGCACCGGATTCAGATGCCAAAAAAGACACATTCTGCTCTTTCTGTGTGAGCAAACTCAGGGGAGGCGTTCTCACCTCTCTCTCTGCCTCTCGGTCACCACATTCAATAAAAACATATCGATTGCCATATAGTTTTTCAGTTTTCATTGATTCACATGTTCTGTGGCTCAGGAAAATTCTTCATGATGTTTTGCAAATGACTATCTTTTGACCATGATTGTTGAATGAATTTGCAACCCAAGTCCACATATGCAGATCAGTTGCATCACCAGGCTCTGATTGGCTTGGATGCTCCCTACAAACTTTTTTAATATGGACGGTTTTTTTTTTGTTTTGAAAGTTAACTACCCTTACACACACCCACTCAACACAACATTGATCACAAATGCCTAAATGAATGGCTTTTTTAAATTCCCACTATATATTTCTTTGCGTGACAGATTGTAAATGTGTTTTTCTTTAATGCTGGCATACTGTGCAATCTGCGCCCACTACAAAACACACACAAAAAAAATCATCCAATAGATGGACTAAAATAGACGGATTCCACAATGTAGCAGCAAATGAATCAAAGGCAGCGAGCCTGAGATAATCATAGCGAGGCACTCTGTGGAAAGATCAAAAGTAGAATATTTCTGCACCTGCCAGTGACTGTGCAGCGGCGTGTGTGTGTGTGTGTGTGTGTGTGTGTGTGTGAGTGTGTGTGTGTGTGAGTGTGTCAGGGTTGGCTGGCTCACCAGGGGAAAAAGGACTACACCTCCAGTCCTATAAGGACAAACACTGGATGACCGATGAGCCTGGACTGAATTCTCAGGTCTCATTTGTAAGCATCTTGATTTTCGAGGTTCAGGGTGATATTAGACGCAGGCGGCAACGTATAGACGCTTATTATTGGCTGAGGCGATGCTTTCAAGTGTTTCATCTGAGGAGTGTGGTGTCTTACATCCTGAACACATAATCATGCAAGTCCGAATGGTGAGATGAAAAGGATTCTTTCACATGAACTCTCACGTTTTAACCTGGTTTTGCCCTTTGGGAATTTCAGGCACAAATGTCAACTCCCTGATGCTTATAGTTTGTGTATGAAGAAAAACTGACTTATTTAAAAGCTTGCTTTTTTCCTTTAGTCTTAATGTTCCTGTTGTTCTATTCTTCCCTTTCTTGTCTTATCCTCATTTTATCCTTGTAAGGACTACTAAAATATTTATCTGTGCAAGAAACTACTATATATGTGTGGACCTACATTTCCACCCGTCCTCTCAGAACTGTGTGGCCTTGGGCTTCACTGACATCTCCCTTTACTCTCCTGTTAGTTGTCTTGCACCTGCCAAAGGTGTGGCAGCTTACACCTTTTCAGACACTTATGAGTCACAGTCATTTTGTATCATTGCTGACAGATGGGTGTCGTGTTACATGACTATTATTAGCAAAAGTAGCTAATTTAGTCTACTTCTACTTTACTATTTTGATTACGTAACTACTACAAGCATGAACACTCGCGTTGGAATAACGGGATGGTTTTCTGCTGACATTGAATGCAACATTATTGTGACTGATTAGATCTCTGCTTATGCTTATCTATAATTATGTGATGCCACCTTCAATTTAACTAATAACAATGTTAACAGTGTTAAATGTCCCGCTCTAACCACTGCAACAACACAGTGAGACAGCGAGGGACCTGTGCCTGCACACACAGTTGTCACCAGAGGTCTAATTAGGCAGCATAAGTGAAAACACCTGTGTGGGTGAGCTATGAGTGTGTGCAGGCTTTAATGTGGCTCCAGTCACACTATCATGAATAGCTGTCATAATCAGGTCAGCCTAAAGATAGCCTAAAGAGTTTACTACATTATGTAAATGTATTCATACAAAACACCTGGACACACACATCCTTTAACAATCAGTTTAGGTTATGATTCATACACACTGAAAATGGTGACAAAAGTAATGAAAGTGTAAGGTAGGTTCTCGTTTAGTTATGTGAATACAGAGGCCAATTTGAATGTCATTAGGTTGACAATGAACAGATTTGCTAATCACATCCCTGCCGTGCAAACTGACCTTGTCTCATTACAACATGATCACACGTTCTTTGATAGGCATATAACTCCTGAATGGAAGAGCACTTAATTCAGGGAGAGTGTTTATGAAATTAACAGTTTGCATCCTGCCGGAGCTGACCTCCTTGGCACTGATGCACACTCAACTCTCAAAACAGTGCCAGGCTCGCTTTGAAGCAACTCAATTGAAATGTAGGATGAAACATTCTGGCGAATCGTAAAAGTATTATTGTGAAAGCTCCGACTGAAGGGCTCCAGTTTTAATTAGCAGAGCATGAGAATCCCGCAGGACTTTATTTTCAATTTTCCAATGACTGTTCTTTAACACATTTAATCTCCCCGATCTGTTAATAACCTCTAAGTTGATTAAAGTACATAATCGTCTTTATTCCTTTTTAATCTATTAAACCAATATCATTCTTCTGTCTCAAGGACTTTGCAAAAATCTACAGCCATATGTGGATCTGATTCCTTTTCTGTTCGCTCAGGATGATTGAGGACACACTGCTCACACACACAATGTAACTACCCTCTGAGCCTATGGCTGGTACATTTCTCCTCATATGCATTCACATGTCTCAAGTGGGTGTCAAATGTCACACATCTGAGGCTCTGTTTGACTTGCTGGATCCACTTCCACCCTCAGCACTTAACCAACTAAAGGAGATTCTCCTCGGTTTGACTCACAAGCACTCAGGCACTGATGAAAGTCATGCCCCATTCAGAGTCTCGTTACAGTGGGGCAATGTGAGGCTCCAGGTTATGAAACGTTTCATTTATTGCACAGCGTGAAAATGTTAATCAATTCAAAAAGACATTGTGAGGATTTATGTAAGAGGTGACAAAAAAGTACAAAATACTTCACATTTTAGGTGCTTACCGGTGATATTCAGTTGATCAGTATTACAGTCTGGCCATGTTCAGATGGGATATTTTCCAACTCAAAGTATAGTGACGTCAAGCAGACCTACTTGACAGTCAAAGTAGGGTTTTTGATATGTATATTCACCGAAATTACCATCCTTGTTTCACAATCTCATGATTTCATTATCTGCAATTAGATGACAAGAGAACTTTTGTAATAATTGCCTGCAATTATTGGATAGCCGGCGTCCATTAGCATTTCGCTTGTTTCATGATTTAAAAGTGTTCTGTAAACCGCCAACTGTAATAGATCTAAGAGGAACAATTACCTATAAAGGGATGATAATGGCAGACTAAGTAGAAAACAATTTATCTGCCCCTGCAAACAGCAGCACAGTTGTGGTTGCATAGCTCCAACAGGAAATGAGGACACATCTCATTTTCCAATGTGGCACATTGAGTAAATAATACAAAACATTGTTCATGATGTGACAGAAACTTGTATCAATTAAATCAATATATAAGGAAAAGATTACACTTTACACACTTTCCAGTGTACCTTTAAAACATGTTATCCCTGAAATTCATTCACAGGTAAAATACACTCCGGAGCCAGCACTGGAATGGAGAGTCACTTCTCTCTGACCCCTCTGGCCACCAGGTGTTATCAACAAATACGTCTGTCGCCTCCGTGGTCCCTGCTGGCAAAATGAGCCGAGAGAGATCTCAGCTCAAAATTGAAAATGTCTGCTGCTTAGACTGAAACAAACAACCTTTGGACAATGAATGTCCCAAAGGGCCATTTTTCGTCTCTCTACTTTCCAATTTATGGTACAACAGCGAGCACACAAATGTTTAATTAGCTTGCGTATTAGATGTCTGTGAGTCTCAGAAAGTTTGCAGCAGGTTGTCAAAATTCAAATTACCATAAAGGGGTTTTTAAATTTTCTTTTATAAATGTCTCAGCCAAACTAAAACTGGACATGTGTTTTTGCTTTGGTGCCATAGCAACACACTCTTACATCTGTGATGGAAATGATGAGGAGTGTGTCACCTGATATTCCAGTGAGTGCAGCTGTTTTTTTCTCACCTCTTCCCAGGTCTGAAACAGGTGTAAACATGCAATGATATAGCCTAAGACTCTATCGAGTATGTGGA
The DNA here is from genome assembly GCF_021018895.1 of Seriola aureovittata. Taxonomy (NCBI): domain Eukaryota; kingdom Metazoa; phylum Chordata; class Actinopteri; order Carangiformes; family Carangidae; genus Seriola; species Seriola aureovittata. The sequence continues at coordinate 15,660,955 of NC_079383.1, forward strand.
AGAATACTGAAAGGATATAGGAGAGAAAGAGGGACAATTCAAAATCATTAGTCCTCTGTTGGCTGTTATGTGGCTGCCATCTGCTGGTGATTCTTGTGCAGCATGTCAACGCTGTGCTTTACCCTCACACACCACTGGGTGGGTACTGTACTACTGCATTTAGAGGCTTCAAACAGTTTTTCATGACTGGAAAAAAAAAAAAAAAAACATAACTTGATAAAACTCTACCTTAAAATGCCACGGGGTTGTGTAATCATATTTCCAGATAAAGTCTTGTTTTTGTTTCTTTTATCTCACAGATAAAGTCACACAGGCTCCAGCACTACCACTATTCTATTTTATCAGAGATATGGATCAGTCATACAAGCTGTCTGCCTCTGTCCAATAGTGACCTTGCAATAACTGCCACCCTTTATCAGTGAAAAAAAAATAGTACAATAACAACATGTACGTATGGATAAGAAACATAACAGTGATAACATAACTGTTCAAAGTGTAATAAAAAAGTTTCTCTAAATAAGTTAAACATTTATTATAATCTACTGTATATATGCAGTAAATTCCTAGATAAAGTCATTCATGAATCATATCATGGCTTCATAAGGAGATGATGGATGGTGGTCGGATGGTGTTTTGAAATGAATATGGCCTAATAATACCGGTTAATAATAAAGTTACTTCAAAGAATTGAGATAGTAATAGCTGAATCTAATACCCAGCGATCAGTATAATCACTGGTATAATGATACCGTGTCATATTAGCAAGCAGATTATTACATTAACAGCTTTTATTACACGTTGAACCCCTGAAAGAGGACATTTCAACAAATGATGGCAGTATTCATTATGCTGTGTGTTCTGTCATGCTATTTATTTTTCATAGGACTTATGTTTGTTATGTTTAATTATAAGCAATCTGAGAAAAAAACAGCAGCCCCATTTTGAGCTGACATTCTCCTCTACAAATGAGAATAACACTCATTTAATATAATCTTTGAGCAGATCTCTTCGATAGCTGAGTTAGCAATTAGGTCTTCAAAATCTGCTCCCAAGTGTGGATGTAGCTTGAAAAGCGATGCTGTGATGCAAGGCTGAGGAAACAATTTAAAACAAAAGAAAATCACATGCTTACAATGCATCAAGGCTTCATCTGTGACAAGTGCAGGGCAGGCCAGCAAGGACAATGGTAGGACAGTTGTACGGGACAACACTGTTTAAACCTCCAGCCAGTCCAGTGACTGTCATGATCACATGATGTGAGTCTCTGGGTGTTCAATGTGACGTAATCAACTTTTGTCTGTTTGAGGTCATTTATTGGTGTGAACTGTTATTTTATCTTTCGTGTGAGTATTAAAAAAAATATATTAAGAAATGTTTAAACTATTTTGTATACTCTACAACTTGCACAAGTTTCATTTGTGTTTCACTTTTGGTTGAAATACAAACTTGTTCCAAACTTTGCAGGTATTCTATTCCATTTCTATAGAATGTGGACTTTTCTGTCAATAACGATAACGATAAATACAAGGTGAGTTAATTTTTGAACTTTTACACACTGCTTTCCCACACTAAGCCTCTTTGGCAACTGGATTTTCAGCACTTCCCCTGATATGAGGCCACAGTATGTTAAACATTAAGCTACAGCAAGAGTCAGCTCAGGAAGCAGGTTGCCTCAGGTGAAGGTGGTGTGATCAAAAGCAATTATCTTTAAATGTGAGGAGAGCTGAATACAATGGCTGTAAATACGCCATGTTCATTCTTTATAATGTGCAAAAAAACTTCAACAGGGGATTTGAAACATTTTTTTAAAAAGAAAACTGAGCTGTACAATGAAGTATCGCAATGGTATTGTTTTAACTTTGGACCGGTAAAGGAATACTTTGACATTTTGGGGAATATGTTTATTCACTTTATGGCAGAGAGTTACATTAGATGATAAATACTGCTCACAGCCAAGTTATCTTAACTTAGCACAAAGACTGGAAACGGGGGGAAACAGCTAGCATACCTCAGGTCAAAAGTACCAGCGCCAGTAAGGTTAACTTATTAATACACTATATCTTGTTGAATTTAAAGGAGCTATTTTTAAATTTTGCTATTTCTACATAGCCAACGTTAGCATTAACAGCTGTTAGCTTACCAGTCTAGGTGAAACTTTGCAAGTTCAGCAACATTCACCCTTGCTGACTCTTTGTCTGACTAGAAAAACCACGTTCAGCGGCAGAGAAAGTTTGATGTAATGTAGGTAGAGCCAGCAGCTGGCTAGCTTATGTACAGGTTAAAATGTGCGTTTTAGAGGTGCTAGTAGGCAGATTTTGTTTCCAGTCTTTATGCTAACTTAACCTAACCATCTGCAGTGTACGCATGTGAGAGCGGTGTCAATTTTCTCTACTAACTCTGTGCAAGAACTCAAATTACCATATATTACCAAATGTACTATTTCTTTGAAGTGAATTTATTTAAATTATGCTATTGCATTCATTTTGGACAGCAAAGTCAATATCAACAAAATTTGTGCCCCTTGATTTAATGTTGCTAATACATAACCCTTTCTGGAATTGTGGAAATAATGACTGACAGATTTTTTCGTTGAAGACATTTCAGCTGAATGAGTTTCATTAGCTATTAGTCATCTGCCCAAATCCCAGTGAAATCACCATGGATGGGTGCTGTCATCGTGAGCTGTCTTATTATTCACTGTCTGTATAACAGCTCCAGGATTTGTCTGTGGATTACATCATCATTAAATTCTGTCTCTGTGCAGTTCAGCTTGGTGAGAAGATTTACCAAATCAAACACCAGTGTACAGTAAAAAAAAACATGTGAGCTGTATTTTAAGATCATTGTTCAACTTTACATAAGATCTGTCTTTTGCTCTTACTATGTGTCATTCTCCCTCTTAGTATCTCTTTCTCTCACACAGAAACACAAATGTACTCACAGAGGGAGCAGCAGTGATTGGTCGAAAATGACACCTGAGATCATTTAGGATGCTCATTGGCTGTTGGAACTGTGCTGTTCATGGGCACTTTGAGTGTGGCTGACTTGAGCAGAGCTTTTGTGTAAACATGCCACATATACAGGCACGGGGCTGCAGTATCACAGACACCTACAGTATGCTGCAATCTAGAGCAGTCACATACATGGCCTACGACAAAATGGTACTTTTGTAAAGATAATAATGTTCCGTTTTCGTAAGATTGTCAGAGGGTGTTAATTCAGCATTATAAGTTATGAGTTTTTTAGTTTGTGTTGTTGACTCACAAACTCTGTTTACTAAACTGCACTAAAATGGTAAAATAATTAGAAATACTGCCACCATTTGCCCTGTAGACATCACCTTTTCACCTTGAAAGATAACAAATTGAAGTCTTTTCCTTTATGGTGAAATGGCTATTAAAAGGTCAACAGCAGCAATGAGCTTAACAGTGGGAAGCTCACAGCTGATAAGAGCAGAGGATAGTGTAGTTTATCACAACAGACTAATACTGAAGGTTATATACCAACTTAAAGGAGTAGTTTGACATTTCTGGAAACAGGCTAATTCGCTTGCTTGGTGAGAATTAGATGAAAAGATTGATACCACTCACACGTCTCCACTGTAAATATGAAGCTGTAGCCATCTGTAAATTAGAAACAGGGTGAAACAGCTAACTTAGTCCAAAGGTAATAAAATCTCAGACCCTGTAATGCTCACTAATTAATACCTCATTTATTTTATCTGTACAAAAAGCCAAAGTGTAAAAATGACGATTAAATAAAGGTCAGACTGGCTGTTTTGTCCTGTTTCCTGCCTCTGTGCTAAAATAAGCTAAGCTAAGCTAAGCTAACCTGCTGATTGCAGCTACAAATTTACCATACAGCCATGAGAGTGGCATTGACTTTCTTTTCCAACTTTTGGCAAGAAAGACGAATTTCTCCGAATGTCAAACTATTCCCTGAAACAACCACATCAAATCCAGGTCACTGTCTCTGAAATATAAAAATGTTTATTCTCTGGAAACCACAGTTTGTTTGTCTTGTAGCTCCGGTTCAGGATCTGTTTATCATCCCTTAAAACCCACATATTCTTTCTGTTTTGGCATAATACACCCAGAAAATAAGCATGTGGTACAGAAAAGGGTGTAGGATCTGGCTATAGAAAAAGGTGAGCTGCTCTGAAACAATTTTGGAGCTGAGCGCTAAAGAACAAAGGGGCTGGGAGATTGCATCCTGGTGCCACGCCCTCGGGCTGTAGAGTCAGGGCCTTTATGGTATCCTTTGTTAAGCTGCTTGATACACTCTATACCCCAGAATCCCCTTTCATCTTCCATGGCACAGTGAGAGGGAGAGGGAGCTACTGAAAAGGTTGTGTGTGTGTGTGTGTGTGTGTTGAGAAGAGTGCCCAGAAAGCATTGAAGCAATGGAAAGAAAGAAAAGGAGGAAAATAGGGCTGGAGAATTTTGATCAAACTGTGGATTATTAATCTAGTGATAAAAAGGGATGGATGCTACAGTTAACTATGGTGGATTTACATGAAAATACCATCCTTATTAATGGGTTACACAGTTTCAATGCTCTCTAAATGTGCAGTATCTTGGCACTTACTGAGGAATGCATGCAATGATTTTTGACACCTGAACTAGAAGGAATACATGGGATGAAGCCAAAACCGTTTTCATCTTAATCAACTATCCGAGAGGATGGATTAGGATGTTTCCCTTCATAATTTCATACAGGATTGAGGAACAAAATTGTCAAGCTCGAGTTTGATAGATCAATTTACCAGCTGTTCCAGCAGGCTTTTCCTTTAGCTATAATTCAATCCCTCCCAGTCTAACAGCATAATCTATGACACGCTTGATCTGCTATTCATTTGAAGTGTCGAAGCATCCTGCTTTATCTTCTGATGTGGCTGAGACCTCCTCGATGCCAGCGCCAGCACTGCTGGTTGCTAGGAGCTATTTGCTATATGCCGAGTCATTTTCATGGTTATTATAGCCCTGCATTAGCTAACATACAACTTGTGATTTAAGCTTCCACATTAATGCGCATGTTACTGTCAGTAGAAGCACTAGAAGCAATCGAAATTTCCATAGTGGTGTCATATTTTTCACCATCAACCTTTTTTGCCTTCTTTTGTTAATATAATAAGATATTTAACATGTCGTGTGTGGAAGTCCTCTCAGGTCACGCGTATCCAGCAAACAGATTTTTTTCTCTGTAGATTACCACGTACACATATAAACAGTAAAGCAAAGACAGAGATCTACACACTGGCACCCACACATACACACACTCACTGCTGTAGGCTTTTATCCTCAGGCACCTGGATTGCCAAGAATTACATAGAGAGAAACTTATTCATTTGGGAAACATACACACGCTCCTTCCCAGAGACGAGCCTTCAACATACTCATTTTGTCCTGGGGCAGAGAAGAATACTATTGTTGGATTAATGGGATGGTGTAGTAGTTTGGGGCCTTGGGGAGCTCCCTGTAGGTGCACCCTTCTCTTTCTGACCTCCTTTCTCCCCTTTGTGAGACTGTTAGACTGTGGCGATTTATCTGTGTTAACCACATGGTCCGCTGAAATTAGGAGTAAATATGACTGATGTCATTATCTATGGGTTGCAGCAAAGTGAATGTCTCTGAATGTCATTTCAGGACCACGACAGCGTGTTTGTATAGAGGTCATGAGTGAGGATCTATGCCATTACATCCAAGCATATTTTAAGAAAAGCTATGAAATGAGTGAAGAAGAAAAAGAAACCTGTTCTGATAGTAATTTCCTCTTTGGCAGTCTTCTCATCCTGTAAGACATGCTGTATTTGTTCAAACCCTCTGCATACACCAACACAACACTAAGCACTCAGAAATGTGACGGGAGGACAAATGCAAACTTTTCAACCCTCAATATACTTTCATGCTTGACTTATTTAGTACAAAATGGTGAAACAGCTCCAATGGAGGGCAACTGTGACATTTATATTTAACCATTCAGTTATCACTGCCATTTTAGAAATGGCATTTTCTCATTCAATTCAAGTGGAACCAATTTAAACTTGGTCAATTTGAATGTGTTGCCTGGAAACTGTAACTTATAAGATGATTTATACACCCATATGTAATACTTACATTCAAAAGCTCATTCCGAAACTGCTTTAGCGGAACTAACAAAGCTGCTTTATCTATTCAATTGTGTGACGATATGGTTAGTGACTTATAATATGAAAGTCAATAGAATAAAGTAGCTTCACCTCCACTACATTTGCCATCAGTGTTTGTAGGTACAATAAGACTACAGCCATGCTAGTAGCTCTGTGAGTCTGTGCTTATACACAGCAGTGCTTTGAGTTGATTAGTGCTAATTAGCAAACATCAGCATGCTATGATGCTCACAATGCTAACATTCCTGCTAAGCAGAAATAATACTTACCATGTTCACCATCTTAATTTAGCATGTTAGCATGCTAATATTTGCTAATTAGCACTAACTACAAAGTACAGCTAAGGCTGATGGGACAAAGCCATAAACCAGAGTACTGGATAAATTGACATTTTGACCTGATGATGCCGCTAGATGGAACAGAATGCTTGTGCCAAATCTTACAGCAGTGCTAAAGTTGTCATCACACTTTTACTCAGAACCACAAACATAACCCCATGGTGAAAGCCATCACGAAAGTGATTACAAAGCATGAACATCTGTACAAGGTTTTGTGCTACTGGATTAGTGTCAGAGAATCACCATAGAAAGTAGTAGCCTTGATCCTTCAAACAGTTGTTGAGATATTTCAGTCTGGACTAAACTGGTGGACCGACAGACCGACATTGCTAGCCCTAGAGCCATGTGGCAAAAAAGTCTCTGATGTTCCTGCAATGTTTCCATGTCTGTTTTCATAAATATAGTTATTGGGTGCTTTACCAATATTCGCAGTAATTGGAGCATCATTTTCCTCCACATGGCACATCAAATCAGCCATAAAAAGAAGAGATAAATTCAGCAGTTGAGTTAAGGCTTTGAAGCTGAATACTGGGTGACAACCAGAAATCAGTCACCACGTTGCGTAGTTCTGCATTTTAGCACCACATAATTGCAAAAACAAAAAATGAATACAATACCCTGAGACATCGGCAGCACAGTTAATTACACCAAAAAAAGGATTTTAATTAAACTTAATTGAAAAGAAATGGTATCTGATTGATACGCTCTCTGGTTTTGTTTACCAAATTTGCTGTAGGTCATGGAGCATTGCTCAATTTTGCAAGCCAATTTGCATGAAAAAGATGATTCACCCATGGTATTGCTCTCTACAAAGTGCCAGCAGCTGAAATTAAGTAAATATGATTTAGTTTGGGACTTTTTGACAGTTAAGTTAAAATGATAGAAATGTTTGTTAATCGCTGTGGAGAAATATTGTAGTATCATTTTATTTTAAAAAGTTGCAGCAGTGAGTCTTCACCTGCATGTGTGTTGGTGTGTTTCACTGTCAAATATATGGGTACTGTTCCCTGTGCATGTCCTAAGGCACAGAGGATGAGAAAACATGCACCTATATATACATGCTTTTTGCTGCACGTATGGAATGCGTGGAAGATTGTTATGTCACTGCCCTATAGACGCCTGGCTGGGTCACACAGGTTCTTGCAAAACATGTTTCCATGTTGTTGTCGGTCCTTGAAAGACTATGTCAAGCGGGCAATGAACCTTTTTCCCATTCACATAATCATTGGCATACGTGCAGGGGCCCTACATACCATCCCTGCACACTCCTTCTTGTGAGACACACCTCCTCTATCCTGACCCGAAGTTCAACAACTTCTCACAAACATCAGAAAAAAAGTTGTGCCACTAACCTCATTTCTCAAATGCTGCATATATATGCAGCGTTTTGTTATATATATATAAATAAAGGTCCTGTTTAACTGGGGTTAGTTTGTGAAAAAGTAGTCTGCTGGAATACTAAGAGAGGAAGATCTGTAAAAGTTGAACTGTTTATCCAATAAGGATCAAGCTCAAGTTCTGATATTAGCCTGGTAAACACATCTTTCTTCTTAGAAAACAATTATAATGGATACATATTGCAACTGTGGATTTCAGTTCTGCATTCACAATGACATTTTGGGCTACTTTTATTGTATTTTTTGCAACTACATTTCCAATTTTGCTCTAATAATAACCCATTTTGATCTTGTTGAATGCTGTTTCCTTGCACTAACTAAGAGTTGTTTTACTGCCATGTAAAGTAGCTGTCTGTTTCCACTTTCACTTCAGCTCTCCTGCCTCCTGGTTTGTGCGTCTGTCCCGGACGAGGGGGCGGTGGGGTGGCGTCACGTCATATCAGCCGCCGCACTCTGATTGGCTGCCGATTCTCACCCGACACAGCTGTGATTGTTTTCTGCAGAGGAAGCTCTTGTCCCTGGTATGAGCTCTGTGCTGTGGAATGGAGCAGCACTGTGTGTTTTTTTCTCTCTGTGTGCGTCTGCTAAAGATGATGTGAACAAACAACGTGATTGCAGTCCTTGTTGTAAAGAGCAGGAAAACAAGGAGGGGGTCCCGGCTTAATCATTTCCGCGGCGCGAATGAACACGAGAGCTGGTTTCTGTTTGGAGCAGACACTGAAGACGTCTGGAGATCAAGGTATGGAGCGATCATCGCAGCCTTTTCTCGCTGTAGTCTAACTTAGTTTTAGCAGAATCCGGAAAACATAACTGTTCATCTCTCATTCAGCAACGTATCTTTACACTTGTGAGCTACATGTGTCTCTTTGTTACAAATATGTATCTAAAGTCATGACAGTGGTATTTCCTTCTCCCTCAGCCCTAAAGTGCCAAATGCCCAGACTAGAGGACCACTGCTGGAGCTGCTCCTGTGCATCAAGGGTAGAAACTAAGCACTCATCATCTGGAGCAAACTGGTTAGCATCCAAAGCTGAAGAAATGATGTCCATCATCACCTCGGTGCTCAGCAATGCCTACGGCTCGCTGCACGACGTCCGGACGGCCAACCTGATCCGCCGGGGTCTCGTCCTCTTCACGGTGGGAGTGTTCCTCGCCCTGGTGCTCAACTTGCTGCAGATACAAAGAAATGTCACCCTGTTTCCCGAGGAGGTGATGACAACTTTGTTTTCGTCTGCCTGGTGGATCCCGCCTTGCTGCGGCACAGGAGCCGGTGAGTAGACAGCAGTGGTGGCTGGGATAAATAAAGTTTATTAGTGTGTTATAAATAGTTTTGGAGAGCAGTTTGACCAAGGTTATCAGTAGTTTGTTGCTAAGTTTGGGACAAAGGAATGTGGGAAGGGGAGGGGTTAAAGTGCACCAGCTTTTTCCTTATAAAGAGACATTTATAATGACAAATAAAGCCATTAAAATCAAATTTACCAATCATTTATAGTCGGTAAAAGTTTGATAATCACCTCTGAGTGGTTTATTGCATCACACGCCATAAGAGGCAATAGAAAAGTGCCATTTTAAACTATATAAGGCAGGAAAACGATACCTCTCTATAACTGCCACTGAACCCAGCTGCTGTATGATCATGTGGTAATGAATCATCATTCGGCTTTGTTTTTGTTGGCTATTATATAAACCTTCCTCTCTTGTGCTGCACTAGACTTGATGGTTTTGTCTGGCAGTCAGTTATGAAAAAAAAAACTGACTTTGCACAGATGGTAGCGATTCTCGTGCTCTGATTGGTCGCAACAGCCGGACACGAGGTGAGCTGCGCGCTCATTGGCCGGTGTCATAACGGGTGAGCTGAGTGGGAGGTACTTTCAAGGCCAGGAACCAGGAAGTTGGGAGGGAAAAAAACAAGCGCGTATATAGTCTGCTCCACCCACCATGTGCTGCAGGGCAGAAAACAAATGGAAGTGGTGGTTTAGTTTCATGTTTTTACTGTCTGTTGCTTTATTAATGTTTCACAGTGCCATGTAGGGACTTGTTTAAGGTATTCATTACTGAGGTCACAGTTAACTTACTGTAACTTTTGGTGTGTATTTATCCTCTATAATCCCAATTATGTCTGCTTTTTTGATTTAACTTTTAACTGTTCAGTTTATAAAATGTAAGAAAATACACAAAACTATCCTTCACTAGTTTCCTTGTCTACGGTGAAATGAAACAGAGAAAAGAAGCAAGTGCTCACATTTCAAAAGCTGGGACCAGCAAGTGTTTGGTATATCTTCCTTGATACAAGATTGATTATGACAGTATAACTAGATTCAGGATTAGTGTATTATATAACGTGTCTGTAAGGACTACAACAAATTTTTGTTATTGAATAATCACACAAAAATTGGACAGGTGGTTATTTTCGCATATAAATATTTGGTCTGGGGAATTCCAAGGGAAAAATGTTCAAGTTGGCTTCTTCTATTAGACCAACAGTTCAAAACCCAAATATATTCCCTTTACTGACACTTAAGACAAAGAGAAGCCTGAAATTCTTTTTGCTGGAAAAGTTTGAATAAGTTTCAGATAATTTTTCTGTCAAATCAACTAATCGATTCATTGAATAATGAATCGATTTCAGCTCTAATTAATATAACTTTTTCAGAGATATATAAGTTTCTGTGGTATTTTCTATAGTGTCCTCTTTTTAGTTGTTTTTTACTTTATTGACAACATGTAGAAGAAAATGTAGGTCAAGAGTTTGACTTTACATAGAAATTAGGAATTACACCAAAAGTCAAACAAAAAGAAGTTTAAAAATTGAAATAAAATAATGTTTAGGGCTTTCAAGTGTTTTTACCGTAGGTGTATAAATCATTCACTAATTATGGAAACGCATGTTCAGCAAATAATCCCACACAGCAGCTCTATGACAGGATTTGCCCTCTGGCTTTTCACAGAATTTCTGCTTATCTTGTGTAATTTGGGTCTGTTTGTTCCCTTTTGCAGCTGTTGTCGGCCTGCTGTACCCCTGCCTCGACAGCCATCTGGGAGAGCCGCACAAGTTCAAGAGGGAGTGGGCCAGCGTCATGAGGTGCATCGCAGTGTTCGTCGGTATCAACCATGCCAGTGTTGTATCCTTTCACAAAGAACTCATGTTGTAGACTCATAGATTTTACTGTTGTCCGTCATTAAGTGTGTCACGGCCGAAGAATGAGGGGGAAAAGTCGTCCTTCCATTGCTGGTTTGGACAGGATCTAAAGCAGGAGATTTGTCCTTCTTTACCCCTTACCCTTAAGAAGTGATGGAACTTGGTGCTAGCAGGTCATCCAAATATTTGAGTAAGAACTAATCCCATGCTAGCGTCACACTGTTTGACTTTGTCCTTAACTGGCCCGTAACACAGAAACTAGACTTCGACAACAATGTGCAGCTCTCCCTAACGCTGGCAGCCTTGTCCTTGGGCCTGTGGTGGACCTTCGACCGGTCCAGGAGCGGCTTTGGTCTGGGCATCACCACCGCCTTCCTAGCTACTGTGATCACGCAGCTGCTGGTCTACAACGGAGTCTACCAGTAAGTCAGCAATTCCAAAGTTTCACTTTTGAGGAAACAAAACTGATGCTGTGAGTGCTTTGTCATCACTAATTTTTGGTTTCATATTACACCCAAGAAATACTCTGCTGCTCGGTTTAAGTGTTCTTTATACAGCTATGAGAGTAAGTCACACCCTGGTGTGAAGGAAGCACTGGATGTACTCCCACCTGTCTGATTCCAAAAAAAGATGTGGCAGATAACACAAAAAAGTATTGAGTTATATTTGTGGTATTCCCCTTATCTCTGGGAACCCAATTAACAGCCCATCCTACCTACTTCAGCGGCATATCATCAAAACCACGCAGCTGAGAAAAGGGACTTTTGCCCACGATAGGAGGTTCAAAAGGCAGCCGCAGCTCACGCTGACTTCACAAGGTAGAAACGCAGGGGGAGGAGTGAGAGTTGATAATTATAATTTCCAATATGACAGGTCTTGTATGTTTTTCCCACTCAGAGATCTGTCAGAGATCTTTCTGGCTTTGTCTTTAAGACGCGTTTTCGGCTTGTCAGAATTGATGCGTCTTATTCTAGAGTTATGCCTGAGGGGAAAGGCGAGACATAATTTGCTTATTACAGGATAACTTGTTTAGCTCTGGAGGGAATTCTGTTTTATTGTTTGACCTCGCCGCCCGGGAGGTCAGAGGTCAGACCTTAGAACAGTGTCACTACACCTGATGTGCATCATTAAAGATGATATTTCATGAGATGTTTTTTGTTGTTGTTCTCTCCCTCTTTCAGGTACACATCTCCAGACTTCTTGTATGTACGCTCCTGGCTCCCATGCATATTCTTCTCAGGCGGTGTTACTGTGGGGAACATTGGACGCCAACTTGCCATGGTAAAGTTTGGAACCATTCATAACATATATAATCTTGTAACTAAAGGGTCAAACTCCAGCTGTAGCCTAAAATCAGTCTCATGTCACTTACTGTAAAACACTGGTCAAGTGTGCGTTTAGTGAGCAAGTTACAGAAATGACTAGACGCTGTTTCTTTATCCAACAGCTCTTGTAGCATCCATTATGTATTTGATATTTCACTGCATGTATTAGCTGGAAGTTGTGTACAGGTTGGCAGCTTTCAGGCATACTGCCCTTTAAAACAGCTACCAAACCAGTTTCAGTCCTGCTGCTCTTGGTCTATTGTTTTGCAGTAACACAATAGTTCCTGATCTTGATCTGTAGGCCTTTTCCAATTTGCTAAGAATAAAGCCGAGGCGTAAACACCTGTGACTCCTCGGATGATTTGGAAGTTTGTGTCATCTTCACACAAAATCTCCCTCCACATTTATCCGTATCAGCCTTCAAAAATGTGCACGTTGAACCCCTCTGCGCTCCGCCTGAGCAGCTAAACAGAAAATGATGACTTCAAAAGACTCCCCTGCACCGCACGTGCTTTATTTGCAATTATTTAGCTGAACCAGAACAGCAGATAACATTGTCAAATGAGCTTAAAGTTGCGCAAATAGCACTGGACGCCCCCCTTTTACTTCATAATTATCCCATCAAGTCAGCTTTGATGTCTTCATTAAGCCTCTGCCCAGAAGCCTCACCTCATTCTGTCTGTAAAGTAAGAGTCCCGTCACTCCCTCAGTTTGACTCAGTGAAAGCGTGAAAGCAGATTAAGAGCTGTTGTTTTTCACAGTCGTGGCGAGACACAGAGCCAGTCAGGACTCGGCCGACCAGAGGGTCATTTGCTACTTGTTGTTTTTGTTTGTGATGAGGCCTGAAGAATGTTGGCACAAGTCCGCACTCGTGGTTTTGTTCTGTGTTTTTCTCCCTTTCGCTCCAGTGGGTCAGTTATGAGGATCAGGATCAGGAGGAACATGAGACTTTTGTTTTTTCCCCCTTTCAAAATGTTTTTTTGCGTGGCTTGTTCTTCTTTTATTTTGGGTTTAAGCCAGTTACAGTGAAACAATCAGTTTGGCAGCATTAACCACACAGACTTTAGATCTGAATGGCACCATTTTATTATTTTATTATTTTACCAAGTTACAGTCAGATGTGTAGTTTTAGAATCTAAGTTGAAATATGAGCTGAGTACACAAACTGTTGAAACCTTTATCTCTGAATATATTTTAAATGTTTTGCGATGGATAAAATGAGTAAGGGGAAGTTTTGTGCGAGCAAACTGTACTTTGTACCTTTCTTTGTGTAAAATGTTCCGCTGACATTTGGAAAAAGCCAAATCATCAAAACAAGAAGGAACTGAGAGAAAATAACTCAATCCATATTTCATATAGACTGAAATCCATATTTGTTTGAAGGCTGCTCACTGCAAATAAAAATCAGGAACTTGTCCACAGAGTTCGGTTTCAGCTGCAGTTTTATTTTGAGTTTACAGGAAACTGAACTGTTCATGCGTGATTCCAGTCTTGAAAAGAAATCACCTGAGGCTGTTAAAAGTTGTCCTATAATAGTAGTTAGCAGTTTAGATGTTTCTCTATACATTAAGTTGACCTTAGCTGCCACCTGGACACAACACAGACGCTTGGTCCCATTTCTACTGTATCCACATGTAACCATCGTATTGTACCTACAGATATCCTGACTGGATTTTCTGATTGCTGCATTAATCAAGTGATTGATTAGTTATTAACAACGGGCTTCTTCTTCTTCTTCTTCTCCGGCTTCCCTTCAGGGTGGTGTTGAGAAACCCCACATGGACTGAACGGCGGTAAAGGCGGAAAAAAACCCCGGCGAAGGACACCCAATGCAAAAAAAAAAAAAAAAACGGACTAGTTATGTGAAGAACGGGGAGGAGAATAGGAGAGAAAAGACTCATTGTTTTTGACTTCATCCGTTGTTCTCATAACAAAGTGCGGGTCAGAAAAAAGCCCCTCATCTAACGTGCCATGTCCTCTGCACCTCCTTGTGGCCAAACAACCTCTCCCTCCCACCTCTGTTGTTCCCCTTTAGCATTAAGGCTTCCTTGCCTTTTTTTTTTTAAATGTTTTTGTTCTTTTTTTTTTTTTTTTGAAGTGAACTGTTGACTGGTTTTATTTTCACGCTGGAAGTGTGTATCTTCCTGCAGTTAATGGAGTGGAAGCGTGTGCGTGTGTGCTTTCGCGTGGATGTATCTTGGTCTTAGCAGAGAAGACATGCAGAGGGTGCTATAATGTTTCAGTTTTTTTTTTTGTTATTAGCCTGAATTTAATATGATCATAAAAGGGAAATGTTGTATGAGTGGGCAAAAAAAAAAAAGAACTGTCTTCACTCTCACATAGAAATGTATTAAGTGGCCGCAGTGGCATCGCTACAGCACAGGGGAGATGTATGTTCCCACTCAAACCAAATTAAGTATTTATTTTGTGGATTTTCAATGACACCCCCACCCCCCCCCCCCCCCCCGAAACCAAATGTACTGTATATCTGATAATGAATGATGATTCCCATTTTTTGAAAGAAATAGTTTGATATTTTTGGAAGCAATACTTTGATGTTTTGGGAAACTCGCTTCTTGAGTTAGACGAGAGGATTATCGATCTTCTCGTCCAAGTGGAACTATTTCTTTCAAGTGACCATGAAACGCATTTTAGAGGATGGTAGTCGGAGTGAAGAGAGACATGATAAATGTATGGAAGTGCCAATTAGTTTACTACGAGTCCGTACCGGCTAATGTTCACTTGTATTTGAGGACTTCAAGAGAAGATATACAACAACTGTTGAGATATTTGGAGCAGAAATGCGAACAGTTTTCATTCCTCAATAGAAGTCTACCTGTGAACGGTGTCATATTCAAAGCCGCCGGTCAGCACAAGATCACATTTTATTTTTTTAGAAAACGGCTCTGAGACCTTTCAGTGTGTTGTTGATGCTTCTGAGAAGTTTCAGGTAGACAGATGATGGTTTTTGTAAGAAAGCAGGGAGAAGTTTGGCATCAAAGCGTTGATGTGGACTGAAACAAATGCCAACCATGTGCTTTTTTTTTTTTTTTTTTTTTTTTTTTATACTAGCAGAGCGAGGAAAGACTGTGTTCTGAAAGAATTTACCAGGAGTATACTACAACTATTTTTGCCAGCATCTGTGGTTACTGTAAAAACCAGTTTAAGGTACTTTCCAGTGCATTTTTAACTTTGTGTCCACATGTTTTAAATGTCTGTGATTCCCATTGAGACAAACATATATGACTACATTTCCTGACTTGGAATTACATCTTCAAACTAGTGATGATAGTTTGGGAACATACACCAGTTGAATGAGAGGGGAGGACATTATTACTTAAGATTTGCAATCTGTGATTGCCTGTGTATTATAGAATGTAGTGCTTTTGTCACTATAACAGTTTAGTTTTATCATTTGTACAAACATAATGACATTACTGCTTGTATGTATAATGGCTTGCCTATGTAATCAGACAGGTATATTACCATACTAGACCTACAGTATGTTAGTTAGTGTTTGGGGGTCTAGAGGATTAAGTGCAATCAGAGTATATACATGAGCCGATTATTCTTTATTATTTATTATTTCTGACAAAGGCTAAAAAAAAGTATAACTTGTTGTAAGTATATGCAGTGTGGATACTTCAAAAAAAGAGCAATAACATCTTTGTTTTTTGTGAACAAGAGTTTTGTCAGAGATTACATGCCTTTTAGAGTCAATACCAATGACTCTCATCAGAGAGACAACGTTAAAAAAAAAGATATTGTGTCAAACTGTTGTAAAAAATCTCATTTAGTAGCATTATCGAAGGAAACCTGATTTATTTTTTTAAAGACTTTTAACGGCAGATCACTTCAGGTCCATCTGCTTACATTCAGGTGTACTAAACTGAAGAGGAAGCTTTATTTTTTTGAGGTGGTGAAGCACCTTTTGTTTCGATGTTTTAGAGTTTCTGTGTGTGTCTGATATTTCATCTGTGTATCATTTTTGCTACCTTGGATTTAAGTGAAAAATAAAAACACCTGATCAGGACGTCCGTGTATAATCATTACTCACACAAATGGGATTGTTCAGGGATTTTGAAACTAGTTTATTATCATAGATAAATATTTGAATTATGTGTATGGTTCTGACATATTGACGCTGTCCTCATAACCAGGAAGAAGATACAGGAAGTCATGATTCTGTAGCTTCACTCCCAGTCGTATAAACCTGATACCAACATGTATAATTCAACTGGGCTTCAGCCTTTGATTCTGCATTTGATTACTAGCCTAATTACACGTCTCAGCAGCTTCAGTAAAACAATAGTCCTCTGATTTTTTTTTGTGTGTGTGTGTGTGTGTGTGTGTGTGTCAAATGCAGCAGCAGCTCAATTGGACCGGAGCTTTCTGGGGTGCTGATGATGGCATTTGTTGTGTCTGCTGTCACGGCCAAGCTGAATAGATGAGGACACTCTTTTGTCCGGGGTCTCTGTCAGTCTCCAGAGCCATTATCATGTCCTCAGCTGCATCTTCCTTCTCTCTCTCTCTCTTTCTCTCTCTCTCTCTCTCCTTCCTCTGTAAGACCCCCTCCCCGCCCCCACCCCCCACTGAAGAACCCCTGAAACTACCCTGTGTACCCTCTGTGTGTCACTGCGATCAGGAGGAACTGCCCCCTCCCCAGCCCCCCTCCCTCCCTCCCCTGTCTACCCCCTCTCTGAACACGCCTTTCTGGAGGGCAGACTTCTATTTATACCTAGCGGGGGACTGACAGTTAACCTTTTGCACTGGGGGAAATTTCTGGGAGTGGGGCCAATATCTGTGGGCTATTCTGAATCAGACCCTCGTTCTGGGAGGCTCTTTATACTTCTATGTATCTGTTGTGTTTCATCCATCCATCCATCCATCTATCCATCTATCCATCTATCTATCTATCTCTGCCTCCATCTCTCTGACAGGGCAACGTTCCAACGCCACACGCCACTTCTCTCTCTCTCTCTCTCTCCTCTTTCAGTCTCCTCCTCTTCTCAGGCTGAATAATTGGCCAAGCTTCAACCTCCTTTCATTTCCAGCCACAGCAAACTGAAAGACTCCATTAGAGCACCTCCTTATTGCCAAAAGAGCCCCCTCTCTCTCTCTCTCTCTCTCTCTCTCTCCTCGTCTCGCTCTGTCTGTCCTCTCTTCAAGGCGAGCAGACAGGCCTGGGCCCCGGCTGATCTATTGATTTGCGCCATCTATAGGTTTGCCTGGTAGGCAGTTCAATTTCACGTCCTTGCAGCACCTTTGTGTCATTGATTGTGCCTTTAAAATTCCTGTTATTCTGCCTCTAGTTTAATGCTTTGGGTCGACTCCCGGTAAACATAAGGATGTGATGCGAACATTTCACAACTCTGCACTCTTTTTTTTTAAAATTCAATTTACTTCACTTTATACTCCACTTTAATATCTTAATATCATGATTCTCTTGAAATTGCGCCTGTTCAGTGGAATGTGATGACGGTATATAAAATATCAAAGATCAAAGTTCAAAGTTTATTTATCTGAGGAGGGAAATACATGTCCCAGATAAATAGAGAAATGAAACAGAACATTACCCTAACCAGTATGCATAAATGTATGAGTGGAACCAGTGCTAGTTTTCTGATTATCCACATCAAAGTGATATAGATAGAGAATAAAGGAGTTTAATGGAATTAATATTTATGTATAGATTGGTATGTATGCAAAATGTATAGAATGAAGCATCATGCGAAAAAGAATATAAATATAAAACGAGCGATATAGATGTGTGTGAGATAAATGTTTTCTATATAAATGTGTAATATATAGCCTATAATAAATGAGATAACAGAATACAACAGGATACAGTAGCATTGTATAAGAAGGACGGGACATAATATACTACAATAAGATTATATTACTGTGCAGCAGGATATTGAAGGGCTTCTGTAACACGGGGCTTTCATCGCTTTATTAGCTCTGTTGAACTAAACAAGTCTCTTGGATGAGAGCATCTCATCTTCAGCTGCCCTTGCTTCGCTCCTCCAGATATTCTCACTGCTTGGCTTTGAGAATTTAACATGAAGTCACAATATTTCAAAGTCTAACTTAAGCTTTTTTGTAACAGAATCAAGACGGTTATTGATTTGCACAAGGGAGAGGTGTGATGCTCACACTCGTATTAAAATAATAAATGCTACACTGAATTACTTCTTCAGACTTCTGTGGAGTAATTGCTCTGCAGCTTAGGGCACGGTTCTTAGTGGCAGAGAGTTGCAGTACATTTACTCAACTACTGTGCTGAAGTACAATTTGAATATACTTTACTTACGTATTTGCATTTCTCTCTATACTTCTACTTCACTCTGAAATGTTGTTCTCTTTACAGCACTACCTTTGTTTAGCAGCTGGAGTTGCTCTTTACTTTTCAGATTACTCATTTAAAAAAAAAACCAAAAAAACATGTGATGAGCTTATAAAACACAACGCTTTGTAAGCGATTGAACCAGTGACTCTTGACCTTTTTTGGCAGTAAAATCTGCCCTCCTCACATCTCCTCTTTTTTTTTTTTTTTACTTCAACTTGAATAAGATTTGTCTTTTTTCTCACAATAGAGTATTTTACATTGTAGTTGTGGTGCTTTTTACTGAGGTAAAAATTCTGAACACTTCTTCCATCATTGGCAGCTCCTGACCCTGTCCTGGCTGGACGCAGACGCCCCCCCCCCCCCCCCCCCCCCCCGTCTCCCTCTGAACACAACTCTCTGTAGTAAACTTCCTGTCACAAATATCTGTCTCTCGGGCGCTGTTACGTAGACATCTTGACAAGTGTTTGCTTTGATTCTTTGACTGCTTGGCCCTTCTGGACTGGATTGAGTTGAATCTAAACAACTGGTTTTTCCCGTTGGAAAAGTAAAATAGATGCATAAAGGTGAAAGAGAGACGTGTAGAAGAGCAGGTGAATGAGGAGATGTTAACCGTGCAGTCTGCTATCAGATTACAATGCTGTCTGCTTAGTGGTGATGGCTTTTGTTGCCACCAGATGACAGTATTTATCCTCTGAGCTTGTCTGGACGCTATTACGTGACATCTGTGGACCCCTAGTGGAGGGACAAGGAACAGCAACGTCCAGCAGCGCCTGATCCTGCAATGCATATTGAACCTATTCATCCAACTACTTTTTTTTTTTTTTAATTTTGATAACCCAAGTCCCCTGAGCCTTTAGACAACACACATATAGATATAATGTATTTAACTGATCTGAGATAACAAGCTCTTTACGTTTAAAAATGGATGTTCAAGTATGCAAATGTTGCACACAAAAGAGGAAGAAAACTAGAAAATCATATATCAGTAAATGTTTTTTAGAAGTGCAGATTATTTTATTCTATTTTTTTTTCCTAAAGCCTCTTAAAAACTACTGATGAACATGAAAATTCAGATTCAGGCAGATAATTTATTAAACAGTGGCAGGAATATTATTCTTGGAATATTTATCTCAGACTGCAGTGAGCGGGCAGAGTCACATGCATGATAGAAAAGGTCAATGAAATGGATTGAGTGTGGAGAAAATCGTTGCACACTCTTATTTCTCTGCCAAAAGGTCTTCAGTGGCATTAATGTCCTGCTCTCTGTGATATATAATGAAAGATTTTGTGTGTGTGTGTGTGTGTGTGTGTGTGTGTGTGCATGGGTGTGCAAGTCTGTGTGTGAGTCGTTTAGGTCTACTGAGTCTTCATTACACCAGAGCTGGGTCCACTCCTGTCCTCTGCCCTCGCTCGTTGCCTCTCCCTGTGCTGGCCAGGAATAATGAATTACCAGTGGATGCCATGGGGGGCTGACTGAGTGGCTCAGAAGTGGACTCCATTTTAGTTCAAATTACCTCTCAGATCCCATTCAAATGGCAGTCTCAGGCTGCTCCTTGACTCCTCTACGTATTCCTATCTGAGGGTGAAATGATCCACTCACACCCTTTCTTCATTTACTCATTTAAGCACCTGTGAGTCCAGCAATTTTTTTTTTTTTTTTTGGTGGTCAATCCTCCTAGTGCTCTAGATTAACATCACAGGAGAGTCAAAGGAACAGAAACAAAACATCTACATAAAAAAAAAAAACACACACAAAAGAGACGGCCCCATCTTTAACAGTGTAAACAACAGCGCATGTCTCAGTGGGATTTATCAGTTCAGTCAGCATGCTCAGCCTTGTGTGCCATTCCTGTCGATTCCTCTTCTTCCTCTGCAGGACAATAATAAAATGACAGCATAAACCTCAGGTGATGGCACATTATGCATGCCATCCAAACAAATCCTTCCCAGTGTAAATTAAACACATCCAGTGCATCTTACAGCCCAGATCAGACTCTGTAAATCGACCAGGGTAATAATAACAACAACTGAATAAAAGGTAATGGAATAAATCAGGGTGAGCATTTCCATTGCATCAACATCTAATCCTGAGAGGGAGACAACAAAAAGTCTGCAGCTTGTGGCAACTCAAAAAACAGGGAGTAGTCTCAAAATCTACACCACAGGTCAATATTCATCCTCACCCCTTGGTGTTTTTAAAAAAAATGTTTTTATCAGTTTTGAATATGAGGGGACTCTTTCAGTCTGGATTCAGCTAATTTACTCACTGATTTTAAGAGAAGTTCTACCTGTAGGCCTGCGTGTGGGCTTTAGTTGTGTAAATTAAACACGTATTTAACAAAATATCAAATATGAAAAACAATGATTCAGTCAATTTGCTTATGAATACTAAAATGGAAAAAGCTCTGACGCCTGTTGTACAAAGCTGAAATCACACAGCTCCACGGCCAATTGTTTATGGACACACACGTCCAAGGGATATGTCACCTACTCTAACAATGTCAGAGAGTGGAGAATAATCCAAATCATGCTTGCAGTCCTACTTAGGATGCACTAAAGGTCGATGTTTGTCATGTTTTAATTAGTCTTCATTAGTAGGCGTAAGAGACATTTCTGGGAAGCAACAGGCATGCAGCCTATTCACCGCGCTGCTGAGAGATGCACAAAGTTGGCAGCCTAAAACCATCTGGGAAAGTTATTGCGCCTAAAATGGCCTTTGACAGCCCGCCCCCCTGATAAGTGACAAATTCACAACATATTCGCGGCTGGGGGGTAAAAACAACTCAGGTGCACAGGAAGAGGGGAGGTGAAAGGGACTGCGTCGCACATGGCCATTTCAGAGGGGGTGGGGTGGGGTGGTTGCAGCACTATTTTGGCGAGTTAAACGGCGCAGGGCGCGATGCCACACAGGGAGAGGGGTCGAATAACCGCTTATGACTGACCTCTTTCCACTATAATTAAAGTTGCAAGCTGGACCCAGAGACATAACAGAAATTGTTTCTCGCATTTAGAATGAATTCCGATCTGAAATAATCTGGAGGAAAAAAAAGGCTGAGGGCGATGCTGTTTTAGGTTTTTAATTATTTTTTTTTAACCACTTTCATTAAATGTGTAACTTTTAAAACCATCTGCTTGTGGTTAGATTCCATCTGGCTTGTTGATTTGATGTTTTGATCACATAAAAATCCACTGACATAGGCCACAGGTTGTGGGGTTGGATCTGCTTCAAGAGTATCTTAAATTGAAGATGAATAAAATTTGGAAAATGTTTTTACTGAAGCATCAACTAATGGAGTTTAACATGCACTTCAGATGAGATGTAGTGATTGCAAACAGAGCTTCTTCCGCCTTTTGATTTTTCATGGGAACATCTTTAAAATAATTACAACTCAAATCATAATTCTGTTCCACTTCATTATGACGACCTGACCAGATACTGAACTGCACTGCCAGCACAATGAAACCTGCTCCCACAGAGCAAACGCTGAAGCTCGCTCCGCAGCAGCAAGTGCCTCCCACCTGTCTCCCTTCCACTTGTTCCTCCCTCCTCAGAAAACGCCAGACAGGTGCACGAGGGGCATGTGGACGATCCAAAACCCGTGAAGCATCTTGGGTGACACCACACAGGAGCATCGAGGGCCCAAAAAACTTTAGGGGGCCTCCGAGCTGAGCTGAGTGAATTGTGTGTTTTTGTGTGTATGAGTGTATGTGTGTGGGTGGGGGGTGGGGTGGGGTGGGGTGGCACCAGGTAGACTGTGGAGTCTTTTACCTTATGCTGTTTTTTTCTGAGTCTGTTTAGCGACACATTTCCATTCATAAATGCACCCCATCTCGATCTCCTCACTCCCCCCCCTTCCCCTCCCCCTCCATGTTGCATGGTAGCCTATTTGTTCTGTATGACTGAGAATGTAAACCCATTAACCTTACGGAAATAGCCACCACGTGCAGTTCATTCTTTGCTGTCACAAGTAAGACGTCCCGACATGTGAACAGTCTCACAGGCCAGCTGGGAAACGCTGCTCCTGACACCAGTTGAGTATCACGGAGACAACGGATACACAATTTTCCCTACTTTTAACAGTGTCTGTGAACGAAACCTCGAGGCTTCATTAAAGAGAGAGAGAAAAAAAAACTTTCACACTTTTAATTAGACATGGGAGTAAGAATGCAACACCCCATAAACACGATGGATTCACCATATGTCATCTTGTGTGCGCGCTCTTTATTCTTCTAACCCTTCATGTCCACTGTCGCTGGGCCTTAGAGTCACACTCTGAATCACAAGCCTGGTTTCTCCTCTACCTTTCATTTTTTAAATTTCAAAATGAAACAAATAGGCTAAGGTTTTAAAAGAACTGCCTAACACAACTGTAGGATACGACTTCCGTTTTATTGTTGGAGTTATATTCTCTATCTTAACTCTCTAGTTTCTTTCAGGGTAGTGTATGTAGCCTATAGCTATTGTTGCCTTTATTTTTAGTCAGTCATGCGATTTCAGCTTCCATTATATTGGCATTAAGAGATTGAGGACGTGAAAACTGACTCCTCATGATAAGGATTTCAACTCTAATCACTAACTTTGTTAAAAGTATATTTTCCATCCCGGGAGATTTCGGCAAAAGACCAGAAATCAGTGTTAATTTTTTAACTTGCCACAATGTACATTCTTCTTTTCAGCTGGTTCTACATGGGACTTGTTTATAAGCGTGTATCCAACTCAACAGCTGCAAAAAAAACTTTGTTCCGCTTAGTCTTGTGTCTCTTACAGACGATAGAGAAAACTTAAAAAAAAGAAAAAGAAAAAAAAGCCGTTTTGTAAAACAATGGAAATTAAAAGTGGAGTGCTGCTGCTTTACGCTTGTGAGAAAAATACTTCTTTGACATTTTACAGAAAATAAACACTCTTCAAAAACTTTTTTTTGTTTTTTTTTTATGGCTGGTTCAATTGAACATTTTCCTCATATTAGTGGAGCATTCAAGAGCTGGCTGATGGGAACTCAACTGCATTCAATTAGCCTTCATGTAATTTAACTGAGGCCTTAATTGCGCTCAGGGTGGTGCACTTGTTTGTGCTAAGCTCTGTTTGAGACTTCTTCTCCTTAAGAACAATCCCAATTCAAATGAGACTTATCTACGCCAGACCGATCAGACGGATTAAGAGTTATTAAAACCTATAAAGGGCTGAAACCAGAAGATTCTGCAGCCTGAAAGTCCGCTGCTACTGCAGAGGATTTCTCTGTAAACACATTCACACCGCGGAGAAATTATATAGACATCATCTACGTGATGAATAAATAGTGGAGTGAAGGATCAAACACCTGGATGGTGAATAGAAACAAAATAAATGAAGGAGACAAACAGACTTCGTGAAGCACTATCTCACTACATGTTTTTCTTCAAAATAAAAATCCAAACTGAAAGTTATGTATCATGTTATGAGACTTTTAGAAGATTAGGAGGGAGTTTGGGAGTTTAAAAAAATAATGTTATTTGTGTTTCCCTTTTTCACATAGGTTCCTTGTCTTCTGCCATATTTGAGCACTGGCAAGAAAATTCCTGTTTCTGGAAAATTCCTGGCAAACAATGAGGCGTTGGAAACAGGTGGAACTCCCCTCCTCAAATCCCAAAATTCATTTGAGATGAACTGCATTTCTGAACTGATTGACTTTTTTTTTTTTCGCAGTGCAGACTACATGCAATTAGGCCCGCTTCTAATCTTTGCTAATTCGGCTGCCATGCTCTTGGCTGACCCGGGATGAAAAACGGGAGGGCAGCGAGCTCCCAGGCCCACAAAAAGCACAACAAAAAAAATCATACAGGATCATCAAATAGGAGAGACGTGCTTTCAGGTTTTGAAAGGCACAGGAAGCTGGAGGATTTGGTCCGACCCCTGCATGGTGACAGAGCTGATATCTTAGAGACCCCCATTCATCTGGAGGGAGGGATGGTGACCGGGGAGGGAGGGAGAGGGGTGTGGGGGGGTGGAGAGAGTGGGGCTCAGGGTGCATCTGCAGAGGTCCCACCGCCCTCTGATCTGTGAGCTGGCACACATCACGGCGTCCATTCACAAATCCTCCTTCTGCGCGTCACCTTTTGTAGTACTCCATAGTACTGAGCGCTGGTGACGTGTGAGACAATCCTACCAAGCAAAATACAGAGGAAAAAATAGGTTATAGGAACTCAAGGACAGGGCACATGCGCACAATGCATACGATTTATTATAGTAGTAGGAGGAGTGTGTGTGTGTGTGTGTGTATATATATTTATATATATATATATATGTGTGTGTGTGTGGGTGTGTGTGTGTGTGCGTGTATGTGAGAAAGCGGAAGGGGAGGAGGAGGGGTGAACATGTGTGTGTGTGGGGGGGTGTTGAGCTATAAGTGAATATGAAATAGACCCGGTTGCTGGATTTATAGGCTGCATAGAAACAAAAATCAGACCCTCAAACTGTGCGCTACCAGCCTTGAATTAAAAAGAAGAAGAAACAGGGGATATTAACCCTTCCCTGCAAAGCAGAAGAGATGCTCCAGCGCTTTTTAAAGCAAACAAGAGAACAGAGAGAAGAAAACTGAAGCATTCGCTTGTTTGGTAAAACCTGACAGACATGACTGGTGCGATAATCAATATTTCCTGCTCCCCTGAACAAGAACAGAATATATTCGTGGCAAATAATAATTTTATTCAGCCTATGCTTTAACCATAAGGCGGCACTCTCAATGTAGCTACACTTTTAAAATACTAAAAAAATAATGCTTATTGATTAGGTGATCCTATGTTGGCGAAACTACAGATTGTAACAAGAATTTTCTAAAACTTCACATCATTGCTTATTGATTTGACGTGGGCCTGCTGGCGGCTGTTTGGAGGTTACATGACATGAGTCCTATAGAGCTAATTAAAGCAAAGAACACCTGAATATGAAAAGTGAGCGTTTGTGTTTTACTTGTGAAATGATGGCAGAGCAGGCTTCGGGTTCAGACACATCTGAGTCTGGTGAAATTGGTTAAAATAAAAAAAATAAAAAAATAAATGTAAAAAATGGCTTTTGCAGAAACAGTCTTCTCTGGACCTGGATCGTGTTTTTACCAGAATGTGAAAAGTGCACACGCACAGGGTTTAAAGTCATCCTCAACAAAAACTATAGGCCTACATACGCCCATGATACAAGCCTGCATGGCCTGCTGGATGAGCACATGCACGAGATGAACGTTGCTATTGCTCTTTTACTTGGATACTTATTGATAATGTTACAAGCGAGAAAAAAGGAAAAATCAAATTTTTTGATTTATATGCGAGTTTTCCCGCGTCAGGACAACGTAGGCCTATGTAGATTTAAAAAACAAAACAATGTAACTGCCATCAAAATAGCTTCATTTTAAAATTGCAATATTTTTCTGTATAAATTAATAATTAAAAAAACAATAAACACCCTAAAGACTAATTATGGAGGAGCTTTATTATCTATATCACCTAATATCCAATATAGAGCAAAACAACACACCAGTAGAGACTGTGGTAACAAAAACAATAACAAGGCTAAAAGCTTTCTGTGACTCTTATGTCTGACTTTAGATGAAAATAAAAAAAATTAAAAACATCAATACCGTCATATGCAAATCAACTGAAAGCTACAACAATATTTTAACCCTTAATCAACCAGGACAAACTGCCCTACAAGACATTTCCACTCACACCCAGAGAAGTAAAGCACAGTCTCGCTCATGTGTCAAAGCACAGAAATTCCCAGTAAGTAAAAGCAACGATGGTGAAGGTTGGGATGAGCTTTTCTACTAAAACAGGACACGGTACTTATTTTTGTCTTTTCAGCACCAAGGACCAAAACGAGCCGGTCCAAAGTGGAAAGACAATAGTGACTTGAAAACCCCACAATAGTGGGGATTATGGGCTTGTAAAGTATACACTGCAAAAAATACACATATGCTCTAGTTTTAAAGCTGAGAAGCTCGTTTTCATTGTAAAGACTGAGAGTGACATGACTTCTCCACTCTGCTGTTTCACTCATTGACAGATTTTTTTTTTTTTTTTTTTTTTAAATATAGTTCCTGTGCGTAACAAACCTAATTCTCGATCTGTTCCCTAAACACAAGTCTAATTTTTGTTCCAAAACGCCGCTTCAAAATGGAAACAACTGAGATCAGTGGCAGATGTGTCACTTTTTAAGAGAATCTAAGATTTTGGGGCTCAACAACAGACTGGATGGCGTGTTAATATGTGGATTTTTTTTTTTTTTTTTTTGCAGTGCACACATGCTCTTATTATAATTCAGAGGCTGAAACGGTGTCATTTCCTCCAGACAGCCCTGTTTTGCTGGGAGGTTAGAGGCCAAGCCCAGGCGGTAGCGGCCTGTCTGTGCCTCCATTGTCTGCTGCTTATTTAGCGCTCAACATTAATCTGCGCTTCCCCTCACAAGTGAGAAACAATCGCAGCATGAGAGTGGCCTGTCTAATTACATCTTTCACTCCCAACTTTCACTTCAGCAGCCGACCCCGAGAGTTTGGATGGGCCCTTTGTGATGGGGGGCGGCGGGAGGGGGGTACATGTGAGATAGGACCAAGTGGGTGTCGCTCAGGTAGATTTTGGATAAGACAGCGTTATCAGAGGGCAATATTTCACTTCTAATTGAGGAATAGTATCCACAGATCCGCCAGTAGCCAGTGATGCTGCACTTGAGCTGTCCAGACGCGTTTGAACACAAATCCAGATTAACTCCAAACAAATATTTTAGGTAATAATACTTCCACAATAATTGCTTTGCAATTTGCACAAAGCCCGTATTTAAGTGGTGAAAAGTCAAGGATGTGATTTTTTTTTCCCGCAGGACAAAACCTTGCTTAGACTTGAGCTTAAATTACAGACTTTATCCTGCCACGAATACAAATTAAAAACAATAGTTGTGGGCCACAAAACCAACCGCCACATTGTCCAAAAAAACCTCAACCTTTACAGCAAGTGTGCACAGTTCAAAGAAACCAAGGAGCTCTCCATATCATAACGGCTGATTGGCCAGTGATGCACAAATAATCACATTATAGCCTACAACAAAATAAGCTTCAAATAAGTATTAATTTAAGACATTTGGATCAAAGTTGCTCCCACTTCCTGGAACCTGGAGGAAAAGACAATGCATGCTTGTAATAATAAAAAAAAAAAAAAAAGAAGGCATCTGACTTTCTAACTGAATTGTTCAAAGGCTCCTCACTCAGTCTCGCTGCTCCTCTGCTCCTCCTCGATGCCCCCATGTGTGTGTGTGTGTGTGTGTGTGTGTGTATGTATGTGTGTGTGTGTGTGTCTTTTTACGCGCAGCCCCGGTTCCAACGCCAGCGGAGAAGCGGCTGAGCCATCCCTGCTGCCCGGTGGCGTCCTGGGAGGAGAAAGACAAACTTAGTGCTGGTCAGCGAAAGTTGCTCAAAGTTTTGTCTTTGGCGCGACTCAGTATCCCGAGCACCGAGCACAAAACAGTTTGTTTGCATCACTGATTTCTTTTAAAGGGATACGGACCCAGTTCTTGGTCGACCGCAGGGTCACGACAGGCGAACATGAGAACATCAAAAAAATACTTAACACACATCCCCTGCGCGTTTGAAATCACGCAGGGAAGAGTCTTGGGCTGTCACGTTTCACTTTTGATGCATTTTGTTGCCAATTATGAGGCGACATGACACATTAGACAATCCTGCAAACCAGAGTGCTTACATTACACGATACAACCAACAAAGTGTTGTTGCTCTGGATTCAAAAAATAATAATGATAAAATAATTTTTTCTTTTGAGATTTAATTCAATTTTTGAAGAAAACACGGTCACTCCACCCTCAGTTCAAAACGTGAGTACACAGACATGCAGCAGTTTGTGTCCGCGGTTAAGCTTGGCCAGGACACTGACTTTAAGTCACTCCGAGTCCATCTGACCTCACAGGTGTTAGAATAACCTCTAATGCGTCTGTATTCTGGGATATTTCCGACAGATACTGCCGTTATACACTGTTGTCCAAAGATGTATTTCACTTGATATCCAAACACATGTTGCCTCAAAGATTTTCACGTCACGGATCCCCAGATACATCCACGTGAGGCCATTTTCCTCTATTTTGATGGGATTGCGTTTGATCTGGCTTCAGGAGAGCAGATTTCTCTTGTTATTGGTTGTAAAATCAAACTGTATTCAACTATGGGGTTTGTGAAAGTGTCGAGGATTAAACATCTTCACAACAAACATGTGTTATAGTGCATTAAAGCAAAGTGAAAATGTACTATTGCTCATTTTATTGGGGATCCCTCCATGCCCTGCAAGCAAGGAACCCCGGGGGTCCCTGCAACCCAATTTGACAACCGATACTTCAATCTCCCATTGTTTTTAGAAACACAAACGAGCCGATGTGCATCGTGTTTTCCTTTGCAAACTTAAACTCCAATAAATTAAGTTGCATGTTCATAAACACAGATGAATTATTGGGAGTATCCGAGGGCATGCACAGGATTTAAATTAGGTTTCTTCTCCGTTAGTCCAGGACTCTTTCCCTTTACCAAGGCGAGGATGGGCGTTTGTGGACTGCTCTGGAGTCTGCGTCACGTGGCCTGGTTTCTGCCACCCTATTGGTCCAAGGCACGTGTCAGGGAGGACGGTGGGAAAACGTCACTCGGGGGGCTCGTATTGAAAATAAGAACAAAACTCCAGAGTGAGTGTATTAGAGCATCAGTTTAGGAGCCTCTTTATTTACCCTTAGTTTAGTTTAGGTGTAGGCATTACTGAGCACACTGAAATCGGATAACACTAAATTGGATGGTGCGCAAATGGCACATGTTTTAGCTCTACGGTGTCAGTTGTAACCCGAGATAGAGGGAATATATGTCAAAAAGTATGCTTTTCTCAGAGGACACTACCGCAAGGCTTTGCATGGTGTCCAAGCCACTCACTAGCATTTGAGTTTTATTTTTTTTATTTATTTTACGCGTGCAGTTTTTTTAAATTTAATTTCCCTGAAGTTCTTTACGTATTTTATTGCAGCGGAGAGAGCGATAAAGGGGTTAAAGAGAGTAAAGCGGGGAAAGTGAATCAGTATGGAAGAAAATGATCACGGCAACAGAGACGTGGTGGAGCGGCAGGAGTCGGCGGATGAATCAAACAGAGCCATCCTTCCCCTGTTACAGGCTCCGGGGAACCTGCAGATCCCTCACCGGGTCACCAATTTCTTCATCGACAACATCCTGCGGCCGGATTTCGGGAAGAGAAAAGACGGGGGCGCAAACCGCGAAGAGAGTAGCCTGGCATCGCGGGAGAGCCACAACAGCCCCGCCGCCCCTCAGACCGAACCGGTGGGGAGCACGGTGCCGGCGGAGGGGACCTCCACTCCACACACGGTTACCGCGGGTAAGAAGCCCACTATAGCCGCCGAGGAGCCCCTGAAACCCCGCGGGGAGAACGGAGACCAGTGCCTAAGCTCAGACTCAGACAGTTCCCAAGCCAGCTCAAACCCAGCCACGTCCCAGCCCATGCTGTGGCCAGCCTGGGTCTACTGCACCAGATACTCGGACAGGCCTTCTTCAGGTTGGTGGCACCGTGCATGCGTTTTACTATACCGTATTCTCGGTAACCTGAAATACCCCGTAACACTGACCCCGGATGCCTTGACCGACTTCTGCCGAGTAGAGTGGAGCGAACCGTGCAGTGCACCGCAAACTGAGAATTAACCACATATACAACTATTTAAAAAATATAGAAATATTATTGAACGCAAAACACAAATCCAGTGGTTGACTATACGAACAACATGTCCTTGTGCAATGCAGGAAAAAAACATTATAAATGAAATTAAAAAATTTGGCTTTTTGGTGGGAGTTTTACAAGCAAACGAGAAAGAAGAAAATATTTCTTTTAAAACAGTAACACTTTGTAAAATCTTTATATTTTAATTCCTCGCCAAAACAGTAAAAAAGGCCAATTTTTTTTTTTTGTTGGAACTATTACGCACAGATTTTCCTTCACTAAAATGCTCCCATTCAGGCAGTCTTCATGCACATTTCCTCTGGTTATGAATGATAGCTAATGCTGGGGTCCTACGTGAAGGCTGGTAAACATGAGCGCGCTGACAAGGGTGCACGTCTTTCCTCAGAACCTGCTCAATATTATTTGGTGCGCTGGTCGTGGCTGTTTCTGCTCCTCGGTAGCTTTAGACGAGTTGTGTTTGGGATGAATTAAAAATGCGTGTTTTCACAATGGACGCTCCCACTGGCTCACGTATACCCTGGCCACCAGTGAGCTTTTTAAATTTTTAAAAATATATATACTATTATTTCTAATCTTCATCTGTAAGAAAACACTGGCTACAACTTCAGAGTCTGCAGCTAAGTTAATATCTACTGTATTTTTTTTAGTGTCCATCAAAAGTGGAGTACAACTTGTTCTCATGCATTATGTAACGCTGTATAGAGTGGCGTAGGCGACTACTACGAGTTGTAGAGCTGCACAGTTTTTATATGGGCTGCTAGACAAAAAAAAAAAAAAAGACACACACAAGCTGATTCATCAGTAAAGAAGTTCGGCCTGTATTATGTCGTTTTAATGGGGTGTTTTTTCACTGTTTGGAGGAGGGAACCAAACACTCAGCCCCAACAAACAGGCCTCGATCCAGATAGAAAATTAATGTGTATCTAATGTGCTGCTCAGATTCTGTTCACGTTTGTCCATTGAGGAGCTTTTTATGTGGCCCACAAAAACAAAAATGCAAAGTAGCTGCATTGAAATTTATCCTGTCCCCCCCACCCCCCAAACTCACCTGCAACAACAGTGGCTGAGATGTGTCACTGATGTTTTTCCAGTGTTGTCCTATTGGCTAATAATTCCTTACTACTAGAGACGGTGTCAGAGTGTGTGTGTGTGTGTGTGTGTGTGTGTGTGTGTGTGTGTGTGTGTGTGTGTGTGTGTGTATGATGTGTGTGTATATACGTACGTAGCCTATGTGTGTGCAAGTGAAGAGGGATAGAAACAGGGAGGGAGGGGAGGTTTTCTCCAGTGGACGTGCCAACATTTTACAATCACTTCTTCACGTTTTTTTTTTGGGGGGGGGGTTTCTGTACCCGTTCGTCCAAAATGTTTTGGGGCATCAGGAAAACTTAATTTGTGATTTTCTTGAACAGCCTGGCCTGAACAGCCATTTGTTTACTTATTTCCAAATTTTGGAGATTAAAATAAGTTTTAAAATCTACATTGTTTTATGAAATACACTTTAAGCAGCAGCTTTAGATTCATTTGTGGGCAGCATCCTGTATGAAAAGTAGCAGATCAGTATGTTGATGAAGTATTTTAATGAGAAAGTCTAAAAATGTGTCTCTTTGATTAGAAAGTTTTTATTCAGCCTTTTGCCTGATTATCGCCAATGTAAATGTTTATCCATCTCATTATTTTTTGACCATATTCATGACCATGTTTTGACACTGACAAACCAACATATCTGTGTCTGTGATCCCCCCCATCCCCGAACCCCCTCCACTACAGGGCCAAGATCTCGCAAACCAAAGAAGAAAACGACCAGCAAAGAGGACAAGCGACCACGGACGGCCTTCACAGCAGAACAGCTGCAAAGACTAAAATCGGAGTTTCAGACAAATCGGTATCTGACCGAGCAGAGGCGGCAGAACCTGGCGCAGGAACTGGGCCTGAACGAGTCCCAGATCAAGATCTGGTTTCAGAACAAGAGGGCCAAAATCAAGAAGGCCAGCGGCACTAAAAACAGTCTGGCCTTGCACCTGATGGCACAGGGACTGTACAATCACGCCACCGTCACGTCGAAAGACGAAAAATCAGACAGCGATTGATTTTCAGAGAAGTAACAGCAGCCTCCTTGACGAAAAAGAGCCTATAGTAATCCTATATAGTTTGTTTTATAGAGATATCACAGCGAAACTCTGCCTACAGGAATATTTCATCACACAGCAGCAGATACAAATACCACTGAGTACTAAATGCTGACCCAGTAGACATACAATGGGTTCAGGGCAGCATGAGAAATAATTACAAAAATACTCCAGATGAACAGTAAGGTCAGTGGACAACCGAGAGTCCACACAGGAATACTGAATGATCTCTATAGGTTCCTATAGGAGTATTATAGGGATTTTTCGTTATATGGGAGGTGTAATCAAGCCTACAATGCAATAATTTCATCGAATAAAGGGCCAGTGTATAGAGTATACCAGCATAAATTGTTTAAAAAATAACAGAGAGAGATATTTCTGCAATATCACGTCTATAAAAGATGTTGTATAAAGGTATGTTTTCATTGTTTGTCGTTCCCCCTCACCCCGCCCCCCCCCACAGGAGGTACAAATGCTTACACCCTTCATTTTTCTATAGGCCTACTGCTATCCATGATTGTCATCATTTTACATTTAACTGGCACTTGACGTTTCGATCTTGTCAGTGAAGTGAACAAACTTAAAGTCCAAAGAATATTTTTCTGCTGCATCCAGGCTACTGTGAATTTAAATAAATGCTAACACGATTTTATTTCCATGCTTGTTGGTTTCCTTGGTTGTGTTTGATGTAAAAAAAAAAAAAAAAAAAAAAAAAAAAAAAATGGACAGGAGGTGTTTTTGAGTCTCACTCGTAGACCTAATTGGGCAGACAATGAATTTTGATACGTTTTTTAAAAAAGAAATTCACAGGAACAGTTTATTATTATAAGTGACTGAGAGAGGTAGCGATTTTTTCTAACACGCCACTTCACTAAAATGCTGACTTAAGCCTTGTTTCTATGTATGTGGTCGTCTCATAGCCTTTAAACAACTATTATGCGCGTATTCCCTTCGTTATACCAATGCATCAGTGCAGCTATTATAGTTTTAAATAGCAATATGAGTCATTTTTTTGTAGCTAAATGATTTCGAGGCTATAATGCTGCCCATAAAGTCACAGAAACAACTCTGTAGCATAAAGACAATGATGACAACCATTTTGCGCACTCTTGAGTATAGACTATAAATGCAGGTTATTGGATGTTCTTGTTAAATCTTTCTCTATATACATTTTTATTACATATCCATATATCATAAAAGAAGGCAAATCCGTCAGTGACTGTATTACAAATGTTGGAAATCTTATCGTTGTTGAAAGGACTTCATATGTGTATTTATATAGATTATATTGAGAAAAAAATCTATCCAATGACCAGTGTTGCTTTAGAGTAGATATCTGAGGTGTTTACACTGCTTGTTTATCTTGCAATAACTTCTTTTTGTTTTCTTTTTTTTTTTTTTTTGTGAATGAAAAATAGTTTATGGGGCCTTTGCATGAAAGCTGCAATTTGTTGTACTTGGGCAAATAACTGTGTTTATAAACTTTGGTCTGTATCGACGAAAGTATGATCGAGCTAAGTTTTAGACTGTATCCATACCAAATTGTGGACTTTTTGCCTTTCAAAGTGTTTTTGTTGTGTATCTGCAAAAAGTGTGTGTGAATTAAAATCCACCAAACAGAAACACACTTTGCCTTAAAGTTCAAGTGTGAACTTTTTATGAAACAGAACTGTGCCGAATCAGAGAAGCAGTATTACTTCAAA
The DNA here is from genome assembly GCF_021018895.1 of Seriola aureovittata. Lineage (NCBI taxonomy): Eukaryota > Metazoa > Chordata > Actinopteri > Carangiformes > Carangidae > Seriola > Seriola aureovittata. The sequence continues at coordinate 15,695,228 of NC_079383.1, forward strand.
TGCAGACTATTCAAGTTTAATGCCTTTATGAGAACTGCTGGTACGACATTATGAATTTACTCATCAGCGTATATCTATCTATATATGAACATGTTTAAATAAAATTACAACACAGAGTTGTAGAATACAATGCTATTTTTTATTTTATGTTGGAAGTATTCTTTGGTATAAATGTACATAATTTGTATCATGTATTAATTGTGTAATTAACTGCCTCCTGAAAACTGCAAAAGAAGAGTAAATAAAGCTTGAAGATTATACACAAAGTTTCTGGCACGTTTATATGAAGCAAAGGTTAAAACTGCAGGAAAAAAAATGAGGTCTGGCTAAAGCAGCAAACGTGACCTTCAATCAGTGCTGAGCTTCTGCAGGCCTGAAAACAACAATTGCATTACTGGCTAAAATTGTCCAGAAGAGAAATACATACAATGATAGTTTTAAATAAATGTTGCAAGAAGTCAAATAATCACAAATTTGATCACAAGCATTATTAATTTGCATAGCATAACAAACACCCACTCATTCTATGGGCAGTCCGGGATGAGATTCATGGAGGATCAAATTCACGGGTTTTGAGATTAAAACATTTAGCAAGCATCAACATTATGCAAGGGAAAGCCTTGAACAATTCCCAGGCATGTTTCCTCAACAATGCCTTATCTGCATTTCCATACTTGCACCACTAGTCTTTGAACGCCATGTCTAACGGCCAGTGACTACCCATTAGAGCAGATAGGGCTGCTCCCAGCAGTGTCTTCACGACGGTCAGTCCTCCTCGCCGCTTCTGAAAAGAGCCTGTGCTTCTATCACAAGGCAGAAATGGGAGTCGAAAAGGAGAGTGAGTGAGAGAGAGATAGAGAGAGAGGGAGGGGGTGAGGGACAGAGAGGGAGAGCGAGAGAGAGAGAGAGAGCAATGAAGGTCAAAGCCTGTCATGGCTGCAGGTGGCTGGTTTCCCCCCTCCCACCCTGCAGTAACCCATTCTCCACACACAGCTTTCTCACTCACTAACTCGTACGCTCTCTCTCTCTCCCCTCCATACACACACATTTATACACACACACACACACACACACACACACACACACACACACACACACACACACACACACACACACACACACACACACACACACACACACACACACACACACTTACTATCACTTGGTTTTATTATATTCTTGCCTGGCACACACACATCCCCACACACACCAACATATTTCATTCATTTTTGTTCCTCCTCACATTCGCACATACCCCTGTTGTTTTGGTCCTTCATTCAGCGCATCAATAGGAACCTTCATCAAAATATTCACAGGCAGAGAAGCTCCCTGAAGTTCAGATAGGGACACCAATGCATGAACAATAGCTAAAGCTGTAAAGGCTGCACGGGCACAGTCTCCTGGAACAAAAGCTTTCATCTGAGAATCATTTGTCTCATCTCTGACAGTGAGATTCAGGTGGTCAAGTGACTTCAAGTGGTTGCTGATTAGGGCTCTTAACTGCAACCAAAAAGCCTTGCATTGCTGTCAAAACATAATATGTGACAGTATAAATCATGAGTCATCTGTGCAGATGACACAGGAAAATAAACCTCTCTTCCAGAACAGGATATAGAAAGTGTAAAAAATCCTGGAATAAAAGTTATCATCTGCAGTATTGCTGACAATTTCACAAAGTTCTCATGCTGTAAAAATGGAAGTGAGCGCAGGATACATCAGGAAAGTATCAATGTCTACCTCTAAACACAAAAGGGCCCCATCCTGCTATGACCTCTCCTACCATCCTCCCCCTCCCCTACTGTGTCATTTACCCACAGTTTTAAATGCTTCCTACGGCCAGAGTGGAATCTGCTCAGAGGTGCCTGGGCTTTGTGGCGGAAACATAATTAAAGTGGTGAAAGATGTAAAAGGTGAAGAATGGGGATGACATCAGGCCAATTTCACACTTGGCACTCGAATGGCTAGGTCCAAGCCAGGACTCTTGCCTCGCAACACAGATCAAAGCCCACTGTCACCGCACCAGTGCAGGAAAAAAAAAGGCAAAAGGACACCTAACTATGCTAATCCCCAGGACGAATATATTTTAATCTTGTTAGAATACAAGTTAATGCCGTGGCTCAGTGACTGAACTTTTTGGCAAGAATGAGAGGTGGACAGAACTACTTTTACCTTTTCTACATGAGGTGCCTCTGTCTGGCACCGGATAAACAGCCAGAGTCTGAACAAACTTTCTTTTGGGCAAACTCAGCGTATTATAAAGCCACATACTGTACAAGCTGCAGATTGCAGTCACAAGCCACTGAAAAGGCGAGCAACAGTTTTCATTAAGAACAACCATGGAAGAAAAAAAAAAAAAAAAAAACTCAACCCCAGTAACTGTGTCAGTGACCCCGTCTGAATCCCCACTAGGGCACCTAACATGCAAAGGAAATGAGTATTTTGTGGACTGGTTTGTCCCCTCTCACATTGAGCACTCCTTTCTCAATAGCACCTTGGTAACCCTTGATCTCTCATGTATGGAAGTCAGGGCACTGGGGCCTGCAGAAGTTGACTAGGCAGACAATAGCGAGCGGATGCTTTCTGGAAAAGTCACACCCAGGCAACTCTCATTTCACACACCGTGTTTGAGTGACCCTTGGAAAAAAGATGCAAGACTTTTCACTAAAGATTCTTTTTGTTCACCTAACGAAATTCAGGGAGAAAAAAAAAAACAAAACATCAGTGTCCTTTTTCCCATGTAGCCACCACATCTGGTTTCTAGAGTGGATGTTTTCTGGGGATTGAATTAAAACAAACCTTAAAATTTCACAGTTGTTTGTAACATGGTTTGACCAACAGTGCTTCTTCTCTACGTTGGCTGGGAATCATTGCTGTGTCTCAAAAAGATTATTCGTCTTTTGGCCAAAATGTGGAAACAATAATGAGACAACACTGTAGGAAATATTTGCTCATAAAGTGTAGGTGTTCGTAAAGAATCAGCTTATGTTACATTTCAAATGATGACAGGTTGCATCTGTTGTTTCTGTTACACTTTGAGTTCAAGCCTGATTTTTTTTGCAGGCTGCATTTGATACAACATAGACCACGGCTTTGGCCAAAATACAGGGACTGTGAGAACAGGTCACAGCTAACTTTCAAAATAATGTACTGATATGATAGTTACCTTCTAGGCTAATGGAAGGAGATGTCTTTCACTGAACACAACGATTTATATTCATTTGAATCCATGAAACATCAACAGATTTTGTCCATTTCTAACTTTATGTTAACACTTAACATAATGAGGGCTGCAACTAATGATTATTTTCATTATCGATGAATCCATTTTACATTTTTCATTAGTTCATTAATCATTTAGTCTATAAAATTACAGCAAATACTATAAAAAAAACCTGTAACAGTTTCCCAGAGCATGCGGTGACTTTTAAATTGCTTGTTTTGTCCGACCATCAACCAAATACCGAACGATATTTCATTTAGGATATGCAGTGGAGAATATGAGGAACTGTTTCCACTTGCTGCAAGTGTTCAGGAGCTTTGCTTGATAAATGACTTGAGCCTTTATCGATAATCAGGACAGTTGTCTACTAATACCAATACTTGTTTGTCAATCAACTAATCGATTCATCAGCTAACAGTTTCAGCACTAAATATAATAATACCTAATCTACAGTATTTCACTTTACGTTCTTTTCCCTATAGCATGTGTAATATGACAAATCAAAAACAAGGTGAGTGATGCATGCATGGGTTTTTTTTTGTCCACAAATTACTGGATCATTTGGGTTAAAGAAGCTTCATTAAACACTGATTAGCCATTCATGTTATCATATGGCCAAGTGTTCATTTACATTTTTTTCATAACTTTTCTTATTCTAAAAACACATTACTTTATCAGTGCAGTTAGATCACCTTCAAATATTTTAACAAATAGAATTGTAGTTGATTTACAGTTGAGTACTAATGATTCTTCAGTCATCTTGTACAGTGTACATAATAATCATAAAGGTTTCCTCAAATTCCAGCTTGGAATATCTTAGTCACAAACTTACGCACTGGAAATTTTAACAGCACCTGTCTTCACCTTCTTTTTCCCTTTGCAACTTAAGATATAAGTAAAATTAGCTAAAATAAGAATATGCAACAAAACAAAACCTTTATAATAAACTGGTTGTGACTGCACAGAATGACACACATATACTACTTTTCTCTGACATCTTTTTTTAAGTCCCAACCTGGCATTGCATGTTTTATGCTGTATCTGCAATGGATGGTAGAAAACGCTGAATATATTCCCAAAAAAAAAAAAAACCCAGTACCAAGATCATTCTTAATATCACAAAGGCAAGAGTAAAACATTCAGTGCTCTGGTGTAAATACAAATGTACGCAAAGGTATCAGTTGTAATGTGATATGCTGCATTAGAATTTCATAATTCATAAGGGAGTCTATGCAATGAAAACTAGATCTCTTGAACAGGAGTAGTCAAGGTGATTGTGTTTCTAGGTGTGTCTTAAAAAGGCTCTCTCCCATTCTTCTTCTACATACTAAATTAAGATGTACAATGTAGAGTCATGCCAGTTCAGGCCTCTTTTTTACTGAGTTTGTGTTGCTTGCTGACACACAGTTAGACAGGGTCAAGGATACATCTGACTCACCTCAGGCCCCTTGCTCTCCCCAGGGGCTGGCCTGTCACTCACTTTGTGGTTACGCATCATAGCTGACAGAGGCACAAAGTAAGAGCTCGATGCTGCATCAACAGCAGCAACATCATCACCAAAACCCATCCTTAGTATGACATCTTCCTCCTAGTCCACCACCAACTCTCTACACTGTGGAAGGGAAGGGGGAAAAAAAACATTCACACCAAGAGGCAATAACAAAATGTCATTCAGTTTGAGTAGGAAGACCTAAAAATAGAAGATATGGACGTTTACCTTAAAATTCTCCTCACTGCAGCCTGGATATGGAAGGCTGTGCAATAGAGTTGTTCTGAAGTGGCAGCCAGACCTGCAAAGGTTTAAAATGATTGGGTGTAATACTTAATTTCAGTCGGTTTATTGAGACTGAATACACACATCTACGCTCTGTGAGCCATTTTAAATGGGTCTCTAGCTCACTGAAATAGCACTGGGTTGGTGTAGCGTATAGCCTTTAATTGGTATTAGTTAGATGACATAATAAGCACATGCATAGAGCTGTTTGACTAAGAGAAAAGGGCTACAATGATCACTGATCATAGCACTTTGTACTTTCTACATTAAAAATGAATATACACTGAGATATTGTACTGCACACCACTTCAGAATACAAATGATGCTGTGGCCAACTCTGACAACCCAAACTAAGACATATTATAACCTACGAAACATATACAGTATATGAACAACATGGCTGGTTTTTACATCTTAGAAGCTACAGAGCAGAAAATTCTGTGAAAATCAGCCAGCGCCCATCGTTCTGAGCTGAAAGCGATAATTTGGAGAATAAAAATGGTAGCTCATCAAAGACCTGCATGAAGAGTTCAGAAAATGTTAACACTTTCCATTACAATGTAGTAAGTGTCACAACTAATACCAGAAAGCATATTTTGCACTCGTGTTTCTTACTTGGCGGTATTTCTACTGTGAAAACAGTGGCGACGTGGCTTCACTCATGATATCTGGATAAATTTTATGTTTTAAACTTTTGTTATGTTACAGGAGAGTATACAGCGACATTTGGTTCTATATCTGGACATATTGCGGCCAAAAACAGAGCGCTGTCGTCAAGTACAGATTTGGGATAAATCTGCGACAAAAGAGGTTAACCCTTCAGTGGTTTCAGCACCAGCTACCTGTCTAGACGTCTTTAGATTCTAAATTGTGCTCTGACGGCCGAATACACCAAAAATTATCATCTCAGTTTGAGATGGCATACAAGGAGAACTGCGGCTCAGTCGACTGTGCCTTAGCTCACAGTAGTGGGCGTTTCTCTCTTTCTCCCTCTCACTCATTTTGCTGCATGCTGCCATTTTAACTGTTCCTGAGTGGCAGGCCAGAGGGCGGGGTTGGTAGTGGCGGCCATGATGGGGGAATCTACACCCACTCCTGAGGAACAGCCTCAACATCAAAGCCAATTCACACATTAGGCTATGTTGTGGTTCAGGCCAAAACCAAGGACTCTGGGTATAAGACGAAGTATGACGCGTAATAAATGAGAATAACACCAGCAACATGTCACTGTGTACATGAGGAAACATTTCTTTTAGAGTATAAAAATGCCAATTATGTTATTCTGACAATTTATTATTGAGAAAAATCCCTGATTATAAAAAAAAACGTAGACAAAAATTCAAGACGTAAGCAGATGTTTCGCGTTTAAATTCGAAATACTTCGTAAATATCAATATAATACATCACTGCGTCTACTTTTTTCTTCTCACTAAGACTTAGATTAACTGCATTATTTGTCGCACTGCATATTTCTTGAGAATCCATTTAGAATATTTTCAAATCTCTTGAGCTATGTATGTCTATGATTTATTTTTTAAGTGCAAGTTACAATAAAATGTTGAGAGAAGCTGCAAATCATCGTGCACCTTATTTTAATATACTGAAATATAAAAATCAGTTTCATGAAGATAAAACAGAAAAAAATTGAATGAAATGTTGCGTCAGGCCAAGGGAGAAAACTGGCTTTGGCTCAACAAGGCACAACATAAAAACAGCTCAGAAAGACAAATCTTACTCAGCAATGCTAATCTGAAATATTGAATTAATGTAAGAATATTTTTTTATGGGATACAACATATTCATCAGATTCAAAGATTACTTACTGTGCATGAGAAATAAAACGTCCCAAAATGTATCAAAATCAAAAAACACTCATGAACCAAAAACAGCAAATCTTCCTTGGTGTTAGAATATGTCACAAATAAAATAAAAAATAAAAAAATAAAAAAATCAGTCCTCCCTCTGAGGTGTCATCGGTGTCAGATGAACTAAAGCAAACAAACATAAAATTGTCAGAAAAGTAAATGTCATTTCAGAGCTGAAAAGCAAAAGGCATTAGTCAGCAATATTATCTGTCTTACACAACTGACTTGACATTCTCTAACTTAAGTGAAAATGTCACAATTATTAAAAACTAAAAAAGGAACTTTTGCCAATAAATTCATGACTGTGGTCGCTCAAAGCAGTTTCTGTGTTATGTGGGTCACATCCATATCCCCGCCTCATTTCCCCACCCCCAACCCTGAAAATTAAAAAGAAAAAAAAAAAATGTGTTCCTTGGATAACCAGAGTGGCTCCTAACCAACTACATTTGAGGTCAAAGTTCATTATGTCCCCTTGGCAACACCAGGGCAACAAGCAAGGGTGTCTAGACGGGTCATGGTATCCTCCCCAGTGCCCAAACCAACCCACCACCCCTGGCTCTTTCCGGAAGGAGGTGTCAGCAGCAGCCAAGTGCAGGGTAAACAGGGCGGGGGGTGGTGGTGGGGGGGGTGGCCTTTCGCCCTCGTGAGGTCGGATCAGCACCTCCACCCTCCACTGATCAAAGATGAGGATCCTCCATGCCAGGGCCTTGGTCAAAGGGGGCAGGGTCGGGAGATGAACTCTGCGTTTCTGTAATCTAGACGTGTCCAGACCCGATTGTCTTCTTTCACAGCCCAAAATGGACCCTTCCGGTGCCGCTGATTACATTAGGGAGGACAGCCTCTTTTCACAGGGGCGCCCGGACAAAAGAGGCGCTTCCGTGCCCCTCGCCATCTGGTCCCAAAATAACAGAAAAGGTCCCAGAAAAAAAAAAAAAAGCCCAGCCAACACACAGCCTTAAATGAAAGGAAAGCTGTTTGAATAGATGGGATGGCTGGACAGATAAGCAAACATACAGTAAAGCCTCACACATTTACGCAGAGATTGGAACCCAATCTACATCAGCAAATAAAGCAGTGTACATGGGCTCTGATGAGCAGGTCTGCAAATCAATGACGGATTTAAGCAAAAATGGAATTCTGCTGTGCACCAAACGGACAACTGTGCCACACATACATCATTATTATTATTATTGCAAACTATCAGTGCCCAGAGGCTCTTCCATTAGCTTTAAACTAAACTGCTGTATGTTGTACCACCACTGAACACAAGGATAAATATGTGATGGAAATTAGAAGAAAAACTGTAAAATATGTGATCGTTCTCAGTTTTTAATATAATACAGTCAATAAGGATTGAGATAAATAATTCAAGACGCTATACATTTAACAAAAACTTACAAAGCCAATACATAGGATAGACTAAATTTTTAACTCAACCTAGCATCACATGGAACTGCCAATTAGCAGTATTTGCAGCCTCACAGACGCTGCACCGTTTGTCTGTCGCAACCCTGTTGGTTAGTTTCAACTTGTGCCCAGTCCCAGTGTTTTGCACATGTTGTCATGACGTTTGACTCTTCGCTTCACATATTAGATAACTTTGCTTTTTTTGTTGGTGATTTACCCTAACTTCAGCTCATTTTGCCTTGAAAACTCCCATAATTCCTAGGGTTGATATATATATATCTCTGTTATAGGTGGAAAATGAAGCCAACTGGAATTCCACACAATATCACCAGCTTCTGTAATATTGTTAGTAACAGTGATGTAGTTACTTTATAGCTGAGATTCTCTGTCATTGTTCTAGTGTCTTACTGTCTGTCTTTGTCTATACTACATAATGACAACCCAGCTATTAATACGCAGATGAACAGTCTGGGTTTCCAAAGACATCACGGTTGAAGTAATCAATCACCTGAGCATCCTTGCTGTCAAACAGTTTGTTGTTTTTGAAAACCTAACATAAGATGAATCTAAAAGTAGAAAATGTTATAAAAATAGCTACCCTGTCCTAATTGCTTTCCGGTGCCACTTTGTTCAAAGTATAATAATGTGGTCTGTTCAATTCAGCAGCCTCTTTGAGAGGTTTTACATGTTCAACATGCAGGCATTTCTGATAAGCTGCATGGTGTTATACTGTCACAAAATGTATAACTTGGGGCTTTTGGAACTCTGTTTTGCTAATGCTGATTATGTGCTTTGCTATGCATGGCCTGTTTTTCTCTCACAGTTTAAGTCCACAAGGAAATTTGGTAAATAAACAACCTCATTAGTGGCAAAGGTGATGCTGCCCTTGATCTTGAATGGTTTTGTCAGGAGAAAGGTGAATGTGCAGCATTGAGAAGTAAAGTTAGATTGAGTAGCCTGCCCATATGGGACTACCTGCTTTGTTATGAAAACTGATTTCATAACAAAAGCAACAAATCTAAATTCAACTCTTGACTGGCACAAGCCAGGCAATGATGACATGGAAAAAAGTACTGTGTACAAGCACAAAGCTAATTCTGAAACATAGTTTTGCACACATCGCTTAATTCCAACAGCTACAAATCACAGAGATTCGATGCCTTATGCTTGAATTTGATGCTAAAGGATTCTCAAAACCTTGAAGTTTGTGTAATACACCTGTCACACTGTCCAGCAGTCATGGTAGGGAATCCTGGATTATGAACCAATTTACTATCACCTCTTTAAACTATACCTGCTACCAGTCTATGCCTGCACACAAGATCAGTTTATAAAACAAGCTACAGCAAAGAATTCCGTTTCTAATGAATTGCATTCAAGGTTTCAGACAGATGTGTCATCCTAACTCTGAATGTAGATATGGGGGATTTATGAAATCCAAATTAAAAGTATTGCCAGAACAAACTGATGTTTTAATGAATCATGAGATTTATGAATATTGTTGGTAGAACTAGGACATACAGAATATCCAAGGTAAAACTCATGCACCTAAAGACGATTTTTTGATAACGTTTTTCTTATTAGCTTTGAACTCCAGAGAAATTATGCAAAGCTGATTTTAAGTACTGAAATTGAATGTAATTTTAATCTTAAATTTCATTTAAGTGTTAAAGATACAGCATCATCTCTGGCGTAGCACAAGGTTTTTTGAAGATAAACAGCACTTCTGTGAATCATTTACCTTCTAACTTTTCATATTCTACAGCCACTAATATTCTAACTTTTCTCTGCCTGCTTTTCTTGCTTCCATCCTTCATTTTCCCTCCTACATACGAACTATGTAAATCACATCCAGGCCCAACACTTTGTTTTAAATCACTATATAAATAAGCAAGAATAAAAGTGAAATGCATGAGCAGAAGCAAATAAACACAGAAAACAACTGATTACACAGTAAACTATTTAACCACAAAGTAGCCAAAAATTGGTCAGATGACACAGATAAATAAACCAATTCATAAAAATGAACTGAAAGTGAATGACACTCTGCTGGTATGATTTTTGACAGCTATATCCTGAGAGAAGTGGAAATTACCGTAGACTTCAATGTCTTAAAAGACTTACTTCACACATAACAAGCTCCTCTCATCCCTGCTGTGATGCAGCTACATCCTGGAAGTACTTTACATCATTTTCATCTGTGTTATTTCCAGGAGAAGCAGTTTATATTAAAACAATATGGAGACTGGAGCAGGTGAGGTGCTGTGATATGTGCTATTCTTGTGATTTAAAAAAAAATAAAAACATTTTTAGCACACATCCCAAACTTCAAAGATGTAGATGGTGTAACTGCTCTAAAATGCTGAAGGCTTAATATATTGACTTGCATTCCAGCCAGGATTTAACATGCATAAACATGGCTTGAGCAGTCAGTTGTCAACCACACTGGTTGTCCTTTGTAATGATGCTGCACACTTGCACCTGTTTTGGTGCCTTTAGACTGGTAGTCAAACTTCTCTCTCTCTCACACACACACAACCACACACACACAACCACACACACACACACACACACACACACACACACACACACACACACACACACACACACACACACACACACACACACACACACACACACACACACACACACACACACACACACACACACACACACACACACACACACACACACACAATCTGATGCGGCTGATATTTTTCTTTGTACTTTTTGGCCTTGCAATTATTGATAAAACCAGTCAGAAAAAAGGCCTGTGTACCAGAGGAGAATAGAAAAATACCAGCCCAGCTAAAGTCCGAAAGTTTATGGAGCTTTGTTGAGGTGAGCATTCTGCTGTTGACAATGTATTAGTATACAATATACTGGTGAATCATTTAAAAGTAAAAATTTTACCATTATATGGCTGGAGGTCAGATGCACAGTGTGGGTGTTGGCCAATTATTCACACAGCTTCACTCATGGCAATTTCAGAAAATCACTTAAATTTATTTAAACTTGCTGCACCAGTGCACCACTGGTAAAGACATTAAAACCTGTTCTATAAGCTCGCAATCTTACACAAAAGTCTTACAAACAAAACTGTTTTATATTCATAAACTACTTTGCCAGTTTTCCAAGCAGGAAGTGTGGAGGAAAAAAATAATGCAAAGGAAAGAGCTTCACAACCACAGCCAGAACTGAAGCAAACTCCTCATACAGTACAGCATATGATCATAGGCCATATTCCTCTTCCCTAAATGTCTACTCCCAAAGCTCCAGCAGTCCAGAGAAACGCAAGTGCCACTACTCGCCTCAACCCAAATTTGTAGAGCTCTCCAGTGCTCAACTTTCCTACTGTCTAAGTGAAGACAGTAACACTAAGGGGAGTTCCCTTGCTATTGTTATCACTGAATCCTCCCTCCATCAAACTCTCAATCCTGCACTCAAATTATTTTTTATGGGAAGAACTAATCTAAATAACAGCATTATGAAGCCCAATCCACAACTGATTCATTGTGTGTGTCTGCTGGGGGTTGCGCATAACTGGCAGACACCAGCTCGGTTTCACAACTGTGGGATAAGTGAAGTGACTGTGACATATAGAGGGCAGGTGGTGCCAGTCAAGTGAAATACACGAGTGTAGTCCCAATCTGTAGTTTCTTAGCTCCATAATTAGTTATTTTTCCATAGCAATCTCCAAATTATGTCATCAGGCCTTACAGAGTACTCATTATTCACTGCAGCAAACAAGCTGGAAATAACACTCAATCCTATGGAGACCTGAGAACTGCGTTCCAGGGAGGGACTTGAGTCGCTGTGTGAAACCAACAAGAACCAACACGACACCTGGCATTTTCCAGCTAAAGTGGGCTGTTGCACACTGCTGAGCACAATGGCAAGACATGCTTCTTAATTGTGCAGGTTTGAGAGAAGAAAAAAAAAAAATAAATCACATATGGTTGTCCATAGACGCCTTTGAATCCAGAGGCTTTTTTTTTTTTTTTTTCAAATAAACATATATGTGTAAAAACTGTTTAGACAAATTTAAAGAAGGCACCTAATCTTGATGTAAGTGTTCATAAGCAGTAATTACTCATTTTGAGGAACTGCCCAAAAGCATTCAGTAGAATTTCTTTTTTAAACCAAAAATCTAAATCAAAATAAAACTATCAAAGAAATGAAATGGTTTTGAAAATGGAAAACTTTTCTATAGAAGAATGAATGAAGACACAGAATAAGTTACTGTAAAAGGCATCTAGGGTTAATTAATATATTTATTCTGCAAAAATATTGCAGTGATTACAATTTTGTAGTTATATTTATCATGTAGCAAGCCTTGTTAGCATGAATCACATCATTTTGTCCTTTGAGGTAACACTTTATCAATGTTGTATTTGTACTATAAATAAAGAAGTAAGTCTAAAACTTGCCCAGCTGCATTGTTGGAGGTGAAGTGGGAAAACATTCGCTCTGATCTGCAGGTATAAATATATGAAGGGAAAACTGATGGTTGGTTGGACCTCTCAATGTAGTCATCTTTTAAGACTAAACATGTCTTAAGTTGAACATGACTAAGTTACTGTTTATTTGAATGATTTCCGGTTGAACCCTTTCAAAGTATTTTAAAATAAAAGTAGTCCTTCTCCACTACACGCTTGCTTATGCTAAATCTTTTTATACTGAACAAACTGATCGTAGAATCGAGCTCAAATATGACTCAAACTGACTGTGTTCAGCCTGAACCCCGAATAAAGATCGAAGAGATGCAAATTAATCAGAGTTCTGAAATAACACTTGTCATACCAACATATAAATCATAGCATTTCTGTGATTTGAGAAGATATGTAAGATATAAGGAGTTTATGAAACATAAATAGTAAAATCAAAACTTCTTTGCCACATTAGTGCCACTCCGTCACCACTCGGACTGAATTCAGGTTCATGATGATGGAATATATTCAGATTTTGAAATAACAGTGATCATTGGCTAGAGTGCAAATAATAATAATAATAATAATAATAATGATAATAAAAAGCCACACAAATGTGAGAATCTCAGAACAATTTAGTTCTTAGATGTTGCATCATGAAAGTTTTCTCCAGTTCACTAAGATGGACAGCTACTTCTAGTTGCTATAAAAAATAAATTAAAAAAAAACAACAACAAAAAGCCAATAAGTGTCCAGCTATAGGAAGCAATGAAAAGGTTTCATCAGTCTGAAGACAATCATTGACAATCAGAAGACATTCATACTTGGTATTAACAGGTAAATCGACTTTAAAAAAGGTTCAAACTATGGCATATAAAACAAATCTATTTTGTGGAACAGACAAAGTTACTAAAATAAAGCCCTTGGGAACTGGTACAACACCTGCACTTCGGAAATCATGCAATATCTGCACCTTCATGAAAGTGACATGCAAACATTTTGAAGAGGGTAATTAGTCAACAGTTAAAGGCTTTAATCACCTAGTGATGAAGATAAAAGGGCTCAAAGGAAAACAAACTGGAAATGGGCTGGTACCATTCACATCACAGTCGGATTCTAGAGGTCATGTGCTAAGTCCTGTTAAGAGCCTCAAAGGGCAAATGCTGAACACTGAGCACTTTTGTGTGAGTGTTTAGAAACACAGCCAGATTTTAAGCACACAAACACGAAAAATATCAATTTCACATTTGGTTTAACGCTTTCACACTTTGTGTCACTGACACCCAGAGAGACGGGCTGTGGAAGACAAAACACAGCTCCTGGATAAGGATCATGTTAATGCCTATCAATTAGGATCAAAAAGGGATTAACCGGCATGGTTGCAGCGGTGAAGTGGGGGCCCATGCAAAGTCACTGAATACTAGGGGTCACACCCCCGACTTCATTAGGACTGACCTTTCCACGCCATTGTGCGACAGGAAAGAGACCCTGCAGTCTGTTTCCCTTATACCCATCTTAGATGGCTTATGGAGAGTCAAATATGAGACATGCAGAAAAGCTGTTAGAGATCAGTGAAATATGAAATATTCAGTTTCAGAGTCCAAGGAGACTTATTGGGTTTCTGCAACTTGGTGCAGGTGGGTATTTACTCATCAACACCTTCCCTCCTTGCAACGGAAATCATTTTTTTCACCTTAGAGAGAAGTGAGATTTACTAATTAGTCATGGTGCAGCCTCCCTTTGCTATGATGTACCGCAGGGTTGACGAGCTCCAACTCTACCTTTCCGTCTTAATTCACAAAAGGTCAAATGGCAAAATGAAAGCAGGTATTCCAGGTGTGTTAAAAATAAGCCCCAATTAGGGAAAAATGCAAGCACACCCTCAAGTCTCACATATCTGACTTTGAAGGAAAGCCTGTGAACTGGGGAAATTTTTAATGCTGTACCACATTGGAGTACTTTTTCTTTTTTACATATTCATTAGATACAGAGAGAAATGAGAAAGATAGAAATAATTCACACAACACAACCCTCTTGCATGGATATTTATACCAAATTATTGGTCACATAATTACTGCATTGTCTGTGTTTACAACACCCAGTCCATAACTACCACTAACTGCTAAACAGGGTTGATGCATCACTAAAAGTATTTGATGCAGTATTTTATCTTCCACACTTGAGATTCAACAAGGAAAGAGCTTGGACAAAACATGTATAACTATAAACTACTTTCTCTTTAGCCAATTCATGAAGTTAATGCAACAAGTTACACTTTCATTCAAGCATCTTTGCGGTTGAAAAGATTTATAACTGTGTGGACAAGAAATTAACACTTATTTACCATATGGAATGGAATTTAGCCTGGTTCTCAGAGTACATACAATTTTTCGGTCTGACCAGATGTTAATTCAACCTCTGGTTAGAATAATTACATTATTGTTCAACTGTTGTGCCTTTTTTTTTTTTTTTTTTTTTAAGACGACAGCTCCTTCATTAAAATGTGTATGAAATAAACATTTTCTGATTTATCATTATCAAAATCTTTGAGACTAAATATCAGTATCTGACCTTAAAATCCACCAATGGTAAAGCTCTATACAATAACTAAGGTTCAGAGATACAAAGACACAATGTATTTTACATTCAACCTTTCATGCCAAAGCTGCACAATATCTGGCCTGTGTAAAACCCTGACTGAAAGCATGGTGGACCAGGGTCAGATAACTGCTGCTGACCTATTCTTACCAACAGCAGCCACAGGTTAATTTTTGTCTGTGTACAAGGGTAAAAAAAACCTATTTAAATCTTGTACTTGACAACTGAGCCCAAACAAACACGCATCTGATAAAGTTCCTATAGATGAGTTGATCCTGTTATTTTAAAGAACAACAACTCCTTTATATAGCATTAAATGAAGCGGTACGCCAGGTTTGCCATTTTTGCAATTTTTCTGGAAACTTGAGTAGAGATCTACTCCTCTTCATTTCACTCGACTCCATCCAGCAGTGTGTTTTCACTTTCCCTGTACTTGGGGCTCAGTGAAAGTTAAGACTAAAAAAAAAAAAAAAGCAGAAGTTCATCTCAGGCCAAAAGTTTCTCCCCAGTAACTAAGTACTTGTTCAGGCTGCTGTTCAGTTTAAGCAGGCATGCAGCCTTGCACTGCAGTCAAACAGTGGTCACCCAGGCCTACAGCCTTCTTTGTAGCGTTCATGAGGGTGTTATAGATGAGCACACTCCATTTAAAAGTCAGTGGTGGATTTGCAGTCAAATGAAAACAGGAAGTATTGCTGAAGCTGTCAGGGCTACGCAGCTGAGTAGGAACGGACATGCTGCATGTGCATATCTTAAGAATGGCTGGATCACAAACAGTAGAAACAAATGCAGGCAACACACAACATTAACAATACAGTCAACAAAAGCAAGTTTTTTACCTCTCACAAAGCTAAAAAAAAAACAACTTAACATTTACAATATCATCACTGTGCAATTTCAGGTAGGCAGCCTTCTCCTAATGAGGATCTAATATTTATGAGATGTTGATACTGATGTTGTGGCTGCAGCTTAAATTCAAAATCTCTGTTCACTCAGTGAGTGGTGTGTTGACTGTTTGTTTTAATGATAAACAACGGCCTGCTATGTCTGGGCAAAGATCTCACTGTTGAACCAAGATCGATTTCATACCTAAGAAACTATGAGCAGAAAACAAGATAGTTTGCAAATTCCACCCGATAAATAAGTCTCTCATGTTGTTATTCTATTATTAGGGCATGTTGAACATATTATGAAAGGAAACATACTTTGATCGACAGAAATATTAGATATAAACAACAAAAAACAAACAAACAATAAAGCACATTATCAAAAGTGTTTGCGGTCAACAGAAGTATCAATATGAATAACGATACAAAATTTTTATACTATCAGGATTACAGTTTCTAAGTCTGACAACAGCTGAAACAGACTCATATGAATACGCATGACTACAACTGGAAAATGTCCATACTGTCTGCTTGCATTAGGGGAATTTGCAATATCCTGGAGAAGTAAACGTCACTTGTTTTGTCCCATCTACAAAAAGGTCAACAGGTTTGAGAGTGGAAAAAAAAAAATCGAAACACTCAATCTGACATTAATCTATAGCTTTAGTAATTCCGACCTGCCTAGTTTCCTCTTGACACTACAACACATGCATAAATCCAAAGTGCCTTTTCTCCCTCTATTTTGTGGCAACAGAGCAGAGGCCCAGCTTAATATGTTACTGACAGCCACTGTTGTGTTAGGTGGCATCAGAACACAGTGTGGCTTTCACACAAGGTCTTAACAGTGCACGAAAACAAGTATTCAAGGGGGTAAAGGTTACCTAAACCTTTTAGCAGTTATACGTCACAATATACAATACTTTTTAAAAATGTTACAATGGCTGGACTTTAATTTAAAGCGCATTTAAATTATAAAAGATATAAAGATTACTTTTAATTTTCGATTGATGCTTTACAGCAAACTAATAATACAGCATTATCGCTATTGCAGATTTGCAGTAAGCATAAAATACACATATTTCATTAGTTATATTTACTATATATTTGTATGTATGTGTATTGTTAGTTTTATAACAATTAACACGGTATCGAGCATAATTTAACAAATATTTGCAAACTGAAATAATCTGAATATATATGCATAACATGATCATACAAGTCACACACGAAATATAGGACTATCAAACATTTTAATGTCTGATGACTGCGATGAAAAATATTTCTGTATTAAATGTTTATGATGTACGATTCGCAAAAAAAAAAAAAGAAATTGTATTTAATTTGTATATATACACACTTGATATATTTTTTAATAATTGCTTTAAAACACAATCTATCTACATCAAGAACTAATTATTGTTCAAATATTCAGAGTGAAAACTTCAATTTCACAGCTCCAAATCTCCAAACACAAGACAAACCATACGCCTTAAAAGATGGCCTACATTCATTGCTTTTGAATTTTTTTTTACCCAAATGCAATGCATGACTTACTCATTACCTTCTGTTTTTGATGAACCTTTAGTTCATTTGTGCAATAAAAAAATACTAAATAGCGACCGCGTTTCTGACACAAGATTTAATAGCAAATTATTTTGTACCGTTAATATTTTTTTACTGTGGTATGTTTAAATACATGTGGAATTTAATAACTTTAACTCTTCATCGACGTGCATTTGTAGTAAATCATATTATATATTGCAACCAAAAGCATTTGCTAGATAGTTTAAAATGCATGAAAATAAAATAAATATTTATGATAACATCAAAATACTCATCTAAAAAAAAAATGTATGCGCTGCGATGGACAAAAAGCAAAGCTATAAATCATACACAGTTCAGTAGTATTTTTCACAAGTACGCATTTGTTCAGTATTATTTTCAAATCCATTTGTGAAAAGTTTGTTTGCTCCACAAAAGTCGTGCCATTTTCAAACAGAATTTACGCTTAAAGCTCTGATTTCTCTTCTACAAGCTACATTACAGTTCATCTCTTTCGCCGCTGCCTAAAACCTAAAATGGACGCTGCTGGCTTTGAGTTATCAGTGGCTAGGACCAGCTAAGGGTTACAGCTGTGCAGTTGTGCTCTTAGGAGAGAACAGGCAAATGGATCCATATTTTGGCAGACTGCCAGGAGACTCCTTAAAATACAGGGAAGGCCTTGATTTAAAATATGCCACACCAATGTCAAAGGAAACTACGTCATTACGCAGCAGAGGCTGGTGAGGTAAACAACCCACCGCTTACAACAGACAATGGCAGGTGCTGCTGTTGTACAGAGCAATGCTTTGAAACATGCTCAAATTTTGCTCTGTATGTACACAGAAATAACCCAAGAAATCTTTTCACCACAGCTCAGGAAGCATTAGAGCCTAGATGAAAGCCTGTTTTCTCCAGACATCATCATGATGTTAGACCTCGTGACTGCACTGTGGGTGGAGACAATGAGCCAATAGAAAAACGGGATGAAGATTCAGAGCCCTTCTTGCATCAGCATTTTCCGGCTAAGCCTCAAGTGAAAGTTACAAGATCCATATCCATGATTATCTTATGAAGAGATCAAAAATCAGTGTTAATAAAAAATGATTGCTGCTGACGAGTGAATGACAGCAATGAATTTGATTAGCCATTTCTCAGCATCACATCATGCAAAATTGGCATTGCAAGCCAGAGCTCAACCTCTGTAAATACTGGTGTGCAGCGGACTGATATTTCCCTCAGGCAATCACATTCACTCACTGCAGCACCTTGAAGCATTTCTAGAATTGCTTCTCTCAACTTTAAACGTGCCCAAATGCGCTTTAATGAACAGGTCAACACAGATCTTACCATTTGAGCAGACACACTCCAGCGTTGAAGACATGAAGGCATGGCAGGTGGCAAGAAACCATGGATCTCCTGTGAAAACAAAAGGACAAATCATTAACAAACAACTATGCGGCTTGGAAATAGTCAAGATACACACTATGTGGTCACAGAAGAAGAAAACAAAAGAATAAATCGTAAGGACAAGCATTAAATTAAAAGGCTTTTTCATTCTGGTTTGTTTGTAACATTGGAGATTTCATCTTACAAAACATTCCAACTAAATTTGTGATCAAAAAAGTTACAATATATAAATAGATATTACATGGCATATGTTTCAAGTATCACTGAAATTATTTTTACGGTTCTAAAAAAAAATAAATAATAAAAAAAATGTATGAGCTCTAGTTGTTTGTTATAATTACTTTAAAATAGCTGGCATCTAATTCAAGATGCACAAATTAGGAATAACTTTGTTTTAAGATAGTATTGTGTAATACATCTTTTATTTCTATTATGCATGCAAGCAGCAGTTATCACACAGTGAGCTAACTATACAAGCTAACTACAAATAAGGACAAGTGATCAATTTCCTTAAAATAAACTGATACTGTATGCATAACCAAAAAACAACATTTTATGATACATGATCTATGTTTTATGTTGTGTAGCAGAAACAAAAAACAATCGCAAAAAGGTATATTCTAATCAACGGTTGCCAATTTATGACTATGAATGTGAAGTGCAAAAAGTTACTGCAAGAAAAATGTATGAACCTAAAACTCTGCTGTCCAAGTCTCTTACCTTTCTAACTGCAATTCCAATCATTTTTTCTCAGACACTGGATCAGGTTTGGGACAGGCCTGCAAAGATACTGCATGTTTTAAGTGTGGCTGTACGCACCAGTGAAAACATAATCAACAAGTACTTAAAGGCCATTAAGGAATCTGAAACGACAAGACTAAAGGAGCTGTCTGACAGCAGTAGTATGTACAAAGTAGGTGCAAATGAAGAGATCTGTCCAGGCTGGTCACTGATATGGCAAACAGATAAACATCACAGGCTCACTGAGTGAAAATAACTTGTAATGTCAGAGTGAAGCTTTGAGCACTTTGGAAAGCCAAAGTTAATATTGCTTGGACCCTCCCTAACTGACAGAGCACTGTGGAAAGCAAACTGCAGCAACTTTGACTTTAAAAACAAGTATCTTTGCTTGGTTCAAAACATGACTTTTAAAGTGTTAAAAAAAAACAACAACCAACCAAACAAAAAAACAATCTTTCCTTCACTTTAAGTGAATTAGTGCTTCACCGAATTTGTATCAACATGCATAAAAACTTGACTATAGTGATGATGGTATTACAATTAGTTTTATTGGCTGTTACTACAGCATTGAATTTATTGTACAGCAAAAAAAAAACGAAAAAAAACTTAAAGTATTAACAATACTTAAAAAGGTAACCTGTTGCAGATCGTCTTTCCTTCAGAACTGATGAGCCATGCAATCTACAAGACTTCTCAAATCTAGGAGAATGATTAAGTCACTTTTTCACTGACTTTCAGTTAAAAATCCACCAGATAGCTGTCGATTGAAAAATATTAACTAAATGTTTTACAGTTGCTGTTTTACTTTCTCATCAACATGAAAACATTATTTCACACTGTATAAAATGATTTATGTTCACACTGCTGCCTTAACATGTGGTGAAGCACATTGTAAACAAAAGCTAAGTCGTTACAGGAAATCTGTTTTTCAGACTCCCAGTAAGATATTGTAATTGTCTAAGAAACGGCTATTATAAGTGTGTGTAGTGATAAGACATAAGTATATTCAGACACAATGCAATCTTCAAGACTATTGCTTTCCAAACATGCTTTTTTAAAAAAAGGATTCATATATACACACACACACACACACACACACACACACACACACACACACACACACACACACACACACACACATCAATTATAACGATACTAATCTTTCAAAATCAGAAGCCACCACAGACATTTCTACAACATGCAGAGCGATGGTTGTTCACAACAAATTCCGGGATACCCTGCAAGCATTTGGCAGTGATGAATCAGACAAAATGGCTACCAAGCATCCTAATAAAAGACAAGGGAGGCAATAGCAGTGAAACTAGCCAGGAAACAACTTCCATCAAGTTAAGACTTATATGAAAATATTGGAACTGCCTAGTTACTGGCAGGCTGCAATAACCACATGATGGCAACTGGTGACTAAATAATCATCCATTCGACTAAACAACAAATTTAGGTTAGAGGACCCCATTACAGAGTTAACATCCACTATCCCTTCTGTGTTCACTATGTACTCGGGAGGGTGATGTCTGTTTCCTTTAAATCCAGTGTTACACTACCCTCCCGATGCTTTTTTTCCACCTCACATTTATTCATATACGTCATGAGTAACAACAATGCTATAGCAGCCATCTTGCCCCAAAAGAGCAGACACTGGGAGGGGGAACAAGGCTCCCCAAGTCATATGACTGCACTGTCTGCAGACAACTGCAGTGACAGAGCAAAAGCGTCTAGACAGGTCTGAGGCAGCAGCAGATCAGGTATACATTCACCGTCGCACACAACTTACTTAGACTTCCACAATGTCATTAGTTCAGTGTTTGAGCCGTCTTTTCATTTTCTGCACACTGAGATGCAAAAGCTCATCATTTTGGGCAGGAAATAGTGTGACAATTGACCTCTTTAAACATATGCAGAAGCATTGTTAGACTGATAGAAGTTTAGAACATTTCCAAATATACCAGGCTCACAACCACCAATTAAAAAAAGTGATGACACAGCCAGAAAATTACATTTAAATAATTTTGTTACGGATATATATTAAATATACCATGAAAGAAAGGAGACACATACTTTATGTGATGCTGTCAAACAATGAGGAAAAATGCTTTACTGTACTTTGAAGCTACTTGTGGTGAAGTTGAAGATAATTACTGAAAAAAAAGTGATACTTGATGGGAGATGTAATCATGGCAAATTAATAAATGCAATTGTCTGATAAAGCCTATTAAGTCTAATCAGTATCACCCTACAACACCTCAATCCTTAAAAGTGAACATGCTATCCCTGTCTCAACCTACATTGTGTACAGCAACTAACCAACCTTGTACTGGTGCATGCTGCCTTCTGGATGGTGCACTCCTCTTGAACTCCAGGGCTGAGGGTTGATCCCCTGCAGAGCATAAACAAGGGCAGGAAAAGACAAAGCATTTCACACAGGAGTCATATTAAACTATCTCACCACCTGAGGACCACATGCTTTAGATTAGTTAACTGCACGTGTGCATGAAAAATACATTACCCGGCGCTTTGTAATCAGGAATTGTTTTGGTAGTACAGGTGAAAGGGTTAAAAAGAGAATTGACGTGCACAAATACACACACACACACACACACACACACACACACACACACACACACACACACACACGGGACAGTCTTCCCCTCAGGTGTCTGCTGAGTAACAGGTAGCTTAAGCGCGCGTGGGGTTAATCAACAACCACGTCAGCAAAGGTGCGTCACCTGCGCATCCTCCTGAAGTAGTGTGAATGAGGTCAAGTACTGAAACCAAAACAGCTACTGTGTGGAATTCATAAGAAATTAAAATATGTATATATGTATCATAAGCGTTATTTGAACGATAAAAATGTATCAGGCTACTTACAGTTTGTTACGGTAGAACAGCCTAATTCAAATTATAAGCTAGGAAACCGTTACAGACCAAAAACCGCACAGCTAACATTCACAAATAAACATCTTCTTGGCAGTAATGTTACGCTGCAATATCCACTGTATGTTAGGCAACTTGCACTCAGGCGCCTGTCGTACCTACCTGTGCATAAAGAAATGTCTCCTGATAGACTGCAGAAGAAAAAACTTTCACACCATTTATCTGAAAAAATATTTTTGGCTGAGCGTGGCGGCTCATAGGCGAAGGCGTTAGAAGAGGAGAGCAAAAATTCCCATTTCCAACGGGCAGCTTTCTTGCAAATGAGCAAAAGAGGTGTAAAACTCCATCTCCAATTTTATCAATTTCAGACAGACTCCAGACAGTCTCCAAGCGGTTACGTGCCTGCTTGCCTTGCGCGTGCACGCTGAATGGCGCGGGAAGCTGCGATAACAGATCCAGAGTGACACCGCGAGGACCCAATGGTAAAGAGGAGCCGAGTCTGGCATCCAATCACAATGGCCGATAAGTACAAACCCCCGCCCCTCCTCCTCCTCACCCGTCTGTTGACAGTGCACTGAATAAAATAACAGTCTGAGTTAAGCAGTTCATTGCACTGAGATGTGGGTCACTGACTGCAGCCTATTCAGTCTGGTAAAATGGCAGAGATGTTTGGTCTTATGCATTACAGAGAAATCATATCATATATAATTACCTGAGACATGTACATACATTATAAAATTAATTGTGCATTACATGGCCTGGATGTAATTAACTGCTGTAATCACAATCTACCTGTCTGATATGTTTTGCATTATATACACCATATAAAAGCCAATAAAGATGACAGGTTATAAAAAGGTGATAAAGTAATCAAGCGTATTTTCCTGTGACTGCTGGTGTTTGTTTTAAGTGGGAAAGCACCACAAACGATTTCTAGTGATACTGCATATGCTTCAGCCATTGTGTCAGTACATGCAATACTTTGTTTCACATTACCACTTACAGTTGACTGTAATTCCTGAAACAGTCCTATGAATATCAGCAATGTCTGCTGCCCAGGTCTTTGTCTATTTATGTTTGAGTAGTAAGAATTCATACAGATAAATAGAAAAAAAAAATATTTATTTAAAATGTATATCCTAATTTATCAGATCCAGTTTACCACAGTCCACAGAAAGATAATATTACATTCAAACCCCAGTCGCCCTTGTGGGATTGAACCAGACACTTGCACATCTGCCAAAAACAAATCTTCCTGTTGGAGTACATTAAGCTAATAGGTCTAATAAGTTATGGCCACATGGCAATACATTCCTTTGACTTACCCTCATTGAGAAAAGAACTTGGACATGAAATCTGTCTCAGAAGGTCTCAGAGTTAGTCTGCAGCTAAACACAGCACATAATGCTTTTAAAAAGATTTGATTTTTTATTTATTTACAAAATTATCTATTGCAGGCCTATATATTCCTACTCCACAGCACCAGTATCCCTTTCTCAAGACAGTTGCTGAGCCTTATGAATTGACAGCAAAAATGTATTGTCTCACACAAAACAACTTCCAAGTTGGCATTTAGATTCTGTCAAAGTCTACACAAGGCGTACAGACAAGTTTGTTGTAAAGAACCTCTGTCCTTTGGATGGAAAATAACAAGTCTTGTCTCCTTCGGCTTTGCACCCTTTAATTTGCATTGTTATGGAAAACCGCTGGATTTGGGTAGGGCACAGAATCATTGAGGTCACCATAATAGAGTGTGACAGCTCCCCTTTTCACATCTATTTGGAAGTAAAATCAAAATTCCTGGGAAAGTGAATCCAGGGAGCACAGAAATATTTCATACAGCTTTGGAAACAGCTGTTTAGAGTGAATATTTAGTAAGGTATGGAATACATATTGTGATGAACTGCACCTGCATTCATTTAATAAAAGGAGAAAAACTAGATTTATGAGCTTGTGCATGTACAAACATCCAAAATGTGAGTTTGGGAGACTGAAACCTCAGGATTTTAGAAAGTTTAGAAAACATGTTATAAAAAAGCAGCAGCACCGGGCCCCTGACATTTTTAATTTTAGTTTTAACTTGTATACTATTGTAAACCAGCAGTAACGAGGAAGTGTCTGGGAGCTTGCAATACTGTGGGGAATCTGCATTTAATATAATCTTATAAGAAGAGGAAGGAAAAATATTTGCCAACTCGACATCTTGTCTGTACAATCCACACAATCCATTATGATTCACAGACTGTCTTTCACTGGAAAGTCCCTTTACGCTTTCTCAAATTAAAAATCTCACGGCTGATCCCCTCCATCGCCCTGGCTTTCAGATATTGACCTTGTGGTGCTACAAAATAGCTTCTTCCTCACTGCGGGACACCATAATGAGCCAATACAATGAGGCTTCAGTTCACTGCTCACCTCTCTTTGGTGTCTCTCGGGGTCTTTGTTGACGTTTGTCAGCCCAGGAGGAATTTGGGGGGTTAGAATTCTGCTGTAGTCAAGCTATAGAGTCAGACAACAACTTTGACTCCCAGACCCAAGCAAGAAAGAGGAAAAAATTTGGTCAGAGATAAAAAGGCTTTGACCTTACAGGCAAGAAAAATCAAAGGAGTGACTTGAATAAAGATTAAGCAGCATTTTGAGTTCCAGCCAAAGTGACCAAGATCTGAAAAGGGCAAGCATTTGTAAATGTGCCGTAGCACTAAAAATAGAAACCAAGAATTGTCATATTTTTCAGGGTTTCATTAATGCAGTGATCTGCTGTGCTAGCCAACCTGCTTCAGTGGTAAAGACAGGTGGGACTGGTTGAGTGAGTTCAGTACTGTCCATACAGATGTCTGAAGGACTCATGTTACCTTCAGACAACAACACAAAATCTCACTGCTAAGCAGATCAGAAACCCCATTCTTAGAACAACCTACATGTTTTATCTATGAATCCTAACCACATGATAATGATTCACAAGCTACTATAGAGTTGAATATAGCAGAACCAGCTTGGGTCCGTGTAAGATGAAAATGTAATTGCTAACGTGTGTGAAGTATGTACCTATAAATCAGGCTATAATATTTATTTAGTTTTCTTTTTTATCCTTTTGTCTTTTATGACCAACTGCATCAAAATCTCAGTGAAAATAATGATAATGAAGGTGGTGGTGCTGGCTCACTAAGCATCTGTGGTGTGCACATTTGAACACAGGATCCAGAAAGCCATTGAGATGATTAGGCAAATGGTTAGATGGATGAATGGATGACTTTTCTGTACATGAAGCAAGATATAAAATACATAAAGACAAAGTAAGTACAATTTCAATACTTTTAAAAAAAAAAATAACATAAGGTTTGGAAGTCCATTCTTCAACTTACAGTGGTTCTCTTTGTTCTCACAATGGTTTTGGAGGGAAAAGGCTTTGCAGTCCGGGGGGGGGGGGGGGGGGGGGGGGGGTTATATAACTTCCTGGGTGTGGTTAACAGGATGACAGGTGATTTCAGATGAGGCGGGGTTTTCCTTGTGATTATTTCCTATATTTACTAAAGAAGAAGTAAACTTGTGATTAAACACTCAGTTTGAATCTCCCACAATTCTGTGACACATATCTGTTATGATATACTTGTACCCTTGTGTTTATGTAGCTTATGCACTTTTATTCTCATTTTATACCTCCTTAAAATAAACAGGAAAACAATGTGTGAAAATGCAATTTCTGTTTTGTTCAACAGAACATCCTTCTTAATATATCAAGAAGAAAATACAAATATATTTTCTTAGCCACACAGTTCTCACCAGAATGCCAGGATAACATGTGGTAATCATGTAGAATAATTACATGTGAATCATTAGCATAGAGAACAAAGAGAAACATTAATATACAGAAGGCTGCTATACTAATGGTGGCAACCATTAGGCTTTTTATGATCTATGTTTTTACTATATTGTACCACTAACTATACCCACTATTACAACAAAGGCCATACCAACCTTGAGTGCAAGGCATATGTTTAGAAAAATATTGGGTTCCAGTTCATAATACTCATAATATATTTGATAAATATTGATAATAGATATCCTATATATTCACATATATCCATAGCCTACATGTAGGTCTACTAGAATTTCTAAACGTATAAAGGAAATGCCCTCTTGGATGTACGTTTCTTGATAATGAGGCCCTTTTATGGAAGCAATATTGAACTGAACTGCATAATCTATCTAACTGTACAGCAAACGTATTTCCCACAACTAACACTTGGTATGAACTACGCGCAATTGTGGAGGGCAGATACTTGCCAGATTCATAATGATCTGCCTTCATATCGGACCTGACAGGGAGCTCGCGTTTGTGCAGCAAAAACCTATCGGCGGAGCTGGTGTTTCCCACCCACAATGCATCATCGCAGCAACCACAGCTCTGCCATGTTTGTACTACGGTCGTGGATGGAAATCAATGCTGCATAGACGCTGTTTGGTTGCTAGTTTCACGCTTTTTTTTTTTACTGTCCTACGAGTGAAATACGAAAGATTAAATGCAACCCCCATTTTTGTAGTCAGACTTTGAGCGGGACACGCAGTGCACCATGTCAGCCAACGGCCAGGGTGAGTAATGTCAGCGGCTTTTGTCGATAATGCTAAGTTAGCTTTGTAGAAAGCTAAGTTAGCTAACATAGCTAGCTACTGTTAGCAGTAGATTGAAACACGGTTGCAGTGACTGTAGGCCATAAACTGGACCTTAGCTATGGCTAGCTAATAAGCTTTACCCTGAACAAACATCCGTAACCATCGGTGGTTGACATTCTTGGTTGTATACAGATATAAGTTTCAGCGAACGGCAGTGTTAGCTTGGCAGCTAAGTAATTAACATCTAAACGTAATTAGCGACATTTTATCGTTGTTTAAATTATCTAATGCTGGTATTATCCACTGTTTTAGCGAATGAATTCAGGGCCAATTCGCGGGCTAACGTTAACGTTAGCTTTTAATGTTTCAGCCCTAATTTCCAGCTTGTGGTTGTTAACAGCTGCGTTTGCAAATATCATTAGCAAGTGAGCTAGCTAGTCAGCAAACTGGTGAAAATACACCTCATGTGAGTGATGTAGAGTATTTGTTGCGTCGTGTTTGTTACGTTGCTCTTGAAAAATGTTGAAACTGCTATAATGGCATTTTAAAATGAATAATGGCTCAATAACACCATGTGTTTGTACAATAATATAATAAATCGTTAGTCCCAACATTGCTGATAAAAGCTAGCTAGCTAACCATGATCCACTGAAGGCAGTTGTTCACAAAACACTCAGTTCTTTGGCTAATGGTGGTGTTCAGATATCCGCTTTAAATTATGTACTATGCGTTGGTTTTTATCTTCTGGCCTTGTTGCCAGGGTTGGGACTGAACTAACGACGGCATGTGTACACAGGGGTGCTACTATATGACGCACTTTACGTGCTGTTTTTATTCTACATATTCGTTGATTTTTATTAGCTAGTTGCTGTGGCCACCAGAAGATCATTAGGTGTCAGTTATATTCAGTCATACGTGCAGTTAAATGTAATTGTTTACCAGAAAGTTGCCGGAAAATGTATATTAGTATAACTACGAATGAGAAACTTGAACTACATCTCATTGTATAGTATGAACGTGGGCATTTCACTTCCAACTTGACAAATTGCTAACAATTGGTTTTGGTAATGTGTCCATATGACTAATATTTTTTCTGTCTGACCTTATGGTTAAATACATATTCAGACAGGAATTTAACTTGCTTCCAATATCTATTTCCAAAATTTGCCTCATGCAGGTTTTTCTCTTGGTCAAGTTGAGTAAAAGAAATCGGTTTTTAAAAAAAAAAAAAAAAAAAGGTAATGTAATGTTTGCCAAACGTTTTAGTTTGTTTGAAGTCTCTGTCTGCTCCATTAAACAACTGACTGGTGCAAAATGAATTGTGGGGCTGCTTATTAGCCTGTCATGTCCAAGTGGGTCTTGAGTGAAGAGACTGAAATATTAGACCAAAAGTTTTAGACTAACTCTTGGCCAGATACTTGACCTCAACTTAAAGCCAGTAATATGTTTTTGTCACATGAGACATTTTCGCATGTGATAGGAGGCAAAAACTAAAAAAATGTTGTCTGAATTCCATTTAGCTGCTTGGGTTTCAGCATCCTGGTATTGTGCATGCAGGCTCAGAACTCTGTTAGGAAAATTATGATTGTTGTGTGTTTTCATCATGTACCGATTTCAAAATCAAGCCTATTAGGAGACTTTGAAAGGAAAACATTTGGTAAGGGATATGTACTGATATGTTAGAGCCAGGAAGGTTGTGGCAGGGACATTTGTCTGGCTGGGTCATGTCAAGTTGGACAGATCAAATATGGGGATGTTAATGTGGCATGACCATCAGTTCTTGGGTAACAACTGGGACGAGAGTGTTCCGTATCTTTGTTAAAGGGTGGTGTTCAGTGATGAATTCTGTGTTAGAGTAGGGTGTCACATGCACATGTACTAAGTGTCATGTGTAACTATCCTCCATCCATGTGAGGAAAAAAGAAAAGTATAGGACCTCTTTATCAGTCTCACTCTGCTTAAGTTATTCTGTTTTCATGAGATATAAAAAATTTCCCTCACAGCTCTCAGTGTGCTCCCTGTGGAAACCTGTGTGCCATCGCATTTGTGGGTGTGTCTGCAATATCTGCAATAGTTATTCTATTTATACACAAACATGCCAATTTCTCATCTGTGCAGGAGTTGCCATTGCTCTCCGGCACTGTAGAAGGCACTGTGGACAGGACTAGAGCATGCATACAGGAGAAGAAGACAGTATGAAAAGCTGCTTGTGATTGTTCTTTGTTAAAACTTTTACAGTGGTTTTGTTTCGCCATTGTACAGCATATCTGTTACTTTCTTTTTATTTCCTTGTTCTTCTCGTCTTCATAGATACCTTGTTTACCTGATTATCAGTGTATTTTGGGAGGAGATGAGCGAAAAGGCATATTCTAGGTCTGCATGCTGACTGTAATTATGTAGTTGTGGAGGTTTGTGGATACGTTTGCACATTTGCAGATGTTGGAATGAGATGTATATAGTGGGTGTTATTGAATAGAATGAAGCCATTCTTAATGATATTGATAACACCTGTGTTTTTCCAACTATGGCAAGTCAACGTGTCTGCTGTGTCTATATCTGTGCCCATCTTCAATGGTTCAACTGTGCCAAGTGGCCCCAAGAAATAATCAGTGCCTCTGTCATCAATTTGATGTAGGGAAAGGAACGGATCCGGCCTGGATTTAATTTTTTCAGTTCTTCATTGTTTCCAACTTATTATATATAGAATAATATTCTCTGTTAAATAAAATACGTTTGTTTTGGTTACTCTTCCCATTTTTTTTCTAGATGTATGACTTTGAGGGATCAAGGGTTTCCCTTTCTCCCTGGAGCTCTGCTCCCTTTCGTAGAGCCAGTGTGCCAAATGTTATGTAATTGCAAGGTTGGGAAAGCCTGTTAAAACTGAGAGCATGCATCACATAAGGCAGGGGGTTTGTTGTTGATCTGTATCAGTTGAGGATTAAACAGCAGCAGCATCTAGTATGGCAGATACTGTGATAACAGATTCTTGTTGAGGATTAGGACAACATTATAAACACTTCAGCTTATACAACCATAACTCAGGCCAATCTTAATGTTCATTTGGAAGGCTGTTAAATGTTGGGTAAATATCTTTCTATTTGGATTCAGGCATGAGAGAGTGTACTAGTCTCAACTCTCTACTATGCTGTTTGTGTACTTTCAGTAGTTGACTCAGGTTGGCGTACGGGGAATGTGCTTTTCAAATTCTGCGTGTAGAATAAGTATGTCAGCCTATGATAATGTTGAATATATTGGCATATTGCATTGCTCTAGTGCGAAATCTATCAGCAAAATTTCCTTTTTGTTGCAGATTATGACTTTGATGAATATGACAAACCTGGTGCTGAGCGATCACGCAGGAGGAGAGGTGAAGATGATGATCTAGAGAGGTAAATCATCTTCTCATGTTCTCATGTCTCTAAGAAGAGTGCTGTATATAACTCACAACCTGCTAATGTTATCAAAATGAAGATAGGTCCAGTGCAGCTTAAAACTCATATCTTCCCATAAACAAAATATGACTGTCCTTTTAAAATCATATATCTACAAAACACTAATTTGTCGTACGCTAAGTTTCCAATTTTCCGATAAGTCAATGGCTTGAACAGTGTTCTTATTTTAAATAAATGTTATCATCCCATAAAGGAGCAGTTAATCCTTAACTTTGTCTGGAAAAAAAGTAAAAAGTAAAAACAGAGGTATCAGAAGACATAATCTAAGTGTAAAAATTAGTAGATAAATAAAATAATATAAAAATAAACATCTAGTCAGTACTGAAGACTGAAATGTTTTGTCTGATTCTGCTAACCTGTTACTGTCTTTTCTCTTTAAAAGTGATTTGGAAGAGGATTTGTTGGAGGAGGTAAGATTAAACAAAATCTCACTTTTTCGTTTACTTTGACATTAAGCTAGGCAACAAATAGCACTTTGCTTGTCAGTATGGTTTCTTTGCTCACAAGCAGGACATGAAAAATAATATCCAAAAAATTGGAACGTTAGTGTTGATAGAACATTTAGAAAATAGAAGTGAGCAGTGGACTTGTAGCAGGTGGCTCCTCCACAGGGGGAATTGTTGATGTGAACCAGGAGGAAGTACAGTGGACAAAAAAGAACTGTGTTGACCTGCCCAGATTGTCTTCACCACATGGGAATAGAGCATCCTTTGGGGTTGGAGGTGGTCCCCTGCCCGCACGTTTTACACACACACACACACACACACACACACACACACACACACACACACACACACACACACACACTGAGGAAGGGTAGAATACAATTGTCAAAGAGCCAAAGAAAATGTTGCTATATTTTTGTTTCAGAATCCCTCAGAAGTGTCTGATGAAGAGCTGAATGATGACCTTCTACAAAGTGATGATGAAGATGTGAACATGGGGTAAGATAATTACATCAGTGCTATGTGTTCAGTTTCATAATGTTTTCTATGTTTTACGGAAAGTGAAATGTTTTGTTTGTTTTCAGTGGTCAGGATATGAGCCTCAATGCCACATACAGCTTAGGCACATCCTATGACCAGCAGGACAACTCGCAGGAAGCAGACTACACAGATGACGTTGTGAACCTGGGTGCAGAGGGCTGTGAAGAAGGGGATGTACAGGAGGAGGGGTACCAGCAAGAAGAGGAGTACACAGAGGAATACAGCCAGGACGACAACACAGAGATGCCTGAAGACCAGATGGATTACACTGTTGAGCTAGCTGACGGTGAAGATGGCTACCAGGATGAAGTGTTAGACATCCAAATCAATGAGCCCTTAGATGGTGAATTTCAAGTGAGTTCTCACATTTGCCTACTCACATGTAAACGCCTGCGGATGCACACACACACACAAACACACACACATACGTCCTCCACCTCCTTTTTCTGTCCAACGCTATTGTATCCAAGAGATAATGTCAGTTTTCTTGTCTAGGTGAGGGGACAGTCAGGACTGAAAATCTATTCAGGAGAAGGAGATGTAGGTTGGCGTTTCTGGGCAGGAGAGGATTAGATTCATTATCACTTCCTGCCAGTTAATTTCTCCATCTTGCTGACAAAGTTTGTGTTGACAGCTTGTTTGGTGTGAAGTAATGCTCTGCTGTCGCCTCCAAATCCTTGTGCCATTGTGACCTTGGGCCCTGTATCTTTGGGGGAGTAAGAAGCTGCTTTGTGTTGAGGAGATGTGCTGCCAATCGACGGAGGTTAATGTGGGGGGCTTTTATCTCAGGCTTTAGACTGGATCTGATAAAGTCTCATGCAGGTGAAAAGATTATTGACCTTCCTGAGGACACCCCATACAGTTTTCTAATGATTGATGCGAGTTTCCCTTTTATTCGTTTCCCTTCCCTCTTAGCCCAGACTAAGAGGATCAAAGATAAGACCAGATCCATGTGCAAATGTCCGTTATGGTCCATTTACCAAGGTGTGATGGTGTTTGGCACCTGACAGAGATATATTAACCTACCTCCTTTCTCCAAACAAAGATAAGATGTTGACCTTCTTACTGAGGGTACACAGCTCAAGTGGATGCCTACTTTGGATTTTGGGAAATGTCTGTAGGTGTGGATGTGTATTTGTATTATGTGTAATAACTGTTTACAAGGTCACTAAACTGTCCGGCCTTGACATTTTGCACACTATGGTATTCAGTGGGTACTATGTGGAACAGTTTAAAGGATTAAGCTGTTTAGCTCCCTTGGGGCAGCCTGTCCATCCATCAGTTTACAGAGTGTGTTTTTTTTCTTTTCTGCATTAATATGTGCTGCTGTTTCGCAGGTTAATGGAGCGCAACACCAAACAGCATTGTGTGACCTACAGTCTGACCTTATTTAGCAATGAATTTTTGTCAGAGGTTGTTAATGCAGATAGGATGTTTGAATAACCAGCAACCCCTATACCAGTTATGGGGTCTCTTTTCTTGTTGATTTTCTGGAATGACTGAGATGTGTATTTGGGATTGTATGAAGTGGTTGTATCACGAGTTGAACTGAAATCTTATTATGGAGGAGGGAAAAAAATGATTTGTCATCTCCCAGAATGTTTGCATCTGTGCCATGTTTTTGGCATGGAGTCATGAACTTACAGTGCGGCCAATAACAGTGTGATTTGCGTGGAGTCAGTCAATGATATTTTCACCATCATTGAAGCGGGGAGGAGTGTTTTTATCTGTGCCTGCATTTCTGTATATCATGTCAAACATTTACATCTCATTGAATTTCAAATGCTGTCAGGAATAGTAATGAAGCCTTGCTCCCACTGTTATGGTAATTTGGGTGGGGGGGTGGGATGGGATGGGGGGTACATAGTGCCTCCCCAAAATCCTCTCCATAACATTTTAATGTTTGCCTTTATACTCTGTATAATTTTTGTCTTTGTCTTTAAATTTCTACTTATCTCTTCATTAATATTAAAGTATATCATCATTTAGCCTACTTTTATTTATTTTAGCCATTCAAAAATTGATGCCAGTTGAACTCATAATGTGTTCTTTATGCTTGTATATATTTGCCCTACATTGTGACAGCATTGCTTGTTAGGAATTGATGTTTTTAATTTCAACAGAAGCACACTAAGAGATTGTTTTCCAACAACGACTGAAATGCAGTCAGCCATTGCTGATCCTTATCTGAGCGTTGTTACCACTTAAGCTAATCAATACATGTTACCCATGTGATCTTTAAAGGATGATGAATTTCAAACCTCCTATGATGAGCCTCTGGATGAACATGGAGTCCAACAGGAGGAGGCCCCCGAGGAGGAGGAAGAGGTGGGGGGAGAACAGCAGCAGGAAGAAGAGGAGGAAGACACTGCAGAGGACTCTCAGGTCTTTGACACAGAGGAGGTATGTTAAGAGCCTCCACTCAACGCCTAGTTTTGTTTCTATAGATTGCATTTATTTACCACAAACTCGATTATTGCACACAGTTGTGCTCGTAATAAAAATGGTGAGGGGTATTTGTTAGAATGGTAGACTTTTGTTTCTAACCTCTGAAAATGTCTTCAGGTTGAAAATGAAGCTGTGCCTGAAGAAGAGACCAAGGAGGAATCGGATGAGGAGGATGAGGAAGATGAAGAGTCTGGTCGCATACGGTTCAAGTCTGAGAGAAAAGATGGCGCTGTTGTGCGTTTGGCTGATGCAGGCAGTAAAAGGAGGAACATCCCTGAAACATTAGGTAGAAAATGTTTCCTGCCGGTTATAATTTGTCCTTGATTCATTGACAACTAAAGTAAAAAGTAAATCCTCACATATTTTGTGATCTTGTGACCTCTAATCTGTAATAGGTTTACATTAATATGGACTTGAACCTGTACTTTATCCTAAATTAATATTTAGGGTTAATATACAAATGCTGTTTTCCTGTTCCACATATAATCAGAACTGTCAGAGAAGGCCAAGCAGGATCTGAGGGAATTTGAGGAGCAAGAACGGCAGAAAAGACAGAACCGTTACGGAGGCCGGGGGAGAGGAGGAGGAGGAGGCGGCTTTGGGCGAGGAAGCCGAGGAAGAGGAGGCTTCCCAGGCTTTGGAATGGGAGATTTTAGAGGAGGACACAGAGGAAGAATGAATGACCAGAGGCTCCCCTTGATGGGAAACATGGCCATGCAGGTAAACTACTGTACAGTCATCCACCTGAACAGCATAAAAGGGATAATCTATTTAGCTACACAGTAACGCATCACTTAGTACTGAATCACTCCTCTTGAAGAGTAGCTAAAGGGAGCATAAGGGTTTCACTGGATAAGATGATTTGAAATGGCTTGACATTTTCTTGTATTTGTCACAGTTACAGCAAGGCTGGGTTTCTCTGTATTTGAAATGTGTTGTATTCACTGCTGTTGTCTTTACTGTCTAAGACCTCCAAAGCAGTGCTCGTTTACGCGTGAAAAAGTCAAAACACTCTTTCTCTATATCAATGTTGATATATGGATTATAGCAAATCATTTGGCAGTAGTCCATTTAGACAGTATTATACAAAATTAAATTTGTTCTTTGCCCAGGATTTAGTTTCTTGTGGGCTTTTATTGTTTGATATCAATTCATGCATTTAATCCTTTGATTTACATGGCTCAGCAGTTCATACAAGACCCTTAAAAGTCTAAGTCACTTGAAGTCACTTGAACATGTAACTTAAATAAAAAGGGCCAGTGATGATGATCTTCAGTAACACAGTGGAAGGTTATTGGATTTAAGAACTCGACGAGGACTACACAAAAAGTACACAAAATCAAAAGTATTAATAAATAATAAAATACCAATATACCATTGTGTTAAAGTGATTCCTCTCAAGGCAGCATGACATTTCTCTCCAGCTCTTCATTATTTTAGGTAGTATTAATTAATGATAATAGGCTGTAAAATTCAAAACAAAACGGCAGCACTGGAAATGAAAATTTAAAAGCAGATCGACGACATGCCAACACAACAAACAATGTGCTGACTGCTGTTAATGAGCTTGTATTTTTTACAACATACTGTTGTAGCCAAGTTTAACTACTTGACTAAATTGGTCACTGGCATGTTTGTTTATTTGTTTGTTTGATTGTTTGGTAGTTTGAATAGATAGACTGGCCAATTATCAAGGACCCATTTTACACGTCACTTAACTATATAATTATGGGTCCAACATTTATCAGTTGGTGCATCCCTGGTCGATATATTCCAGTGCCAGCAGATAGCTTGACTGTTGGTGTTGGTCTTTGTTTCTTCTTAATGGCTGTAGCTCACTTTTTACATATTGTGATCCCACCAAGGTTGCCTTGAGTTTTATGTCACTTATATATATTCTCAAAAAACACGTGCACTTTTAATCTTCAGGGGAGACTTGCACTAAATTACTTTAGGATATCATCTTCAGTTTTGCTGGTGAATTGACTTGTTGGCGTGTCATCGCATGGCTGCGAGCAATGATATCAGAATCTTCCCAGAAAGAAATGTGTTTTGACAGGTTGTTTTGGTTTTCCCTCCTCTCCGTTTCCCCATCTCTTTCCAATTAGCAGCCACCCTCCAGAATGCCTCCTCCTCATCAGCCTCATCAGCAGCAACTGCAGTCCCAGCAGCACCACCCTTCGCGTCCAAGAGGACCTCCTCCCTTCCAAGAGCATGGGCGCCCACTGGCCCAGCAGCCCCTTCAGCCCCTCATCCCCCCACACATGGCTCACCGCTCTCCGCCGTTGCGGCCCCAGATGGAGCCGCCACCACGAATGATGAGCTCCCCACCACCCCACTTCCCCCAGCATCACCAGCAGCAACCTCCACAGCCCAAAAACATCCACATAAACCCCCATTTCAGAGGGCCCACGTCATCCTCTGTGCAAGGTAAATTAATCCACCATCACTCAAATGCTTTTTTTAATATAACCTCTATGGCCGTTTTTCTGGATTTATCACAGCACTACTCGATCAATAGCATTAAAATTGATTTTTCAGTCTTATTCATAAATGACAATTCTGCTACCTATGTGTTAGCAAGGTGATTTGTTGCATCAAGCCAAACTCTCCTAATTATATCCACAAGTTTACATCCCGTGATGAACCGTGCAAACAAAATGTGAGAGGGATATAAAATATAAAATTGTGTTTATACAAGGAAAAGGGTCATATCTGTTGTGTGGTTATATGATGTCCATGTATGCGTTAAAATAATTGATGAATTAAGATACATTTTTATATAGTGTAGTTAAACATCCAGAGGTGTATGGTGCTGTGACTCAAGTTATTATTTCAGTTACAGTTGACATTATTTCTAACCCTAACCCCTCAGCATATAAAGTCAAGCAGTTGGCTATAAGCTGTCTGTTTAAAACATGAGTGTGCCTTTTGTCTTGTGCAAAGTTGATGTTATAGTTCCATACTAGTATGCATGAAGACAAATAAAAATGCAATAAATATTATTCTTTTATTATTTCTTCTAAGATTCGTAGTCTCAAGTATGGAAATCATAATTGTCATTTTATCCATAATTGTGTAACCCTAGTTTATCAGCAAGATCTTCACTTGAGGTGCATGATGCCGTTTTGGCTGGCAGTTATCCTTACACTGTCCTGAAAGGTGTCTGGATTAGAATGTCATTTTGTTGTTTGGTTGAGTGACAAGTGAATAGCTCTCTGAGCCAGTAATGGGTTTATCCTCTTTTTTTTTTTTTTTCTGGCGGCATCACCATTCCGTTCCCTGAGATAGTTTTATCTGGCCTGTCTGTCCAGGCCAAGATTGAAATTTTGTTAGAAGTGTGTGTGTGTGTGTGTGTGTGTGTGTGTGTGTGTGTGTGTGTGTGCACGCGCGTGTGTGTGCACGCGTGTGTGTGTGTGTGCGCGTGTGTGTGTGTGCGCGCGTGTGTGTATGTGTGTATATCTCACTGTGTGTGCATGTGGGGGTTTGGGTTTTGCTCCTGAGAGGAAGACGTGTTCTGGAAGATCAGGGATTGCCTCTGGTTATGATTAAGTGTGTGTGTGTGTGTGCATGTGTTTGTATATATGTCTGTGTTTATTTAATTATATATTTTAAGTGATAGATTCCAATTGAATGTTTTCCAGCTGTAGATGTTGACATACAATTACAGTAACCCCTATTTTGAATCAGTATGCCAGCAGTATGCAAAATTAAAATGCTTTTATTGAATTGTATTGTGCCAAATGTTGTCAAACAGCAAATGTCTTATTCATTTGTATTTGTTGAATTTGGGAAATGATTCACATGCATTTCACATTTCCTTGAGCTCCCTGGTCTGTGCCCAGCTGTGTAAAGATGTGAGGAGCAACTCGGAGACAAATTTAAGATGTAGCTCTGTGTAACAGCCTTTAGCATGGAGGTGTCTAATGGTCTCCTCCCTTTCTACTATCACCACCCTCTCTCTGCCTACTGCCCCTCATTTTCATTTCTCTCCCCCTCCCCCCTCCACCCCTCTTTCTCTTCTCTCTCCCTCTCTCTCATTGCAGTGCCCTTGATGCCTCCTGCTCAGAGCCAGCCCAGACCTGCTGTGGGTCCTCAGAGGTTCCCTGTGAGTAGCAGCTGCTCCTCTCTCTCCCTTTTGCCTCACTTTCTCTCCCTCTCCACACGGTTAGCGTCCCTTTTTGTGAGGGTAATATCATTACGGCAATTAGACTTTCCTGCCCTGGCCAAATACTGTTAAAGCAAATCTGTAAACACTGATACGAGTCTGGCTGCACAACTGGAAATGCGTGATAGGGGCTTTAGGCAGTAGACTTTTTGGAGGTCGGGGCTGCAGTGGCGGGACTTAGTTAGCAACTCTTCATGGATGGGCTGGGGCTCAGACTAGCCAGCTTGGCACATAATGGAATTGTGAATCCAGGATATATTGCCAGTTAAAATTCACTTTCTACAAGTTTGTGTCCCAAAGGCATGGAGACCTTTTTTGAATGGTATTTGAATTAATGAAACATGGTGGTGGTTTGATGGGGCTGGGCTGTGAGCGTCTTGCCTTTTTGCACTATATATTAAGAAAGCTGAATTTCATGTCAGAGAAAAGGGATCTTAAGTCTGTGATTTCCTGTAAGAAAAGGTCCTTTATTTCACACACAAAGAACCCATCCAAGAGATGACAGAAATGCCTTTAAAGTAATTACTGTATTGCGGGAAATGGCTCACTAGCAAGTCAGCCAAAGTGCCTTAAGTTAGTCCGTCCTTCTAGTTAATGATGCCCAGGCATCAGGTGGCGCTGGTCCTGACTGACATCTTCCTGGAAAGTACATTTTATATGGATTTATGCAAATTAGCCATTGGAAAATAGCTGCATCCAATTGCATTCATGTGGATTTACAACCCTGTTGCCAAATGAGCCAGGCTTTCACATTGGAGTCAATCTTTGTCAAAAAAATTGTATTTTATTTACCTCTTTTCCAACCTTCAATGTCAGTATCATGCAATTCCTGCTCCCTGAGGACTGTGATGGTGCTAGATATTGATAGCACCGTAGCAGGGAGCTGTTTTGGCTCTTATCAGACAGTAGAAGGTGGGGTTGGAAGGGTATGGGCTGATGAACAACATAGTGTTGGATTCCCCAGCTGTCAATTGCATTTAGGCTGCTGTTGCCAAGGACACAATTTGAAATGCAGGTGACATACCAGCCGGCAACATTCCATTTAGCAGTGGGCACCTGATTACTCATGATTATCATACATTATCATCCCATCAAATTTAATTGTTAAAAGACCAGGCGAATGGGGGTCATAGCCTCTAGTATTACTGCATTAAATATTTGCAGGTGGAGACTGGTATTGAAATATTAATCTCAGTGCCAATTAAAGTTATTTGTATATTTAATCCATTTAGATAATGACACTCAGTTTAACCATGAAACGGAGATGCCACCAACTGCACTATTTGAAAACAATGTCAGTATGGGATGTAATTTCTAGTAGTCAATACCTTTTTGAAATTCTTAGCGTCTTGTTGTGCATTTTGATAAATAAATTCTTCCTTGATGGCAGTTGGTAGCAGTCATAGCTCCTTGATTCCTACCGCCTGTGAATGTTATATCCTGAAAACAAAAATGCTTTAAGCTCAAATTTCCATTCTTTATTAAATATGTGACATTTCACCCCTCTCTATTATATTTGTCATGGTTATCCCCTCATTGCTAAGAGCTATCCGAGCATCAGTTACATATTGAACAGCCTGCAGCCTTTTTTTAAATTTTTTTTTTATCAAGGATTAGAAGTGAGAGGATGAGCCGTGTTATTTTAGAGGTATTATATGGACACCAGAGTCCTCATTGTGCAAACCTGCCTGTCTGACCATTTAGAACAGTGTGATTGTGCCCACATTGTGCTCCCCTGTCTTTGTAAGCCCCTTTGATTAACTTTCTGTTAAGCAAGTTTCTGGGACTCTGGCCTTCCAGCTTTCTAACACCTCTCCTCTCTAAATACCGCCACACAGCAGTGGAATAAAGATGGATTAAGCCTTGATAGCATCTTAAGTAATTTACAATAAGCTTGGAGGAGGCAAGGAGGCCATTTGTGGAAGTGCCACGTGTTGAATAGCAGGTTAATTTTTCAACAGAGATGGATGTTTAAAAGAATAAAGGAGACAGTTATGAGGGGGATTCGAATTCCAAGGAGGGATTAAAAGGTTGTTATCTACTTTTCCTTGGAAGATAGATGGGGAGTAGTGTGCATGCAGTGAAAGCTGTCGAACATGCAAAGAGAAAACGAAGTTGAAACAAAGATGAGGGCATTTATCCCCTCCTAAAATACCCTTTCCTTGTTAAAGACAGACTTCTAGAAGGTTTATCAACAAAGCCTCAAGTAGCATTAATGCAGGTTTGCTCACAAATTCATGCTAAAGGGTTTCTTTAATATTGGCATGCATATTGATGTTTACAACTCATGATTCTGTGTCTTTTTAATGACCCTAGCCCTTCAATTACAAGCACGCCATGCCCGATGAAATACTCCACCACAAATTCCCATTTTTCATTAGTTTAATTTGTTTGTGATTATTGAGTTCCCAGTATGGCCTATAATTCATGAGTTTTGTGTTTTCCCAGGGACCGGGAGACTTCCAGCAGCACATGCCTGGTAATTTTGGTCAGCCCCAGCGGCCTCCTCATCACATGGAGCCCTTTAGGAACCAGCCACCTCAAGGCCCCCAGGATAGGGAGCCCCTCTTTATGACAGGTGAGTCTCACACCCAGCCTTGACGAGGGTTACAAAGCGCTCTTAGCATATTTAACCCTATTTGACAACAGCTCTGACAGTATACCTACAGGGTATGCTCCCAGCTTTGTGGTGCTGCTCTATTAGCAGCACTCATGTTAAATGCATGTGTGTATGTATGTATATGTATATGTGTGTGTGTGTGTGTGTGTGTGTGTGTATATATATATATATATATATATATATATATATATATATATATATATATATATATATATATATATGTGTGTGTGTGTGTATATATATATGTGTACATCTGAATGAGCCTTGGATACTTAAAACATGCATTAAACATATATTTCAGATTTTTTATTCACAGTGTTAATGTTGAATTAAATACAACCCACTTGGTGGTTTATCATTTCACCTTGATAGAGTTGTCTGTTCTTGTTTCCCTTGCCATAACACTATACATCTGGAGAGGGAGTTACTGATGTATTGAAATTGGCTCACAGTGCAAAAAACTGACATCTCTGTTGTGTTGTTGTTGTTTGGTCTTCTTGCTTGGGCACAGAGCGCACAGAGTCAACACGGTTTCCAGGGCAGCACATGTTTGATCACCAGGGCCCCAGCCCTCTGATGAACAGCAGCAACAACCTCCACCAGCAGCAGCAGCTGCCCGGACAGGGCCACATGGGCTTCGGCCCACCAGGACCAGCCTTCAACCAGCCGGGTCAGGGCCCGCTAGGACTGTTTCCGAGAGAACCCCCAAGACCCAACCTCCCTCCCCACCAAGGTCACCAAGGAATGGTCGGCTTGAATCAACAAAGTGGCCCCCCTAACCAGCCCAGACCTTTCATGGGCCCTCGTCAGCCGTTTGGCCAGCAGGGGAACCTTTTTCCCCCTCCACAAGTTCAGTTTGGGATGCAGGTACGACTAAGAGTAAGTGAATATTATAACTAAAAGATGTTCTGTGTAATTGTCTGTAAGTTGTGCAACAGCTGGGTAATGTTTCTTTATTTCTTTTCCAATCATGTATTAAATTTGCATGCCAAACATGATA
This sequence comes from Seriola aureovittata, assembly GCF_021018895.1. Lineage (NCBI taxonomy): Eukaryota > Metazoa > Chordata > Actinopteri > Carangiformes > Carangidae > Seriola > Seriola aureovittata. Next base: position 15,737,273 of record NC_079383.1, read on the forward strand.
ATTTGATCTTAGTATCATGAGGTTTTTTTAGTATCTTCTCTTGCCTTTGACAAATTTTGTAAAGGAGCCTGGCATACAATTCACATACTTTGTGTGCCATCAATGTATGAATTTTGGTTGGTTTTACTCTAGATTATTAAAATGGTGTTGGCAAGAGCGATGACTAGAGTACTGTACACATGAGTAAACTAGACTAGTTATCATATTCACTGCTACTGAAGCGAAAAAGACCTGTCTGTTTGGCATCTCAGCATTTTGTGGAGACATATACGTGAGCTCCCTCTAGTGACTGAATCGCCATTTTAGTAGAACTATGTGGATACATGAGGACACCAATTGGAGGTTAATTACATGCAGTAATTGTCTGATCCTATGTTGAAAATAGTTTTCATAAGAAATTATACAGTTGCTGTTTAAAAAAATTAAATTAAATTAAAAAAAACATAACAAAAAAAACAAAAAACAGATTGCATTATATATGTGTATGAACTGTGTATATATGTATACTCACATATAATGTAGTCAGTTTTTATTTCATTCTTATTAAACATATATGTAATATAAAAACTATTGTATGTGATAGCAAGTTCTGATTCTCATGTTCTAGTTGTCTTTTCTATAATTTCAGGGCTTAATGCATGGTCCTCCTGTCTCCCAGCTTCCACATCACGACCCTATGTCATCCCATCAGCCCATGCACCACCAGCAACAACATCATAGGCAGGAGTTACCCCATCACCAGCAGCAACAGCTAAATCTCAGTGAGCCTCGCCCCATGATGCACCATGGCCAGAATCTCTTCCATCAACAGCAGGCGCACGGTAGCCCCAGGCAGATGACTCCCCGCCCTCAGAACCCCCAGCAGCGCAACATGTCCAACAGGCAGAGGATGGTGAGAGATTAACATATTATCTTATTAGCATATTAGCATATTATCTGTTTTCTGCTCAAACTGATGAAAAGAACTTACATGGGGTCTGTATTTTCATCAGTGTCATTATAATTACTCTGTTATTCTGTCAGCATCTTTCCTCAGTAAACAAAATAGTGCATGGTGAAATTGGATAGATCTAAATGTATATTAAAATCAGACTAATTGTAAACTCAAAATGAAATGTTTACATTTTGCCCTTTCTTCAGAACACACCTGTTTCCAAGCAAATACAGCAGCGCAACAGCAACCTACGGGAGCTCCCTGTAGCACCTGGCAACACAAACATGAACAGTACCCGCCCCACTGCCTCCCCCGCTGCCAACGTCAGGCCTGTTGCCAAGGCAACACAGGGGGTGCGTCCTGGGCAGAACATTCAGCCGGTGCCTGACGGTGGCAGAGGAAGAGGCCTATTTGCTGCCAAGACTGAATCGCAGCCTGGGGGAGCAGGCAGGACAGTGGTTCGCAAGGAAATCCCAAGCACACCATCCAGCGCGGCACAGGTCAGCTTTTTTACATTAATGATAAATAAAATATTGAGTTTGTTTGCACAATGCACAAATTATTTAACATAACTGCTTATTTTAATTTCTCAAATATTTAACTGAAATGGTACTGTAAACTGAGTAATTTTCAGTATTTTTCCCCGCAAAATCCAGTTCAGGCGAGCTTATCAGTGTGCTGAAGAGGACCCCCATTTATTAAAAGACCAATCATAAGGTTGTTAATGACAGCAGTCTCATTCCATTGGAAAGAACAGATCAATACTATTGCATTTTTCTCTTGGGTTTTGACTTTGATTACATCTGAGTGTCAAGTAATATGGTTCAAATAGGACACCGTGGCTCACAGCTCCCCTTCACGTAAGTGGAGACAGGCAGTCATATTGTCAACTTGTGTTTTGTGCCACAGGACCCTGATGAGGATGAGGAGACACGGCAGTATCGTCTGAAGATTGAGGAGCAGAAGCGTCTGAGAGAGGAGATCCTGAAGAGGAAGGAAATGCGACGGCAGATGCAAGCCGGCGTCAGAAAGAAGGAGCTGCTGGAAAGGCTTAATTCCCAGACAAACACTCCAAGCCAAGGGCCTGCTCCTACACTGATTCAACCTGCACAGCAAAATCAGCAAACACACCCTGTACAAAAACAACCGCCACCACCACTGCAACAGCAGCAACAGCAGCAGCAGCAGCAGCAGCAGCATCCAGAACAAAAACAGCAGCCACAGTTACAAAAACAGCAGCAACAGTTACAGCCACAACAGCAGAGACAGTTTCCTCAGAGAACACAACAACCATTAAATCAGTCATTTAAGAATCCTAATCAAGGCACCCCCATCCCTCCTAATGGCGCCACTCAGACCCTTACTCCACGTCCCAATGTGAAGACACGCCTACAGATGGTAAAAGGTAACACCCCACAGCAACAGACCCCCGGGCCTATTCCAGACCAGCAATGGAAACAGCCCCAACAAAGTCCGCAGCAGCTGCAACAACAACAGCAGCAGCAACAACAGCAACAGCAACAGCAACAGCAACAGCAACAGCAACAACAACAACAACAACAACAACAACAACACCAACAGCAACAACACCGAAGGAATAGTGCAATGCAGAACTTAAACAGACCTGGCACTCAAAACAACATACCTGTAACTCCCTCATTGGGCCCGGCTCAGGCTCAGGCTCAGGCTCAGGCTCAGGCTCAGGCTCAGGCTCAGGCTCAGGCTCAGGCTCAGGCTCAGGCTCAAGGACCTAAACCTGGGGCTAAAAGAACTGTGATGCAGCGAGCCAAGAATTCTGGTGTTGAAGGTCAGCAGGTGCCGCAAAAAGTCAGAGTCGTCAAACTTTCAGGAGCGGTGAGCATATGATTTCATTTTTATCCAACACCTTCTTTTGCGTTTGGCTCGGCATTTATTTCATCCTCTACAACTGATTTTTATTCACTAGGGAAGCTACATAGTTTTGAAATGAAATAGTTTTAAATGCCACTGAAAGCCCTCACGCTGTCTATTTTGTAGTCTAAAAGATATCTAACCTATGGGGCTGACAAGATGATGTCTGTGTCATTTTGGCAAAATTGATCTGGTAAGAGTTTCCTCTCTAAAGCTTTGGGAACTGGTATTTAAGCCACAATGCCTTCACGTACATTTTACCTTGAGAACACAGAAAGGCTGTAGGCATTAAAGAGAGCGGTATGACATTTATCTGTAGAGATGGGGACACCTCATCACTGCTCTTAAAGGTTGATATCCTCTTTTAAGGGCACAAGAGTATTCTTTTAAAAAGATAAAGGCCTTGGAGAAGGTAAAACAAGAATGACAGTAACGCCAACAAAGTCCAGAATTACCACTGCCGGCTATTTTATACTCACTTGATAAGTTACTGCTGTGGCCTTAATTACACATTAATCTTTATTGAAAAACCACAAAGGCATGCATGTTAAACATTCATACTTGTCACTGATGAGACATGTTGGTGGGATGTGATAGTATTTGAAATAAGCCGCTTTCCGACTCCATCCCAGAGGATCAAGCCGCAGAGCCAAAATCGCAGGCTGGCTGCAGATGAAGATAACTGGGTGTCAGTGCCTTAATGGAAACCTGCGCAGAGCTATCTGATGTACCGCATCTTGGAGAAAAAAGGGGAGTGGGATGTGAGGTGGTGAAAGAGAGATGGAAACAGAAAGACACAGCTAAGGCCTATAGCTGCGATGAAAAGAAGATTCTCTAGATGCTCCCTCTTCCACATTGTTCTGCTGTCATCAACGGGAGCTTGACAATGTTATCTCCTCTCTTCTCTTTTTTTCTTGCTCTCTCTCTTCCTCTCTGTCATCCCTCAGTTGCTTTTTTCCATCAACCCATCTCTCAGGTGTGAGGCAACAAAAGAATGCCAATCCAAGAGCCTTGTAATTAATCTTTCTTGGTTGAAGGGGGGGCAACATAATACCTGTGTAAGAAAGTTGCCACTTTTGAGGATTTGGATTTGTATGGCTTAGGCACACAGATAAGAGGCAAATTATATTTTCATCAGGGATAATACAAAGCAGCACAAGACACAAAAGCCGGGGAGAAGGGGGGTGTAAGGGGGATGGGGTACACATCGAGCTGCTGTCGTTCCAGTGTAATGCAGCTTAGCATTTGATGGGTGCAATCAGGAGCTGTGATTTCTATAGGAGGGATTAATCCATTTACTCTCAACTGGGGACAGGTCAGAGATATCGCCTCTTTTCTTCCCCTGTATTGATCTGTCACATCTCTCCGCAGAGTCGGGGAAGAGACGACCTTCAATTCTTCCCCGCATGTCAACAGAGTTCAGCTGTGACTTTATTTGATAATGAGACCATCACCTTGTTGGGTTGATCTTTATTCCCCACAGCTTGTGCGATAGGGATCCAGCTCCAATGCTGGCACATTTTCAGTTTGCTTTGTAGAAATGGCCTTCCATTTCTCCCTTATGTCCATAAACATGACACTTTCCCTAAATGCTTAACATAAGAAGGAGTTTGTGAATCCTGCAAACAAAGATAAAGGCTGGACATTTTTTTCAGTTGTTAAATTAGTATTGTCCTCCATCATCATACAGAGTGGAAAGGGGCCTGAGGCCACTGGCAGCCCTATGCAGCAACAAGGCACCTGGCCGGCACCTGCACTCAACCAGGGCGTCCAGAGGAAGGTTACCATGACAGGACAGCAGCAACAGGGACCAAGCGGAACACCGCAGGCTTGCCGAGGGGGCATGGGCAACCCACAGCAAAACAGGGTATGTCATAAATGAGTGCTCACCGCCTTCTGTGTTGTGGGCATCAGCAACCATCTCACCTGAAGTATAGATATTTTAATAGTCCAGACTGTGAAGTAATGGCAGTTCTGATATAGAAGAAGCCAAAATGTCTCCTGTAAAGTTGTCCTGTGCCGCTGGCGCTACCCTGGCATTCAGCAGACATACCAATCGAGCATAGTGGTAATAAGACAGGACAGTATGCCAGGTGCAGGAGTATTGACAAGCTGAAAGCAGTGTAACACAGGGGGCTACACAAGGTCCCCTGGCCTCTCTGCACGCCTGTCACCACCAGGCTGCTGTCACAGTTACCATACTCACTGATGCTGACAGGGTAAGGCAGCCACCATAACGCTTGCATGGCTCCTCTCCCTTAATGCTCCCCCGCCCCCAACACACACACACTCACACACATATTCCCTCTACCTCCTCTCCTTTTCGGGGTCTCTCCCTCCTCCTCTTCTTCCTCTGCAGCTGAAGAAACATACCTCTCACTCAGGAGCTCATATGAAGATATGCCATGCCACATGCATCATGTTCTGATGTTGATGTTCTATGTAGAAATATGATAAGTCAATCACATGAAAGCGTGGCGTGTCTGAGGGGTGCGAAAGGAAAACATAGCGTTTTTAAATTTTCCTTTGTGCTGAGAAACAGTATAGCTCCTCTCCACACGGTTGAATTCAGGATTAAAACATCAACATGCCTGTTTGAGCAGGAAAAGGTTGTCTGTATTTTCGCCGCTTTTCTTCTTCCCCCTTCCCTCGTATTTTTCTGTCATGACGGCAATTTTTCTCACACCTGGCGTTGGTTGGTTGGTAGGTTGTCGTGTCGGGCCGGGGCCGAGGTAGAGGGGGTGGTCAGATGGGTCGAGGTCGTCCGATGGCCACCAGACAAAGCCAAAGAGCTGCAGAGAGTGAACGCTGTACCGTGTCCATAGAGGGCCTCTCCTCATCTACAACTGACGTTCAGCTGAAGAATCTTCTCAGATCCATCGGCCCCATTGAGGTTTGTATCAGATGCTTTACAACTTAATATTTTAGCGTGCAAACGTATTGTATTTCTGTTCCTTTCTTATAACTTAATATGTCCCGTCCTGTATAAAAAGTAACAATATTCAGACAGTTGGGCAGAAGTTAAGCTGTAACTAATGCCTTATGTACATATGTTATTTTTTTTTATATTTAAGCTACGTACCTTGTGAGGAAAACTTTAAAAAATGGATATTTATGTGTGTCCACCATAGTGGCAGTAATGAAATTCTCCTAATGTAATCCCATAGCGCCCTCTGTCGTAGTGATTAGGTAGGTAGAGAGTGAGCTAATCAATTTTCCTTCACCACCCTCACTCCCTCTTGTGGATAGGAGGAGTATCTAGTTGTATTAAATTTGTTCTTTTCTGTTTCTGTCGCAGATGTTCAAAATGATGCCACAGCAGAGGAAAGCAGTTGCCACATTTTCCAGTCCCCAGCACGCAGCAAGTTTTCAAATGAGCTTCCATAGGTAATCAATACTCCCTCTTCTTTTCATCATCTTTAAACACATGCCAGTCAAATGATTACGTATTGTGGTAGGTCTTTACATTTTGCCAATGTGATGGTCTTGAAATTCAGCTTGTACAGATTTTGCATAAATGTGTATTAGTATCCAGCCCCTTTTGACACTGGTTCAAACATTATCACAATTACCACACAGGCACATGATTGATTTGTCCCACATTGATGTGTCGCTGATTGATGGATGAGGAGCACAATAGAGCCAGGGAGTCCCGTTACAAGACGTCACTTTCTCCTGACATGGGAGCTTCTCATGCACAGCTCCATCTTGGCATAGGAATATTTCTTCAGCCTTTTGAGGTCACTCACAGTCAACGTCTGCACAGAAGCATCGTTCGTCATTCATCTCCTCTCGACTTTGAACAGTGATCACAAAGACATAAGCTGCGAGCACGCCTGTGTTTGACTTTGTCTACCAATTGGCCATTGTTGTAAATTGGCACTGGAGAGACACTGGACAGTTAATCCTACTTCGATGTAGTTTGTGATGAATGTTTTTGTGCATCTTACACGGACCCTAAGTAGAACATATCATGAGATAATGGTTGCTCCCCTCCTCAGTGAGATTCATATTAACAAATGCAAATGACACTTGAACGTTGTAATTCTAATGTGACCACTTCATAGTGTTATTTTTTTTCTTTATTATTATTTGCGGCTCGGTGTTTGGTTTACACACAGGGAATGGTTGTGGCTGATTGTAGCCAGCCTATTCATGTGGGCTCTACCCTAGCAGTGTTTGTCCCCCTCTGTAGATGGCAGTATTTCATTACTATTGGTGCTTCATTTTTTTTCAACCCAAACCTGCTTTTAGGTAAAGTGATGAATCCCCAAGCAAAGCAGTTTTTGGGTAAATGGCACTACCTAGTGGAGGACTAGCATACAGGCACAGAGGTGGCCTGGGTGGATGATTTAATAGAGTAGACATAGCAGTGACTAAAACCAAGTTAACACAGGATTTAACAGGATTTAACATGAATATGTGTTTTCCAAATTCCCTTTTAGTTTCGGGAATTGTGACTGTGTTGTGTAGATTTTGTGGTGCTTTAAGTTTCAGTGCTGCTTCTCAGACATTGTTCAGCTCAAATCGCTCATTAAAGTTAGTTCATTTGGTCATTTGGCAGTGCTCCTTGTTCTAAATGTTAGAACGTCTTTTAACTGTTTAATTTTAACACCTGGAATGCATTTAGGAAAAATACTTCATGCCTTTTTGGATGTATATTTTAGTTGTATGTCTGATTATGGAGTTAGATTTAGCTTTCTAATCTGTCCTAAGTGTGCCTTGAAGGAGTGTGTTTTTAGGTTTTTTGAGATTTTTTATGCGTACAACTTAAATGTATATTGTTGGGAATTTAATATTTGTATTATTTTGTAGCTCTGAGGGAATTACTTACAATTCTTTTCAGGATATACACACCTATGTAAATTATTTGAGCTAGGATATATGTTTGGCTTTCTCCTTTCGGAAATAACTGATCTGAATCTGTGTGACTATCACTTGGTAATTTGATGCCTTATCAATGAGCTGTATAATGTACCTGGAATAGCACTTTGAGCAAAAGGCCTTCACACTGAGCTAGTAATGTGGATATTTGGCAGAAGAGCAGAAACAAACAAATTACCTTAAATGTTGAGTTCCCCTTATTATGATATAGACGTTCTCCGTAACTTCTGGGCTCTAAATCATAATGATATCTTACTCTTACAAAGGATTCAAATTTCTTCACACGTGTGAGAAATTCACTTGTACAATCACTAATGCAACATATTTTTCTGAGCATGTGCCCTTGTTTGGGAAGTGCTACCACATCACTGAAACCTTTTAATTCTCTTAATACTTAACTTCCGTGTCATCATTTAACTAAATATAGCAAGTTAGTCTCACTTACTTTTTCAGTTATTCCATGATTTTTTTTCTACACACAACATTTTTGTCTATTCCGGGTTTAGGATTTGTCAAACAGAAAGTTCTTCTAAATATTCAAACATTGTTTTGCGTACTTTATTGATAGGGATGTGATGCGAGGAAGGTGAGGGGGCAACCATTATCTATGTAGTGATCATGTACATAAGTAGATCAGACCTTTGACTCAATATTTATCCTGTTAACATTTTTTGAGTTATTCTTTACTCATGTTGTATCAAGTTAAACAGTTTTATATGTAAAGATATGCTGATGTGTCCAGGCATAAATCATTTTACAATTGTTTTTGTTTTGAATTTAGAGCCAACATGAAAAAATGACTGGACCACGTTTCTGTTTATAAGACATTTGACAAAAAGTTTAAGGGAAAACAAGAAAATAAAACATGGCCAATATACCGTGAACATGCAGGTATGTAAAGCCGGTTCAACTTTAGCCCAAAGATGTGTGGTTTTGTGTGATGTCCATGTGTCTAGTGCAATGAAGTATCTTTCTTATTTGTGCCACATTTCAATCATTCGATCAAGTTCCTGGGTATTCACTTTGCAACATATCATATTTTTCTTTAAAAACTATCTATTACCTTGGGATTAATGCAAAACTCTTTTGAGGATTTTTATTATTATTTTTGTAAGTTTGTAGACTTAAGTAATTATACAGCAAGAAATTCTAGCTCAAAGATTAAGGGGAATGCCACTGAATTTTGGCATTGAAAATACTTGCTTCATATTCTTAAACAAGAGAAATGTTTTCCTGCAAATTTAACCTTGATGTCATACTAATGTGGAGCTCCATGAAATGTGTAAGATATAGGAATAGGTCTAGTAATTGTTACATCCTACATAACTTCACTGGGATATATTTTTCAGTTAGAGCAAACTATATCACATTAGAGGGTTAACATGTTGAAAACCACAAAGTCCTTATTTACTGTCAGAAAGTCAACTCCTGGCTGAGCATCTGGATGACATCACAGATTAAGTTCTCTGGTTTTGAGATTTACGAAGTAGTGGTTCACAAGTAGTTACATTTGTGCTTTCTGCATGTGTGAATCAAATTCATAAATTTAGTGGTATTTCCCTTAAATTAGATATTACTTGAAATAATTCAAAATCTATTAGGTTTTGAAATAAGCTGCACTTAAGTGATTCTCGCCAGTAAAGATCACTAGATCCTCAAAACACTTTTAATACCAAAGGTATTTGGATGAATGGGGTGTCTGAAAATGTCTAAACCCCTAAATTCCTTTTAGGTCTTGTAAAACTTGAGGTTGAGTGGTTTACAGTTTTTTGTATGTTTTACAGTTGTTCTAAACTGGCTTCTTTATGTTTTAATCCTTTTGTTTTGAGTTGAACTGATGTAGAGGTTTTTGTTCTCTTACAATGTGTATTTACTGTCTTTCATGTTGTGGGTTATGCATGATTTTAGTCCTGTGGTAAATCCTGTGGATTTGAAAAAGTATCGGCAATGCCAGTCAGAGAGATATTGTTATAAGACATCTGGTCTTGTAATTCCAGAACAGATTCATATTGAATCTATTTGTACCTTAATTTTAAGAATTTCGCACATATATGTACCTTGAGTTTATAGAAATGATGTTCTATATTTCTCAGAGGAAAATGGTGCTTAATGCCTGATTTACAGTAAGCTATTTAATTAGCAGGGTGATTTTCCAATCACATCACCTCAACCCTATGGTTGAGGTAGTTTATTTAGATATTTGATTCAGAAAGGTTTATCTGTCAGATGTGTATGGGGCTGTCTTGTGCTCGCATAAGAGAACTTCATTTTTGCTGCTGCTGACAAGTATCAGAATGTTTCTACCAGCTTCGGGTCAAATATGCAACACTAGCTGGGTTGAGTTCTATACAACACTAACTTGCAACTTTTTTTCAACAGGTCCATTTGGTGAATAAGGGTGCTGAGACTTTGCAGACCGGCTGAAATAATCATTTCATTCTTTCTTTTTCTTCAGGTCACATCCACGTCACCAGAGTGGTGTCACAACCAGTCATCAGTGTGTTGCTCACCCCAAATGCAAAGTTAAGGGACCATACCAAGGGCTTAGCATGTTTTAGCAAATTAACAAAGTAGGTATACATGCAGAGACTTGAAACCTGCTAAAGCTGGGCTTATGTTTCATGTTAATACTGTTCACTGTAATTTGTTCCTATTTGATTCTTATGCGTAGCTTCAACACATAAAATTTTAGTTGGGCAGTTAATTGTTGATGTGCTAAAACTAGCCCCAGTTTATATCTCTAATGTAATCATCAATTGCTTAATTCTGAAAAACCCCAGCAGGTCATTTAATATCACTTACTGCTATTTTGAAGACATGCCCAGATTACTTAAAAGACCTTTATATCTTGCTGGTATAAAAAAATAATTTCTCTGCTGCATGTATTATACAACACATTTCCAAAACTTAGCTTTATTTAATCCAACTTTTTGTTAAGTTGTGTTAGGCAACCAAGGAGATACAGTATGCCATCTCCAGTTTTGTTTGGTTAGTTGCATCTTGTTCAAGTTTACTTTTACTATAAACCAGATGGAATATTTTTGTACCAGCAAAATGCGGCGTTAAGTGTTTTCAAATGACCAAGAGTTTTTTCTAATTTACAATGTATTTATATTTTAGGAAATCAGTGGCTTAAATCTGTTACTCTTAATGTGACCATTAACGAAAAAGTCTAAAAAGTAGAAGTACGGATTACATGAGAAGTATAAATGGGTTGAGCAGAAGCATGCAAAACCACTGGTATGGTCCGACACTTGTGGTGCTGGTTTAATCACATTGGGCTGTTTGCACAGATGTTTGGTTTGGGATGGAACTAATGAGATTTGTCTTATGAAAACACACCTTTATGTGACCACAGTTATCATCACATCATACAAACGATGGCCTCACGGATTAACATATTAATTTTTCCACAGCATTCTGGTGCGAAGAGCCGTTTACCAGCTTTATCCATGAAACTGCTTTGTCACTTTTCCTGCCTTAACTCACTCACTTCACGCTTCAGGTTTTTTTTTCTTTTCTTTTTTACACCAATGCAGCCTGCGACCATAGGATGAAGACTTTACTTGAACTTACTTCCCTCATTAAATAGATGTTGCTGCATTCAGAGTATTGGGCCCGCCACATTTCCTCCCATTACTGCTTTTTCTGCCATCGCTGTTCTTCCAGCTTGCATATATTTTTACAGTTACTCATCTTTTCCTTGATGCTGCTGTTGTTGAATGAACTTGAGACTTCTGTATCAAGCAGGGTGGCCTACCAGGATTACCATTGTTTGTTAGCCCAGTGGCTGGAGGTTTCCATCTCTGTGACGACAGCCGGGTTCACAGAGCAGACACGTAACTCTAAAGCCGCTTTATGGCTTTCACTGCACCAAAGGTCATCCCAGCTTCTTGACATACATTGTTTGGTTGGATTTTGAAAAAGACACTACAGTGGTTTCCTCATCTCAAACAGTATGGTGCACCAAATAATGACTGAAAATCCAACCTATTGAGCTTTGACTGAAACTGTTGACAAAGCATCTTGTCTTATGTTTTCACCCTTCGCACTGATCTATCATATGAAGTGATCATGTTTTATGTTGGAATATTCTGAAATCACTGCGAAAATAGCTTTGATGCTGTAAACTGTGGTGTTTGTAAAGAGGCAAAATGCTTTTTATAAGAAATTGAGTATGTTTTTAAAGAGATGAAATATGTTAAATTTGGTACCAGTAACTGAAGGAAAATAAACTTTTTGACTTACACTGCAAAACGGATTTTGTTTTCATTGAGAAATTGGGAGTGGCTGGTCATTTTTGGAGTTCAAATCTATTTCATTTCAGACCTAAACAACCATGGTGCTTTGGTCAGAAGTAAATAGCTAGACTGGAATGGTCGTCAGCTGAAGCAGTGGTTCCCAACCTTTTTTGGCTGATGAACCCTTAAAATGAAGGACTGGCTACCTGCGACCTTTTGTCACATGTTGAATGTTATTTTTCAGCTGTGAGCAGATAAATGACACTTCAAAAAGTGAAGAGGCAAAACTGCCCTGTATTTTATAAGAAAAAAAATCAATAATTAGAGAAAATATGGGGGGAAAAACATCTGCATTTGAGTAGCAGAACAATGCATGGCTAGCATAGCATACATGGCTGTAGACCTACAATGTTCTCCTCATAATACTGAATTAGAGGCTAATGTCTGAGACATGATAAGAAGAGAAGAAATAGAGTAAGAAATAAAAGGGGCCAATCAGGCCAATGTTGAGCGTGTGGTTGTGATGCAGCTGTAGAGATTTGCATCCATGTTCACTTGAGCACCCACTAAAGTGTTCTTCAGATCCAGGACCAACAGGGAAGTTCTTGAGAACTCTGTATAAATGCTAATTGATTTAAAAGTGAAGGGTTTCAATTGTCATACATCTTGACTTAATCTGGCAACCCTGATATCTTTTCTATTTATATTGGTGAAAAATGTATAATAATGTACACAGTATGTCTCTTTTGTCCACCTGCTGCCATCAATCTACCCATTTTTCATCCATCTGTCATGAGTTTATCTGCAATATCAACATGTAAGAAATTAGTGTGTTTTAAAAAGTTCAGTCCTCTGTTTCAGTTTATTGACAGTGAGGGAGGAGGCAGTAGTTAAGGTGTGATAGCTTGTCAAAGAGCAGATCCTTGTCGGTTTTCATTTCCCTCCAACCTACCACTTACGTCTTGAACACTCTGCTGATTGCTGCCACAGAGCAGTAAATGTTGCCTTGAAAAAGTGGAGTGCTGCCTTTTGCAAAACTCTCATAGAAATGGGTAGTTTTGTTTTCCAGAATGCCAGACTGTTCATGTTTGCAAATGTCAACATTTGTAAAAGCTGTTGTTGAGCTCCAGCAGACTGAGGGACCCTGAGGGATTAGAGGAGGCTCTGTTTACCTGCTCTGAGGAATGCTGCCCTGCACGGACGCTTTTGTATCTGTCAGGGACCCAAGGTCACAGTGCCGGGAGAGATGGGCGGCTTTGTCCCTCCCCGAAGTTTCCACCTCACAATATCAACAACAAAACACAATGTGGGAGAAGGAAATGGAATTCCTGCTCATGTTGCAACAGTATTCAGACACTTGGCTTCAATGGCCCCTTTTACCTTTGATAAATCTGTGTGAAAGATGGCTTTTATCATTTTTGTGATTTTAGAACTGAGAAAACTATAAAAGATTCACTTTATTTGTATATTCATATATTTCATACTCCATTTGAACCTCTGCTTCTCTATAGACCTGTACAGTTATTTTGTTTGAAGCATCAAACTTAAATCTTTAAAAACAACCAAAGCGAGAGCCACTGCAGTTTGTTCTATAACCCCTTCAATCTCCCAATACATTCATTTATTTCGTAGTGAACTTAAATAGCAGATTAAGCTCATTTCTTGCTATAAGTATAGGCAGTTCTCTTATAAAAAAAACTATTTACAACTCCCAGCTGTAGAATGATTTTTTAAAACATTTCTCGGCAGCACTATCGGCGATTCACCACATGGTGTCGCACTTGCACAACTTAACAACAAGGCAGCTGGGGGGGAGACTGATGCTGTAATCAATTTCAGAGAGATATGTAGCCTTACAACACCAAAGCACATCTCAAGAGGACACACATACATCACTAAAACCTCACTATTAAGTGCTACATGCACACTCTAAGTCCCTATGAAAATATTGGAGGATTATAGCGATTTGTTAAGACTAACAAATGTTTTACTAAGCTGTGATTTAGACTACAATGACTGTATTTCTTCTGATGGAGCAATCTGACCTCAACCAGCAGACACCAAGAAGCAGATTTAGGGCCAACAAACACACTTCTGTTTAATTTGTCTGCAAGTTAGAAGTTATTTGCGGAGGGCAAACCTCGTTAAATTTAACATGGACTCTCAACATTTCGCAAGCATGCAAAAGGTAGTTCAAAGCGCAATATTTTCGCCATTTTGTAAAAGCTAGCAAAGAGGGCGAAATTGTTTGCTAGCTTTCCCAGTGGGCTAAACTCCCTCAGTTACCATGTAAAACTTGCCACATATTAACTATAACCGTCTAGAATGAATGCTTTGTTCATTATAAAAGATAATTGGACCAAGAAGGAAATATTAACACAACCCTATAACTGATTTGTTTATCAATTAGCTGTCTTAACAACTAATTTAAGACCTTAATATGGCCATAAAATATCTCATAATATTGTTCAAATGTTCCTCTTTGTGTTTCCTGTGAAGCTCATTCAGACAAAGACATGTAACAACTGCAAGTTTGAAGATTTTCTTTATCTCATTTTGTAATAAACATATAAATAATAAACTCTAGACATTTTTGACACATCGCCCTGTTATGAAAGTTAACTGGTATGGTCTGGCTATATAGACTATCCAAACTGTGCATCTGCCGCAGGTCATTTCTATAAAACTATTTCCCTATTACAAAATATGAAAAGAAAAATACATTTTAGTACATTTACAGGAGTTACTTATTAATTTATTTAACGAAACCGTTTCAGTACTACTTTAACTGTTACTGAATTGTCAGAATCTGCATTTAATATTTTTCTCAGAAGAAAACAGAAAAATAGAAACACACAAAAGAAAAAATGCAAGAGAATGCAGACATGAGGCAGAATATCTGTCCCTCTCCGACAACTTAAACGAACAGTTTCCAAAATAATAAAATTCTTAATAAACCAAGCAGTACAAGATTTTTCCAATACTTTCCCAACTACTGTATTTAAATTAAAATATATTCTCATATCTTACACTATTTCAAATAACGAAATGTGATTCGGTAGCGATCTGTCAAAATCTAATTTACAATTCTGTGTATAAAAATATAATTTATGGAACCCCGCGAAGTTTGTTCTCCCCAAAATATAACAGTCAGTTGCACATATATGCACATATGAACATTACAACCTGTCAAAGTTAGCTCCTTTCTACATGGTCTTCTTTCTCTTTGCGCAGTTTTTTTTTCTTTTTCAGTTTTTTCATTTTTTTTCTTCATTTTTTCTTTCTTTTTTTGCATTTGAGATATACAAAAATAGATTATGCACAATTTGCTGCTCACACCGTTTCAGAATCCATTTGTGTGACAGCAGCGAGTTCACATGAGAATAAATTATTCAAAGAGAAACTTTTTAAGGCTCCATTCATTCTTTGAAAGGGGACACATCTTGGAAAAGTCACTGAAATAAATATCCCAACTCCGCTGGGGCCTTTTGTCTTGTTTGTCTGTTTGTTCGTTTTTTAATTATTATTATTATTTTATTTTTTTAATCTACTGAATAGTTCGTGTGTCCTACATTTAAGTCCCATTCTGCTCCTGTAGTAGAGGTTTCAACTCGGGTATACTGACATCCCAAGTGGATGAATCGAGTGGCTGTCCAAGAGCCATGTTCCTAATTGATAAAGGATCTTGGAGTACCAGTGCACTCCGTCGTTCTGTGCACTGGCTTGAGGCTGGGAACTGAAAAGCAATGAGGACACCCAGTGGGCGAGCCTGACAGGTGCCAGGGCCCAGTGCGCCAGGTCATGGTCTTCAATCGCTGCGTAACAAGACGCAAGGACCTGGTCCACGACAACGGTCCCCTGCACGGTCACCGGCGCAAAGGAGCCGTCGTGCTCTTGTGTGTAAATCCGTTTTACGGTCACAGGCTGGAGTCGACTCCGCTCGGGGTCGAAGACGAACACCTTTTGTCCAGGTTGGACTTGGCTGGCGAAGATTGCCGACATCCGCTTGTCCACTTTCTCCGTGTGGTTGTTGTGGCCGACGAAGAGGAGGTGCGCGGCGGTGAGGGTGATTTTCTGGCCCGAGTCGGTTTCGATGACGTAGAAGAGCCTCTTAGTTGTCGAGTCTTGGTCTATGAACATGATGAAGTCGGTGTAAATCATGTTTCCATCCTCATCTGCTGCCAGCACCTTGTCGCCGGTCTGGAGGTCTTTGACCGCCCTTTTGGTACCATCCTGAAGGGTGACAGTGGAGGAGCCTGGGAAGCAGCCACCCGATTTTGCTGCCACTGAATTTTCTGTTAAAAGAAAAATATATTATGGCGTTAAAAAGTGAAATTTGTCAAAACATACGATTTTACACCATCAGAAAATGATTAGGAGCCTATTCATGACTGAAGCCATTGTGGTTCTGCAACATTAAAAAAAAAAAAAAAACATCTTAGAAACACACACAGTGTCCTAAAGCAGTGATATTTAAAGCTTTTAAACACTTTTAGGACTTAAAGATAAGAATCACACGTGCTTTTACGCATTCCAGTTAATGACCACTGCTCCATTCAAAAGCCCATTCAAGAGAATCTCTTTTTTTTTGTTTGTTTGTTTTGCTCGTATTTGTGTTTTCTCCTGCCTCCACACATCGTGGTGGGCCATATGCATTTTGCATAATGATGCCTGTCGGCTCCTCCAAGCCAAATGCGTATTGGCTTGGACCACGTTGTCTGAGACGAGAAAACTGAAAGCCTTGGCTCATCTATTCTTAATTAAAAAACCCAATAAAGAGCAGGCATTGATATTCTAAATCAGCTTGTGGATCGAGCTACTCTCGGTAAAGAACACTTACGCCTTTCCCAGCTACTCTTCCCATATTTACTCAGGTGCAGAAACCTCTATGTGACAATTCACACAAATAGGCGACTCACAACTACTATTTACCCAGTGGAGCCACTTTTCCAAGCCTCTCGAGTCGTAGATTTGAATTTAAATGAGGGCCCGGACTCTTAAATGCTTTCTGTTGTGCAACATCAATGTCCCCTCTTTCTACCACCTCTCCCTGCTTTGTTGTCAGTCTTGATGACAATAATTTTGGCCTTGGTGGAGCTCTCCACATACCAGTCTCTAGGATCACACTGTCCTACACACAGAAAAGGCGGTTTCCTACTCAGAATTTGGGGCTTTTAATCTTCTTTTAAGATTCCCGAGCATGAAATAAGGTGACAACTGAAAACCAGATTTACCCCAACCAATTCAACATTGTTCAGCCAAATCCTTTTGGTAAAGTCGCATGACCCCTAATGACACGTCGGCCTGGCCCATACTGTGATCTCAAAACGTGTGTGCTGAATGATAAATAAGGGATTTATCAATAAAGTCTGAGCTAAGAAAAAGTGCCATGGTTCATCAATCAGTGAGAAGAAATATTTTCTAAGCCCCGTAGGTGTCCCATTGCTTAGTGAAGGCCTAAGAGGAAGATTATTTCAGCCAAAAGTGAGCCACAATAAAGGTCTTAAAATTAAAAATTAAATGTCAAAGCTAGAGCAAATGAGATCCAAAATAAAGAAGTTAACAGGCAAGTTTTTTTTTCTGTTTATCCCCTATATGACCAAACCCAAAAATGTTAGGCTACCTAATTTAGAACTAACAACGCAACTTGCAGAATCTTATTTTGGCTGCAGCTGCTGTGCAGAAATCCACAGAACAAAATGATTTGCTTTTCTGGGTCACACTGAGGAGCCTTGTTAGATTATGGCCGTGGTTCCCACCAGGAGACAGTGTGGGGCGATGTAAGATCAAGAAATAAGCTGCATGGGAAATGCTCATAACGCCACAGGCAGGGATGTGCCGCATACATCATTCATGGAAATATATATTTACATTTTCCGACTCCAAAAGCGACTTAAAATTAATCGTTATGCTGCAACTTTTGGTTTCTGCACTTCAACTATCTCGTCAGATAAATATTGAGATCTCGCTTGTTATTAATCATTCAATGAATGATACTTTTTTTGCTTTATAGCTGATCATCAGCTGTGCAATAAGACACACTTTATTACACGTCTTCTCTCACATGTAGTTTCTTGGAGCTTGTGAATGTGGCAGCTGATTGGTCACTGAAATCAAGTTGTTTTTTTGGACACTTGCATAACTTGCTTAACTTCATTACATCTAATCTACTCTTTACTCACAAGCAACTGATGAAAGTCTGATTTTGCATGAACCTTTCCTAGGAGATAAAGCAGGGCTGCAGTTTCCCTGAGCTGCACCTGCTCTTTTAGATGATTACAATCGCACCTGACGGAAAATGAGCGCTGGTGATAGACTTGGGTCATTTTCTCCTGCAGCCAGCATCGTGGCGCGCATGAGAGATTTTCTAAAGGCACAACAAAGTGGCTTTCCTCCCGTCCCGCAGTCATTACCTGCTTTCACAGAGCAGTGAATGTGGGCTTTGGATTCATAATAGACCCAGTCGAATCCGGCTTCCACCGCCAGCCTGGACAGAGTGCCGTATTTGCTCTTGTCTCTGTCTGAGGTGGTGATGTCCACAGCCCTGCCCTCGTAGTGAAGAGACTCCTCAAAGTGGTGCCCGTCCTCGTCCCAGCCCTCGGTGACCCGCAGCTTTACCCCGGGCCACTGGTTCATCACTGAGATGGCCAGCGAGTTCAGCTTGTCTTTACATCTCTGCGGGAAGGAAGAAATGGATCAGTTAGTCACCTGTTGTGTCATAGATTGGGTCGTAGCTCGCAGGTATAAGCTGCCCTGGCGCGTAAAGTGAAAGGAAGCCTGAGTTTAAAATAGCATCTGCCACCACAGTCTTTTTTTTCTATTGACACATTTTTGTTGCCAAGACTATCAGGTGCTCATAACTGTCTAAAAATATATCATCTTTTGGTTAGAGAAATAAAATATTAGACTGCATGCGCCGCACTTAGAGGGTTTCTCCTTATACCCCCCCCACCCCCACCCCACCCCCAAGAATATACCTTCCCGACAGATTCATGGGATGTTTTCTTGATCTCTGCTGTATCTTATATAATAATAACAATTAAAAAAAATCATATCTGGGCTCACTGAGGCCTCGCCCACGCCTCTCCATCCCCACCTGACGCCCCTGATTCCTCCCAGCTGAGGTGAAACACACTGCAGCTCTGATCCTGAATGTGAGCTTGCATTTCTCAGTGTGAGCAGCAGCGTCAGAGGGCACATCTCGGATAAGAAAGCTGCTGATGAAATATTGATAAGGCACCGCATTCGCTTCACTGGCCTATAACATATGGGTCTTTGGTCTTGGAAAGGTGCGAGCAGCGTCCCTTTCTATCCAAAAAAAAAAAAAAGTGTTGCATTGAGCACAACACGTATACATTATATATTCATGAGTTTGTATTAGGTCATGAAATCACCGACTTTTTTGTTGGTTGCAACTTGTCTGTTTTCTTTGAATAAATAATTGATATGCAGATGATATGAAGATGATCTTCAAGAGCAGCTGAAGCCTTAAAATATCTGGAGTTTGTCCTATAAATAAATCGTCGCACCCCAACCTCTCTGCGCTCTCTCAATGAAGATGCTTGGCCTTCTCCAAGACAACTATTCTCAACACTCAACCAATATGTCAAATAAAACATCACAAAGAGTCTTTTCAGTCCAACCGCGGAGGGAAACTTTCATTATTCTCCTCCTGCAAAGTCTTGGAAACGTGACATGCCTCCTTAAGTCGTGGTGTTTTGGCTGCTGACTGACAGACTTGTGAAATATCCAGGGATGGTATGGGCGCACAGAGAAGCGTCTATGTGTGACCCACTGTCCTCTTCCCTTATGGACAGGCTGTGTGTCCTAAAGGAAGAATGTTCACACAGACCCAAAAACTCGTATAACAAAAAAGAAAAAAAGAGGTTCCTCATATATCAGTGGCTGTTTTATGAGGATATCACACTTGTAGAATGTGTTGAATAAAAAACAGCTCCCTAAAAAACCTCCCACATTCTGAGTGGGTTTGTCGGAGTCAAGAGCCGTAAAGCTTAACCTATTTATTAATTCATTAGGTCGTGTGCCGCAAATCAAGCCAAATTCTGCTCAGCCACCGTGAAGCCCAGCAGGGTGCCCCGGACCGGCGCTTTGTGCTCGGGGTAAAGTTGTTCAACAGCCTCCCTCTTAATCTTTTCACAAATGATTTGGTTAGAGGAAACACTTATCAGCTACCTGTCAGTGCAAACAAGCCGCCAGCTCATCTCTTTTCCGACTCGTTTGCACTGTGGGCAGGGACTGCAGGCTCCTAATAGTGCTACACTGCAAAAAAATAAACACTTCTAATCTAGTAGGAACTTTTCTTAAACGATAAAAGTAACCTTTTCCAGTGAGGGTGGTGTGATTTCACAAGGCAAATCGTGTGTTTTCTTGAATCTTGAGTCGTTTTCTTGTCACAAAATCTACCCAACACCTTATTCTGCTTTATAGATTGTCTGGGAAATTCTTGAAACAAGGGAAACTTCATTAGAAATAAGTGGAATTTAGGAGATCGAGCAATCTGGCTGCTCGACCATGGAACATTTCCACTTATTTTGTGTCAGATAATATTCTACTACTGGAAGTGCATCTGGCATTTGCGGTTGAAGATGGACATTTTGCAGCTCAGCCTCCAAACTGATGCTCCTGCTCACTGTAGGCCCCCGTCACTTCAGGAAACATCTATATATCCATCTGTAAATGTCTGTAAAACACCTCTCCTGGCAGCGTTCCTGGGAGTGAGCTGTATCTTAATAGTTAAGGGAGTAGGTGCTTGTTCAAGCGCTCCTTCAAGTATCAAATATTATAGTCATGATTAGACCTCAGTGGATTGATTGATTGATTCACTTATTGCACACACCTAGGGGAGCTACAGCGGGCACGTGCCTTGTTTCATGTATGCGTACAACATCAATTTTCTACAACGCATGATAACGTGTAAAGTTCATTATATTAATGCGTAAACCTCCGTGCGTAAAAACCCACCGGATTCATGCGTAAAGCCGCGGGACAGCGCAAAGACTGTTGGCACAGCGTAAATCCTCATGTGATAATGCTTATGCCTTTGTCAGAGTAGTCTAAAAAACCGCTACAGTCACTCTCATTTGAATGTACATGCTTTAATTTGATGGTTTTGCAATGGCACGTACGATAAAGAAAATCTCACCTGTTTTAACTTACTATGGCCTCCCGCTGACCAAAGGTCATAAGTTCAAATTGCGTCTCAGGCCCAGTCAGGGGTGCCTAAAAGCCCTTTCATGTACATTTCACACTTAGAGTCGGTCGTTGGCTTTTCTGTAAACGCTCGGATGCTGAATGGGAAACGGATGATGAACCAGAAGCCGCAACTACTCTGATTAAAAAAAAAAAAAATATATATATATATATATATATATATATATTTATATATATACCTCTGTAAAACAAGAAACATCTCTTAAAATGTTATTTAAAGGCTCCAAAACAGACAAAACCCTTTGTCAGAGGATTTGCCACCTCGTTTGTATGATTTGATACAGACCTGCAAACACAAGTGTTTATACAGCAGGTGGGGCATTTGACTCAGATTGAAAGCCTTATAATGAAGACACGTTTCTCTATATTCTCACAAATGAATGAAATAAGAGGCAAATGAAGCCGTTCTTCTGTTTTCTGGAAACCCTGGAACCTCCACGAGGAACCCTATGGGGGAGTGGGGGTGGGGGTTCCTGAACCCCACTTTGCGCATCACATCCCCACGCGCCTGTAATTTCATGATCTGTGTGTATGAGAACCTATAGGTTTATGACAGAGGAGATGTGGGGAGGGCTGAGAGGGACGCCGAGACCGCACGCACAGTGAATATTTCATCGGAGCTCGTGCTCATGCATGGTGCGAGGCACGGGTTCAGGGACTCCGGCGCGCGCCCGGCGTCATCACCACCAGCACCACCACCATCACCACCGGCATTTTATTATTACTGAGCCAGTATCACCCAAGCGCTTTTAATAATTCACCAGCATCTGAGTGCTAAAAGTCATGCTGAAGAGACGCGGCATCCTGCAGCCTACATCTCTCCGACGTCTTGTGAGCCTCATCTTATCTGTACTGAACTAACTGCCTACATGAGGATGGAGTATTTAAAAAAGATGTCATCTTCCATGCAAGTGCATTTGTAAAAGGCACCATCACCTCTGTGCGCCTCGCTCCTATAATTGACCGAGTCCCACCCATTTATGAAGTCCTGAACACTCTCAAAGAAATGTCACTGTTTTCATGCACTGATGCACACCATACGAAAAGCTAAATTACAGCAGCCTGTGCGAGAAAATGTCTGAATGAGCCACGCCATGCCTGAATAAGCCCGGCTGTTTGAATCGGTGCGCATCCCCAGGGCTGGAATAAAGAAAAGGCGCTTTAAACAAGCTGTAATGTAAAGCTTCAATATGCAGCAAACACTGAATGTCTTCATGAAATATAAGGTAATATGAATGTACGCCTATAAGGCAACAAATACTGTTTCACAGAGATACAAATATAGATATGAGGAGAGGGGCACATTAATATTTTAAATACACTGTCACAATCATGAAGGCCGAGTGTCCTGACTGTCCGCCTGCACATTACTTCTCCAGCTGGATTTCTACATTCGCTTCAAGCCTGCAGCCTTCGAAAACTCCCATGCTGGTGCATAAAGCGCATCTGCTTTTACAGTGAAGTTAAAAGGCTCAGTGTGAAGAGTTCAGCAGCGGGTAAAAACAGACTTCACTTAAGGTGCGCAATCAGTCTGACAAGGAGGTTGTTGCAGTGCGCAGTGATGGTGCGTTAGGAGACGGGCAGTAGGGGAAAAAAGGTTATTCTGTCTCCTTACCTGAGTCATTAGCCTGTCGGCACCGGTGTTCTCCTCATCCTTGAATATGATGTCTGTGTTATAATTGGGAGTCAGTTCTTTAAATCGCTCGGAGTTTCTTGTGATCTTGCCTTCGTATCTGCCGCTTGCCCCGAGGGTCTTCTCCGCCACGTTGGGGATGAACTGCTTGTACGCAAGAGGTGTCAGCTTCTTCGGGTGTCTTCTCCTGCCGTAGCCCCTGCCCGGTCCGCATCCCATCCCAGAGGACACCAAGGACAAGCAGATGAGACCGACCAATACGATTCTGGTCCAGAGCAGCATTTTTGTCCTTTAAGATCTCAAACGAGTCGCCGCTGCTATCTCTACCGTCTGCCTCTCCCGGCTCTCGCAATGTCCTTGTCTCCTCCTCTACTTCGCCTTCGCCTGGTCTCTACCGTGGCAGGTGCGGAAATGAACGCCTCAGACAAATGGTAATAACGGGGCACATCGAAGGAGGGTTAAAAAAAAGTAGTGAGGGAATTAAAAGCCACGGGATCTCTAGTCGAGCTGCAGCCGCTTGTGTGAGGCGACCGCTTTTACTGCTTTGTATTATAGCACCGATCTATAGCAGGGGAGGGACTTGATTGGCTCGCCTAGACAAACCCTCCTGATGTTATCCCACAAAAAAATCTTAAAAGATTTCTTCCACCTGAGGGTTAGCCTGTGTCGCGGGGAGGAGGGGCAGTTCCATGGGAAAACATCAATTATATACCGTTTTTTTTTCACCCTCCCATTTTCCAGATTTCACAGGGAAGGCAGGACAGACAGGAGCAGTGGCACAGTGCTGAGCTCAAATCTGAAGCAATGTAGTTGAAGTGATTTCAATGTGTGTGCGGTAATTGAAGTGCGTCTGGAAGAACTTTCCGCACAGAATGCATTTCCCAGGAGAATAAAACTGCTCGTGGACGCGCACTGCGCATGCCGCGCGTTGGAAGAGTTTGCTGTGACCCCATATCTACAGAATTAATAAATAAACCTAACGAAGAGTTTACTTAGTGTGCTAAATATTAGATTGGTGGATTTAAAGTCGAAATGGCTTCTAAGACAGACTAATGCCAACGCGAATATACGCACGAAAATGACTTTGGAGACGTCTCATTCCACTTTGGTAAATACAAGTCTAGAAAAGCTGAACAAATATAACGGCATTTACATCTTGGCTTGAAACTACTCAGACTCTGTCAAACTTCAGCAAAACTTAAAAATAAACCTGCACTCTATCCAGTGCGCGTGCCGTGCGCCCTTGTTGCACCCTGCATTTTTACGCATCAAAAAATGCATTTTATTCTTTTAATGATTCTTCCTCCCCATTCACTTTTTGTCCACGTCTGTATTCAACTAATTATAGTACATTGTTACAACTCTGACTCACATCATGAAGTTAACTCCTTAAGAATGAGGGAGGGAACGGTACGGACTTAGTAGACAATAGTAAATGAGGCTTTAGAAGGTGTATCCCAGAACTGTCCGACTCATCCAAGGCGGATTCTCATTGGAACCAGCCGCTTTAATGCTTAAATGTTCTGCATGTAGCTGTTATGAGTCAAGGGTCAACCATAGGCTCTCTCTCTTCCTTCCAAAGTCCACTTCATTGACAGGTTTTCTCTTGGAAACCGCTTTATTTACTGGCCATGATAGTGGCATACGTGTTTGTGCCTAACTCCAACTTTCTCTTTTCTCCCTCCTTTAAAGGAGAAGGGAAAAGGGGGGTCTTCTTGCACTCATGGCAAACAGTAACACCCAACACTCCTGTAATCAATTCTCCACCCGTTATGATTTTGCTTAGATGTTCAAATATATTTGGTTTCAATCACCAACCTTCCTCTGCTGTTTTTTGCCCAAACACACAGATAATCATGTTCCTGTGATTAGAGCTAATTCAAGTCATATTTTAATGTTGTTGATTAAACCTGCATTGCACCATCACAAAACATCACTGTGTCCACATTCAAGGTATATTAGTTCAGAGAGACATAGATATCTAAAATGTCTCAGGAAGGAAAAGTATTTGTGTGATAACAAACAGTAATTACAGGAAGAGGGACTGTTTTGGAGCAACTTTAGCTCTCATCACAGTGACTGTGTGGCACAGGTGCTCTGAAGTGAGGACAGATAAACCAGCCTTTGGTGTGGCTTCAGTCTCATTAAACCTCACTCTGGCTGACCTCCAGTCTGGTGTTGTTCAGTCTGTGCCAGGCTCGTGGCACCACAACCGGCGCAGGTGAGACAGCCTGCCGCTCACTGAGACCATGAACATCAAGTCTTGGCCAAAAGATGGCTTGTGCACTTGGCACACTGCTGTGTAACCCCGACCAAAATACTCGACTACCAGTGATGGCTTTCAGCCTACGTATCGCTGAATCCCCACTGTTTTTGCTAAATGTCATGGAGATTCTCAAGATGTCTTTGTTAGACCTCAGCAGCTGTCTCTGCAGACGTGCTGTTCAAACACAGAGCTGACAGCAGTTGTGGTGCCCTGAGGGACACTGGAGGTGCTGTTTGGCCCCAGGTCAGAGTCTTGGTTCAGGTGTCACAGCTCTGAGATAAAACCTGGCATGCCACACAAATGTCTCAAAACCACAGAGATAGGAAGAGGAGGCAGTAACAGTCCTTAGAGGTCTGAATCCTCACATGCCAAAAGTATAAGGGTGTAATAATAATAATGATAATAACAGAGACTGTAAGGGGTTCTTTGTAAATGAACCAAGTCACAAAATGTGATGCTAAGTGAAATGAATAATGCAGAGATTGCAATGAATAATGCAGCCTAAAGAGCAAGGTGTGCTGATGTGACAGACTAGATTTGAACTTGAGTTTCTCCCACAGAGGAAACCAAGCATCTATCTGCTCGACCTGGGGCAAATAGTATTTGCAAACATTACACTTCATTGTTTGGTTTTGGCCTCCTCCAGTGCCAGATGGGTGGAGTTTGCAACTGGAATGGAAATCACAGCCGACAGTCTGGCCGATTAATCATCAAGTATCTAAGCTCAATTTAGCATTTGAACTTTTGATTGAGAAATTATCTGATAGTGTCTGAAACACTCAAAAACCTTAAAGCAAACAGCAAAAATACTTGCGGTATTGCTACTGTTCAGGGTGAATGCATGCTGTGATGTAAACAACATGTCACCATACTGTTGCAGGGTTAACACATGATCAAGAGTAATATATTCACACATGTATGGACAATTTAGAATTTCCCCTTCAGCTTCAGAATAGCCGTTTTCAGTTTGCCAAATGGATTTTGAAAGGATTTTATAAACCCAGCACCTAAAACCACAAAGGAGCGCATAATCCTGTGATTTAAGTTATAACAAGCAAAGTGGAAATTTTCACCTGACAACAGCATGATCCATGTTTTTTGGAAGCCTGTGTGTTATAAAACCTATCTTAACATCACAATGAAAGAATTCTTTCAGGTCTCAAACAAAGTAAACAGCTTCCAAAAACCAAGACCTGTACCGCTATGTGACGCTCTGTGACTCACTTTTCACTGACCTTAGTTTTGCATATGAGGGTGACACAGCAAAACTGAGGCTGATTTTATGAAATAATTCTGGAGGGATTGAGGCCATTACACAATTCATATTAAGAAGCCTGTTGCATGTGATGGCTAATCCAATGTGAGGCGTGAAAACGGCCAATGAGTCATCAGTTTTTGGACCCTTCTGTGTCCCATCGCGACCTGCACCCTCAAAACACAGACATCACATCCGCTCACTTAACCCTCTGCCTGCTCTGAAATGTCTACATCTGCTCCGTTGCACCGTCTTTCTTTAAAAAGCTCACTCTTCAGCCTGACATTCAAGGGAATTAAGAGATATGCTTCGAATCAGACTAAATCCACACCCATGTTTGATTTCTTGTGCCACAGTCTCGATCAAGCATGAGCGAGATGCAACTAGAAGTGGTTGAGCAGTTTTTCACCAGTGTAAGTCCCCCCAATTACTGCTTTAAAGCCTCCTCCTGTCTGAATGTTTTGTAACATTGTTAGACGGATTAGGACTACAGAATAATCACGCACAAACATATAAGTAGTGTCAGGCTTTCTGTGTTGTTTTCCTTTGCTGAAAACATGGTTTCCTTTCTTCCAGCCCAACAGAAAGCTGGCCCTACCACAACTCATTGTGGTTTTCTCTCACAGGTGGGGTCTGCATTCAAACCTTTATCCTGTTCTGAACTTTTGACAAAGAGCTGATAGCACAGACACGTCGCCTTGTATCCCGTGAACATGTGTACTCTTTTGTCAGCGTAATAAAGTTTGAATAATCTTCCTCTAAATGGTTTATCTAAGCCGCACGCATCAAGCATTATGAAGAAGTAAAGAGTCAAAATTCAGCTGAACAGATTCAAGTGCCCTGAGGCTACTCTGTCAAGCACAATGGAAATTTCACAATACAGTATCTGGAATCACAGCCCTCAGCGTGCCCCGGAGTCTGTAAAGGCATTTTATTTGCACTCTCCAGCCGCTCCCAATACTTAAACATTAAACGCCAAGGCTAGACAGGCAAAACCACTTTGAACTGCAGTGCAGGGTGAACTCAGTGGGAGGGGAAGGAGGTGAGTGACTGGAGAGCGGGGGGCTGGCGGTGTGTGCGATACTCCGCCAGGTGAGTCAGTGCTGGCCACCGTGCAACACCATCACAATCTTAGGCAACAGTGACGGAGAAGGGAAGGGCTCGGTGCTATTGATGAAGTATTGAAGTATGAGTAGTTGTTTGCTGTCAGTCCTAACTGAGTTTCTGAGGAAACACTGTAAAGAATTTGCATGTAAACATTTTGTTTTCCCTGTTTCTGAGCCACCAGAATTTTCTTTAATTTCTTTAGGAAAAACAGTTAATGCCACTGGAGTGAGATTATTTAAATTTTTCATAAAACAATCTGGTTAGTTTCAGTTTCTTGACAGTATATGTGGCTGAGTCCAGTTCACTTGTGGTTATATTGTAAAGGTAGTTCAGCATTTTAGGAAATAACATTTATTTTCATTTTGTGCCAAGAGTTAGATGAGAAGATTGATATGATTCTTGCATCTATGCTAAAATATGAAGCTACAGTCAACATCCAGTTATCTTAGCTTAGCACAAACAGTAACTCTAAGCAAGATAGGAATTCATATTTCCCAAGATGCTACTATTTCTTAATCTTGAAAAAAGAATCGTAAAGGGATATTAAATTATAAGACAGGAGACAACAAAAAAAAAAAGGAATGGTCAAAATTAATGCAGCAGTGGCCGATATATCTTAACTTTTACTCTTCGAATGGCTCAAGTTCAGAAAACACTTGATCCCACAATTCCCATAATGCAACTCAACAGTGTCTTCTGTGAGATCATACCTGCCTGGTAAACGCCCACATCTTTCAAACTCATTCATGTTCCGAGTTTTGCTAATAATTTAAAGTTTCAAGCCTAATCAGAGATAACCTCGATGACATCACTATGACATCATCAGGGTTAGTCGTAGAACCTCTCGAGACTGATCTTCATGCGTAAAATCAGTGTGGTGTCGTTTTAATCAAAACACCACCAGTGACTCAAAGTCATAAAGTTGTGAAACACTCTATGTCTGACTGAAGTATCAAACTTAATCGCACTGTAAGATCGGTTATGCAGATACACTTTTTCGAGATGAGCAATCTGCTCCAACATGAACTCTTCAACATTTGCTTTCATTAAAGTGAGGACACTGATTCTATCTCTCTAATGAGCCCTGAGTGCTTCGAGTGTGTGCCATTTCACCCCAGGCTACAAAAATGGAGGTTATAATTCCCTTATGACTAAAATGAGGTGTAGGAACACAACAAACAGCAGGAAAACTTCATCACGCCCCGTTAGCAGACTACTACCCACGCTAACCACACAAACCACCTGTGTGACTGATAGTCAATTATGATATGCTAACATGCTGCTCAGGCATTCCTCTCCTCAATCAGCTCTTTCTCATCTGCCTTGATGATATCTGCAAAACAATGTGTCAGTCATCAAATTGATGCCCAGTTGTTTATTTGTTAGGTTGTTTGGGTAAATATAGATTACTTGCATATTTCAAATTAATAAACATTACTAAATGTAATTTCCTGTGCTATGGCATTCCAGTTTCCCCTTTGATTTACACCAAAGTTGATTTGCCGCAGATATTCCAATTTATCAAAAAGAGGAAGTCCTGGCGTGCTCTGTGGTGTCACCTTCTGTGTTAAATCAAGGTTGACAGCGATCAGTTCCACAGCAAACTATATCCTTCCCGCTTTGTGCATTCATTCAAACTTTACTAATCCAGGAAATTGCTGCCACTGATCAAAGTTATTGCCTGGAAGGAACAAGGAAGCCGAACAAAAGTGACACTGCCTCATATCTTATTATGAGTTGTGGCTTTGGATGGACACAGATCCTTGTCAGCTGGATATTTGATGGCGTTTCAAAGTGAAAGTGGCAATAAATTTTGTGTCAAATACTGTGGTCTGAGCAATGATCAATGTTCTTTGTGCGTAACAGAAATGATAGAGATGAGAAACCCAATCATACAAATATTTTCCTCTGGCATTCATACTGTATCTATTGATTTATTGTGAAATGTGTGGATTGTTCACATCCAGTTACTCATATCAAATGCTTTACTGTAAATGCACCTAGTATGGCTGATTAATATCCAGACAAAAACAACTCACTCTGAGCAATCTATATCCTAGGGTTCAGTTAGGGACTGTATGGGAAGTTATTCGGATAGGGGGGGTGGCTGAACATTATGTTTCAGACCCTCCTTGGTGTTATTATTTTCTTCACCCGGTAGCTCGTGTACTACAAGGCTGAGTCCTTACGGCAGCGGCCTGAGTTTGAGTCCAGTATTTGACAGCAGACAGACATGGTGGCGGTGGCTAATGTAGCCTCAGGCTGCTAGCCTCCAGAAGTAAGAAGCGGTCCACAGAGGACTGGTGACCTCACTTGTTTCTAATTCCACACCTTCAGTTTGTTTCTTGTTTGCTCGTTTTCAAACTTACACACATCACACGCAGCTCCCTCTTGACCCAACTTTCACATATGCAGTAGCACTGGATGTAATATGTTAATCAAATAATAGTTTTTAAATCGTTACCAATTAGCAGTTTGCTCAATTACTAAAGACTCCCCCCCATCTCTCAGCAAAAAGAAAAAATACATAACCCTCCACTTTTCTAGACACCCCTCCCCCTAATAATTTTCATACGGTCCCTTATCTATGTGAGGGTGAAAAGTGATGTATCTGTTGAGCTTTAATCGTAACAGACAAGGAGAAAAAAAGTGCACACTTATCCTGTCAGCACACTCCGAAATCAATTCATCTGATCAGAGGCTAGCGGACAGAAAGTGAATCCTGCAGCTGTAGTAATTCACACAAGGAGAAAAATGTCAAAACATGTCAAAATGTGCAAACTGACAAACACTCCACTGCCTCCGAGTGGGAAACTTTGACTCAGTGGATGTATGCGAGTGTGCATATGCGAGGGCACGTGCATATATGACTATAGCAGTGGGAATAACAGCCCAACAGGAGTTAATGAGGCGAGTGACTGACGGAGCAGCCTGACTGTGTCAACAGAGTATGGAAGACAGTCTGGTTTGGAGCTGAGCGTCTGAGAGAGCCCAGGTGAGGAGAGAGAGCGAGCTGGGAGCCAGTGTTGATGGGAAATGTCAAACGCTGCTCCGGAGGACGAGTCTGATTAGCACCCAGACTGCACTGCACCTCTCCCCTCGCACCTTGGCGATGACCCCTGCCGCTTACACCCTGACACCCTGAATAACAAAATCCACCTCGAGACATCTTCACTCATTTTTTTCTGACAAGCAGAAACTCCCTGAGAGACTTCAAATGATTCTTGGATGGACCCAATCCCTTTATAGCAGCTTCATAAAAAGCTGACAAACAATCAGCCACTCATACTTATTTTTATGATTTGTTTAGCCTGCGCGGTTGTGAGGGCTCTGGGTTAATTGTCTTACACGGCAGAGGCTTCTGCTTTTGTCTGCTGAGAGAAAATGTCGGGCACTGACCTGCATTAAAACTCCTTTGATGTCTGATCAGTAACGGACAATAAAACAGACAGATAGACACACGGACAGACGGACAGACAGACAAATAGATAGATAGGTGGTAGGTGTGGCTATTTACAAAATAGACCCACACCTCTTACCGCATGGCTTACAATAACCCCATAAAACCGAAAATCAGTCAATTTCTCAGAGGGTTGGGAAGTATGACAGTATATCGTTATGAAAAGTCTCTTAGTTTGGTAGATTAGAGTGTGTGTAGGAAGCCGGAGGGTCAGCACTGACCTGACACATGTGAGGTCAGGTCTGACTCATATTTTGCCACTGATGCGACACATTGGGGAAGCACCGGGAGAACAGCAGCAGAGATGTTGGGTGATACCATGCCGAAATTACCCCGAAAGGCTGAATAGATTATTTTGGATTGTGTTTTAATGTATGAACTTGCCACCGTGCTTGCCAGTTATACCATCACCATCAGCAAAAGGTCGTTCAGTTGTGGGGTAATACAGAGTTGGGTGAGTCAAACCTATATCCATTCATTTGGAGGCGGGTGCCAGGCAGCCTCATGAATTCAAGTCCAATATTCGCTGTGCTTTTAGCTTTATTTTGGTCTCCACCATCCTCTGAGGGAAATATCTGGCTCTGTAGCTGTTAAATTCTTCACTATGTTCACCAGCTAGTTGCTAACTGTGTCTGTCTGCTGTTTGGTGCTGAGCAGGGAGTGTACAGTGAGTTTAACAGCTCAAAACAGCTGCCTGCTGTGGCCTAACTCAACGGCATAATAAAAATATTTATTAGTGCGACTTTACATTGCAGTGCATTGTGCTCTCTCAGCCACTGTAATCTTATGATATACAATGATATTCCAACAAATATATAAACATGTGTTCTTGTCCGCTGACGTGTGCAAATTAAAGCCGGTTACATTCTTTCACACTCCACCAGGGTTCAATCAGTCTAAAGAGCCAAATGCTTCTCCTTCTTGATGTGTCTGTGTACAGCTTGGTAAGCTGGAGCTAATCCTGTAGTACCACTGCAAATAAAACCCCACCGGCTAAATACATTTCAACAATACAAACAAGAAAGTGGAACATTGCTTTAGGTGGAATATACTGTATGAAGAAGATGGGGCTGTGTGGGCTTGTCAGAGCATGTCTCAAACATCATATTTCTTTGTTATCATAGAAGGTCAGACCTTATCATTAGCCACACAGTTATCATCCTGGATGTTCGTTTATATTCTGAATTGAACAGGATATTGTCTGAGAGGTGAAAGTACAATCAAGCCTGTGTCTGGCAGCTCTGGTTGTAAGTGAACTTCTCCCCACTTCCTGTCTACAGGTGGGAAACTCCTCATCCTTTATCTTTATTGCCTCAGAGAATGGCTGCTCCGTCAGGAGCAGAGGGAGGAGTTTACAGGTTGAAAGTTTTTTTTGACTGTGCTACTGCAGGGTGCAGAGGTTTTTAAAAGGCTTAGATCACAGGTGAGGGGATCACAGAGGAGACTGTGCAGGTGTTTGAGGAGTGTACTGAAGGCTGTTTTAGTACCGTGTGCATATGAACATAATATCATATCGTACATTATCTTTCAGCTTTGTGAAGACGTGTTCTATCTGCAGATCAAAAGCGCAGGAAATGGACTTGCTCACAGTGGGCACAGTGGTTACACCTTGCAGTGCAGCCAGTCTCACAGAGATTATCTTGCTCAAGGATCTTATTATTTAATAGTAGCACCGATTGATTATTGTTTAGTGCTGCTCAAATTGATGTTTATGCTCTAGTCTCTCAGAAAGGTGTTTTCCCACCTTAGATCCTCTTTTGTTTCTCAAATAACCTCGCCTGCCGCTATTTCTCATACCAAAATGCCACATTATTGTCACATTATAGGAAATTTTCCACTAGCTACATGGGTTCATTGCTGTTTTTGCCTCTTGTTAAGTGTTTTAGTTCAGTTTAGACCGTCTTTTGTTCCTCTATAATCTCACCAAACTATCAGAGGCCGGCTTCCACCGCTGGAGTTTTTGGGAAGGTCAGGGCCGGTGTGAGACTTTGCCACATCCTCCGCTTGCGTAGCTCCCTGAAAACTGACAGGGCAGTGTGTAAAAACTCACCCACTCGCTACACTGTCAAGTAAGCTGCCGACCAGACTGGAGCTCGGCGCTCAAAAATGTGTTGAATTTACTTCCCTGAATGCTTTTTTCTTCAAATACAGAAACTTTGAGACACAGAGGGAAGAGTTATTATTCAAACGGGCGGTAAGAGCTAGACTTGAAGGAGTTTTTATTATTTTATGATGATGATGTAAAGCCCTGATTTGTTTGTTTGTCTAGTTTATATGAAATAATACTAGGAAACAAACTCAAACAAAATCATGAGAACAACAAGACCTGCATGAACATAGGAAAATTTGATTTGTATTCAGCTTGTCTACTGGTCCTTGTCCTTGTCAGTGCGTTTGTCTGTCTGTATGTCTGGGTTGAAACAATGTGCAGTGTGACGTACAACAGGCTGATATATCAGATTGGCTGATCAGAGGTGTCCTGAAGCTGTCTGGCCTCATAGCATTGATCATGACCTGTTTGAGGTCTGTGGTAGTTTATGTCCTTTGATGTTGAACAAGAAGCACTTTGATTTCTTCCTGAAGATTTCTGGGGTTTTTTTGGGGGGGGGGGGTTTACCCCAAAAATCTGATAGTAGATTCTTACAGACGCAGCTATTTTTTGTCTTATCTTCTTGTACTCTGTACCTTAAGCTTTGGCTGTAAAAACCATGAAACATGCATGTCGTCTTCCAACATTAGATTATTCTGAATGTCAATTATTTAACAGGAACAAACACAGTCTGGTATCATGCAGATAGAAAATACACACAGGATGTTACATTTCACCAAAACCAAAATGTGAATTGGTTTTTAAAGGGTTACATAAGTACACGGGGTCGCAAAAGTCCAAAAGTAACAATATTAAAACTTGAAAATCAACAAATCGGGAAATGTGAGTCTTTCACATATCAGCAATGAATAATAATGATGTGAATCTCTGTTCTGATCCAAGAGCTAGGTATGTTAAGAGCCTTATTTTGCATTGAAAAGACATTTAAGGCACTAATATAAAAGTAGCAAGTGAATAAAAGTGGAGGTAATGGAGGTGGATCGATCTCCGGAGAAGTTTGCATAAAATCATCTTCTGATAGTCCTGTCATTGTTGAAAAGGTGGTTGTTAACAGCTCGGAGACAGACTTTCACTGAGGCAACTGCCGCGGCGCTTAAAGCACTTAAAGAGCAGTGAGTGCATCAAAGAAAAAAAAAAAAGAAAAGAGTGAAAAAGGACAAAGTGAACAACTTTAATGAGGGTATGATCAGTGTGCAGCTGCTGTTCTTGTCATGTAGTGAGTGAGGAAGCTTGCAGGGCTAGAATATGGACTTCTCCCCCCGCTGCTCGCCATAATTTCCTCCCATCAGAGCACCTTACATCACTTCTGCACCTATATATCACTGTGTGAGAAAAAAGGCAGAAGGAAAAGGGGGTAACAAGCAAGAAAAGACACTGAAAAAGAGAGGATGTAGGTGGAAAAGAGGGAGAGGACAATACGAGCAATGTATTTCCTCAGGTTGGCTTATATAGCAACACCAAATGGAGGCATGTATATGTTATGATGAACATCAAATAATAGTTTTTCACAGTTCATTCACACATTTTCTCACAATGAAGTCTTGTTTTTCGTCATGAATGTAGAGGATCAGTGTGTGAGAGGATCAACAGATGATTTCGGGGCCAATAGGGGGCACTGGGGGCCTAATCCACAAGTTTGGGAGCAAGCAGTACAGCCTTTCCTTTTACTTCTCCACTGTTACACTGAACCTAGTTTGAGCTGGTAAATTAGGAAAATTGAAAACTTCATGACTCTTATGTCATTTGCAGAGATTAATCTGGGTTAAAGCGGCCTCGTGCAATCAATCTTCCGTGCTCGGTGAGACCGCGGACATGGCTGCTGCTGTCTGAACCATCATCAGTGAGTCAGTGATGTCTAATCAGGGCTTGATTGGCACCCTGGGTAGAAACGGCCTGTAAATCAATCAGATGTGAAGTGCTGTTTCAAGGGCTCAGTCAGTTCTCGGCAAGTATGGATGCTGCTGCTGTGCTTCTATCAGGAATCACATGCATTTAAAACCACTCATTTTTCTACATATACACTCTATTTGTGCAGTTTTAATATAGATTTTTTTAAAAAGAATCTGCTCATTATCAGACTGTGTTTACCCTATTCAACAACTTTGAGAGGGCTTCACACTAATTATAACTCTACTGTAGTGAATTGTGATAAAGTACATTGTTGTCACCAATTATCCTGCATAGAGAGACTGACCTGCTCTCCTTCTCTACCTCCTGAGCCGTGGTTACCAATGGAAACAGTGCAAGGCTAACATTTACCCTCACTCTTTTGTGTGATGTATTGCAGTAAAGAAAAAAAAAGATGAACAAAGCACAGTAGCATACTGTGTGAGTGTGTGTGTGTGTGTGTGTGTGTGTGTGTGTGACAGAGAGAGAGAGAGAGAGAGAGAGGGAGAGGGAGACAAGGCTCTGCAGAGACTGAACTTTCTCAACTAGTGTACCTTGTGAGTCTGGTGGTGACAAAGATAAATTAGCCAAAGAAAGAGGAGGGGACGCTTCAGCAGCAACCGACCCTCCGACACCAATTAGCAGATTGATTACGCGCCTGAGAGAAGCGGACGCTTGTCAATCAGCGCCACACAAGGGGAGCGACAGGAAGGAGCTGGCGTGGATGTACCTGGAATGTTAAAGGAACAAGAGGCTGCTCCAGGGGATCCATACAGATGCACTGATCCATAGGACTGTGTAGCGCTCAACACTGACACACTGAAACAGCAAAGGTGCAAATACCACTATGCCACATGGAGGCCTGAATACCTTCACAGGCTGCAAACTTAAATACCTGTATGACTGGAGGCACACAGGCCTGTTGTGATGGCTGGTCATACACCCAGCTTCCTGTGCTGTATGATCTGAGTGGATTACTGCAAACAGTAATTGTGCGAAAGGAGGTCTTTTTTCGTGTGCACGTGTGTGCGCGTGTATGTGTGTGTGCATGCATAGATTATTTCCACACATGTATATTCTTGTTTCTGTTCATGCGCGCACACACTCACACTCACAGGCGTGCACATCCCCACGTTATCCATCAACTCCCGAGGGGCTGGGCAGTGCTGTCCTCTGGATGGTGACAGTCCTGTTCGCCTTCATTTAGCAAGGACACACCAGCAAGGACATAAAGTAAATAAACGCCAGCCGCTAAATTTAGTGCTGCCTGACAGATGCAAAGGCCCAAAGAAGAAGAGAGAGTTCATCTTTTTAACTCAGCCACAAGAAGACTGCCAATGCTGCTGTTTGTGGAGGTGTAAGCCAGGTTACCTGCGTGCTGTCAGGAGAAGAGATATCAAGAAAACACTGCAGCTGAATCTGATCTGTGACTTCACATATGCAAAAACACACACAGGCAAGTCAACAGTTAAAGTCCAGACAGCTCAATCCTCTTCAATGGCGCAGTTAAACTTGGAGAAGATAAGGGCACAATTAGATTTGGCTGAAGGAGGAGAGACCATTAGGTCCTGATTCTCTGCCTCCCCCTCACAATATATGGTGCACAGTCAGTCTTAAAAGGATGAGACGATGACATCACCTCCATATTCAGAATACCTACCCCATGAAAGAATGAAAAAAAAGAGAGGAAACAGAAACCAATTTGTTAGATTAAACATTTCTCATACAGCCGCATGATTTAGAAGGTCTGCTGACCGCAGTCGCACAAGGTTTTACCTCCCCTAAGACACGGCATTCTGTCAATCTGGCCCAGCCAGAATTTCTAATTATAGGCTGCAGACGCAAGAAGGTCAAAAGCTTATTAAAAGTCAAGATTAAAATTCCCAATGCATATTATAAGCTACCTCCTCCCCTCACTAGCAATTATTTGCTAACTCATGCCAGTACAGTGAGCAATATTTTCTCATGAGGAACAAATTACATATGAGGCGGATGTGTATGTGTCTGTGTGTGTGTGTGTGTGTGTGTGTGTGTGTGTGTGTGTGTGTGTGGGGTAATAGTGTTATAAATGATAGTGGTGCTAGTTATTTGCTTTTGCTGACATCTGCTTGCACCTGTCTACTTCCTGGTCATAAAAAATAATTCAGATCACTTTAAAAGCATTTAAATTACAGTGCAGGTGAAAGAAACTTGTGTTGTCTTGTCAGTCAATTTGTCTTTTAATGGTTTGTGATAATCTGTCCGTAGATCAACTTTCCCTCCTAGAAAGCAAACCATTCCCTCAGATTCTAATGCGATGTCGCTACTTGCTCACTGAAAGGCTGTATGAATGTTAGTGCAGTGTGTGCAGACGGTTTCCATGTATTGGCAGTTTAAGAAAAGCATAAGATATCTCAACCTTTCCCAAATGAGCCATGTCACTGTTGCTCTTCATTTGAAGTTGAGCATTATCCTTCAATGCTAAACCTGGCTATTCCGGTTTATTACAACTTGGGTTTTTGTGGCAATAGATCTCAGAAATTAAAGATACTTTGTGGATGTTACTTCCTTGTAAGTAAGCAAAGTAATGTTTATATTCAGTGTTTTTCACCAAAACATATTTCATGTATCCTTGAGGCTAAACGAATCTACAGGCGTTTCATTCCTCATAAAACATCTGCAAAGCCGCTTTTCTGAATAATTACAGTCCTGCAATTTTTGCACCCATGTTTGTTATTTTGCTGTTCACAGGCACATGCTTGACATAAACAAAACAGGGAATATAGCTCCATAGCACTACTAGTGTTCAAAAACTCCACAGGGTACCTTTAACTTGATGAGTACAATATTATTTTTTCTCGATAAGATTGAAGGCCATAAGTTCCAATAATAGTGTGATCCTTTAAAATGCTTTTTTCAGTCCTGTTGATATGATAAAAAGAGCTTCTAGGATGTGCAAGTTTAAAAAACTGCAGTTTGAGATGTGTGTTTTACTTAACGGATGTATTCTTAGATATTCTCAGAGTAAAGGTTGTTTTGTTTTTTTTGAGAGAGAAAATTGAAGGACTCAAAGAATATCTGACTTGTTATGCAGGAAAGTGATTTACAGGCGATTCAAATCAATATGGCATGACCAGACAAAACGGGTGATGTATTCCATGCCACGTTGATATATTTTCAGAGGTCTTTACTTGTAGATTGTATGAAAGTCTAACCCTGGAGTAGCATGTTTTTGCACCATGGAAGCAGCCTGACAGTGTCAAGCGGGGTCATCACAATAAACATCTTTTTTCTCCCCGTTGCTCAGAGCGACTGCTTTACTCACCTTCTTTAAAGAACCTCCCAAAAGATGTGTGGACAGACGCCTCAGTGGACCAGCTAAGCTGTTGCTAGCAGACATGGTCTGTTATGAACCAAGGCCATTTCAGTCAGCAGGATCGATCTAGGAAGAAAAAAAAAAGTCTCACCCTCTTCTTTTTCTTTTTTTTCTTCTTCTTTGGAAAGCTTCCAGCGACATCTAATCACCTCGCTGCTCCGGTATAGATCTGAGTTCACCTTCCATTACAGCATTATGGAGCCTGAATCATAATTGAAAAATTGATTACAAAATAATGACATGACACTTGTTTAATCAGCTCACTCCAAGCCAAGCAAATAAACTTACACATGCACATACACACACTTTCTGGTGTGTGGGTAATGAAAGCTGCAAGGTGAAAAGCACTTTATCAAATGAATGGCTGAAACACTGCAGACCATAGTTATTATCAGTCCAGGCTGGAGGCTGAGACTCCTGTGAAAACCGGGATGCAGCTGAGAGTAATCTCTAACTGGATTTAATTGCTAGGTGGAGAACGGGTGTGTGTGTGTGTGTGTGTGTGGTGTGTGTGTGTGTGGGGGGGGGGGGGGGGTGGAGGGGTGACTGGGGGGGATTGCCATATTTATGAAAGTAAACATGATACGTCGCTTCCATGCTGCCTCCTCACATGTGGTTTCCCGATCTCAGGTCATCTTCCCTGCATCTGCTCCTCATGAAGGCAACTGCTGAGGAATAAAGTATTAATTATGGCTCTGTGGTTGAATGGTGTCTGGGGGTATTTGCGTGGCAGAACATTTTAAGTTCTGCCCTTCATAATTCCTGTATGTTTGAGCTCAGATGCAGGACCGGGCATGTTTACGGTCTGAACTGACGCATTCAGGGTCTAACGCAAACCCTGGAGAAAGCCATACATCTGTATTCATGTATTCACAATACAACAATGACCCTCTCTGTGGCTCCAAAGGGGGATAACACCGGCTATGTGACATCCACACAGTGATCAATTTACTCCGCCACACAAACATGTTATTGCTGACCCCCCCTTCCTCTTCCTCTATGATCTTTTGGTGTGGGTGACTGGCACTGCACAACAGACAGACATCATCTCTGAATCCTGTATTGGTCGTGTTATCTGCATTGTAATAATAGGGTCACTTGATATTTCGCGGTCGTCCACATTGCATCATTCATGGCACCTGCAGAACGCTGGGAAAGAAAACCCCCACTTCATCTCACTATGGTTTTGTACGTTTCCATTATGGTAATTTTCAAGTCTCTGTTTTTGTTTTGAATTTCCGGATGGGGCTTATCATCTGCAGACTTAACCATACATTGGATCCCCGTGTTTTTAGTTTTAATTTTAATCTCCTTTTGAAGTGTTCTTCCACGCAGGAGAGGTAGCTTAATGCACAGGTATCAGTAAGAATTACAGGCGGGCTCCTGCACACTGTCAGCCACACTTTCTTGTGGCTTTCTAAGTAGAGCTGGCTGCTGTCGAAGATGAAGGGCCACTGTGAAGTTTTACATAGATGATCATGCCTGATTTTTTTTATGTTCTCTGCTCCAACCTTTGAACACAGGATGTGTTTCCAAGTCGAGTAATTAACTCGGGGCATAGCCAGTTTCATCCTCAGTCTGTCAACACGCGTTGAGGGAAAGTTACCAAATAATGAAATGAAAGATCGATACTTTGCAATATTACATTGCCAGTTGCATTATTCTAAATGTGTGTGTGACTCAGTTGCAGTGATTACTTAAATTGTGTAATGAGGTCATCGAAGCAAACTTAATTCGAGCCAAGTTCTAAAACCATTTTTGCTCGGCTCATAATTTACAAATGCCTCAGTTGAACCCATTGCTCCGCATTTCCAAAGAGGAAAGTATATTACAGATTATAAATTGCAGAAATAATAAATGACAAAGCAGTTTTTGTATGGGAGTAAGTCTGAGCGTGAGGCTGTGTGTGTGTGTGTGTGTGTGTGTGTGTATGTGTGTGTGTGTGTGTTTGTGAGGCTGTGTGTGTGTGTGTGTTGTGTGTGTGTGTGTGTGTGTGTGTGGGGGGGGGGGGGGGGGGGGGGGGGGGTGGAGGGGTGACTGGGGGGATTGCCATATTTATGAAAGTAAACATGATACGTCGCTTCCATGCTGCCTCCTCACATGTGGTTTCCCGATCTCAGGTCATCTTCCCTGCATCTGCTCCTCATGAAGGCAACTGCTGAGGAATAAAGTATTAATTATGGCTCTGTGGTTGAATGGTGTCTGGGGGTATTTGCGTGGCAGAACATTTTAAGTTCTGCCCTTCATAATTCCTGTATGTTTGAGCTCAGATGCAGGACCGGGCATGTTTACGGTCTGAACTGACGCATTCAGGGTCTAACGCAAACCCTGGAGAAAGCCATACATCTGTATTCATGTATTCACAATACAACAATGACCCTCTCTGTGGCTCCAAAGGGGGATAACACCGGCTATGTGACATCCACACAGTGATCAATTTACTCCGCCACACAAACATGTTATTGCTGACCCCCCCTTCCTCTTCCTCTATGATCTTTTGGTGTGGGTGACTGGCACTGCACAACAGACAGACATCATCTCTGAATCCTGTATTGGTCGTGTTATCTGCATTGTAATAATAGGGTCACTTGATATTTCGCGGTCGTCCACATTGCATCATTCATGGCACCTGCAGAACGCTGGGAAAGAAAACCCCCACTTCATCTCACTATGGTTT
Organism: Seriola aureovittata; assembly: GCF_021018895.1. NCBI lineage: Eukaryota > Metazoa > Chordata > Actinopteri > Carangiformes > Carangidae > Seriola > Seriola aureovittata. The sequence continues at coordinate 15,778,203 of NC_079383.1, forward strand.
TGTACGTTTCCATTATGGTAATTTTCAAGTCTCTGTTTTTGTTTTGAATTTCCGGATGGGGCTTATCATCTGCAGACTTAACCATACATTGGATCCCCGTGTTTTTAGTTTTAATTTTAATCTCCTTTTGAAGTGTTCTTCCACGCAGGAGAGGTAGCTTAATGCACAGGTATCAGTAAGAATTACAGGCGGGCTCCTGCACACTGTCAGCCACACTTTCTTGTGGCTTTCTAAGTAGAGCTGGCTGCTGTCGAAGATGAAGGGCCACTGTGAAGTTTTACATAGATGATCATGCCTGATTTTTTTTATGTTCTCTGCTCCAACCTTTGAACACAGGATGTGTTTCCAAGTCGAGTAATTAACTCGGGGCATAGCCAGTTTCATCCTCAGTCTGTCAACACGCGTTGAGGGAAAGTTACCAAATAATGAAATGAAAGATCGATACTTTGCAATATTACATTGCCAGTTGCATTATTCTAAATGTGTGTGTGACTCAGTTGCAGTGATTACTTAAATTGTGTAATGAGGTCATCGAAGCAAACTTAATTCGAGCCAAGTTCTAAAACCATTTTTGCTCGGCTCATAATTTACAAATGCCTCAGTTGAACCCATTGCTCCGCATTTCCAAAGAGGAAAGTATATTACAGATTATAAATTGCAGAAATAATAAATGACAAAGCAGTTTTTGTATGGGAGTAAGTCTGAGCGTGAGGCTGTGTGTGTGTGTGTGTGTGTGTGTGTGTATGTGTGTGTGTGTGTGTGGTGTGTGTGTGTGTGTGTGTGTGTGTGTGGTGTGTGTGTGTGTGTGTTTGTTTATGTGTGAAAATTTGCCCAGTTTTTTTTTTTTTTTTCTGCCTACATACTAAATGTGATTGAGTGCATGATAGTGGAGTCAGGACACTTCTCCTCCTGTCCTCCTCATATACCCTCAGTGGACAACTTGTATCTTCTTGTAACTTTGTCCAGTTTGTCTTGTTGCCTCAGAAGCCTGGGGAGAAAGTTTTGAGCTCCTCCACACATATCTCTAACTCTATATCTCTATCTTTCTTGTCATTTGATGATGCCACAGAGAATCAAACTGAAGGTACACCCACACTCTATCCTACACTGGAAAATAAACATGGACAGAAAAATTACAAATGACTTACACTGCATAAAAATAATGGATATTATAAACCAAAAGTTTCTGTAACTAACACCGTAGCATCTGAATTCTTATATTGATAAAAACTCAATAGCAAAATGGACTTACCCTTTGTTGCACATGCACATGACACAGAACCCAAATCCTTCATGCTCTCACTAAACACCTGCTGTAAATACTCAAAACTCAAAAATGAAATCACTGACAGCCTCCAAACTGGTCAGAAAACTGTGAGCTGCCACTGTACAGACAATAATCGTCTCCCAGCGCCATTGGCTGATCCTTTATTAGCCAACTGAGCTGATTGGGGGATTCTAACCACTAATATGACTGAGAACAGTAGCGTGTGTTTTTTTCTTTTCTTTCTGTGTATTATCTCAGAGAAAAGATGAGACAGTATGAATGAGGTGTCATCCTCTCATTTCAAACCCAGTCACCGTCTTTCTGCCAGTGATGATCAAAGACTGCGCTCTTTTCACTAAGCGCCTCACTTAAAAGTAATACATTTGTCAGGAGGGAAAAGCAGACAACATCACAGTCAGTGTCAGCTTATTAGAGCGTGACAGATGAAGTCATGCCGCCGGTTGTGCAAGCTATCAAGTGAGCTAAAACTTTGCAGTAGCTACAGTTTATCTGGTGCTGTAATATGTACGACTCAATTGTAAATGCAGTTGTCAGTCAGTGACACTGACAGCGTGTGAAGAAGCAGGTGGCATGAGTTGGTGAGCGGCTGGTTAGCTGGTTGTTTGCTAGCCTGATAATAGTTTTGATGTCAAAGCCCCTAAAATACATGAACAGTAAGATACCCCCCCCCCCCCCCCCCCCCCCCGGTTAAACCTTAAAGGACAACTTTTTGTTTTTATGATTTAGTACAGAGTTGAAACTGCTCACACTGAAAGTTAGGAGATAAACATTTCAATAAAAGTAAACAGTGATCAGAACGTGGTGATAATGTTTTTATGATGTTACGTATCATCAAAAGACAAACAACATTTTCAATTAAAACTGTATATTTACTGCTTATTTGCACCAATTTTTAAATTGGTGTCAATATTTTAGGGTTGATATCTTTCAAGGTGAGATAGGACAGAATTTCATGACAAATTTTAGACAATTAGTCGACAGAAAGACACAAACCCCCCACCTGCCATGGCAGTGCAAACTGAGGTGAATTATCCCAGTGCTTTAATGAAACTACTTCATGGAGACAAATTTGCACAAATACTAAGGCAAAATTTTGCCTTGTGTTTTGTCCTGTCAAATACCCCTGATGAACCCTGAACCTCACTTTGTGAACCACTCGTACACTGTGACCAACCTGGTCCTCCAGAAATGATGTAGAAGGATTTGTTTTCCCAATCAAGTTGTGATAAGAAATGTAATTGCCGCAAGAATAATGTTCTCCAACATAACCCAGGTGGCGTTACATCCTTCCAAATGTATCTGCTGGTGCAGGTTAGTAGTATACAAACATCACTTTCAGGCACTGGGTTGCTGTGTAAGCTGCAGACTGAACAGATTCTGCTGCTGCCTTCACTGTCTCAGCTCCAGTGATGCCTCCAGTGTCAGTGTAGCCCGAGCATCTCTGCCTCGTTGCCAGCCAGAGGTATCAATGATGTAATGCTCATCCAGAGACAAATACAGATATATGATATTACATCATCGGTACTAAACCTGAGTAGAGAGTGCACACGCACCCGTGCATACTGTACACAACCGCACACACACCCACGCACGCATTTAGGATAATTAAGCTTTTGCTGCTCAGCCGGCATTGTTGACATTCAGCAGCCTTTCAGAACTTTTGAATGTGGTGCTAATTTGGCAACGACGGTGCTTTTTCTCATTTAGCAGATGCTTTTCAATCATGTGTAATGCTGTGGGGGGGGGGGGAATGAGTATCTCAGGATAGTCTAGGGGAGTTTGGTAAGTTGGTGGATTTTTGGGGGGAAATGAGGAGGCTTTCAATGTGTCTACACTCAGGGTGGGAATGACAAGACCAGGGTGCAGGAAGAAGCAATTATATCCCCTGAAGAGTTGTTCGACAGTTTTATAGTGCAACATCTATTTTCTCTATCCTCCATATCGACATCTGTCTGGGGAAAAGAGTGCCATTAGTTCCTCTAAAACACATTTCAATAATTAATGTTATGCTTTGGAAAATCACTGAATATGGTGGATAGAAATGTTGTAGTTGGGCCATTGTTGTCACACTGGTCTGAAGAAAGTTTCAGCCTCTATTCTCATAATAAGCTTAAGGGTATTAAATGTTCTTGGCATGTTCTTACATGTTTAAAATGAGATGCTGACAAACATAACTGCTACTTATGACATGTGTAAATCATTTTAAACACTTTCAGTGCTCAAATGTCAAAGTGGTTATATAATTAGATATCGCTAGTCTGTAATTATAAAACCCTGACAACAAACAGAACAGGATCAATAACTGGAGGATAAGGTTTCTCAGAGTGCATGTGCATTCAGAATGAGATTTCACAAGCTGTATAGAGGTTGAGGGCAATCTGCAAAAAGTATCATATCTGTAACAACAGTCAATACTGCAAAAAAAAAAAAAAAAGCTTTGTTTCACATGTCATATTTTGTCTTCACCTTTGTTTCCTCTGTGCTTATCTTGTCTGGTCCACAGCTGAAGGAGGAAAGGCAAGGCCATATGCAGTTTAGTTACACAAGTGATAAGGACAAATTTCCAGCAAGTGGAGTCCCGGACAGCAAATATTTACCTCTCATTGCTAATGAGCCTGCCAAAGTACAATTACACTATAACTTCCAAGAAATTGCTTGTTTGAGCATCATTAAGCTTGAAATACACTCCCAGGAAGATTAAAATCAATACCAATTTTCTTACTTCACTTCACTAAACAATAACTACTGCCTGCATCCAAAATATATTTATCATAACATTTTTTTTATTCTGCCTGTTGTTCAGATTTCTTTTGAATTTGTCATAATAAGAGTTACAGTAAGTAATTTATTAGTATTAAATCAGTATCCATCTTAAAATAAAGTTAGGTTTACGTGACCTACCATGGTGACTACACAATACTAAATACAACTGGACTAAAAGTTATATCAAAGGTAAATTCTGGTCATTAAAATTAGATATCAAATCTATTTTTAACAGTGGACACAAGCTGTAAATTAATTTACAATGTCATCAGTTAGATCAGTGAGTGAGCAGACGAATCGCCTCGGCTCACACACTCTCGGGCCAAGTAGCCTCCTCTCCACTTAACTGTCTGTTGCAGTTAAATTAGGACAACATAAATCACAATATATTGCTTAGAGTGCGTACTGTGTAATCGGAGATGTTATTAATTAGCACATTTCAACCATTCATATGAGATTTGTCAGAGCCTGTAACGTACTAGATTTTTTTATACCAGTACAGCAAACCTGTAAGACAGAATCTGTCCATCAGATCCCAAAAAGATGAGCAGCTAAACATTTGTCTTTTCACCATTATAGGTCCTTCTCTGTAGTTTGACAAAGCTGTTACACTCAATGTAAAAAATAAGTGGATGTTGTGAGGGATGACACGCCTTAATATAGGACCTAACAAGACGCAACACATTCATTAAAGCTCCTTTATAGGTGTAGCTGTACTGGGTTGATGTTTAGTCAACTCAAGATAGTAATAAAAATATTGCCTTGAGCATTCATAGATATATAGTTCCAAACATATATTCCAAAAAAAAAAAAACCTGACTGTACTGATAAGACTACACACTCTGCAAGAGGTCGCCCCTTTAAAGCCCTTTAAAGTCATATTTTCTCAATCAGCATTAATGTAAGTGATGGGGTCTTACACAAACACACAATTTTCCGCCCAATTTAGAGCCGTTTTGGTTTTGCATGCAGGATTTCTGTACCTGTCTTTTTGTCCATACTTTGCTCACTGGTTTGAAGTGGTCATGGCTGAGTTGGAAAAATCTGGTGTAATATATTTCCATGCAGCAATCACAGTTTGCCCACACAGTACCGAGGAAATCAGGAGTAACTGAGTCTCTTCATAAATAATATTATTGAATTTTTCATCTGAACTTTATTAAATATTACTTATTTAATGATGAATATTTAATGTTCTCTTTTCTCATCCCTTTGGTTGCAAACTGGAAGGCAAACTGAATTGAATATCATAACTCAACTCATTCCACCTTATCCTTATAGGTTAGTGGAGTAAAAATGACCATACACTATTAATCCAATGGAAATATCCATTAGGTAAAGGATAAATTGTTAGATTGTGGCAGCATCAGCACGTTTAAGGACTATGGGCTGTAGTGCTTAGATGATGGCTTAATTGGTTGTGAAGGGTCTAATGTATATATATAAATATATATTTTATTACATACTCAAATACATATTTCCATTAAACTACCAGTAGCTATCTGCAATGTTGAAAGTGGATTCATGGTGTTGGTGCCAAATTCTCACTCTGCATTGGCAGTAGCGTAACTCCTGGCAACATGTCGTCTGCTGCTTCAAAGTTTGTTGAGCTGTGTGTCCTGATGTGGCCCTCTGCACACCACTGTGCTTCTGTTGCCTTCAGATCGGTGAGTTTGAATCCCAAGCTCTGCCGCTAACTGGATGGTTATTGAACCAAAATTGGCAAATTCACGTATTTAAAAAAAAAACCCACAACATGCAGCAGCTGACGCGCCTGGCATCAGCAATCATATCATGTTCAAAGTTGCCTAAATCACACGTTTTACCCATTCTCACATTTAGTACAATAGAAACCACCTGCTGACTCACTGTCTGCAGGATCAAGCTGAGTGTGTAAACAGGAAGATGTTCCTAATAATGTGGCCAATGTGTGCATATGCATGGAGGAGGAGCCTGTCTGTTTTGCCTCACCCAGTGTTTTCCCACAGGAGGATTTTCATAACTACATTGTTATGACGTATAAACTTCCTTATATGACATAGGCGTCAATGTATTGCGGCTTTTGTAACCAGTGAGAGTTCTTGTTGCCTCTCACAATTACGTGTGAGTATCATCACTATTTAGCTGAATACCCTGTAATATTATTTCTTCTCACCGTGAATTAGGGACTATGAAAATTACAGGCTGGAGGTCTGCCTCACAGTTTTATGGACTTTAAGTGCTGATATTGATGGAAGGGTAATGGTAGTCCTCGGCCCTGAGTGTAAATAGTATCTAAGGTGATTACTCTTTTATCACGTGGGGAAAAAGGTGGAGAAGCACTTAGGGGAAAAGATATAATGTGAGACCTAATGCAGAGGGCCGCAGCCTGAGAAAAGAAATGCTGGTTCAGTTTCATCCTGATTTTCATCTTTATTAGCTGCCAGATTTGGTCTATCATTGAAACATTACCATTGACTAACATTACAGTATAATGTCATGTGCAGATAAAACATCTTTTTATACTTTTATTATTAGTATTGCTACAATTCCTGCTCTTCTAGAAAGAACCCCATTCCTTGCATATCAGTAACACTTGTTTGGTGTCTAGTGGCGCAAAGTAACTAAGTACTGTATGTGAGCAATTTCCCTCATCTGCTACGTACTTTACTTCTACTCTACTGCAATTTAGAGGGAAATCTGACAGCTCTTAACAGTTAATTTACAGATTAAGATTTTATATACAAAATATATGACAGGCTCATAAAAATATGATACATTATTAAACTACCCAGCAGTATATAAAATCGTTCGAGACAGCTCAAACAGTAAAATGCTGCATACACATGAATGCGTCAGTAAAAATAATCCAATAATATGAGGAAACACCAATAGGGACCGTTTTCCTACATGATGGGGACTTTTAATACTGCAAGTACATTTTGCTGATAATAACTGCAAAAGCAATACATTTGTTTGATTAAGATCCTGAAAGCAGGACTTTTATTTACATCGTAATGTAGTATTTTTACACCAAGGTTTCGCTGCTTTTACTGACTTAAAGGGTGTGAATACTTCTTCCAACACTGTTTATATTGTATTTTATGTTGTCATTGTTTCTAATGATTCGTGTCTTGCAGATGTAACTTTATATAGTCAAAGACAAATTTCTACTTCAGTAGGTATATTTTCATTTGTTAAATCTTTTATTATACAATTTTTACAAAAAAATGTAGTAATAATACCATTTATAATAATAATAAAGTTTATTATTTAGCACTTATCAAAACATAAATACACATATGCAGAGAAACTTACAGAAACCAAATAGAGTAATAAAAAAGACTTAATAATCTATTTAGTATGTGTAATGCCCATGTAAAATGGCATTTTGACAAGGGGCTGCAGATGAAAATAAATCAGTACTGGCTCAAATTAAATTAATGTTTATTATTATTATTATTATTATTATTATTAATAATAATAATAATAATAATAATAATAATAATAAAAATAATAATCAATAATATTTGTGCGATGTGTGTGGGTTTGTGTGGAACTGCAAAATATAATAAAACACAAAAATATCCAGTGTGTTTTGTGTGTGTCTAGGACAACAAACTCACTACAAAGCTACTGTATCTCCACTGAATACTGTTCAGCTGAGTGTGTGTTCTTCAGATCTGGCAGTGGTCCATGATCTGTTCAGCATCGCTCCACAGCTGAGGACTCACCGTCACAGAACAGCACAACGCAAGCTGAAAGTTGCTCTCCTTTGCTACATCTCCAATCAATCTGCTTGGCAGCTCCTCTCTTCATGGTTAAGCAGCTGTTAAATTGTTTTGGTTAATTTATATCTGGAAGCTCTCGTTACGCAGAATTCCCTAAAAAGCTCTCTTGACACCCATGTCGAAGGGTTAAGATTTTTGATTTTCATCAGTGAGTTGTGCCCCCCCCCCTTCCCTCCTCCTCCTCATCCAACCCCTCTTGCATTTGGCCTCCTCTCTCAGGGAAGCTGAACATATAGCTGATATCTTTCAATCAAGAGCTCTCCTGTCCTTGCAATCACAGTGTCATTGTTCGTCTCATGTTGTGGAAAGCTCTTTTGACAGAGCGCTGTGATGAATCACCTGGCTAAGGCTTTTGGAAAAGAAGCCTTCAGATCCCATCGGCCTCTTTTTCATAGAGTTGGAAAAAAACAACATTCAATTCATTTCTCCTGCTCTTTCATGTCTCCTGCTGCTTTTTTCGTTTCGTACACAGTGTTTTAAAAGTTATTCACTGCAAACCCTCCTCTTTTCTTTTTGCTGGGCTTCGCAAAGCAAATATCTGGCGGGTTTAGTTCATAAAGGAAGCGCTTTTACTTGCTTAAGGTGCTGACGGCAAGGCACACTCTGTTATGTTGGAGGCTTAGAAAAACAAAACTTTGCAGGGTAAGTCTCAGCGGCCAAATTAAGTGGCAGAGGCTTCTAATTCTTCCCTGCTCACCCTGTGGAAAAACGAATCCCCTCACTCTTTTGTCCAGTAAGCCGTAGCAATGTGGAGAAACTTGTGGTCTTTTTTTAAGATTGTCATGAAATTCAGCTGTTTTTTTTCCTCTTATATCAACCCTTAAAAGTGAAAAGAGGGACAAATATAAACTTGCAGGAGCAGCATGTGAGCACATGATCGGGTCCAGGGTGAGTGTTTTTCAAAAGGCTGAACACATCATAGAAGAAACCGACTGTGAGAGAGGTGCAAATGACACTCCCTCAAACCAGGCAAAGAGAGTGATTTAGAGCACCTGTGATTTCACTACACGAAAGCACAATGTGCTTTCAAAGCCTGTCAATGATCACTCATTCTCTGCAATAGGCTGATTATAAACACTGTTAAACATGAGCAGCATATATCAGTGTTTAAATCATGACAAGTGGCAGATTAGCAGGAGCATTTTCCTGAGATTAGAAAGCATCTTGTTAGGTTTGTTACCTGTAGCAGCTCTGTCAGAGGGGTTGGGTAAAGGTGAGGGATGTCAGGCAAGGCAGCCGAAGGGAATTTATAGATCCAGACGCACTGTACCTGCCAGCTGTGCTGCAATCACTCCGCCCAATCCTCCAAATGCAGACATAACAAGCATCCTGAGTGATGGGATACAAACTCTGGGACTGGCCTCCAAAAGCTTAACCTTAACCAAACACTGCAAACTTCAATGACACACAGATCAAACCATATAAATACTCATATATTTATACATCAAGAAATTCCTGACCACACCAAACACTGCAGTGATCTGCCAAACACCTCAGGGCATGACTTTTTATACCCTAGTGAGCAAGTTGTATACAGTGCAGGGAAATTATAATGCGTACTTGATTAATGTTGTTTGGAAAGAGTGTAAGCACAGTGCTTAAAAGTATTGCATACACAATACAAAACTGGATATTAGACAAATGTCAGTATGTGAGAGTTTAAAGGTCGGAAGTTTTCTTTAAACCACATTTAAAAACACTACTTTCAAAAGTGTTTTGAAAGAGTCTTTTCCTATTTCTTGCAGCCTGAAATGTCTTGAATACAGGGCAAGTTTCAACATTTCAGCAAGGGGCACTGTTATTTTGTCACAATTATTTTTTAGAAGCTCTTTCATGGCGATATTGAATGAAGCAATCTGTACAATTAAGGCACAGAAGCTTCAGCAATGTGAAGTTCGGAGACCTGGACAAACCCGTTGCTGTCTGCAGCGGGAGGCCTGACACCTGGGCAAACACTGCAGCCCGATGATCTGTCATCAGCTATGGAAACCAGCACCAACCTGGTCGCTTTTGTCAGCGCACAAAAGAAAATGCCTCAAATTAATTTAGCACTCGGCATTCATCTTCTGTTGAGGCTTAAGACCTCATCTAAGCTTGCGAAACAGCAAGGGGCTCATGGGGCTTCATGTAAGAATTTTGGCTCATAGGTGAAGCCAAACGCTGTTAAGACATGACATGTTGACTGTTTAGTGAAGTATGTGTATCCTGTTAATTCAGACAGTTGGTAATACCTGGGATCTACGAAGCCCTTAGATGTACTTCTGTGTGTACCCTCCTTCTCTGATCTCTTTTACTCAGCCTTTCCTCCACAATGCCAGACCTCTTGAGGACATACAAGATAATTGTCCCTCAGCCTCCACTCTCCCACAGACAACTTCAAACAGTATTGCCAATTCAAGATTATGTTGAACATTGCTGGTGATGACTTCTAAAGAGCTCAATGATGACATGTCGAGTTTCGTGGTGGCCGTCCTGGTGACGCATTGCTCAGACCTGAAGTAAATATTCACACAGTCTGGAATGCAAATGATAAGTATCAGATGACCTTTAGGCATGGTTATTGTGTCATAGCTGATCATTTTTCCCTGGAAAATATGGATCATTAGTGATTAAATGGTTTATTCACCCAATTTACAAAACAAACATACTGTTGTGGAAAAATTCCATTGAAGGCGCGTCCTTTTTTATTTTCGAAGTCCCTGCAAAAATTAATAGAATTAATTTAAATTTAAAAAAGTTTTTTAGAAATTAAGTCCTCCAAAGTCCTCTAAAATTACACTCATATATTACTAACTTGCAGCCGCTAACTGTTTGAGAGAAATGTTAATGATAATAATAAGTCACATCAAGTCAGATTTTATTTTTATAGCCCAATATCACAAATCACAAATGGGTTTAATGGATTCATTGAGACAGAGACCGACCCAGTGACAAGAGAATGGTAACAGGTATCAGGCCTGAAGTAATAACAGAATAAGCCACTAACTGAAACTTAAGGCATAAAGATGAGTTTTAAAATTGGATTTGGACTGACATCTGATGTCAGCAGGGAGGTTGTTCCAGAGGAAGGTAGCACAATAGGATAAAGCCCTGCAGCCTCAAAACTTCTTTTTAACTCTGGGGCCAGACAGAAGCTCCACATTCTGAGAGCAAAGAGCACTGGATAGAATATATGGTTTTAACAGATCAGACAGGGACAGGGAAGGGATCTGCCCATTTAGGATTTTGCAAGTCATCAAAAGCACCTTGATGTCTGATCTGACATGGATAGGGAGCCAATAAAAGAATCTAAAATCTTCTGGATTTTGTTAAAATTATAGCTGCACCTTTTTGGACTACTAGTATGTGGCAGGCCTGAAAACAGAACGTTACAATGACCCAGTCTGGATGACTGTTGTTACGTATTATGCAGCTGAAAAAAGCTGGTCTTGGTGATGTCTTTAATGCGCTGATCAAAGAGTGTGTAGAATGGAAAGTAACGCCAAGGTTCTTCGTTGTCATTCAGAGATCATACAGTTGTCGAGGGTTATTGTTACTTGCTCAAACTGGTGTCTATGTCGGGCCAGTCCGATGACCAGGTTTTATCTGAATTTGGGATCAGGAAATTTTGTGACGTCTAGCAGACAAGCAGGCCACTCACTTGATCATTTGAGAATGGTCATCAGCTCTTACAGGAAGACACAACTGAGTATCATCGGCGTAACAGTGGAAATTATTCTGGCCAAGAGGTGAATTATAGAGAGAAAAAGCAAAGGGCCAAGAACCTCAGGGTACTCCATATTTTACATCAGAAAATATTGATGTAGCATTATTGTAGGAAATTCACCGTGTTTTTTCAGATAAGTAAGACTTAAACCATGTGATAGCCAGGCCAGAGACGCCAAATTGATTTTCCAATTGGTCTAGGAGTACACAGTGATCTATGGTATCAAAGGCTGTACTGAGATCAAGTAAGAGAAACACAGAGGTGGAATCTGAATCCATAGTAAGCTGAAGATCATTTACCACTTAGACAATGAATCCAGAGATATAGTCTCAAAATTTTTTCATACAGAGGCTATCTGGAATTCAACGTAATGCTCAACTGGTTATGCAGGAAAAGCTGGAGAGGAGGAATTAATTTGTATCTAATCTCATCTATTTTACTGCAGAAAAAGTCTAAAAAAAAATCATGAGCCATAAAGGGCAAGTAGCTAAGAGCCGGCTGCTTTCGAGTAAGTTTGGCTACAGTGTCAAAGCACTGGACAGAGCATGTATTTGGGCTCCAAAACTGGGTTAAGCCAAAAGTTTTAATAAGTAACAGAAGATGATCAGAAATTTCAAAATACTGAAGTCACTCATCAGAATGAGATTCAGCAGGTATGATGTCTATATGCTAAAATTTGTGAAAAAGGGCCAGGTGGTCTGAGAGTACCACATGGTGCCCTGGACAAAGCACTTTATAGCTGATGGAGATAGTTTTAATACAGGAGCATCAAAATAGTTAAATGTAATATCCAGTTTGAGGGTTAAATTGGAAATAGACTTGTAGATTAAAGCAATGCCCCCACCTTGTTTAGTAGCCCGAGCAACATAGACATTGTTATGCTCAGGTGGGGAAATTGGTTTAAGCCATGTTTCACTATGCTGAAGAATCAAGACCGATCTGTAAAGTCACTAGTAGATGATGTATTTACTGGAATAAGATATCTTGTGTTTTGAATAGAAGGTTTTGGTGGCCTGTGCATGTGGTGGTGTGGAGATACAATTGAGATTGTTTTGTGTTTTGTGTTACACTTCACAGCCACCAGTTGTAGAGATGATAATTAGACTTTTGTGATTCACCTATTTAGGGAACTTGTGAATAATGTGGTGGGGGAGGGAGACAGTCTCAATGTTGTAGACCTGGCTATTAGTCTGTGAGACATAATGTACAGCAGTGATTTGATATAGTAACAGTTTTGGAGACAAACTAAAATAAAATATATTCTATGAAAATAATTACTTGCTGCTGCAGAAATAATTTGCTCACAGCATAATTTCAACGCTATGAGCACCACGAATTCCAGGCAGAAATTTCAGAGCGGGGTTATCTCAAAACCTCTACAACAAACCCAAAACTATCTGTATGGCTGGATACTGTCAGGGATAAGCGAGAAAATATATCTTTTTGTAATTTGGGTGTACTGACCCTTTAAATTTCTAAACAATATTACACTGATTATATACCAATTAGTGCACTCACTATTTTCATGCTTTAACTGCACATTAAACCTGCAGCTATGAATACATACGTTTATTGCAGGTATGACTGCTATATGCCACAAAGCAAAGCACAAAAGAAGTAACCTGAGTGCCATTTCCATGGTAACACCATGTGGCTTGGCTGCAATCAGTGCAGCGTAGCTACGGCTGTCACACAAAGCCATTCAGACAGTCAAATGACGAGAGACCTTGAGAGTAAGACAGAAGGAGAGCCAGTGTGACAGGGCCTTTTCTTCTTAGCAGTGCATTATAAGGCACGCTGCTCAGACTTGATCGCACACCAGAGGAACTCATCTTAAGCTCTTTAAACTAGCCAGTAATCCACCAATATGTGCAATGTGACATGAATCTTTTGGCTGGAAAGGAGGGCATGCTACTGCATCGCATTCAGGTCACCTAATTCCTTGTCAGTGTTATCCATCCCACATCCATGTTATTATTCTTAACAATAGTTGCTTTCAGATCAAGCACTTAAAAGGGAGTTAGTGTATCATCTGGATTTACTTGAAAGGCAGGAGAATTTGGCAAACACATCAACATGCAATGCCAGATACCACCAAAAAATATTTTCTCCATGACATATTTCCTTTAAATTCATTTCATCATATACTCCTGCTACCGAACTTAAAGATTAAATGTTTAGACGTGTCAGCCGTTTGATGCATGTCCACTTAATCCTCTGAATCAGGATGCTTGTTTGTACCTATGTAATATAGAGCAGGCTCTCATCCACAGCGAAGTATAAACCTGCGGACCGGGAATATGTGAATATAAAACTCCTTCACCATGAAATGAGTGGATTGAAGAACAACTCTGACTGGGCATATGTGCTTAATTTTACGCTTGCTCAACATTTTGCAGGGGCTCCAATCCACATGCACTTACACTATTTGTTACTGAACTGACGGAATTTTACTATTTTTAATTTAAGGTTAAATTTAGAATTAAGTTTAGGCCACAAAAAAAATTTGATCACAGTTATATAAGGGCCTTAATCAGGGTTAAATAGGGAAATAAAATACATTCAAATTTAAATCCTCCCGGCGAGAGTGATATAGCATTCACATTACACTTATGCAATCAATTCACTTTAATTAAAACACCCAGAGGAAGGTGGAAAATATGCCCACATTAGTCTGAAACAAAAAACAGAACCACTCTGTTTAGTATTTATAAGTAGCATATAAATATTTTATAGATGGCTTATAATATACTATAAAGTAGATTTAAGTTTTTATTAATGTATTTGTCAACAGCTGTCACTCCTCTTGTGGGCACCCATAAGTGGAGGCTGGTGTGTGACAATATAATAAAACACATATATGACTTCATAGAAGAAGTTAGAGTTGTTAACATATACTATGCATTAATAAACATTTAAATGTCTTTATATCTGCCTATAACTACATTATAGTGTGTTATATAACATTTATTAAATGTTTATATGCTGTTTTTGAATGCTAACTAGAGGGTGTTAAAAAGGCTAGAACACTTATGTTTTCAACATAAAGTGCAGTAAATGGCTTTAAGTAATTTATGAACTAAGATCTGCTAAAGCACACCATGTGCACAGAAAGTCTGTTAAAGGCAGAATAAACCTATTCTAGGTTAACCCCTTCAGCATCCATGGTAAAAAGAGCACAAAGATGTCTAAACATAATTACCTCTCTGCCATATTTGTTTCTTTAGTAGTATGTCAATCTTACCAGCATGGCTGCCACCACGCTGGTGCATTTCTTTGGTAAAAAGCTTTAATAAAAAGCTTAAAAACTACAAACATGATTGATAAAAAACAAATTGAGTAATTTATCATTCAGCCCTCAGTTAACAAATCCTTCCCAGGTTTCCTTCAATGTGGCCAGAGGATGAACAATATACTTTGTCAGCCCACCAGTCTCATGGCTGGCTTCCCTGCAGGTTTCTTTTCAGCGACAGGTTAGCCACCAGGGCAGATTAAGCCTTCTCCCCTCCCCAATCATCCAGTAATACCAGCAGGCTGTATTGAGCCCATGTTGGGTTTTGCCTGTTGAATGGTGGCTTATGGCAGCTAAAGACCTCTAGAGGGGGAATCCTGAGGGGATTACTCTCACGTTCTCCATGAAGTGGGAAATCAAAACAGTCTTGAGCGTCTGGGGATGATCTCAAACATCCAGCATTCCCCCACATGCACGCACACACCCGAACCTACCACACACACACACACACACACACACACACACACACACACTTGTTTGCAAACATGCACAATTACACAGTCTCACAGACACACACGCACACATAAACTTTAGGCATATTCCCAACCCTCTTACCCATTGACACCCAGGGTTTTTTGATACCCAAGTATAGACATCTAACAAGGGCCAACTCCACTCTGAGAGGATTAGTGTAAGTCGGACTGATAATGAAATCATGGGCTGAGTAGCTCTTGGGAGGATTTTATACAAAAGAGGCCTGAATTACTTTGTCTTTTCTTTTTTCAAATCCTTTATTCTCTATGGTGAGAACATTAAGAACAGTATGAATTCTGCAACGCATATCATTCTGTGGCCCCCCGTCCCACTGCGCAGGGAACCCCAACATTTCCCCCGTCCATAAAGAAACTGCTTAGCCTGGTCTCATCAGCAGCGGAACACATCGTCATGGCATTAATCTGCTGTAAGGCCTGCATCCTCTTTCACCACAAGAATCTCGACTGGGATTACACACACAATCAGTGTTCTCCTGCATAAATAGATTATTGCATGAACTAGGTACAACAAGTAGACTGTGCCATGGTGAATAGTCAAGTGTCATCATGAATTTCTGAATTATCATAGAAATGCAAATAATCATGTCTTCATTTCCCCTTCAGTTCTCCTACTAACTCTTTGAGTTGTGAGGGATCACATGTAAAATTTATTGTTGCTTATTGTATAAACTGCGTGGGGTTCATGCTATGATTTTTAGATTAACATTTCAGAGGTAGTGAGCATACTGTATTTGGCAGTTTCAATGTATTTTATATTAAAAACAAAATGGTTTTACATCTATCCATGAATTTAAAGAAGATTTCCATATATAGTTGCAGAAAGACTTGAAAAGCAATGAGTAATGGAAAGAGATGATTTACAGTAAATCACAGCCATGCAGAAATGTGATATTCTTAGAACTAGACCTCTGCTTTAGAGGTTTGAATCTACATTGTTTTCAGTCTTGAGCATTTATCTACAACATTTTGTCATGTTGTGTCATGTCATGCTATATTAAGTTATGTCATGTCATGATATGTCATTTTATGGTGTGTCGTTACACATTGTTAAGTCTTGAGCACATGCAGTTTATTATAATATATTCTGTATCATGTACTGTTTCATGGTGTATGATGCCATGTCATATTATTTCATATTATGTTCTGAGTCATGCCATGAAATATCATGGTATGCCACACTATCTTATACCACTGAATGTCTTGACACATTATGTCATATCATGAAATGTTAAGTCACATTATGACGTTCCATGGAATGTCATGCTCTGTCAGTTTACATTACATCATGTCATGTTATTATGTCATGACATTACATGGAATGCCATATCTCATTATGTCATGTCGTGTTTTTTACATCACATCATGTGTGTCATGTCACTGACTGTCATGTCATGTCATATCGTGTATTGGCATGGAATGCTGTATCACATTATATCATGGAATGGAATGTCATGTCATATGTCATGTCATCAAATCTCATATCACGTTATGTCATATCATGGAATGTCATGTCACATTATATCATAACATGGAATGTCATTTCAGATGATGTCATAGCATGGAATGTCGTGTCACATTATGTCATATTATGGAATACATTGTTGCATGATGTCATGTTAAGGAATGTGATGTCACATTATGTCATGCTATGGAATGTCAGGTCACGTGATGGAATGTCACATCACATTGTTCATGGAATGTGTTGTCACATTATGTCATGTCATGCAATATCAAGTCACATGTTGTCATTTTATGGAATATTGTATCACATTAAGTCATACAATTTATTGTGTACACCATGTCAATTCACATTATAATATGTAATGTAATGTAATGTAATGTAATGTAATGTTATGTTATGTTATGTTATGTTATGTTATGTTATGTTATGTTACTAACATACTATGTTACTGTGATTGTTATGCAGAACATTAGAAAGAGCATATTTACACAGACAGACGCGAATCTAAATACAGTGGAACACCATTCAAGGATCTGTCCACCCACACCATCACATCATCAAAGGAGGATTTTCAATGTTAGGAAGTTATCTTTTAGCATTTAAAACTGGAGTGAGTCATGCACAAACGCCCTCTCAACTCTCTTTGAAGCAACACATCCATAAACAGCTGTGACTTTTGAAAAAGATTCAATTTTTGTTTGGCAAACAGTGAGACATTTGTCAATGATTTGGCCTTCTTTGGTCTTTAGTTTTGATTAGAAAATAAACTTTTCCTTGATGTGCCGAGTCACAATCCCAGTGAAACTGACCTTTAGCTTATGCACAAAAAGCTTGGGGAGAAATGTAGGTCAAAAGCTAATTATGTGGTCTGGCAAGTGGGGCTTATATCAAGATATTTCACAAGGACTACCACAGATCTGCCTGCACATGCTTGCTCAAGACGTGTACCATGTGATCAGTTAGGCTATTTTTTGTTTGGGTATGGGAGACGGTCACACCTTCACCTCATGAATTTAATGGTCTTCAGAAGCCAAAGTCCAAATGTCAGCACAAGCTGTCACAATGCTTTTATTGACTTAAATCAAAGAGAGAATACAACAACTTACAATTTTGTCAAACCCGTCCCTCATGGAGGGTCTCACAGAAGAGCAGTAATTTAGGGATCAGGAAGGGAGAGCCACCTGTTGAGAGATATAGGGTAAAAGGTATCTGTAGGCCTTCCCAGCATGCCTCTGTTCACAGCCAGGAAGTACAGTTTCAGGGCTTAACGTTGCATTCCACGAGTTGCCTCAACTGTGATCTCACAGGAATGCTGCTCTCAAAGTGTGTGAGATTAATATTTAACACAACATTAGTTGAAAATGCTGCACAGAGTCTGTGGTTTGTATGGCTGTGTTTTCTTAAGAGCTCTGCTGCCACCGTTATCAGGTTCTTGTTCATAACAAAGTATTTATGGGTTGTCACGAGTGATTGATGCACAGCTAGGTGTGCTGATGTTGTCCCAGTGTAGATGTTGACTTTCAAGGGTCACAGGCAGACATTGTATCACATGGGAGCATTGTTTGTTTGTTTTGTTGTTGTTTTTTTTTAATCTGCATTGTAAAAAGTAAGAAACGATGGATTCATGACTTAATCAAAAATACAAAGTCATTTCAGTTTTAGCAAGAACTACAGAGTTGGATTTATTTATCATTGATAACATCCTTATATATGTATGTGTTATAACAGCTGATAATATACCATGTTTGATATGCAGTTTGTCTTAATCCAGAGACCAGCTTTTCCTAATACCTTAATTTAACCAATGTAACAATTTCAATGGGAAACAAGTGACATTAGATTATTTTAATGTTTGTGAGTCAGTGATGTATTTGTGATTGCAGCCAACTGTACAAATGGTATTTAGAAGTTGCTCACCGAAAAGAAATTCAACCTTAACAAAAGAATGTAATAATATTTTGGGAAAGTTGAATGAGCATGCTGCTTCTGAGCCACTCTCCTTTTTATTTCAATGTCCTTCTGTGTGATTTAAATGTGTGTGTCAAACTGAAATCAGTTCATACACATGCATCCAATGACATTGTTCTTTATGTCTGTGTTTGTAATATAAAATGCTGCTGCAGAGACTGCTTAAGACATCCACCACAAGGTACCATTTACTTAAATCAAGAGCAACCTGGGCCCTTGTCAGATCCACATATTGCTATAGCAACAACAGCCTGGCCATTGAGATATGAACAATGTGACAGAGCAAACGAAGCAGGCTGAGACTGGAGACGCAGGAGAGATGGGAAACTTCAGCTATAATGAAGATGTATTGGGTGTCTCCTCCAGTTCTGCTGTAGATCATTCAAACTGTGAATCTTTTGTCCTCCTCTATGTGGTGTGTTCCTCAAACTCAGTGGGAATGATCTAGATTTGTGGTTAAACTGACACGTTGTCATTAAATTACTAAATAATAGCCATTATAGATCTTTAGTTATTGCTATTTAGATGCAAAATGTAACAGCATAGCAACAGATCCAGACAAGACACTGCTGTTCTACCAGGTTTTCGTTAAATATACTAATCCATTCATTTATTTACATTGATAATAATGTAATTGAATTTTGTTTAATAGCCTGTGTCACATTGAGGCTGCACTGTGAAGAATGTGGTCTATATACCAACACTGACCACTGTAAATATATATATATATATATTTCATGCAAAACCATATACACTGAATCTATCTTTTAATGTGTTGATTATTTTGGCTTGCAGTAAGAACCTGTAGCATTAAATCCTCTGCTTGATTGCTGTTCAATATTTATGAGAAACAAAAACACATCTTTGTCAGGGAGCAGTATTAGCTGCACATTAAGATCCGATTACGGACATCCTGCTGTTAGTAGTTTGGTTCATTACAATGTCACGGCAACTTGGTCTAGATGCTCAACTATGAAACAGCATCAATATAATCGATAAAAACAAAAATACTAGATTTAACTTTTCAAAGAGGGAAGGGAACCAAAAACAGTTTGTAGGTAAAGAATGTGGAAAGTCTCAAGAAATTGAAAAAAAAAAAAAAAACAGTTGGGCAAACATAACTCCCTCAGAGCGATCATTGCACTGATTGGGTGACAAAGATGAAAAAGGCCTTTTCAATAACTCAGACTAATGTTGTGCCATTGCTCAGACCGGCTGTTGCCCTGGGTGCGTGTGAAATGCTTAGCGTGGACAAAGTAAACCACGGCCGGTGCCCATGCTCCATTGTCCTCAAAGCCTCCTAAAGAGGTCTCTTCACAGGTCCAGCAAACACACTCTCCAGACTCTTGGCATATCTCTGAAGATCCTCCTTTTGTGTGAGGAAACACATTACTCTCTCAAGGAGAGGAACAGGGGAAACAAGGCAGCACTAGTGAAAAGGCTTAAGTATCTCACCCCCCACCCCTGTCAGACTGCCTCTCCTCCTTGCCAGATGATAATTGGGACTGAAACACTTTTTTTTGGTCCAGGCCTAATTCAGTGAGTAAATTGCAACATGGGAAAAACATGAATGGGGCCCAAGCTGTGTGGTGACTCAGCCACAGAGACGCTAAGAGTCGCTCTTTGTGGTCGTCTACAAAAGGGAAATGTTCTGTTAATCAGCATTGTTATATAAGTAAGTGTGCTTTCCTTCAAAACTATGTGATTGAATGCTCCCCCCGAGGTGATGAATGAAAAATATTGATACTGAGGGATGAGTATAAGCGATGCACATAATCTATGGACATGATGTTGGAAACTCGAGTGAACTCACAGTTGTAAGATCTGTATGCCTGTCCATCTCTCGACGCAGGTCTGTCAGGTTTCTTCGTTTCTTTTGTTTCAAAAGAAAGTAAACAGAAAGTTATGAGTGTGAAGTGCAACTGGATCAATTGTTGATTTCTCACAGCAGTTTAAATCCTTGCAGTTGGCATGGAAAACAAACCACAATGCTGACCTGACCAGCTTATACCGAATTGTTTCCCTCTGCTTCGATGAAAAAAGAAAAATGCAAAGCAGATTAAAATGCAACGAGGAATGCAAAAAATGCCTCTCTGCGAAGATCAGCAGCAGACTAAACTGTGCTACCCCAATATTTATTTCACAACACTGACATACAGAGAGGTTTAACTAACAGATGCAACTCAGAAAAAGGACCATTAATTTATAAAAGCATCCACATGAGTGGATCATATTGAGTCGCAGGACGTTGAATGCAAGTTGCAGTTTTAGAAGCAGGTTAATTTGACTTTTAAATTCTGTATTTCTCCATATTAAACATGACAGTTTACTTTCCTTTTTTTTTTAGAATATATGGTTTTGGATCTGTACAGGTCAAGTCATTTCTCAGATGTCTTGCGTTGTCACGAACTATCCATGGAAGCGTGAACAGCTTGTGATGTTCCTGTTGTTCAAGATGATGATTTCCTCCCCAACATGCTGCCATACAAATTACAAAATACAAGAGTTGTTTTTTTGTTTTTTTTTCATAGAAACCAGGTTGGAATTGAACAGATTTCATGGTTTCACCAGGTAGAAGTAAACTTCAGTCAGTCTTTATGGAGAACTCTGGCATGTAGTATACCTCCATCACCAAGAACTGTAGTTTTCCATTTTGAGTTTTCATCTTCACCCCCTGAAAATTACAATATAGCATATAGCATGATGTTTTATTGAGATGCAGTTTATTAGCGCAGTCGAGCTTTAACTTTTTCAGTTTAAGGGCCGCTAAACCGACAAATTAGACCACGGACCCCCATCTGATAAGATTTTGTCCCAGGGTCCACCCACCTGATAAGACCTTTGCTTTTAGATGTTTTATTACAGAAAGTCTAATGACCAAAATAGTCATTGTGTAATTGTGTTACTTATGGATGGAAATAAAGTGAGGACCATTGTGCTAGTGAACAAGCACTTGTAAGTTGAGGAAAATAATATAAAAACCAGAATAGTATGCAGTGCTTGCTAATTCGGGGCCATGTGACTGCATAACAAATGCTGAGCACAACTATATCTTTAGACTGATAACTAAAATCTATAGTGAGTGTGTAGAGTGTGCCAATGTAAAATAAAGCCAGATAATGATTATGCACAGGAAATTATGAATGAAACTGCCTCCTTAGAGTAGATCCCAACTCACTAAAAGCTTGGGCAGGTCCTGCTTATACCAGGAAATAGGCTGAAAATAAGAACAAGAATATACAAAAGTATAGCTTCAGGCAATCACAAGTGATAATTTTCCAAATTGCTAGTCTCTTCTTTCTTCTGTCTCTCCGTACAAGTTCAAATCCCTCACTCAGACAGACGACTCTCTCATTACAGCTCTCTCCATACATATGATGTGAACAGGTAAACAGTAGCAATACAGTAGTGAGCTGAATGTGCGTCAAAACGAAGCTGTGCTGTGTAGTAATATTACAGAGGAGGTGAAGTCACACCATTGGTTTGGACAGACTTTTGAAAGACAGGTTGGGTATCTGTGAAACATCATTTCAAATCACCAAATCAGCTAGAACCAAAATGTACATTTTCAGATTGGAGTCATACCTGAAGCACTTAACCATACATTAGATTGCATAATTTTCTATTTATGTTTTTAACTATTATATATCTGAGTACATTAGCAGAACACAGTGTTCTTGCAAGGATCCCGGGAATGTGAGCTGCGTTTCCTGGTGTATTCTGTATATTCACCGCTCGCAATGGGTAGCAAACCAAAGGACAAAAAGGATGATAATCTCCTTGGAATTCCATTGCATTTTCTTATAGAGAAGAGGGGAGTGCTGGACAGTGGGGTTGAAAGGTCAACGGGACCAGTTTGCTGAGGCCCATCTGTCGGCCCCTGCTCTGTTTACGCACCATCTCAGGAGTGAAAGGCGAGCGTCTCAAGAGCTATCCTGTTCTCATAACACCACAGCGCTTCATATTGGTGGAGGAGACACAGAGGGGAACTTGTGGTGGTCTGAGCCCAGCTACCAGCAGTGTTCCCCTTCCTATTCATCATCTGCTTGTCCGAGTAGACCTGCAGACAAAAAGGCTTCGACTCAAGAGGGCCTTTACTTTAGATATTCAATGCTTTCAGCATAGATGCTGCAGATCTCACAATATTTTTTAGCCGATGCAGGCTAGAAATACATGAAAGCCTTGAATTTGTCCTCTGTAAAAGGTTATTTTTAGACAAATCATGTCAAAAAACATGTATTTATAGACCACTTTAAGGAACAGATTTGACACAAAGTTATCTATAGAAACACATGACAGAGATAAAAATAAAGATAAAACATCAGAGACTAAACGCCAAGAAATAGGACGTGTGTGTACCTGTCTGCACTTTTGCTATGTGCTGTTTCCAAAAGTGTAAAGTGTAATTACAAATATCCCCATCAAAATGGGATTAACACTGCAAAATATAATGTGGCGGCTGCAATTAGAGAGCAGGCTTCCCATTAGCTTCAAATCAATTTGTTTATCAGTTTGTTTCTGTTTTGCACCATATCAAAGTTAACCTGTGTTCATATTTCAACTCAGAGAGCGAAAGATTTCATGCTTTTAAAATGACACATTCACACCTGGAGGCTTGCCGGTTCTAAAATGCTCTAAGTAAGTGCTTCATACCTGCCATTTTGGACTCGACAGTGAATCGTTTCATTCACAAAATCTATGATTATATGTTTTAATAACACCGTGCCACTCAATGATAGAAAGGATGGCTCACAGAATATCAAATGGTGATATATACAAAATGAGATGGTTATCCCAGCCATTTGAAACTATGATACTGTATTTAGAGTGCATTTTGCCTTAACTTGTAAAAATTACAGCCCTGGCTATGTATTTAAGAAGAGCTCACTACAGTCGGAAGGCAATATATGAACAGCCCATGACCACATTAAACAGCACTTTAATATTTTACTTCAAAGTGGTGAGTAAGAGCACCAGGAGCAAGCACTGAAAGCAAAAACAATAATTTCATACATCATTATAAATATTAGCTAAAATTAAAATCTACTTTTAAGTGGGATTTTATTACATTCACCTCATGTAATGGGAGGCTTGGATCATTAGCGTGTCAGGTGAGTGTCTAATCGTGAGTAAAGATTCTTAAAATTAGAAAATTAGAAAAATTATATGTACAATACTTAACAAGTTCATCTTGTATCTATTAAGTTGCATACAAAAGTTTCAGGAAATAATTTGACATTTTGAAATGTCTGTCATATCTGTCTGGTTAATATAAAGTGAGAGATGGTCTGCAGCTAGCTTAGCCTAGCATAAAGAATGGAAACAGAGACACAGCTAGCCAACACATTGTAGTTACACCCTGGGCTTTGAACAGATTTAACATACAAGATGTAGCGTGTTAATTAGTTCGTTTTAGAGGCGCTCTAAGTTGATTTACTTCAGACAGAGCTGAACTAGCCCAATCACCCTGTTTCCCTGTTATGCTAAATTATGCTAACCGGCTGCTTCATATTCTCCGTATCACAGACATGAGATTGGTTTCAAACTTTTAATCAAACTCTCAGAAAGAAAATGTTTATTTCCAAAATGTAACTATTTCTTTAAAGTTGGAACACCAAAAATATTTTGCCTTTTATAAAAATTAGTGTTTGATTGTTGGATGACATCCACAGATTTGCTTCTTGTTTTTGAGTGCAACGTTGCTTGCAGACAAGGCCTAGAACCTGCTATTTTCTCATTTGTAAAGACGAGATTTATAGTAAAGAGGTGATTTTCCTGTGAATGCATTATGTGAGGCAGCAATGCAAGTAGAATACATTGCTCCTGTCAAAGGAAACATGATAAGTAAATAAAAAAAAAAAAAATGTTTCAGTGTTCAGTTATTACTAAATTGAGGTTTATATGAGCCATGCCACAAGTGCACAATATAATTTCTTAATATGAAAGAGTATGTAATTATAAAACAGCCCTGTGAGCAATGCTCATTACATTAATCACTGAAGATTAAGTCGGCTTACTTAATAGATTCTGAAGTAACATCAGTCAAACTCTTCAGTGGCATGAACCTTTCCAAAAAAGAAACAATGAGGCAAAATCTTTAGAGATAACCTCACTTTGTGTTCAAGTTGTGTAAACTGGGGAAATTCCTATTGTTGGCAGATGTACCAGCAGGCCTTGAAAGTCCTGTAGGCATCTACCGTGCAAGTCTTGGCTACACGAGACACAGCCTGAGGAGCTCAGACAAAATATTCACACCCCAGATACAAAAAAGTCATCACACAGGTGAGAGAAGAAACATAAATTGTCTTGTCAACTCATGACGTTTCCTGTGGTGCAAAAAAACCAACAAAAACAACAGAATTATGTCACCTTAATTTTATGCCATTCAGTAAGTGGCTGATATGAAATAACAGAGCTTGTGACAAATAGAAACATCAGAGTTCTTTTGAAACATTTAGACTTGCTTTGTGTAGACAGATCTGATCATGCCTGGACAAGCCTGCGTGAACGTTTAATAAATCTTACATTGAAGGAAGAAAACCCTTAACAGATTGATTAACTGCTGACAGCTTTATGACAAAATTACTATTGTTGCACTCGGAGCACTCATCATTAGTTAAATCGATGGTAAGGCATGATCATTTATACTATACCGCACTTCTAGTGTCTGTGTCAGCCCTTTCATTTGGTCCAAGTCTATCACCAGTCTCTGCAGTGCAACACAGAGACTCTCCTAATAGCCAGTAGTTATGACAGTAGCTGTCATGTGACACCTAATAGCCTAAAGTATCTTTATGGAACTGTAAAGGGATTATACAGTTTATTTTTTAGATTATAAAATTGATTATTGAAAGTATGTTTATTGTCTATTGTTTCAATGACAAATTTGATTTAATTTAACATATATTCTATTCTCTATCTAAAGTCCAACTTATTTACAATGACTGCGTAACTTGGGGGCAAAGGAACAACAGGGTAACAGTGACTTATTTTTATATCCAACAGACACAGGGCAGCATTAGCATTCATTCACTAACATTGCAAGCTAGCCAACTGTCTATCTCGGTGCTGGGCAGGTAGCCTATGAGCTGCACCTTTCATACCACATGAAGTCATTTGACCCATAGGCAATATCAAAATATTGGTAATTGCAGCTTTAAAGAAAAGAAAAGTCAACATATCAGTCAGGATGTATTTGTGCTGTTTTCATGGGACATCTCGAGCATTGAGGTGTAACGTTAGCGTGCAGTTTCCTGTTATAAGGCTGAAGTTTCTGAGCACGTCTACTCTAAGGAGGCGTACATCAACAGGCTTTGAAGCAAATTAAGCAAAATGGCAAGTGGAAAAACACCCTAAACAATACCAACTTGTTTGAGTGAAATGATTAGGCTAAATCACATTTGTTTGGCCAAAGCAGCTTAAAGCAAGAGGCATGCATGGCTAACTGCATAATAACACAGTGAGTGGAGAGGGTGACTGAAAAGTCTGACAAAACAACAAACAGTTAGGTAATGGCCTCATTCTGTCTGGGTTTAGGTAACTGTTCATTAATATCAGACTTTACATTTAAATGTCCAAAAGCAGACATTATTATTGTGCACCCAGCTATTTACTGCATTCATCGTCGTTTACAGATCAAATGTGTACTCGTACACACCTGTGCATCACAGCAGATCTGGTATACATCAAGTACTGGATGGATTCTAAGAGCTACATTGTTTTCAGGGATGTGCTTTTAATTTAGCTTGAATGAAATATCCCATAATGGCATTTAGAATGACATTTTCCACAACTGTAATGAAGCCAGAGGGCCCAGATGATAACTCTGAGTAAATCATAGAGCTAATTAGCACTCAGATTTGCCTTCTGATAATAATGTGACTAAATATGCTATATCAACCCACACCTCTATAGCTCTACCCTTCACTGGTGGAAGTCTTATCGCTGGTGTTACCTGCTTCTTGTAAGCGCTCACTGTGCTTGCTGGAACTTAGAATCTCACTCGACACATACCCCTCTCAAGACGGGGCAATATAATATGCCCTCAGCCTCGGGTCAACCCCTTCCTTCAGCAACAGCCGCACAGCTCCAGTAGTTAGTAACTTCATCTCATTCACATCATCTTTCACAAAAGGTGTGTCTGTTTACAAAACCCCAGCAAACGCGACACTTACCCCGTCGGCGGGTACAAAGCCCCAGTCGAGTGATCTGGGCCTGGCATTGAAAGATGAAAGCTCAGACTGAGACTGGCGCTCTAAAGCACGTGTCTGGATGATGCTCTCATCGGCCTTCAGACGGACAGGTGGAGGAAGAAGACGACCAGGAGACAAGGACAGGGAGGACGGGGGTGGGGGGGGTTAAGCTTTGGCCAAGGTTGGACTAACTTCATTCCTGTTTGATACACTTTGATATGTGCACTCCACCTGAGCCCAGACTGTGAGTGTGAGGGGCGATGAGCAGGGACTTGTCAGACGCTTTATGGGATGCGCCGTTTGTTTATTAATCACTAGGTTCTGTGATGTGTCTCTCATCACCCCAACAGGTATAATTAAGCTTTAAAGGGCATGGGAGGCTTGATGTGTCTGCAATTCATTTTGTTTTATCTCCTTGTTCCTTTTGAAGTCACTGCTGCATGGGTAAAGTGTGAGTGTACACTGTGGAGTGTGTGTGTGTGTTTGTGTGTGTGAGCATGTGTGTGTGCATGTACAGTAGATGAGTGTGTGTAAATCTGTGTATGGTCAGAGAGCTTCTTAATAAAGAATTTGCCTGTGGTTCCCATGTTGCATGACCTGAAATGTCTGCTTACACGCCAGCTTGTTTAGCCTGACACGTCTTGTTTAGCCTCAGTCGTTTGGAGGAGTGACAGTTCAAAGGTTGTCAGTTTCTGATGGCCAGGTATTGTGCTGCTTGTATGACATCTTGGGTTCCCAGCAGGCAGCTGCGGCGGCCTGTTTTTCAGCACAGGTATGTGACAAATGTTGGGGGGAAAATAAACACCGAACCGTATCGTCGTGACTGACGCAGCGCTATTGACCCTATCAAAAGGTCAAGCGAATTGGAATATACATCAGAGAAATGTTTGAATTTCTTGAGCTCCTTCCCACTTCATCTCCTGAAATTGATTTGTGGTGTCAGATGAGATATGTTGAGTGGGACATCATGTAGGAATGTAAACAAGGCAGCGCTGCGCATTTCTAACTCTAACCTTGATCTTCCATGACGGCTCTCTTCCAGCAAGATAGATTCTCAAATGTACCTTCACCCAGTCTTAGGGGTTATTTTCCTTTATACCAAGCAAAATCACATATCATTATGATAAGGTAATATAGGCAATCAAAACACCTTTGCTACCTGTAAGTAGGCCAAGCTATTGTCCATACTGTCTGATGTGCGTCTTCTTGATTCTGTTCCATTTGATTCTGCCAGGAGCAGGCAGAGGTGTGAAAAGATGAGAAGCTCACCTGTTTACTTTGGCAGTAGAGACTGAGCAGGCAAACAGCCAGTAGCCTGTCACTTCTCCCACTGGATCCCCCGGTTGTGTCCCCTCACATGTGAGTGAATCGATGCAGCTCATGCAGAAATGTTACCTGGCATTGCACTTAACATGATGAGCACGGGTCAGGGGAAATTTTCTGAATCAGTCCCGCCTGGAGGAGCTTATGTAAATTGAAGGCAGTATTTCTCTGACATTGATGTGGAATAACTGATTGTGTCACCGAGAGAAGACTTTATATCGGAAGAACACTTTATGAATATACATTATGGATGCAGAATGACACTTTCCAGATACATCGCTAAGATTTTGTTATTGTTTCCCTTGTCTACATTTGTTCCACTGTGTCCTATCTTAGTTTTTTCCTATATCCAATTTTCCCATCCCCC
Source organism: Seriola aureovittata (assembly GCF_021018895.1). Taxonomy (NCBI): domain Eukaryota; kingdom Metazoa; phylum Chordata; class Actinopteri; order Carangiformes; family Carangidae; genus Seriola; species Seriola aureovittata. The sequence continues at coordinate 15,806,828 of NC_079383.1, forward strand.
GCCAGTTTGCGTGCTGTCTCTCAAAGTCTTCTGTACTGAGCTGAATGCACCATGGGAAATGCAATTAAGTGGTGACAGTCAAACATCACATCAACAACTTCAGGTTTACAAATTACAAATTCATTCTGTGCCACAGGGAAAACCCTCATATTTACGGTAACAGCAGTGTTTACTTCTCATTACGGGAAAGAAATCTTGATAATAAGTAAATAGATGGTTGGTTATTTTAGGTGTGGGGGTTTATGTCATTAGTATAGTGTTATTTGATCCTCTTTTTCAAACTATGCCGTTAGAGCTGAGATTCATAAATAAACATTCATCAGATGATCGGAGGAATGGATTTGATGAGACGGATAATGGAAACAAAAACATCTGCGGCTGCACCTCTGGCACATTGAGTAACATGTAAATAAGTGTTGCTACTTTGCCTTTCATCACGCACTAAAATTACAACAAGAAACCAAGAGACTGCGCTTGTTTGGCAGTATCTCAACACGCTTTGAAGTATGTGAGCGATGGTGAATGACTTGCCCCTCTGAATGGTGAAGCAACATGTGTCATCTAGACGGCAGAGACTTGATGTTTTTTTTAAATCATTGGCTTTGCTTTTGACGGTCATACTGTTTGGGGTTGTTTTACTAGAGCAAATGTTTGACAGTTTAATACCGAATGAAGTTGGGGATGGTGTATAGTACAGCAGCAATGCACCGTATATGTATTAAGCAATGTTGTCAATTATATACGAGTGCATTTTTCCCTCTTTTATGTCTTTATTAGCCAATGGAAAGAGGAGAGCTACATACTGAGATATAAAGACAGGGAATGACAAACAACACATCTTTCTGTTTGAGTTAACGATAAACAGTATCATTCAAGATGTTCAGTGGATAAATGGTTAAAAGTTCAAGCATATGCATTGCAACCCTTTTCAGATTTTGGTCTTGAATTACACTATTCACACCAACACACCGCCTATCCCAACTTCATACTATATACAAACACTGTACAGTATGTACTATATGCTAAGAGGTCCCACTTAAGCAGGAGTTTGATCCCATTTTGAATGTCCTAAATATATACCATGTTGCGTACTGTATGTTTAGATGTATGAATAAATGCATGCATGTGTACATGTAAGAACATGTGAGGATATACAGAAAGTATGGATATGAATGTAAATGCACATATGTGTGAGAACTTGAGTACTGTGTTTATCAGGGGTTGGAGTTACGATGATATATACAATGAGACTAATAGTGTGGCATTTATCCATTTAACATATCTGGATGTACGTATTATACCGTTGTGAGCAATGTCTGAAATCAATGTGCTTATGGCATTTATTTATTTATCATGGCAAAACATTTTTGTTTGTCTTGTTTAAGGTGTTTAAATTGTTGGATTAGCAAAAAACTGACATTCCTGTCAGGCTATTTTAGCCATAAGTAGTTTTTTAAATAACATCCATCCATTTTCTACCGCTTATCCTCTAGTAGGGTCGCGGGGGGGCTGGAGCGTCGCCATTTTTAAATAACAGTGATAATAAAATATATCACTGTTGCAATATAAAAGGACAAATACTGTGACAGAAGATTTTATCCTCTTATCTATCATGCACTTAGTGTTAATCTATTTTCATGTGAGACAAAAAACATGTTGCTTCATATTACAGTATGTCTCTCGTGTACTGTATATATGAAAGCAACATTTGTTTGCAAAGATTTGATTCTTTATTTATTTATTCTGAGATATTCCCTCAGAGTTTTTACACTGTTTCCCACAAGTTTTAATTTTTCCAGATGTGAGCACAATTAAGGGGTCCATCATACTTAGATTTAGTGTGCATCATGACAATCCAGTTACTGTAGAGTTATAGAGAGACTATAGAGACTATATCGTTTGAGACAGATTTTAGGCATACACTAACATGATCCTGAAAAATAATCTTCAGTATGTGAAAACTAAAAAATATAAAATGTAAATACAAACAATATGGACCCTTCAAAGTTGCTTGTCTTAAATTGTGTTTGTTGACATGCTAAATATGGCTCTTCCCACCCCTTGTAACCTAAATATGGACTCATCCGTTGTACTACATGTAAGGTGGGAGGAGGAGACAGCAGAGTCCTGTGCAGACGCGGAAAGTCCCCAATTATGTGGTAATTCTAGAGAGTGGTTGTGATATTTATTCTTATTGCCCAAAGAACTTGGCATTTATGAGACTCACCACAAACACATTCCCCACAGCACAGGCAAACTTGAGGCTGTGCACTCGTTCAATCAGATGAAATAGCTGCTGCTGCTGATTTATGGCGGAGTTTGGAAGGAAGTCTCCGACAGGCCTTCTTATTTAATTCAGGTGCTCCTTTTAAAAAATGAAATAAGTTAATTGTGTTTACAGTAGCTCCTCTTTGAGAAAGTTGATGGAATATGTCTGTAAATATATACAGCTTTGACAAACACTACTCTGTGTTTCCAGTCCAAGGATGAAACTTTTTAATGTGTTGATCTTAGAAAAATAATAAAAAAGGTGTTTAAATACTGCAGCAATGATGGAGTTTTCAAGCATCTTTTATTTATCAGAAATACCGCCATACATTGTGCCTTTAACACCCTATAAAGGTCAATTGATTGCACTCTGTACTAAAAGGTATGATTTGACTCGACTGGATGTGCATTGTATGTAATCAGCATGGAGTCAAAATGTAAGGATGAAAGGGAATGTGTAGAAGTTGCCATGCCTCTCAGACACAGCGGGGGCGGCAGGATTTTCAGTGCTCATGCCTTCACAGGGCACAATTTATGGCCATTATGGAGGTCTATTTCCAGCTATAGTGATGGATTCTGCTCAATTATTGTCCATTACGGAGAAAGATGGCCGCACAACCATGCCAGAAATTATTGGTTCCCACTGCAGTGACATTACATTGAGCTCATCACTGCATGTTCAGCTCAGCCAAAAGTAGCCTAAACTGAAATTCTCTTGTTTTGTGATGGATCATTGTAGTCATTCCTAACCTTTTTTTTTCCTGTGATCCCTTATTATATACCCATGTCTACTTGTGGACCCTTATAACAGGTTGTATATATACTAGTTGTGAACATGTGAGCAGTTCACTCAAAGAATGATTGTTTCCTTTTTTGATTCTTACATTTGAATAATTTTTAGAGACCTGAGGGACTTGATATTTCACAAGAAAAATCCAAAATAAAGCCTTAAAGATTATTTTTGGGTAGTTTGTATTAATTACTTCCCGTGGCTAACTATGTTACTGTAACCTAAGTGAGTTTATCATTTGCTATCTACATTTTAATGGGGTTTCAGGTTACATAGAAAAAGCCTTTTTCCTAATAGCAGGTATCCACTCTGTAGTACAGTACTTACCCACTGTGTGAAAGCTGGTCCTGGATGCTACTATATCAGAGTCTATGAATAGGCCTAACACTAGTTTCTCTGTCATGCTCCTTTGGATTTAGGGAAGTTTACGTTCCAGAAACCGCAGCCAAACTCATTCTCCCAGATAGCTTTGCCACATTATGAACAATAAAGGATTAATTTCTTGCTTGTCAAAGTATTTAAGCTTAGAGCCAAACAGGTTTATGTTAGAATGAAACACGAGTTTGAAATCACATTTTTCCTCATACTAAGATTAACTAGCACTACACTGTAATACAAGACCAAAGCTGTTTCTTACTTACAGTGGCTTTTTTCCTTGGACATTAGCAGTATTTTAGCATGATATCAGGTATATAGCAAGTGTGTGTCAGAGACATATTTTGCAGGGCCCCCATTTTAAAATGAGCCAGCTGGAAATAATGTAGTAACACATCAACTGAAGACATGTTTTCAACCAAGTCATGGAGCTAACTTTAGCATTATTAGCTAGCTAGGTACAGGTGATAAAATTTGTCAGTGATGGTTTGTCTTTCCAGCCATTAAAATGGAGGGTTGCTGGCAGGAAATGGGGAGCTTGCTTTTGTCATAGTTTAAAAAATTATTATGATTTTTATTTTTATGGTAAAACTGCCGACATTATTGTTGTAAACTGCTAATTACAAAACAGTTTTCCTTCATGTGGGTGCTGACCCATGCACCACAGTAAACCCTTCATAGCCATCCACTTGTTTTCAATATATCTGAAATATGGAGAGGAATTGGGAAATAGACGGTGAGTTTGTTTTATTCCTGGCATCGGGACACTGCAGTGGCTGTCGTCTCGCCAGAACTCAGGCTGGCAGTCAGCACAAACTGGAGGTAATTGAGAGGGAGAAGTCCCAGCCAGTTGCACAGTAGGGCCACCACGGGCCTCTGAATGCCACCGTAGCCCCCAGTGGACATTAATCAAAATGCCCGATCAATAACTTCTCAAGTGCTAATAAGCACTGGCACATTTCGTGATATGTGAGCCCCTTCATCATTTCAAATACCCAGAGATTTATAGGAAATCCATTGTTAGGTCCAAAGTATGAGGTAATGTAGCACTTAGTAAATGAAGTAAAACCAAAAGCCTGGGGTGATCTGTATTTCATTTACAAAGGACATGTCTAATCATTAGGATCTCCATCTCTCTGAAAAGCAACCAAACGGCTGTAATGATGGCTGTGTTCTTTTATAGCTTACTTACTCAGCAATGACGCAGGAGATAACAGCAAATAGTAAAGACTTGCTGTCCTCCACTCCTGACTGTTTCACTCCCAGATAGCCATGGGGGACTCCTATCCACCATGGAGTGATTAAAGTCATGTTAGGGAAGCATTATGGGTCAGGTCATAAAATAATTTGATTTCTGTCCCCCTCCACTGTCTCCTATCAAAGTGATTGGTCTCCTGGTCATCTCACTGGCTGACATAATTGTTAATTAACCATTATGGGCTGCCCTCTCTCATCTATATCACACGGCAATTACTCATTTGACAACAAAGCAATATATCACTGTGTATGATGTATGGACACAGACCTGTTTTATGAGTATGAACTGACTCAGTATCATGAAAGTGTTGCACATTTACTTACATCTAGATGCTTTATTTACACAAGTATTGATTAGTGTCACGTTTGTTTCACATGATACTTTCCACAGGTAAAGTCCTGGTAGCTCTGTCTCAGTATTACCACAGCATGTGTATGAGTACTGAAGAATTTTCCTTTTCAACCTATTGTTGGTGCAAATTTGCAATGCAGTTCCTCAGCAAAGTTTTTTTTCTCTTTTTTCTTACCTGTTGCTTAAGTCATCAGCTCTTTGCACGTCAAGGTGAGTTGTCTTTTCAAAAATACCACAGATCAGGTAAAGAGGTCCAGGGGGAAGAAAGTTAAATAAAAAGCTCTTTAAAATGGTATTCATAAAGAAAAAGACAAACAGTGTCCCTGTTGAAAATAAAAGCGCACACTGAAATCCATTCTGATGACAGTTGGAAGAATGCAGGCTTTATGGGGGACTTGAGCCCCATCTTTGCCATATCTTTTAAGCATGATTATTTACTTAAAACAACAAACCAAAGCCCCAAGTCTGGCATTGTGGACGACAGGCCTTTGATTGAGCTCTGAGCTTGAATTCTTAACTAATAAATTGTTCCACGCCTTTGTCTGGGGCATTAACAGCAGTGGTCTGCGTTTTTCTTGCCCTAATCTCAAGAATGCAGCAGCCTCTTGAGAAGCTCAGGGGTTTCCTCCTCTCCCAGAGCCAGGTCTTCACTTTGTTTTCTTAGAGGACTCCCTGGATTGACAGGCCTCACCGTTAGCCCTCTCCTCGGCCATCTGTTTTCACTGATTCTGACTGAGCACATCAAAGTCAATCAAGACTGCAAAGCATTTTAAAAGTCACACACCCCTGCACTGTGTGTGTGAAATAAAGCAAAGTTTTCATCAGGCTCACAAAAAGAGACGGTTTGGACTGTGTGTTTGTGTGTATGGTTTTCCATGTAAAGGTGACCTGTGAGGGATCCCTTAGCTCACAGCACAGGTATGAGCAGCTTAGCTTTGTTCAATGCCTACTGTGACGACAGCTCGGTGAGTCACCTAGACACATAGACTAACCTCCTTTGGTCAGGTTCCAACTGTTCACTGACACCTTCCTGACAATAAAATAATCATTAGTGAGACTGAGACACTGTACGTAGTATCTTCATATCTCTATTATCTCTATTATCTTTACATGGTGATAGAAGGATATAGAAAACTTTGTAAATGTAAAGCCATAAGGAAAATGTACTTAAAAATCACATTAAAAGTACTCATTATGCAGCAGAATGGACATATCATTTTTATATTATTATATGTAACATTTTTTTTAATTATTATTACTAATGAAAGACCCCAGTCACTGTCAGGTAAATGAAATAGTGTAAAAACTACAAGAGATATTTAAATCTGAATTGAAATCTAGTGATGTAACATTGTAAAATAACATAATATGGAAGTACCCAAGTAAATATTCAAAATTGCACCTAAGTATCTTGTGTTCATGAATTTCCCCTAGGGAATAAATAAAGTATCTATCTATCTATCTATCTATCTATCTATCTATCTATAGAAAAGATGGAGAGTGGGTTAAGAGAGGGAGTGTAGTGTTGATGCTCTTATTCCTTGCTTACTTGTGGATTCTAATATACTTCATGAGATATCATTCATTTGTTTTCTCTGTGGCTTAACAAAGCTGTAACTAGATCCCAGTTTAAATCTCAATTTAAAAAGAAAGTGCTATACATGATTAAATGTACGTATTTAATTCCACCACCATTAAAAAAATACCAAATAAAAATGTATAATATTGTATAATTTTCAATAATTTAATAAATGCCAAATTTTAAACAGAGAGGCTTTAATAGGCACTTGAGAGATCCACCATGCAGCATTGTAAGAAATCAAACGCATCACAGAGTTAATCAACAATTCATGGTGATTTTAGTTTGGAAACAATAACCAATCAGCTAAACCCGAGGTCTCAGCTCAGCCAATCAGAGGCAGCGTGGAGGCTCCGCGGTGATGACACAGAGGAGGGGGGGTAGGGGGGTGGTTACCTGGTAACCACTCAAACACTGTCGATAGGATGGCAATGCGGAAGGTTTGGATTTTAGCTCCTCTGCACTCCACTTTGTTATCTTGTTCATTGATGAAAATGTGCTAATATAAAAAACTGTGGCAGATATATCACAAGGGTTTCTTCTTATCTCTATCTTCTTTTAGTCTTTACGCTCTGCCCAGTTTGTGTCGTAAAATGAAGTTGAATTTCCCCGTTGTCTGCTCTTCACCTGCTAGCTTAATGAGATAGCGAACACCTGCGTGAACTCACCTCCACGCGGTACCGTTTACAGAAAACCCAGTAACCAAAAATATTGTTTTATCTATCTGTAAAATTAAGGTAGCATTCCCTGTTTGTAGGGAAACTAGAGGAAGATTATAGACGAGTTCTGTCGGATTTAAAAAGTAATTTCTGTAAAACACTTATGCCTGCATTAGTAAATTATCTAAACCAATATTAGCATTTCCATTCGGCCATGCAGTAATTTATTCCTGCATTTTGAAATTATTTGGTCTAGACAGTATGTTTCAGAATATATGAGGTTGTATTTCTTGCTTTTTACCCACCTTGGTCTGAGAAAAATACGATTTCTACATTTTGGTACTTTGCCCAAGTTATAAATTGAGCAAAGCCTCATGCATCATTTTATATAACTGCAGTGATTCACATCTTTTACAGAACTTGAAGTCTAAAGCAAACAACAAGTTGGTGATTACATCCGTTGCCTTTCAAGACCACATCACACGGAGCCTGTTGCATCCAAATTTCTCATTTTCTGACCCTTTGCTGAGCTGCAAAAGAAAAGCACCCAAAAATCTTCAAGCAAGAGGAGTGGAGGAGAAGGGTTTGCAAAGACATGATGGGCGAGACAAGACAGAATATGTCCTTGATCCTGCTCCACCACCATTAACATTAGGTAAAACCTTTGGAAATGTCTTGCAGTTAAAATCTTTCAGTCATGAAAGTCTTGCCACCATATTTATTTATGTTTTAGCTCAAAAGATGGGTTTGGTGGCTTCGCCAGCAGAGAGACTGACAGAGGCTGAATGGACGCAGGTCAAGGCGAGGTCTATTCAACAGGGGGATTCAGCTCAGCCCTGTGCAATATGCAGGGAGGAGTTTCGCCTTCAACCTCAGGTATTCCCCCAACACAGTAGCTACTGTTAATTCTCTGTGAGATCTCTTTCTTTCTTCTTTTTTTTTTTTTTTTTTTACTTGTTTTCAATGTTCTGTGTCTGTCCTCAGGGAAACCTGTGTTTCCGCATACACACATGAGCACACAAACATACACACAAAGCCCCCCGCCTGCAGTTCCTGTATGTTCTAATCTGTGTAGACAACTGTACAAATTTACCCATACTGCCTTGGAACTCAAGTGTGACGTGATGATGTAGCAATCAGTGTGTAACTGTGAGGGTCATTCAGTCTTTTACACCTTTCCGATCCCCTTTTAAGATGCCAATCTCCTCAAGAATGTAGGACTAGAATAGGCGGCCTCACAAAGCACAGTTGCCATAGATGCACGTGTAAATATTAGTTTGACTCAGGGAAAAAAAAAGTTAATTAGAGCCTGCTAACAAGGGAAAGTGACAAGAGGGAATCTTTGTTGATTTGGCATTTTCCTGGAAGACTTGATATTGTAACAATGCCACTGTGCTACAGACTTGTGTTGCATTCAAGCATTAATATGACAATGAAAAATGCTTACAACAGCAGTTGCTCTGAACCAGTTGTGTTAACTGGAATCTTTGTTACTCTATCCAGCTTATTTAATACTAACAGCAAATTGTCTGTAGTAGGATTTAAATATAAAGTTTCTCTGCTTTCTATTAAATTTTTTATCGCATTTCTTTATTGTATGTCTGACCTTAAACTGCACCTTGTACCCTTAAAATGTTGTGAGAAATGAAATTTCTCTCTGGTCTAATGGCTTGTGGAGCTCTTGGAAATAGTACACTGCAGGGGGGCCTTTCACTGGTGATGGAGTGTGTTGGTCAGGCCAAAAACAATAGGAAATCAATATGCCTCCCCTCTGCCCTCTAGAGATCTGAGTAAACTGGTTTGTGTGCAAAGCCCTATAGCTGTGGCTGTCTCCTTTCAGACGATAAAAGAGCCCCTCTCACAGGTAGAAGGAGACTATAGTCCAGGTCCCAGTCAGCCCACTGGGGGTCATGCTGACTCCCTCTATCCCCTTGGCAAATAACACTTAAAGGCAGATACACACATTCACATATGTGCTTGAATACACACAGATTTAGCATGGCTTAAAGCTCACATACACACACCACATGAGCACAGACCGTATATAGTACACTGTATGGGACCGTCTCTCAAGTGCTTAAAGAAAACCTGAAAACCAATACACATCCTCAACCTATGAAATTTAAACTCTCATGAGTAGTTTAGATGCTGCTTCTTGATTTACAGCGGAAGTGATTCTATTTAGCATATTTGTATAAAATTATTAACTTATATCCGTGTCCCTTTTCAGGTGTTGCTGTGTTGCTCGCACGTTTTCCACAGAGCATGTCTGCGGGCCTTTGAGAGGTTTTCTGGGAGAAAATGCTGCCCTATGTGCAGGAGGGAGCAGTATGAAACACGGGTGATACACGATGCAGCTTGCCTCTTCAGACACCAATGTGCTACCAAGTAAATGCACTAAACCAGAGATACAAAATATAACATTAAAAATGAGTTTTAGTATGTTTGAATAAAAGTACCATTCACAGTAACTCAAACTACAAATTGTACATCACGCTGTTTCATCAAGTAATTTCCATAGAACTGCAGCATCTTCAACAAGTGCTGAAGGAAAATCATTCTCAATTACAAGGTCTTTTTTTGAGGTTGGCTGCAAGATTATCTAATTGTTGGTTCTTTGTTTGTTGTGACTGTATTTCTGTATTTTGTGCGTATAGAATTCAAGCATACTGGCGAGGCTATGTTGCTCGAAAGTGGTACAGACATATGAGGAAAACAATCTGCCCAAAAGACAAACGGCTGAAACGCAAATTCTTCGAAGCCAAGGTGAGTTTGTACTTCAGCTCTGAAGTGATCGCATCAGGATCTTATAGATTAATCAAGCTTCTTTTGCAACACTGAACACACATTGCCTTGTGCCTGTCTCCTCACATCTCATTTTCTTCTTACTTTTCATCCTGACATTCTTTGACCATTTAGTTGGTTGAGTAAAGGCTGTGACGAACATCACATCTTGAAAGTTGAGACATGGGTCTCAGGGACTCACTGACCCCACTGCTAACCTCCACACACACACAAACACACACCTTCACCTGCTCTCACCCTCTCGAGCTCCTTTGATGCTTTGTGAATCATACACTGTTTGTTCACTAATGTGGAGAGAGTTTTGTGTTTTGGTCAAACAGTCTGGGAATTCGAGGGTCAACACAAAAGCTCGATGTCTCCTGTGCATGTTTGGGTCTGGTATTCCTTCATCGATCAGTGTGTGTGTAGCGCTGTTACTGGGTTAGATGGGAAAGGGTGAAGGGGTGAAGTTGGCCAGGGTGTTTGGATACCTGATGCAGGTTGTCATTTCAGGCTTTGTTCTCTTGTCCCATTTCAAAGCTATAAATCATGCAACCACTGGACTCAATAGAGGGAATATTTAAAAGTGGCTGACCGATGGTCTCGAGAACAGCCAGTGGATGGGGTCGTTTGACTCTGAGGCTTGTGTTGCCTTCATGGTGGCTCCCAGGAAAAGGGAACATTGCCACCTAGTGAACCTCCCCCAGCTGAGGTCTTGGATGACCAAAGATGACACTGATCATTTCTCTTAATCAGATATCAGTTTTTCAAGGATGCTTTTTACAAATTCATCCAATGATCCTACTTTGAAATAATCATAGCTCCAACACATGTATGTCCAGTGTCCTCAAGAGCAGGCGTATTTATTTGTGTGTGGAGTGTTGTAATCATGCAGAGTGCTCCTGTGCTTCAAAGAGGCTGATTAAGCAAAAGTGGCAAATGCATGCGGGCCACACATATAATGTGTTGCAAGGGTCGGAGTGTCCTACCCATCCCCCTGTCAGTCTCCATCATCTTGCCTATAAACCATGCCTTAACATGTCACATAAACAAAGACATAGCATTTACTGAGCCAATTAAGTCTGTTCTAACACATTAGGCCATGTCCAGGTCCACATGCTCAGGATGGAGTCACAGACGCTGTCAGCCACTTTACATTCAAGTTGTGTGATTCAGTGGTCGTGGGTGGTCATGAGATTGTCTCATATCTTTTGTCACACTGAGGATGATCTTCAAGAGCTGCGAGCTGAGCAACACAGCGCTGAAAGGTCTGATTGACTTGATTTTCTAGGGAAAGACTTATTTGCTTAGCTGACTGTAATGCAAACAGGCGTGTTAGTGCTGGGCTGGAACCTGTGTGAGACGGAGAAACCTATTCTCTCAGCTTTCCTTGTGATAGCAAGAGGCAATAAAGCATCTTTGTACCATGTAGCCCCAGGTGTTCCCTGTGGAAAAAAAACTTCTATGTATCAGGCCAGTTTCAGAACTCTTATCAGCTGATACCGATGCCCAGCTTTCAATTTTTACTTGCTTCGGAGGTCCGACCCTGAGTCAACACATTAAGGGAGACACTACCGACATCTAGATGGATTGCTGTGAGATAACGCCTCTGCACTCCTCCTCCTCTTCCCCTTCTGTGTCCTCTCCTGTCCCCATCTACTGTGGAGCAAGGCAAAGTTCACCAGAGGCTGTACTGTTTGCCTTGACTGTCGAAAAGTCAGCCAGGCTCATAAAAGCCTCCATCCGAATGGTTAACAGTTGTTTAATTAGTGATAAAAGCCTAGCTGTAAAGCAATTCTCATGTCACTGTGGCAGGCTAAGGGATGGTGTGTGTGTGTGTGTGTGTGTGTGTGTGTGTGTGTGTGTGTGTGTGTGTGTGTGTGTGTGTGTGTGTGTGTGTGTGTGTGTGTGTGTGTGTGTGTGTGTGAGTGCGTGCGCGCGCACGCACATGTGTGCACATGTTTGTGTGTGTGCGTGCATGTGTGTGTTAGTGTGTCAAAAACAGAAAACAAGTACATTTTTGCAAGCAGGTGCAGAGGAACCTTTAAGTAATTTGTTACATTACCTTTCTCAGATGTAGTTCATTGTATCACATTGATGAAGAGCTGCAATTATAATAATCAATAATCATTTCATTGTTGAAGTTATTTGTCAAGCAAAAATGACAAAACAGTTTTTCACTGTTTTGACATTTTATAGACAAAATTATTAATCCAGAAAATAATCAGTGGTTTAATCAATCCGTTGCAGCCCTACATTTATGTACAGTTTTCTGTAACATTCACTTATTCAACTAATGAAAATGCTTAACAAAATCATTTTTATCACAAAGCCCGCTTACTTGATTTGTTTTTGTGGAACTTTCAGCTGCATCTAATGGCCTTCATCAGTGGCTACAGTTTGCTCATTTGTCATGGAGATGGTTTAGTTGTTATAATTTGATTGTTGTTGTTGTTGCTTACTTTAAATGTAGAAATTTATGTTGATTGGTCAATTGCATAGTGCCTTTGAAACTTACAGTATATAAATAGCCCCTTCATTGACTATCGAATATGTTTTTGATATAAACAGTAATATGCATATGCAGACATTAATTGTTGCTTAGCAACAGCTGTTGTAAATGGGAGAAGACAGATGAATTATGAGATGACAGACACTCAAAGGAGTCTTTAAAAATGGTCAATGTGAGAATGGAACAGTTGACTGGGTATGTTGGAGGACGGAGATAAAAAATGTAAATTAAAATAATAAAATTTTACTATACACCAGAAATAAAGTCCTTAAAATGTTTATAGCATTTGGATTTCTCAAATTTTATTTATTCTGTTAACTGTTAATTATCTAAGTGCTTTTTCACACCGACAATTATTGCTTTAAAAGTAGTAAATTTTGAATATCCCTGTAATGTAAATACCCAAGAGGTGGCTAGAATGCTAATGTGTAGGAGCCTGGCTGCTGGCTACATTGGGCCAGAGAAATGGCAGTAAAATTATATAGACACTAATTAGAAGTTATTTCATAGGAGAGAAATTGGTAACTCCATAACACTTTATTTGGAGTGATTAGTAGCTAATTCATTAGTTTTCAACTAAAACACTGTGTACAAGACAGAAGAGAGGACATGTTTATGTGAGTGTGAAAAAGAAAAAGTGTCAGAGATATGTGTGCTTCCATGTTTCCCAGCACTGTCTTCCTTTTTTTTACTGGTTTCCATTAATTCTCTATGTTAGTGGGAGACGTGACTGTATTGATCTGGCTGTTTAACAACTGCACCCTGTCAGCGTGCCTCAGCCATTACAATACACACACAATTAGCCTTCGCCGAAAACACAACTCTATTGTGTATCTGAATGAAACATGCCTCCTTTGTGCCAATAAAATGGTTTTTCTAATTAGTTGCAGGAGTTGAATGACAGCTTTGTCCGATACTGTCACACTGACACGGAGGCTTTTCTGAGTGATATCGACCGCTCCCTGTCATCAAGCAGACGAGTGTTCCAGCAGCTGGAGAGAAAGAGTGTCTCTGAACCACAGGAGAACGACTGGGACCGAATACATAGCCAGGTCAGGAACAAGGCACACTCTGCTGAATCAGAAGCCATTTGTATCATTGAACATGGCCCTGTGAAAATATCTAATCCTAGTCTGATTCTTCTTCACCCAGCCTTGCCTTTCCTTGACATGTTAACGCCTGCATCACAGCTGCTATATAGAAAGTACACATCTCTCCTGAGGTGATCATTCACTTTACCAAATGAATGGCAGTGGGAAGGCGAATAATCCTCTGTGTTTACAAAAAACACGAGCCAGTCTGATAATGCACGGCAGGCTTTTCATCGCCTGGACTGCTGTGGAGGAACTGAAAAGACATTAAGATTTGCTGTTCCATAAGGCTCCATTGTTGGCTTTCATAGCAGCCAGTACCATTTTCCATTGAGGGGGTGGGGTGTGTGCAAAGAAGATGTCTTTTTTTTTTTTTTTTTCTTTATCTGGTGTGAAAAGGTTGAGCACAAGGCAGGAGTGGCTCAGCCTTGACATGGAGTATCAAACAGTGAATGTGCTTTCAACACATACCTTGCACCTTTTTCACGGGTGCAAACTCTATAAAGCAGAGTGGAGCTCGATATGAAACATTTAACAACAGGGCATGTTGGCCCCTAAATACAGGAAGATGTCTTTGGTTAATCACTGGTGAAGCTGTGCATGTGTTGCTTTGTTTTTGTAAGGATCACTGGTAAACATGTTATCACTTTGTGTTGGATCAAACTTGTCAGGTAGTTGCCAACAGATTTGCTTCAGAGTCCTTTCAAATTTAAAGGCCTTTACTAGAACAGTGGGAGGAAAAAAGTCACTGTTGTTACCTGCTAGTTATATTTATGCAAGAAATTCCTTATTATTCCTTATTATGATACCTGTGCATATTCCTATATAGAACTCTGTCACAGGAGTTGTAAATATCCATGATCAGTTATTAGCACTTATTCCTTATTATGATACCTTAGTATCCTCCTATATAGACCTCTGTAATGGGAGTTGTTAATATCCTTAAGGTAGTTGAAGAACTTTTATTGTTTGTTTCAAACTCTGACAGGTTATCCAGAGAGGTGTCTGGGACTGCCCCATCTGCCTGACTGCACTGTGCAGCCTGAACCTTCCAACAGAATCCAATGAATCCAACCATCAGCAACGCAGACGAACTGTGCTCCTGTCGTGTTCTCACCTCTTCCACCAGCTCTGTTTAGAGGCCTTCGAGGCCTTTACTGCAGACAGCCGACCTTCCTGTCCCCTGTGCAGATCTGTCTACCACAAAAAACTTATCTAAAACAGGTACAAAAAGACAACATTTTGGGTGATTTCATCTTGTAAGATTTGTAGGTCCAAGTACCCTGTATTTGAAATAAGCCAAATTATCACATTTTGATCAAAAGAAGTTTGGTATTCGGGGGAAAATACTTACTTTCTTGCAGAGAGTAAGATGTCTCCTGACTACATGTTAAATGAAACTGGAGCTGGGAGGCAATTAGCTTATCTTAGCAGAAAGATGGGAGGCAGGGGAAAAGGACTAGCCTGGCTCTCTCCAGAGTAAAAAGAAAAAAATCAGACTACTAGCAACTCTTTGTTTGAGCTGTACATAAAAAGAAATGTAAAAGTTTTTATGGCTCACTATACTTTGACTTTTTTATGCCTTACTATAGTATGACGTTTTTGGCGTGTCGGCCCCTAAATACAGGAAGATGTCTTTGGTTAATCACTGGTGAAGCTGTGCATGTGTTGCTTTGTTTATGTAAGGATCACTGGTAAACATGTTATCACCTCGTGTTGGATGAAACTTGTCAGGTAGTTGCCAACAGATTTGCTTGAGTCCTTTCAAATTAAATGGCCTTTACTTGACCAGTTATTAGCACTTATTATGATACCTATGCATCCTCCTATATAGACCTCTGTAATGAGAGTTGTTAATATCCTTAAGGTAGTTGAAGAACTTATATCGTTTGTTTCAAACTCTGACAGGTTATCCAGAGAGGTGTCTGGGACTGCCCCATCTGCCTAACTGCACTGTGCAGCCTGAACCTTCCAACAGAAGCCAGATCCAGTAGATCCAACCATCAACAACGCAGACGAACCGTGCTCCTGTCGTGTTCTCACCTCTTCCACCAGCTCTGTTTGCAGACAGCAGACCTTCATGTCCCCCTGTGCAGGTCTGTCTACCACAAAAAAACTTATCTAAACAGGTACAAAAAGACGACATTTTGGATGATTTCATCCTGTAAGATTTGTAAGCCCAACTACCCTGTACTTGGACTAAGCAAAAATGATTACATCTTGATCACAGGAAGTTTGGTATTTGGGGGGGAAATAATAATTCACTCTTGCAGGGAGTCAGATGGGAAGGTATTTACCACTCTCCTGACTATATGTTAAATGAAGCTGGAGCTGGGAAGCAATTAGCTTATATTAGCATAAAGATGGGAAGCAGGGGAAGACACCTAGCCTAGCTCTTTGCAAGTAAAAAAAAAAAGAAGCAACTCTTAATTTAAGATGTACATAAAAAGAAATCTAAAAGTGAAAAATGTGTGCATTTACTGGTAGTTGCGTAACTATTTTCTGTAACTCAGCAACTGGGTGCAGTGACTTTCTATAGTCCTCTTGCCACCATGAGAGAAAGAGGAAACCAGTATAGACTCAGGAGAGTTACTGGGGCCAAGCGTCATTTGCCAAATAATAGTTACAGCATTTTTACATTTTTTGTGAGCTTTAGGGCTGCTGATAGGTTTGTTTATTCATTTTACATTTTGACAGTGCCAGGATAGTTGTTCCCCCTGCTCCCGGTCATTATGCTAAGCTAATCAGGTCCTGGCTTTAGCTCCATAGCTAGTGCAAAAACAAGGGAATGGTATTGTTCTTATGATCTAACTTTCAGCTATGAAGTGACCAAGTGTATTTCCCCAAAAATTCAAATATTAATTCAAGACATTTTTCACCACGACCTACAGTATATTCTACAATGATAAATGAAAAGATGTTGAAGCATTTTCTACTTTTATTTGCAAACACATAAACATCAAAAATAACAACATAAATTTAGCAAACTGAGAAATTGTAAAAAAATACATTCACAAGACATGTACCAAAAATTACATGCAGAGACCAACTGACAGACAGACAGAAATAAAAGCTGCTTCACTTACACTACAGGCCAACTCTCAACTTTTGAACCCCCCACACAACACAGATGTACCATAAAGGCAACCAGAAAAGCTTACTTGAATAGAAAACAGACCCATCAGCTCTCACCTCAGAAGCTACTGTGAGGAGTATGATTGTGATGTGTTATTAGGGGTGTGATGCTTCCCCGCCAGAGTCCAGTGTTACCACAGCCTGCAGCTGAGTGGATGGAAGCACAACTGTGAAGGAGATGTATAAAATCCATTGAGCCATTTTGGTGATTGTAGTTCAGCCAGATCATGTAATACAATCCTTTTATTTATATTTATCCTTTTTGCTTTACCATATCACTTTGTGCCATATTGATTTTTCACAGTATCTAATGATCAGCATGCTCCTAACATCAATAAAATAGCTGAAGATAGCAGTATGAGCATGAAATAGCATACAACATACTAGAAAACTACCAAACGTTTCTGTTAGTAAAGAATTTGGGTAACCTGGACTCTTGCAATGATATCTTTCAAATTAGAAACCAGGTCCTGCTTTTGGGATGGTAAGAACCGTTACATGTACAGCCCACCCTTCTCAGGTCCAATTAGCTCACTTGGGAAGTTGACTTTACTATCAGTTGTTTGATTGAGAATTTGTCCTTCGATCCAGTCTTTGTAATATAGCAACAACCAATGGCAGACAGCTTTGATGTAAAACATTCCCTGTCCTGAGAAACAAAAGTTTTAAATGCATATATAGATCAAAATGTTCTTATTTCCTTTTCTTTTGTCATCATCGTGTCATATTAGTCACCATAAAAACACATGACATCTATAACACCGTAAAAACAACATCATTTGACCACTCAACTCAATCCTAGCAAGTGCTCCAGTTTTATGGGTAATGAATGAGTCTGTGACAACATTCATGGCAAAAAAAAAAGTACGTTATATGTAGCTGGCTTTAGACTAGAAACTCAGTGGTGTACAGGGGATCACAGTGGAACTGTCAAGAGACAAACAATGTGCATGTACACTTATGTACATGTGCATGTACACTTATTTACATGCACATAGACAGACTACACGGAACAAGAAACAACCTTAACATTAAGCCTGTGAGATACTTGTCGTATAAGGCATTTAAGGTGGTTCTGGACACAAAGAACATCACAGTTCAGAAGATTATGCAGCAATACGACGACATGTAAGTGGGGCCTGAGTCACCAAGTCTTTCTACCATCTGCACACATTTTTCACTCATGCACTCTGTATGTGAAGACTGTTACAGGTTTGCCTTTGATTTAGATGTTTATTAAAAAAAATATATGTCCAACAAAATACAGTTTGCTTAGTGAGTCAGCCCCTCAGTGGGCTCACTGAGAACCCAATATTTACATCCAAATAATGCAAAAGAGGTATGAAACACAATATAATATGTACATGTAAATACAACATTTGCAAAAAAGACAAATCTGATGAATCTTTCTGTGCCCTGTGAATTTAAAATATTTTTTTGGGGGGATCAGCAAAAATATGATGACATTTTCTTACCATATGCATAATAAAATTTTAGGAAATACAACCACAGGCTCAGCTCCAAATGCACTAAAGCATCCTGCTCATTGGGACTGAAGTGAATAAAACTCCCATATAGTTTCTCATTTGTAGATTAGCTCAAGTCAAATCTGGAGCACCTAAAAAAAAAGTTCTTACCCTACTTCATACAAACTAATGACATCATCAATAAAGTTAAAGCGCACTTGAGTAAAGCCAAATAAAAAAGACAAATGACAGCATGAGTGCTAAAATCTGAGGCCTATCAGTAACGACAGTGCCAATGCATACAATGTGAACTGTATTGATTCTGTGCAGTTTTACGTACTGGCTGTGATGAGTGTGAATAAGTGACTTCTTTCATACTTCACAAAGCACATTTTGTTATTTTCACATTTTGAGCTTAAATCAAAAATGACAAATTTTCACCTTATCATGCCTGTACCAGTTCACACAGCAATTAGCGACCAACGATTAGAGACCATAAACTGCAAGTGCTCATCGATTACCATGGACATTCTGACATTAGAAAATGAGTCTAACGGAACTGTGGGGGCCTATTTACTATGCTGAATACAGTGGAAGAGCAGTGTGATGGAAAAAGAACCCACTGCCTTTTAGTTAGATGTAAGACTTAAAAAAAAGACAGAAGGTGCATTGTTTCACCTGCCATACCCTCTTGCTTTTGTCTAGTGCAGCTTGAGGCGGTTGTAGAAGAATACCAAGTAGCAATGCTGGGGGGAAAGAGTGTCCTGAAGCAAGAGACGGGTGGTTTAAAGTCACAGTCGCAGTTGAGGTCAACATCAAGGTCACTGCAGTGATGCCAGTTTATTTCACTCCTCAGTCGCATCCCTGGCTCTGTCCCAGCTTCCATCCGAGATGCAGAGGATGGAATGTCACGAAGCTAAATTGCTCTCAGCCTCCATTTGCAGCATCCGTCAGACACTGCCTGGGTTTATTAAGTTCCTTCCAATCCCTTTCACCTTTCAGCAGTCAGGCAGTACTGTTGAAATCTCCCTTTGGCTATGCTAAGGTGTGGGTGTGCGTGTGTGTGTGTGTGTGTGTGTGTGTGTGTGTGCGTGCGTGTGTGTGTGTGTATGCGTGTGCGTGCCTGTGTGTGTTGATCTGTCGTCCCTTTCACAGAGTTTTCTGATGCCCGTTGGCCGAGAGCTTCCCAGATTCAGGGTCCGTGGGGCTGTTTGACAGTTGCAATTTATCCAGACCTGGGCAGGAGGAGATAAGGGAGAGAAATCTCATTAAAAAGCCTCAGACTTTCACTTAGACAGAAGTATTGATGTGCTTTTTTTCCCCTCAGTCCTTCTGTCTGACATTTTCTAACCCTATCCCACCCTGTGTATCAAACATCCAGGGCCTGTCACCACAAGCCTTTGAGACTAGCCCCATCCTCTGTCACATGTCAGTCCCCCAGCACATTGGATCTCGCTGCAATTTTTTCCCATTTAGTCACTCCAGGTCGTGCTGTCTGAGAGAAATAAACACTATCTCCCTCCAAAGCCACAGCATAGGTTTTTGCTCTCTGTGTTTCAGACTGAACCTTTGTGGATTAAAAATTAGGATGAAATTAAGTAGTCAAAGTCTTATTACAAATAAGACTGCTTTATAGTCTACACAACATCCATCATATCAAAGGAAATATTCAAACATTGCAACACTGCAATGAAAGAATATGTGGTGCACGCTGGAGCTAGTATGTCGTAGTATATCAAAAGGGACTAAAAAGCCTCGGAATACATGAATAACAAATAGATAAATAGAAAAATTTACCTAAGGCCTTTAGGAGCTCTTCCCGTACTGCTGAGGTGAATTTTCTCACCAGACAAAGTGTTGTCACAACGGCAAACAGCATGTTGTATGAAAGGACAATGTAAAAGTTCCCCAGCCAATTAAATCGCCCAAAGTCTCCCAAGAGATCAAACCTGGTGATACCTGTGAAGAGAGTGACACAACAAATGACTGGTTAGAAAGCAAATCAACACGTTATTCCTTATACAGAACTATGACAATGCAATTACTAGCTCGGTAATGACTCTTTATAAAAAGGTGTGATAAATGATAATTATTTCCCCTGAGGTCCAAATTATTACAAATTCCAGACTAAACAAAACAACAAAAAAAAAGGCAGGAAGTGAGGTTCACCCTTGACAAGGAGAGTATTGTGTTCTTAAGCAAAATTCTTCACAGCAAAAGCCTGGGGCTGCTGCAAATGTGACAATCTAGGTAGGTTTTAGTCTTTTCTGTCTGCAGTTGAGGCACTTTGAAAAGTGTCTCTCTCCAATAGTCCAGCTCTTTCAACAAGAACAAATGCTCAACCTGAAAGAAGAGCTTGAATTACATGAATAACAAAAAAACAATCTCATGTGTGTCGCAGGTTAAATCAGTGTGAAAAGGGAAAAAAATAATTACTAAACTGAGGTAGCCTTGATGTAACTGATTGAAAGGATACTTTTTGCATTCTGGGTCCAAGACCTATGTGCATCATGTCCATTTTTATGTTTGTGATCCCATTAGGCCAAAATAAGAAAGCCATTCCCAGTTCTTCCACAGAATCAAAGTCACCTGTAGACAAATCCACCTGAGTCAGCCACAGAGCTGATGACACATCAAATTCAAACAATAAGCGCACAGATCTTGTCTGTGACGCAGCGATTGCACAATTTCTAGCAGATTTCAACCCAAGAATCAAAAGGTTACCCTCACAACCTGAAACAGATATGTACAGTATATTTAATATTTAGCTCTTACTTTTTAGCCTTAATAGATAAATATAGTAACAATGCTGCCATCACAACCTAAAAGTTTATGTATCTTATTTCAGAGAGACAGAAACAAATGTATTCAGACTTAAACATACAACCATTGCACTGCAAAGTTTATGCTTATTTTCGTCACTTGACCGCATCTTGGTTAGCAGTACTGTACTGTAGGACTGTTCCCTATGGAAGATGACAGAATGGGTGACTAAGTATAGCAGCAAAGGTGCAGGTGGACATCTCTCTCCCAGGACCTTCAGACAGAGATAAAGGAGCAGTTTCTCCTGCAGGCTCCTCTTAGCTCCACACTGCTAGACCAATTTCAAACCATCTGTAACAGCTGCTCACACGCTGCCTGGAAAGCCATCGGCGCCCTATTGTTTTCCTGCTTATCCGTTTAGACCTGTCAATCCACATGTTCCTGCACCCTACCGCAAGATGAGCTAGCTGTACCATCCAATAACAATTTAATGTAGGGAGATAAATAAGCTGTCTTGTACAATTGTATTTAAAGTTACTAATAGTATTCACATCTTGATGTTAATTTTTCATGCAACATTGACCAAGGAATGTAATGCATCAATATGTTAAATCTATGCACCACAATAATTTTCTCCTCAGTCATCTGTGTGCAGAAATGATATTGGGATGTGTGAGAGTGAAGAAACCCTGGTCTCTGGACCTTCCAATTCTCCTGTAACATCTTCACAACCTCTGTCGTCAATTAGATTGGCCAATCGATTCAGTGTCTTGAGAGATGTATTTACAGCGGCAGTAAGCAGTTTGCAAGCATCAAGGACCTTTAACAAAATTGCCTGTGAAGAGACAGGGAGAGAGATGATGGAGACCTCAGTCAATACAGCTTGCCACTGTGGTCTGGCTAAATTCATTTCTAATGCCAGAGGTTTTGATCTTGGTTTGGTAATTTGAGAAAATCTAATTGGGGGTAATAAGATTGTTGGCATTTGAAATGTCAGGGGTACAGTGGCAGAGTTGGAGACATTAGCACGCAGTTGGCCATGAATCCAAGATGTGTATGTCTGATTCATCAGGATTATATGGCACAGCGAGATTGTTTTTTTTTTTCCATCCTTGTATGTGAAGTAAAGTTAAGATTGTCATTGCTTAACAGTTTTAAAAGATCTCAACAGAAAAGCTGGTTCTTAATGAGTTACAAGCCATCATGTCAAGGACAAATTAACATGGCATGTTCTGGTGGTGTACGGTTTTAAGACACTGATCGTATAATGGCAGCAACCAGCCAGGTTCCACTGTTGTCCTGTCAGCTCTCTATGGTATCCGTTCTACTAAAGCCAATGAATTCCCACCAAAAAGCAAAGTAACAAACCCGTTTGACTGAAATACTTAAATACATTTTAAACTATATAAATACTACCATTTCACCATATAATACTACTTTTGTTAAAATCCAAGCTAAATACAGTAACAGCACGGGCATTCATATGTGTGATCATATACTACCTGTAACTGGGTATTACTGTCAGGTGGTGGGTGGGGTGATTAACTGCAATAACTGCTGAGTTTACACTGAGCCACTGAAACAGATAACTTGTCAAAAGAAACTGCTCCCAAAAGCACAAGATTGTTCACTGGGAAAGAAAACTTTTTATTTTAACCACTGGTTAGACAAAAAACTATCAGCACACTCAGCTGATTTTTAAAAGCTATAAAGTCCAGCCAGTCAGCAACCTAAAACAGCCTTTCCATTGGAAGTGTCCAAACAACCGTGACCTGTGTGGGAGCTGATTCTGATATTTGGTACAACAATATTTCTCACTAGATTGTTAAAACAGGCAGAATTCAGCATACTGTTGTGTAGTAGTATATAGTTCCTTATTCTCTTGTACAGTGCATACTTCCCACACTGACACAGAGACAAGCACAAAAAAACACCTAACATCAGCACACAAAACCCTTTCTTGTCTCTTAACATCTCACTTCGTCACACTCAACTCTCCATGTCTTTTTTTTTTCTTTGCTGGGAGGCTTTTTTTTCCTCCAACTCAGTCTCATGCATTTATTCCTTTTCATCTATTCAGTGTCACAAAGCAGAACCTGTTGATATTTTGTAAAGCTCCCAATGAGTCACTGTATGCTTGCTCCGTCCCATTCTCCCACTCTGTTGGTCTCTCACACACACACTCACTCACTCACACACACACACACACACACACACACACACACACACACACACATACACATACACATACACACACACACACACACACTAGTGCTATTTGAACAGCTGTGCTCTGCACTCTGCATGTTTATTAGTGCCATTGTGATGGTGCTACTCCTGTCATTTTTACCCCTTCTCCCTGCACTCCTTTCTAACGTCACTATGGGAAACTATAGGAGAATTCAACTTGCTAACCTTAATGGTCTGGTGTTGGTGGCAGTACTGAATACGGCTGTGGGGGAGGAGCATTTACTTTCTCTGGTTGGTTGTGGCAAGGTCATTATGACACCTCAGTTCAACCTACACATATCCTAAAGAAATTTTTTGACATTTTGAGAAATGGCTCTGTGCGAAGGTTAAAAAGTCCACCTACCAGCTCCTCTAAAGCTCACTATGTTTTATCTGTTGTTGTTGTTTTATATGTATATACGACGAGTTGCAGTTTTATGGGGTCTTGGTCTTGCAGAACTATTTCTTTGTTGGGCATGGCGACTTTAGTTTCTGTTTGGTCCTTCCTTGGTTTTTGATTTAACTTCATTAGTGATCTTGAGGGGCTGATCGCTGGATTTTGTTACATAGAGACAGTGCCAGGCTAGCTGGTTCCCCCTGTTTCCAGTCACTATGCTAAGCTAAGCTGAGCTAACTGGCTGCTGTCTGTAGCTTCATATTTAGTGGATAGACAGCAGATTGTCATCAACCTTCTCCTCTAACGCCCATCATGGAAGTGAAAACCCCTACTTCCCAAAATGTTGATTTATTGCTTTGGACATTTAATTGGTGCATACTAGGTGTGAATAAGGAAATTAGCATGCCCACTCTCTTATACAGGCAGACAAACGCACTCCTGTACTCACCTAGCGTTCTGGACATCACTGGCAGGGCTGAACTCAGGACCAAGATTGACACACAGCAACCAATGATCTAAAAATCAGAACAGATAATCAAACTTGTCTCTCAGGAACATTAACGTACAGGTTTTGAGGGAGGAAACTATGAGAAGTGGGAGGAAAAAGCACCACTTGCGCCATCAGTTTCAGCAGTGACATGGCCACACATGTACACGCACACCACTTGATGTTAAATTGGTTCCACATATTGTACAATTAGTACGTCTGAAGTTGCTCATTACCAGGTTCTGTCCATTGTCCTTTCAAGTCCTTTCACTGGAGCGTCATGGCTAGTTAACAAGCCTCACCACTCCCAAACTCATTACCAAGTGAATAGGTGGCACTATGGGCCAAACAGAGCACACATCCTCCACCCCCATGTCACCCCCCAAAAACTCCACTCTCCCTCTGATGTACAAGAAAGGAGCTTGCACTTTGCCAGTGTTTGCGCAACCCACAAACAAATATTGGACAGATCAACTAAAGCCATTGAGGGGCCCTGAGGAGAACATTAGCGAGCAGTAGGAGTTCGGAGTAGAGAGGAAGGCGGGAGAGAGAAGGGGGGAAAAAGAGGAAAGAGATGAAACACAGGGGGTCCCAAACACATCAGCACCTCAGGAGCAATCTCAGCACCCGTTCCCTCACATCACCCCACCCCCTGTCCTTCAATCCCATCTTTACCGTTGTCATGGTTGTGTCATCCTTCCTGGGAGTGAGTCCCTCAAAGACACGCAGGCTATAGAAGCCAACGACAGAAGACACCATCAAGTAGCTGTTTGGCAAATCAATCAAGGACCAACAAACACTTCTCTGCTGGAAGCAAAGCAGCTTCATTCAGTTGTCTCTTATAAGTATCCCAAGTCTGCACCTTTTCACCTGTGATAAAAGGTGACGAAACAGCAGCACATGTCTTCCGGAAGGTGTCTGGCTGAACTATGTCCTGGATAAACAAAGCTGGCTGGACAATGTTGCTCTTGGCCATGGAGCATACTACTCCGGCCACAGACAAAGGGGGAAGTGGTGGTGGTGGTGGTGGTGGGGTGGGGGGTGGGGGGGGTGGGGGTTACTAAAAGGATACAACATGAGGATGATCTCCAGCGCTGCATGAGCCACGCCAAATGTGGAGAGAGAAGTGTTCCCAATGTTTCGGTCCTGGATGATGGAGATATAGACATAAAACTTGGTTAGTCAATGTCATCACACACCAATCTTATATAAACACATCACAAATAAAAAAAAAAGAAAAAAAAAGAAAATGGGAAACGACAGCACTGCAGGCAGTTGCACACACATGCAATTACAGAAATCCTGCATAGTAAGTACGCGGTGCATGAAGAATTTCCCCACTTGGGAAAGACAGAATCAAATTGGCAAAGTAATGAATGGAACAAGATGAAAGAGGCTCTTTTCAAATCACTGTCGATCATACAATATGTGAACAGGTGTTCAAACAAAAACGGCACATTGCTTACGGTAAGAAGAGTGTACAGGCTGAAAGCACGCCAAAAACATAAAAACAACAAAACAAATACTTCAGCAAACATACTAGACACCCCCCCCCCTCCCCCAACACACACACATACACACACATACCCACCCACACTCTCACCCTCAACCCCTAAACCCCTTTTGAAACGAGCAGTAGAAAGACATTCATCTACATACACTGCACATACCAAGAATCTTTCTCGTCAACTCATAGGTATTTGCTTTTGTTGGACTGGGCACCAGTGTTGATCACTGTGTTGTGCAGGGCACCTACAGTACTACACATTATGTCCACAAGTAAGAAGTGACCGAACTGCTCACTGTCAACCTATACAAGTTAGAAATCATACTTATTTACAGCTCAATGCTGTTAAAAAAAAAAAACTGCCTCAAACTTACGGTTTCACATTCAGATCTTGTAGATGTGCAAGATCATATGCAGATACAACTGTACAGTACAATACTACTGAATAATATACAGCCTATTACAGTACAACCACTAACATTGAGGTGCAATGCTCATGTACAATATTTACTATTCTGGCAATACCAATATGTATCACAATTACACAGTAAACATCTAGAGTATGTACTTTTAGTTCGTTATTTATATGTTTTTTTATTGTATTTTATTTCTTCTTACCCACCTTGAGTGTCCTTATCTTGATTTGTTTTGTAAAAGAGCCTGAAGAAAAAAGGAAAGCCTGGCAGGTTGTTTCATGCCTTTTTATGCAACTGTCATCCCTAGGAGCTTACTGCAGAGCCATGGTGCAGTGCTCTTTCTCTCTTACACAGGGAATTAGCAGACAGCATCTGATGTCATTTATTAATGGAGGGCGGGCGAGCATGCATTAAGGCTCTGTGTGTGTGTGTGTGTGTGTGTTTGTGTGTGTGTGTGTGTGTGTGTCTGTGTGTGCGCGCGCATATGCGTCTATGCGCACACTAAGGACAGCTAGCTTTCACAGTACGCCTCCTTTCAACTCTTTACTTCTTTTCATTCCAGTAGCAGGAAGGGTGATGGAGTGTGTGTTCGTGTGTGTGAAAGAGATGGTGGGTGTGTGTGTGGGTGGGTGGGGGGTATACACGTCTGTACTGCCTGCCACCGCTCAGTCAGCAAGACACATTGCATTTGTGCAATACCTGCACATTGGCAAGATTGTCAGCACCTTTCACACACACGTACAGAACTACGAATCATGTTGTGGCCATCTGATCTCAGGGGGGTCCTGTAAGTAATGGTAGCTTTGTTTAACTTGCTTTATTTTAACATACAAAACATAGTAAACCTAATCCTTACCTACTTGCCCACCAGATATTTCCCCAGTTCACACATATGGTAGGAGTAGAAGAAAAAGTCATAAAAACACAGTAAATATAATATACAGGAGGCGCTATTAACTTTAGGTACCTAGTGATCAAGGTGATCGACACATGCAACGCTTACTTTCAGCTGGGCTATGACCTTGGTCAAGAGACCTTATTTGACACAGAGCATACTGCCTAGTTTTGCAACAGTAGCACCACTCATCTCTGCATCACACAACAGACTGTTATATTCAAAACCATTTGTCAAGAACAATAATAAATACCCTGGTAGTTTTACCCTCTTCTCTGATGTCTGAATCAGTAATACTAGAGATTCCAAAGGCGCAGTCTGGAATCCTGTTCGCTCCAATATCACCATATTGTGGCTGTTTCTTTAGTCATTTATAAGTAAAGCTACAAGTTAAACCATGACTTTTAACTGTAGCAGTTACATGTATTTAATTCTACTTTATCTTGCCATAAAAATGTCATCGTCATTTTTTTTCCATTTCTTCACTGTAGAGCTACGGACATTTATTGGCAACAACGGTAGTCCCACTGGTACATTCACTCTCACTTTAAGACCATCTTGTCAAATTCTTTCTTATTTCAAGAATGAATTTCCCATAATTAGTTTTTATATTGCCAGTGAGTGGATTGATGACAATATTGAGATGTCTCAACTGCAGTGGGATTAAAGCTCATACTGTTTGCCATGGCCAGAATGGATGTGGTTGGACTGCTTGTATACACGTATACAAATAAAAATAAGTAAATAGGTCTGCAGTTCAGTCGATCGGTATGATGGAAGTTTCAAGTGGTAATGTTGACATTTATTTTCGCCTTAGTTAACCATTGGGTAACGATGTAAACAGGCATGGAACAAAGGGTCATCAGACAGAAGTCGAGAAGTCGCAGTTAAGGTGCTTATGTGAGTGAAAGTCTGAAGGGCAACTTTAGTGAGGTGAAAATTGCAGTCCAGTTGTAGCTAATTGTCCATTTTACAAAATACAGTGTCAAGTGTGGTGGCTGCCAAACAGGAGGGGCTGCAGTAACAATTTTATTGGTCCCTCTTAGTGCTTGTTCATCAAGCTGTAAAACACCGTGTCCTTTGACAGAGGCAGCTCCAGTCTCCCCACCCCTCCTCCCCCTTGTTGTTTCTACAGCATCTTTGCATTCTCTTCTTCTCCATCCACCTGCTTCTTCTTCTCATATTGCTCCCCATCATCCTCCTCCACCTCCGTCCTCCGCTCTGTAAAGTTGAGCGGGGCACTGCTCAGTATGCTAAGAACTACAGAGGGATGCTTAGTTAGAGGGGAAGACAAACATTGACAGGGCACTTCCATTGTGCTCCTCCCCCACAACAATCAGCACATCAGGGCCTCATTTGACTTTCCCACAGTCTGAGTCTCTTTGCTCCGACAGAACCTTAAACCAGCCGCGCTCTCCACTTCTTTATATCACTTTCCCTCCCCTGCCCTTATCTCCTTCCAGACATTATGCAGGTAACTTTGAGGGAATTTCTGCGCTAGAGGGAAGGAGTTTGACAGCTGGAGGGTAGGGTTAACAGGTGGATAGATGGATAGATGCACACCATATCGATTATTTTGGAGGATGAGACCCCTCGCCTCCCTTCTCCTTATAGTGGTGTGAGATCAGAGGTGTGGCTTCCATCCAGCTCAACAAACGCATAAACCATTTAGTGGGGCCACACTGTCAGGGAGGACAGCTTCAACCTGCATGACAAGTGTAATTTGGGGGATTTTCTGAGATGCGTCATGCCAAAGAAAACATCTCTGCTCAATAAAATAATTGGAATGTTGAGGGCAGCTCTGTCAGTTGCCCGCAAGACGCGAAATTAAATGAGGGAGAAATAGGATACATTATGTTGCCCCCTTTCAGACAAGAATGCAACCACAAACGCACACACACACAAGCGCGCAAGCACAAGCACGCACGCACCTCTGTCACTGCAGATGAGAAGAGATAAGAAGAGCTTAAAACACATTGCATGTTAGGCGGAGATGTAAATCTCTGAGAGCCATTCCACACGCAGTTAGTCTGCCTCACAGTGAGAGCCCTTCACCTGGCCCTGTCCGCCTTCGCAGAAGGGAGGAAAAGCAGCTTATTCACCCACTGTTGACTTGAGACACGTAGCTAGCTCACTGAATCTGCACACTGCTGTGAAATGACTTTCAATGAGCTTCCAAAACAAAACCAGAGGCACAAGGTTGGGGCCTGATTAACATCTGGTCGGGCCTTTTCTTCCAGCATGCACCTGAGCATATCCGGAATTTGACTTATGTCTCCGCCAGGAACATGGCAGGTCTGTGGTGTGTGTGTGTGTGTTTGTGTGTATGTGTGTGTGTGCAGGTAGACAGTAGGCTTACTGTGGATCCCTTGGGCATGGCAGTCTCATCCACTAGAAGGTAGAGGATATTCAGTGCCACCATAAGAACTGAGATTGTCTGCAGACAGAGAGGAAGGTAAAGATTTGTTTACACATGGTATAATTATAAAAAGTATCCAGCATCATGGTATAATTGAATTGTAGAGGCCTTGCTGATCCTTAAGTATGGTAATGCATAATAACCATCTTGTGATTGTTAACGGTTCCAACATTAAGCTTCTCAAAACCTGAACAATGTGGGGGTTGTTTGATGCACGTGCCGTGCGTCTCACATGGCCTTTCTGCCTTATCTAACAATATCAGACGGCGTAAATAGTATTCCCACACTATAATCTATTGAAAATCACAGTTGTTGCAGGTGGCTATTCAGCATTGTCTTAAACAGCTATTAAACAAAAGTGGTTTCCCCACCCAGACACTGTGGGAAAACTGTAAGAGGATGGAGTTTGAGGTGCAGTGTTAGTCCCTATGGCCACCAGCCAGGCTGTATACGCCATGAGTAAACAGTTGGGGCTTAATGATAGGTCAGTCTCAGCACTCACCGTTCCTGAGAGCAGGATCAGCATCACTATGGGATACAGCAAGTTCTTCTCCCAACCTGATGCCTTCTTTCTTCTCTCTGAGAGGAAATGAGAGTGAGACAAAGTGTGAGGTTGTTTGTCTTCAGAAATATATGTAGAGCCAACTCCCTAATAGCAAGATTCAATGATGAGCTAATCTCCTCCATTACAAACCACCTTCCACCACCGGTTAATGAATGTGTTCATCAAAGACAACTACTGAAACCTCAAACCCTCTGGCTTTATTTACAGGGTTTGTACAGCATGGTTTGGTAAAACATATCGTGAGTGCGTGTACCAAACACAATCTCACCTCTCATTGCAACCCCCTGCCCCCTCCCTGCCAGGTAATATACATTTCATAACCTTCAAAAATGATGCTCTTCCTCTTTAATTAGCCACACTCATCATTGCCTTAATTAGTGGAAACAACAATAAATCCTGGATGAAAAGAAACGCAGCAAAATTAATTCTGTGATTTATATTTTGGTCAGAATGTGCGTGCGTGCGTGCGTGCGTGCGTGCGTGCGTGCATGCGTGTGTGTGTGTGCGCGAGCGAGCAAGTGGTGGGCAACTAATGTGTCTAATTCTTCCAAGCTAGATGAAACATTTAAAGTTTATCTCTTCCATCTTCATCTTATTTCCACAGATCATCAGTCATGTTTGTAGACACTGATGACAGCCTGTAGACCGCGTGCACTATGTCTTCTGTTATGGACATCCACAGTCCTCTTACAATATGCATCTGACTGCCCTCTAGTCCTAGCATATTGACTTTCTTTCTCTATTTCCAACCTTGTTAGTCCTCCTTATTCTCAAAGTGCACCCACCCTGCCTGCCCGAGAAGTTTGCCAAGTGCACTTTATATGCACCATCCTTCTAAATTAATGACATCACTAAAAGGCTTGCTACAATATAAAGTTTGCATCTTGTCCAATATCCTAAGTGCCTTTGTGCTCTCCTCCCCCCACCCTGCTCCCCAAAAGGCTCAAGCCTCATTTATAATATCCTAAAATGGATGGAAAATTATCAGGCTGTTCTGGTCCAAGTCCAAATTAAGAAATTAAGGCAGACGGAGAGAAAGCGGCTGCCTGTCAGCAATATGTAAAAAGCTAATTCCTTTGGCATATATTTCCATGGCAGTTCAAGGTTTTAAGACAAAATATATCAGACGTGTCACAGAATACAAACACTTACCCAATTTATTTCTCTGATTTCTAATATTGTCCAGTTCTTTGTTGAGCTGATGAGCAAAGCTTCCTCGAGTGTAAGTGTATGAGGACGATCCTGCGGAGAGAGAAATCATTGACATTAATTCAATTTGTTGCATGATCCGATGTTGTTTAGGGCTGTAACTAACAATTATTTTCATTATTGATTAATCTGCCAATTTCATTAATAGCTAAGTCTATGAAAACAGTCCAGAACCCGAAAATATTCAAATTTGAAAACTGTCTTGTCTGAGACACTTGAACCAGATTGGCTTGTTTTCTTGACTAAACAGCCAAAACAAAGAATCAATTATCAAAACAGGCAATTAATTTCTTTCAGTCAATTAATGTTGTTCAAACAGATAAGATACTAAAGTTTTTGTGTGATGTATATACTGCATCTGCCAGGGCCACTGAAGAAACTCTTGAACAGTATTTTCAGACACTTCTCATACAGAAAAAAAAATAGAAGATGGTGTCCTTATTAAGAGGATGTTAACTTCCCTTAGCGTATGGTATTTGACTTCTCTTTATTAAGCAACCCCATCAAAACAAGTAATCCTGCTCAGAACATAACAATGTGATCTCAAACAAGTAAAAATAATCTCTTGTGTCAGGAGCTGTCTAGCGCATGCCACAACTGGTTGAGTGGGCTGGAGAAGACAGCAAGGGATTCTCCAGGAAAACCACAAGGCCAGCTCATTTAAGGCTAATTTATCTATTTTACTCTGTTTTCCTTCCAGCTTGACGCACTAGCGTAGAGGCCCCTCAGAGCCAAAGTGGAAGAGTATCCATTTGCATCCCCTGGGGTGATTGGCAGATCAAGACCAATTAGTTCAGTGTTACAGTGTTACTAGCGTGCAATAAAAATACCATCTTTCATCTTGTTACAAGAGAGAGGGACCAATCACTTTGATCAAACCTTTTTCTTCCCTCTGTCATTATGACACGCCCTGTCTGGATGGGTTTAAGTAGGCAGAAGAGGGGAGATAGACGGGGAGAGAGAGAGTTAACAGTCTTGTCTGTGCCCTCGCAGATACCTGTCCCGGGATCTAAGCAGGGGAAAGTTTGAACCCTCCGAGCAAATGCAGTCACAACACAACAGGAAATGTCACGGACAGTTCAACAGTTTTTTTTTTTTCCTCCAGAGACGAACTGAACACTGAACTGCCTCAGGGTAGCCAAATCTGCTCAGCCGCAAGTGAACTAATCTATCACCTAAGTGCACAACATATCCAAACATGGCCTTACACATCACCAAGCACAGATAAATCATTGATCAAATGAAAAGTAGATTCTTCACAGCCATGAAAAGTAGCAGATCTAAGTAAAGACAAAGAACAATATCGTCACTTGTTCCAAGCAGAAGGGTAAAATAGTGAGAAACTCAACTGCAGTATCTCCAATGACATCATTCCAAACTGAAGTTAAATATATCCTTCTCCTTCTGCTGGCAGCATCAAGTAAAAGACTGAGTTACAGCGAGGCAGAGATGCTGAGTGAGGCTTCTGGCAGCCAGGAAGGCCCAGAGTAATTCAACATATCCTCTCCAACCTTCACCACAGCCGAAAAATTACGTCATCTACAAATATGCTAAACACCATGCTGAGACAACAGAGGCACTGGCAAGGTCATTGTGCCGCATAGCATCTGGACAGGCGCTCTGTTGCTCTGATATCAGCAGATCAGGGTCTTGAAAGGGCAATGTGGACAAGCATGTGTGCCACACTGTATGCGCTGCAGTGTATTTGTGGGCTCTAGTGATTAGATTGCACTCTTAGAACACATTCTCAGCCAAATTACCTGATGAAACTATAGATACAATAGTCACTTACTGGGTACGGCTTGCAGGTATTAGGTGTTACAGCCTGAATTCCCCAAAACTCGTAGATAACAAGGTTCTTCCAGCTGGGATTGTTCATCTCAAAGATGCTTTACTAGGTCAAGATCTGGGGCTAGAGAAGTATCTTTCATGTTCCTTGAACCATCTTTAAAGCTGTGTGCAATGAGGCTATAAAGAAATGCACCTGATCAGAAACTAAGTGAAAACTCTATATTATATACATATTATCATGCCATCACAGCCTGATTGTTGTTTACATTTGAGTCTGGAATCTACAAATGTGGGTATTTTTTTGCTTGAAATGTATTTTAAATGATTAATCAGTTATCAAAATTGCTGCAAATTCATTTTATGTCAATCGACTAATCAATTAACTGACTGATTGTTTCAGATCCAATAACCAAATCAAACCCAGTCACCTTTTCTGTCTGCAACAACATCTAAAGGCATTTAAAATCAGTAAAGAAAGGGTGCACAATTGTGTAAGCACAATGTGAAAATAGTTTCTTGTAAGTTGAGTGTTAGTGGCTTATCTGGAAGTTCGAAGGGGCATGTCTCCAAACATTTTACTTATTAGGTTCATCATGCCCTTGACAAAGAAAACAGACACACATGTCCAGTCAATTTAAGCCACAACCTTCTGATCTGCAAGACTTAAAGCATCAACAATGTCATTACAAATGGGCAATTGCATGTAGAGAGAGTACAATAAAGGCCCAGACATATAAATAAACAGATGCATCAACTGATGTGGCTCAACCGTGCACATCTACAAACACAAACTGGGTAAGAGGATAATCTGTTCGAGGAGCTGGATGCAGAGAGAACACAGGTGAAGCAAGAAGACGCCATTGCTCACCTCTGGAGTGTGTCCTGTGAACTGTTGCTGAACTGCCTTCTACTCAGCGCTCTCAGCAGATCAAAGGAACACCACTCTAGCCTTCAGTTTCACCTATGTGTGAGCATGGACACTGTGTGTGTGTGCATGTACATACAGTGTGTGCATAAAAAAAAAAACATGCATGTCAACATCCTCCTTCACCTTTAATTCCCACCTCTTTAACAGGCAAAAATGAATTGCAGCTTGGCCTCAGCGCACACATGGAGATGTTGACCACTTTTTTTTTTGCCACACAGTGACTTGTAAAGATCAAACAGTCTTGGGGATGATAAGGAACAGATTACAATTATTCTATCATTTAGTTCAAAGCATTGCAGTGTGGAATGAGCCTTAAGGAACCATACGCTTAGGTGGCAGTCTATGGAGGTGGCCGGCGTAGCATTCGAAAACAAGCGTTATCAGGGAGTGATCTCCCTTACCTCCCTGGTTTGAAAGGACGCTCATCCTCTTCATTTACTCGCATCTGTACACTTGGTTGCGTGCTTGAGTTAATATTAAAGTAGGTTTTGGAACCCGGCCTAAATACTTCCTGCTTTTTCAGATTATTCAACGTCAAACAAGGAATTTGGGAACACGGGTGGACATGAAAAGGAAATGCAGGCTAAAAGAATAACATCTTCAGCGTCCTTAAACTCTTTAAAAGTTCCCTTTGTGCCCAAGTCCAGAGAACAGCACAGGGCTCCTGGTTTCTTTTCAGAAGTCAATGAAAAGTCGCTGCTCTTTAATGTCCACAGGACAAAGCCAAAACTTCTTGTAAAAGATTTAATTTCCATCCTATTACCCAGGCTACAATTCTAAGCCTGACATTAAATGAGGCAATCATTTCGCCAGCAGTGACAGTGGCACTGGAGTGTCTTAAATGGATCCTTAAAAACTTCCTAAACATAAAATATGGTCCTTGCCATGGTGGCTGCTTTGCCCTGAAGCAGAAAGTTATGAGAGTAAGACAGTGGTAGAAAAAGGCTGTGTGGGTGGACTTTTGTGATTGTCTGTGCGTGTGTGTGTGCGTGTGTGCACATGCATGGCTGAATTTTCAATCCTAATTGATTCCAGTGTGGCATGCTCCATCACACCCAATAGGCCAGTCAACCCCTCCCCTCCCCTATAATGTGCCAACACGTCTCCCACAGACATACCGTTTAATCTCCTCTGAAGGGCTTCCTCCTGCAAATGGATGCAGTAAATCTGCTCATCCAGGTCCTCCAGGATCTGAAGGGGAGGGAGCAGAGGAGGAAGAGATGAAATGGGTTATAATTAGGCCCAAAGTGGGACTGGAGAGATGGCAGATGGGAAGATGAGTTGGTGATGTATTTGTAGTCCTCTGTCGCGATTGTAAATGGCCGACCAAGACAGACATCGTTTGGAGAGGAGGAGCAAAGCGGGTTCAAGTCTGAGCTGATCTGTTCAAGTTCAACCAGTCTTTTTTTTTTTTTTTTTTAAGAAAAATTTAATTAAAACTATTCAATCAACTTTTTCTATTGGCCAAACCGTTTACAAACCACAACCATGTATATTTAAATATTTCATCCAAATGATTACTTACTGTTGGCTTCACTAGCAACTGGCCCATGACGGTGAACATCCTGGACAATCCCACAGGAGTGCACACTACACAGCGGACAGAAAACAGTGTGATCAGCTTGTGTGTTTACTCACTCAGCTATGATTCTGTTTGCTTCAGTGTGTGTGGGGTGAAGTTAAATGGCTTACTTAGCAAAAGCAGTCCCCCCATCAGAGATATACAAGAGTAGAGGTACGGTAAGTAGAACTCCCAAAGATCTATTGAAAAAAAAACGGGAATTTAGTAAAATATACGCATAAAAAGAACAGTTCAACATTTAAAGACTATTAAAGAAACAGTGCCAGCAATTTCTATATTTTGATTTTTTGAAGGGATCAAACAAACAAGATAGAGTTTGTTAATTTGTTAGCTTTAGATAAGCTGGTGAGCCAAGAAAATGTTTCCCTGCGTCTTTATGCCAAACTAAGCTAATCAATTTGCAGCTCAAGTTTTATAGGTAATGCACAGTCATGAGAGGGGTATAAAACTTCTCATCTAATGCTCTGCCAGAGTCAAAAAAAAAAAAGTAATTTGCAAATTGTCAAATTATTCCTATGAAATACAATGAAGAGATTTACAGACACAAATGACACAGAATCCTTGAAAAAACGTACCGTAGAGGGACTCCATACTGGCTGCGTCATTGTCGATGAGTGCTGACGCCACCCACACGATGCCCAGGATGAGCAAAGCCAGTAGGAAGAGCATCACAAAGGTCTCAAGAATACGCGCCTTAATGCCCTGATAGTAAAAAAAAAAGTGCACATAAAAGAGAGAAATGTATTTAGAGACAGCTGAAATCAATATCATAATAGACACAAAGACGTTTATAGTAACACAGTTTCATCGAAAAACTCATTAATCAAACTAATTGTTCATTGCACTGAGCTGGAAGGTGGTATTTCCTACATTTTATATCCAAACCACCAAACCAGATTCATTTTACGAGACGTCCCCCCTCCTCACTCCATCCTGCCTCGCTCATACTAAACAGCATCATTTCCATTCGCAGCACACAAACATGACATAAACGCTCCCACGGATTTCTGTGTAAAACAGCTCTTTTATACACACATATTGAAGTCTATAAAGTGGGTCTAACGGGGCTGGTGGTGGCAGAGGTGAAATTAAAAAGAGGAGGGGGCGCGGGGGGTGGGGGGTGCTGTAAGGAGCATGAAGCCTGGCTGGGTCAGCTACTGTCTGCGATCAAGAGCAGGCCTCCCATCTGGGACTGATTAGGAGCTCCCTTAGCACCACGGTCGCGTCCCGGGCTGGGCAGACAAGAGGGGTTTGGGGTAATTTGGGTTTTCCGGGTCACAAACTGCTGAGTGGTTAATAAAGTCCTCCTCTACCTGTTCACACAGTTTCCATTTCCCGCCCTGCTGGAGAGCCGAGCCGTCTAGCGCTGTAAGATAGATAGGCGCTCTCATACACATGTCAGGTAGGCTACCAGGCACGGGATAACAAGGGCTCTCTGCCTTTTGGAGTGCTGCTTAAATTGGGTACATATGAGCAATTTGTTACCAGCTAACATAATGACTGTGCGGTTGCTGTTCAGTATTTGCCAACAGGTACATGAAGGGGGTCTCTCTTTGAAAGTTGCCCCCGTTAATCATGAAGCCACTTTATAGAATGGAAATGGTTTTAATTCTGCACGCTAAATCAAACAAGGTTTTTAGGGGTTTTTTTTGTTTGTTTAGTTCCCCAACACAGTTGACTGTCATCCAAACGATCTGTCCTTTAGCGTTTGTATTACAATTTGGGTCACAGTTTAGCAGCTGTCTTCTAATTCACTCTTGAGCTCTCATCTCTTTTACTCTGACAAACCGCATTTCGTGGGTCAAAGACATATTCGGTCGATTTAATATTTCCCCATTGTCACCGCCCCCGTCTATACTTTGATATAGGGCCTTTATTTGTCCAGGATGTTCATCATCATGGGCCGATTATTCCATTCGCTATACGTGCTGCTGCACATGCTGTACGTGCCTCTCGCCTCCTCTTATGGTGATATTCTGAAAAAGCCTCAGTGAGTGAGTGTAGAATTTTCTAGCACAACAGAGAGGAAAGTGGGCAGGGTCTGGAGTGCCCCAGTGTGGCCAAGGTGGACACTGCAGCCACTCGACAGGTAACGTTAAAGGGAGTAAATGGGCCCTAAAGAAGCTTTACTCAAATTGAAATAAACTTAAAATATCTAATATAGAATGAATAAAATATAACATTAATAAATCTGTTACAGTGATAACATATCTTAGGGGAACCTGTAGGTTTATGTGCCATTATTCCATTAACAACAATGAGGATCAATATTCTAAAAATAAAGCCTCAAATCTGACGTGGACATGAATTTTGCTGACTGCCTCATGCTCTTTTGTACACACTCCACATACTCCGAGCACACTGGACTGATGCAGCAATCAACCATCTCACAACACAACTCAACTGGGCAGTGGGGAAAACACTCAACACCGCTGAATAAAGAAAGAGGGAGATGGAGAGCGATAGAGAGAAATAAAGAGAGAGGACAACAGAGAGAGAGAGAGACTGGTGGAGGAGAGGAGTCAACGTCTGAGCGCATCCCGTTCCCCTGAGGTAAGAGAGGTGAGAGAGGAATGCTTTCAGGGACTTCAGCCACGTCCCACACGCGCTCTCTTAAGGATGCATCAGGACAAGCAGAAGCCGCAGGCGGGACGTGCGCCTGCTCAAGCGCACCAGTCCACCTTAACAAGCTGCCCATGCCATGCTGAAGGTGTATTCCCTTTAGATAGGTCTCTCAATCATTTATAAGACTCAAATCATTACCCATTCAGATCATTTAGGGCAAAAGCAATGCTTGTCACCTCCCTTACTATCATCCCCGGTTCCTGCCTTGCTGGAAGAACAATCCACAGTGTCAGACATGATTTGACTGTACAAGAGAAAGAGGACACTGAACTGAGAGGCCTGATTGGTTTCATTGATCCATCCACAAGCCTGACATGGCACATTGAAAGTTCTGTCTATCCTTACCTATTCGTGCATGGGAAAACTGAGACCTTTGTTCCTCATCGTAACGTTAAGGAAGTGAAAATGTGTGCTTTGAAATAAATATGGTATAAAAATAGGAAAGTCCAACTAAGCCATCATCATTATCAAAGATAAAACTGTCAACTGGTGAAGGAAGGGAGGGGGGAAAAAAAAAAGAAAAAGACCTGTGCCTTGGCGTTCAGAGCGCCTGCTGAAAGTTTCTATTCTTGCCATTCTAAATGTGTAACTACCTCTAAATATAGCAGCTTTGAAATATTCAGCATCCCCCGATCCTCACACTGACATCGAGTGAGGGGCTGGTTAACTGCAGCTATGTTGTACAAGCCTGGAGAGACTTCCAAGAAATGCATGTAGTGGGCCAGGGAGGAAAGTAACTGCTTCATATGAAAGACCAAACAAACATGCATGGATTCACATACGCCACACAAAGGCGGGCGGGCGGACGGATGGACAGACAGACAGACAGACAGACAGACACACGAGCAGCCAAGTACATCAACCTCCAAATCCACCCAATTACACAAAGCCGCTGAGGGCTTGGAAACAGTTCACAAGCTTTTCGCCTAGCCTGTGCTGCAGAAAAACTAAAGCACAATCTGCCCCTGTCTTTGATGTAGTGCTTCGACTGGTGAATCCAGCAGAGAGTTCACCTCTGGAAGCCGAATGCAATGGTGGACAAGTGTGAGAAAGTGTGAGGGATGATTCTTGGGAAGGTGCAGGCCAGGGCTGTGTTGGATGTTGGAGATGAGGGGGGGGGGGAATCAGACAAAGGAAGAGAGTTAGGTGGTGCGGGAGCTTCCTAGTTGCTGCCATCAATCCTTAGCAGGTCAGCAGGCGGTGGCAGAGATCATCCCGCGGACCATCCTTCTGCTCACTGTCAGGGACGTGTGGAACAAGGGCCAAGAGTGTAATAAGTGAGGGAGGGGGCAGGGTCTTTTTTTTTTTTTTTTTTGCTCCCCAGCAAAAAGGACTGCCCTCTTTGCTAAAGACATGCCAGATGCCCAGGACCTTATTAGTGTATCCTTCAACCAGTCGGCCGCAGCGCAATGACCGTGTCAAAGACAGAAAGCAGAGGAGAGGGACCCTCCCCTGTAAAGCTGCAGAATGAACTTCTAAAGACTCTTAATAAGACTTCTTAATAAAGCCCCAATGACACGAGAGCATGGGAAATGATCGGCATCACGTCGTATTGTTCAAACTCGAGTGGGGGGGCGGGGGCGAGTTGGCAAGAAAAAGAAAACATTGTCGTGAAAGTGGTACTTCAGTAATATTGCGATATGCATTAAAACTCTTTGAAAAAAGCCATTCTGTAGCCATGCTGGTTCCCAGTTTTATTTGCAATCCTACAGTGACGACAGCATGTTCTGATTAGAGAAATGTTAGCACCTAGTACACCTAGTAGCCTGTCAACACAATGCTCTGCCCTTCTTAAAGCGTTCGAGTAACTCAGTCCACACGCAGGACAGAAGACGTTTTGCTTTAAAAATCAGCAAAAACAACTAAAACTCTGGTACAGAATCAGTTAAGTTTCAGAACTTATTGCTTAGTTTACAAAAACTGAGTCACGAGAGGGGAAAAAATCCTGAGCAACTCGCTTGTTCTTTTTTAAATTCCCAGCTCGAACTAATATGTTGCCATGGTAACGAACATTGTAACAGGCAGCTTTAGGGAGACATTGTGACCTTAAAGGAAGGTATGTAAACACCACTTTATATTCTCCGGCTGGCCCTGCCCGAAAGAAGGCCTGGGAAAAATGTCTGCATGTGCAGGAGATTTGAAATAAATATCCAGGCCCCCATTGTGGAGCTCCAACAAAGAGGAGTATCTTAGTAACACCACGCGGGTTTGCTTGGCGAGACATTTTCTCTCTCTCTCTCTCTAACCCCCCCCCCCCTTCCCCTCCTCTCCCTCCACAATAAACACACTTCTCATCATCGGCGGGTTAGGGCTTAGGATGAGATTGATGAGGAGTTTCTTTAACTACCAGATGAAACCTGTTGGCCCTTTGCTAGGTCAGTCAGGGGGTCAGACTCGTTCCAACTCGTTTCAGGATCAAACACATTTCAATACTGTGGGTAAGACCAAAAGACTATTCACAGCAAAGCACACTTTCCACAATTTCGATGGTTTCTTCACATGAACTTATTGGAAATGTTGCATACTTTTCATCACACTAATTTACCAATGATTTAGCTAGACATAATAAACATCAGAGCATCAGTGTCAAGAAAGTAACTTAGACTACACTTGAAATAGACCAGGAAGTTGTCAGTCAAAAGTTTTTTACCTTGATCTAATTGTTTTTGAGTAAATATAGCTTCGAGATATCATTCCTGTCATGTGTAATTATTAAGCCGATTTAAGCGCCTTGATATAAATGGAAGTCTGAGCAAAGGTTTGTGTTTATGTCTTCACAGTGTTTGTCAGGACATGCTGATCATCTCAATAAGGACAGCACAGATGGCTCTCATCAATATAATGCCATCTACTGGTGGTGTGGAGACAACATAACAGATAAGTGACAGAAACGTTATAGTGGGACATATAAAGCCTCGAAAAGCGGACACATTTTTGTCCATCCCAGTGCTTCCAGAGCAGTGCAACAACAAGAAGCACTTCATTTAGAATACTGCTAATTATGCAATTATGCAAAGGCAGAAATGTGCCACAGCACAGAGGTTTCTTAAACATGATCACAACCTGAAAACCTAAACTGCACAAGGCAAGACCTTTAGTGGCCTGTGATGCAGCTCTTCTGCAAAGATTTCAGAACACAGCAGTAAAATGGGAGACATTTTACAGCAGCAAATAAAGCTAGATCATAACATCTGACATCAAGACCCTAAGTCACTCTGATTCATCCACAATTTGGACAATTTGTTAAACTATTAATCATTCAGGTGACAGATCCTCTGAAGAGCTGAACAGTTAACATTAGGGGGAAAAAGCCCCCCAAAAAAAACATCCACATTTCCATCTTTATCCTGGTGGCGTCTTTTAGTACATCGTCAAAAGTAAACACAGCCACATGAAAAGGCTGACTTACAACGTTAGAAGTGAAATTCATCATTCACTTCATTTCCGCAGTCAAAGGGACCTCGTAGTGCCATAACATTAGCCCAGGAGGTTATAATGCCACATAAAACCTTATGACATTGTGGTCTAATGCTGTTATTGGGGAAAGGGATAATATCACATTATAAAATCTCAGATCTGTGTTTTACATTCTCCTTGCTGTCGGCCGCATGATTGACTCTGCGGGCAGCTCGGGTTTTTTTTTTTAGTTTTTTTGTTTAGGTGCAACAGGAGTGTCACCTCCACCCCTTTCTTAGCACGCACACACACACATGCACGCACACACACACACACAATATATACCTGGACGTGAAGCTCAACATTGAACAGTGCTTCCTCTAAGCAAATTTATGGAAGAGCAGTAGCAAGAAACAGTCTCACTAAAATGAAAAAGAACAAAAAGGAGAAACGTGAAAGAGGCCCTACACATCAGGGCCTGCCCTCTGTTGAAGAAATCCAACCGAAACAAATTAGTGGGGCTGAGGAAGAAAAGGACTGGCTATACACTACAGTACAGACTAATTTTTATGTGCTTTTGCCAGGAGGGACATAAACCAGAGAGGTTTCAAACTGTGACACAGGATAGAGGTGTATTAAAAGTAAATCTTTCCCCCTCCATTTTGCGAGGCTCTATTGTGCTGTCATGTTGCTGCGACTTTATGGACTTTTGGAACACGAGCCCCCAGCCTCTTTTTTTGGGGGGTAATCAATTAAACGAGGAAGTTCGCTGAGCCTTACAACTCGATTATTAGCCTGTCCTTTTGAAGTTTTATTTTAGGGGGCTGGGGAGGGGGTGACAAGGAATCAGGCTTTAAATCAGTGGGGCCGATGCAGCAGTGTTGAAGCGTTTGCAGCCTATGGCCTTATTGGAAGGGTTTGTCAGGATGTGGCGCTAGGCGAAGACCAGATTCAGACTTTCATGGTTAATGAGGTTTCTGCGGTGGCAGTTACGGTCAGTGGCTTGAGTCAGGGAGAGGACAAGGACTAGGCACCTGCTGCTGCTGCTGCTTCGCCTGTCGACAGGGAAGCTTTTGCATGAACAGCAAAGCATAGAAATATTTCAGCGGGAAAAAAAAAAAAAGAAACAGGGTTCTACGTTTTCCTTTTCATCGTTTTATATTTTTTCAGTCCTTAGTTTTTAAATTTTGCATCTCCAACTCAGTTTTAAAGCGTCTGATTCATTTTCAATTTCTAATGCTCGTTTGATGACAGCTGTTAACCTTGACTAACACACAAAGAAAATGAACCAAACTAAAAATGATACACATAAATACTAACGCTTCAGGCGATGTACCTTTTTCGATCCTGCGAATCCCTCAGACTCCAGGAAGAAATAAGCAAAGGGCATCAGGACGAAGAGGCAAAGGTTGGAGAACAGTGACACCAGGTTCCACAGACCTGCAGAGACCAAACATATTAGTGTGTGCGCATACAGTCGTATACACAAACCATATATTGTCAATCAATGGGCGGCTTTATTTTTCATTTGAAAATGTGACCTTTTTTTTTTAAGGCTCAGGTTCCACAAATACATTTTCCCAGACTCTGAGAGCTTTCCCTTGAATATTATTGTACAGTAGTTGTGAGGCGAGGTGCCAGCACAAGTGTCTCTCTGGCAATGTCATGGACTCCAATGCCCCCTGGTGGATGTTCAAACACCCA
The DNA here is from genome assembly GCF_021018895.1 of Seriola aureovittata. Lineage (NCBI taxonomy): Eukaryota > Metazoa > Chordata > Actinopteri > Carangiformes > Carangidae > Seriola > Seriola aureovittata. The sequence continues at coordinate 15,850,009 of NC_079383.1, forward strand.
ACAGCCTTAACAACATAGCTGACACTGACTGGAGGCTGACAGTGACACAAAAGAAATCACATGATCTGTGTTGCTACTGCAAATGAAAAAGATTGACTTTTAAAATGGTTTGTGGTTTTAATGAGGGAAACATAAAATGGTTTCTTCCCTCTCCCAGAAGCTGTGACTGGTGATTCATTATTTATCAGAGATGAAGTCAAATTATTTTTCTTATTTATTTGGTTTTATGCATCATTTGCCTTAATCACAACTTGCACTCATCCTACAAGATTCTACACGTTTTTGCATGATTAAGAAACCACATTATTTCATCACTACGCGTCATCACGCATTCATATGTGTGTGTGTGCTAAATGAAACAAATGAATATTTTTAGATGGAAATCTGGGGGAGCCTGTTTGAATGGGCCTGATGCAGCTGATAAAATTAATAATTAAGCTGCAGCCATAATCTATAGGCTCATGCACTCATTTTTTTTCCACACAGAAAACTGATCAGGAATCATTGAGGGAATCGATTAAGAATCGGACTGATAAGCAGAATTGACAATGTCATTGGTATTGATGAATCTTATCAATTCCCATCTCCGTTTTATACAAATATAAACCAGAAGAGGAGATTTCCCTTGTATACAGCTGTAGGTTTGGGCAAAATGATGATATATACCATGGCACAATATAAATTTCCACCATCATAAAGCTTCTGTCTAAATTCAATAATCAATACACAGCCACTCTTTCCAAAGCCTGATTATGAGCAACAGTGACAACAACAGAGACACACCCAGATCCATTAATCTATTCTTTTAATCCAGTTTCAGTGGTATTTTTAAAGTAAAACCTAAAGCTTGAAGCAGTATTAATGCATCAATCCTTTTTTGAAGTAACTCTAATATTATATGTTTTATTACAGTATTACAACACAAACTGAAATTGGATTTAAAGAAATCATTACTGACTTCGGTGTTCAAACTCTTGATTCAGTTTAGTAGTTAAAAGACCCCCCAAAAAAATCATACTGTATTAGGAGCTGACACGTTAATTTCTAAATTAATAGGATGGAAAAACAACCTGAGAAGGGTTAGGGTTAGCTTTCCAAATGTTCCCTGAAATCTTTGGACACGAATTCCTATTTAATACATCAACACATCTATTGATTCTGACATTAATGTAAAGAGTTAATTATGATACCAATGAATGTCATTCCACATATGTTAGAGGACATTTACTTCCCTTGAAAAGCAAAAACACTATATTATAAGGAGCAAGAAAGGGAGAAAAAAATTAGTTCATCAAACTGAAAAGACACATGAACTGTGTGATCTACTGACCGTGGATGAGGGAGCCATTGAGCCACTGAATGTAATAGTTTTTGGGGAAGGAGAGGAGGATCTCATTACTAATGATTGAGAAAGGCAGTAGGAAGACGGCACCACCCGACACTGCCAGGGTGAAGGTGCACAAGTATAATCTGCAAATGGAATCAAACACACATACACAAAGAGACAAAGAGAGAGAGAGACACACACACACACACACACACACACACACACACACACACACACACACACACACACACACACACACGTGTTAGGGCTAGTCGAAATCAAAACTAACACATGCAGAATCACAACAAGGTAATAACACCATTTTTCTCTTTCAAATCCGATTATATGTTACAAGCTTGGTTACTTGGTTACTGGAGGATTAATTTTGGATTATATATTATAAAAGAGTCACTGGGTTTACAGTGTGACAGGAATTAATAAGCAAAAGCAAGTGAGGAATTAACTTATTTAGTGACCACTTAAAGAGCACTGGATTTAACTGCCAGTCGGCTCATTGTCAGTCTGTTCTTTCAGTCATCTTTCCGCTCCTCACTTTATCCACCCGTGCCCGACTCCTGGAACAAAAGACTCTGACTGGCTGTGTTTCTGCAGGATGCAATTTGTGGGGTTTCCTAGGCAGTGGGTTTCCAGATTGGGCCCAAGGGAGTGACCATCTGCTCAGTGGTCCTCAGTGGGGCGGCACAAAGACACCACTTCCGCATATCACTAAAGAAACTCATTAATCTGAAATGCTTTCCATTATTTTGCAGCGCCCTAAGTACCATTTACCTCAGCTGGACTCAAAAGGCAGGACGCAATGTGGCTACAACAAGCATCCTTGACTGTGACTCTAGACTGAGATATATGTGATACTTGCCACCACTGTCCTAATTTAAGTAACACATTGAGAGAATTAGTGGTAGTCAGTGAGTTAATGCAACACTTTTACAATTTATGTAATTATTTTTTCGTAATAGGGCTGTAACTAATGACGACTCTTTTTTTCTTCTTTTTTTAAATTAAAATCGATGACTTGTTTGGTCTATACAATATAAGAAAACTGCCTGTCACAATTTCCTAACATCCAACCAACAGTGAAAAACCAAAGTTCGTTATTTCACTACAATATTAAACACAGAAAAGCAGAAAGCCTCACTATTGATAAACTGGAACCAGATCACTTGAATAAAACAAACTTAGTTCACTAGTTTCTGCTTAGGACAAAAAGTAAAGTACTAGTTACTTTACTTTTTGGTCTGAAAAGCTAATAACTCAACAGTGTTTGTCAAACTTTCTAAATTACAATGTCCTATAAAAAAAAAAAAAAGAATGCTCTGAAATCATCTTCACTCACGATATTCTGTTGACAACAGCATCTTCATCCTCATGGTCATCTGGAAAGGAAACCAAACCACTTCAGTCACAAGGTGGGGCACTGAGTGCGCTAATGATCCATATCAGATTCACATTTTTATACATCACTTCATACTTTAGAAAGAAATTTGAAGAAAACAACTGAATTTTTATTAGAAACATACTTATGTGTTTGTAGTAGACAAATTTTCCCACCCATATCAGCCAATATCAACAATCATTATTGTGAGAGTGGTGGTGCGAATGCAGAAGCAAAGCAGGTTAAGATTTGAGACATGCCTATCTTATCTTATATAAAAACAATGTAATGCTAATTTGACAGTTATATTAAGTGACTGAGTCCTTAAAGAATCTTTCATATATTTCACAAAAAATTCTAAAAAAAAAAAAAAAAAAAAAACGAACCAAAGCACCTAGGTCTTAGAAGAAGAGCAGCCTAGATTTCTGCTGTATAAAACTCCAGAAGGAATTTGTGGTGCAATGTGGTCTACTTTCAAAATGAGACGAGGGAAGCCCAGGTGACCTGCACATACTATATTTGTCCTGGGAAAATGGGATACAGTTCACAGTGCCCACCTGGGCCTTCTTGTTTTTCTTTTCTGTTTCCTCCTTTATAACTTGGTTTAAAAGATCAGAAGCTGTGAAAGACATTTCAGAAGAAATCTCACAAAATGTCTCACTTCCCTTGAGTCTTGTATTTACGGAGGACAGGTTATGTCAGTTATGCTATTATTGCTGTAATGTAACAATTGTATTCTGGTTGCCACAGCCCTAAAAGGAATTTGGGGACTGTCACAGTTTTCACTGATACAGAGCTCACTGGCAGATTACTGTCCAATCGTGGGTGTGGTCTCTCACACATACTGTACACCTAAACGCCTTCTTGGCATTGATTTCCTTTCACTCTAAACACAATGAAGGGCTGTCTGTGCACAAACAAAGCATAAACAGAGGCTGTAGCTGTGAAAATGGTTAGACCATAGACACATTCTGCTGTGCAAGCAATTAAAGTGATGCTTTAAGATGTGTGACGCTCTCACTGAGGCACATGTGGATTCCTGTTGTCCCATGGAGTAGGAGATCATATTCTACAAGAACACTTACCACTCTTCCTCTTGTATCTGGTTATGATGCAGTAGGACACAATGTAGAGGACTGCAAACAGGAGGAAACAAATCTGAAAGGACAACATAAGAATCTTAGTACGGGATTTATTATGACTGAAGATGAATCAGCGCATCAGCAAGCAGTTATCAACAGTACACTACACCTGTTCTTCACTTCCTTTAATGCCCCATAGACTAGACTAGACTAGTGCCTTGAGAGGCTGTGCCTGTGGAATCATTTTACAAGTCCTATAAATTGTTTATTATAGCAAAGATATTTGTTACAGTATACATGTGAAATGTTGTCACATTATATGTCTGCAAGACTTCAGTTTCACCCACAATCACTTACACAAATTGATACTAGACAAACGTGATGTAATGGTTTCATGTGATAAACTAACTAGAACTAAAACCGTGGATCCGGGTCATGCGAGCACACCAATGCCTCAGCATTTTCCCATGACTAACAGTCTGAATGGTAGCAGGCAGATTCAAATTTTATTCATACATGGTATTTGAGTGTAAAAGCAGTATCTATAATGCATTTCCTACTAAATAAACGGCACAACAAGTATTTTCAAGCAGTGTATATTGTCAACTATGGAAAGTAGATCACCGAAGCATTTGACTAGCCAGTCCAGAGTGCACGCACTTGCCAACCTGAGCATCCATTTCCTCCATGACCTAGTGTGGTGGAATAGAATACCTTGTCTCTTAGTATTTGTATATAGATGTTTGCTGTCCAAAAATAACTATGAGTGGTATAGATTAGTTATAATGTGCAAAACAGGGAATATTTCCTCTTATTTTTGACACAAATCAGTAACTAGCCAGCAGCAGTGCAGTTAAACATTATCCATTTATTTTTAGTGTAAATCAAATAAAGAAATGAATAAAAATAGCATCACTGTTTTCCAAAATCTGATGACACTAATTAGGCCATTGCTACAAGCGAAGTGTTCCAGAAATAATGATAAACTAATGCAGGGAATTTATTAGGTAACACCACGCTCAAAGCAAGCTGGATGGTCTTACAGAAAGATCACATTCCACATTCTCCCCTTCTACTGTGACAGTGACCGGGACGTAACTAATGTTAGAAGCTCCCACTTCAGCACTTTGCACCCTGTCAACATTGCACAACTCATCATGGCCAAGCTGGGATTATGAGATGACTCAGCCAGACACCGGGCACACCATGCACATTTCAGACAGAGAAACTAGCATTTAAAAAATTCCAATGCTCCCAAGTCAATCTGGGAGGTATATAATATTATATAACAGCTGTAGCAAAAACTGTTTTTCTTATCACTTCCAAATGAAAGAGATATTAATTTCCAAACTACAAACTCTGTGATGACATTGGTTCAAGCAAAGCCTTTATCCACAAAGGAAAAAACCCAGACTAACACACGAGCAGGTGCACAGAGCTGATAGACTAGCACAGACAAAAAGACACAACAAGTCTGGAGAAAGATAACAGCAAATTTGAAGCACACCAGTCAATGCCACTAGTCGAGATATTACCGTTTTCCATCAAAAAGTCTCAGTTATACACTACGCAACAGAAAAGGCGCATGTAATAACAAGTCAGACTTCTTGTAAGCAGTTTGAATGCATCCCCAACCAATTTAGCAACAGAATTTCACACCTTAATGATACATGAACTCAAGCTCAAGGTGACGGACACCTAATTACAGGGATCTCTTCAGGTCTAGTCACTTGAATATTCCTGCAAGCATGTATTGATCAGGGTGTCATGCACTGTAGTGCTCTCATTACCCACTTTCAGCAGTCATTTCAGCAGTGTAAACAAGAAAGGTGGGTTCCTTTTGCAGTTTAGGGAGAAAAAAGAGCTGGATTTCTGCTGAAGACACCTAAATACTTGGTTGTAAAAATCCCCAGCTGAATTTATTAAAGGTTTATTAAGTGTGAGCATGAGCACTAAAAAAGACAGTGGGTGTGAGGACTAAAGTGATGTTGGAAGATCTGCATGTTTGAAGTACACGTTCGACTGTCTCCTAATTGCAATGTCAAGGACAATAAAATCGTTACAAATTGCTCAACACAGTATGTGTAAGGCTGATAATGGTGTTAAAGCCTTTTTTTGCAGGTGGCAGGGGAAAATGTAATTTCTGACGAGACCACGTGTAAATTGTCCAAACGCTAACCTGCATTAACATGATTACAAACAGTAACCTGATTTTCTGTGTCAACATAGGCATGGCATTCTTTGATAATTGTTTTACAGTATGGTCCTCTGTGAGAGACACAGTTTCCCACACTTAAGGTCTAACAAGAGTGCACCATCTTGCCACCGAGTCATGTTTACGAAGTTTAAACTTAAAGCAGGATAGCCTTGACTACAAAATAAGCAAGCTCCACAATAAAAAAAAAAAAATCAATCCACTGGTGCCAGTAGAAATCAATCCATAAGATGACTCACCATAGGTTAAATGACAGTGACATTAAAACATCATGCAGAAGGGATCTTATGTGAAGAATACTGATATGGGATACTGAGAGCCAGGTGAAGAAGAGAGACTTAGTATAAAATGGGAAAGCTAAATCTGAGATGTTTAGCTTGCCTGCAAGTGAGACATTTGATAGTTTCTATATTTCAAACGTGTCTGTCATGAATAATCAACGAGACCAGGTCCATACAAAGTGTCCCCTCTCTTGAGCTTTCTAGCTTAAGAAATTACGGCTAGACAACAAGACACTCTAAAAATCAATGTGGTTTATTGCAGAGGAATAATCAGTTGGTTAATTATGTTTACTGTGTCATGCTTTTACAGGTGGCCAGCCAACAAGGACTTATATGACACGAAAAGTATAGGTGCAGTGGGGAACCATTTGTCAGACAAGAGCATAACTTCTTGCATACACTATTACACTACACAGAAAGAACTGGGTGTCCTGTCCCAAGACTGATAAGCAAAACTCAAGTGTTTAATAATCATCCAACCAGATGAAGTCTTCTAATTATGTTAATGGTATCACACCCAAACAGCAATGTGCACAAACATATCTTTGACTTTAAAATTGAAATCCTGCTTCACATGAGGTCCTAAAATGTAATTATTCTTCATGGGACGATGCGTTCATAAATTAGGTCTGTACCAGACTTCAATAGAGAATGTCTATTTAACCCAACGAAACCATTATCATTAAAAACCATGACTGAATTTAACAATAATATAGAAGCATACAAAATAAATGTTTCATCTCTCCAATTCAGGGACACTACATCAGTGAGATCTGGGACATTTTGTTCATGTCCCAGTTAAAGATCTTCCTTGTGAACCGCAGGTATATTTATTACAAATCTGTTCGAATGTCCCTAAACAACACGTTAGTGAAGTCAAACTACTGTAACCAGTTAATGGTAGCTAGCGATAACGTTAGCTAACTTTAATGAGCACGTTCACTCGTTGTTTTTAATTTAAACAAGATCTGTCCAGTAACCCGATCGTAAATTAAATATCACATTTTTGGGTGCACCACAACATTAAGTACCAAGCTTAATAAATTCTGCCGAGTCAAACTGACAGCTGATGCTAACGCTAGCCACCGTTAACGTTACTGTGCAGTAGAGGACGTTGTTAGCCAGCTAGCCTTGACTAGCCCTGCGTTACTTACGATGTACTCTCGAACTTGGCTGTGGAAATTCTGCTCTCTGATGGTAACATCGTCTACTTCCATTCTTCATATTGCAAATACAAAAAAGCTACAGACTCACTACATGCTAGCTCGTACAACTGGCATCACCGACAACAACTCAGGCGTGATCCCGGCTCTGCAAAAAATGCTCTGACTGGTTAAAAGACAGTTTACATCGAAGGAAAACCGCTCAGCTAAAAAAAACGCCCCAAAATAAACGACGTCATTACCATGCGTCAGCTCTCCGGCGTGCCCTGGAAGTAAATGGTCGCGTGTTTGTGGGTCAAGTCAACAATATTGTCCTCATGGATATACATGTGCAGGTATCTATCTACTCTCAATAGGCGACAACTTTCATCCGGTGCCTCTTTCCGTTGTTTCAAACCACAAATAACATTAGCCTGTCAAACTGACCAGCCGTGTGTTTTGAATAAGAAGGCTAGCAGGTTGATGCTAATGTTATCTAGCTTACGGTCGATATCCCGAGTTTAATTTGTAGAAATGAAGGGGAAATGGAAGCAAAAAAACAGCAAAAAGAAGAAGGGAAATGTAGTATTACAGAAATACATGGTGTCGGTGGATGAATTTGTTAAAAGCAAAAGTGGCACAGAAGAAGCAGAGCCTGACCATAGGTTGAGTTTTGTGAAAAAGAAAAGCAGAAAGGAGCTACGCAAAGAAAAGCGAAAAATGAAAAAAGCCAAAATGAAGAGTCACTATGAGGGTAACAGGACCCTCAGTTTACCTGCAGGTGAGGGTGAAAACTCGGGGATACCAGCTGAGAAACGGCCACAGGTGCAGAAGAAGAAGAAAACGGAGAAGGCAAAGAAAGAAGTCTCAAAAACACATTCAGACCTGCCTGCTAGTGACACCACAGAAAAATCAGTGAACTCTAAAGTGCCATCATCTGCCAAGAAAGGTAAGAAAATTAATAAGCTTCAGGAATCAAGAAAAATGGCACTCATGGAGGCAAATGAACAAGAGGACAGAGAAATAAAGAAGCTAGAGCGCTACCTGGGATTTAACAAAAGGAAAAACAAAAAAAGTCTCCCACAGTCCTTTGTGGCTGATGGACTTGATTACATCCTCGGCATGCTTGACTCTGGCTCATCAGCTGTAGGTGTGTATGATGATGATGACGACATGGACATGGCCAAAGAGAACTTTGAAAAGCTTGACGAGACTGAGTCGCAGTTGTCAGAGGAGGATGAGGAACCTGGAGATAAATCGTTAAGTGAAGGCAGCGATGAAGATATGGCTTCATTTGATGATGAAAATGAGGATGAGGATGAAGATGAGGATGATGATGAAATGGTTGATGAGGAGGAGGAAAAGGAGGATGACCAAGAGGAGATGGATGAGAGTGATGGAAATGAAGGGGAAACGGATGAAGAAGAAGACACTCCTGAAACAAAGACATCAGAATCCAAGTCAGAAACTGTAAGTTCACAAACTTCAAACATGTTTCATTTCTGTCCTGGCAGAGACATCTTGTACACCATATAATGGATCTAACCTTAGTTTACATCTTCCATTGTCTAGGTCTCCTCTACAGCTGGGAAGTATGTGCCGCCTCACTTGCGTAACATTGGAGATGACAAACGCAAAGCTGAGCTTCAAAAACTGAAGAGGAATGTGAAAGGCCTGGTGAACAGGTAACAGTGTTATCACAACGCTACATTTTAAACCATTTCCAGCGATATTAGATCTTCCATGGGATGCTAGAAACAGTTGCTGATTAACTTACCCTTAACCCTTAACTCTTCCTGTAAAGACTTTATTTATTTATTTATTTATTTGTGGTTATGCATCATGGATTTGAGACATACACTTCTGGGCCCCACTGTATATGAAAATACCACCCTGCTGGCTTCTTTCTTCCTTTATTTGGTCTAATAAAGCTCACAGATTAAGGAGAAAATTATTGCATCACCCACAAGGTTAATGTGAGGTCTTAACCTCCCAAATTTGGAATTTTATCACAATGTAGCTAAAATGCTCTACATTGATCATATGACTAACAATATGGATTTGAAAATCATCAGCCTAATGATTTACTCTGAGCTCTTTTCTCCAAGAAAAAAAATTCAGTTAACAGTACATTAAATGTTTGGAAAAAAATAAAAACATACTAGACCGAGAAATATATATCCCCAAACATATATAAATTTGAAATAACCCATCAATAAATGTGGATAAACTCTGGAAATCAGAAATGATCTGATACTATAAAGCATATTTCAATACTTTTATTAGGGTTAGTTACTAAAGAATACATATAAACTAAGTGACAGATCCAATCCAAAGCTCATAGATATTCAGTTTACAGTGATATGAAACAGAAACAAAGCAAGTCCTTACATTTGAGAACCTGGAACCTACAAATGTTTGACAATTTTTTGCTTGATAAAAATCTTGAAAGATTATTTGATTGTTGAAATAGTTGGCAATGAATATTCTGTTAATCAAGTAATGGACTATTATTCGGCACTGTGGAGATGCAACCAAAATTTTGAGGAGACTGTCCTGCAACTAATAAGAAGGCACAAACATCTTTCCATAGAGTTGGGAAGAGAACTTACTTCAAATATTAATAGATGTGGATGGAAATGGACTCTTGTTGGTCAGTGTTGTATTCAGAATAACCGCTGACCACAGATCCAGATCTCAAATCTGTTCTGTTTGAATTACCAGTGAAGTTCTTTTAAAAGGAATAATTCCCGCATAATTCACCAACTTCTTCAGGCTGAGTGAGCCCAACATGGCGTCCATTAGTGGTCAGCTGGAGGAGCTGTACATGAGTTGCAGCAGGAAGGACATGAATGACACCCTGACCGAGGTGCTACTAGCGGCCTGCGTCACCCCGTCCCTGATGCCCGACAGACTGCTGATGGAGCACGTCCTGCTGGTCAGCGTCCTCCATCACGCCGTCGGGTTGGAGGTAAAGACGGCCTCTTCAGTACTTGCTTTTGAGTTTATACGCAAAAAACCCAGCAACCTTTGTGGGTTTATATTACACTCATATTCATTACATGTCATCATCAAGATCTTAACATTCCTATATCGAACAGTACAATGAGTGTGAAATGTCTTTATCTCATTATTTTTCCAGGTGGGGGCCAATTTTCTTGAGACAGTTGTGCGAAAGTTTGACGACTTGTACAAGAACCCAAGTGAAAGCAAAGAGTGCGACAACCTGGTGGCCATTGTTGCTCACCTCTATAACTTCCAGGTGGTGCACTCCCTCCTCATCTTCGACATCCTGAAACTTTTAGTGGGAGCGTTTACAGAAAAAGACATTGAATTAATTCTGTTTGTGCTGAGAAATGTCGGCTTCGCCCTGAGGAAGGACGATGCTCTGGCTTTGAAGGAGCTCATCTCTGAAGCCCAACGCAAGGCCAGCGATTTGGGGGCGAAGTTTCACGATCAAACCAGGGTAAGGAATGAGTAACTCAAGTAAAGACGATCACCTTTTACTTTTAATTATCTTTCATTTTTGCAGACATGTTAAATAACAAAAATGTATTGACTATAGCGTTGTAGTGTTGTCTTACCTTATATTAAATCATGTGTTAACTTGTCCTCAGGTGCGTTTCATGTTGGAAACCATGCTGGCTTTGAAGAACAATGATATGCGGAAGATCCCAGGCTATGATCCAGAGCCTGCGGAGAGACTGAGGAAGTTGCAGAGGACTCTGGTGAGTGATTTTCACAACATGACCTTATTTGGATACATTAGTGGAAATATATTTAGATTTCAAATGTATACCTCACAGGGACTAAGTTTATTTTTCATGCTATTATTATTTCTATATATAATAGCTTCCGCCTGTACCACCAGGTGGCTCCATAGTACCACCTTTACTGACTCAGAGTCCAGAGTGTTGCTAATGCCTTCAGCCTGACCATGCCTCAGGATTGCAGGTGTCCTCCTCACATTTTTTTTTAAAACTGATGTTTTTCTACTAAGTGCACTTGAGACTGATTGCTGGTGAATGTGTGTAACTCAGATCCAGCACAGTGCATCAGGCAGTGACGTGAAACTGAGGGTCTCTCTGGACAATCTCCTGGCCGCAGAGCAAGTCGGCCGCTGGTGGATCGTCGGCTCCTCGTGGAGTGGAGCGCCCATGATAAGCGAACCAGGGAACACAACCACAAAACAGAACGCTGCTGAAGGAAAGGTAGAGTACTAGAACTGCAGAACATGCCAGGGTTGTAGCAGTGTGCAGCATTTATTTAAATCATTCGATTTCACATTTTATTCATTTCTTATCTGCAAAACAAAATTATTTTCCACACGTGAAATTGATTTAAAATTGGAAACTATTTAAAATAAAATATTTACTCACTTAACATCAAATAATCATTATTACCCACAAATGAATTACGTTTTTCATTGTCAGTACAATCAGTAGGCTAAAGTATATCTTCGTGCTTTAGATTGGTCAGTATTAAGACCCGGTATGAAAACCTCAATACTTTTTATGGTGCCAGCCAAGATGTGTCAGTAGCAGAGTTTCCTTGGTCAGCTTAATAATCTTGTTTACTTACTCCTTGTTCAGACAATTCCTCATTTACATCAAAAATTCGCTATGTTTAGAATATTTTATTTATACTTTTATTAAACTCTTGTACTTTTTTTGACACACTGAGAGGTGTGTCTTGTCTTGTATTAAATTCAACTTGAATTAAATGTTATGGAAAAACATTTTCCTATTTTTCAAAGTAAGGTATCCAAAAAAGTATTGTTTTAGAATCAGTAACAAAAACTCACACATTATGGAACTGTGTGTTCGGCCTTAGCAAAATTTCTCACTTCACTGCTGTCACTGTTTTACTTGTCTCAGTTTAGTGCCAAAGTCTTAGAGCTGGCCAGGAAACAGCGGATGAACACTGAAGTAAGAACAAACATCTTCTGTGTTGTTATGACCAGTGAAGATTACCTGGATGCGTTTGAGAAACTGCTGAGGTTTGTTGTAGCTCATGCATTTGTCTCTATGTTATGCTGGTTTTAGCGAAAAATAGAAAGAAAGAAATGTATTGTAGCAACTTTTTCATTTTCACCTGACACAGCTGAAAGGTTGGTGTTTGAAAGCCTTTCGTTTGTTCTGTGTGAAGGATGGGACTGAAGGATAAGCAGGAGAGAGAGATCGTGCATGTTCTGATGGACTGCTGTCTGCAGGAGAAAACCTTTAATGCCTTCTACGCTGTACTGGGAGAGAAATTCTGCTCCCACGACCGCCGCTTCCAGGTACTCCAGCTAAACCTTAAGAAAATGGAGTAGGACGCTAAAGTACTCTCACTTCATTCACATACAAGCTTGTGAATCAACAGAACCTGCTGTAAATCTCCTGTTCTTTACATTATGAAATAAACGTACCCCCGTTACACAACAGCTTAATGAACTACGACCACAAAATCAATCAGATTAGTTCATGCAATGAACAGTTTCCCTCGACAAGTATTGAGATAAGTAAACACATTAAATTGTTACCTTCAAAGCAGTAAAGAAAATAAATATAAAATAGTACATATGCTTATATATTCTTTTTAAAACATTTCAGTCTGCATTATTGGATGTCTCTGAAGGCAACAATTAAATCATAATTGAAAAACATTTCAATCACATCTGTTTATATTAAAGACACACACACATATTAATTTCACTTATAAATGTTTCTTTAGTTATTAAATCTGATGAAAGGTTACGAGTTATGAAGCTTATTTGCTTTTTCTTTGTAGATCTCATAATTATTTTAAATCCATTTTTTTTATTTTTTTTATTTGCTACATAAATGTAAATGTTGACTGCTCCTTTTTAAAAGTCATAGTTCACTCTGTATTTGCTCTCTAATCTAATGCAGATCATGAACAGAAGTTGTGGATTTGTGTTTTAAAGTTAGATGAGTGACACTTACACACAATAAGATTGAATCACCCGGTAGATGTGTGTGTGTGTGTGTGTGTGTGTGTGTGTGTGTGTGTGTGTGTGTGTGTGTGTGTGTGTGTGTGTGTGTGTATGTGTGACCACCCAGTCTCTTAAACTGTGTGTAACCTGCCTGTGGCCTGCAGTTCACCTCTGCAGTGTGGGAGTCTCTCACACCTCTCACCTCTAATATTATTTGACTCGAACTGTGACTGCAAACAATGGGGGCGAGACCACACTTCCTACTTTGCTGCCATGTAGACCACGGGTCCATATCAGAAACTGATGACCATTGTCCTCATCAAAGAGCTTAAAAAAAGGGGCTGGTGGGAATGTTTGCTTTTCACATGTAAACTGGATCAGGATGAGAAGATCACCAGTGCAGGGGAGAAGGTCCCTGATGTCTATTACTGTTTTTGGGAATGATCTGTGTGCTCAGAGTCATTCCGTGCAATCATACAGTCTTTTAATTTGATGTCCTGTTTTTTTCCTAGATGACTTTCCAGTTCAGCCTATGGGACAAGTTCAGGGAGCTGTCCAACCTTCCCAGCAGCACCTTTAACAATCTGGTTCAGCTGGTCACCCGCTTCCTTCAGGGAAAGTGCCTCCCACTCTCCATCCTTAAAGTAAGAGACGTGTAGGCTTAAGCTTTCACGCTATTATAGTCATATATTTGATGTTATTAAGTGAATTAAATCTTTAATCTTATTAATTATAGTCACATATGTGTTTTTCTATGTAGGTAATAGAGTTTGGGGAACTAGATAAGCCCACAGTGCGGTTCTTGCGTCAGGTGTTGACTAAACTACTAAAAGAAACCGAGCCGGAGGACCTAGCCGACATATTTGGAAGGTAAGTTTCATTGTGAATTCACTTAGTTCTTAGAGGTTTGGAGATTTAAACATGTACATTAATGCAAAATAAGACAGAAAAACATAATTAAGAGTCTACTCAACAACCATGCAAGCAGCTCTGTGAGGCTCTACGTAGAATGTGTGGAGACCTTAACAAAAACCCACAAACACCAGGGAAGAGCTCAGGGGATGAACAAAGGCATTTGGATTCATCATCTGGGGACTGTGAATGTTTGTATGAAATTTCATGGCACTCCATCCAATAGTTGATATATTTCAGTGAAAATGATGGAGACTAAAATTGCCTCCCACAGAGCCACAGTGCTAGCAAAGCTAAAGAGTCTATTTTAACTGTTCAGCAATGTTAACCTCTACCAGCCCACATCTTGTAAAACCTCACCTCTTTACCGCTTGGAACTACGTGAACGTCTGAAAATCAATGTCCCTCATTGTTTTCCCGTCCGCCAGGATTTCAGGAATTCCCAAGCTAGGAATGCTGCGGGAGGGCTTGAAGCTTTTCATCAGCCACTTCTTGCTGAAGAATGCCCAGTCACAGGGACCAGCTGAGCAAGCAGCGACGCTGTCAGAGCGCGCCCAGGTCGCCACCGAAGCCATGGAGGCCAAAGAGGCCAAGCTCAAACTGTAAAACAACAGACGTGCTTTCAAACAGAAATGTGCAACAGAAGAAGGCAAGTTGGAGTGAAATACCTCTTAATACAAAGAACAGAAACCTTCCGTTTACTTTAAAGAAGAAGAAAAAAAAATGGATATTAAATCAATGTTTTTCATTTAGGGAATCCTTGTACATAATTTTTCTGTGAAGGTTTTTTAATATGGAGGGTCACAAAGACGCTTTCAAACAGATTTAATATTGTGCTTTAAATTACTGCAGATTTAGCTTATGTTTAATGGTAATTTGATAGCAATGCATTAGATATTTTAACTCCAAGATACATTGTCCATAATGGTGCTTCTATATTTGTTAAAGAAACGGGGATGAAATATCAGAAAGTAATTTACCATTCCAGATTTATTCTACATGCACGCGCTGGAGCATAAACAGTCTCAATAAATCAGACATTTTGCCCAAAGCTTTGACTTATTTCTCTTAAAACTGCTCTAATTTCTCTTTTTAGGCTTTAATGTTTTTAGTCTTTTTCTTTCTGAGACTGCCCTCGTGGAGGCAGTGTACAGCAAGAGTTAATATCACAAGGTTCACACACCTGGATTCATTCTTCCTGGCTTTACTGAATCTATTTACACTGTTACACAAAATAAAGCACATTATAATACCCTCTTTTTCAGCCTTAAACACAACTGATTAGTGAATATTTTGCATCTTTTCAACGTTTCCCGTTGATATTTCCACTCGGCTGCTGTGAGTGTGACATAAACAAGAGCAGTGAGAATAGAGGGACTTGTGATGTCGTTCATTCACTGTTTACACGCCCTGATGAAATGACCCGGGGCCTTTAGTCTAGCCTTTTCTGTTTGCTCGCTGACACCAGTATCTCCCTGCGTGGTTAGCATAGCAGAGTCGTTCTGTTACATTTGATACTTGCTCCCATTAATTAGCTCCATTGGTGCGGCCTGTATAAATCCAAGGCTGGAGCATGGGCTGAGGTCAGGAATGGGCCACCAAGGTCACCCAGAGGAAATGTCCTCCACTCGCGTACACAAACCACAAAGTAAGCTCATGTCGAAAGGAGTACAGAGGTGTTTTAATAATGGGTATCATTCAGTGTTTTGACGACAAAGAGCACAACACAACAACACAAGGACACACATGCGCTGGTGGTGTTTTCAGTGAGAACTGGAGAATACTGGGAGAAATTGTCAGTCAGAAAATGAAGATAGTGGGATCAGTAGGCTCACTGTGCAGTCCATACACTGGCCATTGTCTGCAGCCGTGAGCCAGAGAGTTGCCATCAGCTTTACCTGGTGCACTCTGGTTGGGCTTGACCCTCAGCTGAACTTTGATTTTAGTCTGCTAAAGCTAAAAGCAAACAGCAGAAGATAACCAGCAGATCCCTCAGTAATCCTTTCACAAATGGCCCATAATCAGTCAACCCCTGCTATAGTTTAACGCTGATGACGGCAGGAACAATGATAACGAGTGAGACCATTCTGTGGCCGTGTTTTCTGGAAAGTAACTGATGCACAGGTGAGTTATTAAATTGTCCCAGTAGCTCAGTCACATTGGTAGACATAAGATTACAAAATAAAGGACTAGGCTGGAAAAAAAAATCGTATTGTATGTCAATATAGCAGCGGATAAGGTGCACCAAATAAATAAATGCTTTGTGTTGTAGGAAAGTGATGTGGATGGGATGTTTGGTTTGCATTTGAGCATGCTTGTAAAATGCAGAGCCCAGCCCAAAATCATGAGAACAACTTATAGATGTTTTATGTTAATAGTTTGTCATTATTAGTTATTTGCACTTATAATCAGAGGGAGGACATATGTATCTCATGGTCAGCTCAGGACTATCTTTCATCTTGTGTCCAATTTTACTGGTTGCCCAACAACAAATACCTTTCAAAATAAAATGTGACAGTCTATGTTCATATTTTGACAAGGGTGGCTTAGGCCCTAATTTGGTATAGTAACATTTAAATCGCTCTGTATAACAAAAAAACAAAAAAAATTAAAGATATTTGGAGTTGTAAATGAGTTTGAAATGTCTCCAGCCCTGAAAATAGTGCCCGCAGCTGTCGCTTAACAGGCCGTTTAAAAGGTTTATTAATACGAGCCCATTGCTAGTGTGGTGTGAAATGTTTCCTGCGTCTGCCTGCCTACTTGCTGTTTGCTCTCGCTGCACGTTTGCACAGATCCGACAGCGCTATTAACAGTAATTCCCATGACCCCACCTGTCAGAGCAAGGGGAAAAACACAAGCCTGTATTCGCGTCCAGGCTGAAAATCTGCGAGTAGCTACGTCGTAAATCAAGGGACTAGATTTCAAGAAAAAAAAAAAAAAAAAAAAGATTTGCGCCATAATACCAACTGAGTTTTATATAAAAACATTTTTATTTCACATTGTTTGCACCAAGAGAGACGCTAAACGATAATTTAGCATGCACTGGTATGACCATTTTATAAATACAGTATAGAAAAATAAACATACATATTTTTTTTTCCAGCGTGACATGACAGACTACGGAAGTATAACACCACAAAGAACAAAATAAGACAAGTGACAGCGGATTATTGACTGTGTGTGCTGGATATTATTGAAAGACTATTGCTGAGAAAACTAACCATCATCGCAGGGAGAGATTGCAAAGTCCTGAGCCAGTTTACAGCGTTTTGCATATAAACCATGCAATGTCACAGTGGATGCTATAGCCGAGTGCTGAAGGGTGTTCCTACAGTGTGTGTATCATTAAACTTAAATATCCTGTTTTTATTGCGTGTTTAGTAGACTATGACATGAGGGTCATTTATTCTTGACCTAAATTTTATTCTTTTCATAACAAAAAAAAAAAAAAAGCTAATTTATTCCATGTAGGTGATTAGAGGTTGGATTACATGCAACTGCATTTTATAGCGAAATTCCCCCACAGTCATTATAAATGGAGATCTTCCGCTTCAAGGCTGCGGACTTATGTCACTGGTGTGATTCCTCTCGTCGTCTGAGGAGCAGTCTGACGAGTTGTACAGGAAATTATCGCCTTCATCGTCGTCACTGTCCCTGAAGTCTCTTATTCTGCCATTTTTTGAGTCTGTCTTGCTGTGATAATCCGACTGTTCGAGTCCGTCACATTTCTCCTGGCCGCTCTTGTTGCCTTTTTGCTTCTCGGCCTCCTGGGCGGCCTGCTCTTTGGCCTTCTTACTTCTCTTCCACTTCATCCGTCTGTTCTGGAACCAGATTTTGACCTGGACAAATGTAAGAAATAAAATAAAATAAAAAAAACATTTAGTTGAGTGGATTTAAGCATCTATGGGCTGTCAAAGAGGAGAGTGCGCCCTATGACACAGTGGCTACTGTGACAGCAGCATCCCCGGTTCTTCTCAGGCGGGAGGACTTTGTTACACTACATTTTAAATCTGTCTCCTTTCGTGACTTATCCCCTCTGTATTTTCAGATATAGGCATAAAATGCCCCCAAAATACAAAAAAAATAACATAAAAAGAAGAAAGACAACTGTGCGTAACTGTGCGTAAAGACTGCGTAAAGGTCACCGGTCCACCTGACATTGACCTCTTGGGTGTTTCAATTGTCCTTCACTGAAAACATGTCTAAAATGTTCTAGTCCTGAGCTTTTCAAAAAATTCCTTGAATTAAGTAAAAGCATGGCACAGATGGAAAGACTCAACTGCCATTTTCCATTGCAATTTAGATACCAGTCATGTGATGGAAAATTTCAGAAACAAGTGAGATGAAAAATTAGATTTCACAATAATTTCTCATTTATTTTTATATACATTTTTAATATTTAAAAAAAACAAGTAAATATATATACATATACATTATACACGCTGGGCATTTTTCTTACTAAATGTAACTTTAAGAGCAAAATCGGTTTAGTATAAACACTGTGGGTGCAGATATCATTTACCTGTGTTTCTGTCAGCATGAGGGACGTGGCCACTTCAAAGCGCTTCGGTCGTGACAGATACTTATTCAGTTTGAACTGATGCTCCAGCTCCAGCAGCTGCTGACTTGTGAATGCAGTTCTGGGTCTTCTGCACTTGCCAAGCAAGTTGGACTGCGCCTGAGCTGCAAGAAGAAAACAACATCAATCTCATGCACGTCAAAGGGTTTTACTGCAATTCCTGACAAGCAATAACATCCACAGTCAGCAGCCAGTTTGTGACAATAATCGCTAATAAAGATAATGACGATATTATATTCAGAAACGTTTATGTTGCAAGGGAAACTGAAGGACTCTTCAAAATCAGAGCACTAATGCCAGCTCTCTGCTATTATAATAATCTAATAATCTAATTCCCCACATCTCTGAGCTCCCTGTTTAAGCAACAAGGTCGTCCACATATGAATATGTCCATAGAGAAGCTATTTGCCACTCCATTTTGAACAAATCTGTTAAAACGAGCAGAAACAAAAAGGCAGTATCTGGTGAGCAAACAGCATGTCGACTGTGGGTTTCACACTCCTCTGCTACTTTCCCACTGTCCATTATCTGTCAATTTTAGTTCCTCTCAGAAAAAACATCAATCCGTGACAGGCTTTTTCATTCAAACCATCTTAATATCTGAGAGAAATGGTGCACCAGAAATCTCCAAAACTCACTTTATTTTTTAAAGATAATATGCGAGTCTGAGGTAAAGCAGCATCATTTAGGCCTGAATCATTTTCAGGGGCATATTTATTAGCATAATCACGATACTTATAGACTAGACTAGACTTTTTTTGGTTACCATCAAATATTTTAGATCATCCTGGGTCTACATACATAATAGATTGGCTGTATAGTAGGCTAGTATATTTAGATTGATTTAGATGAAAGAAAATAAGGACAGAAAATTGCCAGAATATTCTGTAGCCTAATAAAAGAGCTACTCACAATTAAAGTCAGACATTTTTGGCAGCATCATCCCGGCTGTGGAGACCCGGAGCCAGTGGTCCAGCTGGAAGGTGCTGGCTGTCAGTTTGATTGGATCACTGGCGTGGTGGTGATGGGAGCCGTGTGGATAGGAGTAGGACAGGGCAGGGTGTTGGCCTGCGAGGGCAGCAGCGGAGTAGGTATACATGGGATGACCGTAGAGAGCCTGTGCGGGGATCCCTGCGGTGCTCTGCGGATGTAATCCAACCATGCTGTGCGGACTGTTGAGGAAACCCGGTTTAGGAATCAAGCCGCAGGTGGAAATCCTCGGCGGGGACGGCGTCTCTGCGCGTAAAGACTCGGCGCTGGTGGTCAACTCCGGGGCTGCCACACTTCGAGACGACGGGATGGAGGAGGAGGAAGAGGAGGAGGACAGGGAAGTCACAAGCGCAAGCGGGGAGGTCTGCACCTTGGGTGTATCGACTGCTAAAAGCGCATCAATGCGAAAGTTTTTGGATTTCTCCATTGGGCCCCCGGTGCACGTCCTTTTCGCCTGTTCTGCTGTTAAACGAAGGAGAAGTCAGTGCCGTTTTCCCACCTCTCAAAAGTTATGATGTGGTCCGGAGTGTGAGAGAGGAGCTCCGTGTCACACTTAATCCCTGTCAGATGGAGGCGATTGGTGCAGCAGTCTGGCAGGGGGCTGTCCCAAGCTTTGTGTCGGACCCAACAACGCCTCTCTGCTCTAATCACTGTAAAGCACGGTGCTGGCTGCGTTACTGCTTTCATAAAATATCACTATTGTAGGAAAATGACACAAAAGTTAGCAAAAAAAACTTCAGCTCTTTCATCTGCTATAACTGGATGTTATTTTTTCGCTGTATACACTAACATGCAGTTCATTGACAGAGGGTTTGTCGAGTAAAAGTTTCCAAACTGACCAATCAAAAAGGAGGAATTGATTCGTTTTTACAGGAGTAAGTGTGCTGCACATTTCTGGAGACTGCCTTACTGTAGGCTATATACACATATCACCAACTTGACCAAGGTCACTGGAGCAGGTGTAGTAGCCTAGCATTTTCATGAACACAAACACTCCACATTATTAATCATATAAAATTATGTCTCGTTAAATTTATCTTTAAAATATTTATTTTTCTAAATGAAAATACAATTAATTTTACGCCACTTTTTTTTCCCACCACACAGAAGCGATCTATCTTGTTTGTGTTTCTGGGTGCCTCATGGTTCATCTGAGGATAGGACATGGTTTTAGCAATATTTTCTCAAACTTTAAAAATTTCAAAACATTCACACAGATGTGTAAAATATTAAAGGACAACGCTGGACACGGTGGATATGAGCATTTGTTCCAAGTGCAAAACAGAAGTTTCAGTGCCAGCATGTAAGGTGGTGGGTAAAGGTTATTGTCTAGATGCCATCTTCACTTATTGAATTTAGATTGCGAATTGAATAAATATATGTGAGCTGTTAAAAAAAAAAAGAAAGTCACCGTGCGTAAAAATTATCTTCTTGAGCGGTGGCACCCTGAGAGGCCAACAGGGAAATTTAAGTAAAAGCCTTCCTTCTGGTGACAGGCGCGCACAGCTGACATGTTATAATGGAGCTGTATATAACCAAATGAATGGGGTTACACCCTCACTGCTTCTAACATGATGTTGTCAGCAAACCAGCTTTTGTTTCTGAGACTTTTTCTCATGAATTTTCGTACAATGAAGATAGATTTTTTTCCCTTTAAACAGCCTGAGGTTTTTCCTCATGTAATAGTGAAAATATTGTTGGTGTTATTCTAATTAAATCAGAATTCTCACCACGGGTTTTTCACTGTCAAAATAAGTTAGATTGAGACACAATCTGTGAGCAACGAGCAGCAAAAAAAAAAAAAAATGTAATTGAAACCCTTGAAGTGTGATGAGGAGAGAGATGTAATAGGCCCGCGGCTCCTGGTGACTTCGGTCTAATAAGCCACTTAAAGTTAATGGAAGAGGAGGTCAAAATGAGAATTATTGACACCCCGTTGCCCTTAACCTGTCTACCAATAAAGCTGATTAGTTTTTGTCAATTCATCAGCCAACCGCGCTCCTGGGACGTTTATTTGCTCGGGGGAAATCAACAAGTCACCGGGTAGTTTTCAAGTAAAGGATCGCCATTTAATTGTGAACCTTGATGATCATGACCAATTACAGAATGATAACGGGGAGATTGATGTGGGTGGGATGTGGACCTGCATGGAAAAAAAAATAGAAAGACAAAGAGAGGGAGACAGAGGGAGTTAATTCACTTAATGTGCTTCAGCCGCCAAATATCCAAACTTATTTTTGTCGGGAAATGGTCCAATGATGCATGATGGGATGTCCAGTCTTTTAATCCTGAAATGACCATTTTCTTTTACACAAATGTAGGCTACTTCTGATTATTGTTTAACCTTTGCTCTGTATTGTAATAATATATAATATCCAGTTTAGACACACTTGAGAGCCCATGAAAAGGAGTGTGGCAGCTGTTTTAAAATTATTATGATAGCCTATGGGAAGGGCTAAATAAACATCCTCACCTCTGGACATTGAACAGAACAGAGTCGCCAAAACGGAAGTCTTATTTTGTAGTTTTCTCATCAATTAAACGCCTTTTAT
Source organism: Seriola aureovittata (assembly GCF_021018895.1). Taxonomy (NCBI): domain Eukaryota; kingdom Metazoa; phylum Chordata; class Actinopteri; order Carangiformes; family Carangidae; genus Seriola; species Seriola aureovittata. The sequence continues at coordinate 15,872,420 of NC_079383.1, forward strand.
CAGCCATCTGCATGATCATTATTATTATTATAATAGCAGCCGGACTCTTGATCGCCACACGCCCGAGCTGCGGCTTGTCTCGTGGACCTCAGGTTTAATTTCATTAAGGGGCCCGCATGAATATTTCTATTAAAGCAGCGGTGAAATATGGAGCCATTTAGTATTGGCCCTTCACCGATCACCCAGATTTATCGCTCCTTTTCATCACATCTAGGGGAGAGAAAATTAATAAGGCGCCCAAGATGGAACCGGACCCTAAAACCCTGGTCTTTCCTGAAAGCTGTTAATTTGCTCCGTAATTACTTTCACAATTAACTAAAATACAAATCAAAGTGACAAATCATGATAGTTTATATATTAATTACGTTCGGTAAATGTGTTCATCATGAAAAGGCGATTTAAAGGGACCTGCACCTGTCTCTTTTAATGCAACAAATATGCCACGTTCGCTTAAACTTGGTCGCCTCCATGAAATGTGTGAAACTGCTTTTAAAAACATTTGTGGCTCATAATCATTTTTTTTTCTGTCTGATTTTTACCCACGCTGCCTGATTTATGTCAAAAAATAATTAATATCAATGTCAATATCACTATGAGACAATTAGAGCTAAGAAAGTGACAGATCTCAAACTCTGTATGAAATTCAATATCACTGGTTAATTTGTCTCAGACGTGTTATCAATACACTTTGAATGGAGAGGCTACCTGCGTCCCCTTCAGCATGGTAAGCCCACAGTATTATATATAGGCCCGATCAGATCTTATTGATGAAACCATTTGCCTGAGCTTCGTGCTCATGCTTTTAAAGGCTTTATCCGTTCAGCCAATAAAAAGCCCGATGAAATAAGTCATCAGCTTGTTGACAAAATGTAAAAAGGGTGCAGTATAAATAAAAAAAATAATTAGAGGGAGAATATGCATAAGTAAAAACTTATACCTGGCCACAAAATATGAATACGAAATAATAATTTTATCATTATAGCTACTTACTATTGGAAATGTAAAAAAAAAAAGATGATAATAATAATAATAATGATAATGATAGTGATAATGGTAATAATAATAATAAACATAGTAAGTAAGTAAACTAAAAATTAGAAAGTAAAATCATCATAAAATATGATACAAGAGGTTCCAGGTTAGAATGTTTAACTGTATTATGTATATTTAAATATAAACTTCCTTTCTTTCAAATTTCTTTAAAGGCACAAATCTATTGGTTGACTTCTATTATATTCACATTTTATTGGCAACAGAAATCCAACTTTTTAAGTCACTATAAATGCCACTTAGCTGGCATTACTGACCGAGTTTATTTTTGATTCTGAAGCTGGTTCCAAAATGGAAAAAGTCAGTAACACTGATATTTATGGACTAACTCATAAATTTAAAAAAATGACTACATAGCTACTGTGTGCTGTTTTCATAAGTGATCAGACTTGGGAGGTTTTTGCTCTCTGCTCATTACAACAAGAAAACTCTCACTTATGATGCTGTGTTAGATGGACGGGTGGGAAAGATGGAGTGTGAGGCTTATATTTCTCATTTCTTGCTGACTCTGTCAGAGATGCATTGTTTCATAGTAGTAGTTTTGTATATGACATATAAAGAATTATTTTTAATAGGCTTTCTTGTAGGGATATTTTATTGGATTCCATTTTATTATACATATAAACCTAATAGCTTGTATATGTATCAAAACTGACAAAGATGATTTAATGTAGTCTTCTGTAACCGCAGCTGGAATTAAATCTTTGAAGATCTGAGTTTTGCATTAGACCTCCTCTCCTGTATAACCATCACACTCATTATACTTATTATCAACTTTATGTGTAAGATATTTATGTGATGCTTTTCAGAACAAATGTACATGAACATATCAGTAAAAAAAAATACTTAATATAACAAATTACTATCACACCAGCAATATCATCATATTATAACATAGTGATGTTATAAGAAGGCATTGTAACCATAATGTTGGTAAAACAGTTACCAAGTGTTAACTTAACTATCTCCTGACTGTAAACTCTTATACGCTTTCTGTTAACTCGGACTGAAAGAAAAAACTGGCAGGAGATATTCCCTCCAGTTATGAATGTTGTAGAATATAATTTGTCCAAAGAATGAGCCATGAGGTACACCGCAGGTAATTTAGGAATGTGATCATGATCATTCCAGTGCAACTCAGTTCATCAATAAAGATGACACTGATGTTCAGTAAGATGTCAACACAAGAGCAGCTGCAGTACTGTGCTGCTGTCTGAAACTGAAAGGAAAGTTTCCAGAAATTGAAAATTTGAAATATCCTAATTATACTAAAGGGATTTAAATGCTAAAACCTAAATCAGCTTCAAAACATGGACAAATACAAACTTCAACACAATGCCAATACCACAATAATTCAAAGTAAATGTGCATTTATAATCTATATGTATAACTCAATTTTACTCCAGACATTTTTGTGCCTCTCCCTTTACCTTTGCTAACACTAGTAATACAGTAGAGGACCACTGATATTAATACTAAAATGAACACCTACAGCAACAGTAACATCAAAACCCACAGCAAAAGCGTTGGGGTAAAATTCTGCAAAACAGAATTGCAGTTTTCTCTGCATGGGACTTTGTGGAGAGAATTTAGTCTCACCATTGGGCATTGGGGAATTGCTATTTCTGGCTGTATTTGAATGGCCTCATGGGGATAAATACCCGAATGATTCCCCATATGTAACATTGAAGTTTTTCAGATTAAAAGTAATATGTCTGCAATTACAACTCTAGTCCAGAACCAAGTTTCTCCAGACATCAAGGGGATGTAAATATCTTGAGATATTTCTGTTCACTTAAGTTTATTTAGTAACATAAACACACAATGAAGTATTTAGATGTGGTTGTTTACATGGTCAACGATGAAGTCTCAGCCTCAGTTTTTAAGCCAACATGTAAGTGAATGTGATTATAATTTAATTTCCTTTTATTTATGTATTTATTTCCTGCTTTTTTCAGCGGTGTACAGAGGGTTCTATGAAACAGTTTCTTGGGGCAGTAAAAGATTATTTAGCTTACTGTGTCACTGGGGTCAGACGTGGGTACCTCCAATGATAATGAAATACACCACAAAATAAACTCTTCCAAAAAACACTCACTAATAAACAGTCCATCTATTCATTTCCGATGCCTTTGCCTGTGACCTTACAACTTTAAGGAGATGCATGAGCAGCAAAAGTGTTTTTGGGCATATGTTGATTGTTGGACTGTTGGTTTTTTTCAGCATTGATTAATATGGGGCCAATAGATGCAGTGGAAACACAGGCCTGTATGTTTTTAATGTTTTATTTCTCTTATGAAAGTGCTTTTTTAAGGATTGTAGTTAAGGACATACAGTGCTGTGCAAAGGTTTTCAGCATGTTAATTGTTTAGAGTCATATCCATCTCACAATACCATTAGGGCAGACTCTGATCAGTCCCAAATTTATTCTGCTGCATGACAATGACCCCAAACATAAAGCCAGAGCCATAAAGAGCTACCTTAGGGAGTCCTGCAACAGATGGTGTGGTCCCCACAGAGCCCTGATCTCAACATCAGAGTCAGACTGGGATTACATGAAGATGCCGAAGCAATTGAGGCAGCCTAAAGAGCCGTGGTTCTGAGATGCTTGGAACAACCTACCTGCCAAGTATCTTCAAAAAGTGTATGCAAGTGTACTGAGGAGAACTGGTGCTATTTCAAAGGCAAAACATAGTCATGCCAAATATTGATTAAAACTATTAAAAGCTTTATTTTTGAAAGCATCCTGATGTTACTTTTAGTGTCTAAAACTTTTGCTGTACTGCATTTATGTCTTCCTATTAGCGAGCAGCTTATGAGCAGCAGATTCATCTGTCGAAAAGAAACGTATAAATCTGAATATACATGCTTTATGTTGCAAAATCAAGCTAAATAAATAAATAAATTGATATCTTGCGTTACAAGTCACATTTCTTGGAATTTACAGAAGCCTTGTATTTGAATTCATATTTACATATTCATATCATATCTATGTTTTATCAAGGTACCACATATTTTTGTTGGATGACCACTATTTTCCTACCACCGCTCTGGTGTATGTAATTATGAGTACAGTGTAAATAAATAGACAAACAAACAAAAGTTGATCTTTTATCTGTAAATTTACACACACACACACACACACACACACACACACACACACACACAACACACACACACACACACACACACACACACACACACACACTAGTCACAAAAGCATATCAGTGGCTCTGGTTGAGAGGTGGGTTCGAAACGTTATGGACATGAACTCTATCCAATCAGGTGCCTTGCTTTGCAGGAACCGGATGCAGTTCATCTGGCTGTTCCCTGTTATGTGTTGATTTCTAGAGAGAGGAGGAAAAGAAGACTTGACGTTTGGATTAACCCTAACTGCCTTCTCACAGTTATTGTGTCTGTTTCACTCCTTAATTCAAAAGTCAAAGGTAAACGATTCATAGGTTGTTGATTTATGATTCTCGGACGAGTGTCCTGTAATATGAGCGATGTCAAAAGGGACATGCGGATAGGAAGACACCCCCCGTAAAGTTAGCCTGTCTGAGTGCTTAGCTGCTGTGCTAGCTAGCTAGCTGCAGTGCTAACGTCAACAAAATCATGCTACTTACACATGTGCAAATCAGTGCTGGGACTTGTCACCAATAAATGTTGTGTAATTTGCTGTCTCCGTTGTTGCTTGTTGTCAGATAACGTTAACAGCATTGTTTAGTGCCTGACAGCTGCTGAGTCATTAGCTAGCTAAGTTAACCGGCTAGCTAACTATTGTTGCAACCAAACTGAAGCTGTCAGCCGGATAAATCGCTTAGGTTAACCTTGTGTTTGGTCGTTCAGCATTAGTCCAAATTGAGGTTCGTGCCTGTTTTATTGGCCACATAAATTATAAAGAGAAAACGTAGCAACGTAGTATGTTTGGATAATATATTAGCCGAAGTTAATTGTTTATAAGTTAGTGTAAAGTCACGAGTCATCAGGTCATTTTTGTTTCATGTTGTCACTGGTTTTATTGTGTGCTCTACCACTGGATATTGGATGGAGATTTTGAGTTTATTTTTGTTTCACTTTCTCTTTCAGAAATTCGTGGCGACCTCTTAATCAGTCAATGGGAAAAATCTAACAATGTTTAGCTTTGAGGGTGATTTCAAGACAAGACCCAAGGTATCACTTGGAGGAGCAAGTAAAAAGGTTAGTGTCATTTGACCTTTCACAGGGGCGATGGAGTGAAACTTGCCAAATTAAAATCTTTATTTCTCACGTATCTGTGCTTAGCATAGTTCATACAGTATGTATCAAAGTGTCTCACCAAAGGTTCTCTGTTGTTGTTCTTCAGGAGGAGAAAGCATCTCTGCTGCACCGCACTCAAGAAGAAAGAAGAAAAAGAGAGGTAACTAAGTTTGTGCGGTGCTTTGCGGACAAACTGCTCATAAAACAAGTCTTAGTGTCACTACATGTGTCTGTTTTGTGTGCTTATTTGAAGGAACCATAGTTTCTCTAAAGAGATGATTCCGCAATTAAGTTGCACTACTTATACAGCTTTGCACACTTCAAGTGAAAATGCATGCAGCCCAGAAGCGTAAATGCTTAATAATATTTAAGTGCTGTGGTTTCATAAGGTTTAAGGTGTATTCTTTTACTTCTTAGGATGAAAGAAGACGCCTGAAGAATGCTATTATCATTCAGTCCTACATACGTGGCTACCAGGACTTGAAACGACAGGTAAGTCCGCATACTATACGGACCTCCTTTAAGACTTTGTGTATCACTTTCATAATCAAGTGTAAGTAGTGTAGATATGTAACATAAGGGGGATTGGCTTGTGAGCCATTGTAACAGTTGTGATGTGAGCACTTGATAACTTCCAGTGACGTTGTTTGTCAGCACTCACACATAAAACCGTGTAACATGACGGTGGCTTGTGAACGGTGCTGTCCGTCTCATGGTCTTGCAGACACGGTATTTTTGGTGACTTAGCCTCCAGTTGCAGTTAACGGGTTAGTGTGTGTAGCTTCAGAAATCTGAATTTGGACTTGTTTTTAACTTTATATCTGCACATTGTAAGACATGTTGCTTAAATATCAAATCAGAAAGTGTGTGACTGGTATTGTTTTCACCTTATGAGTCTGAATGTGTGTGTTTGTCACAATGTGCTCCTAGAGACACCTATTGTAGCAGGAACTTCCACAGAGGTGGTTTTGAGTACTTTGGCAGGTGTTTAAATGCCCGTGGACAAAAACTGTCACCGTGATAGCGTCACAATCATGCCAGATATAGTCACAAATCTATACAGGTGTGTGTGGGTTTGAAGATGGATGTGGTCCAACCCATGAGTCATGGGTCAGAATGCAACATGATGAGTGTATTGCAGCTGGTGTGATCCTATCGCTAGATGGTCTTATCAATAAAAAGTTGTTTGTTTTGCTCCCGCAGCTGGTTTTTCCCTTTTGGTTCACTTATTAGAGCACAGATAGTCAGCACTACTCATGCTCATGACACGACCCTAACCATTTACTGTGTATCAACAAAGTCAATAAATGGCAACACATCTGAATAACTGAGAATATCTTGGCTCAACAGATAAAGTGACAGACTTTGTCGTGTTTCATAATCACAGATTGAACCTATGTATGTTTCTGTTTATTTTGCTGTGTGGTAATAACATGTTGACCTAATAGTCCAACCAGGAAAGTTGTACACACATTTCATTTGACTGTACATTTGTAGTGTTTTTGCTACTGTTTAAACAAGTCTGCTCAAACAAAATATTTGCAATATTTCACCTTTGAACTTTTGCTTCCAGTATGCCACCCAGAGGGCCAGGTTTGATGAGTGTGTCAGCCAGACGCAGGCGAGGGGGGCTCAGCATGTCCTGGACGGTCCTAGTCTCTGCCTCTTATCACGACAACTCATTTTTTTTTACAGACAGAGTGTGGATGCACATAGATTGGTGAGAATTCAATGTGTTTGATTTCTCGTTAATTGATTGTTTCACGAATGCAATTATAGCAAGAGGCCTAAATGTATATCTTACAAATTGTTTCTGTTTGTGTGTTTATAAAGATATGGTTGTGCCAGAACCTGGTGAAACACAACAGTCAGTTTGTGAAGCTGTTGGTGGGCCCACAGAAGCAGACATGTATGTTTCAGATCAAGAGGATCTTAGGCTTCTGCTGCAGGTACAGTACTAAAAAAAAAAGTGATTAATAGATATTTTTAGCTGGTAGATCCACAAAGACATGTTAGACATTTGAAGAAATTTGTTCACTATCTCACTTATGCCTCTTTTTGTCTCCTAGACTCCTGCAGAACTGCAAGGACGACAGTTTAAATGTGGCAGTTCCCATGCGGATGCTAGAAATCTTTTCTTCAGAGAGAACCTATCTCCCTGTTATTCCAGATGCTAACTATGTAGCTTCATTACTCGAGCAGATTTTGCACTATATGGTACAGAAAGGTATGTAACCAGGGGGATTCACTGTAAGAAGCACTGATATTACATACCTGTTGTTGCTCTGATAAATCTGCCTCGGCTATGTCTAAGAATGTGCATATTTTATAGCCGAGCTTGCTGTCATTCTTGTGGAAGATGCAATGTTCCAGCAGACGTTTATCTTATTTCACTGTTTATTGCCAGACAGACACAAATAAACTTTTTAAGGCCTATAAGGGGTGTATATATATATATATATACCCCAAGGTATATATATATATATATATATATATATACCTTGAATGTCTGTCAGTCAGCATTTGCTCTGAAGTGTTTGAATACTTTTATCTGTACATGGGCAGTTCCTGCTCCGACTGGCACCTGAGTATATACAGTGCTGTGCACAGGTCAAGTACATCTCCTAGTATTTACATTTTCCCATAAGCATTGTTTAAGGTGATTCATACTCGTCAACACAAAGCATCTTGTTTCATTTTAAGCACTACATCATTTGCAGGCAGAGATCTTGAAGCCTGATTAACCAGGAATATCAAACTGGCCTGGACTACTTTCACAGCTAAAAATATGAAGCCTCAGGGGGTGCTGTTTTCAGTCATTGATGCAGTTTATCCTTGCTTGTCCTGTTCCTTCTCAGTATACTGAAGACTTTAGCTGACATTGTTTTTAAAGGGGAGTTACATTTGGTGCAATGCTGAGGAAACCAAGTCTGTGCTTATTACTGCAAAGAGGAACATTTGTCGCTTTTATTATATTTACGTGACTTATGTTGTGTGTATGTGGTAGGTGTTTAATAGCCATCTTGATTCGTAACATTCTTATTTTCATTTGTGTGTTCTATTCAGGATACTACAGGTCGCTGTACATTCTTGTGAACCACAGGCTCCCTTCCAGTCTGGAGTACAGCGACGCTCCCTCTATCCCTCTGGCAAGCACACTGTTGGAGCACATCCTCAAACCCCTGCACTTTACCTACTCCTCCTGCACAACAGGCGCAAGGTACAGTATTAGTATTAGGGTCAAGTGACCATTTAAGATTGGGGCCTTTACACGAGTAGTTGATGGAGCTTGCTGCTTGGCAGTGAGAAAAATTTCACTCCAACAATGACCTGCCAACTTTAATTTGAACAGCCAAAATTGATTTGATTTGCCACTTTATGATACATCTCTTTTATCTATTTTTTATTTCCTCTGCTCAAGCTCAGAGACAAGGTATGTTGGTCTGTAGAGAAAATATACAGTCTGGTAGTTTTAGAATCTTCCCAGTATTCATCCATAGGTCAAGCTTATTGAGTTCTCCACCAAAAACATATTTCACTGCTCTTTGACACTTATTAAGAGGTGTTACAAGAACATGACAAGCATATGACATTGTGGATTCCAAAATAATTCAGCTACATTTGTTTTTGATATCTCCATATATTTTAATTATTTATGGAGTGGGGTCTTAAAAGGATCTGAAACGTAAACTGGACTGGCAGCAAAAACTGTGACAGGTGCTGCACTTTCCACTGAAGTGTCCATGAGCAACTGACTGTTGCTTCGTTCCTTGTGCAGTGCTGCACTGCTAACTTATGTGACCTTCTGCAGAGGGCGAATCTCCCATATTGACAATGAATAGAATAGAGTATCACAAATAAGTCTGTCTACTATATGTTCATAGTCTGCAATGTCATAGATCTGCTGATGCATTTACCTTAAAGTTACTGATGTCTTTAGACCTCCCAAATTGCTGCTACGTTTGCAGGAAGGGAAATTGTTTGTCCCCAGTGAATTCTTTTGAAATCATCCATTAAACTGATCAGACAAACCACAGCAGTTTTTTGTCCCCTCTTAGTCAGTGGTGAAGCAGTAATTGCCTCAGAGATCAATTTACAACAAGCCATAAAAGGCCTCCGGACTCGCTCGCTCGCCAGAGTGCAGAATATCAGGCTGTTTGCCCTCAGTTTGAGACATTCTTCATAACAAACGACAAGAAGACTCCTTTTCTTCTTTGAAGAAAAGCAAGGCGGGAGTGAGAGAAACTTGTGTACACACTGACTCCAACAGTTAATTATCTGACTCGACCCACCAGATGTGTGTGACTGAGCCACACAAAGCAGCTCTGTTTGGAGAGACAATATTGAAGGACTCATGAAGCAGAAAGAGCAGGTTGATCTTAGAGCAACCCACCCTCTCGGATAATTTCTGTATGAACATACAGCATTTTTTAATATATATTTGTCTAGTGTGGTAACTTGTCTAATGTCTAATCTTTGCTTGTCTGTCGTCTTTCAGGCAGTTTGTATTTGCAGCCTTTACAGAGGAGTTCATCTCAGCACCATTTACTGAGCAGATCTTTCACTTCTTTATCCCGGCACTGTCGGACCCACATCTCTCATTCCCGTTCGAGGCCTTCCTGAGCTCCCTCCAGGCCACCATCGGCTCCTCCTCAGCGGCACAGAGCCAGGCACCATGGCTGTTTTACTTTGTCCTCTCTGCAGGGGAGAACTGCTTAGGTAGGTGGCCAGTGTTTGCACTGTGCGCTCCCCGTATCGTATATAGGAGTGTCTGTAAATAAACTCGTAGGGAGACTGATTTATAGAGATGAGGATATGATAGTATGTACAGTAATGAAGATGGCTGTGTGTTGGCAGGCTCACTATCAGAGGAGGGTCTCTTGCTTTACCTTCGGGCTCTGCAGACGCTGCTGCCTCTGCTGCCGGTGTCGGAGAGCAGCACCAGGCCTGAGGTGAGCAGCGACTCAGAGGATGAGGATGGTGCTGGCATCCATCCACCACCCATGCAGGTAAGTTCCATTTACTTGGACGCATAGGTACTACTTATATATATATACATATATATATATATATATATATATATATATATATCCATAATGCGAACTGGTTTGGATTGATCATGATGTTAAGCAGATTGGTTATCGACTAGAATATACGCAGGCCTGAAATAAGGATGGTATATAAATGTCTCCACTTGTATTTTTGAAAATAACCTTAGTTGGTACTTTCTTAACAGCAGATACCCTGAGTTTAGATGTCCGAATCTGTATCAGGGGAGAAGTGCATCCCTTTGTCACGTGATGTCCTCCAGCTGCATCAGGATTAGCCTTCAAAAGCATAACTTGCAAGATTACAAACATAACAGAAGGAGCATAAATCGAACCAGTTTTCAGTACGATTTCTGTCATGAAAAGCCAAACAGGATGAGATCATTTTGTGATTATTTTGTCATGACTACTGTGTCAGAGTAACTTATTGACCTATTGGCATATTTGACCAAGGGCAACATCATGTCTTCATTAAAAGAGTGAGAAATTATAAATAACCCAAAATAAAATGGAAAATAGGGAATAAATACTGGTTAACCACATCCCTATGATAAACTAAAATCTGATCCGTCCTAATGTCTTTACTCCGTTCCACGTTCTTGCTGATGTGTGAGTGCAGCTTGGCAAATTCCTGTCATCATTCCAGCTTTTCAAACCGACGTGCGTTTCCTTCTCTCTCAGGACGACAGTCGGATATCTGTTCAGCTGATCACGGAGGAGTGTGTCCACAAGCTGGACACCAAGCATCAGACCAACGCTCTGCTGAACCTGGTGTGGAGGGATTCAGCCAGCGAGGAGGTTTTCACTATGATGGCATCCATCTGCCACACACTTATGGTGCAGCATCGCCTCATGGTGCCAAAAGTCAGGTACACGTGCACAAACCTAAAAAACACTTCACAGAAGAGAACAGATTTTTAATCCCATTTTTTTCTATTCAATTTCTATGACAATGTTCCACCTCACAATGAATCAAAAGGTAACAGCTCTTTTCCTTTTTATTTGATATCATAACATTGTACACATCTTGTCGAGATCAGCGTCGCATTCCGAGCGCTTGTTTACACACCTACCTGATTGAGAGGAAAACTGTGTCTTTATGTGTTTCCGCGCTGTAAGCAGTAATATAAATAACGGCGAAGAGCGGCAGGCAGGCAGTTATCTGTGGTCCGCACCCACTGGCATTTACAACCGGCAGAGGAAGCAGGGATGTCAGGGAAGCTGTCAGTTTTGGATGAGGGCAATTACCCCTTCTCAGGTTGATTACATTAGGGCCAGGATGTCAGAGGTGGTGTGTGTGTGTATGTGTGTGTGTGTGTGTGTGTGTGTGTGTGTGTGTGTGTGTGTGTGTGGGTGTGTGTGTGGGTGTGGGTGTGGGGGGGTGTGTGTGGGGGGGTGTGGGGGGGGGGGGATTGCATTGACTGACGGGAGGTGATCCGGACTGAGCTTTATGGATGGTCAACCTGCTCTAGTTAATTATTAGTCGAGCCAGTTGCTGCCAGTTGATTTGTATGTGTGGGTGGGGATGTGGATGTAGATTCATATCATGTTAGCAACTGTGTCTTATTATACATCTGTTTTCTTATTACCACTTCAGGCCCTAGCTTACCCAGAACCATGCATATAAGGATAAATAAAGCTTCTTCTGTAATAAAAACTGGACACATACAGCGGGAGTTTGATGGTCAACTAATAATTTTGTGCTATTGCCTACCAGAATTTAGAAGAATCTCAGTTTATCCCCCCCACCCCTCCGTTCCCTTTAATTTTTTACGGCTTCCTCCTTCCCTTCGCTTTTACCATAAATCCTGCCCTTCGTCTTCCATCATTATTGGATATCTGTACAAAATAATTAGCTCACTGAGAAAGATTAATCACTGCAGAAGTGGACGGGATAGCTTTACAAGAGGCTAAGGGGAGCAAATTGCATTCCGGCCTTGATTTACTGCCTTTACAGCAAAAAAAAAGAAAAGAGAGAGGCTGGCCAGTCGTCCAGCCTGCCCAGCACACTGCCTTTTAATAAATATGTAAAATGTCTCATGAAACTGTGCTGCCTTTTTTCTTTTTTTTTTTCAGAGGACATCTTAAAAGCTGTGCAATGATTCGGGACCAGAAATTGATTTTTGATTGATTTGCTAATTCTCCTTAGCCCAGATTAGTTCTAGTGGGTTTACTGTAATTTCACTTTAATTGTTTAGTGTTGGATATTTGGTGTAATTTCACTTTGATCGTTTGGTTCCACCCAGTGTGGCACCCTGTTGCTAACGGGGCTCGCTGTGATGAAAGTGAGCGCGGATGAGCTTTGGTCCTTCATTTACTTTTGAAGGCTTGCTGTGATTTTTGTGTTGTCATGAGATAATGATGTTGATCATGGTAATACAAGAAAAAAACTAATTTGTATTTAGGAGTAAAGTCAGTCCTTCAGTCTTTTATGGTATCAAATCTGACCTGAGCACGGCTGTTTTTTTTTTTCTGCTGAACAGAGCTTCTTTCATTACAGCAAAAATGAAATGATCCAGGCATGATTCATCAAGCTGCTTTATACACACACACACACACACACACAGAGAGAGGCACGGACACACAACCCCTTTTGATGTCTTGACTTTGTTTATTAGTGGTTCATTCCATGATTGAAATGGGGGGTTTGGGTTCTCTCAGGCCGTAAATCAGCATGTCAGCTGGCATTTAGTGCTTTGTTTCCCATTTCAATCAAACACCCGCATCACTTGTTATGAGCCCACAGCACTACTCCTCGCTTCTCTCCTGTGCCTTGTAGTACTGACAGATGGTGTGTGCTCGATTCAAACCATTTTTCAAATCATACTGAGGGCTGTGTGACACTCTGCTCAAGAAGCTGATTTTCATTTTGGGATTTTTGAATGGGTTATGGTAGATTGAATGGCAGGGATGGGAATTTGAGCGTTGACATTGAGAAGAGAAAGTTCAGCAAACGCAGGACTCCCATTTCCCGCTCTACCTTCTTTTTTCTTTTTGTCTCTTAGCTCTTTTTCTGCTATTGACCTTTACTCCTCTCCTCTACTGTGAATACATGATGCCGCCCTATTAAAGGGAAGCATCCTTATAGGTGTCAGTACTGTCACTCTTCAGACAAGGGCCTATTATATGCAGGGGCACTTTATTTTGCCTTTTAGCTTACTTACCACATTATTGTCACCTGTACTTACCCTCTGTGTGAAAAGCCATGCAATTTAGGAGTATACACAAACACACACACACACTTGAACAAAGAGCAGCTTCACACCTTGGTGCCACAGCCCGTTGAGTGCAGAGTGACTATAGCGAGGTATGTGGGCCCTCCTCTGTGTTATCATGTAATTCACAGTGAGTGTGGAAGCATGCCGGCGCTGCGGGGTCACAGTGAGGACCAGGCATCCCCTCCTCCTTCATCCTCCATTGTCTTGCTCCCTTGGCCATTAAGTTAAATGGGCCTCCAGCAGGAAGCCAGAGGGCTGTTTATGACCCGAGCTGGGCACCATCGCCAGCAACTAGTTTACTAATGGAAGGTGCCTCGCCTAAATAAAGCTTAATGGCTCATTTAATCTCTTTTCGGCCCTCGCAAGGTACAAAAGGAGAGAGAGAGGCCAAGAAAATTCTATGAGGCAAATGTTGGTTAACAGTGTCATTTATTTTTTTCCTCCTTTTACTTGTGTCCTCTGGTGAACAGGGCAAAGTTAACAATCCTAACATAGCAGACAGATTGGCGGAAAGTAATTTTACTGTTCTTCACACCGATTGTGTCATCTGATTTGAAATAGTTCTCTAACTCACTCTCTTTTCTCTCAAATAAATGTTTGACTCTAATGTCTCTTATCTCCTTATTTGTTCTCTGCAGGCTTTTGTACAGTTTAGCTTTCAATGCACGTTTCCTAAGGCATCTCTGGTACCTGATAACGTCCATGACAACTAAAATGATCACTGGGTGAGCTAATACAGTTCTAATTATTGGCAAATGTGTTTTGATCTTTGTGTGAGCAACTGTATAAACATATATGTGCTTACATACAGCATATTTCTGCCTATGTGCCTCGTACTTAGTCTCTTCCTGTCTGTGTCTTCCCCCCTCAGCTCCATGGTGCCGCTACTTCAGCTGATCTCGCGAGGTTCCCCCATGTCGTTTGAGGACTCCAACCGTATCATTCCCCTCTTCTATCTCTTCAGCTCTCTCTTCAGCCACTCACTTATCTCTGTGCATGATAGCGAGTTTTTTGGGCATGAAATGGAAGGTAATTGGATTTTACAAAAAGTCCCTAATATTCCTTATCAGTGTTGTAGTTCATATCTTCGTTCAGAGCTTTGTTTGACAAATGAATATATTGTCAGAGGATCGCTGGGTATCACGAATGTCCATCTATCATCTCCCATTTCCCCTTATTTGGAGTTCTTAGCAACATAATTTATTGGCATTGACAGTTGCTTTCATCAGTCGCATTCTGTCGTGCCGCCATGTAAATGTGAAAATCAATATCTGTAAAAGACTAAGAGTACTTTTTTCCCCTCTCAACAGGTCAGACACAGTCCTCCATGATGCCCTTCACGCTGTCAGAGCTGGTGACACTGTCTCGCTGTCTGAGAGACGCATGTCTGGGAATCATCAAGCTGGCCTACCCCGAGACCAAAACAGAGCACAGAGAGGAGTATATGGCTGCCTTCCGCAGCGTGGGTGTCAAGACCAACACTGAGGTTCAGCAGCGTATCCAGGCTGAACAGAAACGCTGGGTACAGCTCTTCAAGGTAAGATGTGTGAAGGTGCAGATCTTTGCTGATCTTTCTAAATCATGGCTGGAATGGAGCTGAATTTCTTCTTCTTCAGTCCAGTTTTGACATGGACAATAAGTAAAAAAAATAATAGAACCTAAGACATTTGACATCTAATCAAGCAAATCTCAATTCATTGTTTAAACTTGTTGCAAATATGGTGCCCAAACTTGTTGTCTATTGTCCTCTTGCTCTCTTTGTTGTGTCTCACACTCTCACCATTGTCTTTAAAGACAGCGTGGGAAATAAAGTGAGAGGTGTTGCGGAAACTGCACTGCCACTGTGTGTATGCGCTTTGTCAGCTAACACACACACACACACGCACAGAGGCAGTGTGTATTACAGGATTTAAACTGATTTTAAAGTTTTGGAGTAGTGAAATGCCGGTGGTTAAAGACACAGAGAATTCTCCTGCTTCATTAATCTTAATTTCATAGCCATAATCTTTCATTTTTTCATTGAATACAATCCCCAAATGTGCATATAGCATTGACAAGAAAAACAAAAACTGTTTGCCGACTGTGCCACACACTTCTGTCACACAACATGGTAAACCTAACTTGCAACTAAATAATTAGCCTGCTGCCCTCAGGCCTCAATGTATCCCATGAGAGTGTTGTCATTGTAACTCAAGGTACTTCAGACCTGTTTAAACAGTAAGTACAACTCAAATGAAATCGTATTCTTCTTCTGTCTGTATCACCATAGGATGGATTTCATCCTGACATGAACATAAACAGTGCAAAGTACACTCACACATGAATGAGGAGAAACAGAAACCAAATTCGTCCTGGCTGCGAGCATAAACCATAATATGTGGCACATCAACATTAGGCCTAATTGTTGTGTAGCCTGTCTGTGCATCGAGGCAGAGTGACCTAACGCTTGCCTGTGTTGTTGGAAATCAAGCGTGTATGAACGAACCGGCAAAGACAAGATGGAGTGCTGCCATGGAGGTCATGCATTGGTTATTTACCCAGAGGAAATGAGGCAGAAGACAGCATTACCACATTCTCCTCGGCTCTATTCCCCATTCCACGTCCCCTTTTCATTTCTCCTCTCTCCTCTCGTCCATTCTCTATCAAGGAAACGGTAATTAAGCGACTTTGTTCTTGGCTGTTAGTCTTTGACAGAAGGATTTAAAAGTGAACACTGGCGTTCTGTGAAAGGTGGCAAATCCGCGAAGAGCACGTCAGGAATTTTCATAAAAGATCTGCTCAAAGGCCTCTTGTCAGCTAAAACGACCCATTAAAGAAGTGGGAAGCAGGGGAAATGCATTTTCCAAATTGAACGGTGGGATTTACAGTCGGTTTAACGCCGCTGACCCCTAACACGCTAATGTTTGGTTCGTGTCATCAGCCGTCCCTCCCCATCTTTTATCACCTCCATTGTCGAGCTATCTATTTAATTGAAAGAAGTTAATTGAATGAAAATGATCAACTAAGCTTGTATTAATATTGCTAATGGAACTTTCTTCTTGGCCATGTTTGGAGAACGATGTCACGCCGGAGTTTGGGAAAGGCCCATTAAGGCTTGCACTTAACCCGATGGGCTAATTAAGGAATGCTTATTCATTCCCAGAGTCAGGGGGTAGGCCTCCTCCAAACCCATCGCCACGCGCCTTTTACAGCATTTTGCACTTGCCATTATTGCGTACTCTGGTTGCCTCCTGGTGATTGGCCAAGATTGATTGTCACTCTATGAAAATGACGTGCTTTAGAAAAGAAGATTTCGATTGAAATAATCTAGCTGGGGTATTATATGGAAATGGAATGGCTGTAACTGTTATGGCAGACATAACAGCTCCCTTAATGAATTGTCATGCATTGGCACACACTAGAGGTTATGAATTAAGTGTCTGACATTGACTAGCAACATAGCAACAGTAGAGCCTTTTATGTACAGTCCAAATAAGGCTGAAATCTATAAGTTTGCAAAGTAAATTAATTACTACAAGCTTTTCAGTCCCAATCCTGGACATTGATGGGGAAAAACTGATATTTATTGTGAACTATGCTCGGTAGACATTGTTTATTAACAAAATGAAGAGTACACTTTCACTGATTATATCACAGATCTGAATTTTGGTTAGCTTTCTGTAGCAGAGAACAGAAGTTCACACTAAATAAAACTGACCACTTTCATAAAGCAGATTCTCATATGCCGGTCTCCTGAAACGGCTCTGTGCACGTTACAAAGTGGCAACATTACATCAAAGTGAAATACTGTTGTAACCACGATGCCTTCCGCAGGCCAGGCGAGAGCCACGCTCTTACGTGCAGTGCTGTGAACCGCTGCTGCTGTGTTTTTTTGCATTCTTTGCCCGATGGCTGATGTCAGCAGACCTTGCCAGTAATTAACAGGGCTGGACATTGAGGGCCGGTGCAGGTCGTTTTTCTTTTATACTCCCCATAAATGGTGCACTAATGGCTGGATTCTCAAATTGCTTTTTTTTTTTCCCCCTCTGAGAGAAGGTATCTCATCCTGTTGAACAGCCTATACACAGAAAAACCTCTTTATCTTTCTTGTGTTCTCCGCTCTGAAATGTACTTGAAATGTATGTTTTGCTGTCTAACAATGAATTGGATTTAGTGGGGATACAATTGACAGAGTTAGAGATGTTAATGTGATGTGTGTATGGGTGTGCCTGCCTGTGTGTTTGATCTACTACCCAGGTCATCACTAACTTGGTGAAGATGGTGAAAGCTCGCGACATTAGACGACCTTTCTGTCCAGCAGGTCACTGGCTCTCTGAGGAGGTCAACATCCGAGCTGATAAGGTACCATCACAGCTGTTTAGATTTTGCATCGCAGTTCATTGTTGCATGTTATATTATGCCAAATTTTTGCCTTGTTTGGAGCTGTATTCACATAAATTCCTAGTATGAGATTGTCACAGTGGTTAAAGTCTGAGAAAATTAATAGGATGAAGTTTTTTCTGTTAATTTCCTTAAGACCTAAAGCTACCTCAGTAGAACATCTGTTCAAGGGAGGGAGGTCTTTTATGTATTTAAGCAGACAAGGACATAACTTCACACATTAGTGTTTATCCAAGTAGTAATGATACTTAATCTTTATCGTAGCTTTTCAGAAGTATTGAAGTAGTGAAGCTGCAGCTGAACCTGAAGCTCTGAGTCTGATCTCAAGTTTAGTTTCCTATGAGAGTATGTTCAAGAGCATCAGAGTCTGAGTAGCACCTATAATTAGATACATGGATAAATATGTAAACAAAAGCCAAGATTGGTTTGACTAGCTTAACTGACCGGTCTTTTGCATCTCCAGGTCACCCAGCTGTACGTCCCCTCTGCAAGACATGTGTGGAGAACGAGAAGGATGGGCCGCATCGGGCCACTTCAGTCAACACTCGACGGTAGTGTAATCTGTTGTATTGTCATTACAAAGAAAAACTTGATTCCCTTTCGAAGATGGAGGTCGATGAATAGCACAGTACTAGTTTACAGTTAAAAAAATATCCTGTGTTCATCGTGCAAAAAATGGGAGTATCTGCTTAAAAAAATAGTGATTATATATGTTACTGTGTCTCCATATGCCAATAAAACATTTACATTGTTCTAACTGACTGACCATAACAGTTATCATGCCCTTTGGAAAAACTAAAGGTCACTTATCTTTGTCTTAGAGTAGTCTATTATGTTATTTCTCATCAGCCTGAACAACTAGACTCATAGCCTGTTATTCACAATGTTGTACTTAATGTAACCACAGAGCTGCTCTACTGGCAATGGATGGAAATTTAGAATCGTATAATGCTTGTGTCAGCTTGATGCATTGCCCAGAAAATCTTCCTAATTGCTGTCCAAAGTCACCTTCTCTGTGTTTGCTTTTCATATTCTACGGAGCTGTGCATTGATATTATTTCCCCTAAGAAAAACTAGGAGTCATCTTGTTGGTTTCTTTCTATAGAAGACGGAGGGAAGACGTTGGTCCGTCCTCTGGTTAAGGGTTAGGAAATCTTGCTGCTGATAGATCCTCTCATTCAAGTGATAGTTTACCTTTTTTTTTTTTTTTTTTTTAGCTTGGAATAAATGCTTCTTAATGTAAAGATTTCTTTCACAGCACTATACAGGGACAGTATAAAACCTTCTCCGTTTGAACAGAGATATATTACCGCATTTTCTCTTCATTCACTCAATTAGGCACTCAGAGGAAAACACACTGATGCAGGCAGGGCTGCATCTGGCTCACTTTAAGCCAGTCTGGGTTTCTGTGAAGTATGGTGTGAAAACAAGCTGATAACAATGTGTGTATGATCTACCTAATGCCACTCAGAGGCTGTATGGGATAAATTCAATTAGTGTGAAAGTACCTGATGAACTCAGCCACATCTGGTCCATGTGTTTGTCTGCCCTTTTCTCATTTCCTTAAATGGACAGGCCCATGGCTGATGAATGAGCAACGTATTGACCACTCCGAGGCCATATTTCTCCTCAAAGATGGAAACCTGATGGGAAAATGCAGATCAGATTGACTAATTGAGCAGAATAATTGAGCTGCAGTGGACGCAAAGTGAGGAGGATGAAGAGTGGTTTAGCTATTGTGGCAATTTTCTTTCTTTTTTTTTTGTGGGCTAAACAGCCTAAACCCTGAGTTTAATACAAAACAAACATCAGCTTAATGGATCTAGCGAGGCAGGTGGATGGGCAGCTCACAGTTGGGTTAATTAAAAGGGTGTAATTAAAAGGGTGTAGGATGGAAAAGTCAGTAATGGCAGTGCTGTAAGCAGTGCACTGGCTCTTAACTACAGAGCTTAGCACAGAGAATGGTAATGATACTGTTAGTGTTATACACAGGGGACGCTTGATGTTTCACCAGCTGAAGTTTCCACAGTCAAGACTTTGAATCTCTACCAGATTCAGTCTTGACCCAGACCTTTGAACTTGGTGGAGGAGAAGACAAATTAATCTTTCTGTCATACAAAAAATGTCATGTAATTATGATGAACGCCCAGCACAGAAAAACATATTTGGTACAAACATTCCATTATTTTCCAATAAAGTAAATATAATTTTTAAATTAATTTGAGACGCTTGCAGCTTTAGTTTTCAGTTTTTGCAGTGTGCAGACACCCACTTGACTCAAGTTCACTGTAAAGAAAAGATGATCCGCGAGTCTTTGACATCTACACTGCATTGATAGATTCTGATGGAGACCAAAGATTGCCTGATGCACGTAAATAACATAGACCTAAATACATAGGTAGTCTTTTAGAATATATGCTCTAGTGCTAAAGCATTGAAGTAGTCAAAATGAT
The DNA here is from genome assembly GCF_021018895.1 of Seriola aureovittata. Lineage (NCBI taxonomy): Eukaryota > Metazoa > Chordata > Actinopteri > Carangiformes > Carangidae > Seriola > Seriola aureovittata. Next base: position 15,892,808 of record NC_079383.1, read on the forward strand.
ATGGATGTGTTACATAAAGGCATTTTGATCGTATCTATCCAGTATCTACTAAAATGTTAAAAAAGCAAATCTAAAAGTAAAAAAAAAAAAAAAAGATCCCACAAACCCAACTGCAATCAGGGTTTGTAGAATTTGTGGGATGATTTTAAGGTCAAGCAGAAAGACGAGTTAAAATACAAATACAGCAAAATACAATACATCTTAAGAGCTACCAGCATTTACATTTGCGCTCTAAAATGCTGTATTTAGGTTGAAAACAAGAGAAGAGGAGAATGACTGATGATTGTCGAAAATGAAGAAAAACTAACATGTTGTGTATTTTGTGTCTTTCTATAGTCGGCTCAGAGCCTCCGCAGCTGTCTGTGTCCGAAGAGAGACATCTGGCCATCCTCACAGAGCTCCCTTTCGTGGTTCCCTTTGAGGAGCGAGTCAAGGTACTGAATCGCTGTCCCAGCCACAACCACAAAAAAAAAAAAAAAAAAGTTTGTGTGCAATATTAGGACTTATTAATTAGTGTGTTTAGTTGAAACTACACACTCAAGTATTTTGAAGTATCATTATATGCATTTCACAACAGTGGGCACACTTAGCAGTGCCGTGCTTTAGATAGGCATGATTTGTTTATCTTTATTTGATTAACCAATCAGTTCAACATTTTCCTTTCTCCTTTCTGTCACTACCAGAAAATCCAAATATAAGATGATCCAAAATAAAGCATAAAGAAAAAAGAGTAAAACCTATAGTCACAATTAAAGATTTTATAACTGAAAGGATTTGTCACTGACCCTGCCACCGGGTTTACATCTGTCTTGTAGATCTTCCAGAGGTTAATCTATGCTGACAAACGGGACGTGCAGGGGGACGGGCCGTTCCCTGATGGTATCAATGTCACCATCAGACGCAACTACATCTATGAAGACGCCTACGATAAACTTTCTCCAGAAAACGGTACGCCGCGCATCTCTACAGTTTAAATAAAAGAACAATTTTTACATGTGCATTCATTCTTTTTATGTTGGATATATGAGGCTCTTTATCATCTGAAATGGCTGTTATATTTCCTACATTTTATTTTCAAGATGACAAATACACGAGGAGAGGAAGCGCGGTGCAGTAAATGTTGACACTGTCACTGAAACTCTTGATATGGTCTATAAAATCTTAATATTGAGGATCAAGGTTCCAGTTAGCGTTAAAGATGCAGGCTAGCTCTCTCCCCTTGGGCAGAGCACGGAATTTCGGTAAAGCATAATTGAGGTTCCGATTATTATAATGGATCACATAAAAGCAGAATCAATTATTTTAAGTCACCTCTTTTGTGTTTGAATTTGAAAGGGCACTTCAGTGGGGGCAATCTGATTAAAAAGAGTAGTATGAGACCTGGGCTGAAGACATGATCTATATCATTTATGTGTCTATAAGTTATAGCTGCCTTGATTTATCACTGTACATTAATTATTCTGAAAGATGACCTTTTATAGAATTTGATTTGAATATTCTGAGGTCAAGAAAATGCTTCCTTGCAAAAAATATGTTTGTTGGGGGAAAACAATATGAGACAGTAGATTTAAGATTTATAAGTTTATATTTTTCAACCTTTTTTTTTTTTGTTTACAGGACTAATAAGGTCATTATTAAAGAGATTGCTTATTGAAAATTTTTACATTTGTGGTTCATTTAGTTCAGCAATGGAATATGTAATGGCAAAGAAGGTGAGATCTTGCAAATGAACCTTAAAAATCTATAAAACTGAGTTAGAAATTAAAATGTCATAATAAAAACACTGGGGCAGCTTGTAAACTCTATTTGGACACTAAAATAAAATGGCGGGGGGGTGAAAAGGGAGTGATTTCAGCCACAGTCTAATACAGTGGCAAGGATAATTCGCTTCTGCCCTGGGCTTTTTCAGGTTGCTGTCTCACTGCTTCTCTTTCCACTCGCTCTCTTTCATCTTGTCTTCTTCCATCTGAGCGAAGTATCACGAAACAGATTTTCACACTTAAGTAGATGTTAAAGAAGTAAAGAATGAAAATCAGAGATGAACTTCATTGGACAATGGCTTGTTTATCTTTATCTTTTTGTACCTTCCTAAAGTCTTGCTCTTTATCCTCATGTTAGAACCGGACCTGAAGAAAAGGATTAGAGTCCATCTGCTGAATGCTCACGGTCTAGATGAGGCGGGCATCGATGGCGGTGGCATCTTTCGGGAGTTCCTCAATGAACTCCTCAAGTCCGGCTTCAATCCAAACCAGGGTTTCTTCAAGACGACCAATGAGGGCTTGCTGTATCCCAGCCCCGCTGCAGAGATGCTGGTCGGAGACTCCTTCACAAGACACTACTACTTCCTTGGCAGGATCCTAGGAAAGGTGAGCATAGAGTAAAATGTAATTCGAAACGATGGTGATGTCGGATATTTCCATTTCCTTACATAAACCTCAAAATCCCTAAAACAAGGAGGAATGTCTGAAGATGCCAAAGGTAGCAAAAAAATCTATAAAGAGAATTGTAAGATGAAGTCACAGACGGCCTTGATTCGATGACCAATACGTCAATTAAAATCAGTCACAGTCAGTATCAAGGCTGCCCTCGCTGTTGATGTAAATTTAGAGGTTGTTTTGGTGTTTGCTCTCGAAACTGACAATGTTAAGAGAAATTGCCGTCATTTGTTTCTTAAAAAAGATTTTAGGGTTGGGGGTTAGAACTTGAACCTAGCACTCTTGCAAGCTTTAGTTTAGTTAATTAGCCCTGTGCGTAATCTGTTGACGGCATTGTTTTTCTGTCCCTTCCTTCCTCTGATGGCACTATTTATTAGAGCCTAATGTTTCTAAATCATCCTTAATGCATGTGGTAGTGATTGTTTATCAAGATGCCTTCCTCGTGGGGGGGTGGGGGGGCGATCATCTCAACCCGGAGAAGAATTACCTCATGACAAGCGGTCGCCTCTCAATTAGGGCTTCCATTAGCCGATGATTCCTACCTCTTGTTTGTGTAGTGATTGCATTTGGCTGGCACTAAATCAGCAGGCCCTCACAGACAGGACATAAATAAGCGTTCAAAGCATGTGGTAATAGCATTTTGATCTGTTTTACAGTCAGGAACATCCAGGTCTCTTCTCTCTTGCTCAGCCCAAGATGGTCCGGTCCACTTATCAGGGCATCGTAACTCCTCCTCCTCCACCTCCTCCTCCTCTTCTTCTTCTTTTTCTACTTCTTCTCTGTATTCTGTGCAAGTGAGAAATGATCAATCAGCAGCTACAAGCTCTCCGCCCCCACTCCCTCAATATTGTGCTCTCCATAGCTAATGGTTCAGGCAATTAGGCGGGGGGAAATTAATTTGAATTTGACTTTCAATTAACCCTACCTTAAGTTCCTCTTTCTCCATAAAAATGGACGTTTGAGTGGCCATTTGAGAGGTGTATTGATATTTGTTTAGTGCCGTTATTGCCTGGATAAAAGGCAACCGTTTATATAGATTGGGATTGCATCACCGCTGCCGCAATGTGCACAGTGCACATTGCGGCTCAAAGGACACAGGAGATTAATATTGTTAATTAATGTCCGAGGCGTGCCATTGTTGTGGAGGTGATGTATTACAGGCAGGAGTGGCTTGTCTAGGGTACTCACTGAAATGGGATTGAACATCAGAATAGAGGCCGGTCATCATCCTTCTTCCTCACTTGTCCACCCAGCTGGCAAGCTGAAAGATTTAAGCCACAAATGGGGAAACATAGAAACAGGTTACTTTGTGGTTCAAACCCTCCAGCCTCAAGACAAAAAACTTAATTTAATGTTGATGGGAGTGGTTGCTGATGTCGTTTTGTCAGAATCAAATTTCTCATTATGTAATATGACCTGTGGGAGGTTTCTCTTTGTGCCTCATTCGTCTCGCATTATTACAAAACCTCCAACCTCATCAGCAGTGGCCTCTCCGCTCCTTAAACTATGAGGGGGAAGAAAGTTTTATCCTCCTCCCTCCCTAAACACCACGCCTCAGCTCAGTCTCTCCTCTCTGATCTCAGAGACTGATGGATCCCTTTAGAGGTGTGCGAGGTTGGCTCCTCTGATTGATAGAGATGCGTTTGAAAGGCATTATAATTTTATTGATTCTTAATGTTGTAAATTAAGGAATTTATTTGGCAGCTAACAGAATGCACCTGCAATGTTGCTGGCATTTATTCCACCTGATGGTGCCGCGATCTGTTTTAATTGCGTTGCCACTGCACTCACTTATATTAAAAGGCCTGGGCCATAATAATTAATTCTTTCCAGCCCAAGTCATTTTGGCACAATTTCTGGCAATAAACACTCATAAATAAAGTAAGTGGCATTGAAAAAATAAGGCTACAGGTTTTTCCCATATACTTATTGCTGCCTCTTCCCGGCACAAGTGTTATTGATAGGTTTCAAGGGGCCACCCGGCGCATATGGTCTGAAATGAGCTCAGGCCACGAGAGAAATACTAAGTGGATTATTTTGCATAAAAAATAGACAATGTTTGAAGTTGTGCAATTAACCTGTGTTTAGAAAATAGCTGTGATTTATGTATGTGTGTGTGTTTAAGATGCATGCATTATGGAAATCCTCTAGATTTATAATCCATTTAGCTGATGCGGTCAGGGTTTTTAGCGCTATCATTTATAAAGACCTGTATATTTTAATGCCTCCAACAGGCTCTTTTTCGGACTATTCCAGTACATTAGCTTTGGGTTTTATGAGTCACCTGCCCGGCTGTGGTTTTAATGGCATTTAAGGTCAAGGTGAGAATTGACATTTATAAAGTTTGAGGCGGTGAAACAGAAGCCTGTGTGTTTTAGATAGATTGTGTTCTGTATTTTGCTCTCAGTCACTCCGTTGTGACCAGGTTTACTATCTTATCACTTGATTTTTTTTTTTATATAAGAGTAGTAGGCAAATGTAATCCTGTGTAATGTATGTTGTAATCAGATTTTTATATATGTACTTGCTACTTGATGCAGGCCACAGTCCATTTAGTTATCTCGGTTATCTAATCATCATGTTTTATTCAGTGACACCCAAGCAATAAACAATCGTGTTTAGTGCTCAGAGCATTTTCTCATTTATATGGATCGACTAATGTTTGTAGGAGAATTTACAAGAATGGACTGTGTTCCTTGTCCTGCTGTCGTCCTCCAGTTAACATCCATATTCTCCCACAGGCGCTGTATGAGAACATGTTGGTGGAGTTGCCCTTCGCCAGTTTCTTCCTGTCTAAACTTCTGGGAACCAGTGCAGATGTGGACATCCACCACCTGGCCTCGCTGGACCCAGAGATGTACCGCAACCTTCTGTTCCTCAAAAGCTACGAGGGTGACGTGGAGGAGCTGGGCCTCAACTTCACTGTGGTCAACAATGACCTGGGAGAGGCTCAGGTGACCGGGGGTTGGGGACAGGGTGGGATGGAGTCGGTTAATTGAGTCACATCTCCTTTTTTCCATCTCCCCGTCCTGGTCAGTGCCTCTCATTCGGCCGCCTTTACTTCCTCCTGTTTGGTTCGTCTTTGTGGCGTTAATAATTCATTTCCTCAACGATGTACCACTTTTCAGCTCTGAGAGAGATAAAGCACGTCGCCACTGTCGCCCTAAGCTCTGCTGTAGTGCAAGGAACACAGCAGCTCTGTTGACCATTCCACCTGCCTTTCCCCCTGAAATTATCTCAGAACACGCCTGACAGAAGCAACTAGCTGCTCTTAAGCACGTCCCCTCCAAAGCTCAAGGCTGCGGAGACGAGCCGCCGCCATCACACTGAGTCACCTGGGTCCCAGACCTGCACTCTACCCAGAGCCCCTGTTTGCTCAGGGCCTTAACGCGTCTTATTAGCTCTTCTCAAACAACACCTGAAATGGTTGAGTTACAATGTAGCCCTCCTGGTCGCAAATAAGGCATCGCAAACACGATAGGGAAAACAATTTGTGAAAGATTAGGCACACACCCGGGAGCAGTCTGCCCTGCATTTGCCCTCGCGAGATAGCCAAAGTAAGCAAGATAACGACAGTAATTCTCTTACATTAGCACATAATCAGAATCCACTGTGAGTGAGAGAGAAAAAAAAAAAAAGCAGAAAATGATTGCTGTCAGTGCAGCCTCATGCGCTACGCAGCACTCAGGGGATGGACAAAATAAGAGCAACACCTTACTGTAGAACATAATCCAATCTAATTCAGTACTCCAACTTGGAGTTTTTATGAGACTGCGTCAGAGAGGTTCTGATTCACATCTCTTGTCATTTTTGACTGTAGTTTGTATTGTTGTAAAACAAATATCCTGCAATGTGTGAATCTGTCACTTTTTTTTTTGACAGTCCACATGTGACCGCTGTTGCTCATTGCTGATGCAATGTTCCTGTTTGGCATGTGGTAGGATGACTTTTGGGAAAGCAGAAAGGTACAGGAAGAGGGGAAAAAATGAAGTGAGTATCCACACACTGGATTAATGCTCCAAAAATTTGATCCTTTTGGTTTTCATCAGGCCTGAAATAAAGTTTTTGGAGCTCTGATCCAGTGTGTGGATCCCCCTCCGCTTTTCTCAAGACTTTTCACTGTGCCACATTGTGTAATGTTGCAATGTTTGCTGCAGATAGAGCCTTTTTTTTAACTCTGTAAACTGCTTAATGTTGCTTTGAAAACCTAATACTGTTTGGATTGGGTTTTATAGAACATCAAAATATATATTAATAAAACTGATGAATCAAAGATGTACAATTAAGTCGTTTAAGTCGAAATCTGCGATGGAAAGAGATGAACATTATATTTTGTCCCACCGTCGCTGCTATGATGTCATCATACACTCGGCTTTATGAACAGAGATGAGCACATCTTATCAAGTGCTAACTGCTCTAAAGCTAATGAAAAGAGAACCTGGGGCCAAATTGTATTGGACCAGATGTACACTGGATGTCCTATATTTAGAAACACTGAAATGCACTTAAACACTCCCTCTCTCTCTTTCTCTCTCTCTTTCTCACACACACCCACACACATCTAGCCCTACCTTTAATCAGAGTGCTGTTGAAAAATATTTAATTACCTTTCTGTGATTGAATTAAATCCACCTGGCACAATTAAAGCACTTACATTGTTTGTTGGTCATCTGGCTCTCAAGGCCGGCACAGTGATATGCATAATGAAGTATGCAATATGGCTACCTGACAGTAATAATACTCAACAACAGAATGGAGAATACATCATAAACAGAAAAAAAAAAAAAAATGGAATATTTTGAACTGTCTCTTTTTTTTTCCCAGGTGGTTGAACTGAAGCTGGGAGGCAAAGACATTCCTGTGACCACAGCGAACCGGATAGCCTACATCCATTTGGTAGCTGACTACAGACTGAACAAGCAGATCAGGCCTCACTGCTTGGCCTTCAGACAGGGCATAGCCAATGTGGTCAACCTGGAGTGGCTGCGAATGTTTGACCAGCAAGAGATCCAGGTAATCTGCACATGAACAAGCAAAACTGCACAAAAACGTGGAGCTCAATTAATTAAAGTCACAGAAACTTAAAATGTGTGTTCCTCTGCTGTTTAATAGGTGCTGGTATCTGGGGCTCATGTGCCAATTTGTCTTGATGACCTGAAAAAGTTCACAAACTACTCAGGTAAAATGTTTTATACTGCAATTGTGTATGTTTAGGTGTAGGTTAAATAATAGTGGGTTAAAAATATATTTTTCTACATCACCATCTACTTTAGGTGGGTACTCTGCCACTCACCCCGTCATCCAGACCTTCTGGGAGGTGGTCGAAGGCTTCACAGATGACGAAAAGCGCAAGCTTCTGAAGTTTGTCACCAGCTGCTCCAGACCTCCGCTGCTGGGCTTCAAGGTGAGGGTTTACCAGACTTGAACTTGAACGCCATCTTTTTCTTCTCCATATACTTACCTTAACTACCCCGCAGACTATGCACTACCTATATCCTTCATTATCATCAAGTTTACCAAGCCCAACAGAAGGGAGTGTTCCCCCTTAATGGGCTTGTAATGAAAATACCTAGACTGATAACAGCCCTCAAAATGATCATTTTCAAATTAGGCGGCGATAAGAGCGGGCAAGCACGGTGAAACCTTATCTCCACGTCCACTGTTGTTTTATAGTTCATGACCTTCCTCTGTTGAAGAACTCCTTCTGCAGCTCTATGTGTGTGGGCTTGGTCGGAGATCTTGACTGGACAAATATTGCCATTCAGAACTACGTAGCAGGTTGAACCTTTGAACTTTTGCCTTCTGTATGACATGGCAGAAAGCGGCAATATCCTGTTAAGTGAGCATACAAGGAAGCTATATCCACCTACTTCTAAACATTGTTTCAGCATTGCTGAATCATTACTGCTAACCTCCTATTTCTGAAATGATTTCTTAATTGGAAGCCATTCCACTTTCTTACTGACGTGATTTGTGGGACACTTAAGTAGTTCGAGATAGGAGGGAAAAAAAAGCAGAAAGCGTTGCTCGGGGCCATTAAAGAGTTTTTATGTGTCTTACTTCGTCTAACCAGAAGCTGTAATCATCATATGATTGGTTTTAGTACTCTTTACGACTGTCATTAGTTAGGAAAACCTAAATGGTGTTCTGCAGTAGAGCAAGGGAACAAAACTCCTCTTAAAATCTTTCGCAGTACTTCCTCTGGAGGTTTAAGAGTTGCCTTCCCTCCTCATTTAATCAATTTGACTTTGGCCAGTGTGTGGATGCTCTCCCTCCCTCCCTCCCTCTTCATCTCTTCTCCGGGGCTGGAAAGGGCGGTAATTCGTGGGGGGAGCGGCCCCTGACCCGGCCCTCAGCCTGAGCCAGCTAAGCCTTAATTAGCTGTCGTGAAACGGCCTAGGATTCATTAGAGGAGAAATAGCTCTGTCAGGAGAAGCCATTTAAAAAAGATGATGGAAACTCTCTTTTTTTTCCAAAATGATAGCCGCGGTAATGACACTTTCTCAATAAGCAACGATAGTTTAATACGGTAATTGTCAGAAAAATGGGGTCATTACGGCTAAGCCCCCGAAGAGCCATTTAATCGGGCGAGTATGGCCACTGAAGCGTATACGCTAACTTTAAATAGCAGGATGAAATCAGGGCGGGGGGAGCTTATTCGTCGGCCCGGCTTGTGATGGAAACGGTCAGTGTCACAGTCGGTGGATGAGGTGGCCTCATCACAAGGAGGCTTGATTTAAAAAATGCCAGATAGACAACATGAAATGACCATTCCTTCAGCGTCTCATCCAGGGGTCAAACTGTGGGCCGGTTTCCCACTCAGTACCTATCAAGCACTAAGCTGATTTCCTAAATTTATACTTTCACTGTATTAGCTTAACGCTTAATGTCTCTCTTTTAACATTTATCCCCTTGTGGAATTTGACATTTATTGCTTAATTGGGATTGCTTTGGACATTGTGATCATCACTGACACGAGTTGATTCATGTCTCCTTTTTCCCTCTGTCTTTAAACGCCTCATGATGGCCAAATTTCTCTTGAGTTTTAATCTGCAACCACAGCTACAGTTTGTCATGTGCTTATTAACAACGTCCGTATGCACACAGGAGCTGTACCCTGCCTTCTGCATCCACAACGGCGGCAGCGACCTGGAGCGTCTGCCCACCGCCAGCACCTGCATGAACCTGCTCAAGCTCCCGGAGTTTTGCGACCAGCACCTGATGAGGAACAAACTGCTGTACGCCATCGAGTCCTCCGCCGGGTTTGAATTGAGCTGAGGAGGGCGAAGGCTTCTCTGTCCCTGCATCCATGGACTCGACGCCACAGAAACGGCTTGGGAGATAAAAGTTTGAAAAAAAAAAGAAAAAAAAAAAAAAGAAGACGGAAAACAAGTGATGCACTGACCTGCCTGATTTATTGTGTGTTTGTGTGTGGATGTGTGTGTGCGTGTGCCAAGTTAAAGGGTGAGGAGATGATCACCCACAGACTGAAAGGAAAAGGGGTGCGAGGATGAAGCCGGGGTCGGTCGGAAGCCTTTTTTTTATCCTTGTTGCTTTTAAGTAATTTAAATGTTTAATCACTTGTCAGAACACTTCAGAAGAACAGTGATGCAGTTGAAATTTGCAGGAAATATTATGCTCTGAAATAAAAACAAGAAACGAGCGGTAGCAGCTGCTCTCTTGTGTAGTATAAAATGAATGGACAGTTATTTTTCACCAAAGATTAAGTGGCATCATATTAAAAAAGGCAATATAACAACAGAGGGACAGACTGTAGGACTCTAAAGCCACCTTGTGGTGAGCCAAGGGCTGTGGAGGCGGAGGAGCTTTTGTGTATATCCATCATTTATTTTCACATAGAGGTCATCAAAACTCCAGTTTTTGTCATTTCTCAAATGATTATTATTACTAGTAATAACTGTCATGGCCGATAACCATACTATAAGTGTGCACACGCTGTCTGAAGTGTGGAAATGACTTATATTGTTGGACTAAAATTGGGGGAAAGTGTTAAATGATTATGGATTTGTGAATATGTACATGTTTACAACTACTCTTGTATTATTCATTTATTCAGTATTTGTACAGGTTTGTTTTTCTTTCCTTTGTTTGGTGAATGGAGGCCTCATGTTTTCACACATGCTCGCTAAGGTGAACAATCTCCTTCCTGGTCAGCGCCTGAAAGTTTGCTCTTAGGGAGCAACTACTGTGTCGTGTCGATAAGGCTTACAATGATCAGTGTACCAACAGGGTGAAAAAAAAGAAGAGTGTATGGAAATGAATAAACCCACTTTTGTTTTTGCATTTTCTTTCCACAAGTCTCTTTTCTTGTTGCTTGTAATTTACAGTAATGACCAAGACATAAAACAGTGCTTTGTGGGAAAATCTCCTCCTGAGTTTTATGGCCTCTGACATATAATTAAAGAAACATCCAGTTAAGAAACACTGAGCAGAACTATTCTGGCCTTGGGATGCATTATCGGGCTGAGCACAAATTAAGATTGTGTGCGTTTGTCATAAATCTACCTGCCCTCTGATGCAGTACGGCCCGGGAAGATATCCATCCCTCTTTGGACGGAGTCCATCTCTCCATCCTGTCCTGCATGCTGAAACAGCCAACTTGCTGCCCCCTCTCCTCTACTCAGAGGCCGAACTCTGCGCATCTGCTGGGCCAGGGAGCTCAAAGTGGTAATTGGGTCTTAAAAAACGGACTTGTCATTGAAATGAGGGATTCATCTCAATTACCATGAGATTTATTTAAGACTATTACCTTATGATGGATTATAACTGACAAAGTTAATGCAGGATGTTATGAATCACCCTCAGTGCGTAATATACTTGAGCTTGCACACAGGCCTTTTAAGGGCTAATTGAAGCTTTTAGCCTTGTTTATCTTGCTGCAGAGCAAGGAAACATCAAAAATCACTTGAGGGTTATTGAAGATTATAGCCTACTTTGCACAATATTACTCCAAAAGTGCTGTCAACAAGGAAGGCCTGCTATTAAACCAGATGAGTGTGAACCCAACATGGAAGCATATCCGACAAGTTAACCATACCTGAATGAGTTCAACAAACACCCAGTCAGAATTATAGTCACAGCTGCAGGCATTGCTGGAAAGACAGAAAATCTTGCACCCGTCACAGTTCACCTTTTGTTATCATAGATTGCCATCTAGTGGTTAGCTATTAATACTACATTTACAAGTCTGTGTCTTGTATATCTGCAGGACAATTCGTGTAATTCGTGTAAAAACAGACAGCTTCATCATCCAGTGCCATATAACAAAATAGTAAACTTCAGCTCTTCTTGTTTGGTGTCCTGTGACACCCTGGAAACATTTCAAGGACGCATAATTCTTACACTTTGGCTACCTGGTAGCAGCAAAAGACAGAAGATATGAAGTTTGACTGCCTGGGCTCCATGGTTATGAATCTACAACCAAAAAGAAATGTCAGAATGTGGGTTTGTTAGCAGCACATTCAGGCAGCATTATGTGTGCCAGTGCTGCCTCAGGAGCGTACTTCCTGCTTGTCTCAACATGAACAGGGATTGGCCAACCTTGTATCTGGGGTTTAGAAATGTACATGTAAGCAGTTTACATTGTTTGGCCTATTGTACATTTATCTGCCAAGAGTTATTATTGTCTCATTTTTTGTAGCCTTCCTACCTTGTAGCTTATCAAGTGTAATGCAGTCTGCAGCCATAAGAATCAAAAAAAGGCATTAAAAGTCTATACGTTTAGAGACTGCTATGGACTGTATGATATGTAATGACCTGCACATGATATCTATTGCTGTGATTCCTCTTGCTCAATGAGTCTAATTAGATACTGACCGCTCATAATGTCTGTTATAATTAATAGCCATCTGTCATTTTCATTGGTTCCTTAGCTGGCAAGAGCTCCAGCCGGCTTTAACTGCAAGAACGACCTTCATTTTCCATTTAAAATCAATGCAAGTCTGTAATTTCAGGCTCAATTCTGTTCAAAACTGCAATAACCTGTTCTGTTTTATTCTCTTTCTTTGGGTTATGATGAGTTCAGTCTACTGACCCCCCCCCCCCACCCCCCCCATGGATCTTCTGTGTCTTGCCCAGTTTTGAGCTGTAACCTGAAAATATGGAAGCCCATTCTTGCCAAGAAAGGTGAAAAAACTAGTAAAAATAAAAATTTGCAGTGCGTTAAAACTTTGGCCTACTTGGCTTAGTAAATACAAAATGATATACCAAATAATGAAAATTTAGTCACATCTACTGAGATAAAATACTGAATCACTTTGCCAGAGCTGTAGCCGATTTCTCTTCTCTTAGTATCTCAAATTTTGATGTCAACTTTTGATCAAAATCTATTAGACACAAAGCTGACTTCAAAGAACGAAAGCTAATTGCCTCACATCATTTGTTAAAGTTAGAGGCCGTACACATCACCCCCCAGGTGTTTTCTTGGTATTCTGTGGCAGTGTGCTGGGGCCAATTTCACAAGTATATTTTAGACTGGTCTTTGGTGTTGGGCCAGTCTTCATTTTGCTCTTAGATTAGTTTAATGCAAGTTAGACAGTTTCAATAAAAACTGACTTATCTTAAACCCAAAAAGATAGCCACCCTATTCCCATGCCGGGTTTCCATGGTAACAAAAAAAGAGGAAACTTGATTTGTGGTTTGCTAATGATGATGTTGTGAAGTGAAACCATGCTTGACTTCATATCTCTCTGACTCAACATTTTTATTAAATATGGGTAAGCATAGATAACAGCCCTTTTTCACAGGTTTTAGTTGAAATGAGACAGCCTTTTATGTTACTTATAGAGAGACATTTTACTCACTATGAGAACTTTTTAACTGGCTTTCCATGGCCACTTGTTTCCTACACTACACGACAGATGGCGCACAAAGACATTTGACTGGTCTTGGCACCTGCATGTTGCATGACAGAAGCCCGTTAATTAGCCGCATTTATTGACTGTTGCAAAATATCTCAGATGCATGAAGCACCTTTGTGTCTGTAGTTATGTAAAACGCACATATGAACAGCAAAGGCAGTGATCTGTCCTCAGGTTACAGGGTGTGCTGAGTGTCACCATGGATGTGTGAGCAGGTCAGTGAAAGCGCTGCTGTCGACACTCAAAGACATGGTGCTTTCAAGTACCTCTCGTAAAAATATGTTTCATCGGTCCAAAGAAGTCTTAGATGCGACTTGACAAGAGTTAACTTCTGAAGAGTCCAATGTGTGACAGATGTTATTGGTGGTTATGATTTCAACACGACCTTGAATTATGTATTTGTGTCATCATTGACCAGACTCATCCTTACTATGCTGTGCTAGAATTTATTTATTCACAAAAAGTGAAGGAAATCAAACTGGTCAGTAATATTAAACAGAGGAAAGTTGGGGAGCAGCTGAATGCAGAAAAGTGAGAGTTTAGTATGCTTAGTGTATGGACTGATACAAGAATTTAACAAGCACAAAGAACTCCTCTAATTTAGGGCCCCTAAACTGCATCTTTACTGCCAGGTGAACAACAGGCCTATAGCAGGCCTATAGCAGTGCTCAGTGCTAGATGTTTGGCTTGATGTGTCTTGATGTTTGCCACATTTTAATTGCCGTATTTTAATACTTATTTCTAATTGTAACTGAATCATCTCGCAAATAAGATAAAGAGTCTTGAAAGTCTTGAAAAAAAATACTTCTATCAATTCAGTTCCAACTCTCTTAACATAAAAAATAAACAGAATATTACAAGGTTTATCCTTTGAGTGTATCCACCACAGCCCACTGACTCTCAAACAACTTTTTTATTTCATTTTTGTATAAAACCTAGAGTACTTGAGTACGTTGTTCTCTCTGATGTCCGACAGTCCCTGAAAGTAGCAGCAACACGATGTGCTGGTTGATATCGGTGGACACACCGCCACCATCAACTGCAGTTAACGTACAGCTTCTGCACTAAGGCGAAGACAAGTGGTGGAGAGCAGCAAGAGAGAGGCACCTGGAGCGGACATTTCCTTTGAACAGGTGAGCACTACCTGAATTAGTATAAATGTAAGTGTTGTATGTGTCGATGCGGCTTCAATTTGCTGGAAGCGCGTTGACCGTGTTTACCGTCGCATAGACTCAAGTACTTGTGGGGATGCTGTGGTGTCGCTACCTGATGTCCCCCACGCTATCGCCCGGTATCACATATGAAATACTCTTATTATTTTACCACAGATGTAGATTTCATCTTTGTCTGAGAGTCAGTGTTGAGGACTGCGTGAAGTAGGCTCTAACGCCAAGCTAGCCTCAAACGTTTCAAATTATGAGTGGAGCTCCGTGCGTTTGCCTGGCTTTAGCTATCCAAACCCAAATAATGATAATATAGCAACAGCTAACAATGTTAGCTTCAAACCCTTTCAAATACTGTAGGGTTTCTGGCAATAATGAGAATATTCGTCAAGCTTTTGGTGGGTAAAATTGACATCCTACCATAACTGTTGTTGTAGCTATATGTTTCTGTCACCATTCAAAACATAAATAGTAAAGGCAACACGAGACCACCAGTCAAATATTAAAGTTACGACATCACTATTTTTAGAGGTCTTTTCGCTTGTTATGTAACCCTATTGCTATTTTATTAATATCCTCATGCAGTATGTCAAAAATGTTCATTCGGCTGTAAGACTTTCTGGAAGTTTCCCTTAATCTGATCGGACTGCTGTGTTTTCTCAAGTTAGTGCAACACTTGTGATGTTTGATCGGTCTGTTGATGTTAGCTGTCAGAAAGTGCAGAAACATGATCTACAGAGGAAGAAAACATTTTTTCACTCTACACTTTCCTCAGGTTAGACTAGAATTTGTTTTCATGAACTGTTGTCCCTGGTTACAGAGGCCTGGGCGAGAGGAAGTACTTCAAGGATTAAATTCAACACTTGTTGTATTTGTTTGTGTCATAAATGACAGAAAATAATGCTTCATTTACTGGCTCAGTAGCAGCAAACAACAACAAAACTTTTTAATTAGTTAGTTAAAATAATTTTGATCACTGATTAAGTAATTTATCAAGCAATCTGAGAACATCAGTACCTTTTGACATTTTAGGTGATTAATCGCAAAAGTAATTACAGATTATTTGATGCCGAAAATAATTGTTAGTCTATGAAGAATTGGGGCTGTAACAAGCAAAGTTTAGTATTTTTACTTGAGAAATGACCAGTTAATTGGATAGTGTAATACAACATGTGTAGTTTACATGTACTTCAGGAAACAATTTACTGGCATTTACCAAAGGGAATGTCAGCAAGGCAGTGTTTCCTGCCTAACTACTTTTAAGTACCAGACAAAGTTTTGATATTCATTTTGTCGCTTCATCTTTGAAACTAACCAGTTTGGCCACTTTTGGAAAATAAATTACTCAGCGTCAACTTGTGGATAATCCGATCTGCATGAGGTCTTGGTAAATCAGACGATATTACAGTGCCAACAACATAGTCCAGTGAGCCAAGTGCTTGTTTTGGTGTTGGAAGTGTAGACACAATAGTTTGATTGTTGGGAACTTTTGGAGATTTCATGTTCTAAACCAGGGTTTAGACAGCTTGATGGATTGTAGTTAGGTTTCGAAATTCCAGTACTTTCGTAACTACAAGCTTCCGTTGTTCAATTATCTTATCGGGGTAATGACATTAAAAGATAATGACATAATTGTTTTATTTACTGAGATTGGACTTGGACTACACTATTGAGCCTGTTTCCATGTGTTTGCTAGTGAATGAAAATGAACCCATATAGATAATGACTATTCCCTGTGCTATAGTCAGCTCTACATATTATGTTCCTTTAAGTCATCAAATCTCTTCAATATAGCCTGAACATATGCAGACTTCTTTGGCAGTTTTACCAATTTCCATTTAAAAAAGCAGGTTTTTTTTGTTTTGTTTTTTTTCTAAAGAGGCAGATCAGTTCTAACAAATGTCCCCCTGGATTTTATATCTTTTATATCCCACACACTTAATTTTGTGAATGCTTTCGCTAACCACGGAGAAAATGGTCACTGCTGTTTAGAGTAAATGAGATCTTCTTGGGACGATGGCCTCTTAGAACGTGTTTTCACTAGTGGAAAGTGAAGAGAAAACTGAAATGAGCTGCCTATAATGTGCACACTCTGTAGTGTTTAAAGCACAAACACTTCACTTGTTGCTATGAATCATTTCAGGTAAGGTACACGCTTATTATTGTGTTGTGTTTAGCTGTTATGCTCTGTCAGCTGTGATTTGTGTTTGGTGGTGGTTTCTAGCTGCTGAGAGCCTGTTTTGTCCGGTGCTCTTGTCTTGTTAATGTCGGATGTGTAGTGGTGTTTGAATGTTCTTTGACACTGACAGACCTACTCCAGCTACATTTTTTGATTGCAGTCACAGTGAGGGCGACTGTGTACTCACTGTTCAGTTTGTAACGGGATGAGGCTGGGTTTGCAGGTAATTATTCTAAAAATATGAAGTCTGCAGAGGAAAATTGGGCATAAAACAAAAAGGATCTAATTTGCAATCTTGGACGATCACCATTTGTTTTTCAGGAGCACCTTGCTGTCAAAGATAGGAGCAGAAACAGAAACACTGAAGTCTAATCATAGACTTTAATCAACAGATAAAACCTAGAGCTGCTCTCCTGGTAATTAATTTGGAAGTTGTGTGCAGTTGGAAATTGTTCAAGCTTTTTACAAGACAGATGTATCTTTATGAGGCTAAGATGTGAGCATAACATTGGTTACAGTAAGTGTGCAGTTTCAACATGTGGCAGTGTTAGGGAAATTCCAGTCACACTTCCGACCTCCAGTCCTGACCTGTGTCCCATTACACAGAGTTTACAGTGAATTTCAGTCTTATCCGATTTCCATTATTATTTCTATATTTGTCTATTTTCTCTTCAATAATATAACCACTCAGTGCACGCTTAACCTACAGTAGTCCCACATCAAAATGAGCTATTTAGATGTGTGATACTGTGATAGCTGCTGAATACCTCTGCATTATTTAAACTAACCTGTATCACATCTCTCTTTAATGGGATGATATAATTCTACATAGTGACCAGTAGTTAGAATATCAGCAGTCTGATGTTGTATAGTCAATATTGACTTATCACGGCATTGGTATAGTAAGTTATATACGGTATGTTGATAGATATGAACCTACAAATTGCAGTACAAAAAGTCCACAATTCTATATGTTTTTTTTTTTGACTTATTTTTCTTTTTGAAGTTTAACGTATTTCTGATGTATTTGTGTTTTTAATTTCTAGTTACTATTTATAATCATTTGATTTCCAGTAAAGTTTTCTGACCAAATTTTACTGTAACATTCTTGTTAAATGCAGCCTCAGTACTCTTATATGATGTGTTTTCACATTATGATAGATCCTTTGGTCTAATGTGATTTGTATGTGTGTGAAAACTTGTTCTAACTTGTTCTTTCGAGCTTGAAGTCAAATATTGATGCACTTCAATGGAATTTACCCAAATGATTATTAATTATTCATACACTATGACTCAAAATTGACCAAATTAATTAATGTAAGTGCCAAATAACTCATAAAACTTTCAAAATGACAGTCCAAATAGTAGGTTCTACATAAAATAGCCTAATATCTTTTCATTCCTGCTTTCCTCTTGTTTCTTTGTGATTCACCAGTGCAAGAATTTGACTTTTAGACTCATTTATCTACTGTTACACAACATTGCCCCTTCAAGAGAAATCTCATTTGGCACACCGCTGCAGCACAGCTGAAAAAACATGGAACAGATGTTGTTGTAATCTCCCACTGCTCAATTTGTCTAGAAGTGTTTGCGCCAAAATCCTGTGTAGATTCGAGTCAGTTCTTCATGAAAATTCTGAGCACTGAGCTCAGACCTTTGCTGTTGACTTCCTCTAAATGCAGGCTCCTGAGCCCATGAGCACTACCTCTACGATCCCTCATAAACTTTCCCTTTGGCAGCCTTCTTCAATAATCCCTCCTTCATCTAGCCATCGATTTTGGAGTCGTATCCTGTTGCTCTTGGGAAATCCCTAATTTCAAAGCAAGCTGGGAAATGTTGTCTTTACAAAAATGCGGCCCTGAGCTATCATTGCAGCCAGTCATGCTCAGTACACCTGTCAGAGGGTTAGGTGTTGGGTTTGAGATTGTTGTCAAAAATCCAAACCACTTCAGCTCAGCTCCTGTAAAACACAGGAGAAGCAGCTCATCAATGAGGTCTTCACCTCATCACTTACTGGAGAATAAGGCCATCTGCCCTGTGGAGAGGTTTCATTTTGGCTGCTTATTACGTGCAGTCACATTCATTGGGTGTGAGCTTGTGTCCATACTTCAGGGTCAGGGTCAGATTCAAGAGCAACCACTAAATTTAGAGAATTGCTTTGAGAATCAGCTCTGTCCTCAACACCACAGTCTGATACACTGCTCTAATATTGCTCCTAACTGGCTTTCAGTTTAAGGATTTTTCTTACCTCCTGAAAAGACCTATTTATATACTTGGTCTGCAACTAACGATTATCATTTATTTTACAGTTTTCTCAGTTAAACAGAAAACAGTCCAACAGCTGAAACTTTAAAGGTGTATTCAAATTACCATCATATTAGACAGAGAAAGCCAGATAATCCTGACCTGCTGGCTCTTTAATCACCAGCTCTTTAGTCTCAACGAATCAAGACACTAATAAATTAATACTGTAACTTCCTCTTAAAAATAGACTTGGGAGAAACACTAAATGTCCACAAGTTTATGGGAACAGATGTTCCCACAGTCAATTTGCTAAAAAATGTATGAAGTCATTAAGTTACAGATCGGTCAGGGATTGCTGCACAGCAAAAATCCATTGACCAAATAATAGTAAAATAGTCAAATACAGTTTTTTTTTTTTTTTTGCTGTCTATGTCTTTGTTAACTTAATTTAATAACAGCTTTTCAATTGACTTCTACCAGTGTAAATTTCAGGAAAATGGAAAATATAATAATTGACTACTTCTTTTTGTGAGCAGACAACAAGTGCAGCCGTCACCTCTGGTTCACTGCGGCAACTGTGCGATTGACTGACCCACATCTGTTTCTCACTCTGTAGCATGGTTCACGCTGAGCAGAGCCGAAATCCATCAGATCTGGGTTAGCTGTGCTGTGTAATGCTACCTCAGGGCATAAATCTGCACATACATGCATGGATACACATACATACATTCACACACACACTGCACAGAACCTGGAGTAGCCACATTTCTAGCAGGCACCAGTGTCCATTAAATCTCAACTGCTGCAGGGAACTGGTGACGGGTGAGTGGATCAGTAATGGCTGAGGTGAGGGGGATAAAAGACGATACATTTAAATGATGAGTCAAGATATTGGGCTGGTTTTTAGAAAAACCCTGTGGAAAATGGGTCAAACCTCTTTATATTTAAATTGTGGTTCACATGAGGATATATGGAGAGAGGGAGTTTATAACAGTAATGCTGAAAAAGATTTTTCAAATCAGTAGAATGGGGACCTGAACACAAAAAGAGGGTGTGGATAATGAAGTCTGTGCCATGTCCCAACCAGGAGTCATTCACTGGCACTTCCATGTGCCAAACACCCCCAACCCCCCACATGCTCATAACACACACAAACACAATCTAACTGCAAAGGCCACAGGTTATAAATAGCAAACAAACAGGACACAGTGGACTCCCAGTGTAAGTACTCCTCACTGGTTTGTTTATCATTTTTCATATGATAACTAAGATATCCCTTGATAATTAATGATCAGTTTTGGGTTGTCTTGACATTTTCTTCATTGGTTTTTTTTTTTTTTTTTTTGGCCTTGTGCAGTCTGATGAATGATTTTTGTCCGTCTAAGAGGTATTTGGTTATTTAATGTCAATGTGTGGAAGGAAATCCAGAAGCTATTTAGGTGTGCCAACTTTAGGTGTGATTTATCAGATTTGGTGTAAACAGAGAATCTCCGGGGGTTTATCTCCTAACATATTCCACATTCTGTCATAGAGGTACAGATTTGATAGCTTCAGGTAAGATATTAAAAAAGGCTAATATTCTAATATTAAAAAGTCATAACATAGGCAGGTTTACCACTTGAAATTCTTAGTCATTTTTAAAACAATGGGTCCCTGATTTCAAACACATGTAAAGCAAGCTTCTCATCACTAGCTGGTAACCGCGGAATTTGTTGACTAAAACGACAACTGTCTCCGGCATATCTGATGAGGAGTGGTTGGGTTATGCCTGGTTTAAAAATGGTGCCTCTGGCAGACATTTCCAGCTGACTGGTTTTAAAAGACGGAACATGTAAAAAAAGGTCCCACATATATACATGATATTTGGAGGTTGTTAACCTCTCTGAATCCAATAAAGCTTTTAGTTGTTTGATATTTCTTTGTATCTGCCACCAGATCAAGATTCAATATGTTAGAAGTTGTTTTTATTACACGGCAAGCCAGTTAGGTGCAGCGTGCAGGAGAGGTTTTGAGCAGATGACTTTGATGATAATATGTTGGTGAAGGTTATTCTTTGTGTGCTGTAGTATTGGAAATATCTGGGGCTAAAACCAGACTACTTGAATATCTTCTGACATTTTTTCATCAGACTTGTTCTGTCTTGTTTTTGAGAGTCTGGGCTTCATAACTTCAGCATTAGATCATTTAAAAGAATACTTCATGGTCTTTATAGCTATATTCAAAATTCAAAAGCAAAACATGATTCACATTTTCTGTCTTTTAACCTCAGGGTGAGGGATGATCACCCACTTATTATGTAATTTTGCTTGGCTTGTATTAGCTTAGCTGTCCTCCCCCCTTGCATCTCTATTTCAGTTCAGTTGATTACATTGTTGGGTATTGCCACCCTGTTTAATGCCATTGCCCTCTCCTTCCCCTTTACAAATTTAGCCCTCTGGTGTGGAAGGGAGATATCGTCCCCGTCACACATGGTTACACTCAGTCGAAGTTTGTTGGGCTTTATCTCTCCAGGCAAACATGTCTTAACAGAACTTAACTTTCTTTCCACAGAGGCAACTTGAGGACCCTCGCTCAAGACAGCACCGACAAACACACACACACACACAGACAGAGCCATGGTGGAATACTACCAGATATTAGGAGTCCACAAAAATGCAACGCAAGACGACATCAAAAAGGCGTAAGTGCCCCTGAGTGTTTTCTGCCCCATTTTCCCCCGGTGTTGTTGTTGAATGTTGGTTTAATAGGTTAATTATATCCACCTCTGGCTGTACAAACTGACACAAGGAACGAGAGAGCAGAGAGACTGCAATGCAGAAAGTTTCCACTCTTCTTCCTGTAACCTTGCTGCTGTCAAATACTTTCCCCCTATGCTCACCCACCACTCACGGTACAACCACAGAACAGGCCAGTTCCAGTTAATTACCTTTCCTCACAGGTTTCTCATTAGCACTTTTTGTTTTTTTTTGGACAAGAGAAGAGTTTCTGAAGTGTCTATTTAAATGTTAAGGACAGCAACGCCTGTTTGAAATTAGGCAAGTGCTCCTGAGGACATTAAAAGTTATTTTGGGTAATGCAGAACATCACTATGTAAAGTAGAAGCATGTGAGAGTGGTGAAAACCATTGATTATTACTGATTTATGCTGATTCAATCAACAAATGATGGGATATCCAATTTTCCAAGAATCCAGCATAGAAAGAAGAAAGGTAGCAAATGCTAAGAGTCTGCTATCTCTATGCACTCAGTCGCTTGCTGCCAAAGTCAAATGTTATCTAGACTATCACTAATCAATAAGTCTTATCTCTACCCTGTCACCCCAGCTCTCTCGTCTTGATCTCTGATTGAATTATTAGCCATGTTAGCAGTGTAGCCCTAGGGATAACAATGTCTCATGAAATTTGTGCAAACATTCATGTTCCCCTCAGGATGAATTGTAGTACCTTCGGTGATCCCATAACATTTCATCTAACGCCATTGTCAGTTCAAAATTTGAATTTGTCCAATACTATGATTTATCAACAAATACCGGCAAAACTAATGACATTCCCATCAGCCTCAAGCGTACTTGTGCTAATTAGCAAATGTTAGCATCCTAACCTTGCTAAATTAAGATAAATGACAAGGAATTGAAGTTCAGAAAAAGTAAACAGGGTCACCATTAGTAGTTTCTCCACCAAAGAGTAGTAACAAGTTTATATTTCAACTGTAAAATGTCCTTTTGTCATGGGTTGTGTAAAGAAAATGAATATTGACAGATATGTCTTTGTCTGTCTTTTTTTTTGTTTTTTTTAACTCAAATATTATTATTGATATTGACCTCAAAAACATGCTGATGTTAGCATGTAGCTTCAAGCAGTGCCTGCCTTCACTGTTGAACACAGGCTTCAGACTACAAAGACCACAAAAACTGATATGTTACACGATTATCAACTATGCCACATTGTTTAACTTAGTCTGGCTGGTTGACCATTGACCGGGCTTTAGACAGCCAGATAATGTCCCAGATTACAACAAAGACACAGACTACAAAGACTATTCACCGTAAATCCATAACCGGGTGAATCCCTGGATTGTGCAGCCTTTTTTCGCTGGCGGACTTTCACTCCCTAGTCTCATCCACAGAATCTGTGTGTCTGCTGCCGGTGCTGCTGCTGGGCTTAGAAACAAACAGCTGATGCAGCGTAAGCCGCTGTGCAAGGCCTACATTTCACGTCAATAGAGTTCACGCTGTCTTTGTTATTTCTGCTTGGGTGGGGAGAAGAACAGTGTGTGTATAGAGTAGTGTGCACTGTCTGTGGGTTTGGTGTAGTCATGCTTGCCACACTAATAAAAAGACATGCATATGGATATCTGTTTCTGATTGGAGATGTTTAGTATACATGCATACACACACCTTGTATCTCTGTATTAAGACCTAACTGTTTGTCCTTGGCATATCTATGCAGCATACACTGTGTGCTTGTCTCTTATTTTTTATGTCAGCTCATATTTATACTTTGTGGTATTTATGCTCCAGTTACAGAAAATTGGCATTGAAGTGGCATCCAGACAAGAACCCAGACAACAAGGAGGAAGCAGAGAAAAAGTTCAAAGAGCTGTCAGAGGCATATGAAGTGCTCTCAGATGGTAAGATTTTCTGCAGAGAGAGAGGAATTATGTTATATAGTCATGTTGAGCACTGCATACATTAATGTGACAACTGATTCTCTTAAGTGCTCTATTTGAAATAGTTTTTATTATGTAAAAAAAAAAAAAAAAAAGCATGTCTTGTCTTTGGCACCTTAAATATGGAAGCTGACTTTTGTCTGTTGTCATCTCCTGCTGTTAAGAAACGATGAGACTGCACTTCCATTATCTAAATAAAGGCGTAGAGATTTTAAGACATTGATTTAATCGAAGGATTGTTTTCTTGATGAATTGTTTGGTAAACAAAATGTTCATCACTAGTTTCCAGAGCCAAGATTCCCATCTTCAGATTGTTAGTTTTGTCCAAACATCAGTCTAAAGACTAAAGATATTCAGTTTTCTGTCATTTAAGAGAATGAAAGGCTGCAAATTGTCACATTTGAAAGATCGAGAGGTTTCATAATCCACAATGAAATGTTGGAAGACTTGACTTACTCCAAGTTGGCTTTTATGAAAGAGCTTGATCCTGGTCCAGTTTATTAGGCTCATTCAAGACAGTAAGGCCAACCTTAGGATACAACAGTTTTCAATAACTCATTCCTGCTGATAGCTTAAACATTTATCATGCATCAAATTTGTAAAACAGCATGCTAACATCTTAGTATATCATATTTCTGTTTTTCTTGAGTGAATGAGCACAACGGCTTAAATATGACAGCAGAGTGTCTGGTAGGTTTGAGAGCACAGCAGAAGCCTGTAACATTTTATCACACAGTTATATAGCACAGACCCAGTCACAAGATACAGGTACTTTCAGCATTTAGACTCCACAGTGTCAAGATTGTTTATGCTTGAATGTGTACATCTCTTTCAGTTTAGTCTGTAAATGAGTTCAGCTGCTGATGGTTAACAGGTTTTTTTTTTTTATTTATTTTTTTTTATACAGCTGTCCAGTTTGAAATGTTCACAGCAGACAGTCAAGCTGAAACATTAAATGAATTGTAAAAATAATATAAATTATATAATTATGTATCTGTTGGATGTAATGTAGAAATATTGACATTTTCTAGGTTTGAAAGGAATATTAAAATGTTATGTGGCGTGTATCAGCTGAAATTAGTTGGAGGTTCCATAAATTGTTAAATTACACAAGTTACAATTGACATTTTGTTGCATTTTAAGACATCTAAATTATTCATAACAATTTTCATTCATCATGAATCTTTCTGTCTTGCATTTTCCTTAATAAATTCCAGTACTTTAAGTGTGGATAAAATCAGAAGATTTTTTATCATATATAACTTGATCTTTAAGTTTAACATTGTGTAAGACACCTTTTACAAACACATAACAAGCCCTCTAATAGCACACTGCAGTCTCTCAAAGTTATGTACTACTGCCTACTATAATTTGTCACTGAAAATAAAAATTAAAAGGGACTGTTGGGTTGATGTTAACATATTATTTGCAGGGTGAAGACACCTTGTGACCCTAACTGAGGTTTATAATACAACAGGGGAGGACTCGCAAGGGGGGAACTGGTCCGTTTTATGTATCTCTCAATCTTATCTGAAGCCATACTCTTCCCACCACAGAAAACAAGAGGAATATTTATGACCGATATGGCAAAGAAGGCCTTTCAGGAGGAGGAGGAGGAGGAGGAGGTAAGGAGATGACTTTCAAAATAACATTTATATCTGTGCCAGTGGCTGCTAAGATTTCAGTAGTTAATGCCAATAAGGAGACTGCAAAAGTCTCTGTAGATGTGCTGTTTCGTAGTGGCAGGTTCTTACATTGTTCTGAAAGTAATTTAGGCACCAATAGTAACACGTGAGCATCTATTTATTTAAATTTACTACAAATAGCCTGGTATTGCATTGGTGTTCTTTTTTTTATGACCTGTTATGATAGCAGTGTGTGTAATCCTGCCTTTAATCCATAGTTTATGAGCTTTATTGTTGCTTCATGTTTTACAGGAGGCCATTATGATCACTTTGGTGGCGGCAGCTTCACATTCCGTAATCCTGAGGACGTTTTCAGGGAATTCTTTGGTGGCAGAGATCCATTTGCAGAATTGTTTGGTAAGTCCATTTAATTTCTGGCAAGGCAACTGATGGGATTTCTTATTTTCCCAGAGTAGGAAGAGAGAGGGATTGAATAGTGTCATAAGAGTGGGGCGTATGTGATGGCTATTATTAACTTGATAATTTTATCTGGTCAAAAATATACATGGATGGCCTGGGAATGCTCAAGGGAGACGGAGAGAGGAGGAGTACATCCTGTAGGCCTCAGTTTTATGTATGTAATACATTGTTATTTCAGTTTCATAATTAGTTTCCCTGTTAGCTAGGAGCTAGCAGCTCCTGCTGTGTAGAAAATGTGGAAGATGGAGCGTAAGTACCCAGAAAACCTTCTGCAAAGCCTGGTGCTAATCCCCTGCAGTGCTGTAATGTGCATCTCCAATACACTAAGCACTGTTCACCTCAGGGGGTCAACTGCCACTAAATGTCATACTTTGGAAGATGCTGGGTATCTCTGCTGGATGTCAACCTCAACTTCATTATGTATCCTTCATGTATTAACCAGGTTTTAGACTATTAATTTATTCCAACTTTTTTTAAAATGCTGTTCTTATTCTTATTATCCTTTATAATCAGTTAAAAAGTGGCTGGATAATTACAGTGTATGGTGTTTTGTTTTTCAGTCACTGAAAGGTTCACCTGATGTGTCAGTGCATTATATTAAAAGAGAAAGTTAAAAAAGAGCTAGAACATTAGCGTACCTCAGGTCAGTTGTAGTTCAGCTGCATGTTGTTTCAACCGTTTTGTTCCATATTTTTCTCAGAGAAATGTGTGCGCTTTTTTTTTTTTTTTTTCTTTTCTAGTAGCTTTTTGGTTGTAATACAACCCTTGATTAGATTTGCCAGAGAGAACTTTTGTACTGTTGCCTAATGTATCGCACTGTTGGTTTCTCATTTGTTGTAATGGCCTCGTCTTGTAGTGCTGAACAGCTGATTGTCTCAGAAGTGTCAATAGTTGTATTAAGTATACTGTAGTAATAGGAGTTTTAGCGCCTGTCCTGGGTTGTCTGGGTTCAGCAGAAGGCTGATTGGAAGGCATGTGTAGTTCACCCTGTGTAGCTCTAAATATGGAGTTCAGACGCAGGCAGAGGATGAATTTGAGCGTCTACATCACTCAACTGGAATGCTTTCAAAAATAGCTTCCGTATTAAAACAAAAGCAGATGTAATAATGCCAAGTGTGTGTGTGTGTGTGTGTGAGCACATGTAAAACATGATACGATTCAAGCTCTCAAGCATGGCCATGCAACATAGACTTGTTGGAAAAACTGTTACCAGTATTGAGCTATTACACATGCTTACAAATGAGAACTTGTAGAAAAAGTTGAGAACACATCTTTTTATCAGACTGCTTTTATAATCTGCCTTTATGACACTAACATGTATTAGGCTACTGTATTTGTTTACATGGATAAGATAAAGTGGGGGAGCACAGCTGTCGCTGTTTACTCTTTTCAGTAAACATGAACCGTTTATAAAAAGTCAAACCATAAAGCTGTCTGCACTGTCGCACAGAATAGCAAAGTTCAAGTTCTATTTTGACTGTGGACAACCTTTATCATGCTTAATTGGTAGGCAACAGGACTGTGTCCATTTTATCAAGTTTATTTCTATTCTATATTAAGTGTGTTTGCTCAAAGAACCATTTTCTTTCCCTATGACCATTTCTCATTTCCTTAAGATGGCAGACACAGATAGAGCGAGAGTTTAAATATGTTGTTACAATCCCATCCAGCCTCCAGTCCTGACTGTCCAGCAGCAGCTGGTCCTGTGGATCAGTCACTCACCCACCTAGAGCATCCAGCAGACTGGTGGGGGTGGGGGGGTGGTGGGTGTGCTGTTGAGACAAATACAGATTCACACGATGACGAAGGCGTAGTTGTCCGCCAAGATCAGCGCACACTCATTCTAAAATGAACATGTAAAGAAGTAGACTAGAAGCAGATATCAGCAGACTCCCTTTTACACTCTTTTTGTAGATGTACTGCAGAAATGTGAGATAATATCTCAACAATATCTCCCTGGGCTCATGGCGAACATGGACATTGTGAAAACCCACTGACACTGTCATTTTAATGAATCCTGTGCTATTACGCCCTGTGCAGTGCTACACAGGCGTGGCACATTCTTCACTGATTTAATCTCGTTCTTTATGTTTGACAGGTCTTTTTAAAGTTTAGAGTACATAAGCAAAAGAGTGCTTTGCTTTTTCTTTGAGAATGCCTTCACTTTTCTTCAGAACTATCTCTTTGTGTACACTGATCATGTCCATGAGAATGAAAGCAGAATTCAAATGTTTAAACAGCATTTCTCTGTGCTTTCATTCCTCTCTTTCTTCCTCTGATGTCTGCTGTCTTACTGACAGCTTTGTAAGAGCCCAGCTGTCTTCTCTAATGTGTTCTTCTAGGTAAATGGACAGTAATGCAGTTACGACAGTGGTCAGGGGATACTTTTATTTTAAGCTTTCTGTCAGAGAGAACAAGCAAATCTTTCTTGTTGCTGCCTCGGTACATTCAAGGTTGAAGGAAGAGTCTTCTTTCAGCAAATGGTGCCAGTGATCCAGCCTTATCCTGCTGGGGTGACCCAGATTGGCAGCGCGCAATTAGTAGCATGTCCACAGGGCTTTAGGATGAGAATTAGTGGTGGGCACTTTGACGGTTTAGGGTTAAAATTGTTCCAGAAATTATAAACTGATGCTCATTAATTCACCACAGTTTTTTTAAATTTTTTTTTTTTATATCAGGTACTGAAATCTTTTGGAATCTGGAATCGGCCTTAAAGTGGCCACAATGAGTATTATTTTAAACAATGGATCCAATGACTGCTTAATGTAGAAGTAGTCACCATAGCAACTTAAAAGTAATAATATGTCAGTATTATGTTGAAGGCCCATCTTTGCTGCTGCCAAGTAGCCAAAAAAAACCCCAATAATTTAACATATTTTTTTTCAGTTTTTCTTCAAAAAAACATTAAACTTAAAAGCTGTTTTTGGATAACTAGTTTCCCATTCACAAATCATCAAATCATGCTTTATGATTCCCTTCTCAGCTGATGACCCTTTTGATGATTTCTTCGGAGGTGGTCGCAGTCGCCAGAGGGGCGCAAGCCGGAACAGAATGGGCGGCCCGCTCTTTGGTTTTGGGAGCTTCCCAGCATTCGGGCCTGGTTTCTCAGGGTTCGATTCAGGTGCGTAGAAATCGAAACAAATGTCATTACATTGATAAGATGCTGGATTCATCAAGAATTTTATGATGCTTTTCGAATTTTAAAAGTAAGTTTAAAAAAGTTTTTTGCTCTTACACAGGTTTTAGCTCATTCGGGGACATGGGTGTAGGAGGTATTACCTCTTTCTCTTCTTCATCTTTTGGCGGCGGTGGAGGAGGAATGGGTAATTTCAGATCTGTGTCGACCTCAACCAAGTTCATCAACGGCAGAAAAATAACTACAAAACGGTACCTAAACTTCTAACTCGCCAGCTTTTACCAGACATCTTTATTAGCCTAACTCTCTAAATGCCCTTTTATGTTTTTCCTTTTTGCTTTTTTGTTACAGGATTGTGGAGAACGGCCAAGAGCGAGTCGAAGTGGAGGAGGATGGTCAGTTAAAATCTCTAACAGTAAATGGTAAGGAGCAGCTCCTAAGACTGGATAACAAGTAATTATCGAGCCACAAGATTTGATCAACATACAGTTTTCACACCTGGGAAAAAAAAAAAAAAAAAAAAACTCGCCCAGTGACAATGTTTGTTACCGGTGGTTGGTCTCTCCTCTCTCTGTCCTTCTGCTTCTCATTCCCAATGAACAATTTTCTCATTTTAGCTTAGCTGAAAGAGAGGCAAGAGAGATGTTCACAGTATTTGTATATTTGTATTTATTCCATTATTCTGGGGGGACCATCTTGCTGGGATTTGTGTTTTTGTTTACTACAATAATTGAATTGTACTTTTCCTTCTGCCATATGCACAAAGCTGGGTATGTGCTATATATAAATGCATATATATACATATATATATATTTTCCTTTTGAGGTGGATATTGTCTTTCTTGTTGTAGCAGGAAAACAAGATGCTGTACGTTTGGACTTTTGCATGTCATTTTTGCTTTTTTTTCATTTGACCAGTTTAACAAGTGAATGACAAAAGCTTAACCACTGAGCCCTAATGTCTTTAACTTAAACTTCACCTTGCTAACCTGTTAGCTATTACCATGTTCATGCGTGTGTAATATGAATGACATAGATTATTAATAAATTAATTATAAGAATGTGCATTTTTCTTACTTTTACATTTGTTTGTGTATTTGAGAATACCACAGTTTGTTTGTTTTTGCATGATTGCTGATTCCAGGACGCTGCTTTGTAGTTTCACTGTAACTGTGTCAGCAAACCATGAACCACGCAACACCTTACACTGTTACTAGACGGACAAGAGACTTTTCATTATTTGTACAAAGAAAGAGAAAAACAAAAATAAAGAGTTCAGATTTGGTCAATAAAGTTGAGTTTGACGTTGTGGAAATGCTGCTGCAGTCACCTGGTGTCTGTGTGGTGTTCTGCTTCTTATCGTCTCACTCTTCCTGGAAGTATGAGGTGTGTGCTTGTGCCTGATCACATTTTAAAACTGCTTCACACAATCGCAATAAAGTGAAACCACAGTGCCTGCTTCTGTACACTCACCCATCATACAACTCACCGTGTGCATTATTTTAACCCACTAATGTCTCAGTTTCATTCATAGTTGACTCACGTTAGGGCTTGGTCACTGATGATAGTGCACTGGTAATGTGCTGTGTTTTCCCACACTAAAATAATCCCATACATCATTTATCTGAGAGATCATGTGGAAATAATCACTGTTTTCAGCAAAGATACGCCTCTATCTTCAAACCGTTAGGTATTTTGTTTTATTATCGTCTCCTGTGTGGTAGGTATGCTTCACCTTTACAGACCAGGTGAGAATGAAACAACACCCACTTCTAGGATTCATTTGCTCTTCCTCCTGTTTCTTCATTTCTCTCTTTGCCCCTCCCTTATGGACGATTTTATGGGCTTGTATAAGTGCTGATAATGCACCTCTTCTGAATACGCCCTGAACAGAACCTGAGCTCTGCGGAGACATTGAGGCGAACAAATGACTCAAAATTATATTGTTCAGATCAGTCTCGTGTTTTTTGGGAAAATCCAAAGTGATATACAAATATGTCTCGCTTGGAGAGGTTTATTAAAACTGTGGGTTTGTCTACACTTTGTCTCAAACATATGATAGGCTCCGATTCAAAGCTAAATTGAGTAGTTGTGAGTGATTGCAGTTGGCTTAAAGGTCACTGTGTACAGAGAGAAGAGAGTGTGTGTGTGTTTCTTAAGGAATGTGCTCGGGGCTAGTTTATTTACACAAGACCCACCGCATATTTTTGTGAGAGACGAGTCAAGAGTGGGAAACTGAAGGGAGAGAAAGGGGCAGGGTGAGGCCTTCAGTTGAGTCAAGCTGAAATGTTAAGGCTTAACATTTAATACCACATGTATAAAAGCAAAATTATACAGCCTCTATGCATGTGTTGATAGTGTCAATCAGGCGTGAAGGCCATGTCTTCAAGTATTAGGCTTGTATTTGCTTTGTCCTTCAATTGCTTTTTCACCATTGCTGATTGAATTGGCGGTTACGCTTGCACAGTCCTGTTGCTAGGTGACACTGCAGCCTTGCGCCAATCTCTGTTTCGTACATATCCTGTACACTCTGCCCCTCTCTCTCTCTCTCTCTCTCTCTCTCTCTCTCTCTCTCTGTAGGTATGTGTTTGTGACAAAATGTGCTCAGTACATCACAGATAGATGTTGTAGATATGGATTATTACACCAACCAGCAATGAAAAATTAAGCAGCAATATCTTATAAAAAATTATAAGGTCCTCATCTTAAGATCTACACAAATGTGTTAAATGTTCAGTGTTTTTATCTACATCTAATTTCCCGTAAGCTATAAAATTCAAGAGTCAATGATTGCAATTAAAGAATTGCAGAAAACACAAGCAGTGCTGCAGAAGGACAAATTATTGTTCATAGTGCAATAGCTCCCTCTCCTGGATAAGCATATAGTTCCGTGCCAAAACAGATAGTTTTTCAAGGGAGGGGGGGTTTAAGTTATAATAATAATAATTGGATTTGTGACTTATAATATAATTATTTGCCTCATTTTCAGTCCCGTTTTTTTGCCTATATTTTTTATACATTTTGGCAAACTGACATCACCAAATTATCTATTATTCCTGTTTGCAGTGCGTCCATGGATGTACAGGCAACTGTCTCAACATTACTTTAATATTGAGGAAAACATAAAAACTACAGGTAAAAGGGGGAGTCAATGTTATAGCCATTCAGTCACAATGAGCATCGAAAATAATAAAGGTGGAAAGTCTGTCCTAAGACTTGTGTCCATCTATACATTGAAAGAATTGATTTCCTTCTGTAGTCACTTCTGTTCATACCCATCATTAAAAAAATTTCTCTTCCTAATGCTCTTTCAGTGTAAGTGATGACAGCAGGTTAGGGAGAAATCCTGTTTCAGTGTAAATGTGGGTTAATTTTTCTTTTAAGTCAGACTTGAAAAATTGTGAACCTACCCTTTAATTGAGGTGTCACTGTGGCATCTCCAGACTGTGCTGCTATGCAGGCCGAACTATAGCGCAGTCACCAACCGTTTTCATAACACCAACACACAGCTGTGGCTTTGACCTCACACAGAGTCTCTGCCTCACTTCTCTCGCTCTGCCTTCGACTCTCACCTCACAGTTTGAAAACCTCTGTGCTAGAACGCAAGGGAGACAGGGAAGTTACTTTAACAGCTTCGAACAGATGAAGCCGTTTCTCCTTGTCACCCCTCATAAATCACATCAATAAGTGAGAGGTCCAAGTGAAGAGGGATTCTCACTTCAGATTCACTCAGATTAAACACAATTTTTAGACGCTAGATGATTTTTCTAAATTCCTACCTGGGCAATCATCTCACAACCCACTATCTTTATCTTCTCACTCCCCCCGGGGTTGAGTGACCCTTACCCCCCCCCCGGTTGGGAACTGCTTCAAAAGACATGCATAGCCTAAGAAATAACGTTAAATAAGTAGTTGAAGAAATGTCAAATCATTAGATCTGAATTAATTCTGAGATTTTCACTGAAAAAAGGTATTGCTGCCTTTTACCCTCATGTGGCCACTAGATGCCACTGTTTGTATACAAACGACAGTCTCCAGCTGGAATCACATAACCAGAGGCATAACTGGAATAAATGAAGCAACATGTGACATATATGATTTATGTGGGTTTTGTTTTTTTGGGGGGGAAAAAACTTGAATTTCCTAAAATGATACTGTAAAGAATTCAATCCATGTTCATATTTAAGTCTTTTTGTTCATTATGATTTGATAAAATTGGTTCTGTAGTTCTTCAAAAGGCCATGGAAGAGCTTTGTCTCATAGAAATATGAGATGGGAAGTCGTGTGGCCTGTTCTCCTGCGTCCATCCATTCCAACATCACACATAATAGTGTGATTTCCTGTTCTGAGTTTCGCAACATTATGAAATATGGTGTCCTGTTGGCAGAAAGCAGCATCCGGTTTTAATCCCCTCTCCACCTCGTCTGCTTCACATCTTAGCAGGTGAAAAATCTCGGCCCGGAGCCACCGGACACTTTATGAGCGATGGCAAAGATAAGCTGCCGGTTTTTTTGGCCGTGTCTGAACAAGGAAACAGACTGTATCTCTCTGTGCTCAGCAGTAGAGTCACATCAGCACGACAGCAGACGCCTTGAACCAGGCGAGGGTGGACTGTTGAAAATAATCTGGTCCATAGTTGTAGTTGTCATGTATGGTTAGCCTCCTCCTGAACAGTGATTTATTTTAGGCTTCCTCAGTTGTCCACTAAACATCCAGTCTGCTGCAGTCAGGCTGCTTTTTTCTTTTCATCACACAGATTTTGTGTCTGTGTGTATTCAGGGTGTTAACCCGGGTGTTTGTGCCTGTGTACACGTTCTTGTATTTCAGTCTAGACAGTGTGCATCAAACTGCCTTTACAGACACACACAGCATTGTTTAGCCTGGAGACAAATGACAGGCACTCTCAAGACAATAGCTGCAAATGAAAGCATCCAGGAACTCAACTGTGTTCACTCTGCTTTTCAAATTAAGTCCTTGATCCAGAAAGTAAAAGGGCGCCTTTATGAGCATTAAAAGATCTCATTATCATCACTGCTCTTTGATATTGTTTTTGTTGAAATTAATTATCTGATGATGGATTATGCAACGTCTTATCACCCAGGTAAGCGGTCCCATAATAGATGCAAATTGTTGGTCCTCTGGAGTAAAGGAACAAAGTACACAACCTTGAAGTCACATACAGGTTGGCTTAATCCAGCAGTCTAACTTCACCTGATAGGATCACCAGACACATGCACCTTGGGATTAGTTGTTTTTTTCCCCCCCAAAAGCTGGATTGAAAACGAGTGGCTGCAGCCATGAGAGTAAAGCCACCAATTGTCCTGTTTCTGTCGGTCCACTGGGAGCTGGTCTCTCTCTCTCTCTTTCTCTCTCTCTCTCTGCAGGGTCACCTCAGAGAGCTTTTGAAGCTGTGTTCGATTTGAAAAGCTAATTTGAAATAAAGAAATTCAAGTCTAAGGGCTAAAATAACATAAATCACCTGAAAGTTTAAGCATTCTCACCAACAAAATAAACCACGCGCTGCGAAAATTACTCAGCCAATTTTGACCTTAACACACTTGAAAAGCATTCCTGACAAAGAAATTGGACTTGGGTCAAAATGGACGACCTGCAGTAATAAGATGCCTATTCAAACAGAATTGAAATCCAGTGATGTCTTTGTCTTGGTTAAAGCCTGAGCACATGCAGCCTTGAGCTCCTCCTGAGAGAATCGAAAGAGAGCCACCTCCCTCTGCAATGTACACATAAAGAAAGTATATAAAGGCTAGTGTTTCAGTATAGCCACGATTAATGATTAAGATGACTGTGTGTTTATGTTTAGATGGCACTTGCAGCTTTACACCAATGTGTCAAACAAATCCACCATGTCTGTAATGACTTCTGATGTGTCTAAGGCCAGGCTATTACGCACCGTGCAAGGGATTTTGAAATGCTGGTGCAGATCCTGTTCTAAATGGGACCAGGTTCAGCACGGCGAGCATCTGGCCTCCTTTCTTCTCCTCTCCACTGCCTTAATTACACAACACAATGGCGATGAGATCTGCCTGTAATCTCAAAGCATAATAAGTCCCCAACCCCACCCCCACCCCCCATACCCTGCCTGCCACTAATTCAATATAAATGTAAATTACCTAGAGAAAAGAATAACCAAATCTCATTTTATTTACATGACTAATCACAATAAAGTCAGGCAGATGAAATATGAATGAAATATATGGTTGGTGTTTGATAGGAAGGAGGGGTCTGTATTGCCTTGGGGAGTCTTTGAACTTCTTGTTTTATATCATCTTTGTTGTTTCATGTTGGTTACATCAATATACCTTTTTGCACTTGTGCTCAACTTGCTGTAATAGATGTGTGCATCTCTTTTTTTCCCCCTGTCTGATTGTATTCACACTGCCAAGGGCATCACAAGGTAATATGTTTCCCTTTCAGCTTACTTTTTCTGTGCCACACATCTCATGTCAGAAAGCTGAAATTCACAGAAGCTACATAGAAAAAAAAAAGAAAGATTTAATGTTGGTTTTAACACCTCAGGCGATCAACCCAGACAGCAGGAAGACAGGCTTTAGTAGTGATTCATTCCCACTCTGCTCTGCTCTGCTCACACCCACAGACATCGCAGCCGAAGACCCCTTGGAGGAAGACTTTCGTCGCCGCAGACAGAACACACTTCCTGGCCTCAGCCTGCACCAGCACCAGCGCTACCTGAGAAACTCCGCCCAAAACCCCTCAGAGGAAGAGGAGGAGCACGGCCTACAGAGCCTGGGACTAACGAGAGGTCTGCCCAATCACCACTGCAGGGCTGATTAATTACCAGCACACAGCTCTCCTTTAAAGAGTAGAGTCTTAATAAGCGCAGCTAATTGTCTGCTTTTGTGTCTGATGGCTGCACAAAGGGTGATGACGAAGAGTGGCGGGTTTGATTGGCAGATGTAAACACCGAGGACAGAGGTGTTCATTAGGCAGCTCTGTTCTACATCGCAGTAACGAACAGAGGTCAAAGGTCACCCTCTGTTTTCCTTCACAGGGTCAGGAAGTCGCGCACAAAAGCTGTGCCAATATATGCTACACACAGTCGCTGAATGTTTTATAATAGCGGCTTCGTTAGTTAAGGAGGCAACCTTTAACTTCACTGTGCATGGTTCCTGCTGAGATGCAAACAAAGGCCCTAATTCTCTCTCTGAGATAATGACATAAACTGCTCAAATATGGGTCCTCAGAGAGTGTGTTTTCTAAGTAATGCTGCCAGCTGAAACTAAGCATTTTAAATGTGAGGAAAATTAGCACCACTTTCTAAGGAGGAGCTCTTTCTATAGTGGTTACAAGCTGTAACTCAAACCTTTATTAATCCTTAATGAATCATTTACTAATGCTTTATAGATATCTTGCAAATCATTTGTAAGAAAAAGTTTTTGGTTGCCAAGCTGCTGGTGTTTATCCGTGGTATCACACGCTTTAGCTCTTAAATTCACTAAGAAGAACTCTCGAATGGGCTGGTTGACCTCTAACCCTGTGGAAAAGGGCTGCAGTTCATCTACATCACAGTTAATTACTGAATTGATAACTTATTAAAATGGATGTATGGCACATTTGTCAGAATAATCAGGGCAGTTTGAACATGGTGAGGAAATACTTGATGTGAATAATTGCATTCAGGGTTTAGGATGGATCATATACCGTATAGAGAGAAAACTTAGGTTCACCTGGAAATATTCTTTTTTTAAATTGAGTTTAAATTGGTTTTTTTCTTTCTTTTTCTTTTTTTTCTTAAAGATAAGAGAGAAAATACTGACATCAAACTTGGAGAGGTTTGTGGTATACATTCAGTGCAATTTGTACAATAGACCAGGACAAAACAAGAAATATATTACTAACTAACTATTCTATACTTTTCGGCTTTTGTCATCTTTGGGGTAAACAGAGTAACTGTATACCTCAGTTCCAGTCTTTGTGTTAAGCTAGGCTAAATGGCTTTTGGCTGTAACATCGTATTTATTATACAAAGATGAAAGCAGTGTCATCTAACTCTCAGCCAGCAAATAAATTAGCATATTTCTTTAATGACTTTCTTACCAGAGAGATTTTTCACAACCTGGCAGCTCGTAAGTTGTTCTTATTAACAGCGTATAACTGTCCTATAGAGCAAGTGATTTATTAACATTAATAATGTCATTAGTTACAGCTTATAAACCCAAATAATTTAAATGTTTAATAGTAATGTTTGTTTGCTCTTTTATTTTGTAGGACACATGGACACGAAAAGGAAGAAACTGTGGCTAAAGGAGGGAGAGTCCAAAAAGAAAAGAGCTCCTCGACTCTTCCCACGATTGGGTGGGCTCGGTGCCTTTTTTTAAACACTCAGCCAAACACTTGGACACGCACACACACCTACATATTTGTTGGCAGAAGCGCCATCAATCATACGTGGCATTAGTTCATCTTTGCTATGTATCAGAGGCCCAACATCCCCCACTGTGCTGTGCTCTATCTCCTCTTGTCTATCAGCTGCAGTGCAGAGCATACCTCCTGCATGCTTCCATAGCCTGCAGAGACCTCACTTCAGTGTTTTGTGTTGTCTAAGGTATATTTTTAGTTGTTAAGCTTTTGCTATTGCTGTATTTATTGTGGGTGGGCCCTATGGATGTACAGTGAGCGTTCAGAACCTTAATTAATCTATTATGATTGGACTTTTCCACTTTTTACAGCATGTTTTTAGAGAGTGTTATTGTGTTTGAAAGGGTTCAAATGGAATGAGAATTACAGTAGCAGTCACAGTGTTGTGATAAGCATGAAAATTACTGGACTAATACTGTATAGAATGTGAGAATAAGTGAAGGTCAAGCTATTCAGTGAATCCTTTTTCATAGAGACAGATAGAGACAATAAAGACAAACAGAGAGAGGGATATCTGGGGAATTCAAGAATAAAACATTGAAGAGAGAGTTTTATTACACAAGGAGATGAACATGTTCTGCTCACTCCTGCGTCATACATGAAAAATGAATATCAACAATCTGGCAGTGACATTGTCCACTCTTTACCACTAGACCCACAGTGTGAAAAATAGCTTTTAACTCCTCTCAAAGTCATTATTTTCTTTTTTGTAAGATTCTTTGTACAGAATAGATTCAGTAACATATTAACCTTCCATAAGTGTTTCGTAAAAGATTATCTGAACAAAGTGACAGTTTCCCTTATTTGATTTGTCCTTGACAGGTTGTTCACATGATAACTGTAAGTGGAAATGTGGAAATGTCTGAGAAATGTTCATTTTTTATGGACTCTTACCAATAAATCCTTAAAGAAAAACATGTCCTCATGTGTAACTACTTTGTATTGTATCATCATATCATATCATTTCTTATCGCGTCATGTCATGTCTTGTCGTGTCGCATCGCATCGCATTGCATTGCATTGAATTATATCAAAATGCATCATTTCATATCATTGTGTCGTACCGTATTGTGTAGTATCCTAGTGTAGTGTGTCGTATCAGAAAATTTTATTGATCACCAGAAGAAAAATTTGTTTGGTAAACTTTATGGAAGCACAAAAAAAAAAAAAAACGACAACAAAACACTAAGATCACGAAACAACCCAAAAAAAAAAAACCAATGTAAATGTCATAGTATAGTAAGGCATAAAAATGTCAAAAAATGTCATACTTTAGTAAGGCACAAAAATGTCAAAAAAACGTCATAGTATAGTAAGGCATTAAATTGCCATACTATAGTAAAACATAAAAATGTCATACTATAGTAAGGCAAAAAAAATATCAAAAAAACGTCACACTATAGTATGGCATAAAAATGTCAAAAAACGTCATAGTATAGTAAGGCATAAAATCGCCATAGTATAGTAAGGCACAAAAATGTCAAAAAACGTCATAGTATAGTAAGGCACAAAAATGTCAAAAAACGTCATAGTATAGTGAAGCATTAAATTGCCATAGTATAGTAAAACATAAAAATGTCATACTATAGTAAGGCATAAAAATGTAAAAAAATTTCATATTATAGTAAGGCATAAAATGGCCATAGTATAGTAAGGCACAAAAATGTCAAAAAACGTCATAGTATAGTAAGGCACAAAAATGTCAAAAAACGTCATAGTATAGTGAAGCATTAAATTGCCATAGTATAGTAAAACATAAAAATGTCATACTATAGTAAGGCATAAAAATGTAAAAAAACGTCATATTATAGTAAGGCATAAAATGGCCATAGTATAGTAAGGCACAAAAATGTCAAAAAATGTCATACTATAGTAAGGCACAAAAATGTCAAAAAACGTCATAGTATAGTAAGGCATAAATTCGCCATAGTATAGTAAGGCATAAAAATGTCAAAAAATGTCATACTATAGTAAGGCACAAAAATGTCAAAAAACGTCATAGTATAGTAAGGCATAAAAATATCAAAAAACGTAGTAGCATAATATGGCAGAAAAATGTCAAAAAATGTCCTAGTATAGTGAGGCATAAAAATGGCGAAACGGTCATAGTATAGTAAGACATAAAAATATAAAAAAATGTCGTAGTATAATATGGCACAAAAATGTCAAAAAACGTCATAGTATAGTAAGGCATAAAAATGGCGAAAAGGTCATAGTATAGTAAGACATAAAAATATCAAAAAATGTCATACCATAGTATGGCACAAAAATGTCAAAAAACGTCATAGTATAGTAAGGCATAAAATCGCCATAGTATAGTAAGGCATAAAAATATCAAAAAAACGTCATAGCATAATATGGCACAAAAATGTCAAAAAACGTCATAGTATAGTAAGGCATAAAAATGGCGAAAAGGTCATAGTATAGTAAGACATAAAAATATCAAAAAAACGTCATAGCATAGTATATCACAAAAATGTCAAAAAATGTCATCGTATAGTAAGGCATTAAATTGCCATAGTATAGTAAAACATAAAAATTTCATACTATAGTAAGGCAAAAAAATATAAAAAAAACGTCATATTATAGTATGGCATAAAAATGTCAAAAAACGTCATAGTATAGTAAGGCCTAAAATCGCCATAGTATAGTAAGGCATAAAAATGTCAAAAAATGTCATGGCATAATATGGCACAAAAATGTCAAAAAAGGTCATAGTATAGTAAGGCATAAAAATGGCGAAAAAGTCATAGTACAGTAAGACATAAAAATATCAAAAAAACGTCATAGCATAGTATGGCACAAAAATGTCAAAAAATGTCATAGTATAGTAAGGCATTAAATTGCCATAGTATAGTAAAACATGAAAATGTCATACTATAGTAAGGCAAAAAATATCAAAAAAACGTCATAGTATAGTAAGGCATAAAAATGTAAAAAAATGTCATATTATAGTAAGGCATAAAATGGCCATAGTATAGTAAGGCACAAAAATGTCAAAAAACGTCATAGTATAGTAAGGCATTAAATTGCCATAGTATAGTAAAACATAAAAATGTCATACTATAGTAAGGCAAAAAAAAAAATCAAAAAAACGTCATATTATAGTATGGCATAAAAATGTCAAAAAACGTCATACTATAGTAAGGCACAAAAATGTCAAAAAACGTCATAGTATAGTGAAGCATTAAATTGCCATAGTATAGTAAAACATAAAAATGTCATACTATAGTAAGGCATAAAAATGTAAAAAAACGTCATATTATAGTAAGGCATAAAATGGCCATAGTATAGTAAGGCACAAAAATGTCAAAAAATGTCATACTATAGTAAGGCACAAAAATGTCAAAAAACGTCATAGTATAGTAAGGCATAAATTCGCCATAGTATAGTAAGGCATAAAAATGTCAAAAAATGTCATACTATAGTAAGGCACAAAAATGTCAAAAAACGTCATAGTATAGTAAGGCATAAAAATATCAAAAAACGTAGTAGCATAATATGGCAGAAAAATGTCAAAAAATGTCCTAGTATAGTGAGGCATAAAAATGGCGAAACGGTCATAGTATAGTAAGACATAAAAATATAAAAAAATGTCGTAGTATAATATGGCACAAAAATGTCAAAAAACGTCATAGTATAGTAAGGCATAAAAATGGCGAAAAGGTCATAGTATAGTAAGACATAAAAATATCAAAAAATGTCATACCATAGTATGGCACAAAAATGTCAAAAAACGTCATAGTATAGTAAGGCATAAAATCGCCATAGTATAGTAAGGCATAAAAATATCAAAAAACGTCATAGCATAATATGGCACAAAAATGTCAAAAAACGTCATAGTATAGTAAGGCATAAAAATGGCGAAAAGGTCATAGTATAGTAAGACATAAAAATATCAAAAAACGTCATAGCATAGTATATCACAAAAATGTCAAAAAATGTCATCGTATAGTAAGGCATTAAATTGCCATAGTATAGTAAAACATAAAAATTTCATACTATAGTAAGGCAAAAAAATATAAAAAAAACGTCATATTATAGTATGGCATAAAAATGTCAAAAAACGTCATAGTATAGTAAGGCCTAAAATCGCCATAGTATAGTAAGGCATAAAAATGTCAAAAAATGTCATGGCATAATATGGCACAAAAATGTCAAAAAAGGTCATAGTATAGTAAGGCATAAAAATGGCGAAAAAGTCATAGTACAGTAAGACATAAAAATATCAAAAAACGTCATAGCATAGTATGGCACAAAAATGTCAAAAAATGTCATAGTATAGTAAGGCATTAAATTGCCATAGTATAGTAAAACATGAAAATGTCATACTATAGTAAGGCAAAAAATATCAAAAAAACGTCATAGTATAGTAAGGCATAAAAATGTAAAAAAATGTCATATTATAGTAAGGCATAAAATGGCCATAGTATAGTAAGGCACAAAAATGTCAAAAAACGTCATAGTATAGTAAGGCATTAAATTGCCATAGTATAGTAAAACATAAAAATGTCATACTATAGTAAGGCAAAAAAAAAATCAAAAAAACGTCATATTATAGTATGGCATAAAAATGTCAAAAAACGTCATACTATAGTAAGGCACAAAAATGTCAAAAAACGTCATAGTATAGTGAAGCATTAAATTGCCATAGTATAGTAAAACATAAAAATGTCATACTATAGTAAGGCATAAAAATGTAAAAAAACGTCATATTATAGTAAGGCATAAAATGGCCATAGTATAGTAAGGCACAAAAATGTCAAAAAATGTCATACTATAGTAAGGCACAAAAATGTCAAAAAACGTCATAGTATAGTAAGGCATAAATTCGCCATAGTATAGTAAGGCATAAAAATGTCAAAAAATGTCATACTATAGTAAGGCACAAAAATGTCAAAAAACGTCATAGTATAGTAAGGCATAAAAATATCAAAAAACGTAGTAGCATAATATGGCAGAAAAATGTCAAAAAATGTCCTAGTATAGTGAGGCATAAAAATGGCGAAACGGTCATAGTATAGTAAGACATAAAAATATAAAAAAATGTCGTAGTATAATATGGCACAAAAATGTCAAAAAACGTCATAGTATAGTAAGGCATAAAAATGGCGAAAAGGTCATAGTATAGTAAGACATAAAAATATCAAAAAATGTCATACCATAGTATGGCACAAAAATGTCAAAAAACGTCATAGTATAGTAAGGCATAAAATCGCCATAGTATAGTAAGGCATAAAAATATCAAAAAACGTCATAGCATAATATGGCACAAAAATGTCAAAAAACGTCATAGTATAGTAAGGCATAAAAATGGCGAAAAGGTCATAGTATAGTAAGACATAAAAATATCAAAAAACGTCATAGCATAGTATATCACAAAAATGTCAAAAAATGTCATCGTATAGTAAGGCATTAAATTGCCATAGTATAGTAAAACATAAAAATGTCAAAAAATGTCATGGCATAATATGGCACAAAAATGTCAAAAAAGGTCATAGTATAGTAAGGCATAAAAATGGCGAAAAAGTCATAGTACAGTAAGACATAAAAATATCAAAAAACGTCATAGCATAGTATGGCACAAAAATGTCAAAAAATGTCATAGTATAGTAAGGCATTAAATTGCCATAGTATAGTAAAACATGAAAATGTCATACTATAGTAAGGCAAAAAATATCAAAAAAACGTCATAGTATAGTAAGGCATAAAAATGTAAAAAAATGTCATATTATAGTAAGGCATAAAATGGCCATAGTATAGTAAGGCACAAAAATGTCAAAAAACGTCATAGTATAGTAAGGCATTAAATTGCCATAGTATAGTAAAATATAAAAATGTCATACTATAGTAAGGCAAAAAAAAAATCAAAAAAACGTCATATTATAGTATGGCATAAAAATGTCAAAAAACGTCATACTATAGTAAGGCACAAAAATGTCAAAAAACGTCATAATATAGTAAGGCATAAAATGGCCATAGTATAGTAAGGCACAAAAATGTCAAAAAATGTCATACTATAGTAAGGCACAAAAATGTCAAAAAACGTCATAGTATATTAAGGCATAAAATTGCCATAGTATAGTAAGGCATAAAAATATCAAAAAACGTCATAGTATAGTAAGGCATAAAATCGTCATACTATAGTAAGGCACAAAAATGTCAAAAAACGTCATACTATAGTAAGGCACAAAAATGTCAAAAAACGTCATAGTATAGTAAGGCATTAAATTGCCATAGTATAGTAAAACATAAAAATGTCATACTATAGTAAGGCAAAAAAATATCAAAAAAACGTCATAGTATAGTAAGGCATAAAAATGTCAAAAAATGTCATACTATAGTAAGGCACAAAAATGTCAAAAAACGTCATAGTATAGTAAGGCATAAAAATGGCGGAAAGGTCATAGTATAGTAAGACATAAAAATATCAAAAAACGTCATAGCATAGTATATCACAAAAATGTCAAAAAACGTCATAGTATATTAAGGCATAAAATTGCCATAGTATAGTAAGGCATAAAAATATCAAAAAACGTCATAGTATAGTAAGGCATAAAATCGTCATACTATAGTAAGGCACAAAAATGTCAAAAAACGTCATACTATAGTAAGGCACAAAAATGTCAAAAAACGTCATAGTATAGTAAGGCATTAAATTGCCATAGTATAGTAAAACATAAAAATGTCATACTATAGTAAGGCAAAAAAATATCAAAAAAACGTCATAGTATAGTAAGGCATAAAAATGTCAAAAAATGTCATACTATAGTAAGGCACAAAAATGTCAAAAAACGTCATAGTATAGTAAGGCATAAAAATGGCGGAAAGGTCATAGTATAGTAAGACATAAAAATATCAAAAAACGTCATAGCATAGTATATCACAAAAATGTCAAAAAATGTCTTAGTATAGTAAGGCATTAAATTGCCATAGTATAGTAAAACATAAAAATTTCATACTATAGTAAGGCAAAAAAATATAAAAAAAACGTCATATTATAGTAAGGCATAAAAATGTCAAAAAACGTCATATTATAGT
This sequence comes from Seriola aureovittata, assembly GCF_021018895.1. Taxonomy (NCBI): domain Eukaryota; kingdom Metazoa; phylum Chordata; class Actinopteri; order Carangiformes; family Carangidae; genus Seriola; species Seriola aureovittata. The sequence continues at coordinate 15,937,054 of NC_079383.1, forward strand.
AAGGCATAAAAATGTCAAAAAACGTCATATTATAGTAAGGCACAAAAATGTCAAAAAACGTCATAGTATAGTAAGGCATAAATTCGCCATAGTATAGTAAGGCATAAAAATATCAAAAACCGTCGTAGCATAATATGGCACAAAAATGTCAAAAAATGTCCTAGTATAGTGAAGCATTAAATTGCCATAGTATAGTAAAACATAAAACTGTCATACTATAGTAAAGCAAAAAAAATATCAAAAAAACGTCATAGTATAGTAAGGCATATAAATGTCAAAAAACGTCATAGTATACTAAGGCATAAAATCGCCATAGAATAGTGAGGCATAAAAATGTCAAAAAATGTCATAGTATAGTAAGACATAAAATCGCCATAGTATAGTAAGGCATAAAAATGTCAATCTATAGTAAGGCACAAAAACGTCAATAAAGCGTCATAGTATAGTAAGGCATTAAATTGCCATAGTAAAGTAACATATAAAAATGTCATACTATAGTTAGGCACAAAATGTCAAAAAACGTGATAGTATAGTAAGGCATAAAGTCTCCATAGTATAGTAAGGCATAAAAATGTCAAAAAATGTAATAGTGTAGTAAAGCATAAAAATGTCAAAAAAGGTCATAGTATAGTAAGACATAAAAATATCATAAACGTCATATTATAGTATGGCATAAAAATGTCAAAAAACGTCATAGTATAGTAAGGCATAAAATTGCCATAGTATAGTTAGGCATAAAAATGTCAAAAAATGTCATACTATAGTAAGGCACAAAAATGTCAAAAAACGTCATAGTATAGTAAGGCATAAAATCGCCATAGTATCGTAAGGCATAAAAATATCAAAAAACGTCATAGCATAATATGGCACAAAAATGTCAAAAAACGTCATAGTATAGTAAGGCACAAAAATGGCGAAAAGGTCATAGTATAGTAAGACATAATAGTATGGCACAAAAATGTCAAAAAATGTCCTAGTATAGTGAGGCATTAAATTGCCATACTATAGTAAGGCACAAAAATGTCAAAAAACGTCATACTATAGTAAGGCACAAAAATGTAAAAAAACGTCATACCATATTAAAGCACAAAAATGTCAAAAAACGTCATAGTATAGTAAGGCATAAAATCGTCATAGTATAGTAAGACATAAAAATATCATAAACGTCATATTATAGTATGGCATAAAAATGTCAAAAAACGTCATAGTATAGTAAGGCATAAAATTGCCATAGTATAGTTAGGCATAAAAATGTCAAAAAATGTCATACTATAGTAAGGCACAAAAATGTCAAAAAACGTCATAGTACAGTAAGGCATAAAATCGCCATAGTATCGTAAGGCATAAAAATATCAAAAAACGTCATAGCATAATATGGCACAAAAATGTCAAAAAACGTCATAGTATAGTAAGGCATAAAAATGGCGAAAAGGTCATAGTATAGTAAGACATAAAAATATCAAAAAACGTCATAGCATAGTATGGCACAAAAATGTCAAAAAATGTCCTAGTATAGTGAGGCATTAAATTGCCATAGTATATTATGGCTTAAAAATGTCAAAAAACGTCATAGTATAGTATGGCATAAAATCGCCATACTATAGTAAGGCACAAAAATGTCAAAAAACGTCATACTATAGTAAGGCACAAAAATGTAAAAAAACGTCATACCATATTAAAGCACAAAAATGTCAAAAAACGTCATAGTATAGTAAGGCATAAAATCGCCATAGTATAGTAAGGCATAAAAATATCAAAAATCGCCATAGTATAGTAAGGCATAAAAATATCAAAAAACGTCATAGTGGAATATGGCACAAAAATGTCAAAAAACGTCATAGTATAGTAAGGCATAAAATCGTCATACTACAGTAAGGCATAAAAATGTCAAAAAATGTCATACTATAGTAAGGCACAAAAATGTCAAAAAACGTCATAGTATAGTGAGGCATTAAATTGCCATAGTATAGTAAAACATAAAACTGTCATACTATAGTAAGGCAAAAAAAATATCAAAAAAACGTCATAGTATACTAAGGCATAAAATCGCCATAGAATAGTGAGGCATAAAAATGTCAAAAAATGTCATAGTATAGTAAGACATAAAATCGCCATAGTATAGTAAGGCATAAAAATGTCAATCTATAGTAAGGCACAAAAATGTCAATAAAGCGTCATAGTATAGTAAGGCATTAAATTGCCATAGTATAGTAACATATAAAAATGTCATACTATAGTTAGGCACAAAATGTCAAAAAACGTGATAGTATAGTAAGGCATAAAGTGTCCATAGTATAGTAAGGCATAAAGTGTCCATAGTATAGTAAGGCATAAAAATGTCAAAAAATGTAATAGTGTAGTAAATCATAAAAATGTCAAAAAAGGTCATAGTATAGTAAGACATAAAAATATCATAAACGTCATATTATAGTATGGCATAAAAATGTCAAAAAACGTCATAGTATAGTAAGGCATAAAATTGCCATAGTATAGTTAGGCATAAAAATGTCAAAAAATGTCATACTATAGTAAGGCACAAAAATGTCAAAAAACGTCATAGTATAGTAAGGCATAAAATCGCCATAGTATCGTAAGGCATAAAAATATCAAAAAACGTCATAGCATAATATGGCACAAAAATGTCAAAAAACGTCATAGTATAGTAAGGCATAAAAATGGCGAAAAGGTCATAGTATAGTAAGACATAAAAATATCAAAAAACGTCATAGCATAGTATGGCACAAAAATGTCAAAAAATGTCCTAGTATAGTGAGGCATTAAATTGCCATAGTATATTATGGCTTAAAAATGTCAAAAAACGTCATAGTATAGTAAGGCATAAAATCGTCATACTATAGTAAGGCACAAAAATGTCAAAAAACGTCATACTATAGTAAGGCACAAAAATGTAAAAGAACGTCATACCATATTAACCCATAAAGACCCGGACCCATTTCTACCGCAAGGAAAATTATGGGGGGCATAAAACAGATTAAATAGAGCACATAGAACACATTTCTCAAAAAATTTTCAAAATTCTGCCACTAGGTGGCAAAGATCTCAAAAGTGACTTAGATGTCACTTCGGGCGTAAAATAGTTAAATTATATGTTACACCTTAATCTGAAATTTTTTTAAATAAATCAGCCTGAGAATGTATTTCTTTGTCTTTTTATTTGTATATCCTCAGATCAACATCCAACAACATAAATAACATCTTAATAATGAAAAAAAAAACTCTTTGTAGGTTTAGTCTAGGCATTTTCTCAGATCAACAACAAGAAAAGTACCATCTGAACAATGAAAAAAACATGATGCCTCATAGAGTAGGTTTAGCTGCTTATCTTAATAATTATGGAAGGAAATGATATCAATAACACTGTCCCTGCCTTCCACTTCACACCACTGATCACTATTGATCCTTTTCTACTCTCTAACAGGTTGTCAAAGCTCACCAGAATAATAACATTTGTAATTCCACAATGAATAACCTAAAAGCTCAACAACTTTTGTGGAATTTGTAACAGATTTGTTTCTGGACAAAGTAGAAATATAGGGATGAAGGCCAGAGCTTGAACTACTGGTGGATTACCTATTTAGCAGAGGGGTTTGGGTGTGTGCCTAGGCAAAATGGTATGTTTTGAAACAGTTTCTCTCTTCAGTGAAGCAGAGACGCACGTCACATTTCTCGCAGACGGTGGTGGTTGCATTGGTTTTGCAGATTTTGCAGCGGCCACGCTTGGCACATTTCACAGGCCAGTGTGCAACCTGGTCCAGACGAACATCATCAGGAACTCCGACACGGACTCTCTTGGGAGGTGCTGGTGGAGATGGGGTTTTGCTGTCGAGTGATGGGCGCCCCCTTTCTGCCTGGATGAGGATGAGGCTAGTTGCCACCTCTGCCTGGAATCTTCTTTGATTTAGTGGCCTCTGACCAAGCAGCTTGCAGTCACGGCGGTAGGTCAGCCACGCGTTGACCAGGGCTAGCATGATGCTGTGCCAGAACAGGTAGATGTACCACCTCCGTGACCTCATGTTGTATTTGTACCTGGCAATACATCCATCGATGAGGTCAACCCCCCCATGAAGGTGTTGTACTCTTTGACGATGTGTGGCCGGTTGACGTCAAGGAATGCTTTCTCTTGTTTGCTCCAGCGGTGAGCTTTGTCCTGTGGTTCCACTGCTGTGTGAGAGGAGATCAAGGTGACCGATCTGTTGTCATGCCACTTTACAATGGCCATGGATCCCTCTTTCTCCACCCTGGCATCGAAAGATCCTCTGCCTCTCTTGGCAAGACTCTTGTCATCCTCAAGCTGACATCCAGACAAGCGATTGCTGCGGAGTGTTCCTGTAATACATAAACAATAAGACAAAATGAGTGACAAAACTAGAAACAAAAACAAGAGAGGATACAGGAGAATAAGACAAAAGTGAGAATAGGACAATAGTGAAAGATGATAATTGTTTATGTTGTTAATACCTGTGTGTGTCAGTGTATGTCAGTGTGCATATGTGTGTCAGTATGTGTGTGTGTGTGTGTGTGTGTGTGTGTGTGTGTGTCTGTTACCTGTGTAGAAGATCTGCCGCTGAAGAAGCTCAAGCACCAGTGGTGCTGAAGAGAACAGGTTGTCAGCGAACACTTTGTAGTTCTGGCCTGGTGGAAGAGTTTCACACAGCTTGAGCACCACGTCTCCTCCCATGCCAAATGTGGTTCTTTTCCCAGTGCCACCTTCATACACCTGAAAATCACAGAGGATTCCTGTGGAAGTGCAACGGGCCCAGATCTTGAATCCCCAGGGGTGGGGCTTGCTCTTGACATACTGCCTTATTGGGCTGCGCGTTCCTCTGAAAGACACCATTTGCTCATCGATAGAGTTGTACTCTTCTGGGGTGATCTCAAGACATTGTTTGCGGAACATATCAAGCCATGGACGGATCTTCCAGCATTTGTCCCCTTCTTGCCTGTTTGATGAATCCGTATTGTCAGCGAAGTGGAGAGATGCGAGGAGGGTCTGAAAACGGTTGCGTGACATGTTATCAGCTACCATGGCACACCTTGTGTTGTTTTCCCAGTAGGTACGGTTTCCTGGAAGCTGGCAAAGACCCATGCGCAGGTACATGCCAATTAGGATTTCCAGCTCCTTGACTGTGGTGTTCACATTCTTGAGCGTGTCAGTGGTTTGGACACTGTACAGATTGGTTTGCTCCATCAATGACTCTATCATCTCTTCTGTAATGAACCTCCTGAAGTACTGCAGGGGAGTGGGAAGCTCGTCTGGAGGTGTGACACTCTCTCCTTTGAACGTGCAGTCAGGGGCTTCAAAAGGTTTCTTTCTCCAAGAGAACTTATTTTCTTGGCCAGTAAGATGTTTCTTGGTTGAGGTACTTGGTTGAGGTACTTCTCTTGGTTGAGACACTTCCCCTTCTGGTTGAGGTATTTCCTCTTCTGACTCACATTCAGACTCACTTGACTCCTGATTCAAGGGAGTGTAATCTGGATCTTCGACAGGATCGTCTTCATCTGAGCTGGTACCACCAAATCCCTCAATCTCACTTTCATCTCCATTCTGAATCATGTCCAGAATGAACTGGCTATGCTTATCCCAATCCCATCTCTTTTCCCTGTTCATCTAGAGAGAAAAAATGGTAAATATTCATGCCTTGCCTGATGTCATGATGTAGTCCCAGACCTGCCATTTTAGTAGCTAGCTACTTGGTGCCCAACAGGTCTTATTGCAACCCATGAATAAAATTATATAACTGATATTGGTTCAATTAAGCTAGAATAAACAATATATAACTAAATATAATTGAATCAGCCAAGTAAACTGATCAGATCATGATTAGTTTTCTTATTGTGACACATAAGTCACAACAATTTTTTTCAATCGTTTTTAGGCTAATTGCCCGATGTGACATTTGTGTCACACCAATATTTACTTGATCGTTTTATACAAAGTTCTTCAAGAAATGTGTAAACAATAGTTTATTTTTAACAAACAGCATGATATTTAAACATTGCAATTCTTGAATTGGATAAATCTTACCTTTTAGCCTCTGAAAGAGCAGCTTCAAATTAGCTAGGTAGCTGGTTTTTCCAAATGCAACTTTCAGTCAAGTTCAGTCGGTTGGTATGGAAACACATGATCACCCCACTGGTCACATGACCCATCATAAATGCGCTATAGGTGTTACTCTGGGACTTCATGAGTGAAAAATCAAGGATTAACTTAACATGGAACCATCCTGAGCATTAATAGGGCGTGAGACAACCGTGTCACCGTGGGTCCTTATGGGTTAAAGCACAAAAATGTCAAAAAACGTCATAGTATAGTAAGGCATAAAATCGCCATAGTATAGTAAGGCATAAAAATGTCAAAAATCGCCATAGTATAGTAAGGCATAAAATCGCCATAGTATAGTAAGGCATAAAAATATCAAAAAACGTCATAGTGGAATATGGCACAAAAATGTCAAAAAACGTCATAGTATAGTAAGGCATAAAATCGTCATACTACAGTAAGGCACAAAAATGTCAAAAAACGTCATACTATAGTAAGGCACAAAAATGTCAAAAAACGTCATAGTATAGTAAGGCATAAAATCGCCATAGTATAGTAAGGCATAAAAATGTCAAAAAATGTCATACTATAGTAAGGCACAAAAATGTCAAAAAACGTCATAGTATAGTGAGGCATTAAATTGCCATAGTATAGTAAAACGTAAAACTGTCATACTATAGTAAGGCAAAAAATATATAAAAAAAACGTCATAGTATACTAAGGCATAAAATCGCCATAGAATAGTGAGTCATAAAAATTTCAAAAAACGTCATAGTATAGTAAGGCATAATTTCGCCATAGTATAGTAAGGCAAACAAATGTCAAAAGTAGTCATAGTATACTAAGGCATAAAAATGGCAAAAAAGGTCATAGTACAGTAAGACATTAAAATGTCATACTATAGTGAGGCACAAAAATGTCAAAAAATGTCCTAGTATATTAAGGCATAAAATTGCCATAGTATAGTATGGCACAAAAAATGTAAAAAAAACGTAATAGTATAGTAAGGCATAAAAATGTAAAAAAAAGGTCATAGCATTGTATGGCACAAAAATGTCCTAGTATTGTAAGGCATTAAATTGCCATAGTATAGTTAAACATAAAAATGTCATAGTATAGTAAGGCAAAAAAATACAAAAAAAACATTATAGTATAGTAAGACATAAAAATGTCAAAAAATGTCATAGTGTAGTAAGGCATGAATTTGCCATAGTATAGTTAGACATAAAAATGTCATACTACAGTAAGGCAAAAAAATATAAAAAAAACGTCATAGTATAGCAAGGTATAAAAAAGTCAAAAAATGTCATAGTATACTAAGGCATAAAATCGCCATAGTATAGTGAGGCATAAAGATATCAAAAAACGTCATAGTGTATTAAAGCATTAAAATGTGAAAAAATGTCATAGTATACTAAGGCATAAAATTGCCATAGTATAGTAAGGCATAAAAATGGCAAAAAAGGTCATAGTATAGTAAGGCAAACAAATGTCAAAAATAGTCATAGTATAGTAAGGCATAAAAATGGCAAAAAAGGTCATAGTATAGTAAGGCAAACAAATGTCAAAAATAGTCATAGTATACTAAGGCATAAAAATGTCCAGTGTTAGAAGAATCATCACTCAGTCAGTCAGTCAGTCAGTCAGGGACCTTCGCAATTATAGGGTTGGCCCCACTGTTGCAGTCCAGCCAAACATGTTGATTAGACCAGCTTTTATCAAATTGCTCCTTAACCACAGTATCAATAGCATCAATATCTTTAGCAAGGCATAAAAATGTCAAAAAATGTCATAGTATACTAAGGCATAAAAATGTCAAAAAACGTCATAGTATAGTAAAGCATAAAAATGTCAAAAAATGTCATAGTATAGTAAAGCATAAAAATGTCAAAAAATGTCATAGTATAGTAAAGCATAAAAATGTCAAAAAAGGTCATAGTACAGTAAGACATTAAAATGTCATACTATAGTGAGGCACAATAATGTCAAAAAACGTCATAGTATAGTAAAGCATAAAAATGTCAAAAAATGTCATAGTATAGTAAGGCATAAAATCGCCATACTATAGTAAGGCATAAAAATGGCAAAAAAGGTCATAGTATAGTAAGGAATCAAATTGCCATAGTATAGTAAGGCATATAAATGTCAAAAAATGTCATAGTACACTAAGGCATAAAAACGTCTTAAAAATGTATAGTCAGGCATAAAAAACATCATAGTATAGTAAGACACAAAACTTCATAAAAACATCATAGAATAATTAAAAAAATGTCATAGTTTAGTGTGTCATAATAACATCACAGTACAGTATGTAAAAAATGTCATAGCATAGAAAGGCATAAAAATGTCATACTATAGTCAGTTATCAAAATGTCACAGTCACAGTAAATCATCAAAATATCTGTTATGTGCTGTTGTGTTGTCGTCTATGTGTGCTCCCCTCTGCCACTCAGCACACCCTCCACTGGCTTTTCTGGAGAATTAATGTTATGTTTTAGTCAGAATTGATGTTTCACCCCAGAGCGGAGACAGAACACAAAACACACCAGCAATAACAGTGCAATAGAGTTTATTTGGGAAAAGGCAATAGTGATGGTGAATGCAGAGGGGGAGTGGGTGTGGGGAATCCAGGTGTCTGCTGAGTACACAAGGCAGGAGTAAGGAGGACACTGGAGACCAGAGGCAGGTGAGTGAACACACTCTGGAAACACTAAGGACGAGTGGAGACCAAAGGCAGGTGCTGGTGTGGCTTGGTGACAGTAGAGTATGGCAGGATCAACAGCATAAAATCAGGAAGTCTTCTGGATCACAGGAAAACATATACAGGCAAAAACCAGGGAGATCACAGAAACACTAGATAACACTGTAGTCACACAAACTAATCAGAGCGGCTGAAAGAGTACCTACCACTGTGAAGAGCAGAACAATCTGGCCATTCGACAGTTGACAAGCTGTATGACATTTCTCCCAAAGATAGCTGCTCAGAGCTTTAGTGTTGAAGCCTAGCAATTTGTGGTTGCTGTTAATTTGGATCATCTTGGTTTTGGTGCAGTTTTAGTTTCCTAATGAGTTTTGCATTGTCAGCTTTTCGTTATAGTTTTTACTTATTTAGGAATAATATCTTTTTGCTGAATCTGTTGTATAGTAAGGCATAAAAAGCGTCATAGTATAGTAAGGCATAAAAAGCATCAAAGTATAGTAAGGCATAAAAAACGTCACAGTATAGTAAAGCATAAAAACATCATAAAACTTTCATACTATATTAAGGCATAAAATCATCATAGTATAGTAAGTCATAAAAACATCATGTTATAGTAAAGCATAAAAATGTCATAAAAAAATCATATTATAGTAAGGCATAAAAACATCATAGTATATAGTAAGGCATAAAAACACCATAAAAACATCTTAGTATAGTAAGGCATAAAAATATTATAGTATAGTAAGGCATAAAACTGTCCAGTGTTAGAAGAATCATCACTCAGTCAGTCAGTCAGTCAGTCAGTCAGGGACCTTCGCAATTATAGGGTTGGCCCCGCTGTTGCAGTCCAGCCAAACATGTTGATTAGACCAGCTTTTATCAAATTGCTCCTTAACCACAGTATCAATAGCATCAATATCTTTAAACAAATGTAAAAAAACAAAACAAAGAAAAAAACAAAAAAACAAAAACACACAAGCGTCACTGCTAACTCTTCATCAACATAATTTCTTCTTTGTTACATTGCCAAGTCACCTGAGCTGCCGTGTCTCCTCCTTACTGTATGTGCTTCTTACCAGCTGCTCTCCTATAACCACAGTAATTTTAACAGAGGCAGGGACAAAACACCCTGGATTTCCCTGTCACATGGGCAGAGATGTGGAAAGAGCAGCATTCTCAGATTATTTTGAATCAGCCTGCAGTGTTTTGTATTATTCATGTGGCAGAAAGCATGCACATGACCCAGCAACTCATTTGGCCCTTGTTCCCATGCAGCCAGTAGTCTCTAAGGGTTTAATTAAACAGTGTCAAGGCAGTGGCCCATCTCCCTCCATTGCCTTACTTTTTACAGGGCTCATCCTCCCAAAGTCATTACAAAACTGTTTCTGACTGGGTAAAAAAAACGGTGAAATGCTCCTATTGACTTCCACTCTGAGGACATCTACCTCCTGAGGAGCGAAAAGCAGAGCAACAGCTCACTGTCAAACTCCCTGTCAGCCACTGTCTGCCTCCTTTAAAAGAAAAATCACCCACTTTCACCCGAATGAAGTGGAGCGCCTATTGACACCCATCACCACACGGAGAGAAATGATGTTCAATGTGAGTATCTACACTCAATACACTAGACTGTGAGTAGAAAGAAAGGCATAGACCTGTTTGACTGGAAGGACTGAAAGGATAGATAGATAGATAGATAGATAGATAGATAGATAGATAGATAGATAGATAGATAGATAGATAGATAGATAGATAGATAGATAGATAGATAGATAGATAGATAGGAAATGTTACATTCAGCCCTCCTCTCCACCCCAATAATTTACATACAGTCCCTTAACTTCACCAGATACATAGATGCAAACAGTAGATATAATTGCACAAAACCAATGTACTGAACAAATCTTAAAATAGGATCTGTAACATTAGATAACTACACTATATGTATACATAATTAAAATTCTAAACAATAAACATGCAAAAATGCAATAAACAAACCAGTGTTCCAAAACATGATTAAAAAGATCAAATATTTCTTATGTGTACACATAAAAAACAACAATAAAAATGCACCAAATAAGCACTGCAGACTATGTTGAGGCAACTGTTTGATTATAACAAAAACTTTCTCATCTGTCACAAGTTGCATCATACATGTTTTATTCATATCACGCAAAAAGCATAGAAGTGGGTATTGTTCTGCCAGATCAGCATGAATGGCCTCTTTAATGTTATTATAATTAAAAAGTGCTGCAGCCGTTCAAACAGGAGGTCACGACTGCAACAGTTGTATAGTCCTGTTGAAATTAATAAACGTAATTGTTTATAACTACCCGTGATTGGATTAAATCAACATGAAACAGAACAAGCGCTGAAACACAGATGTTTTTTTTTACCAGCAGCGGTACCTAATTGGTTTGGTGCAGAAATTGCCCATAAATCCCTTGTATTTCAAACAAGCTTTGAACACTCGTCGCTGCGGAGACAATTTGTTACTCATCCCCTCGTCAAAGGGCTTTTGTTGTGCTCAAGGACTTAAGACTTTCAGCGAATTTGAAAAAAAACACACACTAGGGTCAAAGAGAGTTGATGCAAGAAGATTTTTTTTTTCAAAACAATTTTACAGAATGATTTGGCTACCAAATGGCATTTAAAGAAAGTAGAAACAGGACATCCAAAGTGAAATAAAAAGCCTCCTAGGCGCGCTTTACTGTCAGACAGGGATTTGGGTGGAGTTAAATTGGAGTGAGATTTCTTCTAGGGGTGCACTCAGAAGATTAGGAGAGAGGAAACACTGTCACAAGTGTCCTTTGAGTAAACTGGCAAAGGGAGCAGAGAGATTCACACCTCCACCTACAGTTCAATAAAGGCTTTCCACACAATGGTACAGCATGAAATGGTTTCTCTAAATGTCAAATTAAAAACTGTGCAACATAATTTAACATAAATGTGTAGACATTAGGTCTGTTTATTTTTTCTTTGGAGTTTATTTTGGCAAGTAGCTTGTTCTTGACTCTCATCCAACTGAAACATAATAAAATTCTTCAGTGATTGATTCTTCATGCCTTGTTTGTGTATTTGCATGTGCTGCTTATTATTGCATTAGAGGTATTAATGCTGCTTTGTCTTGGGAATGGAGAAAGGATTTATGTGAGTTGAAACAAAAGCCTGAAGTTTTGTGTTTGTGTACTAGTTGGATCATGGGCACAATAACTACAGATCCAGTGTGGCACATGGCAGTTAAAAAAGACAGTTGTCATAACTGCAGGGCCCCAAACAAAAAGCCAGTAGGAACTCTGACCGTGACACTGGAGTAAATAATGTTCTTGTTGGAATCAGGTGGCTGTTTTCTGGCAGGGATAGAAATCTGTCTGGACAGTCTGAGTGTCACTTAATCCCAGGATAGAGGAGCTCAGTGTGGAGCAGGATGTATAGTGTGTACTGTAAATGGATCAAAGCTTGGTGGAGACAGAGAAAAGAGACTTTGGATACACTCGTACTCTCTAAAAGCAGGATTCACAGCCACAATATCTGTTCAGAGAGGGCCAATGATCGATGGACAATGATTAAACGACCCACTGGTATGTAAAGTATTTAAAAGTTAAAAGTGTCAACCTGTTAGTAGCGCGAAAGGAAAAGTTAGAGGATCACCAAAGTCATTCGGATACATCGCCTGAGGGCCATGAGTGTCTGTTTTGTGCCAATCTATTGAGTAGATGTCAAAATATTCGATGAATAAGAGAAAACTCTGATCTTCTTGTAGCACTAGATTAAAAGTCAGGTGATCATCAACATCGTTAGGATTAATCCTCTGTGGATCATGAATGTCTGTGCAAAATTTAATGGCAATCCCTCCAGTAGCTGAGATAGTTAGTATAGGAATGGCAAAAAATTCAGTAAATACAATTTTTACTCACTGATAGCGTTTGTATTCCTTACACAGCAGCTCTTTCAGCTTTCAGATTGTGTTTTTTTGAATTGTATTCTGTGTTTCTTTTTCTTTCAGTTTGTCTCGAATGTATCTACCTTCCCTTTTCCCTCGAGGCTCCGTGATAGCATCTGTTTGGTGATGACATTGTTAGGTCTTTTCCTCCTATGTGACCCCCCCCCCCCACCCCAGTCATCTCTACCTCGTCGTCTTCTTTAGCTCCACGTCTATCAGCTCTTGTTTGATGGATTTCCAGAAACATTTCACTCAAGGCTATCAGCAGAGAAGTGCAGCAGCTTAAAATGAAATTCTACAGCTGAAGGTACGAGAAAAGCCATTGAAAAAGGAAATATAGTCAAAATCTTATCTGAAATGCAGCTTGTGTGGCTTTTACTTTCATGCCAGGAAAGAGAGGAAGCCACTTTTCTCAAATTGTGATTGTTATTTTGGAATGAAATGATGGGGGACCGGGGATGATTTACAGGTAAAACAACAGTCAGCTGATTTAGGCGAGCCCTCAATCCCAAAAAGAGCAGGTTCAAACTGTGAGAGCAATAATCTTACCTCAGTGACAAACTCGGGCCACTCCTGTTGTGTGCAATCAGCCTACAAGAAAATATACAGGCAGTGAAATGAAGAAATGAAAGGAAAACTAGTTGCAAACTAGTTTTTGTTGCCTTTGAAACAAGCTCCAAATGTATACACATATCACACATATATATGTTGAAGATCTCATTACACTTATTGTGCTGTAAAAATTTAAACCTCTTTTCAGGAAGTATTCATAGTTTTGGCTCCTACTGTAGTTCACATAATAAACTGGGAATATGTTCAACCTCACACATAATAGACAAAGATGTAAAGGAGCGTTCAATCTCTGAAACAGTTAACTTAAACAGTAGTTAATCTGTTGAATCTCAAAACTGAGAGGAAATTTCAGTCAACATGAGGCTTCACATGCTCGAACATGTATCCAAAATGAGAAAAGTCCCTATTTTGGAAACAGTGACACTATACAAATTGTACAAATGGTGTTATTACTGTCCACATTAAAAAGAAAATATTGCCCCTCCCCCCCTTAAATTTGAGGCATGTTACTGTATTAAAATAAAAAGGTTTAAAAGCCTTTATCATTGTGGATATATGGTTAAAAACAAAACACGTACCCTCCTCATGGTCAAACAATCACACACACACACAGGTAAGTGAATACTGTAGGGACAGGCTTCAGTCATGCATAAGAAAATTTGTACAGTAATGTCTGGCTCCCTCATTACACCTGTAACCATGCTATGATTGAACACTGTCAAAGATAGGAGATCCATCGCTATGTCTGCTATAGCTACAGGCAACTGTTTTTCATTGGAACTACTTTCTACCAAAGAAATAGTTCCTATGAAAACTGTCGACAACGGGTCCTGTGGATTATCCAGAGTAACAGGGACATTGTTTTTAGAAAGAGATGTTGCTGTTGATTTTTATAAAATGTAATCTATTGTTCCTGTGAGCGCCACAAATAACATACCATTCACCTCCATTATACTGGTGTGAAGAAAGAAGAGACACATACCTCAAATCCTCGGCACATAAAACCAAAACTATCATGCAAGGCTAAACACCACTACTAATAAGTGATAAAATATGTCTTTTGTAACTTGGATGACCTGACCCTGTAAAGGACTAAGGCTGGTGATGTTCTATATTTTTATTGCAGAAAAGACCAAACCAGGCGTCAGCCCATCTCTCCGTGCTTTCTGAGCCACAAGCTCCTTCGTTCCTACTGAAGACGTGAAATAGGCTAAGTAATTTCTTGACAGATTTTCAGGTGCGGATTAATACTCATTTACCAATCCAGTTTGAAACTATGGCAGCAGAAGGGTGCACGTGGGATTGACTCAAAATAACTACAGTGCCCATGTTTATCCTAATGAGGGCACCCAGTGGAACAGTGTGTCTCCTTTATGTTTTTTAAATAGTTTTTGGACGACAGTGGAGCTTTGAATAGGAATAAGATGTATCAGGCTTTGGCTGTACAGGCAATACTTGTTAGTAGCATCAATCCGTTGTTGGTTTTCCTGTTGACAATAGGAATAAAATAGAAAATTATCATCCTTATCCTTAGCGAATATTTAAGCTAAGTTACAGTACTTTTACTTGAATAGAACAAATAATATCCACTACCTCTTTCCAACCCTGATCATGATTTCAAAAGAAGCTGCTTGCATCTGATGAAAGCACTTTGTTGGTACTTGTATCAAAATGAGTCATCTTAATGGGTTAACAGTACTTTGAATATTTAACCAATTTCATGTTTGGGCAGATAGCTCTGTTTCTGAAAATGCTCCCAGGAAGCTTGCGGTTGCCAAAAGCCCTTAAAAGAAATCATCATAAAAGTGTTAACTGTTCAAGTATATAAAGCTATTGCTCAGTGGCATTCATCTGGAATTATGTGTAACCCTTTAGTTCTCTCTGCCAGGCCAGAATGACATGTAAAACAATCCTGGATGGACGCTGTGGGCATTTTGTGTGTAGTGTTCCTCATTTTTCTGGTTGTGCAGGGAGATGGGATCCCTGCCTCTGGAAACTGCACAGCAGAAAGAGCAAGATTACTTAAAAGTAGATGGAAAGACATCAGTGTGATGTATTACCACAGTGAATATTATCACACCATTTGGACCAGCACAGAGCATATCCCTTTGAAGTGAAGATCAGGCCTATCTGACATCACATGACGGTCATAGCGCCCTTTGAATGATGATGTATGATTACCGAGAAGCAGGTGAACAAACATCCCACACTTCTGGATCATTTACATGTGAGAGGAGTATGCTGTAAATCAACACTATCATCATTATGCTTTATGTAGGGTCCTGATGAAGTACAAAAGTACAGGAAGTCTTTCTAAAGAAAAAGTGAGAGATTCAGTAAAAAAAAATGCATTTACCATCTGTGGTTAAATTCAAATAAAACGTAGGACGAAATTGATTCTAATGAAATTTTCAAAGCAAAGAAAATTATCAATCTAATGACTTTTTCCGGGTAATCTGAGGCTATATCGACCATAAACAGGCAGTGTAAAATAAGAAATTTTTACATGCCTACATGAGTCAGTTTATGCCCATATTACCCACAACATAGCTAATGTGTGCATACATTCAAGAGCTGGATGAAATACGAGGAACACCTTTCAATATAATGCAAACCAACACAACACTAGCACAGACTGCAGCCTCAGACGTTCACATGGAAACAAATCAATACTTAAGTTGCAGCCAATCAACTGTAGTACTTATTGCAGCCTCTGAAGATGCTGTCATTGTGCCCAAGTTTTGTTTGTGATATGGTAATGACAAACTGTGCAGCTATAAACAAGCATGGAGAAAAATTAACCCAATTAACGGCAACATTTTCCCTCTTTATCCCATTATTTTCCTTGCAATGTTTATTAAAATATTAAGTGCGAGCAACTGTGTATTACTATTGAGTGTATAGCAACTAAAGAATAACTATGTTTTTTTATGTTATTTTACTTAACTGAAACCACAATCTTTCCCTAACCTTAGTGCAGAAACACATCAACCATGTCTATTAAAAAGCAGAAATAATTACAGTCTTAAAAAATACACAGAAG
Source organism: Seriola aureovittata (assembly GCF_021018895.1). Classification (NCBI taxonomy): domain Eukaryota; kingdom Metazoa; phylum Chordata; class Actinopteri; order Carangiformes; family Carangidae; genus Seriola; species Seriola aureovittata. Next base: position 15,953,372 of record NC_079383.1, read on the forward strand.
ATACAAATGAATATCAAATTTACACACAAATACATGTAAGAATGGATTAAGACTGGTTAATCTGCAGAGTTCAGAGCCCTCAACACACCCCAGTCTGGCCAAAAGCAAGAGGGAAACACATCATCACGCTTTCTGCATGTCCTCCCCTCTTTATTGGCTAAATTTTGATCAGGCATCAAAGTTTCTGATAGGCTGCCGTTGCGACAGAGAGTTGTTGCTGTTGCTAGGATCCTGTTGCTAGGACGGTTGCCATCTCAGAGGCTCAGCAGGAAACATGTAATGAATCATGGATGGTTGATTTTTCTCTAAGCACCCTAATCTGTGATGCAGATGAGCCCAAAGCTCGCCTACCCTGTCTCCACCCTCCTCCTCCCAAATGCATTACCACCCACACCCCCCACCTCTGGATGGGTTCATTAAAAAAAAAAAAAAAAAAAAAATTCAAGTTTGGAATCGAAGGGCTGGCATTTCAAATGATCCTGAGGTTGCTATAGAGCGGGGGGATACTGATTCTCATGCAAAAACAGAAAGGTCAAAGGTCATTATCAGTTATTTGTTGAAGGAGAGCCAGAAGGGAGAGCGGCGACGACACCTTCTGACCCCTGAGATTATTCTTAATGGTGTGACTTCTGAGGTTCGGACGGGCTCACACCATCTGAAAGGCCGTGTAGGACAAACTACAGCTGATATTTAAACTTAAATTCACAGAATGCTCCTTTAGCACATTTGAAATAAACTTAATCATTTTAACTGCGGTGAGAAAATAAGAGAAGTGAAGCTAATAGCTGTCAGTGCAACTGCAGACTACATAGAAAACTGTTAATTTAATTTTCTGCTGCTCACATAAGCATTTAACTGTGGAGACTTTTCACACAACTGTTATTATTCTACATGCTACAGTATGTTTTGCTCTTGAAACTCATGAAAAAGCCTCATTAGGATTCACAAAAGGTCATCCATCCTGGTGCAAATGTGCCGCCGTGACTTAACAATCGCTGTGGGCATTTTTAATATCATGCTATTATACTGTGCAGAGGGTACACAGGCCTGTGTTTAGTGGAGAACACGGGGAGGGCAATTCAACCCCCAATTGAACCACAGTGTGCATGACTTATTTATTCCTGTCCTGTAAAAAAGGGTGCAGCTGCTTTGTATAAAGTGGCAAACAGTTAAACTATTCATAGGAAACACTTCTTGTATAGACGCTGAACATTATCCACAGAGGGTAAGACAGTGTAAAAAGTGGTAATTACAACAGATGACAGACAATATGGGCCTGCTGCTTTAATGGCACACAGCGGAAATACTGAAATGAGCAGCTACAGTGACTCTGCTGTATGTAAACATCTTGTGTTGTTCACCACTGTGGGTTTTCCTTGTACTGGAGCAATATTTTCTTTAATGTAATTATACGTTATATTTCAGGCTCGGCTCATCATCCTGCATCCTGCGGCTCTGCTATTAGATTTGAGTGCTTTTGTGATTTTTTTTTTGCTGATTATTTCACATTTTTGTCAGCTATTTGTCTGTCATTTGTAATTTTTTTTCAAGGCATTGTGTTCTTTTAGACAGACATCCATAATCTCAGTGGGGCGTCCTGGTCAAAGAATGAATTTCACAATACAAAAAAATATCACACATCTCTATATTTTCCATCCATGGCCCTTTAATTAACCCCTTCCCTTCATGCAAAAGTGCATCCTTTGACAGTCTTGCTCTCCAGACTCAGTTTTCCTACCCTTTGCCCTCGTCTTTCCTCTCAGCAACTCACTAAACGGATCCTTTAGAATCTAGTTGTATACGTGATGCTAATACCTTCTGACACATTTGTTCACCGTCTCTTTATCATTAATAATTATGCAAAAGAGGCGCGTTCTCAGCCGAGCAAAAGAAAGCAATCTTAGTATGCAAATGGTTAAGGTCCCTGCGGAGTGCGGCGATTAGATGTGTGTTGATAAACTCACTTATGATGAGTGACAGTGAGCGGGACTGAAGTTGCGCTGGTCACTACTGCCACAGACAATGATGAAAACATTGCCGCCAAATGCCAGGGTATCCCCAGAAGCATGATGGGACAGGGATGAAACGGTGTAAAATGTCATTGTGGTTGCTGTGCGCCCACTAATAACCAGAGAGAAGGAAGCAAGGGGGGTAATGAGAAGAGATTTGCTTCTTGATTGAAGGCTTTTCCTTTTTCTGCTCAGCCAGATGTTGGCCCTCGCTGCGACTTTTCACCTTAGCTGCCAACATCCCAGAATCATGACTGGACCATAAATCCATCACCTGATTCACCTGGAATGGGTTGTAACAGTGATTCATAAATCCCTCAATAAGTTAATGAGTTCTACAAGTTCTTAAGAAACACTATCTTGTTTTAAATGGATTGACCAAATTGGGTTGCAACATTGGAAATGTCTAAGCTAGTAAAGACTTAGGTAATATGTAAATCTGTTGCTGGAAACATCTGTAGTGATGCACAAAAAAAGCAGCTGACTAATTGAGAAATCAGTTTAACATGCATCTCTAGCATATATTTAACTTAATTGCCAATCCTCTGTAAATGCATGTGACTTTGCTGTATTCATATATGAAACCATAGAGACGTGTGTGTTTCTGAAATAGCAGTATTTACATGAGGGAGAGAGATTAAGCTAATGTAGGTTAACCAACATTTTTAGTATTTCAGTCTAATTTTATTAGTGTAATATTATGGTATTTCAGTTATATTATGCTTTTTATGAAATGTAATTTATAGCATTTTGATAAAGTGTCAGGTCAGATACTCTAGAGTACCTCTAAATGTTATATTAGCAACAGGTTATATTAGCATCAGTGAACTCGATAGTTCAGTTAGGTTACGGTTACAATTCCCAGTTTCTGAGTATAAGTTTGTTGTAGTAACTCTACGTAGTGACTTGTTGGTGCGGTGAAACCCATTTTGATTAAATCTGTACTCAGAAATTTACTTTATAACTAAGTTTGAACTTAGGAAAAGCAGCTGGTGCAGTCGGCTATTGTGGATAAATTTCTTTTCTCAGGAATCAAGGAAAAGCAAAACAAATGTTACTTGAGAAGCAAAATTGGGCACATGAAATTGATTTAAATGGTTTTGGTTGTGGGTTTAGTAGTTTGTTCAAAGATAATAAGATAAAAACACAAGCTTTTGGAGAGATATCCCGAAACTACAAACTACAAGCTTGTGCTACGCTAAGATGTAGTAAAATCACATCAGTTTTTATCTTCGTGTATTGTCACACATCACACTTGATCTGGCTTTTATGTTGAGATTTAAAAATGCACATCAAGCAAAGTTTTTGTGACAGCATAGTGGGAGTCCACATTTTAAATCTCAAATCACTGCATAAGCACGAGTATGCATAACTATTCAGGCAAGATCAATTTTCTCAGGATCAGCATTTTGATGAACACAGAAAGAAGAAGAGGAAGAGAGACACTAGCCGGGAGTGCCAAGTTTAAAAGCTTGTTTGTTTCTTAAGAAGATCAAAGGTATCGAGGCCTTGGACAGACATGAGAGGCACAGCCTCTGCAATCTGCTCTCCATTCACTCCCAACAACACCAGCAAAGAAAAACAAGGCTTTTCTCTTTGGGAAATCCTGGAAAGCATCCCAGACAGTTTTTCCAACAAGCAAACACTCTGGGATCTCCCAACCCTCTCCAAGGGGAAATGACATGTTTGTCAGCATGTTGTGTGTTATCATTCAAAAGTTGAATGATCCGCAGGTGCTTTTTTTTGTGCAAAAAAAAAAAAAAGGAAAAAGTGCAAAAAGCTAAAGCACCTTTTGGACTTGGATCCAAAAACTGAACGTGACATGAAAAGTTAAGCAGCTGCTTTAGAAAAAAAAAATGTATTCATCAATTATTTTTAAGCAAACATGTAGATCTGATTAAGTTCAACATGATGATGTTTAATAAGGAAAGTCAATTATTTTTGTTGTATTATCCACAATATTTTAAGGGTATATTTCACCCATGAGGTCAAAGTCCAGGCTTTGACTGAAACCAACTGATGTACATCTAATGCAATGCATATTTTGAAGCTCTTTTGAGAGGGGTTCAAGAACTTCTTTGTTGTCCAAGTTTGTATTTTTACATCTGCTACTTATCGTTACAAAAGCCGGATGTTTCAACCATTTATCCAGTACTTTTAAATATCCGCTCCGACTCTTCAACGAGCTTGCAAACTACTTTTCATACACTCTTAATTGCAACACTTGGTGTAAAGGTCAAAAATTAAAAAGGAGCTTGTCCCTCTCTCTCTCTCTCTCTCTCACACACACACACACACACACACACACACACACACACACACACACACACACACACACTCAGTCTGAGAGTTAAATTAGAGGACGTCTCATGTCCGTCTGCTGAATGTGAAGCTACTGGCGAGAAACAATTAGCTTGGGTTAGCATAAAAACTCAAAAGACAGGGAATCATACAGCCTGGCTCTGTCTGAAAATAAGTGCCTTCCAGCACATCTAAAATTCACTAATTAACATGTTGTATCTTAAAGCTTAATTGAAATGAGTGTGGAAATGAGGCGCTGCTACAGGAGGTGGATTTAGTTACCTTCCCCTCTGTTTCCAGTTTTTATGCTATGCTAAGATAACCACCTGCTAGCTGTTAGCTTCAGTTTCTGTGCAGGTTAAGCAAACAAAATATGACATGTTAATTAGTGAGCTTTAGAGGAGCTGGTAGCCGGACAGAACCAGGCTAGATGTTTCCCCCCAGTTTCCAGTCTTAACGCTAAGCTAACCAGCTGCTGGCTCCAGCTTCATACTGGACAAACACATGTGAGAGTGGTATCAATCTTCTTGTTTAACTCTTGGCAAGAGAAAAAAAACATATTTTCCAAAATGTCAAACTACTCCATTTAAGTTTTTGGAAACTGAGGTGTACACTGTACAGTTTGCTTGTTGTCTCTGTGCGGTTGGTTATTGCCAACAATAAATATATTGATGATCAGCATCACACCAATTTGTAATCCTATGTGCACATTTATATTACAACTTTTCTAAAATGAACTGAGCCTTTCTCATAATCCATTCCCCCTGATAACTGCAGCTCGGGGTACAAGTACCGCTGGTTGGGAATCACTGCTCTAAAGAAAGACTTCTCCATAGAGGAGCTACTGGCTGGACTTGAGATGCATTTCCTTACAAGACTGCATGAATTTACAAGTGTGTCAGAAGGACCGAGAGCCAACAGTGATTACAATAAACCATAGAGAGATCATCAAAGAGTGGGCAGGAGCTGTAAGACTCACTGAGGTTCATGGCTGAAAAGGCCCACTCGACGTTCTTGGCTGCATGAAGGCCCCTCCGAGGGACCTGCACTGTGTGTGTTTTAATCTGCTTGTTTCAGGACTGAATGATTCATCGGCTTTGAGATGGCTTTACTTCACAACTCTCTCTTATAAGATGTGTTTCCTCATTTCATGCTTGTGACTTTTCACTTTTATGTTGCTCCTGCATTTCCCATGATTTTACAGCTTTCCTATTTGGTGGTAGAAATTTAGTCTCTACGATGCCATGCGGGTTTGTGAGTATTTTCTGGTAGCATCATGATTACACAGGCATTTGCCTACTTTACAGTCATTTATATCCCTGTGATATGCCAACACTCCTTAACAACAGTGAGATATGCTGATTTTGACGGATCTCACTCCCAAGACTTATCTGAGCTTAAGCAGTAATTTAGAAATCCCTAAATTAAAAATCACTTTGAGTTAAACCAAGCATCCAAAGAGGCAATACACAGTATCTAATTTTGTGACTTTTTCAGAACGCATTAATCCTCCCAAATGGGAGCTGACAGGATATCACATGGTATTGTAGCACACTAGATACCTCAGGAAGCAATTACCATGAATACATTTTCTAATAAACTTGTACCCATCAGATGATAAGCAATTAAACATGCGTAATTATGGTTTCCATACAGTAATTTCTAAGCTGATTAGGTTTGTGTGCTTTACAACCTGAATGGGAGAATATTAATAGGGCTTTGGTTTGGTGTTGCTGGTTAGCGGTGGCAGCTCATCAGCGAATCATATGCAAATGAGGCCTCAGGAAGTGCATGAAGCCTCATTCCCAGCTATTAGAACTGTCAGGGGAGGGAGGGACATGTCAACGGGCAGCACACGCACACGCATTCACACAAGACGCACACGCATTGCTGAAATGTAGGAAATGATATTCTCTATACATCATGCATTATGTGTTTGCACTTCTCTGTTCTCTGGTTAGTTAGCTAGTTGGTCTGTTAGGGATACACCATATAATATATATATATTAATTGTTTAGGCCAATACATTGTGTTGACCAATATATGGTTGATTCTGATACCAATACAAATACTTTTAGTTTAATTCCAATATTTATTTTGGCAGCAAGTTATAATAAAGCACTCTTTCCATGAATTGTGAGCTAGGGCTTTCTTAATAATCAATAAATCATTCATTGATCTTTAATAGGTCAGACATGAATAGGAAAAAGAACAGGGTTGCCAGGTTGTGAAGAACCCCTTTGGCTGGTGTTTATCCTTCTCCAGCAGCACACCTGCTTCTTGGCTCATAGATTATTTAAATCTAAAAGTTTGACTCATCCAGCTGCTGAACTAACTCGTGACCTTCTTTCTACAGTGCAAATGAAATATTGTTTGGAAAGTTCCCACAAATGTGTTGCACTTGCAGGTTGCTTTGCTTTCAATTTTGCCCAGTTCATCCCAAACAGCTCTCTTGGGTTTAAGTCTGGAGACTGTGCTGCTCTTCCATCACGTGAAGCCACAGCCTGGTTCTTGTCTTCTAATGTTTTGAGTCGTTATCTCGCTGTAGGATGAACCCCTGACCAACCAGTCAAGTCTTCCTCTGTTACTCGTCTTTTTTCTCACCATTCTGATGGCAACATACAGTACTACTTCCTGCAGTACAGTATTGTTCCGACGCAGTTCGCTCCAGCACTGCCTTTGAACAGACTGAGGGTTTGTAAGTCATCAACCTGTAGGAATAGTTTGCTTTAACTTTAAAGGCTTTATATACTTCCATTTCTGCAGGAAAGATGTAAGTTAACCAATTTCTTAACCCCTGAAAAATCCTGTTTTCTATCAAATTTACATGATTTTTCAGATTTAGGTGACATGTACGTAAAGTTGCTTTAATTTCAATAAAAAACTGTAAAAATCAGTGTATATTAATCTATCAGCAACTTTAACTGGTCCTGTGTGGAGGCTGGCGTATAAATATAAATAATAAACGACAAAGTAAAACACAGTTGCAATATTATAAAATGACTTCACAAGTTATAATTGCTGACATATACTGTAGATTCATAAAGATTCAAAATGCCCTTATATCTGCATGCAATTACATTGTAGTGTGTTATGAGCCATTTATTAAATGTTTATGTACCGTTTTAAAAAGCTAAAAAGGGGATCTGCTGCTACTGATTATTGTTATAACCCTTATTGATGTTTGTAACAGCGAGTTTGTAAAAAGCTTGTGTCACTCTGGAGGGAGATAGACATCAGTCTAAGGTTGTTTTCTCAACATGGCAACCCAAATGTTTTAATGCCCTGTAAATGTTTTATAAAGCATTGGTAAATGAATGTAAACATGTAACATTAACATTTATTTAACATTTTTATCACATGACTGAAAATCCACAATCAAGCAGTATTAAGACCGAGTGGATTATCCTGGTGCATTTTTAACCGCTTATTTATTTTGCCAAAAATTTAACAAATACTTCAGTATTAACATTTTAAAAAATCCGTGGAAGCTTCATTTTCAGATGCTGACTGTCTCACTATTGCTTCATGTGAGAACAAACCTTTGTTCACACAGGAAAATCTGCTTCTTATAATCACATTAAAATCAGACAAACACATTAAAATAAATGAAAATGCACACTTGCACTCAAACACATGCAATTAGCAACATTTTTCAGTGTAAGCTGACCATCAAATCCTTCAGTAGTTGCTGATCAAGCTGGACTCTCAGCCCCCTCCTCTCTGTAATATTGAAAGAAGACCTCAGTGGCTGAAATACATGACTGATTTCATTTCAAATCCCAGCCACTTTCCCCACTGACACGGCTGCTGAACCAAACATTTCATCTGTACAAAAACTGCGAGTCTCTCCCAGATACGAACCCTCTGGGAGCAGGATACGGCTTTTCTTTGTGACTTTACTCAGGCTCCCATTCAATCAAATGCCTTCCATTGTGAAGAGCAGCCTTCTCCTTCCTGTTTGTGTGTGAGCGAGTGTATCAGAGATGAAATCCAACACCAGACAGCAGAGCAGTATAATCTGTTCGGATTTATTATCAATCTGAATGTTACTTTTCACACAAAATATATAGTTCTCATTCAGGCTCTCAGTATATATTTCAGATAGCACTATAGAGGGATTCATTAAGTCATTCATCGTCTATACATTGAGGGAATTTCATGTCATGTTGCACAAAATATCACAATATACCAGTGATGGAGGGAGAAACAAACTTACAATTCCAATATTCTTCTTAAATATATCATATTGTTATGATGTTATTATGATACAGGATGACAGTATTTTCTAATAAATAGAAGCAATAAGTATCTCAGTTGGTAATCTTCACATTTAATAGTAACAGAGATGTTCAAGTAACGAACAATTCATGGTGTAAAATGTAAAAATTAATGAAACGATGAGTAAAAAACAGCTGATATGTCGCGATAGTCATGATCTGTGAGGCTTGTTTTGAGAGTCAGAGCATCTGTGGTTCAATACAAGAGAGAGAGAGAGAGAGAGAGAGAGAGAGAGAGATGTCTGGACCCAAAATACAACAATACACACACACTTCAACATCTGTACATGTGATGCTGAGTATATATAGCAGTTGATTCAGATCACAGAGGAGGAGAAACGTGAGGAGTTTATTTCCAAAACGCTATATGCATCAGGTACATCAATTCATTCTGTACAATATTATGATTTTTACAGGCAAGAACATCATTTACTTTACAAATTATTATTCTAAATGTACTATAGTTGGGAGATGCAACAATTAGTTGATTAATCAAATAGTCGTCTGGCAAATAATGTGTTTTTCAAGCAGTGATGCCAAATATTCTCTGATTCCAGCTTCTCAAATATGACTTCTCATATTTGACAGTAAGTTGAACATTTATATATATATTTTTTTTTTTAACATTTTATAGACTGAGTGATTAATCAACCTTTTTGCAGCGCCACTGTAGTCTGCTTTAAATGTGAGAAATAGTCATTTTCTAAGCATCGGTATCAATTTTCCATAGTAGATAGCTCATTTTGGAACAAAAATCTTCACTTGACATCACGTAAACATCTCGTCAGTGGCACTAGAACGGTATGTTCAGGAACAACATCACAGTTATAGAGGACCAGGGATCATATTGACAGAAAGTCTCACAGTAGGAGTGCTGATCTAAGTTCCTCCATCAGATTAGATCAGGCCCCGCTTGCCTACTCCCGAATCCCCCGAATGACGCAGATCTCAGATCGACAGCCGTACTCTGAGGCCAAATTTGCGAATATGGATCCAGGTGAGATATCTGGCACGACATTCATAAGTATACAGTATATATAGAGGTGAAGAGGAGGCAGAGACAGAAAGAGAGAGAAACAGAGCGAGGAGAAGGAAGGGCAGAGAGGGATGTCAGTCTTGAGTGGGCAGAGGAAACCGGTGCTCAGCGAGCGAGGAGAAGGTGGTGGTGGTGGGGGGGGTATGATGCCTTCACTGAGGAAGCGCTTTCAGGATGGCATTCACCTCCTCTGCCACGGCTGTCAACGCAAACTCAAACTGCTCCTGAGGACGAGGAGGAGGAGGAGGAGGAGGAAAGAAAGTAGTGAGAGAAGGAAGGGAAGAAAGAAGAAAGTCTTAGTGTGTGTACAAGTGTGTAATGGCTCAGGAATGCCACTGCAGAAATGATTGGCAACTGCCGCCTCCTCTTCTCCCTCCATCTCTCCTGACCCTGCCTGGGATATGTGCGACCACAGACTTGAGGTGAAGGTGAAGCACTCTCTGAGCTTTCAACTCAGAGTGCACGCGTACCCTGCACTGCCATCGATCCAGCCAGGTGTGTCTTAAAATGGAGCTTTTGAGTCAAGCTGTCTCTCATCTGTGTGTGTGTGTGTGTGTGTGTGTGTGTGTGTGTGTGTGTGCGTGTGTGCATTTGTTTGTGAATCTGACTCATAGTTTTCCCTGTGGAGCGAAAAAGGGGCCGATTGATGTTCGCCCCATGGACCTGGTGTTTTTATATTCCTCTCCTCTCCCCAGGCTGCAGGCCACGGGGTCCTCTCACAGAGAAAAGGTACGTAGGAGTTTGGAGGGAACAGTCTTTAGATGTGTCAACACACAGCCTGCCATAGTCTGGCCTGAGGATAGGCTAAATCAATACGGAGGAGTCACTGGTGGCCGCGCCTTTCACTATGCAGTGGAGATTATCTGGAGTGTTCATGTTTTCTATTTTTATGCGTCTTCTGATGATGTGATTCGGGCCAGAAAATATGTAAGTACCTCCGTGTATATCTGCACTGCAGTTATACGTGCCTATATCTAATCCCAGGTTGGGTTAAAAGTTCTGTGTATTAAAAAAAGAGAAGATACTTTTAAAACCAAGTTTAGTGTGTGCTGTGCTGTTCACATTCACACCACTGGGGGGAGATCAATGTCTACTTGACTCATCAGAGATGGATGGCTAGCAAGGAAGAAAAAAACAGTCAGACATGCTGTAATCACTGCATGTTGATGACTGTCAAAAGGAGTAACCAGGAAAAGAAGGGAAATAAATGCCCCCCCCAACACACACACTTTTTTTTTTCTTTTCAAGCTCCAAAAATAAAGTGGCAACATCATGGAGAGGAAAAAAAAAGAAAGAAAAGATAATTGGTTGTCCAATCCTTGAAACCTAACTCTAAATTTCATACCTCATTACAATCTAATTTCAGTGTAGCCCCAGCATGAAGCCACAAAGTGGAATCAACAATATTCCAATATAATTTCACTTAGACTTGTCAGAAAAGAAAGAGAGTGCTTGAAAAGCTTCTCTGCGCTGAACAGAGCAGGGCTGTAAAAGCAGCATTAATGAACCATCTAGGTGCACTGGAGTCTGTTAGTAAGCAGCTTCCATAAACATTATCAGCCGCCGCTGCAAGAGATTTGCCTTTATTATTATTATTATTATTGTTGTTATTATTATTGTTCCTTCCAATTACAAGAGAGAAACAAAACTAGACTTCCTACCTGTTATTTGCATTAGTGGATGAGACAAAAAGCTTTGCACACACCTTAAACTATTTTCCAAAATGCTGCGAGGTGGAGCGCTGTGATATAAACTGTTGAGAAATGAAGTAGCTGCATGGACTAGACAGATGTATGAAACCTACAGTTATAAACAAGTAGCATTTATAAGGATGAAAGGAAACCAAGAGACAACATTTTTGATAATCAAGAAAAAATTTCAGTCATTTTTCAAGCAAAAATTCCAAATATTTGCTGATTTCAGCTTCTTCAAGTGAAGATCAGCTGCTTTTTTTTTTTTTGTTCCATATCAGTTAATTGAATATCTGTGTCTGTCTTTGTATGTATTTCCTGCTTGTTTAAGTGATAGAAATCAAGAGCAAATCTGAAAATGCTGCAGTTTCATAGACAAAATATTTCTGTGACAGAAGATCATGGTCAGTTTTCACGTCTCTGTATCGTAGATAAACTTGGAGCAGTGCGTTTTTTTTTTTTTTTTATCTTCCAGGACAATGTTTTTCTAATCCTGAAACAGTTATCAATTACCACATCATTTCCCCTGATCCTGTGCACATGAAGTAGACAATCGTCTGTTTGAATGGCTGCAACGCCCCCACCCCCAACACCCCCACCCACCCTCCACTACCCCCCACCCACCTCCTTCTCCTCCCATCTCCCCCACCTCTCAAAACTCAAAGCCGGGGACCTTACCTTTGTCTGGACCATGCCAGCTCTCTGGTCTCTCAAGTGCTCCAGGGTAGCGGCAATATCAATCTCTTTAGCACCTGCAACAGACCGAAAATTGGACTGAGTTCAAAGCAGCGGAGTAATCCAGCTCACATCTGTCAATCTCTCTTTATACTGGGCTCCCTTTGGAACAGTGCAGCGATTGAAAATTATTACATTCATCCCTCGAAAGACTTGGACGAGAGCCACAGACTGTTTCTCGATAAAATATGCAAGAGGATATTTTTGGGGTCTGGGAAATGTGCAATAATGCATTAAAAAAAAAAAGAAAAAAAAAAAGAAAAACACTGAGCACTGGTTTCTCTGTGAGAATCTTGTTCAAAAATTGGTTTAAATTATGTCCAACTATGAAGTGTGCTAAGAGCTTTTTGATACAACGATATTGTCGTGTGTGTGTGCATGCATGTGTATGTGTGTGTGTGTGTGTGTGTGTGTCTGAGAATCAACAAATGCTAATTACAATGATTTATAGCCTTTGCAGCAGCCATACTGATGATTAACCCATGTAACAGTTGTTTGCCTTCAACAGTGATCAGCGGCTGTTGAGTCGAGTCAGTTTTGGATGATGTTAATCTGGAAATCGTACTCTACTTTCAGGTTTATGGATTTCGAGAAGCAGACGAGAGGTGATGTGAGGAAACAAACACGGAGAAGTAGAGGGAGTGGGAGAGAGAGAGAGAGAGACAGAGAGAGAGAGAGACCCTGAACTCTCAAGATGTTTTGGAAAGTGAGGCAGAGAAAGGAAGCAAAAGAGATGGAGCAAGGGTAAAAATGTATGTATGTGTGTGAGTGAGAGAGAGAGAAGAAGAGAGGGAGAAAAAGGGGGGATTTAATGCTGCTGGACTTAGTACTCAAAGTACTCCAGTGCTCCGACAAGACTTTCATGTCTCCGAAAGGCTGGATTCCAAAGTTAAGCTGAAGAGAGGCTCTCCGACCAAAGAAAAAAGCCTTGGCGAGTGAGATTATGTTCATTTTATACATTCAGTTATGGAGCAAGAAACAAAAGGTTAAAAAGAGACTGGGTGGCACCTTTCATCACCGCGGACAACGGCGCATTCGTCACTGAACTACATGAACCTCCATCAGGACGGGTCAGTCTTATTACTGTTGTACAGACAGCGAAGGGAAGGTCTGCATCAGAGGCGGTTGTTCTCCTAAACTGTTGTGACGTGGGGTTGGATCGCAGGAGGAGGAGGGCATGCAGAGCAGTGAGGGTAAAGGCCAGAGGTCAAAGGGCAAAGGGCAGGGGGGCAGGCTAAGCTACAGAGGGTATTAAAATGACGTAAGGCAGCCTTTGGAAGAACTCAGCTCCTGTGCAACAATAGCCACAGATAACTTGGATATCTCAAAGAATATGTCTGACGAGCTTCATTTTTTTCTTTGTGAGCCAGCAAGCAAAATGATGTAACTGTTTATTCATGCAAATTGTGCTTATTCTTCTCATGCTACAACTCCTTCTTTGCTGGTGTGGAGATTCTACTAAAAAACACTGGTTTTCGTTGTTGCAGGAAGCAAAAATTTTTGCGTCTTCAAACTTGCTTTATATGTAATGATGCAGCTATGCCATGAAGATCCTTTTCAGGCAGCTTTTCTTGCCTATTTTCGTGGATTATAATTTCTCCAGACGATGTCCATTAACACACCAAGCTACTGTGATTTGTAACCAATTGCATGTCATCTTCTTTTGCGGTGTTTTTTCTTTTACAATATGACGCTAGCAAAGGACCAACAAATGCAAGAGCACCAGGTCATCCAGGTTTCTACCATCCTGGTGATCTCAGGCAGTTAGGTTTGTGTAAAATAGGAATAAATGTGGACAAGTTCAATGAATATAGGGTGCACATTATATGGATTGTTAAGAATAAATCAATAATAAAATAATATAAGCGCACAGTTCCCATTAAATATCAAATATTGATACAAAGCATTGGAGCAACATTTGAATGGATTTTTCCTTTAAACATTTAATTTCCATGCATGTCCTATCTAAATTCATGTACCAATTGTGATGCAGGTCAATATGGCGTGATGGTGGTTTAAATAGATAATTACTAATGTGGGTGTAGGTTTCTTTTTCATTTTCCCTTTCTCTGTTTTCTCTTTGTTCCTCTCCTCCTCCCCTAGCAGCTCCCTCCATTTTTTTTTTTTCTTTTGCCTCTGTCTTCGCTGCCTTTCCAGGCCTCAGAAAAGTCACCCTCTAATGCATCCCCAAGACCCTCTGTGGAAAATGAGAGGCTTTAGCGTTGCCAGGGCAACACTTGAACGCAAGCAGAAAGAGTGAAAGGGAAGCCATTGATCGTTACCTTTAGCCATCCTATTGAGGACCATGTCAATCAGAATGTAAGTCCCACTCCTGCCAGCTCCATCACTGCAGAGAGTCAGAGAAAGAGGGAGAGCGAGACAGAGATCATTAAGGTGGCGGAGTGAAGCTCTGGATGCTTTAATCTCAGAGTGTTTTTCTTATAAGGAAACAAATTGCTCATTTACATCTGCATATGCTGAGAGACTGTGGAGTATATTTAAACACAAATTAGACTATGCATACAGATACACACTGCTCCATCTACTTAAAACCTGACATTACAGACATAATAAAATACTTAAATAGCAGAAATCAATAACAATCTTTAATATTCCTATGAAAGTACCTGAGGAGATCTGAATATTTGATGTTCCAATAAATGTGATTATGTTAAGCCTTTGCACACGAGAGCATGTGTGGTCTTGAGACTTGCTCGGCTATTGGGGAGAGGGGAATGGTTTCTGAGGCACACTGGGGACAAAGGCTTTTAAATGCATGCACCTCAGGAGCAGAGGAGAGGTTGAGAGGCCAGGGGCGGTTCGAGAACAGCTTTTGGAGAGCCTTGCTTTTCCATTACTCCAGAGATAGTCTTATGAAAAGCCTCCCTTTGTGCCCGCCGGCCATTCAACGGCTCTGCATGTTAATTGCAAACAAGGCGTGCACATCGCTCTAATAAAGGCAAGGCCAATAAAACAGGAGAGCGGCCTGAGCACCACTGCTTCATTAATCCAGTGCTAGACACTCTGTCTGTACAGCTCCCTCAGAGGGAGAGCGGGCTGCCTGGCCCCATGCATGACTTAACAGGATGTGACTATTAAAAGTGGTCAGACAGATACCTGGTGTTTAATACAAACCAATCAAGGCCAGTTAACTAACTCAACCAAATGGGAAATGGAAGAGTCTTTGGCTGCGTGTCTTTGTACCACACTATTTCCATAAGGACACAGCCAGTGGAATAAACAGCGGCTTCAGTAGACCCAGATAGAGTAAATGGACTGAGCGGGTTTAAATAAACAGCCTCTCCCCTCCAACACACAGGCCACGACAAACACTCTCTATCCCAATTCAGCAGTTCAGCCACTGACACAAGGTTCAAATAGTTATACTTGCCTGCAGTGAACAATTATCGGGCATGATCGACCCCGGTAGCACTTGTTAACCTTTCTGGAATAAAAAAAAAAAACAAAAAGAGAAAACTGGATGTTATTGTTAGCTTCACAGCAATATGTCTTAAATTAGACTCTGGAAACATCGATTCTTTTTGCTGAGTAATAACAGTGAAAATTAAAGCGAATGTGACTCATGAGGGACTCCTGCGCTGTGGTCTGGATGAAATGAATGGCTGCAATAATCAAAGGAACAAACAGAATCCTGAGAGATGCTCCCTCCTGTCAATCAATCACTTTAATTTGAGGATAGACAGAGAGAGAGAGGGAGAGAGAGAGAGAGAGAGAGAGATCCGCGTCGCACCATGTAAATAAATTGAGCATCATTTCAAACAGCATTATTGTGACGTGTGGGTGATGGATGTGGTGGTGTGGTGTTGTGATTGCCGACCGCCGACGCATTAACCCTGGCCAGTTATGAATGTTATACACCACAGGCACGGTGAAGGCCAACAAGCCTTTTCACACCCCGCTGTTGCCATGGAAACTGACTATACCGAGAGCTTCTACGTCTCTCCGTTTCCCTCATTTTTTTTTTCACCTTTCAACGACAGAAAGAAAAATAAATGTCTGTATATATCTCATATGTGTAGCTTATCTAGACTATGTGTTGCTTTTTAAATCAGTAAAACAGAATATGTGAATAAAACAATAAATGTAAGACAAATCATACTGCATGAATATACAGTGACTCAAATTTATGTGTCAGCTGTCAACAATTACTGCCACTATAATACCACTACTACCACTAATAGTGATAATAATGTGTTGCAGCTCATAATTATACTTTATATAGCTAAAGATACTGCAAGATATTATATTTATATACATATTTTATATTAACCATTGCTAGTTTGTGCAATAGTTCTTCCTTTTCATTACTTCTGATATATATTTCCAGTTTCCTGTACTGGTTTATTCTTAGTTTTTGTATTTTGTATGTTGTTTCCTGTGTATTTGGACCTTTAGAAATACAACTGTAAAACTGTATTTCTCATGTGTACTTCATGCATTTCAAAGCAAAGGTGTGATCTATTTGAATTCTTTTTGCCATGATGAAGGTCTTCAGTGACCCCAAACTTTGTTTTATAATTAAAATACATGTACATATACATATATAAATAAGTAAACCATTGTTTATTTTGCATGATAAAATGATTTATTATTTCATATTTTGAATTCATTTCCGTTTTGTTTTGTTTTTTTTTATATTAAATTACATTACATTGAATGTATATTTTTGCAGAGATGGTTGGAGTTCCCATGCAACTCAGAGGAAGGAGCAGTGAGAGGAGGAGGAGGAGGGAGACAGAGAGTCAGGAGTGAGAGAAAGACAGTTTGTGCACAGGCCTGGCTGAGGAGACACAGTTTCCAATGATCACTTTTGTGACTATGCAACTGGGCTCATATTACTAGCTGCAACATCACAAAAATGACACTGGCAACCGCAAAATACTGAGTTGGCCGAAACCGTGAAAACCGTGAGTGTACAGTACTTCGTGTGGATCTCTGAATCACGTAATCAGAGAGCTTTAGTTTCCCAATAACCTACAGCAGCATTAATGGAGTTACATCAAGGCAATCTAGTCATTAGGGAGATCTCAACAGCAAAGGAAAACTTATGTATGTAATCAAAACACAGCTCAAACCTGCACACCAATATCATAAATAAATATATCTGCCTGCCAGCTACACCCAGTTTAATTTGAAAAAACAGCACCGACTCTGTCAGGAAAGGATGACATGATAACACTGCACATCCTCTTCCCCCCCCCCCCCCCCCCCCTCATCTGCATTCAAACCGGAGGGATAGACTTCCATCCACAAATCAGATGCATCTATTCTCATTTGGAGGGCTTTTCCTATCCCTCCTGGGTTTTCCCAGAGGAGCTATTGCTTCTCTTCTGCCAGAACACATTATATGGAGAACAGAGTGAGGTTATTCAGTCACTAGCTTTCCCCCTCTCCCATGTTTTTAGCGAGACAGCTCTCATTTAATTGGGTGTTTGAATTAGGTGTTTTTTTTTTTTTTCTTTTCTTTTCTTTTCTTTTCTTCCCAAGCCAAGCCAGGCAGTGCGGGGCTGTTAATTTGCTGCATCACATGTGCTGGAGGGAGGTGAGGGAAATAGGCCCAGGATGAAAGGGATAGTACAGAAACACAGTCCTTATTAGAACCATTCTCTAGGACACCAAAAGGCAGAGGGGTAAAAGGGAGACGGACCAGAGAGGCACTGACAGAATACAGAATATAAGGGAAGGTGATTAAGAACAAGCTCAGGATAAAGGCCAGTTGTAAAAGTGGAAATCTGTTTGAAATCTGCCGAGCTGCGGTATCGGAGGCCAACCGGCAGGATCTCCACTCTACCTGCGGAAGTCTAACAGCGTCCTGGCTGAGGTGGGGATCCCGCGGTCCATCCAGGACAGGAAGTGGAACTGGGTGACGGTGCGTGTCTCGTTGGTCTGCAGATTCTTCAGGTAGAAGCTCCGCACCAAGAAGTCCTCACACCAGATGTGCTCGGACACCAAGTTGACCTAAAGATGGGAAAATATATGCATGTTAAGGGTTACATCTTCATATGATGATGAGGATTTAAAGAGTTAGTTCACACAAATTACAAAAAAAAAAAAAAAAAAGTTTCTGATTCACCTCTAGTGTTTTCTAACCCTACAGATAGTTTTGGTTGTATGCGCCCAGCTGTTAGGAAGAAACCATATATCTGTCATGTTGTTTCTGTCCACATACTGAGACTTTTTATTCAGACAGTCAAGAAGTTGAGGGTTTTTTTGGTTTACATGCCAGCTTTGGACTTTTTAAAGACATGGGATTACATTATAGTTATTAACATTTCATTTACTTGTTAGAATTGTTTCAAAGAAATAACAGTCATCAAAGAGGCAAACTGTTCTTTTAAGAGTGTGTGTGCTCTCTCGTATCTAACTGGACATGAGGCTGGAGTCAGGTAAGAATCATTTGTTTATTCTGAATGTGTCACTGCTTCATTGTTGAATTTGTTGTAAGCAGTTTAAGAGATGGATATACAGTGGGGCCTAAGAGTCTGAGACCACTAACCCATAGGAACGAGGTCTCAGACTGTATATGTCACGTGTAAAGCCTTCACCTGACAGGCCAGTTTACAATGAGAAGGTAGGTGGTAATAGAGTACCATATATATGTATATAATTGATGGGAGCATCAAAATTGTTGAGATTTCTCTTTGTTGTGTTTTTTTTTTTTTTTTTTTTAGAGTCAGATTGAAGGTTTTTTATTCTGTGTTTCTCTTTTTTCTTTTTGAAATCTACAAATAATCGTTAAGTTTTCTACTCTTCACCCATTCTCCATGCTACCTTTCACACCAACACAGCAGGTTTTCAGATATCTGTCGCTGCCATTTCTGCCACTGCTCCAATAATATTTGCAGTGAATGAATTTGATTTTTTTGCTTCCCAAAGTAAAAATGAAATTTGAAAACTTCACAGCAATGTGTGTCTTTGCAAAAAAAAAAAACAGTGTTCTTGTCACTCAGCAGCTTCACAGGGAATCTTTAACTGGTTGAAGGTAGTTCCTCTGAAAACTTTTCAGAGTGAGGTCTCACAGTGACTGGCGAATATTTTAAAAAGTCATTCTACAAACAACACATTCAATAAAATTAAATTCATTGTATTGGGCTGGAGACAGATATCTCAAAAACGCAACCACACAAAACCAGAACTACTTTCACGGCTAGACACCAGTGTCTCGCTGACGTACCTCGTATATGTGGTAGACATCAGATCCCTCATCAGGCCAGTAGTGGTGACACTGCTTCACTCCATTTTCAGAGAGCGGCGTAAGCATGACGATGACGACGCAGCCGCTCTCCCACACCATCTACACGTCAGAAGAGAAATGAGAGATGTCTGTTTAAAAACGTCCCGAGATGACACCACTCTCATAATCACCTGTGCAGAATTAGGATATCACTAATGTGTAGAAGAACCGTGCCACGAGGAGCAGCATATTGCACATTAGCATTACATGCCAGCCTTGTATTACAGTGAAATTGATTTCTTAATCTTGGTCCAGGAAGTATGAATAAATGTCACCTCTCTGCGTGTGACAAATGATAAACGTTGGGTCGAGCAGCAGGAGGGCGCGTCATGTGTCGCCCCTCTCTCAGTCGCCTGAGCGAGATCACAACATCTACTGCACTGCTGCTCCATTTCATCTTATCACAATCTAATGTGTCCTTGGGAAAAAATATAGGCCCACGGCAGCCATTAGGAAAATGAGGAGGAAACACAGGTTTTATGATTGCTATAAAAACACAATGGCCCTGACTATACACTAATCACAAGCTTCTGCGATCCAGCCCAGTGGACACATTACACGCCAACTGTGCCAGGATGTGATGAGATTAGGCAAGGTGATAATGTGAGGGAATATTATTCATTTAGCCTTGTAAGGTTTGGCAAATATTTGTAGGTAGTGAGGAAAAGTGCAATCCTATTTTCCATTTTTAGCTAGCATCATATGTGCTTTTTTTTCTCTCTTTTTTCCTGCACGATAAACAATCTCTAGGTTCTGATAAGATACACCTACTACACATCATTTATATTCAAGAAGGCTGGAAACAAAAAAAAGCTTGAACATGACTGAAGTTGCTGCTCTGTGAACTCCTACTGATTGGCTTCTTTTGCATTGAATTCTGAGGAGGAGCGGGCAGGAAAGCAAGGCCGAACAGAGCTAAGGTAATAGCCAGAGATGGAGGGGGGGGAAGGAGGGGAGACGGATTGAAGGAGTGAAGGATGAAGGGGTGGAGGAATGAGAAGTGGAGGATTAGAGCAGAGCCGCCTTTCAGAGCGCTGCCTGGGGCCAGTGTGGATTAGATAGGACAGAGCAAAAAGATTTGCCTCCTGCACAGTCCATTTGCATGAGAGTGCCAGTGTTTCCCCTGTTTGTTTATTTCTAATGGAGAGAAAGAGTTTTTTTTTTTTTTTTTTTTTTGTGCTGCCACAATCGAAGGTTAGCCATATTGAATAATTAATGGTAACTACTTATTCCCAGTCACAGAACTGATGTTCAGTGTGTCAGCCAATCTGTGTCAAATTTTCATTTATTTTCTGCTTAATTGGGAAAGATTTTAAGTTGAGTTCATGGCTAAATAGCCCATTTCATTAGATAATGGATATGCATTTATTCACCTGGCAGACAATACGTTTGGCAGACAAACAAACAAATAACCAAACTGACTAAGAGATAATTATCAACTGTTTCATTTGAGGCACTTTCAAATTTACAAATTAAACACAGGAAACAGGGCACCGTTCATTCCTATTTGAGCTGATGTAGTCAATTAAGGTAATTTTTTTTTTAAGATAATAGCTTCTGTGTTTTTTTTTGCTTTTTAATTAATTTGGACACCATGTAAGGACAGAGCTTGTGAGCAGGTTTTTGTTTTTGTGCTTAAAAAGTGATTTAAACTATGTTGCTTTCTGTGTGCAGAACCAAACAAACCCAGACTAAACTTGGCTGTGCCGCTCTTCCCCGCTCACAAACAGACTCCAATGTCTGTGCCAGCACAAAGTCAGCACTATCATAATGATACAAAATGAGAATCCGTTCAATACAAGATGCAGGGAAGCAGAGTGCAGGGCCAGCTGCTCTGCCAGGATTTATGCTTCACACTTCTACATCCTGGTCACGGTGAGCAGAGTTACTTCACCATATGGAGGTGATGGGCCCACTAATTACTACAGTGCTGTCCTATTAACAAATAAGAACGCCATTTGGCGACTATGCATCATTTAAGGCACACCTCCGCACAAGTCCACATGTTTTACAATAGCCTATGCCCAGTAATTGATGGCAAGTTCCTCTGACATTTATGGACAAGGGGAGAAATACAAATAGCATTGAGAAAAATGCAAATATAAGCAAACACCAACATTATTATAAATAACATTAGACTTCCTGGGGGAGTGTGTACTTAGACTACCATATATAACTAAAGGCTGCAGGTCTGTAGTACACATTCTGCTAGTGACACTGTTTTATTCATGTAATAGTAGCACCGTTAGTTGCAGCCCCAGTTTGTGTCTCTCATGTATTACCATTATATTTGTGTCACAGAGCTACAACGTGTGTCACAATTATTCTTTGTCTTCCATTTATTTGAGGGCTAATCATGCTCTAAGTTTTGGAACTACACTTCCCACAGCCCTTTGGGGGACATAAACAGAAAGTATAATGTTGCCATGGAGCCAGTGAATCACACTATAGGCTACAATTTGAGCCTTGGTTTATAGCCTCTATTTGTTTACATTCCTGCAAATTGACATCATTAAAAGTATGCTGAATTAGCTATTAGCAGTTCCTGTTTGCCATGTACCTAAAGATGTAGTGACAGCTAACACTGTATTACCGTGATACTGAAGAATCCTCTGATCTGGAATTACAAGGAGCATCTTTTTTTCTATTATTTCTAAGTGGATTAATGGACGTTTATGTGCGATGGACATCAGATATAATGTTATCCCCAGAAGGTGTGAGTTAATCTGAATCTAAAAAATGAGTACCATGTCTGTGAGTTTAGATTTGACTGAGGTATGACTCTGAGGAGAAGTAGTGCGATTTGTAATAATGTAATTATAAAACATGAGGACGACAAACTGGGGCTAAATTAGTTCATTGATCTCATCATTTCTGAAACACAGAAGATAACTAGACCACCATGGACCAAGAAGAAGACATCAAAAACACACCCCAATTGGTAAATGACACAAAACTATTGGGTCAGACGTAGTATAGCTCCCTTGTGGTTCTTCCACATTTGTTGTTTCCACTTTGAAAACAAAATGGTAAGAAATGAAAGACTGGAGTGAAGGGAGATGAGTTTTACCTGCCAGAAGTCCGCCACAGTGGAAGGAAGTGGGCCCTGCGAGGCGATGTAAGTAGGGTTGCGAGGGTCATGGTCCATCTGGGAGAGAGGGAACAGAGTGTGAGATGGTGTTTGGGTGGGGACTGGTTGTTGAAAACATATTGTCTGGGTAAAAGACTGAAGAGATCAGCATCTCTTGAGGAAAACACGTCTACTTTCTTTTCCCTGCTGTACCTAACTCTCCCATTCAGCCTCTTTCTTACTTTCCTCCTCGTCCCCCTCTGTCCTCAAGATGTTATGATTTGAGTGAAAGAAACTGCACAATACTGGTGGTAAGCTGTGTAAGACGTCATGTCATGCAGGCATACGCTAGATGCTGGATACATAGCTGAAGGACGTGGTTTGTGTCTTGTTTTTAGTGAAAGAATGTTTAAGATCAGTTTCTTGAAACATCCTGTTTGCATAAAAAGACTGAAGACGACCTTGGACTTAGCTATCTATCTAGTAAAAGCAGCAGTGACAAATCTGACTTCATACCCTTTGAATTTTTCAAAATAACCACTTTCCAATTCATTACCTCACTTTCAACTGCCTTAGTTAAGTCATGTACAGCCTTCTCTACAGTGTCTTCGAACCAATATTCTTCATCAACGACCTCACGAAATGGCTTTTTTTTTTGGTCCATGCTTTGACGTTTTTTCTGCATGAAGCATGATATTGCGGTGGGACTTGAAAGCCTGGAGGCGGTTGACATGACAGAGCTGAATGCTGAGGTGGGACATAATGACAGAAGGGGGGGGACTTGATTTGAGGGATGTGATTGAGGCTTGATTGAGTAGGTGTTGGCTGGGTCGCCCCCCCCCCCCAAAAAAAAAATCAATGATCACGTTTTATTGAATGAATTTTTATGCACACCCTCGAGTGCCAGATGCATCAGTGGAAAGATGTTGACATATTTTGCAGGAAGAGAAATGGGTGGGTATGTAACAATGTATTCTTGAGGTATATTTGGCATTATAATGATAGATGACACACCAAACGGTGCTGTATTTTTGATAGTGGAGGGATTTATTTAATATTATTTATGGTAGACCTACAAAAGATTAAGTCTCATATGAGGGGAAAAATGCAATAGTTTATTTTTAAAATCAAAGAACGACTGACTCATTTCTTTGCATATTAAGTTGCCGCTGAGTGACTTCTACAACGGATGCATTTAGCGAGGGAGCATAAAATCAAGAAACAGCACTACAGTGAGTCACAAGGTGATACTTAATGGCTTTTTCTTTCTTTATGAACTTGTTTTGTTTTTTTTTTAAGGTGAAGAACAACTTGTCAAGGACACATAACATGATCTTAAAAGTTAAAGATCTAGTTTTTCATTTCTTATTCATATTTTTTTCATTTCTAGTATTTTTTAGACTCATTTGTCTCACTTATAAACCTTGACACTCAACCTTAAAAGGAAAATAATAATGGAGCATTTTTCATGGCTTTGATATTAGCATAATGCTCCTCTGTCCTCATGTTTAATAGCCTCGACAACAGGATTAATTTCTTGATGCTTAGAGAAGCTGATAAAACCAAACATACAACTGTAGCCCAAATGTTTAAATAAAAATCAAGATCTTTATTATTTATCCCGTGTCTGTTTGTAATTCATCTCAACTATGGTTGGATTAAAAGGGTCAAATTGTTTTCTCATTTAACTCCACTTACAAACAGTGATGTAATTGCAACTCAAGCTCAGTAGAGACAGACTACTGTTAGTGTTCTTCAAGTGTGTGTGTGTGTGTGTGTGTGTGTGTGTGTGTGTGTGTGTGTGTGTGTGTGTGTGTGTGTGTGTGTGTGTGTGTGTCTACATGATGAGAGGCAGGCTGTCAGTGTTAATTCTGGGTGTTGCAGTTGTAACTAAATGATTACTGGGGGAAGAGGTGAAGCATGAGTGACTGAAAATGCTCTTTCAATACACCTACACAAACGCTGGCTGGAATTCGAAAACCTGGACTTCCTTTTTGTTGAGGAAATTTCAAAAAAGGACTCATGAATGCAGGAAACATTGCGTTCAATACCTAGTGTTAAGCTTCAATTAGCCATAACCATGTTGTTCTGTATTCTCTTCATCTTTCCGGGTAGAAATTCCTCATGTGAGTTTGTTAAAAAGAAATAAAATAAAATAAATAAATCTCCCATACAGAAATGAAAGGGTGGTGCCGAATGCTAGTGCTGCCACTCCGTTTGGCCAATCTCAAGGACACAGACATGCTGTAGCTGTGTGCTGACATCCCTGCATGAATACTAAAACGCAAACATGAAAGAGTAGACCTGCGTTTCAGCTGTCCTCCCCTTTTCCATTGTGGGAAGAAGATAGACTGCAACAAGAAAAGGCAAAGAAGTGCTCTTTGGTTTGAGGTAAAATAGCTTATCTGTTCCTGGAGAAGCGTCTCAACTTTGAACACCTAGCTGTAGCGCCTTGATCCTGTGTTTATATAAGACAGAGAGCTTTGGAGCTAAATGCCGGTTTGAGCTCATCCCAGATAGTTTGAAAACAAAAGAGCATGGAGAAGAGGTGGGAAATGGAAAAGCCACACAGCTTTTGACTTTGTAAAAAAAAAAAAAAAAAAATGCCAGACAAGGCAAAGAAAACTAAGCTTTGGCCACATTTTGTGTCACTGCGCATTCCTTCCAACAATCCCTCACACTAATGATGCCGTACATCTGGGAGCGCTTGTATCACTTGTGGTCAAGCATTAACCATTATCCCAGTGTTTCCCTGTGTGTGTGTGTGTGTGTGTGTGTGTGTGTGTGTGTGTGTGTCACCCTGTGCTTTTCAGGGAGCTCAGATCACCCCTTCCCTTTGCCTCCCTGACCCCGGATTCCCAGAAAGAAGCGACAGATTATTTACTCGTAGGCCACTGCCCCTAAAGCTAATGAGGAGGAAGAAGCTGCATTGACAGACATAATTATCACAGTTTTGCTGGGCTCAGCCAGGGGTCCCTTTTGTAGTGTAATTACTGTCCTTTCATCCACACACCACTGCATCCGCCATTACTTCACCCATCTTCAACATCCGTTTGTTTTGTTTTTTCGTTTTTTAAACTGCACCAAAACTGTCCTGAATAACTTTATACCGTTTTTCTAATGCATCAATAACATTTTCACTCACTTCTTCCCCTGATTGATTAACTGTATTATGATATTATTCTATAAGATGCCAAATGTCGCAGTACAGCTCTGTTTAAATAAGCTAAAAACCTCTATGAATATGTCATTAGAGAAAATGGAGGAATAAATTGAGCATCTAAAAGACTCCATTGTTTGTTTCTGAAGAGTAATAGGCTTTTAGTGCAGCTGTGTGTATTCCCCTCATCTATCTCCTCAGAAATTTTGGCACTATATTTGAAATGCATAGTTTCCTGTTCCCCTTTGATGGAATCCCTTTTCAGCAGCCGCAGGGGAAATCATGACTGGCAATATTTTGGGGAAAAATACTCCAAAAAATAAAAAATAAATAAATAAAAAAAACCTGAGGCCTCTCTAACACTGAGGTCTTTCTGGATTTGTAGAAGATACATTTGTTAAGTCAAAAATAATGTATAATTCTTTTTAGTGTGAATTAAAAAAAAAAAAAAAGGGGGATATCTCCAGGGAGCGGCCATTTTGAAGTGAAAGTAGCAGTGAAAGTAGCAATGTGATTCAACAAGACAAACTGAATCCAGCGAGTCTCCCAGCATGGAGAACAAAGTTTTAAAAAAAAGATCAATGCACTTGGATCGATGACAAGTCCTTTGAAACGTCTTTTTATCTCAAAGTAAAATCCAACCACAACAGGTGCTGGTGGTACAAAAAGGCTCCAGGGACGGCAGATATTAGCCACAACGTAGAGCCATAATGAATAAACAATACTCACTATTGGACTGGCATTGATGTAATCCGAGTTGCCGTGGTTGTTCTCCGCTTTCAAGGTGATCCTGGAATGATCATCTGTAATGGAGATGCATAATTCATCAACACACATTTCCATTGTTTTTCCTTCCCTGCACAATAACAACAGTAGCAACAACAGAGGAATATGAAACTGTAAAGGCTGCAGGGACTGCAATTTCACCAGACTTTCATCATGCGCACACTCACTATTCTGAAGTCCTGAATTGCTTCACCTTCAATAAGGAAAGTTCCATGTGAAATAATAATAAATATTTTATCTTAAGAAGTCTGTAGGTTGTGAGCCTTAAAATCCTCTTTTTCTTAAACAAGTGAAAGTATTGCGGGGTTCATATAATCTGTTTCCAGTCGACTTGAACCCACTTCAGTCTTCTGAAACACATTTACTTAATGTAATTAAAACCCATGAAAAGTATCAGATTTGATTGACAGTTACCAAGCAACTCACCACCTGTCATCAGATTCTGATTCATTGCATTCATTGTATTGCAGGGTAGAGCTAGTTAGCCCCAGTATTATAGTACAGAATTAACAATCAAATCTAAATGTATACATGTAATTACAATGGTTTCCATTTTAACCCAACCACTGGATGGTTTGGATGCCTATCACAGAAAACATAAGCTAGGACAGGTGTGGACACAGTGTTCGTGTTTATGCTCTAATGCTTGTATTTTCAAACTGTTCATCGTAGAAAAGGATTTGAGGATGAGGAATAACTAATGAGTTTGGCAAACAAAACACTATCTAATGCAAGACTGGCTAGTGTAGCATAACTGTGAACTGTGCAGCAGGACAGAACCAAGCAGTCCCAGTCCAGCTAATAATAATATAGTTAGCATATAACATGCCTTTTCCATATAGTCAATCTAATTCCAAGAGAAATCTCAAAACAAGTTGATTTGCATTGAGAAAACATAATTTTCTCACCACAACGACCTCCACTGGTTTTCAGGGGAAAAAAAAGAGTTAAACTGATAATTTGTTTGGAAACATATGCGCTACACTGTTTTGGCTTGTTTCCCCAACTGGTTTCATGTAGCTCGAAGCATCTGTTCACAACCATATCAACAACACTGATGAACAGGAGCTGCCCTGCATGGTTCTAGACTTGTCAATGGTGGGAATATTGGGCAAAAAAACAAACAAAAACGGACATCTGAATGGACTCACATACGACCACGGCGTCTGAGCGGTTCCTCTTGGAGTTCTGCTCGCCGTGCCCCACGCTGCAGGCGCCGGGCTCTGCCTGGTAGGAGCACAGGGCCTCCCACTCACGCTCCAGACGGTTCTTGTTCTTCAAGTGGTCCTCCATGTATGACTAGAGGACAACATGGACCACCTTAGCCGCCATTTCAAAGGACAAGCCAAAACCATGCAAATGAAAACTGAATTTATCTCTAAATATGGCCGTCTTTGCAGAAAATGCTTGATTAAAAGAGAAAAGAGAGACCTGAAATAATTCACCCTTATTTTTATCAGAGCTGGGTGGAGGTAGGTTGTTGTTATTTCTTTCCCCATTGTGTTTCCTCAATATGATCCGACCAATAAATAAACTGGAGCAAAAAACACTAAACCCCTGACAACAGCACCTCTCCTTTAAAGCTGTGATCAGGTGTCATGGTGCATTATTGTCTTAAGCTGCTGTATAGCATAACAACCGCGTGAGGAGGAGGAGGCTGCAGAAGATCTAGGTGGGGAAGGTGTGCTAATGTTTGCGTCTTTGTGTGTTTGTGCATGTGTGTTTGACCGAGGGGAAAAAAAAAGAGAAAAATCACACACAATTAAGACTCCTGAAAGGTTTGTCTGCATTGGAAATACTTCAGGGGTGTTTCAATCACGTCCCTCACTGCTTGCACAGCCACTGATAAGATTGTCTGCATTTAAGCCCTCGCTTGGAGAAGACAAAATTGAATTCGCTAGAGAGACAAAGATGGAAAAAGAGAAGGGGGAGGGGTGGAGGCCTGTGTGTGTGTGTGTGTTTGTGTGTGTGCATGCGTGTGCATGTGTGTTTTCTCCCAAACCAGGGCAAGTCTTATGGAGCTTAGAGGCTGTAGCTGGCAAGATGATTCTTTTTTAGTGTTGCGCCGTGTGTTTCGCTTCCTCTCCTGTATCATGGCTCCCCTCCTGACGGGGTTAAATGGTTTAGTCTGCTATTGTGTGAGGCAGAAGATTACAGACTCATAAACTGATGTCAGGGATCAGCTGGCTAATACAATGAAAGTGATACCCAGATGTGCTGGGTTTTTATCCCATATTAAAGGCAGTATAGGTAGGCTGAGCGGAGAGGCGACACTCCATTGTTACATCCGACTTATTCACTTCTGTCTGTCAAAAGGAAAATCCAAGTCTTTGCTGAACATATACAATTCCTACCTAGATGGTAATCACAAATAAGCTTGTCCAACACATAATAGGCAATTACCCTTTGATGGCTCATGAATTCAGACGTCTCCTGCATGCACGAAAAGGATATTAGGTGGCGTATAAGAACATTACAATCCTACAGACAATGGAAATCAAAGTTTATTGTTAGATATGCTACCAAAGGTGCCACTCAGGTCTTAAAAGCCACACAGAGAACAGAAAACTCTTGTGATTAATGCAGCTGCATAATAAGAGAACACGTTGGTACAGGGTGTTCTATCTGAACCCATTAGCGACATGAAGGAATATTTCTGAAATAGGACTGTAGATTTCTGCCGTTACGCTCTGAACCATCCCTCTTTCAACTTTTAATTTTTATGCATGCAAAAAAAAAAAAAAACTCAATAGTGAAAAAAAATGAATCTAGTTAATGTCAACTCTAATGGCAGGCAACACACGTATATTTGCATGTGTGTTGTTGCGCATCGCCCACACAAATACGCAGTGCTGTCTTCCCAGGAAAATGACAGCATGCCATTATGGCCACTTGACAGAGCCTGTCATCACTATGATCTTGTCACCCTGTACAAGTACTCTCTGCTTGCCAGTCTGACAGCATTCCACCTCCCCTCCCAATATTACATCTCCATGTACTTGATATATCCACTCTGAATTGCATCCCATTCTATTCAAACGATGCCCTGAATCGATTGCATTCCAGATTCATATTTTCGCAGCTTAATGCAATGCAGCCAGCAGGCCCTTATCAAGCCCTCCCGTTTCTAGGGGGAGGCAGTGGACCATGGCGTATTCCAGAGACAGGGTAACGAAGGTTTAGTGAATGGGGGGATTATGTCTGCCAATCAGAGGGTTGGGATGGGAGGCCTGGGTGTCAGGGAAACAATGTCTAATCCTTCCTAAGCAGTCTCCTCGGCAGCAGAGGGTGATGGCTGAAATCAGGATGAAGGGAGAACCAGGGGAGCCAGACACAACAGGTAACACATTACTGTCAAGCCTCGCTGTCAAATTAAAACGAACAGTACCCATAACAGTTTGTACAGGGTGCTTTATGATATGATAAAAAACAGGTTGAGGTGAAAAAAAAACTGTATTAATATGTATGTTTTTGTGTGACTAATAATAGCTAAATGAAAAGAACACATTGTTTTGCAATTACATTTTTTGGCTCATAAACTAAATTTAAAATTGTGAGTAAAAGTCACTGAGGGCAGATCATGTTGCATTAGTCAGTGGCTATTCTCCATTGCCTGAGTCTATTTTCCTTTTGAGTAAATAATTCATCATTGAAAAAAAAAAAGAACAATAGCTACTAAACATAATGAAAAAGAGCCTCAAGCTACATAATTATTGATTTAGTTTTTTTCTTTTTTCAGGGGAGAGGTAATTAAGCCAAAGGAACACCACAAGAACAGCAACAGTTACAACATTTGGACCCTGTTTCTGGACAGCAGGGGACCATGGACAGAAACTGTGTTTGTGAGGAAAAAGTAAGTTTGGTGACTGTAAAGTGCTGTCCATGGTGCTGAAAGGACACAGTACTGCAGTAATACGCACATGGAGACACATGCTTCCATGTTATGTGCGGTAATGATTTTTTCATGTTTTTAATAATTTAATAGGAAATGTTTTTCGCAGCACACTGCAGCTGAAAAAGGCAAATGAGAGAAGATAGAAAAAGTAAGACAGCAGAGGTGTGTCAAAGCTCTGAAAAAACACAGCAGATGACTCAGCACACAGAAGCATCCAATTTCAGTTTTGAAGTTGGAAGTCGTTATGCAAGACTTTTTAAGTCTTGCGGTGGGTCGCACAGTGGGGCGCATCCTGATGGCCCCAAACTCTCGTTGTAGCATAGTGGTTGTATGAGTCTGTGTATGTATGTACGTGTGTGTGTGTGTGTGTGTGTGTGTGTGTGTGTGTGTGTGTGTGTGTGTGTGTGTGTGCGTGTGTGAGGTGATCAGGCCTCACAAAAAGGACCCCCAGCATGTGTGCTTTGGAAAGCCGGGTATTCATCATCCTTCTCCACACGGTGTGTGCTCCAAAGAGCAAGAGAGGGGAGATGAGAGGAGAGGAGAGCGGAGATGGGAAAATATAGGTCTGAGATCAGTGATAACAAGGCAATCTCACACATGGTTTCATGTGAGATGGCGGTGGAATTTTAAAGAAGAACCCCTATAGGACACCTACATGTCAGTCATAGCATGAAAGAGAAGTAAAGGTCCCTGTGTGTTTTACCTTTCTACATTGTAATGCCTGCTTTGCTGCTGTGAAGACATTGGGGCTAATAATAACAGCTCCTAGAAATGATTCACAGTGGCTCTTTTGTTATTGCAGGGCTAAATGCTCTTCTATTGTCAATGTTTTCAAAAGGGGCTTCACAAACAAGCCTTGACGAGTGCAACAAAACCCATCTATTACCACCAATACAAGGCATTACTCAGATTCACTCTCATTCATTATAGCCTCCCAATATAAAAGCTAGACTTGCAGTGTGATGAATGCTCTCTCCATTAATGGAAACACTGCAAGGCATCTATCCATCTCTTTTATCAAGCTTGTCTCAAATGAATGAAGCGAAAGTTGTGCAAAATTAAAACAATCCATTGTGTGTTTGTAGACACGTTGGCAACCAAAAGCTTTTTCCACCCCACCTCCCCGAGAAAAAAAAAAAAAAAAAAACATTGCAAAATTTCTAAAACATTCAAATGACAATCAGAGGGGTAATGATATTTCACTTTTGAGCTGCTCTCATCACGCAAAACAATGTCTGCCTTATTTTGCTGCAGCAGTACGGGAGATGGAGGGGGTAAAAGATGAAAATGACAGAGGGGAGAGAAGCAGGACGGAATGATAAAGACAGAAAATGACACAGTAGAGGGAGGGAAAAGTTGGAGGAAAAAAAAAAAAATGAAGACACCAGAGCCAAGATAAAGCAAGAGGGAGAAAACAGCAGGAAGAGTGATGAAAAAAACAAAACAAAGATAACAGGGTTCTGAAGGGAATGAGGTGAGAGAGGGATGAAAAAGAGACACATCCAAACAGATAAACAGAGAGAAATCAAGCTGTTGGTTTTCAGCTCAGAGTCTAGCATATTCATAGACACAGGGAGTTTTTAAAACATACGCTATAATGTTAGCTGACTGAATATCTGAAAAGCCTATTCCTGTAGATCAGTGGGAGCCAACCTTTTCTATCTGACG
This sequence comes from Seriola aureovittata, assembly GCF_021018895.1. NCBI lineage: Eukaryota > Metazoa > Chordata > Actinopteri > Carangiformes > Carangidae > Seriola > Seriola aureovittata. Next base: position 15,985,258 of record NC_079383.1, read on the forward strand.
TACCCCTACAGGTTCTAACGGATGAACTCGAGTACCCCTTCATCAACAGCTACATGTTATGTTCAAGAGGTGAATTAATTTTACTTCTATACCTAGCTGGGAATCACTGCTCTGGACCTATGGCTTTGCAATGTAACGTTAGGAAAAGCATCCTCACTAAACTACACTAAACCCACCCGTAGTCAGTCAGACATGAGGAGGTGTTGTGGTTGTTTAGCTGTAACAGTCACATGCTAGGAACCACTAATAATCTCAGAGGGGCTGACAGCAAACCACACCTCAGCCAGCTTCCTATCTATTCACCTTCTCTCCTTTCTAGAGTCAAAGCAGGCTCCTTACCAGGATCATGTGACCGGTGGAGATGTCCATGTTGGACGGCACCGGCTCCTCGCACCAGGAGGAGGTGCTGCTGCGGGTGGAGGGGCTCGCCGCGGGGCCATCGCTGAACTGGGACGACACACTGTTGAGCCGCGAGTGGCGCAGGGTCTCCGGCCGCTCAACACGCTCCGACGTCCGGATCGCCATTCGCTGGCGACACAGCTCCTGGGGATGAGAGGAGATGACGGTGAAGCACTGGATCATCAGAAAACGCATTGTGTGTGTTTTTCTAAACTCCGTGCAAGGTCTCACGTATTTATCTTCTTTTCATGCACATAACAATAGTTTTATGTATGTTATGTGCTTATCCTTGCTCTTAGGGGCTGCGTTCTGTAAATGCACCTTGTAAAATCCTGTATCTAGGCTGACTTGATCTGTCCTCACTTGTCTGTAGATTAATGGCTTATCCTTGTGGATTATGGAGCTTATACTAATTATGTCAAAAATACATGGTTGAGGAACCCTGTGCGATTTATAGAATAAATTCAGTGTCACACCTGGCTGCCACACAGCGACTGTCTTGTTTAAGAATGGATCTTTTAGTTGTGAAAGAAAAAAAACAACCCCACTATTTCTTACAGTAAAACCCTCCATAAAATATCCACACACTCACACTTCAGAGGAAATGAATTTGGATCCATTTTCTCCAAAGATAGAAACATAACAGAAGAATCTATCCATCATTCACGTAGGATTTCTAATATAAATGTATATAACCACATAGAACCAAAGGAAAGACAAATGCACTGGTGCGATTGTAAAGTATAATTTTGGATTTTGATTGATATATCCAGGTGTCTGAAAATTGCTGAAAGACTGCTACGAAGATTACACCTACACTCCCAATGACTCAGCTTTTCTCCCATAATGTCTCAGTGCAGAGACAGGGCTTCAAAAATGTGAAGACTAGGCATTATCTACTCTAGTTTATACAAAATGAAAAAGAGTGAAAAGTAAAAATAAAAACTGAAAGAAGACCTTACTGCCATATTCTTATACATGTATAAGAGACACACAGACAGAAACAGTCAGACACTGTCTGATTCTCTCCATGAGGTGTGGTCACACTTGGTATTTCTATGTCAAATTCATTATCTGCAAACCCCATCATGTTTGGATTTGGGAGGCAAAGCCAGTCATCTCCACAGAATTCATATCCATACTCAATTAATAACAGTGAGGATGGGCCAGGCCAGGGAAAATGCCTTGTGAAAGCACACGCTATCTCATGATCTATCATAGTGATATTTCCCTCTGGAGCACAGGCCTCTCTAAGCCCTGGTCTTGGATCAGCTTTCCCGCCGTCAGACTTTAATGATTAGAGCCATGAAGCGGTGCCCTGGGCCTTGGCCTCGGGGCAATATCCAGGTCCACCTCATAATTCATCCTACTTCTCAACATCTCTGCAAAGCGCCGTGCTGCACCGGTGCCGAGAAATGGTCCCCGAAGCAGGCGGGGGGATACGGTTAGCACCAGAGAGGGCCAGAGGAGAGACACATGGAGCCCAGAGAGGAGCACAGGTCATGGGATTACAGTTTCCCCTGTTTCCCCCTCTTTCATACTACTAATAAGAGTGAAAAAAGGCCAAGAGGAAACAATGTCTGCAGTCTGTACTGCCTTCTAACAATATCTCTCTCCCACTGCAAACAGCTCTCCCAGAACAACTGCATGTGTCAGACCTGGCGAACACACCCACATGAAAGCTTCGACAGAGCAGTTATTCCATCCCAGCACAGGTGCCATACATAACCTAAAATTTGCACTCTGGCACAACATGATGACAATTTTTGAACAGAAATGTAACATAATTAGATAATATAAATGCTAATGGACATAATGTTAATTTTCTAAAGGACAAAAAAGTAGTTTCCTTTTGCGTTTGTGCTTACTTTTTTGCTTCTCTGTGGCCACTGTTATATCACTGTAACACCTCCAGCTTTTGATAGGAGAGCAGCCCTGTGAAAACCTGATTAAATATTGAAAATGTTAACGCGACATGCAGATAAATGTGTTCTGAGTGCCATGCTGGGCACAGCTGAGCCCCAACGCTGAAAATCAATACAGCCCAGGCTGCCCGTGGCCCTGGAGGAACAGTGGGAATAGGTCACAGCGGCGGCCTGTTCCTCTGTCTCTCTCTCTCTCACACACACACACACACACACTTCTCAGGCAAGGGTGAGCACTGAATAATTGGATGCAGTGAATATCTACTGAAGCAATAATTTGAAAATGCAAGAATTAAAGAAAACAAATCATGCAAATAAACACAAAAAGTGATTTCTGATTTAAATTATCACACGGCACAATAAAAAAAAAAAAAGATTAATTTAATCATAAAAGCACATCACTGTCACCATAACAGCTAAACACCGTCATAAGAGCAGGTAGAAGAGAATCACTCAAACATGTACACACATGGACAAATATTCTCTCACAAACCAATCAGATAATCAACTGTATCTGAACAGAGGATGAGCTCTGCCAATGGCACAGTGCTGGCTAAGTGTCCCCGCCTCCGATTGGCTCGTAGCGAGGAGGCTGGTCTAACCTGATAGGTTGCGGTGGCATCAGTGCTGGTGTCAGTCCCCAGGCTGGCCAGCTTCTCCTTCATGTGGAGGTGTGAGCGTTGGCGCACGCAGAAGAAAGTGGCGGACACTGCCAGCGCCACCAGGATGAAGAGCATGCAGAGGACGGAGAGCAGCAGGAACTGGCCGGACTCCACCCTGGTCTCCTTCACCACGGGGATCTGGGTCAGGCTGCCCCTCTGGAGGACACACACAAACAGAGAGAGAACACGCTGTCAGGGCAAGTGAAGGATGCTACTCCGTCTTTTTCCTGATTGATGGAGTCGTTTTTGATTTACAGCAACCCGCCATATCAAGTCTGCAGTGCATCAGTTTTCACCTGAAGGCTTGACTTTTCAGTGAAAAAATGAGGGTGCAACAGCACCATGAGTGCTTCCTCGCCTTCCTTCCCCGCTCTTTCCCTCCATCCACCACCACCATCGCCGCCACTGTCTGACCAGCCCCACTCATTAGCCAGCTCTAATACTGGCTTTATAATATGCATTCAGACTCAGTCAACCCTTATTACCAGCCTCTGTCCAGTGCTGTCTCCACACCGCGCCCCACTATAGATATTTACAACCCCATTTAGTGCTGGCATGGGGCGGGCTGGCACTGTGCAGCTACAGGAGGTTGGGATACTAAAAGCTTGTGCTTAATTAGCTCCTCTGGTCCTGAGTTTGCCTGGATTAGGCCTTGGCCCAAGCTGCACAGCTAATGGCTACCAGGACTGGAGAGAAACAAGTGGCCCAGACTGGACCTTAATACACCCACCACCAGTTGAATAGAAAAGCCTTTTCAAATATTCACACCGCTTGTTAATTCAAACAGGAAGGTGTAGCGTTTGTTTCGCTGTTTTTTAATGTGCTGTATTATCATCTAAGAGATTTTTATCAGTACAGGTTAAAGAACTGGCCTATGTGTTGATAAATGGTCCACTCACGGCCATTTACTGTAATGATAAATTCCCTCTGGGCCACACTGATGCAGAAAATTTTGAGAGCATAACAGCAATAATTAGGAACAATAACTGGGAAGGGTAATTAATGATACTTCAAAATGTAGCTACTGTGAGATTTTCTTTGCTGATTGCATATAATATAGACATTGCCAAGCTACTTTTGTATTTAACTCTCAAAAACAGAGAATTACTATTTTCCCAGCACATTTAACTTAAACAAAACCTAACACTTAAATAAATAATTCTTACTGCTCTCTGTAATTGCCACAAAAAACTTGGGGTTTCTGTAAAAGCCAGTTCTCCACTGTTTTTTGATCAGATTTTATCAGCTGCACACATGCCAATAGTTATACATCTGCAAAAGGGCAATATCAATAACAGAGCACAAATACATCAGCAGGATCCTAATTGTCTGCTTGCAATATTGAAAGATTGATGGGTGAAGTGAATCAAATCTATGACTTGAAAAAAAAAAAAAAAAAAAAAATGGCAGAGCTCTGACATTTAGCCTGAGGGGTCTAATGGGCTGGCTGAAGGATGGTTACATCTTGTTATACCATTTTCAAAACAAGACACTTCACCTCAGACCAGTAACAATGTGGTTTGACCTTGTGGTTGGTAATTGCCAATGTTTTAGTGGTGGTGCGGACGCCCAGGTCTTTCCGATTACTGTGTTGGGCCCGACGACAGTTGCTGTTGATTGTAATTGCTGTGGCTCGAGGATGTAGTTTCAATCAAGCATTAAGAGGTTAGACAACAACTGAGAGGTTTGAAGAGGCTCATGTACGAGCACAGAGAGGAGACATGGCCTCAATCCAATGACTCATCTGTGCTGTTCAGTGATCAGATGAACATACAGACCGCAGGAATGACATTTATAAATTAACACAATTCTCATTTGCTGGAGTACTTGTTGAGAATGCAAATCTTCTCCTGTCAGCTCCTCTGACATAATCACACAGTAAGAAACTGAAAATACAGCACCTGAAAAACTCTCTTTTCACTCAACATATTTAGCACTGTGGGCACAGTGTGTCACAGCGGTGTCGTGGCTCAAAACTCTGAAACCAAAGTGCCCCCTATAGACCTATTGGCTCAAACCTGCTTTAACCTATTTCCAGCACTGACAAATCCAAGCTATTCCCTTTGCATCCAATCTTTTCTTTATTCGGAAAAAGGAAAAAAAAAAAACCCCAAAAAAAACATAAAGTGTTGTTAATCAAAGTTAATCAGAGACGTGGCCCTCAACAATCTGTGGATCCTCTTAAAAAAATATTCAGGTAAACACCCTGAAATGAACAAAAAGCATTTCCACTGTGGGAGCAAACAGGCTTGAAATGTACTGCAAGCATTAAAGAGTGTTTGAAGGCGGTAATCGTGTTAGATAGAAACCAGAGGAGATACAGAAAGAGGGAGGAAAAGGGAGATGTGAAGCTAAGAATTATGTTGATGGGCCTTTAGTGTTCTGTTTATTACCTTTTTTTCATTTTTGTAATATTTTTTATTTCACCATAATTGGAGTCTGTCTTTAAAAAAAAATTGGATTTAAACTATATTGAATAAAACGTTTCCAGCACTGAAAAGCACTTTTAGCTAAATTAAACCATTTTTAGCTGAAAATAGCTTTTGAATGTTAGATGCTAATATATAAAAATCTAAACTTAAATAAATCCACAATCAAAACTAAAGAGATATTTTTCTACTTGAATGTGATTTTAATCTGATGTTGAAATATTATGGCAGGGATTTTCAGAGCAATGTAAAATCTGTGAATCTGAGAATCACAATCAGATTTTTTCCCCCTGATGATTTCTACTTCCAGTCAAAATTCTCCCTTTAAACTTCAGTAAATGCACTTTTATTAATCTCTTTAACATCATTTTCAAGGCTGCTATTTATGTCTCGTGTGTAGGATTCAAACTGAGTGAAGTTATTACTCTCTGCCTCTAGACTGTCCCCTTTTTCTCTCTCCTATTCATATTGGCCCTGTCTGCTGAATTAGCCAATCTGAGAAGGAGACAAGGGGCAGATGGATTTTCGTTGCTCTGGATTATTCAAATGATAAGAGGAAAGGTCAGGCAGAGAGGTGTTGTTGGGGCGGCTGGCCATCCATTCACTCCCATCACAATACCTTTAAGAAGTACAAGAGGAAAATCCTCCTAAACACACAACTGCCAAACCTCAACCAACCTCACATCAAGGTTTAAAAAAAAAAAAAAAAAAAGTTGCAGCTACAGCTGCAGATCTGAAGGGTATAAAATCAGCTATATCTAAAGCTCTTTCCATCCAATAAAATGAGAGTGAGAACTCTGAGAAATACAAGAAAAAGATCCCACATGAAATGCCAAATTTAACCCTGCTACAACGTTTTCCAAGCATCCTTTTTTTCCCTTTAGATATAGGAAAATACTGGCTTCATCATGTGCTCTGAAAAATTGCTGAAATTTACAAAAACAAATATAATACTGGTAAAAATCGTTAGTCTCATTATTTAGACAAATTTGCAAACTCTTAAAAACACTTGGAAATAATTAATAATTTGAGAAGAGAAGAAACGAAGCAATTTAACTATAAAAACTGCAACATAAAATTTTCATTTCCATTCAGTCAGCTTCAGTCTAAATACTGAGAATAGAATAGAATAAGAAGCCAACTGCATAGTATTTTAAATTACATTAAGAGTCACGTATATTTTTCCACTAAATACGTGATTAAAATAGTGTAAATTATGCAAACACAGAGTGGATTTAGCAGCTTTAAGTATTCAGGCTTTATGAGTTGAAGCTGCTGCCCGGCATCACCAGGCAGGATCAACCTGCACTGAAACTTTATCCTCTGCAGCCAGATGTGCTCACAGCAAACCGCTGGGCTCAAAATCCACCTCTACTATTACGTTTTTTCGATGAGCTTACGTTTAGATTTATTTAGACTATATTTGCATTCATATTCCCCCACCCACCCACCCAGTTCGCAATCATATTTTATCCAATAAGGTTTCGGGAGGTTCGATCTCGCAGCAGAGAGGATGAAACAAAATGAAAGCACAGCTCCCACAAAATTCTGCAAACACACTGAAAATCATTTTCATTTCACATCGGAAAAGCAAACCCAGCTTTCAACGTGGCGTTACGATTCTTCACAAGTTTTCAGGGCCGATAAAATACGGCGCCTTTTTTTTTTTTTTTAATCTTTTTTTTTTTTTTTTAACGCATTTGACGCATTAAAACTTGCACACTGAATACGGCACAAAACAGAACGGACACACGCTCAAGCCGGGAGATAATTACCCAAATCCGTGTCGCTGGGCAGAGCGCACATTTCGCAGTAAACGGAGGATGCTGCGTCTTGTATTCCAGAGAGCATGGTTAACCACTGACGCCCGACGCAGCTCCAAGAAGCGTTTGTGCGTCCCGGTCGCCCACTCACTCCGCTTCTCCAAAAGTTCCCCTGCGAGGGTCCCATGCGTCCCCCTGCGCCAACAAAAGACCGCGGCTTCAACACGAAGATGAAGAAAAAGAAAAAAAAAAAAAAGGGAGAGAGTCGAAGAGAATAAGAAAAGGGAGAAGAATGTGGGATATGCCCGCCTGATTTTCCGAGCCTCGGAAGAATGTGCAGAAGCCCCACTAGTGAGTCCTTTCAGCGCCTCTGTGCCAATGAAAAGAGATGGGGAGGTGGTGGGGTTGGGTTTTTTGCGATCATTTAGTTAAGGCTGAGCCCCTCCTTATATTCAGCAGCTCAGGAGTCCCCGTCCATTGCACATGTCATATCCACTGGTTGCTATAGCGATGCCTCCACATGTTGTCGACAGTGAATGTTCAAGGAGCGATGCCTGGCTAATAGGCTTGCGGGCTGAGGGGCGATATGAATGGACATAGGGCTAGTCACTCATTTGTTGAGCTACTAGGGGTCTCTGTGTTTGGTGTGTGAATTGCTGTTTTCTCAGGCTCTCCTTTTCCTCTGCTCCCTCTCCCAGGGATTCAGTTATGTGAGCAGAATAAGGGAGATGGGGCAGTCTATTCTTCAAAGTAGGCTTTTGCATTCAAAGCTGAAGTGAGTACTATAATAAGAGGCTACCACACAGTACAGTAGTTGTAAAGTATATGAATGCTGCATGGGAGATTGGGTGCAGTCTGAAAAATGCTCAAGTAAATTGTGTATAATTGGCTAAATCTTTTCTCTGCTCCCCTACAAGATCTGCTGGAGTAAAGAAAAAAGGAGAGGAAAATTGCAAGTTTAACAAGTTTTGAAGATAAAACTCAATAAAATGCTATCCTAATTAGCAATCAGTCTGAAAAAAATGATCCAATGGAGAGCAACAGCTGCAGTTAGCAGGGAGAGAGAGAGAGAAAGGGGGATTATGGAGAGCACAGGGTGAGAAAAGGAGAAAGAAAAAGAAAAGGGGCGGTGAAGAGAGGAGAACGGGGGTCCTGTCAAATGCAGATGACGAGTCTTGGGGAGGGGGGCTGTGTGACGGGCGGGCTCTCCAGTTTATTTTTCCATTCAGAGAGCACCCCCTCCTCTTCTCTATTGTCCCTCTGTGTGACAGCTGGAGTTGGCAATGTGAAGGAGAGAACAAAAACAAGCTCGCTGTCCAGCCTGGGTCTGTGGCCGCATCGGACGCCACCCCACCTTCAAAAAAAGCAGAGCCAACCAGGCGGCCCCGCAGGGACGAAATCTGAAGCAGAACACACTCAAACTGACTCAACAAATTTTTTTTATAGCATCCCCAAAACTTAAATACTATGCCTTATATATAGAAAAAGCAGCTGCAGAATCAAAACTGTCAGTGTCTTTTGCTATATGCTGTTCGTTTCTTTCTTTTAAGACAGACTAGTAAACTTTGATCCTTCCTTATTCATCACTTAGCCACCCTAGGAGTGACACTTTTCAGGTCATGCTTTCTGCACACTTGCATACTCATTTATAAGGAATTATTCAGAATCAAAATTCTGTATTCGCCTGCCAGAGGGCACAGAAATGGTTCGGCCACCCGTTGTTCAAGAGACAAATTTTTTTTATCTTGCAGGATTCAGTTAGAATACAAGAAAGAACCGGCTGCAGTGCCCGCTGTCGCGCTAATGCACGACGGATGCAGGAGAAATGCATGGCGAGAGACTTTTATCATGACTGCCAGTGAGTGGTTTTTATTACTGGAGAGAAAGAAATAGTGGCCCCTGAAGTTAATCCCCAGAAAATCAGCTCCTACATTAAGTCAACCATACGATCATATCTATCCTGTTCTCTGGTGAACTGGAAGAGAGCCCTGTTCACTCTTTTACATATGAGATACCCTGGTCACCCACCTGTCAGCGCTATCTAAATCCACACTCATCCCAAACAAGGGTATTCCCCTGACACCACAGTGGATGAAAAAGGAAGAAAAAAGAAAAGAAAATGTCTGTCAAGAAGCAGACACTATCTTTACCTGCTCTTTGAAGGAAAGCCTGACTTTGGCACCTGTTGTTTTCCTTTACTTGAACTCTGCGTAAATGGACACATTTTCACACATTTCAGCCACTACTAGGCGCTGCACAGTACGATTTCACAACTCGTGTCACATCCTCCAGCGAGGCCGGTGCTAATGGTTATCACACCAGGGAGGTTTGACGTGCATCGATTCATTCTCACTAAAAAAAAAAAACAAACAAAAAAAACAACAACCTACAAGCAGTCAAATTCAGGAACATACTGAAGTCACTCTTATGGTCAAATGGCAATATTCATAGATGCTGTCACGCCTTCGTGTTCCTCCAGTAAGTACTTCCTCAGGGTAACACATGTTCGAGCAGTCACCGTGAGTCCTTCAAGGCTTATCTGTCCTCTTTCTGGTGCTGCTCCGGTGTTTGCCTCCATGGCACATTTCACATTTCTAATAAAAAAAAAAGAAAAAAAAAAAAAGAAAAAAAAAGAAAGATGGAAAAGCGTCGAGTGTGTTTAAACAGCGAGAGAAGGAGGTATGCGGCACTTCACCATGTCGCTGGGAGAGGGGGATGAGGAATGTTAAACAAATGTCAGGATCAAGTGCAGCACCTGAGATGGCAGAGCAGAAACATCCACTGATGCCCGAGCGTGTGAGTCGAGAAGAAACGGATGGAGAGACAATATCTTGCTTAGATATTTGCCTGCACCTACGGGCTGCACAATTTTGAGTGTGTTTACATGTATGTCCCTGTGTGTGCGCAATCTGAATATACACGCAGAGGTGTTAGTGGAACATTCTTGCAAAAGAAAATACACTCCCGCAATGCATCTGAGTGAGTAAACCTGCGTGTGCACTAGCTGGACATCTTCACCTGGACACATAGAAGTCAGAGCATGTAATATATTTGAGCAAACAGAGGAGAGAAAGCAGCTTGCAGAGAGACAGGGAGGGATGCTTATCCGTAGCTACACTGAGCCACTGGTCCACATACCAATCACACTTCAATGATATCAGGGAAAGGCTAATGCCATTTACAGTGCTGCACGAGAAAAACCAACAGCTGCAACGTGTACCTGCAGACTTAACCAACGTGTAATGCTGTTACACCAAAAATAGTTGGTATTTCTGCTCAGCTCTTTGAAATGGGGTGCAATAAATTATTCATAATAATATCTGAGCAAGACTGTTGCTGTGGCTCCATTTGGGAAGGTGTTGGAGGATTAGCTCCGAACTGTAATGCAGAGAGAAATGCATGCAAAACAAAACACATTTGGGTGTTCTGTTTTTTTTTTTTTTATATTTATCAGATCCACCAGCTGTTATTGTTATTGCTGAAGTGATATTACAAGATATGTGTGGTAGGAAAAGCCTCATCTGGGAGTTTACTCTTTTCTTCTTAACTGTTCTATTTCCATTCTTATCCTTTTAACATAATGAAATAAGGCTCTCATATAGGCAAAGGCAGTGATTTGAAGACAAAGTTTGGTTTGAAAGTCTGCCTGTCTGAATTCACAGTGCTATGATGCCATTTTGGTATATTGTTAGTTGGCACACTGCAGTTTTGATTTTGCCCGCCAGTCATGAAATAGCACTTACGCTGAGATAAAATATAAAAGGTGACACTTTGCTCTCCTGTTTAAACTCGCTTTTTAACATCACTTAAGGTGCAGAAACTTGACAGTGAGGTGGATGTCTTAAATGCATTGTGTCTTGGTGTGTATGTGAGAGGGAGCGGGAGAGAAACACCATGTTTCCTGATGGATGATGTTCAAAGATGCAAAAAGGTCCCATTTCTGGGTTTTACTTGAAACATTTGAATTGCTGTGTCTCATGCTCATCACTTGTTCAGAGAGGAACCATTCAAAGCCTGTGTGTGTGTCAGCCATGTCATTCTGGTATTTTCCCCAGATGAGCTTGTTCAAATAGGACTCTTTCTTATGTGAATCCCAGCCCAGGCATTGCCCATGCCAAGTAGTTCAAAGCAGTAAACATCAAGGTAAATGCTATGCCTGTCATCTTGACTATATTTAAAGCAGGGAGGCAAACCCACACACATGCACAACAATGTGCACTTCAAAAAGAAGCAGTGCTGTGGCGTCATAGCCTGGAGTAGGAAATCACACCATATTTGTAAAGTGATAGAAAATGTTGTAATCTATGAGGATGACAACAAAGTCATACATATTTAGAGCCCTTTTTAAATTGCTTTACATGTACAGTGTGTGCTGTAGTTCTACTTAATTATGGGCTAATCTGCATTAGATAGTGCTAAATGGCCACGATCGATTCACCTGATCGTTTGTAATGCCGGACCCTTACTTACTGTTACAACGTCTGTCAAGCTTCCTGTTCTCGAAAAGCACATATTGGGCTTATAAGAACTGTGGCACATTCACCACTCAAAATTCCTGGTAATTTTCTAAACAACAGGCCCCTCGATGTCAGACAGAGGTAGACAAAAAGCAGTTTCTCATTTCTAGTCAGCGACCGTTGGTTTGGCCTGCTGAGATGACAACTCTGCCAGCAGAGTTTACCAGCTGAGCAAAAGTTAAACCCATTAGTAGGTTGAAAACCAGTCTCTGACCGACCTCTTAATGTTTCCAGCTGACTAATTTTAAAATAAGAAGCCTCTAAAAGGCGTCTTAAATACGCACTTGATGGCTACATGCATTGTATCCTGCTATAGGACCAAGGCGTAAGCTACAACAAACCAGCTGATGATCTGAGATGTGGAAATAAACATCAGCATTCTTGTATAACAGCGTAAAGCTAGTTACTTCTTGTATAAAAAGATCAGACTTTTATTTTGTTGTAGCCTGTGTGGCAGCTTAGCTCGTACTTGTTTGTTTTTTCAAACAGTATGTCTTCACGTTTAACATTACAAAAGAAAAGGCTTTTTAGATGAGTACTAAGCAGCGTGTTTGGCAAACACATTATGCTGTCTCTCGTATGTGGTTGGGGTTGCTGGAGTGTAAAAACAAATTCAATAAAGAGCAGGACAGAGCTGTGAATGTTACACTAAACTCCGATAGCATCCAAGACCAGCTTCCACACAGTGGTGAAATACAAAAGAGTGGTTATGCTAATCATGACCAGGGCCTTTTTCTAAATGTAACATTACTTAATGAAGAGCTCCTTGGCTTTGGAAGTAACACTTGGTCACTACCGTAGTCAATTAGTTAGCTCAACATGCTAATAATTGCAGCTTTGGTTAAAGTCATCCCTCGTCATCCCAGCCCGATGCACATCGCTTTATCATGTGATGAAATTCAAAGCTAGACAGACCTCCAATGCCTAGTAATGGTTGCTAAGCTATGATTGGTCAATCACTGCTTGGGGGAGGGGTTTAGGGAATACTAAATTAATGCAACTTGTGATCAAACCTCACCCAGGCTCTGCTTTCAATAACACTCACTAGCTTTAAATATGAGCTCTGATCTTCCCTCTCTGTACTGGGTTAGTTAATTCCAGTGAAAGCTGAGTTGAGTTGAACTTTTCTCTCTTAATTTTTTTAATGTGCAGCTTTAATTCCCAAATGGTTTTTCTTGACAGCAATGATCCTCTCTACCTGCAGCTGCGTTGACAATAGCAATATGTCTGACAGGGATAATATTTATGTTTGCTAAAGTGTCAGCCAAAATTAATTAAACTAAGTTAGCAAATGGCGCTCATAACTAAAAATTAAACTAAAATCAATTCAGTTATCAATGAGGATTGTTTGCACTGTCGTGTGAGACAGCTAAAATTACACTCAGATTTGCATTAATCACAATTACAAAAATTATGTTTGAGATGTAATTAGTTTTTGATGAGGAATATTACAATACTGTAGGTGAAAAAGTCGAGACGAGATACCAAATAAAACGGCCAGGTCCACAATGTGATCCGAGTTTGCTAAAACACAACCCAATCATGAAAGGTAATTGAAGGTAATACTTCATTCTATTGTGTGAAGAGATAAAAGAAGAGCCGCTACTAAAAATCTCATCCAACACGTCCACAGTCAAAAACAGTGAGGAAAACACCAAGGTTTTAATTGTTTTGTTTGAATAGAATCCACACTACTTTTAGACTATTATGTTCTCGGCAGGCTTTTTTTTTTTATCTTGGGGAGAGATAAAACTGCAATTAATTTTGAAAGGGGGGAAAACAGTGAGACAATACATCAAGTCACACATGAGTGGTGGCAGGCAGGGATATGTGGGCTGCTGCGGAATAACAGAGGTAGTCAAAGGTAGCATTCATAATTGAAACCCCAGTCACAAGAGACTTAGTGGGCTGGGAGACTCTGATACTGGGACTGACAGTAAAGGAACAAAGAGTAGTGTTCAGAGGAGAGCACAGAGTGACTTCATGGGTTCAGTAGGATGTGTCCTCCCCACACCTGGGTCCACATACCGTCTGGAAGCCTCTGAAACAGCGTACTTCTCTACAGCTGCATGGACGTAGTACAGTGGAGCTGTATTCAAACGTGCAAAGAGTTAAAATTCTACCATAATAAGGGAGAGATTAATTGTGTTTTTAGTAGTAGTACTAAAGCTTCATTCGGGCAGAAGATAACACAAGTACATTACGGCACCATTTTCTTCCAAGTCTATTTTTGCACCAGTACCGTTTGTACCTTCAAAAGTACGTTTATGTCGTGATCAATACCTAACTACAAATAATGATAGACAATGACACAATGTAGACGGATCAACCAGTAGGGGTTGCTACTGTTACTTTAAGAAGGAAATGATCCCTCACCAGCTTCCCACCCATGAGTACTAAATGGGGGTCTGATTCTGAAAGTTAGTCTTACCCCCCCCAACATGATCATATCTGCAAGTAATGAAGATCATAGATGATTGCACGCTATGACTGATCAGGGTCCAACATATACTCTTTTCTTTGGAAATACAACAACATAATTTGACATAATAACCATTTTGAATAAGTTTTGATCGATGTTGTGCTGTTTGATCCCTGCACAGTTCAGTTCAGACTGAATTAAAGTCCTTGGTACATTATGCATCTGCAGCCTTTCATGTTGTGTCTGCTAAGATACGTGTGAAAAATATACTTAGCAGCAAAGCACCTCCACATGTCCTTCCACTTGTGTTCTCATGAAAGTCAGCAGTGTACTTCAAATCTCAAATTTGGCAAATTCTCAAAGGTTAAACTGTTAAACTGCTGTTGGGTATGGTGACTCCAGCAAATGGTTGCACACTCAATGAGACCCATGGTCTGTTTGTTTAATGGTGGCCATGCCAGGTACAGAAGCTTACAAGTCATGATGGGAGCAGAAATAAACCAGAAACAAGTATGGCAAAGTGAAAACCAATCACCAGACACTATTCTTCCGTTGCATCAGAGAGCACGCTGATGGGTAGTGAATGAGTTTTGCTACCCAGCCTGTACACATTTTAGCAATCAACACTTTTTTATGGTCACATTTCCGCCATTTTAACGGTGTGAAAACACATAATTCAATTTTGGTTGGAGAATTCAGCCTCCCTAATACAATTTGTATTTAAATTGCCCCCATGAGAATGCCTTTCAAGCCATTATTAGACACTGATTCTTCTAGTTTAGACAAAATGAAAACAATATACATTTCTGATCACACTGGATTAAGTTGATTGGACAACCAACGCCATGTGTCTCCAACTGTACCTTGGTGCTGGTGGACTCGGAGCATATTGAGGCCGCCTGCCTGAGCATACGCCCCAGTGATCAGCTACAGCTTGTGTAAGTGAAGATATAGATGTACAACCACAGGAGGGAGTGCGTGATAGGCTAAGGGTCGTATCCCTGTAAATGCACATAGCCACAGCCTCATAAATTCTCATCAGTGTCTTCATTAAACATTTTCCCCTGTTATCACCATGACAACGCCGGTCCAGCGTGCGCCCACGGGGAGAGGCGTGTGTGCCTGTGTCACCCCGGGGGTTACTGAGGGGGTAACTTGGCACAGACGCCAACACCCCATACCTCTCCTCCCCCCGCGCTGACTGTGTCTGGACTGGAGGCAGGCGCTCTGATTTCTCTCTTTAATTACTGCTAATCGGAGGAGCCGCAGCCCCTGCTAATGAAGCCACACCAATCAGCTGGGGGAGAGTCAGGGGCCTCGCGCTGCAAAACAATCCTCTGCATGAACAGAGCTGACACTGCCTGCCCAGAGCCGCAGCCTCCCTGCGTGTCTCGCTGTCTGTCTGTCTCACAGCTCCAGCAGTTTTGTAAGAGTAGTCTGGCCCCGAGTCAAACCGAGCAGCGCTGCTCGCTGAAAGAAACCTCTGTGAATCCCTAATGAGACTGCTGCCACTACTGTAGTATGGTATCAGCCGCCTGTTTGCCAATCACATCTCCAGTCGCTTCACACCACAACCTCTGACAACAATACAAAGTATGGCTGATCAGAAATTCTGAAGGCAGAATTAATTATGATTTATGTCAAGATTTTGATGGCACTGTAACGTAATAATACTTTGACGGCTCATTATTGTAAATGCATATAATCAATCTAGCCTATTTTCACCCACAAACATAATTACACTGTATGGCTTTTTGAGAGGCTGTGATGATGTCTTTTCTTTCCTCCTCCTTCAACGTGAATAATGTAATGAACAGTGACTGACATGTGATTGCATGTGTTTACGGACCTAGCTTGCCAAGATCCTTTTGCCTTGTTGTTTCCAACAATGAAATGTAATTTCTTCGATTAGTTTGTGATGTTGATGAAGGTACTAATAATGACATTTTATGTATTATAGCCCCAAAGTCGGCGACGTTCCGCTTGTTGATGCATTTGTCCACGTTCCAGATAAAACGTACACAAATGTGTATGGGTTCGGACGAAACTGTGAGAAACAATTATGAGTCAAATCAAGGTGATATACTGCTACTGTGTATCTCTGTAAGCTGAATACATGCTTTTCTTGTCTGCCTGGGCTTTCGGTGTCTATAAATCAGGCTCGGTGTAGTTGCAGCAGCTTCTATTCATGAGCAGACAATCCTATTTTTATACAGGTATCCAACTGCACCACGTCGGGTGTTAGATGCATCTGTGCATTTGCTGCTAACACCCGACATGACAAGCATGCTTGTGAATGTAAATGGGCATGTTGGCAACCATGTACACGTGGAGATGACTGTGATATGTAAAGCGAAAATCCCATCACAGCAGGACATTTCTCCAGTTCATAGCACAATATCAGCGACTGATCTTTGCCACCGCTTTTTACTTTCACATGTAGGCCACATTTGCAATGATTACATTATATATCAGGATGAAAGACAACATATGTTACAGCAAACACATAAAATAAATATTTTCTGTTCATGGCCAATAGGTCTAATTAGTCTTAGTTTCTGAATGCTGCCAGAGTAAGGGTTAATGGATAAAATTAAATAGCAGGTACAGATCTAAGTAAGGGTAAAAATCACAGTTCGAATTTCTGCAAATGTCCTCAATGATTGTGATTTAAGTCCATATTGTGGCAGTTCAGAGAAAAACCATGTATTTATTTATTCATATATAATTTTATACCATTTACTTTCTTTAAAATAGCTTAAATGAGATAGGTGTGTCGTTGTCTCAGCTGAATACGTTGCTGTTTTATTGTTTCTGTTTATTACAGAGAATATTTGTCACTTGAATGTTTAATTCCATGTGTAGATATTACACATGGCAATGCCAGACCATTACAGCATAGTATTTCTACGCAGTGAACACAACCATTCGATGTAACGTCACTTTGCAGCAGAGTGGTCGAGTTTCATTTCATGCTTTATCACCGCAGATGGAAGATATTCATACACCCTTCCAAGTCAAGGTCATCATATAAAAGACCATAACAGCTCATCAAGCAACTTAGCTGACCTTGCCATGCAGAAAGTAACTAGCAGTTACAGCGGGGTTCACAATTACAGTCAATTAAAGTCAATAAAAGATGATATGACAGTTGATTACATTTAATTTACTGAGAGCAAAGTGGTTTCCGTATTGTGTGCCCACTGAGCAATAATTAATCTGCTGCTTCAATCAACCACAAACTTTAAACGTGTTGTTGAAAAAAGACAGTTATGACTAATTTATAGCCGTAAATGAACATATGATTTTATTCTTAAACGTGTAATTTTTTGAATATCACATCTGTAGACAGATAATTATAGTTTAAAGCTTAGGACTACTTGCTATTTTACAGCCAGTGCTGTGTCATTACCTTAAGATGTAATTCAGTGGAAATAGTCTCGATTTCAACAGTCCTCATAAAGAAACTCAAAGAACTCTACCTGCCTGTGAAATATTGCTGCTTTTCTGACAACAAAACCGCAGGATACACCAGACTAAAAGTGGTCAAACAAATACTAGTGGCCTAATTTTGTTGTGATTTTAAAAAGATTTCCATGGGCCACTGGTTAGCCTGCAGCAAGGGCTTTTCCCTGCTGCTGTCAATGCTAAGGTGCCAGATGCGCTAGGCAAGTAGCCGCATGATAAATGGCAGAAGGTGAGAGCTCTGTGGCCGGGACCGGGTGCACGCTGCCCCTGCATCCCACTGCCAGTCTCTTGGCATGCAGCTTGTCAGGCCAAATGGCAGCCGCATCCCCCTTCAACGCTGACATTTAAAACCTCTGCCATGCTATCCAGCTGTGGACGCCACAGGTCCCCCCCTACCCTCAGCCTCCCCCAGGCACCGAGCCCTCAACCCCGCTACTGCCGCTGCCAGACACCAGTCAACAAATTACCATAAACAGGAAGAGCTTTTGTTCAAACAAGTGAGGCATCAATTACAATGAAAGTGCAGGATGTGCTCATGGTGCATGATACACCATGTAGATCTGAGTTACTTGCTTCAGGAAGTGCAGATTACTGGTATTTTTTTAAGTGTGGGGAAAGCAGATGCACTGTAAGAGTTGACCAAGACCCAAGAACCAGAGTTTAATGTTGCCATCTCTGTTCTGCTTTGTTGGATTAGGCAAAGTTTTCACTCCAGCAACCCCAACCAAACTCTAAGACAGTGTCACGTTTGCCAAACACATTGGTTAGTCTTAATCGTAAAAGCCTTTTCTCTTGTAATGTTAAAAGTGAAAACATGCTGTCTAGATTTGATCTGCAACACAAGAATAATGCTGTTTCTTTCCTTTCCTTTCCTTATCTGCATTGAGAATATGGTGAGGATGCTAACTTTTTACCTGGGACAACTTAGCCTCAATTTTAGCCTCAGTCTGTTAGTTTGACATGTAGCCATCAAGTGTATATTTATGAGACTTTTACAGCATTCTGAAGTCAGCCTGAACATATTTGCCGAAAACAGTATTTTCAACCAAACCATACAGCCAGCGTTATCTTCATTAGCTGGCTAGATACAGCTGATAAAATCTGCTATCCACAGTTATCATTTTGGCTCGAAAAATCAACTGTCTTGGCTAGACATGAGGAATGGTAAGCCTGCCCCGGATTCTGTCTGAAATCAAGAAGCCATTGTTTGAAAAAGAATTCGGAGTCATAAATCCGGCGAGGCAAGAGCCAAAAAACCTGACTGATGTAGTAACAATAACTAATGGAGGATGGTGCACTGAAAATAAACACTAAAGCGATTAATCAAGAACTGAAGAAATAATCATTATTGGCATTATTTTGTATGACAAAAGTATCTCTAGAAGAATAATTAAGACAAGAGGTCCAAACCTACAATAAAAATCCATGTTGAGGACATTATTGATATTTTTTAAACTTATTTTATACTCTACTTTCCATGTAGTTTAATTCTAAGATGTAAAGAGCTCTAACTCTAAGAAACAAAAGCATTTCTCAGTAGCATATAGAATCATAAGCTGCCCAACAGCAGGGGTAGTTGAGTTCAACGATCACCACATTTTACTGTGATGAATATGGAGGGAAAGCAGCAGGGTATCTAGTCAGTCCCCATTTCCTCTTAAAATACACCAAGCAGGTCAACCTGAACCCACAAGGATGTCATCAAAGCTATTAAGTCTGCTTTGAGTGTGAGAGTCATGGAAGAATCCAACAGCTGAATGTTGCAGCACTCCCAGAGGTCTCTGTACCCCCAACCCTACAAGTTAGGCGAGGATACTCTAAAGCTCAGGTGTTAATTTGAGGAAAATGTTAGTAAAGAAGAGATGTGAACCACACAAATGCTGTTAACGTTCTGACAAAAAGCAAAACATTTTTGACTGTTTTTTCCAGCTTGTGTGGAAAACTGCTACACAGCTACTATGACCAAAGCAGAAACAATAGGGTTTTTTTTTTCTTTTTTCTCAAAAATGTAATCCATCACCAGTAAAATTCAGGCTTTTTTTTTGTCAGCATGTTAACGACGAAGCTCAAAGGCCACTCAACTCTGTCTACACTCACCATCTGATATTCAACACCCATAAAGGTAGAAATCCAGTGTAGAGGAGGCTGAATTTAAAATTCCTCCACTGACAGCAGTCCAACATGTAGTGCAGTTACAGAACAGGACATGTTGCATTTTTCAAACATGACACCACTCAACCTGCAAAAACTCTCATCTCTTGCTGCTACTATACTTTCATGTAAAACTCCGTAGCAGAGCTGCAATAGTTAGTCGATTAACCCCTTTCTGCACAAAAAACATTGATTTAATTAGTTTTGATTTTCACATATTCAGATTGGTGTAGTGGCGCGGTCGTAAGATTCTTGTGTTAATTACAAAAACAGTAGAAACAAACCTAACTTTTAACAGATATGTAGCTTGTAAGTTTTGAGACTCGCAGTTGTTCGATACAATCCTTAATTTTGATTAATGGTCACCTTGCTTCACATGTAAACAATGTGTAGATGCCCGTGTCCACACAACAAGAGTCACGACAAAAATAGGTTAATCAATTAGGTTGATAATCGATTAACTGCTTTAGTCATTTTTCAAGCTGAAATGCCAAACATCCTCTGGTTCTGGCTTCACACACATGACGATCGTTGCTCTTTTCCTGTCATTCATGTAAGTAAACTTAATATCCTTGGGTTATGGACTGTTGGTTTCATTTTGAGGTTTGGGGAAATTATAATATAAATATAAATGTTGTTATCCAGTTAATGAATAAAATAGCCAGCAGATTCATCAACAATGAAAACAATCATTAGCTGCAGTCCTCTGTACAGGAAGAAACCAGGACTGGAACACAGGATTTTCTGAGCAACAGCACAACCTTGAATTACTGTGTGAAATGTGAGAAATCACTGACTAGAAAAGAATCATAAATTAGATGTTTGAAAGTACTGAACATCACAGTCTGATGATTTGTAACAGCGAAAGAGTTTTATCAGTTGAGTTTTTCTTAAATTCTATCTAAATCTCCGTAACACGTCAAAAGCCACCTTGGCCTTGAGGTTTAGTTTCTTCCAGGAAGAGATGAGTAAACCAAAAAAGAAAAAAAAAACCCTCTTATTTAATGAATTAAAAAGGTGTAAGAATTGTCCTTCAACAAGCTGAGTAAAAATACCACAGTTAACTACACACGGTAACCGTTCCTCTCTTTGACAAAGGCAGCGGAACATAAAAGAAGCAAAAGGTAGGAGAGTAAACACTTTACATTCTGACACTCATTAAAAACAGACAAGTCCACCCTTACCGGAGGGAGAGCACACGTCATGATATAGAGAGAGGCAAATACCAAACTGCATGGCATGGTATCAAAGACATTTCTGCAGTCCAAAGGTCAGGTGATGGTAAAAGGTTGCTGAGAAACTGAGCTGCTGGATGGTCTTTCATCTGTGGGAGGCAGCTGCGGTCTCCAAAGAGGCAGTGTTACTCAGGGCTGCAGGCACAGTGGGGCTGCTCCAATATGACATTTCACATCCAGATCTGCCACAGTAATGGCATTTTAGCCACTTTTAAAACAGCCAGATTGGCCTTCCTGCACTGCTGAAATTTTTATAGGCGGCAATTTTTTTATTGTTTGGATTTATTACAGTGTCTGAAGGAGATTGGATAGGTTGTCAATGTGGAAAAGGCAATTGAGGGCCAATGTGGAAATGACTGGCTGATACACACACACACATGAGGTCCGCATGTATACGCACTATACAACACAAGGAGGTGTAGAACATATATGTATACGCTGTGCAACAAAGCCACTCCACTTTCCTCTGAGGAGCGATGTTAAAATGAGAATAAGAGATCCCAAAATTAACATAAAAATATATTTTTCTCATCTTGCAATTCTTAAAAAAAAAAAAAACCAACATGGGGAAATATGTTTTGAAGTAAAGCATATACACATGCCGGTACAAGATCAATTTGTACAGCTCTTATCACAGTTATTTATTTATTTCAGCTTGAGTGTCTGTCTCTTCTCTCTGGTAGGAAATGGTCAGTATAGTTTTCCTTTGAAGTCCCAACTGAAATTATTTGTCCCATTTACTTGGAGGAATTGCATTTGCCGATGGCTGCACATGGTATTTGTTGTTAAGTGGTATATGCTACAATATTCAGGCTTTGTTAGATTAAAGGAAAGCAAAATGCGCTGATAACCGCGCACATCGTATCAAAAATATGGAAATAAATATTCATGTGAGAAAGGGTTCCACCAACACAAGATTTAAAATAATCATCCCTGTGATTGAACCAGGGGTTATTGGAACCCATTGAGTATGTTAATATTGTTTGTACGTATGTACTTTTTGTTGCTGAACTTTCCACTGTATTTCAGCTTGATATAACAAGACTATGTCAAAACCTAGTTTATGGCTGGACCTCATATATGCAAATTTGAGGCCGTAGTAGTTTAACTACTATTTTCTACCCTGCCTATAGTATCAGCCCTTTATCTGTTCTCTGTGTCTCTGTAATCACATTTAAAGTATTTTAATACAGCTGAATTCCCAGGAAAGTTGTTCTCATTTACATGTTTTTTTCTGTTTATGTTGTCAGACAACAGAACAAGTGTGAAGTAGTGGCTGAAACGTGGCACATTAAGACTACATGTTAACTTCCAAGCCATTTCCAAGCTGCTGCTCTGCGCTAACCCCGATGTCGTCTGACAGAATCACCAAACACGTAAATTAAAGACAAAGACTGCTCTGTGATTTTGGCTATATGTAATTGTAAAATGACCACTCAGAGATAAAGTTAGAAGTGACTTATTTGGTCTCTCACACAGCACACAGCCTTCGTCCGGTAACAGACTGCTGTTCCGCCTCTCTGCACCGATTAATTTTGAAAGATCAATGGACCACTGGGGAAACTCTGACTCAGTCACGTGGCATTTCCGCTGACCAATGGTGGAAATATGATCACTCACCCAGTAAGTCAGACACATTCACAATTCTAGGCTGGTTCTGCTGTTGCAGTCCGGCCAAAAATGATGATAAGGACAAAAGAACTGCAACAATAAGTCGGTTAATTAATTCGTCAATCAACAGAAAAATAATCAGCAACTATTTTGATTATCGATTAATCGTTTCAGTCGTTTTTTTGTGCCAAACATTCTTTGTTTCCAATGTGTTCAAATGTGAGAATTTCTTGGGCTCCGGGAAATTATGATGGCCATTAAATGTTGAGATAGAGTAGCCTGTGCCAAAGTGGTGCACTAACAGAATGACAGCCTTAGAAACATGCCACCAACATGACAAACAAAACCAAATACTAATTATTACTTCCATATTCACACAAACTGCACTGCATAACAGATAGAAACACCATTTCTGTTTGAACTAATTCAATCTCAGGATTTCAACATATATACACACATATATATATATATATATATATATATATATATATATATATATATATATATAAATTAATCATGTAGACGGTTTATAAGCATATAAATATTCTTAATATACTTACATTTTTTGTTGTATTTCTGTTTTGCAGGCTTAATTAACATGAAATCAAAATATATTCATTCACATATATATACATATTCAACTGTTCAAATTGAGAAAAAAAAACTGTATATTATGCAATAACACTCAGAACCTGATGCACTACTTGCAGAAGCTTGTCAAAACATTTTCAGATAGATGTGCCCTTTCATTAATTATGGTACAGGATATTGGAAAGAAAGCCTTCAAATCCATTGTGAGAGGTCATCATTACATGTGACCTTTCTCTGAGATGAGTTTTGCCTCTGTGCCTCTGCACTTAGTCCTTTGATTAAATATAATGTAAGCTTTCGACCATCATAAGACGGTGGCATTCTCTCTACGATTCCACTAGACTGACCCATGACAGGATTGGAAATGAATGTTGATTTCACCTCCCCCAACTTCCTTTACGTAGCCACATCCGAAATCAAATTGGAAAACCAGTGATTTAGGTTCTCATACGCAGCTCGACACGTGTTATGAGGATGCGAAAGAAATGCACACTTTAAGCTCAATAAATACCAATTACCGTGTGTGTTAAAGACAGACACTGCAGCCAGACAAATATTACTGTGCACATTTACGGTACATTTGCGCACGTAAACACTCACAAACAATACACACATGCACAGCGCAGAGACTCCCTGCCTGCCATATATGATTTACATTTAGTGGTTGAATAATCAGTTGGCATGCAGCGCGGGGAATTCTTTGCTTAATGAGTGCCTCTTCACATAAGCAGTTTGCCAGAGTTATCTCGAACACGAGACTGCTGTCAAAATGTCACTGAATTCTCAATTTAACTACCAACTTAATCACATGGGGACCATCGCATACATCCAGGCCGAACGTGGAGACGCATCCTCCCTGCACTTTATTAAGAAATATAAGCACGAGGAAAACAGAAAAGTAGGAAAAGTTGCTTCTTTAGAGATGCGCGTGGTGAAATATTTTATAGATATTCATTGTGACTATTCAAAGTAATTTTTTTTTATAAAGCAGATATATTGGGGAATATTTCACTCTGTGAAAAGAAGATGGTGATGTGGAGCCTGTGATACATAAAACAATATTTTTTCAGCTGTGTGGAGTTTTGTTGTTGTGTTTTGTCGTCTCAGCTGTCAGAACTGTTAAATACTCTATTTTTTTTTTAAATACTTACTTTTTCAATCTAGAGGAAAGCTGCACACTTCTCCTAAAGTGAATCTTTTTCAGCAGACTGAACTGTTGGTCATTCAGACCCTGATTGGGGAAATATTGGCTCCGAGACATTTAACCTCAGAAAATGTTTTTTAAAGGTTAAAAATCCCTTCACAGGCATTAATTAAGATTTAAAGGACACTACTATTTCAAAGCTTTAGACATGTTTAGCTTCATATACACAGTAAGGATCGTCAGAGGGTTGCAGGAAATTCTGTGCGCCTTTTTCTGACTAGTCATAGCAGCCGCTTCCAAAAAATATCTGACCGACATGCCCCTCCCTTTCAAAACATATCTTTCTGAGCCTCCCTTTTATTCCCCTGCTTCTCCCCGCTATACGCTCCCCCACTGGTAGCAGCCATGCTGTGTCTATGGCTGCCAGCGAAAGCAACCCTTTTGCCTGGTGCCTGGTTGCTGTCTCCGGCTTGGGGAGGGTGACTCACTGACCCCCCTCCTGCACAAAAGAGGATACAATCAGGCGGGAGGGGGGGATGAGCGGCGGCAAGGGGAGCACAGTCGCAGAGCTTTGTGCCTTTTAGGAGCGATGCTAGTTGAGGAGCCAACGTGTGGTATGATTTGCCACGGGTTATTTTCCACACTGAGAGTACTAAGTGACTGATAATAGCATGGATATTCGTATATACATATATATATATATATATATATATATATATATATGTGGTTTCAGTGCAGTATGAACACAGACAGTGTAGCTAGTTAGTGCTAAAGCTGCAAAAAGGCCATGTCAGCCATGAATTTCTTTCCACTTCACTTCTTTTCCTCCTCCCAGTTTTTCACACATTTACAGGACTCATGAATTTCTGTGAGAAGACCTCCATTTGCCTTCCACAAGAGAGCAGCTCCCACTTGGCAAACAATTGTTAATAAGAATGATACTCAGAAAATGCATTGCTTATCCCCCACACGTACATAAATTATTTAAGAAAAAACAAGGTAGTAATTTTTCTGTTGTTTTTTTTTTTTTTGTCTCTTCAGGAAGCCGACTTCCCTGCGATCTATAATGGAGTAGATATTGCTCGGTCTATTGATTGATGTCTCCTTCCCCCCACTTTGACATTTGCTTATCCTCGTCCGCATCTACTGCTATTGACGTTCGCTCTATCTGGACATCTTCCTAAGCTGTTTTGTCATTTGTCACCTCTTAAATAAAAATGGAGGGGGGGGGGGGGTACGGTGTGTGTGTGTGTGTGGGGGGTTGTCAGTGATAAGACTTAATGATACCAACCACAGTGATGGTTTTAGACAAGCTCAGAGAAAGAACACTGTCTGTAGAAAGCGTAGCGCTGTATTTGATTAATTTCTCACTCTATACCTCTCATACCTCTCAATTTTACCCTGCATATTTCTATTCTTGCCGCTAATAAGTAGGCTATTCTGCAACCTCTAGCATGCATTCACTCATAACTGTGGTCAATTTAGTGCAAATTTATTGAAAGCAGGCTTTTGGTTTAACACCTTTTAAACTAATGTATTTGAAGAGCCCACTCCACAGGCTCTCCTGTCAAAAGCTACTATTTTCCCCAACTTACCCTCAACTCTCCACTTCTTGGATACAAACTGGTGAGATCAACACATCCACATTAGAGCTGTTGCTAATAAAACACCCTCTGAGTGAGCTTTCAGGGTTTAAACTTCGCCAACTATTTATTTGTAGCACAGTAAATGCCGCGCTTCTTTAACATGCATTTCTACAAACACAGTCTGGCGAAGATTTTCTCCCCATGAGGTGGAAGACAGATTCTTCCTTTCCTCCCACCCTCTTTCCATCCATCCCTCCCTCACCCTGGCTCCTGCAGAGAGGCTATTATTGCAGCTAATTATCTACAAATAGGCCCAATATGACAAACACAGCCCTGTACCAGTGCTGGCTAAGCCCAGGAATCAGTCTGAGTGGGAATAAAAGAATGAAAAGGAGGCAAGGAGAGGACAAAAATCACATTGAAGAAAAAAGAAGAAAAAAAAACGTGAATCAGAGATAATTGAGAAGATCGTGATAAAGACACAATGTGGAATAAGATGAGAGAAAATGTGGTGCTAAAAAAGATATAAGTGGGAGGCAGAGGGGGAAGAAAGGCAGTGACACTAAAAGGGAGACAGCATAGAAGGGACTAACACGGGGAAATGATCTTGTCTATACAGTGTGTGATGGTTGTTGCCAATGGCAACTGTCCTGCAATGCACAGGCCACATCCATTTAGCTCCCAGCATGCCTCATGATCAGGGCAGCTCAGGGGTCTAAGGCTGTCTCTCTCATTTCCATAGAGAAACTCATTTACCAGGCAAGCATGGAGGGCTATGACGCCTCAATGGGTGCTTGATTAGATCCTTACCTCTGATACATATGAATATTTATCAGTGTTGAATGAATACACATTTACTCTCCTTTCATCTAGATCATTCTGAGTGTCCTCCTGTTCTCCTCTTAATTTTTTTCCAATGAATATGTCACAGGAGCAACAGGGCTCACGAAAGAGTGACAGCACTCAAGATAATCTGGTGATTGTTGCTCTGCGGCGATGATCAACACTTAGTTTAAGTTTCGCAAAACGCATCGGGCTTTTGTCTTGTTGTGTTTTATTCGCCATGGAGACAACAGCTCTTAGAGACGTAAAGGAAACAAATACGGGGAACGGTAATCAAAGCAACACACTTAAGAGGATATGTGTTTGGAAATTCATTGCTGCTAAAGATTAGTGTTTGGCTGCACAACTGAAGCTGCAGGTGCGATACGGATGCCAAGACAAGTTGAAATCACCGAGTTATTCCTGTCCCATGAGCCCAAACACAGAAGACGCACACAATCACAAGCACACCCACTCTCACTCTTTTACACACAGAGCTGAATAACGGATATTTTTAGTGAGTATAACTTACATCACTAACTCCGGCCTCCACTATCTTCAGGCCTGTCTCCTTCTCCAGCTGCTGCTTCTGTTGGACTGCACGGGGAGACAAAAGCAGAGGAGGTGTTGAAAATGAACAGTCGATGACAAAGTAGCAGATTTTTCAGTTCCTGAGGCAGAGCGAGCGGTCAGTGAAACTGAGAATGATGCAATGGATTTAACAGCATGAGTCAGATGTCAAACTGGTCATAGAAAATGAACCAACACACACACGCACGCGCACACTCACTCATGCACGCACGCACACAAAAAAAAAAAAAACACTCATGGAAAAGGAGAAGCAGAACAATCTTCAGGGCGAGACAGCAGTTCAGCAGCTGACAGCAGTCTGCGGTGGCACCTTTAGGCTGATGATAGGTAGGAGTCTACAGCCGTGTTAGCAGGTCTGTGAGTCTACTTAGGCACAGCGGTGTTTTGCGCTGAATGCTACGCTCATAATGACAATGCTTACATTCTGATGTTTAAGATGCGTTCATGCTTGACAACAGGGCTCGACGGCTGGTATAGTGTCCAATTTCTCCCGCTGACATCACCACTGCGAGACTAGACGGGTGTATTGTACATGATCAGATTGTATCATTGCTCTCAGTAAACACCTAACAACTGCGCTTACGTTCTTTCATTCACTTTGTGATATGAGTTGATGGTTGGAGGGACGAGTCTTGTTTCTGTACTCAGTATGAGACTACGCCATGTCGCTGCGGTAGAGAGCGAAGGTTGTAGTGAGCAGAAGGTTTACGACGGAAATTAGTGTTACTTAGAATGATAAGATAACGCATGCGGCCATTTTTTCCCCACTGTCATCAGAAAGTAGCGGGAGTAAACACAAGTAGCCCACGCTGGCCAATTACAGTTCTTCACATGACATTTGTCTAAGTGCTGTAACTCTGAATTGTAGTTCGGATTTTGAGGAGGTGCACGTCAGCCTAACTTTGTGGCCATTGTAGGTACACAGATGTATAAAGGAAGCTTTAGCACGTGTAATGTTCACCCACTTAGTCAAGAGTGTTAGCATGCTAATATTTGTTAATTGACACTAAACACAATGTACAGCTGATGGGAATGTCATCAGTTCTGCATGCATTTGGACGAACTGAAATGTTGATGATGATGGTATTAGATGTTAGGGGATCAAGTTATTAATATTCATCAGGAAAATTAATGATAGCATGAGAGAAAAAGTCAGAAGGCTCCATCCTCTGGAAACCATTAATCATTTTTCCTTTTGAGACGTTTCAGTCTGGACCACAGTGGTGGAAAGGCATTGCCATTCAAGAGCCACGCAGCTGCCATGTTTAACAATGTTAAAATGAAAAAAAAAAAAAAAAAAAAGTTTACCAATAAAAATGGGTCCTCATACATACATTGAGCCCGACCTACTGAAGATTACAAGAAAGCAGATGAAGTGCTTGTAGATTCACAGCACACAATAACTTGAGCTCCTGCCTTTGTTCTTGCAGTAATTAATACACAACCCGAGTTTGATCCTCGGATCTATTGATCTAATCAAATATGGCATGATATTTCCAAAGCTTTGTTCACGAAAGATATTCTCATGCAAATCAAACCAAAGTGATGCAACGTTAAATATCCGTCGTCCAAGATCACACATTTTGCCGACTCCCCCCCCCCCCCCCCCCCCCCTGCGCTTAATGTCCCTTCCTCACTTTGATGGAAACATTTATATTGAAAAACAAAATCAAAGGGGCCTTAATAGATTATGCCAAATTATAGAGAGAAAGAACTAAAAATGGAGCATAATTTTAATTGAGTTTGTTAGCATGTGAATGTGATTGGTAATGGGGAAAAGGAAAAAGAGTGAGAGTTAAAGAGGAGAAAGAGAAAGAGAGCAGGTCCTTTAAATCCCATTTCCCCAGATGAAGGCTATGCAAATGACCCTGAAGAGCTGAACCCCACCTCACACTCCAAATTCGGCAAGGGCCTGTTTAATTAGTATTTTAATCTATCCCAATGATTCCACTCAGTCCACAATGTATGCAGCATTCCATCTAATTAAGCACGCTACCTTTAGGATAATCAGCCATCTCCCTCGCGCTTCCTCTGCCGCCTTTTCTCTTTCTGGTTGTTAAAGATTCTGCAAACACGGATCATCCTATCAACCTATCAACATGGCAGCAAAGGGGACATCTTATATTTTAGGTGTCAGCTAAGGGTTTCGGAAAAAGGAGGTGGGGAGAGAACTGGAAAGGTCAAATATACATTCAAAAGCTCTAAATTAAGAGTGCCACATTGAAGAAGTAGACAAGAGGAGAAAGAGGAAAATCTACTGCCGTTAGTGAGAGGAGAAAAGTCTTCGACTGGCATGTCTCCAAGATGAAACTCATTTTCATTTCATGTTGCCACCCCTGCATTTAGTCCCAGACATATTTCCTCTCCACAGATAGTTACAGTACCTGCTCGGTCCTGGTGCTATTTAGGAGGGGGGTAATGAGCGAGGTAATTGGGCCCAGCTGGGTGAGAGCATAGGTGGTGGGGGGATGCAAAGCTGCTAAAAGGTCACACAACGTTTTGGTCCTAATGAGGACCCCTCTGGGGTCCTAACACATCATGAGTCTAACTACGAAAGATTAGCCTGGATTCAGGAATCAACACACATGCATGTCACAGCGGCCGTAGCTCTCGGTTTGACTGACAAGCTGACATTAATCGTCTTATAGTGAAACCAAAGTAGCCTGAAGGTCAGTATTTACTTGTGAATCAAAGCTGAGGACTCTCCAATCAACGTGAGGGAAAGGACAGCCCCACAACAGCCACTTTAAATGTAAATACAATGTACTTGCCAAGCTCATTAGCTGGCAACTGGATGGATCTGGGTTGCAGTGAGGATCCAGCCAATGGATCGCTTGTTCTGTCACTGACTGTACAGATAACAGCCTGCAGTGTCTCTTTTCGGTCACCCCTTATATTAACCTCCCAATGGAGCTCACTCTCTTTCTCTTTTTCTCTCAGACACACACAGATTTTGTAAGCTTCAAATTAGCCACCAAATACTCCTGACAGACTGGAAAAGAGATGTCAGGTCTCATTTCAGAGCGGCTCCTCCAGCCATTTTAATAGGCATTGTCTGAGTCTATCTAGTCTGATCTCTAATATCGAGATCTGATCCCTGCTGCTCATTTGATCTTTTCGGTTTCCAAGTCATATTGAGCCAAATCATCTGATGTTCAGGAGGAGGAAAAAAAAAAAGGCCTACCAAAGCCAAAAGGCTTTTTCGTGCGTTCAAATGTGCTCCATTTTCATGTGCTTTCTATTGAAATTACATACGTGCAGCAGATGAGAACTGCCTGATGACCTGAGACTATTCAGTACAAATTTAATGAAAGTGGATCACTAGTATTTCGTGAATAGATGTCTAAGGCTCGACAACAGTGTCACTTGTGTACAATACAATTACAATTAGACCTGAAGACACCTTTATTAAAAACAATATAATCACAAGGATTAATAGTGGATTGTTATCAAAATAAACTATTACAGTTATAAATCAAAGCCCATTTTTAAGACTATCATTTGCATTTTTTATAGTTTTTAATGGGTAGAGTCTATCATTCCCGCACTGAATTCAAAATCCCTAACTACACATGAGGGATTCATGGGAAATGATAAATGTAAGTAATCCAGTGGTTTTGTTTGTCAGTTTCAGTGTTTACTGTTCACTGTCCAAACACCATATCAGACCTGTATTATCACAAACCAAACATTTCCTACAGCTGCTACTTCACATTAAAGGCTTTTATTGTGAAGCAGCCACAGGAAACACAGCGTTGGCCGTGATTGCTCATCGAAAACGGGTCCACAAAAATAAGACTTTTTCTGACTTTTTCTTACCACCAGTAACCACAGGTGTGCCCAAATCAACAAGGACTGAAATCTTAAAGATTACAACTTTAAATGAGATATTCAAAGCTCTATATAGAGTGCATCTATAACAGCCACTTCAAATTTCAGCCTCCACCTCTAAATTATTCCAGCTTGCCTGTTGCCAAAGTTGAATTGGAACAATTTTTCAATTAAAAAAAAAATCGTACTTGTGCACAAAAGAAATGTTCTTTGATCTAAACCATAATCACCTTGTCTCTGTTTTGCATCAGAAAATTCAACCAGGTGAACAGGAAGAACTGAGGAGTACTTCAAAAACTCATCAAGGACTTACTGAAGAAGAGGAAAAGGCCATTTCAATCATCAATCAACAGAATGGTGCTTTTTTTTTGTTTTTTTTTGACACGCTCGCTAATGAGTGAAAATACTGAAAAAAAATCACACATTTAAGCTTGATTTTATGTGACCTTTAAATTGCTTTGTAGCATATGTGCTCAACACAAATTAACTTGTGGCGAGATATAATTTGATTAAAATGTTGCTTTTCTCCGCCATATGCTGCAAACTGAAGCAATTTTGCACTCCTCATCATAGATTCTAATAGCAATTCAGAAATGATTATCATAAAGTCATCAGAGCTTAAAGTCATGAATATATATATTCATTTCTCTGATATACGACAGGGTTGTTATTGTTAGGAGCAATATAAATTCAGTGTCGGGAGACAAATCACCCACTGTAGGCTGTAAGTATTTTGTATTTCAACACGGCGCAGCAGCCACCGCAGTCACATGATCGTAATGTTTCCTCTTTGGCCTAACGGGGGTATATAGTTGACAAAATACATATTTCACCGCCCTCTGATTGATCTGTTAATATTGAATAACATCCACATCCATTCCATCTATCTACCCCCTCCCTGCCCTGCTCCTCAAGTCGTCTATTCACCACTTCCATCTCTCCATCCGTCACTCCAACCAAACAAAATGAAAGTGTTTATTGCGGAGGAGGGCTGACGCTCACGCCTCTCCACAGCCGTTAGCCTTATCAGCTGGCAATCGCTCCGATATTAAAGCTGCCATTCCGCCCATCACTTTCCCCTTGCACATATGATGGCTGTCTCTACCTATCAGAGTGGAGAGAGGAGGAGGAGGGAGAGGGGGAGGAAGGGAGGGAGGGGAAAGAGGGAGAGGAAAAGAGGGGGACATGCACCTGATCCCCCAGACAGATAAGATTCACGGCAACCTATTTTTTCAGTCAAAATCCAAGGCGGGAAACAAAAACAATAATATTCCTCCATAGCTCCGTGTATGAAGAACTACAGCGCTGACTTCTGAGCGACAGTTTATTCATTACACGTATGATATATAACATGTATGTGAAACCTTTACATCTGACTTCTGCACGCTGATGCTTATCAAAATGTAAATCAGCTCACAGATATCGTTTTATTTGATGGTTGTTTGCTTTTAATAAGGATTATTTCTTCCATCTTTTTTTTTTTTTTGCACTTCTAGTATACAGCAGAATCTAGGATATTCATCTTAGAAGGGAAATTCCAACATGAGACACAAACACACTGATATAAAATTTCAAACTTTCACATGATATCTGATTTTTATGGTAAGGAAAATGCCCTATAACATAACATATATATATGACCACACACACATTTTCCCCTGAGACAATCTGATGGCCCTACTCTGTCCTCTGTCTCTTCCTGTTCATGCGTATCAATTGTTATTCTGCTCCTTGGCTTCTATAAATCAAGACACCAAATCAAAAGGACCTGCACCTCTGAGAAAACCTACAAATGAAACAGAGGGGCAAGGTGGAGGAGAGCCGGAGTGCAACTAATGATTATTTTCATTTGTGATTAATATTTGGATTATGTTTCAATTAAATTGATGTCTTAATTTGACTGAATAATTGACCTGGGTAATAAATTGTTTTAAAAAAATTCCTCGGACAATCCGACAGCTTCAAATTGCTTGTTCTGTCTGACGAACGGTCGGAAACCCCAAATTATTCAATTTCAAGTTGAAACAATTAGTCGATCAGTCAATTAGCAACTATTTTGATAATTGATTATTTGTTTAAGTTACTTTTTAAAAGCAAAAAATGTAAAAGTATGTATTGGTTGTGCTTTCTCAAATGTGAATATTTGTTGTTTTTTTATGATAGTAATGAAAAATAAAGGGGTAGAATTAGGATTATTAGTTGGATAAAAGAAGCTATTTGAATATGTCAGCTCGGGTTTTGGAAAACTGCAAACACAGTTCTATGACACTTCACAGACCAAACAATTAATTGATTATTGAACAATGACGATAACCATTAAGTCCAGCTGTAATTCAATTTGCAATTATATCGAACAAAGAGATTTCTTCAAATTTAAGAGGCTGGAACCAGTCAGCGTTTGGCATTTTTGGTTTGATGAAAGATCTTTACAAGATTAATAATTTAGCTGAATTGTCATTCATTAATTTCTGTCAATCGACTAATAATGTCTGCACTGATAAATATATTTTACAACGTCACTATGGCTGTTTATCCACTCACTCTTTAATACTGGTTGCTCATAATAATGCTTATCTTGAAATCTACTCTGATTAGACACAATTTAATTTAGTGCATATATAATAGTATATACTATATAATAATAGTACAGTTCAACTTAATCCCTAAAAAGTAAATCGAATTAAGCCAAATAAGTCAACCGAAAACAAACCTTCTTCTTCCTCCCAGTAAAACCAACATGACGATAGCATTACAGCATTACGCCCTAACGTCCAATCAGCAATGCCAATCATATACCACCATGTCTGTCACATGGTAGGACCATGCTGTTAACAGCAGGGGCTCCTGGCTGGCTCACTGTTTATTCACCCTGATGGATCGCTTCCTGTGGATAAGCCAACAGTGCTCCCCAAAAACCAACTGCTGTTATTCAGCCTAAATCAACACACCACAACCATTTGCTATCTAACTGAACACAGCCCTTATACTCTGCTGCAAAATATAAAAAATAAATAAATATCACAAAAGCAAAATGTTTCCTTTAAGATGTCAAAGCGTGTTTTTTAGTTGCCATGTTATAGATGATGTTGAAAGACAACACTGTGGAACAAGGGGATAGGAAATGAAGTCTGCTTCCAGCTCCTCTAATGGCTGTAGTCGTGCAATCAGCATGCGCCTTGTGTCCGCTGCAGACCTTGCCGCAGCCTTTGGTATCAAACACGTTACAGGTCCCTTCCTCTTTCAAACAGAACCCACATGACACATTTGTAATTGCATCCTGCCTTATTAGAAACCCTTTTCAAAAATGGCTGAATAATACACCTGGACGAGTCTTTGCCTCTGCTGCACATGTGCAGACGCATACAAACACAGCCACAGACACACGCATAATATCTGTTTCTTTGCCTGCTGGTTGATTAATAGATTGTGGCTGCTCTGACACTCTGTGTAGAATAGGCATTTTGCCTTTGATAGGTGCTGACACCAATTCTTCACGGACTGCAGGAGATCGGGGGAACAGAAGCAGCACTGGCAAATGACTTGGATGGCAGGCACAGCCAGATGTGGGAGAAACCCCACCGATGTCACTCTGCATTCTCACCGGGACACGTTCACATCGTTTACGCTCCCTTTCAAAGATGACAATCTGCAGATGTGTGACATATGCGACGTAAATCATATCTGACAATCGCTCTAAAAGAACGGATAGGCCTGCGGATTACAGTGAGTGATGAGTTGAACAATGCACATCTGAAACAATCATGGTCATCAGAGGTCCAGCGTGCTGCAGAGTCATGCTGCCGGGTCTGTGGATGACCTTTTCCAATAACACAAGCCGACAGCCTCGCTCTCAGAAAGACACTGCATAAAAATCGCTCACTGCAGTCTGCAGGGAAAGTTCAACAAGTGAAAAGTCTTTACACATCCAGGGTCCTTCACAGTATACAGTAACGGAAAAGTGCTCAATGCACTTTTCCGTGCTACATCTAAAAAAAGTGCTACATCTTACTCTATCTGTTCTCTAATCTAGATGAAAAACATTACTCAGAAATCTTTTCTTGGGTAAATTTATATCCAGTTGATTAGAAATCATTGCTCTCTATGAAAGAGGTTCCATTTCTTTCCCTGGATATGTGTGTGATACAAGATGAAAACATCTGGAAGTCTGCCACTGTCTGAGGGGAGCCTACTTGGGAAATGCTTATTGGAGGAAGGGCTGGCGAAGCTGACACACAGAGCTAGACACACACACACACACACACACACACACACACACACACACACACACACACACAATCTTCCTCTGCTTCCCCACTGAGGGAACTCTGACAGAGGCAGCCCTACCTGTCACTGTGGCAGCAATTATCCTGCAGGCTCTCTCCACGGACCATCTCCTGCAGGTCTCCACATTACTAACCACATCGCTGAGCACACACATACTGAGCGTGCGCACTGACGCACAGGAGGGCACACTGCACACCTCACAAGTACACATATCGTACATATTCACAGACAATCATACACACACATATATATATATATATATATATATATAT
The DNA here is from genome assembly GCF_021018895.1 of Seriola aureovittata. NCBI lineage: Eukaryota > Metazoa > Chordata > Actinopteri > Carangiformes > Carangidae > Seriola > Seriola aureovittata. Next base: position 16,020,961 of record NC_079383.1, read on the forward strand.
ACGTACTTACATACATGCACGCGCGGCTGTGTTTTTTTTTTTTTTTTTTCATCCACAATTCACTCTCTGCAAGCTAATGGCTCGGACGAATCATAATGATGTGTTGGTGCAGACATCCTGCTCAAGCCAGGAGAAACACACATCGTTACGTGGATGTGAGTGCCCATGCATGCATGCACACATACGTCCTCTGTTATAGATAATTGCATTATCATAGATAAGACAGCAAAGAAGTCTGCAAATACACCCACTAGAAAAACCTAAATAAATCAATAAACATGCTAAAGCCGTCATAAGGCAGAGTTTGGAAACGTAGCAGGCAGCATTAACATGAGGACAGGATATGAGCTCCAGTGAGTCAAGAGATAATAAATCTTGGATACTGGGGGGAAAAAAAAACGGACATGCTCAGAAGAACAGGGTGTCCATTTTGGCTGCAGGGAGGTCTTCCCGGCAAAGGAATTGATCTGTTTCATGCTGGTTCACTGGCACTCGGATCCAGGTCCCAGTCTGAGTTTGAGAAACGGGGTTGATTGTATGGAGCTGTGAAGGGTGATTTCAGAGAAAGGGGAAAAAAAAAAAAAAAAAAAAAAGGAAGAAGAAGAACCCAATGTGACCTCATTACCGTAGATTTGTTCCGACTGTCATTAGGAATCACAAACGCCATCACTCAAGTCAGGAATATGAGGGAGAGGATGAGAGATGGGGTGGAGTAAGCAGGGGTGGGGTGGGGGGGTTAGGGTGGGTTCTGACAGTAATCAAGAGGATTTGATCTGTAAACAGGATCTATCAAACGATCTACAGTAAACATGGAGAACATGTACAGTATACAGTATGTTTGAGGCGGTCCTGTAAGTTTTTATGTTTATGTTTAAACAAAATCATCCTGATGAGATCAGATAGGAAAACAGGCGCTGCTCTGAACGACACTGACAAACAAAGTCTCTTGTTTGATTTGGAGAACTTGTTGAAAACTTTGTGAGCTCTTAGATAACACTAAGCATATACAGTTACATATGATATGAGTTCCTTTTAAGGAAATTATGTGGAAACTGTGGGAGGCTTAAAATAAAGTGATGCCAACTCTTATATTTATCTAACACACAAATCTGACAAACAAAACAAATCATCCACACGTGCATAAATGTAAGTATTTATGAGGAATATAAAGGCAATTCACGACTACTTAAGACTGATGTAAATGTAATGCCTTGAAATTTCAGTGGCGTTGAAAACAGGACAAACTCTTTGATGTGTTGATATTTTAAATTAGGGCAGCAACTAATGATTATTTGCATTATAAATGAATCTGACAGTTATTTTCTCGGTGCACTGATTAATCGTTTTGTCTGGCTAAATGCCACATCACAAACCCCCAAATGTTAAAAACCTAAAAGTATCACAAAAGCCACAGAGAAACAGCAAATCCTCCCAACTGAGAAGCTGGAGCCACAGTAGCCCACGTTTGACATTTGTGCTGATGAATTTTCTGTTGATCAACTAATTGTGCTTGATTTTTTTTTTCTCCTTTTTATTTCAAAATAAAGGAGTACACGCTCAATGAATAGATGTGACAGTATGAATCAGCGAGAGATGCCACCATTTTCTAACACAATCTACAACAACAAACCAAAATGGATCCTAAATCATTCCAGCAATATGCTGAGCTACTAATGTGGTCCTGACAGAGCATATATTCATCAGAACAGTATAAAAATTCACTTAAAGGATGCATTTATAGCAAAGCTTCTGTTTTGTCCCTGTTCAGCTGCCCTGTTCCATCTAATGCACCGTCTGAGCTTCCAGAATAAATTTACAAGGTTCTTTTTTTTCACTGAGGTATTCAAGATGCTTTCAGCTGGAGGAGGTTAATGTCAAGGTGAACACATTTGCTGTCAGTGGCCTTTAAGTCAATCCCTGCAGCCACATCTACAGATGTTAGTGCAGAGGACATCTTCCCTTAGAGAGTGGATAAAGTAACCCAGAGCTGCGTCCTATCTGCCTGCCTCTCTCCGTGTCTGAAGCATCCTGGCTGCTCCTCAGATCGCAGCGTTAATCTCGCCATGTTGCTTTCCTGTGTACAGCTGGGAGTGGTGGGTGTAAAATGAAAGTGTAACACAACAGTCTCACGCAGGTGTCAAAATGAGAAATATGACATTTCCCTTCAGAGATTTTATTAGCTCTGATATCATTTTGCATTCAGCCTGCCTGGTGTGTCACTGGGCTCTTTTTTTTTTTTATTACTATTTTGCTTCAGGACAAAATGTGATAATCATTATTATATGTCTAAAGCAGAGCAGCTGTGACTGCATAGAGAAAAGCAAGAAATGTATTCAGGATGGGATACAATTCAAAAATCAAAATACACAGTTTGACTAGTGTGTTTGCCATTGTATAAGTCCCCCCACTCTGAATCAATCATCTTACTGCAGAGTTTCTCAAACAATTCCTTTAAAAAAGTGCGGCAGCTGTTCAGAGTCACAGCATGATGATTAAATCTATACACCACAGAGACGCCGACATACTGTTTTTTTTTGGGGGGGTTTTTTATCCAGTATTAATTTCCTAAATAACTGCAGAATCTCTCTGCATACACCAAACTCTCCTGTGACTGAACTCTCAAGTAGTTAGAGAAGGGAAAGACAAGACTGTATAAGCACACCTCCCTGTCTTTTTAAGGACACCTGTTGGGCTGCATGGCTCATCTCCTCCTCATTTAGCCGTCTGTCTGGGCTCCGTGGGGCTGATTACCAGGAAGAGCTGATTCCAGTTGCACTGCTTATCAGTCTAATTAGAGCCCCTGGCAGGTGACTCGAAGGAAGTCGTTCGTGTGTCTCATGGATGTTCAGGCACTGCGATTTGTACAGACATGGTAGTCGTTACATTATAGGAGAAGACAAAAATGTATTTGTTAAAAAAAATTTTAAAAAAAAGTTAGAAGGATATGAAATTGTGGCTTGAGAATTGAGGTGACAGATCACTTTTAGTGAAGGTGTTTCGAAAAGGGGGACATATTTTAAGGGCCTGTCTGGGGAACAGGAGGTACCTTGAGGAGGTTTAATAGAGTATTTTGCATCACAAACATTTTCAAAGAAAATTTCAAGTGGTGACAACAAGTCAAGAGAAAGAGGCGACATCTTGACTAACATCCTCTGGTAAAAGTATCAACTGTCAAAAAAAAAAGAAAAAAAAGAGAGAAATACCGAGACAGGCTATGGTTCTGTGGAGAGTGCTTTAATACATACAGCCGAGAAAATGGAAGATGAAATAAAAGCACAATTTAAGGCAGAATAAAGCAGAACATCAGACAAAGAAAGATGGAGAAAAGAGTGGGAAAAAGTGAGAGGCAGCGGCGGAAAGATATCGAAAAAGAGTTGAGGACAGAGAAAGAATCTGCAGGAGGTGAACAAGTTTTCCAGGTAGTGTATCAGTCACCGGTTAAAGGTCACTAGTCTGCTGTTCGCACATCCAGGTGCTAATGTAACACCTCTCACACCTTCCTCGGTTGCCTGCGTCTGACTGCCTGCAGGTTAGTGGGCAGAGAGACTGTTGTTTGTGCTAGAATAATATGCTGTAATCCCCCGTCTCAGATGTGGCCTTAACACAGGTAATTGGACTTGGAGTGTGAGGAAGCCTGTGGCTAGACACACACACACCACTGTGATACACAAAGACTGCAGTCTGATTTGAAATAAGAATAGAAATGTTCATATTATCAAGAAAGATAGACCACCATAACTTAATTTGTTGGCGAAGAATAGCTGCTTTGTTTCGGTCAAGCTTTTTAATTTCTCCACACGTTGAAGCAGTTCAGAGTTTCAGAGTCAGTATAGAGCTTGGAAGGTGGTTTCTTTGTTTTAACCCCTCCAAAACCAAAAATACAAGAGCAAAATGTAAGGAATATACTTGTCTTTTCAAACATAAACTGCAACCGTTAACATGTCCGGCTAACTAGTTTAGTAACTACCTACAGTAGTAACCGAACGTTGCCAAGTGGCCGAGTTTAGGCTAACATTAATGGCTCACTACAGCTTTCAATTTTTTGGGGCTTTTGTTGGACAGGATAGTAGAGAGAGACAGGAAATGGGGAGGCAGAGAGAGGGGGAATGACATACAGCAAAGGCCGTCCGATGCTGGACTCGAACCGGGGCCAGCTGCAGCGAGGACTGTAGCCTCTACACATGGGCCGCCTGCTTAGACCACTACGCCACACGACGCCCCTAACCATGGTTATTTCAACCAAACAAAAAAAAAAAAACGGTTGCCGGGTAGAAATGGGAAAACAGCTTTTGTCTACCTCTCTGAAATCAAGGATTCATTTTTAAGAAAATTATTAAGAATGTCATGTGCTGATTCCACCACAGTTATTATTGTAAACTGTGTTATGTAATGCTACTGTGCAAGAACAAAAACCTGACAGGCAAAGTGCAATTAAAATACATCCTTGTAGGGCAGACTTTACACAATATAATCCACGATATTTTTGCAAAGATAAAGCTGCAGGTATTTAGGCATGCTCGCTTTCTTTCAAGAGAAATGGAGATCATACATATATATTACGTTTCTTTGTGTCATCCCAAGTCAATCTGAGGTGGATATTGGAGTTAAATTGAAAGCGGGTGTCCCTTAAAGAGAGGTTTGAGATAGAAACGAGTTATCACCTCCACAGAGAGCCCTGGGAGACACAGCGCTCCTCTGTAGCAGTCCAGCCTGATGCATACAGGCCACTGACCCATGACAGTCAGCCCGTATCGATTTAAGAGGAGGCAGAGGACACAGAGAAAAAGAGGGAGACGGGGGGAGGGAGGGGAGGAGGAAAAGAAAAAAAAAAAAAAGAAAAACAGTGAGGAGGCCAGGGAGCAATATCCCTCTTAAAACTTATCCATAATTCATTGTCTTTTCTTTCTTTTTTCCTTCTATACTTTTTGTCTTTTTCAGATGAGTGCACGGCAGGGGAATGTTCATTTTTAAGGGGGATTAGCGACGACCTATTTTGAAATGCATCCCTCTGGTACTTGTTTCAAACACACACACACACACACACACACACACACACACACACACACACACACACACACGTTGGTCTTTCTATAGTTATGAGGATACTCATTGACGTATTACATTCCATAGCCCCTTACCCTAATGACCATCATAAATAAATGCCTAACCCTAGGACCACGTCTTCTCCATCAAACAGTTATGACGACTGGCCAAAACGTCCTCACTGTCCCAAAAAGTCACACAATAATGGTTTCAAACATAAATGTGTCCGCTCAACCATAAAAAGACATATGGTCATCCACACACACACACAAACACACACACACACACACACACACACAGAAGCACACACACAGAAGCGCACACACACAGGCGCAGATAGGTTAATACACTCAGGTTCTTACATAAATGTGTCCAACACAAAGTATTTGGATAGTAGATAATGTTATTATTTCCTGTTTTTTTCTATTTGAAATTGCAATGAGGGGAATCCATTATTACACATCTTAATGGTCATAAAGTAAAAAAAAAAAGAAAAAAAAGAAAGATTCTGACACAATACAGGCATTTCACTGTGGACATTATGCCCTTGAAAATGAAGCAGGATTTGTAAAACAGTGTTAGATTGATGAGGAACTTTTAACAACTCGTCACTTCTGTTTGTTCACACAGATTAATTGGTTTTTAAAAAGGCATCCTATTGGTCTAAACATTTATACGTTGTATTGTCAGGTATTATTGCCAACAGATTCTGTAGAAGTGTGAAAACACATGGCAACAGCTATTAATGACTTCCTTATATATATATTCACCTTTAGTTAATAAAATAATAACTGACATCCTTACTGGATGATGTTTTAGTTGCCTTAACCCTAACCCTGGTATTTTAGAAAGTCAGATCCTTGAAAATGCCATCTGATGAATTTCATCATTGAACACAATTAGTAGTTTCACAGAATTGACTAATATTGGCGACAGAGCTGGTGCTCCAGCTCAACTGAAGAGTTTCTTGCTACAGTATGGTCAGCACTGTGAACTACAATGTGCTGTTGAAACTGCTGTAATCAAGGAACACTCATTTTAACCTCCCTGATTTATTATTTGGAAGCAGAATATCAACAATTGATGAATTATTAACAGACTGTAGTTGGAAGAGAATATAAAGATTTTTAAACTGTTATAACTTCTCCCCTGAAACATTCATAGCTGGTCATATAAACAGTTACTGAATACTTGATTACATGGTTTAAACACAGCTGTAATTAAGGTTGAATGATTAATCATTTTCATATCAAAGTTGAATTTTGAATGAGTTCAATTTTCAGATCATTAGAGCTACAATTTAAATTACATAATTAATGTCTCAACAAGGTGTATGCAGTTAAAATTTTAGTCAGCGACCATGAGTGTTAAACTGGCTGACATGACGACCATGACCTCCGTATTTACTCAGCTATAGCTAATTCACATTCATTTTGTTGGTTAAGCTGGTCAAGCAGCAGAATGAAACTCTTTGCTGGTGTCTACAGGAAGGTGTTAACACTCTGCCAAAGATTTGTTTCTTTGAGAGAGAAGAAGCAACACTTTTATTGTTTCATTTCAATGTTTCAAAAGAGATAAAGTCAACTGCATGATTCTGCTTTAGTCTCGCTGATCTAGATATTTTATCCAAATCAAATTGGTCAGTCTCTGCTTTAACCATAAATACAGTATGCTGCTTATCCATGCTAAGCAATGGGGGTTAAAATGAGACAAAGAAATGAATATAGAAGCTATATATATATATATATATTATATATATATTATATATATATATATATATATATATAATATATTATATATATATATATAATATATTATATATATATTATATATATATATATATATATTATATATTATATATATATTATATATATATATATATATATATATATATAATATATTATATATATAATATATTATATATATATTATATATATATTATATATATATTATATATATATATATATATATATATATATAAGTTAGCAATGAAATACGTACATTTATCCTTAAATAAGTCATTATCTTGAGTTCAGTGCAGGATATCTCATGTCACTGCAATATAGATATCCACCTGCAGAGTTCAATCACTCCCACAGCTTTGCAGTCAGTGGGGGGGTTCATGTATTTTGTTTGACAAGATGCACAGAATGTGCAAGTAAATACAGCTGTGCTGTGGGCATATCTTGGCATTCATGATTCTTATGTCTCTAAAGACGCCCGCATGACTGAAAATAAACGTACATTTTTAAAACCAACAACCAACAAGGTGAACAAAACAAAAAATTGGACATTATTTACATTTATTTATTCTGGAGAAAGTTTTTTTTTGTTTTTTTTAATCCACGCTGCTTCGAGTTAAGTTCCCACACAAATTCAAAGGCAACAACAAACACAACTCTGACCATATGCAAATAGTAACATCCAGATCCACGTGAAGCAGGAGCCAGCAGTTAGTCATGGCCATGACTCGCCTTAATTACTGCTTATTCTGAACTACAGGGACACCGAAATCTGCATTACAGGGCAAAAGTGGTCCGCGAGCAAACAAACAGATATAGAGAGATGCACAAAGGAAGTGAAAATTGAACATCTGTCTTTTTTTTTCTTCAAGCCCCGTGCCAAAGAAAGCTGGTGCTGCACCTGGACATGAATTATAGAGAGCCACTTGGATGAGGGGGATGGAAGAAAAGGAAGAAGAGGAAGAGAGGTGAATGAAAATGAGGGGACAGGGTGGATTTCACATCTCCCCCATCTGGAGACACTCACCGGGGGGCTCTATTGGGTCAACGATCAATTCACTGCCAATAGCTGCCAATAAGGAACAACACTAGGATAGAGTGTAGTGTACTATGTGCTGCATAAAAGTTGTATTATATTATGCATAATAGCAAATAATAGTGGAATAAATATGTTTCAAAAATAATGACATAAAAAACAGACAGCTCATTGTGCATCCCTTATTGAAAATGTTATGAAATGGCCCTCAAATTCTACACTATGTTTTCAGACAGCTGTAATCCTTTAGAAAAAAATATATAATTATACTCAAAGAGGAACTACAAAAGCAAATAGTGCTTTGAAGATGGAAAGCCCGAAATGTCACCCACCCGCTTTGAAGCTCCCTGGCTCTCTTTGTTTCTCTACACTTGTAGCTCACAAAACCATTGGCAGAGCGCACTGTATTCAGGGGCCAATTTAGTGCAGATGTACCATTAAGAGAAAAAAAAACCCACACATACAAACACATCCTCATGAGCTCAGACAGCGATATACTGTAGAAATACAAACAAGAACACACACAAACACACATACACCTGGAAAGGCTACATCACGCCGAAAAATGTATGGCTATCCCCGTTTGTTTTGTACCATTCGTTTGTGGTTTCAAGCAATTTAAGTGTCATGTGTTGTCTCTTTGATACACACATGCAGTTCTGATAGTCCATTAACAGCCATGTCCAACAATAAACAACATACGTATATCTCTTGAGCATCAGTTTTTAACCTCTATGCGGAGAGTTTCTGCAGCTGCACGTGAGTCACTCTTGAGTCAGATTTGAGTGTTTTAGAGCTGGTTCACAGCAGACTGAGAAATGTCGCAATGCAAACACCAGAATGTGCAGCGCTGAGCTAAAAATGATGAGTTGCTTTACAAAATGATTAACAGAAAAATAATCAGAACTATTGTGAGTATTGGTTAATTGTTTGAGTCATTTTTCAAGCCAAAAAAAAAGAAAAAAAATAGCTAGGCTTTAGGAAACTGTTATCATTTTATGGACTGAACGATTAATCAAGGCAACAATCAACAGATTGTCTTAGTTAATTTCTATGCAAGTCCTTTACATGTATGTTTTTCTTCATGTTTTGATTTGGAGGGATTTTGTTGTTGATTTTAATGTTAATGACACATAATGTATTTACTGTGTGGATTTGGTGGTGGTGCTACAAGTGGAAAAAGTCAAGGACTTTGGACTTTATTGTGTTATCCTTGACATTCTGTGTGACCTGAGGTCTTCACTATTATTGTGTCAACTAAACTAGACTAACTTAAATTAAATTTTAATTATTAATGAAAATAGTCAGTTGCAGCCCTAGTGTAATGCCATTATAACGCTTTGATAAAGTTAATAGTAGAGTAAATAATCTTTTTATTGCCCAGTTGCACAAACAGAAAGATAAAGCCTACAACTAAACTTAGTTAAAAACCCTCAACAACTTACATGGAGAATGTTTCAAATTGTTTTGTTTTTTTTGTTCTACTGAATTATGACTCATTGCAGGAGATGGAAAGAAGCTCATTTACATAGCTGTTTGCATACAACAAACACAATGTACGAGTACTTGCTGTTCATGACATGAGGGCCCATCAGCACGTGGTCTCTCACTTAGAGTAGCGTTCACTGCGGGTGTAGGGATGGAAGATGAAGGGATGGGGGAATATAGAGAAGAGGGGTGGAGGGGTCAGGGTGAAGAAAAAGGGGAATGAGAGAGAGGTGGTGGTGGCAGGACTGAAGAGGCGGTGGGATTTTTTTGCTCAACATGGTGCTTAAACCCGCAGCATTGAACAAGTATTCAACAGACTGTGTGCCTTCAGTTCCAACAGCTTATGGAGCAGTTACAAAACCTCTAAGAGAATACAAAACATAAAAGTCCCCAAAACAGGTCCTGCATAAAACTGATTGAAAAGATATCAACAACTATGTTATTTTACTTGAGTGCAATCTGTTTAAATGCACAAAGAAAACTCTGATGTGTGACTGTGTCAGAGACTAATCATCATTACGACTTTGTGGCAAAATGTGCTGTTTTGTCAGTTCATAAAACATGAAGCTAGTGAGCCATTTTGTTATTAAGTTTGCCACCATGTGTGAGAAAATGTGTCGCTCCCAGCCGTCCTGCGAGGCTCAGCTGGAAATTAGATCATGGCAAAGTCCTTGGCCATATAAAAATCGCATCATCAACCCTCTGGCACAAATCCAGAGAAGATCAATTATAAAATTTGGTCACATAATGACGAGTCCCTGCAAACAGGAACTGTTTGTACCAACAACAAAAAAACAACAACAAAAAAACAACACAAATAATGTGTTCATTAGCTTTTCATGTACTCTCAGTATGACAGCAAATCTTCAGAGAAACTATTGGGTTGAATATTATCTTCAAAATAAGTAATATCAAGAGCAAATAAAGTCTAAGTGGAGAAGTCCAACACATGCATACAATGGATAAAATCCTCAACTAGGTTAGCCTATATGTAATATCTACTGTGATACGGTAGATCTTCTGGAAAATCGATTAAGAAAAAGAGAATAGATAAAATAACTAGATAAGAGTCACTGTTTTTAGCTAACCCAATGAATGAAACACCTAACAAATCAAGATACTTATCAAATAAATGCTGCCTTCTTAGAACAAGACACGCTATGAGGCTCCAGCTGTATTTTGAGCTAAATGCTAGCATTAGCATGCTAACATGCTCACAATGTCAGTGCTAAGATATTGATGTTTAGCAGGTATGAACATGTTTACCACCAGTACCACAGTAGTTTAGTGTGTTAGCATGCTAACATTTGCTAAATTGAGCTAAACACAAAGTTCAGTTGATGATATAAATAGTTTCAACTATTTGGGTTAGGGTTAAGAGAAATGAAAGAAATTTTGACCATGAACATGAACGCCACCAAACATGCACCGAATTTCATCTGCTACTTGTTGAGACATTCGTAGGACATTCATGAGGAAAAGTCTTGTACAAAATTCTGTACAAAATTTCACAGCAATCCATCCATTAGTTGCTGAGATATTTCAGTCTGGACAAAAGTGGTAGAGTGAACGACTGTCAGCGTGACCAGTCAGCATTAATATTCCTTGAGCTGCTTTGCTAGTGTGGCTAAAAATCCAATATTGCAGCATACGGCAGCACTCTTACTAACTGACCTGAACTATCATCTACAATTGTCCAATAAAACCAGAGATATTCAAGGGATAACTACTACAGCATAGAGAGTATCTTAAAATCTCTAGCGGTTGTCTTAGTTTATCATCATATCATATGCACTTGCCAGTTTATAAGATACACCTCGCTTAAACTAATGCAATAAAAAACAACAGTCCTGTACAAAATCTTACCTTCATGAAAGTTATAATGTTCCGTTTTTGTTGAAACTGTCTTAGAGAGGTGATGATTCAACTTTATGATCATTTTAGAGGATGTGGTTTGTGGTGCTGTTGAACTGTATTGCATTATATTGGCAGGTTTTTCTATTATTTTTTTCCACAAAAATTTATATCAATGAGGGTAGAAACACCTCTCTGTGTAATCTAATACAGTTCAACAGTACCACAAACTGCAGTCTCCAAGATGATCAAAGTTTAATCAACACCTCCCTAAAACACTGTCAACAAAATCTGAACATTATTAACTTTGGGAGAATTTATTGGTGACTGTTGTATTAGACTGCATTCGTTTTAGGTACATGTAACTAACAAATTGGACCGTGAATGTGTCATGCTACTATGGATTATTGCATTGATGTCATGTGAAGGTGGCATATAAGGCACCTTGGTTTACTGCATGATGATAATTCTCACTGGATCATCCAAGATGACTGAAGAGAGACATAACAGAATGAAAAGTATGTCTCTATAGCCTCAAAATCTTTGAAGTGAAAAGTAAGCCTTCATATCAGTTTTTGCTGTCATTTTCCATCAAGCAGAAGCGTAAACTCTTGCAGATGCAAAGTGCTACTTATGGGTTTAGACCGGGAGTTAAGACGCCAGTACAATGTATTCAAAACCTTGTCAGAAAGTTGGATTTTTATCAAAACACATTTCAGGACAGACAATGTATTGATTCAATTTAAAAACGCTCACGATTGAGAAAGTACCTTAATACCTCAGCATAATGCTTTGACACACTTCACTTTTAAACATATTACGGCATTTCTTTCTTGATCCACATCTCTCTCATTTCAATGCTTTTTTTCCCCCCAATGATACAATGCATATTCAGTTTTTGTTTACGAACTCGGGGTCTCTCCGGGTGTCTGAGAAAGGTTGCTCCGTTGTTCCAATTTGCGTTGTGTTTCACCCCCTTCTCATTAATCTCCCTCCATTCGCTGATAGCTTCGTTTCGTCCACTAGAAATCGCTTTCAATTATTCATGCCTATTTTCCACAAATACCTTGGAGATGGAATTAGCAAACAAACAATGCCAGGCGACACTAATCCTCGTCTACAGCAAAGATCCTTTAATGCACTGGAGATCTGGCCGGCTGTTGACAGGCACCTGTTACTGTCTTCAGCTGCGTTGCAACAGCAATGTTGACACAGTAAATATGTTTACAGGAGCAGTGCAGCCCTGACCCTACACTGAGGTGCAGGGATAATACTGAAGCAAAGGAGAGAGGAATAACGAAGAGCAGGAGAGCATGGAGAAAGAGCAAGAGCGGGGGAAAGAGCACGACTGACAAGGATAAACAGGATAAAGAGGAGCGTAAGACACAGCCTGATTCATCGGTTGGAACATTCTTGGCTCCGCACAATAGAAAACGTTTCCACATGACACCTTTCTCTCTGAGATGAGCACAAAGAGTCAGTGGCTGATGAAAGCTCACTCCCTGGACCAGGGACAAGGAGAAAAACTATATGTTTTAGACTGATTTCCAGATGCCAGGATGTCCTATTACAGCATTTTTAATAGCTGCCTTTGACAATTTGGAATATTTTCTCTTTCTGGAGACTCTAGACGAGACAGGACAAGTAAAAAAAAAAAAAAAAAGTGACAAAGCACTGTGACCTTGGAGTTAAAGAGACATCTGACACCCTGGTAGAGAGGAAAAGTTTCCACCAAAACAAAAGCAAAATATTTAGCAGTTTACTGTGACTCATACACCTCTGGTTATCTAGCAGCCTGCAGCAAGCAAACACAAGTGCACACACACAAACGCATGCATGTGTGGAGCAACAGACGGAGGAAGTTTCTGAGATCAACAATGCATAAACGATAAAGAAGATAGAAAAGTGGGATGAGTCATATCCAATAAGCATCATTGTGCATTGTGTGTGTGTATGTGTGTGTATACACACACACACATACACACACATACTGTGCATACATGTACTGTATATATATATATATATATATATATATATATATATATGGGTGTGTGTGCCCTCTAGCAGACGGGAAGATGATGCAAGAGAGCCTGGCAGGGAACTACTGAGACTGAAAGAAGATAGTGAGACTGATGGTTTAGACGACTGAGAGCCGGGCTTGTAGCTGGATGGCGCACGCACACACACACACACACACACACACACACACTTTCTCACACTCACTCACACTCACTCAGACACACACACACACACACACGCACGCACACACAGAGCCAGGGGCAATGGAGGAGAAGAGACTGAGGAAGACTTTGATCACCGAACTGAGCACATTCAAGCACTCAACCAGAGAGGGCAGTCAGTGATGAGGAGGAGAGAGGAGAGTGCCCAGGGAGAGAGGGAAAGAGGGAGGAAGAGGGGGGGTGGGGGTGGGGAGAAATCGGGTTGTTTTCTGACCTCTACGCTCATTGATACAGATGTTAAGGCATGAACATGCAGACAATAAGGCATCCGACACAGACGCCGCCAAGCTCTGTTGCATTGTATCTGTTGTATTTCTTGACATATTTCCTGATTGTTCAAAAACCCTGCTGACAACACAAATTTCATTTCAGCCATATGAATGTTGTGTCTGGACATGAGCGCCCGGAAAGCCGTGGCAGCATTCAGAAAATATAATTCACACTTATTTCTTTAGCCTCTGGCGGCTTGCTAACTTCTGAATAGTAAATATTACAATATCAAGCAGAAACCAGACACACACCTGTGTCACGTAGGAATCCCCGTGGCTTGCGTTACCTTTACAAACAGTGTATGTCCGGAAACAGGCAGCTATAGCGCTGCAGATTCGTCCTCCACGCCTGAGATGCAGGTGGATAAACCATTGTGCTGTTTGCAAAGAGAACAGGTAATTATCGTTGGCATTTTGACAAGTGTTTGCCAGAGTGAAGGTCAACTCTGTCTGCGTGGGAGATCTATGCTAATCTGCTCAGCTGGAAAAGACTACCACTCACCACTCAAATGGTAGCTAGTACCATTATGCAGCCACAGCTACCATGTTTTCACTTTAGAGTTGTCCGCAAGGTGTGTGTGTGTGTGTGTGTGTGTGTGTGTGTGTGAAAGAGGGAGAGTGTGTGTGTGTGTGTGTGTGTGTGTGTGTGTGCATGCGTGCATGCGTGCGTGTGTTTCTGCAAGCAGATCAGAGAGCGTACCAGGCCTTCCCACAGAGAAGAGAATAGACAGACAGCCAGGATCAGACAGAAAGACAGAGAAAAAATGGAGTAAGATAGAAAAGAAAGTCAGTTATATTTAGGCTGCCTCTCTTATACTTTTAGAACAAAACAACAGACATAGTGTGGGTGGAGTACATTTCACATCTGCCCACAAAGTAGGAAAGTCTCTCCTCTTAGCTTGAATGCAAACCTCGCAGGTTTCTATCCAAATATTACACAAATATGCACAAATTTTAACCAGATTTCCAGAAAATCTGCAAAAAAACAAAAACAAAACAAATTTAATCCGAATGGTGTGAATATTAGAAGTTAGCTGAGATAAACAGTTGGTGGTGCTAATTCTCCAGTTGGTTGCCATTAAACCATTGCAGAGGAAGAATGCGCTTTTATTGTTGTTTTATGTATTCATTTTAGTCTCCTCGCTCCGAACAGATCTGATGTTTTCCTCTGCTGCAATCTTTCGGTTGGAAGCTTCAGTGGATGTTTAAGTCACATGAATCATATACGTGTTGATTTACTCGCTGATTCTATTGCACTGTGTCGTATTTTACAAATTTGTAAACACTTTTATCCAAAGCGTTACCATGGATAAATTTGGAATTTATTATCTTGCCCAAAAATACTTTGACATGAGGACAAGAAGAATCAAACTGCCAACCTTGTGATTAGTGGCCGATAACGGACAATGCTTTTTTCAATACACCAATTTTTCCACTTCAGTCAAGCTTAAAAACTTTTGGGCCAAACTTTTTTTTTCACACATTTTAGGTGTTTCCACTCAAAAACGCTGGTTTTTCACACACACAGATAGAAAATGATCATAAAAAATGGGGGATGTTGTCTTTCCCTCCAAAATACTCAGGAATTTTCTCACCATCTTTCTCCTTCTTACTTTTCCCTGATCTCCTTTCTGCTGTCACTTACATGTGGGTGAAAGTGAGTGAGTGAGTGTGTGTGTGTGTGTGTATGTGTGTGAGAGAGGCAGATAGACAGGGGCAGAGGCAAAAACATGGGGGCAGACATTGTCTACGTTCACGTCTCTGCGTGTCTCCCTCGGGTGACAGCCGTGTGTCAGGGTCTCTGCTCTCTGCTCCAGATGGCCCAGCCAGTTGCTCCCAGGGTCCCCAGGCTCCCAGCGCTCATTGACCAGGACCGGGGTTCTCACGGCCTGGGGGCCCGCGGACTCATTGCTGTGGCCTGGCCTCTGGGGCCTTTGGGGCCTCTGAGGGGCTCCGGGGTCGCCCAGCCGTGACAGCCAAGACAATAGGAGTGTCCTCACCCAGCTCCCACCCACCACCTACCAGCCTCTCTTAACACACATATATCCCCTCACACACCCTGGTGTTTGACCTGGACATCCTTGACCACAGTTGGTAGACAGTGGCCAAGTCACCAGGCATCACAGAACCTGCTGACAGGTGAAATACAACGGACACAGAGCTAAAAAATAAGGCACAATTATAATAAATGCAGCAGAACACAAATGTGCTGCAGATATAAAAGATGATCCATCAAAACGCATCTATATCATCAATTGAAAATATGACAGCACATAATTATAGAAAAACACTCCTCCTACACACGAATCCATCTACTCGCTGTGAAGTGCACAAACATGTAAGTGGAAGCAGGGAGTGGATCAAATCCATCATCAGCTACAAAATGTTGCTTTACAGTGAGCAAAAGCAATTCTGGCAGATCCAATTTCCCCCAACTGAAGGTGATTTACATGTTTAGAAATCACATTGAGATAGAGAGGAAGCAAGAAGGCAAAAAAAGTAGAGTTCTAAACAACACATTTCAACATTGGTTTTAACAGCTTGGCTGCCACTTCATCAAATATTGAATAAATCATTTTCTTGGCACAGTATGAACACCACAGCTGCAAAAAAAAGAAAAAGAAAAAAAAAAAAAAAAAAAAAAAATCACACACAAACACGCACGCACACATCCGCACACGCGCACACAAACACGGACACACAGAATGCCTTGTAGTTTTGATAAAGCAGCAGCTTTCCCTTTGTTTTGCAGCCGAGCAGGGATTAGGCAGTGTGGGTCTTTGTCCTGCCGTTTTCCAGTTGAGCAGAACACAAGAGCCTCTACCTCCACTAATACAGTCAGACCTCCCAGCAGGCCTTTCACCACATAGCCGCTAAGAACCTGCTGCCCAAAAGATGCTTTTCAAGGAGTTATCAAATCTCCTCTATACTGTCCATGCCTTTCAACCAAGTCTCTTTGTCTATTCTTTTCAATGGTGCATTGAACACATCAAATAGAACTGATGTGCAGATAGATGGACAGCAGAATGTAGCAGAGCCATATTAACCTCATTCAGACACTGCAGAGTACAGTCAAGGTAACACCAGTAAAGGCCTAATATATTGTTGGATCTGAATGTACATGTCACAGAAAATATATTAAAAAAACCACAGCAATTTACAGTAAATGAAGCATATTCCAAGTGGTGATGTGACAATCAGCCGACAGGAACATTTATCCACTACATTTCTGAAAACCGATGAACTGTTTGACACAGTTATGAAGGTCAATTGCTGAACATTTCTTACTTGGAGCTTCTTAAATATGAAGATTTGTTGCTTTTCTATGTTATATATAAATTGAAACTGAACGCCATTCAGACAAAACAAGACATCTGAGGTCTTGGGCTCTTTCACCTTGTTCACTAGATTTTCTCATTCTGTTTCAGTACTACTTGGGATAGAAGTTTTGTAAACCAAAAAATGTGAAAATGAATCAGTAATGAAAATATAGTAATATTTAGTTGCAGCCGCAGCAGAAAATATACAATATCCCAAGTAAGTGCTGAAACAATCAGTCGTTAGTCAACATGAAAACTAAGAGACTACTTGTTTGATTATTGATTAACTATTTCAGTCCTTTAAGCACCACCTCCACTTTCTCAAATGCAAAAATTTGCTGCTTGCCTCTATTTTATAAGATTTTTATCTGAATAACTTCAGGTTTCTGGCTGTTGGTTGGACAAAACAAGACATTTGAAAATGTTTCCTCCTTCTCTTGTAACTTGTAACAGACACGTTTTTTTTACACTTAAAAACCTGAACAAAAACAACTTAAAAAAAACAAAACTATCAACAGCTAAAACCATAATGAAAATTCAGTCATTAGCTGCTGCTCAAACAGTGAATATATAATATCCCAAGCAATATTGAAACATTCAGTTGCTTAGTCGATTTTGATAATCGATTAACCATTTAAATCAATTTATAAAGACATTTGTTGCTTCCAGTGTCTCATATATTAATATTTTACTACTATTTAATACTGTTCTGTTTTATATCTCTATAAAAATGAATATATTTAACTAAACATTGTCAACAGAATAGTCAGTAGTGAAAATAATTATTAGTTGCAACCCTAACTTTAGAAATGATGAATACAAATGATGTATAAAGTAGAATTTGAGTGCATTCAGATCATGGTTCATGGTGCATTCGCATTTCGATGATAAATGACTGATTATACCAGTTCTAACGTTTTCTTAATTAGTTATAAAGAGGAAAGTGTTTGCTGAGTTTTCCACAGCGTTCAACACTTTTTGGTTTTTCTACTTTCATGACTGCCATAAAGCATGCTGTGCAGGCTCTCAGCAGCAGGTTGAGCACAGAATACAGCGGGGGTTTTGATGAGTTCATTAGGAGGCCACGTCATTTATGCACAGTCACACATAAGGCAAAGGTCAGCCAGGATTACCCAGGTGGCCACTGCATGTGGGTGTCAGTTTGATTTTCAGATTCCACTTAAACCATACCGTTGCTCCACAACCCAGGAACCACTTAGAAATCACCATGCCATTGCCATATCGTAGTGAATTCAATGCCACGCGTGCATATTTCGGAGCTGGAACAGAGCTAGAAAAAGGATTTAAAACACTAAAAAGGACAGTTTCTGTTTTCACTTCCCATTGTTTCTAATATCAGGAGGAGAGTGGGAAGTCCACTTCACCTCACACTGTGGTGGAAATAGAGGGGAGCAACAAGGTAGGAGGGGGGCACGGGTGATAAAGCTCTGGCAGGATTTGCTCTAAGGTCAATGGGGGCACTCATGTAGCTCCAAAGACAGAGGACTGAACCACTCTGCAATTTCCAAGCGCCATTTTTTAACATTCTTAACACATTCCAGAGCTGAGTTGGGATAAACCAACGATTTAGCCAAACCTTATGTGGTTCGATAAGCTTTTTCAGTCCGCTTTCACAAATCACTATTCAGGTGGGCTGTATTCATAATTCATCAACATGGGTCAGGCTGATGATCATGTTGACTTAACATTTGGACTGACATTTCAGCCCTGCTCACGCCTGTCATTAGCTCTCGCCACACACCACCTCATCAAAGTCAGTCATACAAGAGAGGAGGGGGAAAAAAAGGAGATGAAGAAGCAGGAAAGGGGATGGAAAGGAAAGAGGAAAAAAGATACGATACACTGTAATCATTACACCTCATGCATAACGTGCCTACAATATTTGCTCATTTGATCATTTTGAAAAGTGGGATGACACCGAGGGTTAAGTGCAAATACACACTGCAGCGCATGCACAAAGACTCACACACTTGCACAAACCCGGCCTCAAAACCAGCGGACCGAAGCTCAACCCCCGGCCCAACCTTTCTTGCGGTAAATCTGTATCATCAGCCGTCATCCGGCACATCCCTAATAGGAAACGAGTTGGTGGCAAAAAATGTCATTTTCAGCCAATAACAACACCACCATGTTGATTCCAGTGGGGTGATATTGGATGATATTGACTGTTGGGAGTATTGCTGTGCTTCTCAAAGTCATTTCCGACCAAAGCAAGGACATCGACACACATCCAACACACATCAACCCCAACGTCTGGCTGATCCGAGCGTAGACAATGAACAGGAGAGCAGAGGCAGTGCATACTGACAACCTCCTTTCTGTGGGTGACAGCTCTCCATCAGTCTACATCAAACAAGTGCATACATGCAGGCACACACACACACACACACACACACAAACACACATTGAGGAGTATACACTCTAACTGATTGGCTGGTGCAAACCTGTTTCAACCTGTCAGCCTGTTGGACATAATAGAGGGCCAAATAAACTGTCCTGTGTACTGTATACGAGTGTGCACGTAGACAGGAGAAGTGTGCACACTGGGCTCATCATCTCAGTAATTGATGGTCGTCTGTCATTGCACACTGTTGATAATCTTCTTTGGGACAGAGGTTTGTCTGAACAAGATGAACACCAGCCTATCTACTGTATCTGGAGAGACTAATCTGTGTTCTCATTTACCGAAGCACAGACAGTGACAGAGCGGTCTGGCTAGTAAAAATGAGATGAATCGCGATGAAGGTTGTGGGCAGGATCATCAAGTGTGATGAGAAAAGATATAGGCTGCTCTTACCCGCAACTTGAACCAGATCCGCAGTGGTGACGTTTTTGGAGTTGGTGCCAACTCTAAAAGTCAACGCAGGACCCAGGACACTGCAGGAAAAACAGCAAAGAAGAAACAAAATGAGCAGTTGGATTTAAAGGTCGGATAAGCAAAAATAACAAAATGTTTTCCAAGTGTAATGAGGTAATAAAAATTAAAATCATGAGCAAGATAAGCAGTGCAGTCACTAAAGTTCCTTATGATTCATGGGCATGCAACACCCCTCTCCTAGAAATTACATTTCTAACTAAACTGAAGTGTTTTCCCAAGCGTAATTGCTGGCTGGATTACGTCGAGAGGCAATGTCTTTTTTGAATGATTGAAGCTCTGCATTTATTAATGGCAGTGGAGTCAGCAGGAGGCGGTTGGGGTGGATGGTAGGTCTACAAAGCTTCACATCCACAGTCCCCATCTGTCGCTTGGTTTCGGCAACAAAAGGTATTTTGTTTAAGGTTAGGGAAAGATCGTAGTTTTGGTTAAACGGATAAAAACACTTGTTTCTGAAATCATCTTAAACGAGTGCTGTAAGAGTCTAAACACAACCATAAAAAACCTGTTTCCAGTCCTTATGCTAAGCTAAGTTAACAGGCTGCTGGCTGTATCCTTATATTTCATGGATAGATATGAGTGTTATCCATCTTCACATCTAAACCGCAAGAGCAAGAAAGCATACTACCCAAAAATGTCAACATATATACTTATATACTTAATATATATACTTAAGGTATATTAAGGTTAAGACTGCATCAAATGCAGAGATTGACACAAAGCTTACACTAGAATTACAGCCTGTGGTTGTATGCCTCGGCCACTCGACTAGTTTCAGGTTGCATCCCTGTTGTTCTACACAATCATATAAAGTATTGACCATTTGTGTGAAATTTTGTGTTTTGTGAGGACACCATGACCTTGACCTATGATCTTTGACCATCAAAATCTAATCAGTTAATACTCGACTCCAAATGAATGTTTTGAGGAAAGTCCCTCACGGTGTTAATGAGCTATTGCGTTCCCGAAGGGACGGACAACCCGAAAACATAATAACTCTGGCCCTGGCTGTCACCGGCACAGAGGCACAATAAAATGTGGGAACAATGAGAAGAGAAGCAGTACAATACCGGGTGTCATTTTTCTCAAAGAGATGTTGATTATCAATTCTGCTTTTCTTTTCAGTTTGATTTTGGCCAAAGACCAAAGTACTGTCATCAGATGAACGCCTTATTTTCTTTTCACCTACAGTAACCTGCCTGTACTCCCTCTGCCCATGTTCTCCTCTGTCTGGTCGGGAGTCAGCAACAGACTTCTCTCCCTGGAGCAGGATAAATGTTTAAGGTCCCTGAGGTTGGCCATGAAATAAAATCTGACAACCCCTCCAGACTCTGTAAGAACTCCCAGCAGTGGCCTGGAAAGAAACAGTGTATACTGAAGTAATGCGTAAAGAAAAAAATCCTACTCATGTCTACTGTAATCTCTTAAGCTCGAAAGAGAGAATTTTTAACAGCTAAGAGTGACTTCGTAGTCCTGGGGAGGGATGTCTTTCAAAACATGGTTTGACAAGGCAACAAAAAGCATGTCATCCCCCACGAATGATGAAGATCCCGTCTGGGCCAATCAGTAACAAATATGGCACCTTGTTTTGAGCTGTAATTGTAGTTCCCCAATGGGCAATCAAGGTAATTCTGAATACTGGAATGCAGCCGTGAGATCATTTTCCTCAAGGTTTGTCAGAATTAAAATCGAATCAGAGATGTCTGGGATACTGATGATGAACACATGGCATAAGTGAACAAATGATCAACGCTGGAGTGACATACATCACTCCTCCAAGTTCAAGGGAAATCCAAATGAGTCCATTTAGTAAGAATTTTAAAATGCCAGAAAACTGATTTTTATCAAGTACTCTTCGTCTTTTCTTCAGTCCTAAATGTTTCTATTTTTGGAAAACAAATGAAAAATCTCTCACCGAGGCTGGAAAATTTCAACTTGTCTCCATAACAAATCAGCGTGTCTGTCTGAACAGATTTGTAGAAGTCGTTTTTCTTGAATCCTCTGTCAAAAACACTGATGCTAGTTTGTAGAAAATTCTTCAATCAAAATCGATTCTCATTTGAAACAGGTTGAAATAGTAGATTTTGTGATTTGTTGAAACGATTGGGCACTTAAAACTGAAATTTTTTTGTGCGTTTTTCCCTTAAACACCCACACCAGTGGTTTTGCAAATTAAAAATACCAAACCACAGGCAGTTTGGTAAAAACCTGTTTTCTGATGATGATTTCCAGCCATTCCAGGCAGCCATTGACTTCCATTCATTTAGATCTAGGGCGAAAATCTGCTGTATTTGCTGACTCTTGAAACCTGCTTAACTTGTGTAATCCATCACAGTTAACATCAAGTCTGCATTTTTATATATCTAAGTTACATTACTATTGCATGGTTATGCAGTTTAAAGGAATAGATCGATGCCACTCTCCTGTCTGTATATTACCATTATTTGTCAATACCCGAGGTTTAGAGGTGCAGGTAGGAAGGTTTTGTTACCTTCAGACAGAGACAGCCCAGCTGTTTCCTTCTGTGTCTGGTCTATATGCTAAGCTAAGCTAACCAGCTGCTGGTTGTTGGTTCATAAATAGTATACGGTACAGACATGAGAGCGGTGTCGATCTTCTATTTCAACTTTCAGCAAGCAAGTAAAACAGCATGTTTCCCAAAACGTCAAAATATTCCTTGAAGCACTGATTGATGTAATAAAAACTAAATGAAATAGATAAAATGTAACAAACATTAATACAAATTTTATGTTTACTTTGATAGATTACTCAAGCAAGCTTACTGCTTACTGATTTTGAATGGAAGCCAATCGCTGCCTAGAATGCTATAAAAATTCCATACAAACAAAACTTGCAAAAAACACTGGCATGGTCCTTTATGTTTTATCGGAGTTGAAAAGTGGCTTCAGAGTTATTGTTTATGACAGATATAATTACAAAGTTGTGGTCGGACCGGGGTTTATATCAGTCCATAATTTCTACATGGCGAACAAAAACTGGCGACTCTGAACATGCAACACTGAGCCGCAAAGTCTACTTCCTCCATCTTTCCAAAAGCTTTAAATCATCAAACCATTTCAGTACGTCATCATGTCTGCACTGTTATGTCCTGGAAAGTGTACATACATTTTTAGTCTACTACCTGCCAGACTGTATGACAGAGAGGGAGATTCATCAGACTGCCAGAATGCTGTGACCCAGACCCACTCACGATCAGTCAGTCCGCTACAGAGCCGGTGACACTTGCTCGGCCAGGAGCAATATATGAGCCAATACCGCCAGACAGACGGACCCAACCATGCACCAGTGCATTTGTGAAAATGATCACACACAAATACACACATACACGGCTCTGGAAGAAATATGTCCTCCTCTAATGCCTTCACCTGGGCTCTGTTTGCTCTCGTAAATGTCAATATTTCCACAATCTTTACCCCTGCCTCCATTCTCCCCGGCCGACGGTTTTCTGTCAGAGATCTCAATGCATCTCAAATTGAACTGACGTGATTTTTTTTTTCCTCAAGCCACACAAACCCTATTTAAATATACGAGGGGGTGGAACCATGCCACGGTGGGGAGATGCAGTTAGAAGATAGATAAGTTATCTAGAGGACTTCACACTGCCTCCTGTGTTATCGAATGTGTAAGCCCGGACTTCATATTAGCTCTGCTGGTGGGACATGATGAGTGTGTATGTGGAGACTGGTTGGCGGGATATTGGCAGGGGGCATGTGTGTGTGTGTGTGTGTGTGTGCCTGCACAGACTGTGTGTAAGGATGGACTTGTGAGCGTGTGTCCCACTCCCCCTAGTGTTTCTGACAAGTAAAACACTTACGTCATCTGAAAAAGGCACATATTATCCCCCAGCCCATCATCATCATCCACAACTACAATTTCAGATCTCTTTTGAAAAGGGAATATTTTGTGGTGATTACTGTAGTAGCAAGCTCAAACATAATTGTGTTCTGCATCTGAAAATCGCAACAACATCCAAAGCTTCAGCCCCCTCTTCTCACTCTCTCCGTCTGAAATTCTCTGCCTCCCTGTATCACCGCTCCCGTCTTCCTATCAGGGCCCATCAGGGCGAGTGAGAAAGAGAGCGGCCCCAGAAGCAGGGCGGCGTGATCTGACCCAGCTCTCGTACTCGAGCCGCCTCATATTCAGACATAGGCTTTCAAACACTCACCTGCCGTGGTCGCACAGCAAGAGGCACAATGGGCTTGCGTCACGTCTTCCGTCTCGCCTATTTCTACATGAATGCGCTTTCATTACTTTGTAAAAGGAAAGAGAACGGGGATAAACAAGCCGGAGCAGGAGGACATTTTCTGCGTTTGTCTTCTGTATAGAATACTGTTATCAATATGAGGTGAGCTTTATTTTTAGGCATATGACTATGGCTTTTACACTGGCGTAATAGCTTTAATTCACAGTGATCACAAATATATGCAGCAGTGGAAAAAATGAAGTACATATACCCAGGTTTTACATTTATTTGACCCCTATAGTAGCTAGATTCAGATTTTACAATCATAATGCAGGGGTGTTCAAAGTCTGACACTGTGGGCCCCACCTTTTGGCAAACTGGCACCATTAAAAGTATACCAAATTAGCTAATAGCAGTACTGGTTGGCAATGTACCCATGGATCACTAGAATACTTTGACACTGTAGAAAACTTTAAAACATGATGATTCTCTGGAAGTTCTGGAGTTACAATGAGCATCTGTTTCTATGATTTCTCGGCAGAATTACTGAAGTTTTTTCCGTAACGGACACCTGAGATAATGATGTCATTGGAAAGTGTATGTCACATTTATTCTAAAAAATAAGTGTATTGTGTGTGCGTGTTAAGATTTGACGGAGTTATGACACAAAGAAAGAGGATTCAGTCAGTCAGACACCAACTGTCTCTGCAAAACTGCATTAGTAAGGCTGGGTGAACTCAATATATAGCAATGAAATAATCAAATGAATCCCTACGTGATGAACTGCTTTCCACTGTTATGTATTACATCAGACAAAACCTTTACTACATTTTGCTATTAAAACCTCTGTATCATTACTATTAATGCTGGACTTGTAAACTGCATTGTTTTTACCTTTACTTGAGTACAAGATCTGAACACTACCATCACCACATGATGGTAAAGTGCAATATCGACACCAGCTATTCATCAGCATCCAGATAATGACACTACTCATTATGTGCATCACTTGAGTGATGTGAAATGACAGGTGAAATAACAAGATTAACTCAATCAGTGCCGGCATGATGACATATCCTGGTGTTCTTGCTCATCAAAACTAAATGTGGAGGCTGGATTTAAAGACGGGAGATCAGAGCATCTCCTCGCTTGCCTTTATTTTGAGGTCACTGAGCGTATTTTCAGTGTTGAACACTAG
Organism: Seriola aureovittata; assembly: GCF_021018895.1. Lineage (NCBI taxonomy): Eukaryota > Metazoa > Chordata > Actinopteri > Carangiformes > Carangidae > Seriola > Seriola aureovittata. The sequence continues at coordinate 16,046,251 of NC_079383.1, forward strand.
ATACAGAATGCTGTCTGACAGTTTTCCCTCTCAGTAGCTATTATCCAAGCCAGAATAGTCTGTATCTACAGTTGCAGTGCAGCCGCAGACTGCAGTGCACCGGCTTTGGTGTTCGTATGCTGCGGGTGTTTCTGAACCACCCAGACTTCACTTCTCCTGCAGGAGCATCTTGAAAGGCTTGTCAGATCTTAGGCGAACACATCTCCTCTGCCTCCTACATGGTCTGACACCAAATGTACAGCAGAACCATGGTACAAACCAGCCTTGGTTCAAGGACAGTTCGCCCGCTCATTAATATATTAACCGCCTCCTGCTGGACTACTTTCTCTATTTCCAGCTCTTTATCTACTGTTGCTTCTCCTTCTCTCTCTTCCTCTCTTTGACTGCTCTCTTTTTGACAAGGCATACAGTGACAATAGTGGCGAGGCAGTGTTTTGAATACAATGGAGACATCAGTATGTGTCTGGAGGTAATTAGGCCTGATTTCTCTCCCTGAAAGAAGTCAAACACTCCAAAAGGTCAGGAAAACAACAAACGCCTACAGTCTCTGGCAGTGTGGCACAGAATTTTCACACAAACAGTCCTTGTAGTGTCTGGACAACTTTCACTCTGTTTTCCTGAGCTCAAAGGCACAAAACAAAACTGTTTCAAATGCTTTAAATGTGACCAATTATTTCTTATGCAACGTATGTCCTGTAAATTGTAAAGTCAATCGTTATTTGTGACGGTGCGAGTGTGTACAGGAGGTTCGTCTGTACATACGAGAGCTGGGTGAGGTCTGCAGCGTGGAGGTTCAGCCTCTGCGTCAGCCGCTCCATGAGGTCCAAGCCTTGGTCAGTGGTGAGGGAGCTGGGGGAGAAACACACAGACAGCTGGGCATCACGTTTGGAGGTCCATACCCATACAAGATACACGCAGCCGTTCAGGCGTTAAAACGCTTTTTTCTTATTCTTTTTTTTTTTTTTTTTTAGGGAGATACTGCCACAATTCATACCCACAAATGGGTCATTGCACACAAGCAAAAGCTACGGTTGTCTGAATGGATGTACTGCACACATGTACACACCAGCAGACAGACACACACAGGCACACGCAAACACAAACAAACACACAAAGCGCCGTGCCAAGGGAAAAGGGATCAGCTGCCTCTTCAGGCTTGGTAAATCACCTGCTTTTTTCCAGCAATGAGACAAACAATAAGGTGCAAATGGAACCTGCATGAGGTGTAATGGCTGTATCATATGGACGCGCCTTTCTCCCCCTTCCCTTCTCTCATCTTTCTTTTTCTTCGCCTACATTCACTTTCTTTCTGTCGCACGCACGTACACCCAAAGTAAAACATGATAACACAGAGTACACAAACACAACGCCGCGCACGCGCCCTCACGGCGAGATGAGAATAATAAGGTGCAAATGGAATGGAGGTGAAGTGTAATGGTGGTCTGATAAAGCCATGCCTCATCTCAGCTCAGTCCACGGCTGCTCTCTCACTCAGAGAGTAAATCGCCAAGGAAATAGACCAAACAAAGGCAATCTGCAGGCCAACGCGCTGGATGGAGGAAATGAGAAGGGCATACACACAAACACACACAGAAAGCTACTTTATTGCTGACAGCTTAACCTGGAACCACTGAGACCGCCAAGTGACTGCAAGGTGACATGCACCAAAAAGTCATGGATCATAATCAGACAGTGGTCGAATTTTCTTCCCACTCCATAGAGGAGACATGTGAAATGAACTGGGAAACAGTTGCATTATCAGTTCTATGGTATCTATTAGATATATTCAAGTAAAATGTCATGCTGAGATATCTTGTTTAGCTTGTATATGAAACCTCACCACAATAGCTTTCCTCTAACAGAACACAGAACAGTGTACTGTGCATGAGTGGCTGATTCACTCCACCTTTGAGAGAGTGGGTGGTTCTTTTTTCTCCACTTTTTGAGGGGTTTTGAAAGTTAAAGATTCACCGAAGCAATTCCAGACACGTTTGCATCCCTCTGCGGTAATTCTAGCAACTGGAGAGCTCCAGGAGTGACTTGGTTGTTGATGCTAGCACTTTTCCCCTTGGGTTTCTCTCTGTCTCTCTCTTCTATCCATTCCTTTCGACTTCCCCCTCCACACACACACACACACACACACACCATCCCACCTCTCCACTATTCCCCAAACCCCCCCCCCCCCCCCCCACTACCACCACCACAATGTCAGGAGCTGTCAGATAAGCAGGTTTGCGTAGCCTCACTGCAGGGTGCGAAGCAGCTGGGGATAACAACCATGCAATCATGAGGTCTGCAGCAAATGCTCTGCACCTCTATAGGCCAACTATAGGTGTCGGCTAGGTGGGCTGAGGATAGACATGGAGGAGGACGTGAAGATATTTCACTCAGAAGGTGACTTATTTCTTTCCCCTGGCACATATCGCACCGCTTATATTGTGCGTTTACGTCTTAATCTGCGTTTCTATACGTGTGGCAATAAGGTGACGAAGATTGTACCCATCTGAGCTTTATGAGCCTACGTCTCTTGAACAGCTGAAGGACAACCCACTGACACTGGACTTGATAACGCCATAAAGGGATTTGAGAGAGGGCCAGGGGCGAAGACACAGTCGATAGGAACTTATCTTTGCTGAGCCTGAGCTGAGTGAGAGGTGAGCGAGAAGGAGAGAGAGAGAGAGAGAGAGAGAGAGAGAGAGAAATAACTTGGCTACCCTTCCTGACAAAGTATCATCATTAAAGCTGTAATACAGCACAGTAATACCCACACACTGAGGGACTTATCATCCCTGCTATTGTAATCAGGTGCAGCACACACTAAGGACTTCAAACTACTGTATCCTTTTCCATAAAGACGTGAATATGTGGGCGGTTTTGACAGAAACTGCGTCTCTTAAAGGCAGTTTTAAGTGACTGAACAAAGCAGACATATGCTTGGTATGTAAAATGAATGCTTTGAAACAGCTCCAACAGTACGGCTCACAACTGGCGGGTGGAGCAATAAACTATAATATAAAGCATCTACGAACGACATAATAACCACTTACGAGAGAGCGGCTTTTACAAGGTTGACGGTGATGCTTTTTGCATATGCTGTAGGTTTTCGAGTACAATAACTAAGGTAGTAGAGGTTATTGACATACAGTAAAGTAATGTACTTAAAGTCACAACAGTATAAAACAGAGCTACACTTAATATAAATGTAGTGCACAGACATACAGGTCTCATCTATAATGTTGCCCTTGACAACTTATACTAAAAACCAGCGCAATACTATTTTTTCTTTGCAGTTTTATCTATTTTGCATTGACCAATGTCCCATACAATTGCATGTATAGCATAAGTTAGTCTGCCACATCCCCAGATTGGCAGCTATTCAAATACACACAGCTCATCAGGAAAAAAAGGACCTAAATAACACAAACATTAATATTATAAAATGCCTAAAAAGCCACAGAAAAGGCACCTTCATGAATAATTAATTTACCTTCATGAATTTAAATGCAATAATTATTTATAGACTAATTCCTTAATTTCAAATCATGAGCTACAGTTTGTATTATGTTTATAGAAGTGAGGCACTAACTCAAATTTCTTTATTCTTAAATCTGATTCTGAATATTATGATTTAAAAACGACATTACAATCCGAATCATTGTAATATCAATATGTAACACTGTTGGCAGCGGCTAGCTAACTAGCATAATGTGAATCACACTCACTCTAAGCCGGTGATAATGTAGCCAAAGTGTCTGTCCTTCCCTCTGCTGGAGAACTCCTTCACCCCCACATGGACCAGCTGAGTTTTGACTCTCATGTCCTTCTTCTCCGGCTCCTCCAGCTGCTTCTTCCCCTGCATCCACTTCTCAATCTCTGAGTCCACCTGTGCGTCGGGGCCCACTGCGCCGCCAGTTAACCGCAGGGTGGAGCCTTCCTTTGGAGGCACAGCCACGGTCTTCTCCTCCCAGCGGCGGGGTACGGGAACTTGACCCTGCGTCGTCCGGCTCTTGACGCTCTCCAGTCCGACCATTTTCTGAAGGGGAGCCGGTGGCCCACTGTTGCCCTCCGGAGCATCACCGAAGGGTTCCAGGTTGAGGTAGTCCAGCAGCTTGGAGAAGAAGGCTGCATGCTGTGTTGAATCAAACATTTCTCTTTAGAAAAGTGAAGGAATTCTCTACTTTATTTTACCTATAAATTACTTTTAATTTCCTCTTTGAAGAAATTTGATTAAATTCTGAGAAAAAATTAATTATTAACTTGAATTCTATTTGAAATGTCACTGATTGAAAAGGTATGAATTTGTGTCACATTCACTGATGTGTTTGTGTCTGAGTGCTGGTTCAAGGTAATGTCATCGTTTTTCCTTCCAAATTATTAAGAAGTACATTTAGTGTCTTTACTTTCTTCCTAAAAGTTAAATAAAAAAATACATGGCATCATTCAAAACTATTTCAATTAACTAAGTTATACAATGATCAAGTTATTTTCTACGATCCTGCAGTTGTACTTTGCTTTCAAGTTCTACGAATTACAAAGAAAATGCTAGTGTGCACAACTTTGAAATCACCCGTATTTGAAGTAGCATTCAAAAGTGAATAAAGTCTAAGTGTGGACATGTCTCACTCCCTGAGAAACCAATTTGTTGCTTGAGCAGAGTAATTTTAAATTCACCTTGTCAACAGGCTCTTTGTCTGCACCATCTATTTGTTGGCCTGGAAACAAACACAATGTATGTGAGCAGATTGTGTGAAGTTTTCTTTTGTATTTAGCAAAGAAAACAATCATGACTCAAAATGAAAGACTCAAAAATACATTTGGCAGCATTATCTATGAGGATTATACAAACAAAGCATTATTGGGACATTTCTAAATTACAATGCCATATAGTGTTATATCTATGACAGAAAATAAACACAGCTACTTTCAACATTGCCAGCTTTTATTCTCTTTTACACACCCACCTTGCTGTTTCATTCTAAGTGAGTCTTTCTGGTTTGGATCCTGCCCTTTGTCTGATTTCAGGTCCTGGTATCGATTCAGTTGCATGGATGCCAGTGGCTCCCTGTTACCCTCCATGTCCCCCCTGGAGTCAGCAGCTCCTAGTCCTGGCTGGGCCCCAACAGCGGGCTGCTCCTCATCCACCTCCTGCAGGGTTCCTGTGATGACCTCAGCCAGCTGGTCCAGGTCGTTGCCCATTAAAGCCTCCATGTTGATGCTGTGCCTTCCCAGCTGGTTCACCACATTCTGGATGAATCGCTCTGGACAGGAAAGAGAGAAGAACGAGTCACAATTTAAAAAAAAATCAATTTAAGTGTATTCAAATAAAAACACAAAATTCCCCAAAAAGTGGATAAACAAACAATTGTGATGCAAATATAAAAGCCAGGGTGTGAAATATCTATGACAAGCTATTAAATGATGCTGATCTCACCATCCACGACACTAAGAGGCTCTTTGGCAGTCAGTCGGTTTGAACCGGCCTTCAACAGCAGTCTGTCTAGATTGGGCCTCTGGGTCTTGGAGCCAAAAGCCACCTGAGACTGCAGCTTTGCATCTTCACTTGGAGATGGCCGGATGTAGTTAAGGTAGCGGAGCTTTCCTTTGGGCCGGGAAGCCTCTCCACCTTGGGTGCCCAGCTGAGTGCCTGGTGCCCCTGTAAGAAGCCGTTCCAGATGGCTGGAAAGCAGCTTGCTCTTTCCCGGGTCTCGGTTGGTGTAGGTTGTACTGAGCTTGGGGTGCCTGCCCTCTCCGCTCTGGGTAAAGACCTTGGTAAGAGGAGGTTGGCCAGCTCCTTTCTGAAGGCTGTAGACAGTGGTTTCCTTCCAGCCCTGCTGGGGTTTTGGCCGGCTGGGCTCCGAATCACCATCAGACTTGATGTCTTCATTCTTTAACAAAGCACACCCATTTAGCACATTTAGACCATTGCCAATATGTCAAAGCCATGCTAGCAGCCATGCTATAGATGGCAATAATATGGGGTTAAAAAAAGATTGAGTTGTAAAGTGATTTCCTGAGTGAATTCCTAAGTTTGTAGTTGTAAATCAACCTTTGTGAACCTGTAAAATAAATCTGTATGAGTACTTAAAGTCTGTGCGAGTGTAGAAAAGGTTTGTATTTGTAGAATTAAAAGAGACCGTGTGAATAAATTCGGAGGTTACACAAAGACACTGTGAAAAAAGAAGCACTTTTGTACAGATACAAAGCTGAAAGCTAAAAAATGAAAAACTCAGAGCTCGAAGTTCCCACACTGTATGTGACACTGAAGCTACAAGTATGAATTTTGACCCCTCTTTTTTTTTTTTTTACAACTGAATATGATTGGGCAATGACAGTCCAATCACACACAGCACATTACAAGTAAATCACCACCAGCTCTTTTTGACCCTAATTTGAGCCCATACAATTGCAGTCTGAGAGTTTATCCAAATTTATTTATGGCCCCAGGCAGTGAATCCTACTGACTTTGTTGATCTCATGACTGTTCTTCTAGTGCCAGTAGCAGGTCAACTTTTCACTTATCTACTGAAACATCACTTACTGGATGGACGGACAAAATCCTATTGGGCAACTTTTTTGGCTTAATGTCCTTGTTTGTAAGGATTTGCTGCTTTGCTTTGTCTTATGTGATAGCACATTGAATATCTTTGGACTTTGGAGGATTGGACATCATTAAATAAGCTATTTAAAGGCTTAGGCCTTAGCCTTAGGCTGTAGAAAATTGTATTGTGTTAGATTTCACTAGATTCTGACATGTCATACACAATTAATTATTTGAGAAAATAATCTGCAGATTAATTGATATGAAATTAATCATTAGTTACAGCTGTAGTTCCCGACTATATATCCTTGTCCTGTCCTCTTGGACATTCATGTAATAACATGACATAATAACATTTTTTCTTATTGGTGTAACTATGTCCATTTTGGTCCTTGGGCCAAAATGCCTGCAAAACTAATGATATTCCTATCAGCCTCAGCTGTACTTCATGTTGAATGCTAATTAGCTAATGCGGTAAACATTATACGGTACCTTTTCAACATCAGTATGTTAGCATTGTCACTGTGGACATGTTAGCCTGCTGATATTAGCATTTAGCTAAAAGCCTCGGTGTGCGAAAGTACTGCCTCACAGAGCCGTTAGCGTGGCTGTAGACTCTTAGTCTTGTTTTGTTCTTTTGTGCAAAGCTGAAGTGACAACATTCATATGATAAATATTCAGCTCTGCTTCAGGTCGGCAATAGTTTTTTTTTTTCCCCCACCATGAAAACATTAAACGGGTTGTACTGGGTCAGCATTGTTGTGACAGGCTTTAGTCGAAAAAGAGAGGCAACCTGGGCTCGACTAGACAGGACAGGATATGAATAGGGATTCTAGATCAAAGACAACTGCCCTTGGAAATTGCATTATGGAAATCACAGATGAGATAGTGTCACTCAAAGAGTAATTTCATGCATTTCCACAACACACAACAAACTTTAAAAGCATATCCACTGTGTCAGGGAAGTAGCAGCAATCCCTTATCTAAAAAGAAAAATTATGAGTGATCTGATTTCAAAGTTAGCCATATGAGTTTCTATTTGACACACTGTTAGATTACAATGCACTGGCACAGAGGTATTTAGAAGCCTTTTAACCATTTGGCAGTAGCTGGCACCAAAATGTGTGATTTTGTCCTTTCTTCTCTCTGAGGAAGAGAAATCGTCTTGTCTGAATCATAAGGGCCCACGCTTCAATTGAGCATACAGTATATCCGATCCATTGAGCAGCATTATTATCCATGTTGCTGCTGCACTAATACTAACCATCTCCCTTGGTGCCATTTTCTGTCCTTCAAATGTATATAGAGAAAATGTCAGTCTTTCCATGCCCGGCATACTGAGAGGCCATAATGGCATTAACACAGCGAGACGGGTGTGCTCTGCCATTCATGCTAACCATCTTTGCCTTTTTCCATCACGCTACACAACAAAGGACCTCATCTCATCAATAAGGAAGGTCCTGAACTCTTCAACTTTGCATTATGGCTGCACTGACACAGCAGCAGGAAGCGGCTCGGCTATGAAGGATGCTGAGCACATTTCACACAAAGCTGGGGTTCCACCCTAAATATGAGGATTGAATAATGTAAAGAGGTGATGGAAGATCTTTGTGTAAAAGGGTCCCTGCTCAGTGGGAGAGGGGGCGAAAGACAGAGAGCGAGAAACAAAAGCAAAGCGGGGACGAGAGGGCGACCCCGGCAAAAGACAGATACTGACTCTTTCAAAGGGAATAGGAAGAGGCCCTTCCATAATTTAGCCTAGGAAATGTGTTTTTTATGGTTTGTTTACTTATGCAGAATGGACCAATATTTATAGCCTCCACCCTTGACCTAAATGCTACTGTATATCTCTAGCCAAGCGGTTAGATTACAGCATTAAATACAGTAAGTTTCTTTAGAGGTTATTCCAACAACTTAATATGTTACGTCCTACCAGAGATAGATTTCGATAGTCATAAAAGACATTAATTTGGAAATGAACGAAATAATGAAAATTGTTATATCCGCCTACAACTCTGATTACGACCTCAAAATTATTTCCAGGATATACAACTGCGTTTCAAATAGAAAGTCTGAAGAGGCACTGTATGTTAAGGAGAAATGGGACAGGGAAAGTAATAGAGTGGCATATGATTTGCCAAACACAGTGGAAAACTACAAGTTCCCTTATTTGGAGGGAGCTTTGTTGGAAGAATTTGGTCAGGTTTATCCTCTATCCCTTCTAGATTCAATGTTCTGTATCTATGTAATATCCCACAAGAGATAAACTAAAAAAAAATAGAACCCTGACAATTCTACTGGCTGCATGTAAAAACGGACTGCACAGACGTAGTTCACCAAATATACACAATGGAGAAATTGACATATTCACTCAGAGGACACCAAGAAAATTTTACCAATGTGTGGTCAAGGTGGATTGGTTATATCAAACCCCAAAGGGCAAGACTTTAAGTGAGACATATGGGCATAACTTGAATATTATCATTCCCCCCTGTGCGTTGCACACAGTTCTGTTTTTTGGTACCAGAAGTGGATGCCTGCGAAATATGGCCAATGAAGATAAAAACCTGATAAAGTTTTCATCTGGAAATTTTGTTATGTTTTATTATGTTTATTTTGGCCTAGAACAGTAATAAAATTATAATTTTGTTTACTTATTTATCTAGTTTTTGCTATTTTTTCTTTCTTTCTTTGCTAACCAATTCTTCAAAGTGTGACTTTGAGACTGTTAAGGAAATGTTTAATAATAGTAAGGATGCCTTGAAGATGAATCTGTTGAAAATTGACTTGGATGGGGTTTTTTTTCAGCCTGATGGCTTATGTGTTTCTTTCCCTTAAGCACTTTCATTTTGTTGTGATGTATAAATGTCAAAACAGGTGTGAAGTGAAATATTTGTAATTGTCTTCTGTAAATCCTCTGGATGCCAAAAATTGAAGCAGCAGAGGCTGAGATATTTCCACTTTTAGTCTCAGATCTCACATTTCTTATATTGAGCTAGATGGCATATTTTCATCAGACCCTCCCTCGCTTGTCTTTTAAACCATACACCTCCAGTTTGTAAGAGGCTCTGTGGAAAGAAGTCTCGAGCCCAAGTTATGATAACCCTTATTATAGCAACGGGGTTACTTTTTTTAAAACTTTACTGAGCTCCTTCCAAAGCCACAGAGGACATTATACAACTGTTTTTACTGGCTAAGTGGCAGGCGGTGCTCCTTCAGAAGACTAAAATGAACTGTGTAAACTCTTAAGTGTGCCTCTTAATTTTTCGGTTAATAGCTTGCATAATTTTTGTGAACTGCTACAAGTCTTCAGTGTGCAGGACTCTCACCTGAACTTTCTGAGCTCCATGCCGTTGGACTCCTGGTTGTCCAACTACCTCAGCCTGCGGCAGGAAACCCAGACCTGTCAGGTACTGCTGAAGGTTTCTGCTCAGCTCTGCCTGCGCAGGCCTCAGTTTCACATCTCGGGAGCTGCTGTAGGCGGTCAGGCGGTCAGGGGGGCTCGGAGGAGTGGTTTGATGGCGGAGGGGGACATTCCTCAGTTTGGAGAGCTCTCTAGAGATGACCTGCTGAGTGATGTCATCCTGCCAGGTTAAACCTGGGAAAAAAAAAGAGGTGAGGTTGATACTCTAGATAACCAGATTTCTTCAGATATGTCCAGGTCAGGTAAAGACATGAAACAAGTAGTAGAACCTTATTTGGTCAACATATTCATTGAAGCACCTAAGATTAATGACATAAAATACACTACAAAACTGAAACAGAAATGGGACAGGAAATAGAGCCTGGAGATAAGTGAGGATAATTTGAATAATATATGAGAAAGCCAGAAAAAGACTACTATCTCAAGGTCTCGACAAAAATAATACAATATTTTGTAACTCTAAAATTGAAATTTATATATAAAGGTGTTCTGCTGGAGGCAATGCAGTTAAAAAATGGCTGACCATTTTCATATTTTCTGAGCCTGTCCTTTAATTTTTTTTCATTTTGGCAAGAGATTGCTAAAGCGATATATAGAAGAGAACTTGATTGCTCTCTTGTTATATGATATCTGGGCAAAATCCTGGGAAAAAAACTTATCAACTTTCAATTGTTTCAGTCCTCAAGCCATCACACAGAGATGTGTGCAGACCGATAAGTGCTCCACAAAAAGGGACATTGACCTTTACTCAAAACTATAATATCGACATTTAAAATAAAGGGGAATAAAATACTATATAGAGTATATATAGGCATAAAATGTAACATATATCACTGGAAGACCCTGTTCCTGTACAAGTATTGGCTTGTCCATGTCAACATACTGATTTAGCCTGAAAATATCAAAAAGGAAGTGGTAAATGAAGAAATTACAAACAACTTATCATCTACTAGATTGGAAATATTGGTAGAAATGTTTCTTTGGCACAGTATTTGTGTAAATGGAGACTGTATCTGTTTTCTCTAGTTTGGGGTAATTGTTTATTTTGCAGTTCTCTCAGCATTGCAGAGTAAACGAACAGTACAAAATAAAACAGCAAGGATGAATCAGAATGGTAGAGTAGAGGAGGTCTTCAATTGCAACACACAAAAAAAGGAAGCCATGAGTACACATGCACACTCATGCACACATGTACAGACACATGTATATACACACACACACACACACACACACACACACAGCACAGCACAGCAAGTCAACAAGCCCGGGGAGAATGTCACACTGCAGCCTGACGCCTTGCCAACATCTCTGCTAATTGCCAACACATAGTTGGGATGCAGAACTCCTGGGCAGGGGCAAAGCGTGGTGGTGCCAGGACCAGATGGAGCTACCCAAGCAAAAAAGATACCCAAAACATGGCCCCATTCCCAGTGAGCCAAGAGGCACAGCATTCCATCGGCAAAGTGCATAGCAATACCAAAGATATTATACTTTTTTTTTTTTTTTTTTTAAAGGAGCCAAGATGTTCACTGATGACACTTCCATCCTGCAAGATGCATTTTTTTTAATGCTGGAAGCATTAAAGTAATTATGGAAGTAATTATGCTGTGGCGCAGGCTCAGATTCCTAGCTGCCACATACCTAACCTTTTACCAAACTCATCTTAAGAAACAATGCTGCTCTTAATGATGTGGACATATTTAATAGCAATAAACTAACAGCCTGGGTAGGAATACGTGAAAAAATGAGAGTATCAACACTGCAGAATGTCTTCATTAGCCTGGTTTCTCACCCATAGACACTGGGTATTCTCATAGATATTCATAAGCACCAGATGAGGATCTGAGCAATGCAGAGCAGCTACAGATGCCTCCAGTCATTCTTGGCAGCGCTGAATGGAGCACAAAGCAGCGTATGTTGTCACTGTTCTGGAACGTAGCTCAGCCATCCATCCGTACAACAATGACAGTTAACTACCCGTGGCTTACCCGATGTGAGGTATTTTTGCTATATATAGGCGCGCTGATGATCATCTACGCTTTCCCCATCAGTGGTGATGGGGAAAGCAGGTCTGGCCTCAGCCCTGAAGGATCCATATGGTACCTGTGGTTACCTGCAGCTGGTTAAATGGGTTCAGAGTAAACATGTGATGGTGCCACAACACGATGAGGGTAGCTTCATTGACTGTGACACCTCTATCCCCTCCGTCTCCTGGGGGATGCACTCATTTCCATACACACCATGTTTTTTGTGTGTCTGTGATGGGCACACTTGAGGGAAAAGGTATGCTGGCGCAAATTACAGAATCAAAATGAGCCATTTTGTGAAAGAAAAAAGTCAGGAAAGAAAAGTGGCGGGGCCTTTACGGTTGGATTCCTCTCAATCAACCTCTCAGCTGATTATCCTGGCACTGAGGAGCTAAATGTCATGCAAATTCATCTACAAGTCCAGAGAAAGAGCAGATTCCATCACCAAGTGCTGCCGGTTTTTGCCTGTTAAGGATAGCACGCCGTCTCAGGCAAATGCCTCAGTTAATTAACGGCTTGCCATTAACGCAACAGCTTTCAAACAAGCAAGATATTTCTGCTGGCCTTCTGTCTGTTTCCTGTGTTACAGAGAGAGAGAGAGCGCACGAGTGAGAGGGGGCCTCCTAAATATTCAAAGCCTATTAGATGGGATCCTGTCTACATGTCTTGTTGTTTCATCTGGTGTTTTTGAAATGCAGATTTTCCCCTTTCCTTTACTTCTGTCCACCAACTGATTTTAAAGGCATTAATGGAAGAAAGCGTGAATAATTTAGCACTAAGGTCTGCCTAATTAGTCAAAATGAAACATGTCAATCCAAATATGACACATAAATTAAAATCAACAGTGCAATGGTTTGGCAGACCCAAAAATATAAATACATTTTTAAGTGTCATTTTATTTTCTGTAAGCAGTTTATGTCAATAATTTGAGCAAGAATGTTAAGAAGTATTGTTTTTATCCTTTGAATATACAGTTCCTTTTTACCGTTAAGTAGCTTCATAGTAAGAAGAACCCAGCTTGTATAATCTTGTAGCTCTTCGCTGACGCTATATGATGATTAAACGTGAAAGTGCGTGAAATATATAAACCAAAAAAAGCTCCATGTTTTTATGTCTGCACCATTTTCTGAAAAAGTAAACTATTCTAGATGTTTTGTGCATTATTTTATATGTTTCACGAAAATTCAGCCGAGCATATTTAGCATCTTTGGAAACTTCCCGAGCTCCACTAGTTGAAACAAAAGTGATGTGAGTTTGAACACAGTGCGGCTGCACAGCATGAGTCTGTAATGACTGACCCCCCCCCAGCGGGTCAGTGAGGTTTAACGGGATGTTATTATATTCTCTGTCGAGTGCTGTGAAGGTCGTCTAAAGACCAGGCTACTACTACATGCATTACCATGTCAGCGGCCACCTCTATTGGAGTGATTTCATATTGCCAATACTCCAAAACATCTGCAAGGACACGAAAGACTATTTGTTTGTGTGTTTATTGAATGAAATCTGCAGCAGGTTTCTTTGAAATGCCCCCGTCACAGACCTGGACTCACAGCGAATGATTCAATAAAAGCTCTCTTGTTTTCCTCATAACAACTCAAGTTTTCACACAGCGCGTTAGTGTGTCAGTGTATCTGTTCTCTCCAGTACCAAGGTTGTCAAGGAACAGACAGAGGAGAATATAAAGAGGAACAACAATAGTTTTTGTTGCTAGTCTGTCAAAGAGAACATGTTTGTGCAGGAAGTGAAGTATGAGCATGAGTAACGTGGTTTCAGTAGCACGGGAGTGACATGATGTCAGTTTATGGTCACTGATTCTCCCTGACTGACGATTCCTGCCAATGGAGTTAATGCAAATGTCACAATGCATCATTTTACTTGACTTGTCTGTACTATGAGAGTATCTGCTGCTCTGCAAAGGGTCAGGAGGTCAATCGACTGCAGGTTACTGTAGTTTAACGTGATGAATCAACAACGCCATTGTTGCAGTTTGACATGATTCTTTCTGATCTTATTGGCTTGAGAGCACATATATATATATATGTATGTATATCAACATGTGGAGAACCCACAGACAAAAGATATATATATATATATATATATATATATATATATATGACATAAATCTTCACCGTTCTTGGTGTCCCTATTAGTTGTTGTTGTGACACCTATCATGTTTCGCATTCTTGCACAGCACATACTGTCTAAATATATATGTAATAAATGAGGGTTTACCATTCGAAATTTGTAGTAAAATTTATAATTCACCTAACATTTCACACGTACTTTAACAAAAGCAGACTTCTCATATCTAGCCGGCGACTTTTGATTTCATCCACTCAAATAAAGTTTTTTTTTTTTTTCCCAGAGCTATGACAAAGTAATAATTGGAATAAGAAAAAAAAAAGTGTCAGCTTAGTTGTAATAAACTGAAATAACATTTGGTTTTCAAGATCAGTTGTAAGTCCTTGTGTGTCGAGCTGAGCCTTCTGGACTCAATCTCAATGAAAATAGACGGAAGAGAAGAGATGCCGATTTATCTCAGAATATAGCCAAACTGTTCAATTCAAATTCAAATTAATTTATAGAGCATGTTAAAAAAAAAAGAAAAAGCAAACAGCTGACCAAACTGCTTTCGTTGGTGGAATTCACTTAAACAGTGCAATAAGCCGCCCACCACAACAATTTTTACCCACCTAATTAAAAGAAAAAGTAGCCCAACAAGGCGGAAAACTGCACAATCTGGCAACACAGACTTTAGTACTGTATAATAAATAAAAATGTAATTAAAATGTTATCCATTCTGACAGAAGTCTTGGATGGTTTGGATGCCTAGTGTGGAAAAAAAAAAAACTTGGGACAGACAACACAGTGGTTGGATTCATGCTGATAGTTCTTATGTTCAGACAGCATGTTTCACTTTTACAAGAGAAAAGGATTTTAAAATGAGGAATAATTGATGAGCTGGGCAAATGTAGAGCTATCTAACGCAAATTTGTCTGAAGCTGCTGGAGTGTAAACTTCCTGAAATCAAGTGAAGAGACAGAGCCACTTGTTACTTTAATATCTGATACTGAGGCATCTTGACTCACACAGGGTGGATGTAAACGGTAACAACACAAAATACTGTAGTTAGCTAAGTTAATGACAAGATCCTTGCCTTTAGAGATGATAGTTTTGCAGGTGTGTTCTTGGTTTTTGCAAATACTAAAAAAAAAAAAAGTACACCACCCTCCAAACTGAGTGTTGCTCTTAACCCACACTGCTTCAACATGTGGAGAACCCACAGACTGACAGACTTGATGCGCCTAGTTACAGTTGCTATGCTGTGATTGGACAATCACAGCTCCGGGGGAGGGGTTTAGAGAACGGTCAATTAAATGCTCCATCATATTAATATATTGTACATTAAATCAATTTACTGCAGTTACTGAGTTAGCTCATGTGTGTATCTCCATACAGCCACAGTCTGCACAAACAGACACACACATTTAGCAGAGCCATAATGATTCCAAAGCAATATGACAGCAGCCTGGCTATGAATGTGTAGACACACCGTGGCTGCGCACAGTGAATACTAAAGTTGCTTGGCTCTGGGTGTTTGTGTAATATAAAAGTCATTTGCAGTTGGATGACAGTATCTTGCATTCAAAAGGTATTGTGGTGAAAATTTAATACCAGACAATGTGCTCCGCAAAAGGGGACACGTCCAGACAACCCAAGCCCTTTTGTGCAAGGGTCAATTCCTATTGATCTGAATGACATTGGTGTTGTGCAGTGGGCAGAGATTGTGTGATTTCTACCTGCGTCTCTGATGCAAGATAAAGAGGATTGTAAATCGATTCTATTGATGTTCCTCCCAGTTTTTTCCTCCCCTTCATCTCTTCAATTTAGGTTACAGTACAATGGTCTCAATAACCCTGTCTGGCCTCCAAAAAAAAAAAAAAAAAAAGAGGGTCCCCCACATCTCGAAGGTGACACTTCAATTGCTGTTGAGCTGGTAAGAATAACGTGCCACCCGAGCAGTAACAGTGCATTGTGGAATCATGCGAAGATAATGCTCTGTGTCTGTGGATGTGATTCTACAAGACAGAAAAGGGGAAAATGATTCAAAGTGATGATGTCATGTCTGCGGCATCTGTAAACGGGTGTCTAAAAACACAAGGTCAGAGAACAAGTCCCATGATGAGAAGCATCTAAAGGATTTAACACCTCTTAAAACAGAGCAGGAAAAAATTACACACCGGATCTCTTCTCATCCTCCTCACTCTCACTTGTTTATTTCTGAGCAGTAATTAGAATAAATATGTGGTCTCGCCTGGCTTAATATTCATCACTGCATTTTTTTTCCTTCTTCTTTTCTTTTTTTTTTTTTGATTTCCTCTGGCCGACTGCTTACTCTTAATGATTTTCAACACTGGTTCACGCCTGTTAAAAGATATTAAGCTCAGAGTGGCCTGCAAAGCCAATTAGGTTTGGAGGGCTGAGGTGTGTGGTCACGGTCTGTGTTAAAGGTGTCTACTGCCCCCTGGTGGATCACACCTGCAGTTACAGGCTCCTAAACCAGTCTGTAATTCCCTGCAAATTTCCTAATAATTTCCTAGGATGATTTCTGGGAAGAACTAACATAATTTGTACTAATTATAAGGAAAATATAGACTGTTCTTTTATTTGGGATTTAGTTAATTGAGTTTACAAGACATTGTTGACAGCTTCTTTTAATCCCAAATATCCAACCATTATTTATCTTTTATTGGAGGCTCTTCAATATATGTTAATCTGCATGCTTATCTAACCTGATGTGCACATACTTTCTAGATTACACTATAATAATGAATACATTAGAAAACTGAACACTGTGTCTATATTATTTCACCCATCATTAGTACTGAATTATACATTTCATCAAGGAAATAATGAAGAAAATAGAAATGGGTCATATATTCCAACAAACATGACATTCAAATGTTTCACTGAATTGTTGGCATTTCATGGGCAAGGGGATACCTTACCAAAAGTGCCTTAAGTTTCTTGTTGAGAAAAAGAGAAGCCAGGGCCATTTGTTTAGCCGTTACAGCAAATTAGTCGATAATAGCAGACCGCCTGGAGGCTCCAGTCACTTTTATCTGTGGTTCACACTGTAGCAACCATCAGCATGAGAAGGCTCTATTCACCACAGCCAGTACAAGACCTGATATAATTGATGAGATGCATTGATGAGAAACTCAACATGGCTCCAGGTTGGGAAATGAGAACTACTAATTCTTACATTCCTACTTTAACGTCATCAATAATGAGCTATATAGTTACTTCTGCTATAAAGACATGTTTTATGTAGATGCGCTATCCCCCCTAAAGGTATAACCCATTATAACAAGCACATTAGCTGCTGCCATTGATTGAGTAGGAGAGACTGTCTGATGTGTTCAGCCCACACATCTCACAGTTACTCAACCACAAAATTAGCTCTAAACGTCCTACCAGCATACAAGCCAATTAGATTTGCTGCTGGAGTTAGGCGATGATGGCAAAACAATGGCCCGATATGAGTCAAATGACCTGTTCTAGCTCGGTGGTGTCGTGCCATGCCAGCCAGAGAGACAGCTTGACTTATTTGGCTTGCTTCACGCAATGGCAGCAGACAAGCTTTTGCTGTAAGCCCTGTACATGACTGATAAAGGCTGCCGAGGAGAAAAAGAAAGACACTCGGACAAAGACGGACAGGCAAACAGGCAGTGTGTACCTCTGTGAGCCAGTTTCTGTAGGAGGATCCTGAGGCGTTGCAGAGCAGAAGAAGAAATATCGTATGTGTACAGGTCTGCACCGGCCAACTCCTGGCACCTTCCAAACACTCGGTCTACAGGAAAAGAAAAGAGGAAACTGATGAAAGCAGGTTCACAAGGGATGTGTTTTTGATAGCTCAAAGTGAGAAATATACACAAAACAAATTTTCCAGCACGTTTGTTGTTCTGGTGATGAAAAAATGAAATCCACCTGCCCAGAAGAACTGTTGTAATTGTGTATGGCACCTGCAGTGTCTCTGTACTTCTCACTTCCTGTTTTGGGGAGCTAATAGCTGACATTTTTCCTCTGACAGCACCGCGATAAGCAGCCGTTCATGGCAGGAAGGACTTTATCAGGGACCCTGGTAATCTCCCTATCAGCAGGCCTCCCGCCTCACTCAATACAGGTTGCTAGGCAACCCACGCCACAGAGTCCCTATCAGTCCTGTAATTCAATGGCTGGTCTAGACCTCTGAAGGATGGTGAGGCTGAGGGGGTCAGAAAGCAGTGTGTAGATGCAACGCTTGGAATATAAATGACCTGCGTTGTCACCTTCTCTCAGCTGGAGAGATAAATCCATGCATCTTGTTGGCTAAACTCACAAAATGAAAGTCCATCTCACAGATGATCTCTGGGGGATGAATCCTGCAGATTTGATCAGAGCTATTTCCTCCTGTGTGTGTGTGTGTGTGTGTGTGTGTGTGTGTGCATGCGTGCAGTCATGTGCGAGAATGTCACTGTGATAAGATGGGATCTAATGGTGTGAATCAACACTTCGTCATGCACCACAGCATCCCATTAATTAGCCACAAGATGTCGGACAATGACAGCAAACATCAATGGCGCAATTGATGCTCATTGACACGTCGGACAATGCTTGGCGCACAAACGTTGACGTCCATTACATGATGCAATTTTCAGTTTTTCTCCTAGAATGCCATTTTTACACAGGGGACTTAAAAATAGATGAGTACAAATCCAAGCATTTATGATCTTCTCTTTGATCTAACATTTTGACACAGAAAGGAGCACGTCAAAACTCCCCTTTGTATCAAGGGTGAAAAAAAGAAATATTCACTTTTTAAATTTCGTCTATTTAAACATCATTGAGAATCATTTTTCATCTTCGAGTATAAAAAAAGAAAAAAAAGAAAAAGTAATTACAGTGCCATGTTGGGTGTAAAATTCAGTGAGTGATAATTACAAAGATAATAATGTGATGTCAGATGGGGATCTAAATTGAATTCTTATTCCAAACTAGAAGCGGGTGTTTTCCTGACTTCCTCCCCCTTCGCCTGTGACCCGTTAAATGACAGCTCTGTACAGGAAAATGCCCATGGGAGGCGGTGAATTAGCATAGACAACACAGTCGAACACTCCGGAGTTATTTTGAGATCTCGAGCAGCACAGAGGAAAACTTCCCACCTACAGACGCATGTGTCTGAATCACAAGACGACAACTGTCTAGTTACCCTCCGCCAACATCTATATTATAACAGATGACATGATTAATATGATGACAAAATAAGGTTTCACGGACCTCTGGTGTTATTTATTTTTCCCAGATAGAAGCTAACAACACATATTATGTAAGAAATGAAGGGAGGCTGGTGACATAACAAGTGGCGGGAAACTGTTAAATGTTTGATGTGCTGCATCCCTCACTGGTTTCCATGGCAATTGCCACTATTAAACATGTTACTTCCTTCTCCGTTGTCAGGGACATTCCCGCAAGCAACCAGACACACAGACACACGGGGATTTAGTGCATTAAAAATAGAAGTCAGGGGTGTTTTACAACAAAGAAATCCTTGTTTGGTGAACGTGGCAGTCGACTGATTTATAGAGGTGATGCTGAACCATTCAGAGCCACATGCATGATGAATCACAAAGCCCTATTCTGTCACTTTACACTGTGTATTCACAATTGAGATTATCAAAACCAGCAACAATGGTTCATTGTAGTTGACAGTTTGGATGAAATCGTAGTTTTTTTTGCCCCTTATTTGTGATGGCTAAAAACTATAGTTTCATTTCAGCCTTTGAGGAGCGCAGCATGTGTTGGGTGCATGGAGGCTTGTCCCAATCTGAAAATAACAGAGAAATGCAGCACAATCCTAAAATATGTCAAGAGATAACAGACAGCATTAGTGCATCTATGTAGGTGTAACACCTTCAAGGCTATTTGAGAATGAAGCAAAGTCTATCAAGCAGAACACTGATTTTCTAATGATCATCCGTCAAGTGTAAGGAAATATTAAGCTGACAATAGATCAATTTGTGCATCTTTACCAGAAACAACTCATGTTGTCGTTGTGATGAACAAAAGGCAACTGCAAGGCAAATGAACCTTGATCAATGTAATCCATTATGCATAAAACAAGGCCACAGAATCAATGTACAGGCCTACAAATCAGTGCCATTCTCACTAGAGAGCTGCTGCGTACTGATAAGAGGCATGTTGACTGAAATAAAGAAGAACATTTTCAGCCAAAAAAGGTAAAGAGCTCTAAACCCAGACGCTGTCTCTCTTCCCACTGTGACAGACGGCGCGACACCCGGGCTGTTGCTGAAGCTATTTAAACTGTGAAAGCTAACGCTCTGGGATAACAGCAGCAAACACTAAAGCTGACAGTCAGCAAAGCATTTTCTAAAAGACTGTACGACGGAAGGAGGGGAGGACGGAGCCAGGTGACAAATTGAGATGTATTGGAACAGGTGTATTACGTCGCTGTGCAACTCAATTCATGAAAATGAATGGGCCCAAATCAATGCACCGAGACCGGCCAGATGTAGTCCGCTAATAAAGAAACGAACTCAAACAAAAGCTAAAGTAATCAGGATATGTTTAATGAAGAGTTTACAGATTATTCAGGGCTGTTTTATGTGACAATTGCGGCTTTGAAATGATAATTACATTCATGCATGCACTGCAATCTACATGTAAATACAGAAATTAATAAAGATAAACCAGACTCAGGGCTACATCAAACATACTGCCCTGTTGAATTTGGCTGTAGAATATGAATTAGCTCTATTATTAAATTTTTATTTTCATTAGCATATCTGTTTACTTCTCCCACTATATCTTCACATATTTCCCCCCAAAAAGCTTGTGTTTCTTGACTTAGCAGCTCATGTTTGATTATTCTTAGATTTGCACCTACAGCCTTGGCGCTCTTTCTCTGGCCCATGCAGATTGTTAAGGATTATGGATTTTATAGTGGTTACTTTGAGTGTTTATGCTGCAGTTGCACTTGTTGCAAGCTGCGATCAATAGAAGCATCACCTAAATGACTTAAATCTAAAATACGGTGCGGATGTTTCAGCCAATATTGGCCCAAGTGTACGCGAGATAACCACCAATCAATAAAACACTATTGGTTAAGTGTTTAATAGGAGCCAACCGGTGCCCTCTGGGAAGCATGTAGCACTTATCCACTGTACTTTAGCTTAGCTTATCATACCAGTAAGCCACAGACTCTAGAGAGTTGCATCAAATTAAAATGCATTTCAAGTTCAGGTTAATCACATATCCTTTCAGAGCATCCTCGTGGGAAAGTATTCCCCTGAAGTTGGGAATAAAGATTTGAAGAGGTTGGTTCCAAAATGAGGCGTGACAGCATACGATCAAATGATACATGGAGGATAGTAACTGACCTACTTAATCAATGACACGATGACATCTAGAGTAGAAGTGCAACATACTGAAGGAACGCTTTCCAAAAATAGACTCTAATCAGCTGCTGCTTTTACCCTATAAAAAGTTTTCACCCGTCTTACACTGAATCAGAGTAGATTTCAGCAACAACTCTGAAGCTTGTAATGACTTTAGAGTCGTCATATGTCTCTTGTTTGCCTCCCTCACAAAGCTCCTTCATACACAGGTTATTACATGATACTGACTCATCAAAACTTTGACTTGTTTACACAGATTTATTTATGATACAATCTGCTGACTGTTCAGCTAAACCCTTGGCTTGAAAAAGCGATTACCCAATCATGGCTTCAAAGCACGCCTGTCAAGCTTTGGGTTTCTCCACATGCCAAGATAACTTGCATGGAGCTGTTGTATGCACAATACTCATGTGTTTAAAGAGTTCAGAGAGTTGCACATTTTTTTTATTTTATTTTTTTTATTTTTAACTGTGTCTTTATTTGTTCTAACATAAGATGCAATCATTACCATTTCCAGCTGGCTAGCTTCCCACCTACAATACTAACCAAGTGTGATTTCCAATGACAAGTAAGTCATCTAACTAAATTATTTTATAGGTTGCGTTAGTATAATTCTCCAAGGACTGAGGATCCAAGAGGCGAGCAGGGGCGGCTCTGACTCAGGAGTTAGAGCGGATCATCTACCAAACACAAGGTCGGTGTTTCGATCCTCGGCTCCTCCATCCACGAAGTGTCCTTGGGCGAGAAACTGAACCCTAAATTGCCCTCGATATATCATCGGTGTGTGAATGTGTGTGTATGGTAGAAAAGCACTGTATGTGTAGGGAAAAGCGCTGTATGAATAAGTGTGTGAATGGGCATACATAGAGCATATATAAATATAATCATGGTGTTGCTTGTACAAGTATGTGTTCATCCAAGCATTACGTTACAACAGAAAACACTTAACCTACATTTTATGTCTTCCACGTTAGCTGGATCGTTAGCTGCCTGTGATCATGTTCTTTAGCCTTCGTCTTTCATACCATAAACATTTTGTAGGGTTCTGGTTTTAAAATAAATCACCTGGAAACTTTAAGAGGTGATTTAGAGACAACGGTTTCAACCAACTCAGCTGGAAATGAGAACCCTCCTTGTGTTAACTTCTGTGTGAAATCGAAAATCCCCCAACATTATAACTTCATGTGCTACACTACAGCTCGACAGGTGTAGCAGCGGTAGCTAAAAGGTTTAGCGAACAGCCCATTGGTTTAAATTTAGGTAGATGTGTCCTATTAGGGGGTGACTTCTAATGCAAACATATGTTTTGTATTTTATATTTGTAATTAATTTGGATCACTTTGTAGAGATCTGTTTTTTATTTTCACATTAAAGGATATTTTTTTTGTTGATGTCAAAAAGCCAAGGGAGGTTAATATGTCTTATATCCACTGTAACCATATATAAAATGGTGTTGATTGACACCACACACAGAGCATCACCCCATAACCCTTCCCTCCCTTCAGCTGCTTTGCATGGCAACAGCACGGGTGAAGAGGAGCACAGTTGGCCCAGCCCAGAATAAACCAGGTTACACCTTCAGGGACCACGGGAAGAGTTGAAGTGGCAGACCTAGATCCTCCCACTCATCCCCTTGTCTGTGTGGTGGCTGCTGCTCATCAGGAGTCCAACGGAGAGTGACAGAGTGGAGCCTGAGTGCGCGTAGAGGGTTATGAAGCAACTAAATAATGTCTCATTACTTCCATATTAGGTGCAACATTAATCCCACATTAGTCTTTTTCGCCTGTATCTGTTTGCCTTTAGTGAGCACAGCGCCTGTAATTACATTTAATTTTAAGGGGGATAATATGAGTGCTGTTCCTCGGGCGAAAGCGCGGTACAAAACAAAAGCGATAATGAAAAGATAGGGGAGAAGAGACACATTAAATCTCAAAAGAAGTGACCATACACGTTAGATCCTTGCACAATACTCTAATGTAACGTAATATAAATCCTCCACCACAACCCTCTTTTTCTCCCTCTGGGTATTTTGCTGTCGAGGTGTCAGCAGTTTCTTTCTATTAGGCTACACACGACTCCCCTCTGTACCAGCGCAGTCTGTGTAATTAAAGTCAGTTTTGTATATGTGTCTTCTATGTGCCTTCTCTTTCCTTGGTTTCTCCAAAACTAGGGTAACGTGGAAATAAGGGTGGAGATCTCCAAATTTGCTTCTCTAACATGCAAATCCAAACATCACTGACTACCCCTCACTATTCGATATTCCCCCTCGTAAAAACCCATTTAAAAGTAATCGTTTGACATTTTGGAAGTACTCTTTATTTGCTTTCTCGCAAAGACTTGAGAACACTGATACGACTCTTGGGTGTGTTCATAAAATATAAAGCTACAGCTTTTTAAGGGGAAACAACTAGCGTGGCTCTGTCTAAAGGTGACAAAATCTGCCTACTGGCACCTTGAAAGCTCATTAATCATCACAGAACATCACATTTGTGTAATCCATACAAAACTACAAGATGTGGTTTTCCAGGGAGTTATGTAGTATAGTAGGTGGATTTTACCTTTGCACAGAGACAAGCTAGCTGTTTCCCCGTTTCCAGTCTTTATGTTTAAGCTAAGCTAAATGACTGCTGCCAGCAGCTTCGTATTTACCATCCAGACAGTGCTGTCAGTTTTCTCATCCAACTCCCAACAAGAAAGTGAATAAGTATATTTCCCCATAATGTCAAACTGTTCTTGTAAGCACAGACTGATTTGCTGATGTATTTATTCATTTTTGAATTTCATTATTATTTTTGAGTTTTTAATGGGATGTAACTGTCATCTCTGTAAAACTGTGTTTTGGAATAAATTCTATAAATTAACTGTAGGGCTTAGTTTGTTGATTAATTAATTAGTCAATCAGCATAGAATATCCTTAGGGTTTGACTATTGGTTGGAAAAAACAATTAGTGGACATCACCTTAAGCTCAGGAAAACTGCAATTGTCATTATTCTGTATTTTCTAACGTTTTATAGAAAAAATAATTAATCCAACCAATAATGAAAATAATCATTAGTTGCAGATTAATTGGCTTGACCACAGTATGTATGATTAAAACAAGAAAATGGACATCTTTACTGGAAAACATTTAGATTAATAAACAAGTCAATATAACAACAAATTTGTATTTTAAACAAATCATCTACACAACAATGGACAAGACAACATGAAAAAAAAGCTAGTGTTACCTCAGGTCATTCTCCTCCTCTTATTAACATATTAATATTCAAAGCAGTGCCTGTCTTGTGTTTTTCAATGCTTGTCCTGTATGTTAGTCTGTGCTGTCTCCTATAGGTCACATCATGTTTTGCATGGAACTCTATTGTCTGCCAATGAGCAAGTGTTCCCTTTGTGGGCTCCATCTTGTTTATTAAACTGATTTTTACAATGAACCTGCAGAAAGTAAATGAAGTGAGCAAAACTCAGTCAAACAAAACAAACAACCCCAAAGTGCAGGCATTTAATCATTATCCCCCCGAGAGGAAAAAAAAAACACACATGCACTGGGATGGATGTAGATCCCCTGTACACATGTAAGGACAATACTGTATCCTGGACCACTGCTCTTCTGTGTCGAAGCCTTCCACTAGAATACATTAACCTTTCACGGCGGCTCTGTCGTGAAAATGATCCTCAATATCGACATGCTATCAGTCCTCTTCAAAATTAAAGCCTGCTGTGTGATTCGGCTGAATGCCACACAATGAAAAGCCTCGACATTTCCCCTCCATTCATCAGGTTTACATGTTGCCCTGGCAACCACTGACACAGACACATCCATCTTCTATGACAAGATGGTTTTTAGATTAGGTTGTGACCATTTGCGGTTTGGGGAAACCTCAGTATAAAAAAGGAAAAACATCCACTTGGTATTGATCAAAAGCCTTGTAGTTGGTTAGATGAATAAAACGAGACCATTGTTATATGTTTGTACTGCACCGTGTTTCACTGTTGTAGATGTTTTAATGCTTTGCTTAAAAATGACTCATATGTCTAAACTGGGCTGAAACAAAAAGCTCTCAAGTCACCATCTATCTATCTATAAATCCCTGAATCATTAAAAATAGCCAGGGCAGCTTTGGAGCTGTGTTGGGTCGATGACGCTTGCTACCACAGGGCTGGTGTGCAATATAATGAGGTGTGGTGGGTGTACATGACCCTTCTGAGTCTGACTTACCATTGACGCAGAACTCATACGGTGTACAGAGCTCATCTTCAAACAGACAACCTGAAATAGGAGAGAAAAAATAAACAAACAGCTCCTGACACAAAAAAACTTTCCCAAAATGAATTATGAAATCCAAAAAAACAAACACTTGAAAACTTAAGTACCCTGACTGTCCTGCTGATAAATCAGTTTTTGATTACTAGATCTGGTGCTGAAATGAAAAATCAATTTAACCAAAAATATATCAACAACATAGGTCATTTATCAAGCAAAGATGACAGAACTTTTCTGAATCATTGTAGATCCAATACCTTTGGGTTGTGTACTGTTGGTTGGGCAAAACAAGCATTCTGAATATGTCACCTTGGGCTATGGGATATGGGAATTTTTCACCATTTCTGGACATTTTATGGTCTAAACAATACATTAATCAAATAAATATTGACAGATTAAAGAAAGAGTCTGACATTTGGAAAATTATGCTGCTGCTTTCTTGCCGGCAGTGAAATGAGAAGATTGATACCACTCAGTGTGTTAATATAAAGCTTCAGCTAGCCTGTAAGCTTTTGTGTAAAATTGACAATTTGTGGTTTTGCGACACTTGACAGAGTAAGGCTAGCTCTTTCCCTATCTGTAGGCTAAACTAAGCTTACTAGCTGTTGGCTGTAGTTTAATTATTAACGGGCAGATACAAGATGGGGATTGATCTTCTTATCTAACTCTCGGCAAGAAAACCAATGTGGGGTATTTTCCCAAAATATTAAACTACTCTTTTAATCGATTGAAACCTAGCTGCAGCCTTAAATCAATCATATGAATCAAGTTAAGATAGGAGGAGGAAACTATTCAGCAGTTACACTTCAACACACAGGATCCAATGTCCAATGCATATATGACTGAATGTACAGAAATGTACTAAACCACAGCACAAAATTAGCCCAATGTCGCAATTTCTAAATATGTCACCGCTCTAAAAAAGTACAGCTTAGTACTGCATTAACTCTGGCTCTGAGTTTGCTGCTAATGGCAGAGCCATCAATCATCAATTAGTGTGACTTCTCCTATCCTGTCTCTGACACTAATAGCCCAACTCCATGGGCAACGTTTCCATAAATGAATGTTGTATGAATATTAATGAACTTTAACGCTTGGACTAGGGCTGGGTGTTCGAGATTAATAAATGAACAGATGGCAGGAGCATTATGGGTAGCTGTTCCCTGTGTTCATCTTTCACACGTGGGAGTTGCGGCGAGTAGAGGACTGATTGTTCTGCTCGTCGATCTGCCCAGGTGATCCTCCACATTTACAGGAAAAGAAGGAGTTGAATAAAAAAAAATAGTCTCTTTTGTAAAAACTTTTGCCTTGTAGTCCGAATGTAACGGCACATTCAGGGTCAAAATGAGCCCACGCAATGATATAAACATTCAGCCAAGAAATAAGCCACTTAGAATGTAGCATTTGGGTTTGTTCAATACGAGACAATCTGTAAATAACTGGGCCGAGCCTCAGGCCTCTTTCTACAAGTCTTTTATCTTTGTTATTTCCCTCCCCTCAGCTCATCAGAAGGATTGACGGAATTGGATGCGCCCTCTTGGCCTGGTGGCCTCGATGGACAGCAATGAGCAGCTCGTGACCGTGAATAAAGAACAGGCTGAGTAGGAGGAGAGGCTTCTGTCAGACTTCTTTAATAATGAGAAGAGATAGGTGCGAGAAGTCTGTTAATCAGTTCAAACAGAAAGGACAGACAGTCAGGTGAAGTGTGAATGAGAGAGGAACTTTTCATGTATCACTCGTTCCAAGTTTCTTCAAGTTTCCTCATTTGCATCATTACTCTGTTGCAATTCTTAAAGGCTAATCTGCGTTGGATCTTGATTAAAGAGTCACAATATGCAGCCATTTATTTAGTGGGTTTCAAGAAATTACACCTTTTGGAGGTAATGACTTCAATATGTCAGCAAAAAGGCTTTCTAATGAAGGTCGCTCAACTCTCTAGAACACAACTAAAAGGCAGAGTGTCCTCAACTGAAGCGAAACGACTTACTGCTCAAAAACCAAGACCACAAATGGCTTTTATAGCACCTCGTTGGATACCCCGTCATTTTAATGGACAGATTATGGGCTAAAGGACCCCCTACTTACCCACCTTATTACGTTTTTTGTCTTTTTCTTGCAAGTAATTACAACCATTGTAAAATACTTCTGTTTGTTGAAAACTGCATGTGCCTAGACCTCAGAATTTTATTTCTAAATCTTTTCCTAAGCTTCTTGAACAGCAGATCCACAAAGACATATCCACTATACAGATATCATAGAAAATACTATAGGACACTCTCTAAAACATTATAGGAAACCATTAACACTTAAACCACAGATTTAAACTGATTTACAAAATTCTAAAGTTGCTCTATGTTTAACATAATAGAGGTCACTAACAGTGACAACCCCACAGAGAATTATCACTCGACTCCACAGTTCCCTTCAGCTCTATGGAGCATTTTAGCATCTTTCAGCGCATTGTTTTGGTTTTACAGCCTGCAACGCTCACTGCTCAGCACCAAACAGCAGATAGACAAAGTTAGCAACTAGCTGGTGAACATGGTGGAGCAGCTTTAGCTTTTGAAGCTTACGAGCCAGATATTAGAGTCAATTTCAGAGTCAGCTAGACAAAAAATAATGCTTGTTTAATGCAGGCTTACTGTCTAAGTATGTGCGGATTACATCCGCGTTATAGGACAATTTTTTTTTACATAAGTGACTCATTATTGGCAAATACTCAGAATGAAAGAACTTAGACGGAACAAAAAAAGCATGACTACTTCCCTACTTCTGACTGATCCCTTTTGACTTTCCAATGAAAGATTAATTGTTAATTAGAGTGGAAACAATTTGGCTATTAATTGATTAGTCATTAGCGCAACAATAATGCAACTATTTTGACAACTAATTAATTAAGGTAAGTTTTCAAACAAAGACAAACAGAAACGAATGCATTCAAGCTTCTTCATTGTGAATGTTTCTACACATATGACAAAGGAAATTACATTTTCATATATAGGCCTAAACTAAATATATTTGGGTTTTTGGACAATGGGTCATACAAAAAAAAGCTATTTAAAGATGTTGCCTTCACCTTTTTGGAAGTTCTGACTGAAAATTTTTTCACTATTTCCTGACATTTTATAGACCTCTCGATCAATCAGTTATTTGAGAGAATAATTGCCAGATTAATTGATAATAAAAATAATTGTTGGTTGCAGCCCTAATTTTCATCTAACTGGCTAGCTTTGTTAAAACCTGCTTGGTTTTAAATCCATGCATATTTTACCAAGAATTTTTGATTTAGATCTTAGATGCCGACAAAAAAAATACATTAAAAAAAACGTATATAGAGTAGTCACTAAGAGTTGCAAGAGCCACACAGTCCCTCTTGACCATGCATCTCATCGTTCTGCAATTACTGTCAGTCCATTCAACTTTTCTCTTCATCACTTCCCTGCTTAATTCATTGAGTTCTCTGGGAGGCCTTGTCAGCTCTCAATATTAATTACGACCTTCCATTTAATGAAGCATCCAGCCAAGCATAGTTAGTCAGACATTGTGTGTGTGTGTGTGTGTGTGTGTGTGTGTGTGTGTACGTGCACGTGTGTGATAGACAGGAACATAGGATTGATAACGCCACATCCACTTTCTCCTACATCACGCCAGAGATGATTAAAATGGCGCCTTTTAATTAAAATGCAATCACAGTGGATGCTGCTGATTACCTCAGGCGGAAAAAAAAAAAAAAGAAGGATGCAAGACTCATTGTGGCTGAGGAAGAAAGCTGGTAAAAAAGAAAAGTGTCCAGGCTATATCTTAATAAAGCACCCTGAGAAAGAATAGTCACATTGTCTCCTGTAATGTCTCTAGTAATTCCCGTATAAGACAATTTCACAGACAAAATGACCTTTCCAAAAAACTGCCACACTCCCTATGTGAGGATGCTCTGTTGCCATGTCAACCTCACCACAGATCAATCACAGTAGCTCATCAATGGGAGAGTGACTGTTAGTCTGGCACAGTGTCAGCGGGATGTACTATAGAGGATCTACAGAGATGATTCAAATGTGCTTTGTAATTGATTTTTGTTCTAAATAAATGTTGTGTTTTATTTTCCAATGTACAAACTAGTTCACTCTCACACTCAATTATACTTTCAGAAAATAATCAGTCATCGTTCTGGAAAATGTACTTGATTTGATGTGAGTATGCGAAAATAAAAAGCTGATTAGTTTATATGCAACAAAAAAAAAAAAGCCAATAAATTTGATTATTGTAGAACTGTAACAAACAATTACTTTCATTATTGATTATTCTTCCATTTATTTTGTTGGTTAACTGATTAATCTTTGGTGTATAAAATGTGAGCAAAGAGTAAAAAAAAATGGCCATTATAAGTTCCCATAGCCCACGGTGAAATGTTTTTCATTCCAAAACCCAAAGATATTCATTTTGCAATCATAGAAGATTTACGAAATTAGCAAATATTCACATTTGAGGAGCTAATACTTGTGAAAGTTCGCTATTTTTCCTTTAAAAAAATGACTGAAATTATCAAATCGAATCACATTAGAATAGCTGCTAACTAATACTCTGTCAATTGATAAATTAATTAACAATTGTTAATCAGCAAATTGTTCTTCAATAACTCCCTAATTACTCCCGAATTGTTTGTGCCATTCATTAAGTGAAAATGCCAAAAACAAATTACTTTTAACTATTTGATGACTGGCAAGACAAAACAAGCACTTTCAAGGTCTCACATTAGGCTCTAAGTAATTCTTACTGTCATAAAAATAAATGACAGAATCAATAATGAAAACTAGAATGGTACTTAGAGTGCATACCTCCACTTAGGCCAAACAATCCTACACATGTTTTAAAAAATTAGAAATGCTCTCGCAATGATTAATAAAGTGATAATAAAAATCCTTGGAGCCGCCCCCTTTAAAGGGATTGACACCAACATTTAAAGTGTTCTTCCCTGGCCAATGTCCCATCCCTCCACCCAGTTTGGTGCAAATTGGTTTTAGTGGTTTTTGCATGATCCTACTGACAAACAAACAAACATGGGTAAAAACATAACCTCCTCGGTGGAGGCAATAATCGTTAGCAGCAGCACGAGGTGTGAGCTAACTACAGGTGCTCTGTATGTGCAGTAGCTTTTCCTCCCAAAATAGGCACTGTGTGACCTAATTTACAAATACAGTATGCAGGGAGAATCCAGAAGGTCATTGAATGCACGGAGCCAGTTCAGTTTTTAACATGACGCATTGGTAGTTAGTGGCCTGTGTTCCCATGAGACTGTGGAATAGTAATAGTACTGTAGGAGACTGCTCTGTAATACTGTCCTACAGATCTTAGAGAATTTAGTCTCATCAGTCTGTCTTTCATAATTATATGCAGCGTGCTGTGCAGGTTTTGCATATAAGCTCTTCCAGAGGCTAATGTTAGCATGCAGAAAAATGAACCTGGTTCAATTACCTGTGGCCTAAAACTCTCAGAGGCCCCAATACACAGCTTTGTAGCAGAGAAACAATTTCCCATGATGCTCCATTCATGCCTTATTACAACTAACTGCTTTTGAGGGCAGCAAGTGCATCAGTAAGCAAGGAGCAGCACACACACAGACACACACACACAGACAGACACACAAACAGACACACACACACACACACACACACACACACACACACACACACACACACACACACACACACACACACACACACACACACACACACACACACACACACACACACAATTCACCTTCAGCTAAGATCTCAGCTACGCGGCGTGTCAGGGACATAACAGCACGGGTGTCTCCCCTCAGGGGCGTGAAATCAGAGAGGAGCGTTTTTGAAGGGAAACGCTCATTTAAGGTCATTTAAGGAAAAGCAATTTACATAAGAATGACAAAGTGTCTTCATTAGAAAATAATGCAACCAAATTAATCTCTCAGATAATCTCCACCTGTACATTATCAAGCCATCCATTACACATCTCGGAGCAGATTTAGGTCTGGAGGAACTGCTTGGGCCTGTCTCAAGCATTTGGCCGCGATTGGCTGACCTTGCCTGGAACATTAAATATGTCCTGATGAGGCTAAACCCAAGGCTGGACAAGAAGTCAGGGACTTGATCGTTCGCTTTCCCTCACAGGTGGTTGGCCAGTGCCAGGATACCATCTGTGATGTCTGAGGGGCCAAGGAGGATGCTGGGAGTCTGGCAGCGAGGACAGCCACTCCCAGAGCCTGCTGCAGTTTAGGACATATTTCATTCACTCTCTAGGGCCACCAACATATCTTTTATTATAATTATAAGCTGCAACCAAGGACACCTGACTCATTTTTACTCACTCACACACACACACACACACACACACACACACACACACACACACACACACACACACACACACACACACACACACACACACACACACACACACACACACACACACACACACACACACACCTGTACTGCCAGCCAAAAAAGCCATTTTAGAACAGTGCAGCGGGTGACAACGGCAATAAAAGTGCAAGTGAATTGAAAAGGGAGCGTGGCTGGAGCAGGGACAGCAGAGAAGAACATCACCTGCAAGCAAATTAGCATCAGCTTGACACCATGTCCGCAGACTCAAACAGCTTGTGTCACTATGGCGCTCTCCTGCTAAAATTAAAGATGGCTCCGAGCTTTCCTCTGCTCCAAAAGGTCTGTTCTTGTCAAAAGCTGCATGTCACATGTCAGCAGCTATGGAGAGTTTATCATTATGCTCAACATTTTCATACATTTCCCGTGCACTTTTCATCTTAACATGACAGGGCACTGTTATTGTAGATGTTTAGATAAGGCTATGGCATTTTGCGCATCTATATTTCATGAGGATGTCAATTTTTCTGGGGTGCATGATACTGCATATATGTATATATACATATATGTAAATAA
Organism: Seriola aureovittata; assembly: GCF_021018895.1. Taxonomy (NCBI): domain Eukaryota; kingdom Metazoa; phylum Chordata; class Actinopteri; order Carangiformes; family Carangidae; genus Seriola; species Seriola aureovittata. The sequence continues at coordinate 16,078,892 of NC_079383.1, forward strand.
ATTAATATAAGAATAATAGAGTGAAATCATCTAATTATTGTACCTCTTAAAATGCTAACCTTTTCCTTCGTGGAAAAAGTGCATCAGAGAATAAATCTAAAGTTACTCAACAACATGAATAATTAGCAGGAGCTAGAAGCAGGAAGTCAGGGGGCTTTGAGGCCGCTTTGATTGAAGAGGGAACCTGACGTGAAACCACCTGACATCCACAGGAGTGTAACCAAACACATTTCTCACCGGCTTTCCAGAGAATTTCTCTCAGAATTCCTCGGCAGGCGGGTCACTCTCAGTCACTCAGCTGCCAGCTCCAGGCGACAGCCTAGACAACGGCCATGAATTAAAGATGGCAGAGTCGCTGCGGCAACGGAGGACCCAGAAATAGGCCGGTTTGACCTTTTCCCTGACCCGCGCTGAATGATTCAGACATTTGATTTTCTCCCAGCTTCTGAGGTGTGATTGGGTGTTGAAGTGCAGACCCACAGCAAGTCAAGCAGCTAAGCGTCCTCTTTCTCATGTGTTAAGGAGCTCAAAGTGAACCAACACAACCTGGCCCGGAGGGAAATCTCTCTAGTCCTCGGGATGAAGTAAAGGGTGTAACTCTTATGAGTGCCAGTTGAACCTCATTTAAAGCGCAGGTCATCACAACACTGAATTGTTTGGGCTCTACTTTCCTGCAGATACGACCCCAATGAACATGCAAACACAGGTGAAATAATATTCTTGTTGTCATTCTTGTGCCTGTTTGGTAGTTTTATAGCTCCAAATGAAACTACTCAGCTGCAACACCTGTAGAGTGGAGCGGCTTATAGGTAACGTAAAAACAGAAAACGAGCCTTTTGGATAACCTGCTCAGCAATTCCAAGCTGCCTCCCAAAGTGATGTTACAGGAGGAAAAACAATATAAGTGACGGGGCAGGGATGCAGCAGGATTGCCAGCCAATCACACACACGCAGTTTTTGAATAATGCTGCAAACATCCTGTTTCATTAGGGCTGGATGTGGAGTGCTGTGAACCAAATAGATTTTAGTGGATCTCAGCCAAATTTGGTGGAAAAATGTCACTAATGCACTTCACAGACGACAGCAGTCAGATCAATTAGTCACAAAAATAGGAAAACACCTCCCCCATTTGATTTTCAGCTGATCTCCTCTGCTTCGACTCCCCCAAGCACTCATTTTGTTTCCTTACTGCAATGAAAAACCGTCCCGAGTATTAATCAGCATCAGACTACGACGAAGCAGACGCATTACTGCTTTAACCGCAGCCGAGATGGTATAGATTAATTCTTGTGCTGAACTCACAGCCTTCAGAATCCTCATTACGGTGTTATTGTCCTCATTATAAATCTTGGTTCCACAACACAGAGGTGACCTTCAGACCGATCCCTTTACTAACGCCATTTAATTTGAACCGAATGAAACTGTTGTGAAAAGGCACAACAGATCTGTTAAATCTTCTTTTTAATACCCGAGGATGTTTTCACACTCGGCGTCACGAGGGTGTGAGGTTCAGGTATATGGCGAGGTGAGAAAGTAGAAGGAGCACTCACTGCTACGTGCAAGATGTGCAAGTGAGAAAAACTGTTTCAACAATATAGTATAGTAAATGCATCATATTCTTACATCTGACAAGCCTTCAAGGAGTAAAAAGCCTCTTGAAATGTAATTTAATTCTACATTACAGTGTAAAAGAAGAGCAGTCGTCCCCTGAAAAATGTAACATAACCTTCCTTGACTCTCTGGTGGCACTCTTCCTCCTTGACCCAGAATATCTTCCAGGTTCACCTTGAACCCCGAAGCGGGACAAGAAACTAACGAGATGGATTGCCTCAACACGTCTGTTTGACACAATTCTGACTTCCTTTCTCTCAAGAGCCGCTGATATTTGTCAGGGAAAGGCGCAGAAGCACAGGCAGTCACTTTGCTCCCACTCCCTCATCTCAATAACCACTCAAAGCCAACACACTCCTCCGAGCATCTGTTGAGTCACAAAGAAACATTGCACTTTGTCTTCATACCAACCATGACAGCATAGCAAGCCCGGAATACATATATATGTGTGTATGTGTATATATATATACTGCTTTACGTCATTTTTGCTGAAAATCACTTACACTTTGAAGGCCGCATCTTTGAAATTAACTATAAACTCAAAAATCCAATTTCCCCCGAGCAATCTGAACCACAGCAACACTTGAATAGCTTATCAGTCTATAATTCATGTGAAACTGAACCCCTAAAAACAAGGCTGTAGCAGCTGTATGTAGGTTCAGTGCAGCTGAGAGGTCGTTTATAACGCTGTATGCTATTTATTAGTAAGAATCAATAGACACATATCACATTCAAAAATAGATGATAGCAGAAAATCTCAATGTTAGATCATTTACACCCCTACTCAATGCTGCAGCTGTTGAGATTACTAATTAGGAAAAACAGCTTTTGCAAATAACACACAAAATGCTTGTGTAACCATCCTGCGCAGCCATTTGCACAGACATGGGATGGCACAGGGAAGCACTGCACAATAAAAGCTCATCCAATAAATACGTTCCTTAAATACCTTCCATTCAATGGATGATCAAAGCCTTTAGTGAATTCTAGAAAGGCTTCACTACCTAAGTGTCAATTAAGTCTGGGTCTGAACTGAAGGCCGACGCTAGACGCTTCACACTGACCCTTTACCAGTTCAGTCAAGATGAGTCAGACATCCTAGGAGATAAGAGAAACGCACTGCGACCTTTACCGAGACCGTGAGAGACATCGTAGCAGGATTATATTGGTTTGGCAGCCCTATTGGTTTTTATAGGCGGATCAGTTTTTATGATTTGGTTTCGGAGGGCACACAGGTGTACAGGAGTTTTAGAAATAAAGTTTTCATTTTCAGAAATGTCTCAGCTTTTATAGTATGAGGAATTTTTTTTACTTGTTGGTGTAAAAGCACATTGATGTGTGATATGTATCTAAATGGGCATGTTATGTGTTTAGATGGTTGCTGTAGCTAGCATGGCTGTAGTCCACTCCCTCCATTCACTATGCTGTTATCTTATGTTTCACTGATCAAAAGACCACATGTGAGATTTGATTTATCTTTACTGTTATAACTTAGATTTGAAGTATTACAGTGGTAGTTAGCTCTAACATTTACCTTCTTTCACATACATTAGTTTCCACTTGTTATGGTTTAGTAAAAATGGTTCTTAATGCTCTGTAGAACATTTTTCCATGAACTAGAGTAAGCTTGGTCCCAGTATAAACCACATAGAAATAACTGGTCCCTTGGGAGTAGCACGAGTGTCCTAGCAACTCAGGAAATAATAAGACACCACACAACATATAGGATGAAAACAAACCACCTCCAGTGTTACAGAATGTCTACTCTCACCTGGATTTATACCAAGTTCATAAACCACACTGTTGTAAAATATCTGTCCTCATGTCGCCGCACATTTCAATCCTCTAAGATGATTTATAACCACTATAAGATAGTTGATATCACCACTCAGGCCTGATATCTATGGTATGACAGAGGCCTGTGGCAAAATAGATAGAGCTCAGCAGCCTATGAATCAAATCTAACTTGTCTGGGTATATTAGGCAACGGCTGCCGATAGCCAGCCGTAATGAAAAGACCCGGCAGTACAGCCTTCGAGGACAATGTCTACACGTACGTACTGGAGATAAGCCACACTGTCACATATCTCAATCCATTAATACATACTGTAACACTCGGTAATTTGGGTGTAAAAGAGAGTTGTTTCTATAAAGTGGGTTTAGGAGAGCTGAGACAGAATCCCTTAAAGCCTGTTGCGAATACGACACAAGGATTTCGTTATCCAAACTATAAATATGGTGTGATGCCTGAGTTTTTTTTTTTTCGTTCTCATTTTCATGCAGTCTCACTTTTGAGAAATGTTAAACTCTCTGCTTGTTCTGATCTCCATGTTCCTGCTAGATTTGTGAATGCATTATTAGAATCAGGCTAACACCTTGGTAAGAGTTTGAATGATATATTCCCTTTTATTAAATCCCAAAAGCTATTCACAACTTGTGTTTTATTAGAATGATATTTCTCTTGTTGATTCAGTATCTGTTCAACAAACTTGCTGAAAGTACATTTATCTTACTAACAAAACATGACCTTGCAGAAGGAGAACGGCTGCCACTCCAGTTAGCAAACTATGGGATTTTCAGTGATTGTTATTGGGATTCAGGACACAACCAAACCCCTGCAAACACAACAGAGATGCTGAACTGAATTTTAACAACAGGTCTGATAGCAACACTGATTGCAAGGCGCTAGGGTGTTAATGCGCAACAAAAATCAATTCCTGCAAATTTACCATTGGCAAGACTTCCTTCAGTAGTCAATAAATTCATCATTCAAATGATACTGTTTCTAACTTAGTGTAAACAGGGCATTAACCTCCCTGCACTCTTAAAAATAAAGCTTAACTAAGCTGTCTGAATTTCATTTGGAGAAATAGACGCTAATCCTCAGTTAAATTAAACTTTCTTTTATCTTTTATAAGTCGAGAAACAGTGAAAAGCCTTTCAGAGTATACTTCACGGCATAATTTATGTGTAACTGTTGTATAGTTTTCAAACTGGTCGACTAGTTCTCAGGCATGCTTTTGAACTATGCCTTGCTTGAAGGCTGGTTAGTGAGTCACCTCAGCAGGGGAGCACAGGAAAAGTACGTTAACCCATCCATGACCTCTCCAGTTCTTTGGAAGACCAGCCCACCCTCCCAATAGGGACTGCAGATGTCATAATAGAACCGATGTGAGCAAACAGCATGTCCTAGTATTTTACTGTTGTTTATGTCATTCTCTAAGAGGTGGAGTGGATATAAACCATGCAATGTAGATGTGACCTATAGTATACTGTTCTATGAAGGCAGAAAGCATTAAGTACAGAAGCAGTGAAAGGGAAGTTCCAGTAGAATAAAAACTTGAGTTTATAGATATATCTGTATTAGCAAGAGCTCAGCTTAGTTTTTTTTTATCTCCATCATGTCTGGATTTATGTAGATTTATTCTTCTGAAAGGCAATTGCATAAAATAAAAGGTATGTTAACAAAAAAAATCATTGCCTTAGAACTCAAAACACCTAAAAAAACATAATATACCACACTCTGACCTATATTTTATATATGTATTTATTTATTTATTTTATCTAACAACAACATATGATCTCTCAGCTCTCTTGCCGACTTTCTTAAAAAATTAAAATAAACACTTTAGATCATTTACAGTCCATAGTTCATGGGGATTAAATGTATCTGTTTTGTTAAGTGTCTGCATGCTTATCTACTATTAACATTTATATTGACATCAATTTGTGAAGAAAAGTACTGTGAAAATTAAGTTTATTAAAATAATACATTAAATACAACATTCAATAATGTATATAATATGCAATTTAGATGTAGCTAACCACACCAAGCCATGTAAATACCACCGTTAGCTATGAAGCTGGGGTTTTTTTTCTCATTAGGATTAATTTAGTTACTGTCTCATTTAGTTATATGGAATAATTAACTGAATTAACAAGATGTTGGTTCTTCAAAATTGATATTTTTCAATTACAGAATACTAGGTAGTTTGAAATCTCTTATCTTTAGCTAAGGCTAATCGTGGCTATCTCTCTTGCTAGCTAACACTTGATGCTGCATGTATCCTGCTTTAACTGTCTAGTCTGTGATGATGAAATTATACATTTCTATGGTATAGTTTTGTTTTTTTAATATATGGTAAAACTGATGCCAAAAAGTCGGATGCAAGCATTAACTAACTTTTGACCAAATATATTCGATAGGAAGTGAGTTTTGGCTTTGAAGGGCAGTATAGCAGCGGTTGAACTGCTTCTAATATATGCATTGCTCGTATATGTAAATATTATCTTTATTTTTGCTCTCGGCATGAATATTACCACTGCTTTACACTTACTGAAGAGATTATGCTTTAAAAAGTCAAACTCTGTGAACTCCTAAAAGCTTTGGGCAATAGTTGAAGTGCATTAAGCACTTCAAAATATCTAAAGAGATGAATATTTTTTTAGACACTGTGCATTTGATGAGTTCAGCTGTTCTTAGTCTTATGCAGTTAAGGCCAGATGCACACCACTGTTTAAATTTTACATCACTTAATTTCCTAATTAGAGGATGCAGCCGCAGACTTATTTTTCTCCGTCTGGCTTTCATGTGCTCTCAGACACACAGAACACACACACCCACACAACACCAGGCTATCTCTGTCTCTGACAAACCCACCCACCCACATATATATAGGCACTATGTTTATTATATGTATGTATATATAGGCAATTACATCACTCCAGCACACCTCCATCCAAAGCTATCCAATGACACAGCGTAATCCACAGTGGGACTCATTAAAAACAATAATCTTCTCTAACTCCCAGCCACACTCTGACAACGGAGACCTCTTCCACACACAGAGAAAAACATACTGAGAATTCAATGAGAGATGCACTCGGGGAATAAGCACAGCCTCATTCACAAGTATTCTAAACATAAACTAGCCAACTTGCAGGTAGATAAACCCCATGAAGAAAACGGCAAGTTCTGAGCTTATTATGTTTGCAACCTAACAGCCTACAACAGCAAAGATTACGTGTAGGCCCTGTGTGTATTATAAAATGAGAAACTGTATGCTGGATGATGGATGATGGTGTGTGTGTGTGCATATTACGTATGACAAAAGAAGGATGGACACCTTCTTGTTCTAAATATAAAGAATATGATGCAGTTCGGTATCCGTATGAATCATCACACAGCTCGAGTGCCAGCCTGAGACCTATATTTGCCTGTTGCTCATTATAAAGTTTATACTGTCATGTGTTGTGACTGCTGATCCTGCACCACGGAGTGTGACTTGGAGGTGGTAACTGAGGAGGTTCTTCTTACAACTAACACAGCACTGAAGCAGTAAAATGAATCTCTAATAATCTCTATCCGTCTTATCAAAAGGACACAATTATCTTAATGGCTTCTCTAATATGTAGTGCGTTGAAAAAAATAAAAAAGTATGGCACATGCCCAAATTACAGTGTAGTGTCTGAGGCAGGGTCTGGAAGAACAAATCAAGGGTAATGAAAATACAAGTATAAGTCTAAAAATGAAACAGAGCTGTATGAAAGATGCCCTTTTCCTGAGGAGGCATGAGATCTTATTAAATATTTAACTGGATTTAAAATTGCATGCCCCTTAAGGCTATATGTTGAGTAATTCTATGGCTACAAAAGCCATTAAAGTCATATGAAATTTTGTGCATTGTTATAGCTGCGTGTATGTCAATCTGAGTGTAAATAATTGGATGTAAAACTTATCTTAACACTGTTGTGTATTTCCTGATGAGACTATAGCATTAAACATCGGTCATGATACAAGTAATTAGTCTCAGTAAACATTTCATCCATTAGGCCTGACAGATTATGTAACTTTTCCTGTTGGATCTTCAGATTTCATCCAATCTGCAGAACCAAAGCACAAACATAAGTTTTAGCAATTGCAAAACGAACGTGATAGCACTTGCAAATTGCACCGTTTCTTGCTGGACAGGGAGATTTTTCGGGAACTTTGGCAAAGAGAGCAAATGTTTGTATAAACGACCCAACAAAAACCGAGGCAGTCAGGTGAATTCAACAGCACGGACGGTCTGTCGTGCACTAAGAAGGTGAAACACTCCGAAAAGAAGAGGGTGTTTTGGAAAATGATGATAAAACAAACGGAAACACAATTGCTTACCAAATTTTCTGTCCCCGAGGGCAGGTGAGGAGCAGAGGCTGGAAGCCAATGCAGCGAAGAGGATGGGACACCACGGTGAATCCATACCGCTCCTGCCTAATACACTGTACTACTGATCCATCGCACACCTCCGCTAAAACAGCATGTTTATCGCCAGCTCAGGTGTGACCTGCTCGCACGAGACTCGGACTAAAGAGACATGTTGGAGGAGAAAGAGACAAGAGAAACGCAGCGGCAGAAATTCGCTAAATGGCAACACAATACGGCCGTTGTTTCAGCACCACAAACAGCAATCAGCTACACGGAGGAGCCCCTCCTAAGTTTCTGACGTCAAACACACATGGTGAGGAGGGATGATGCGTGCAGCATGCAACAGCGCCTTGAACGGACGGATGGATGGATGGATGAAAGATGGATGGATAGATGGATGAGGAGGGAGAGGAGACAGGAGCACTGAATGATTACAGCCCGGAAGCCGTGCAGCCAACAACAACAACAACAACAAACAAATAGAAAAAATAAAGGAAGTTGACATTGATTGATTCATCTCATTAACTTGACTTTAAAATAAATATACTGTTAAAAAAAAATGGAGGATCACGAGTTACACATGACAAACATATCACTAAACTAAGTGTTATCATAGTCCTATTAGGCTATTGGGTAAAACCTATAATATAGCCCACGATTCCCATTGTAATGTATGAAAAAGGTACAATAATAATTTTATGCTGTGGTAAGTATGACCATGACATACACAAAGATGCAACAAGGGGCTGCACATTACACAATCAACTGGCTTAATGTAGTGCAGGTAACTCTGAAAAACCTATGACAACATGAAAACTGTGCTCCTGAAATTAAGATAGAAAAAATAAACAATGAGGATTTTAATAACAAGGACATGGAACTAAATTTAATCTAAATTTTTGAATCATTGGCAGCAGCTGAACACACTTGTGACCTTTCTACAATGGAAATGAAACATTGTTTAGAAAGTTCCCACAAATGTGTTGTACTTGCAGCTCGCTTTGCTTTCACTTTTGTCCAGTTCATCTAAAAACAGCTCTATGGGGTTTAGATCTAGAGACTGTGCTGCTCTTCCATCATGTGAAGCCACCGTCTGGTTCTTGTCTTCTAATGTTTTGGGTCATTATCTCGCTGTAGGATGAACCCCTGGCCAACCAGTGTGTCCTCCTATGTTACTTGCCTTTTTTTCACCATTCTGATAGCAATACAGTACTACTTCCTGCAGTACAGCACTCAACTGATAATGCCTCAGAATCTCAGTAAAAGACCTGTTTTCTATCTAAATCTTTGGTGACGTAAACTTTTGTTTTACCTTGGGCAGTTTATCGCTTTCCTTTGCACCATTTAAGGACCATCACTGGACTTAATCTGCTTTATATTTATGTTACAGAAGATATCACAGCATTAAATTACACTAGAGGAATATTAGGGATGAAAAGAAAAGATTAAATAAAGGGATAGAAGGTAACTTAGTACATTTTCTAAAGCACTGTACTTTAAACTAAAATTTTGAGGTAGGTTCCATTTTAACTAAAAGGTTTCACTGAAGGGAAATACTCAAAAAATGCGAATTCTTAAAATGGCACCATTCTCTTTTGAGACTGAAGCTAAGTGAGAGGATGATTTATTGCTTGTTTGTACTGGGTTATTACTTGGTAAACTCCTGTACAGGCAAGGAAACCATCTGAGAAAGAAATAAACATCTAGTTTATGTTGATTGATACAGTTTGTTTTATTCGTATTAGTAACACACTACAGCCTACAATGCTGACAGACCAACAAGTATATATATATATATATATATATATATGAACACACATAGTGAAACATGAAGAAATATATACTGATTTCATATGAAATTGTTTAAAAGCACAGAGCTGTGGAGAAAAGCGTTTTTTTTTTTTTTAAAAAAAAGGAAAGAAAAAAGAATGCCACTCAATCTAAGAAACCACACCTTATTCTTTTGGCCTGGAGAAGTTGATCAATATTTGTTAACATTATCAATTCTCAACATCTGAGACAAGACTTGAGTAATGGATGTGCTATCAAGAAATAAATAAACACAGAGACGAGGAGCCAATCTGAAGAAATATGGTCACAAACCAGCTCTTATTCTCAGCTTTTGCTTTCAATCCAAACCGTATCTTCTAAAATCCCGTTCAGCGAAGCTGAAACATTTATTGTCTCATTTTTGTTTGCCAGCAACAGCGAGTCTGTAATGCTAATAACAAAACAGATATTAAACTTCCCTCCTCTGCTTTATAACAATACAACTGTATTATATAAAACAAAGGCTCTTTTTTTTTCCAAAGAGGGGAACCTATAAATCCAGAATTCCATTCAAGGTCTTCACAGAAGATTCAAAAATAACCCTGTCGGAAAAAAAAACCACATAAAAATAAATGTTTTTATTAACAGATTATGTAAAGAAAACATCTGAACCATCCCATTTCCCCCTACTTACCCCTGGATGTCTCTGCTGTCTACAGAGGAGACTGCATGTTTGTAAAGCTGCTGCTGGGCAGATGTGGCTGCTCTCTTCAAGCCTGCCTTAGATTGTCCAGCTGTAAAACAAAAACATTTAACATCTAACAAACTGAAATACATCTTTATCAGCAGAAAAAGAAAATACCTGATATGAATATTTGAGTTGTCATCCTGGTCATTAATAAAAAATCTGATTGAATTAATTTTCTCATGATGAATACCCACCGTGTTTGATAACAGCCAAGACGTGCAGGACGGCAGCCAGTTCATTTAGACTGCTGATGGCCTCAGAGTCCAGAGATGAGCTGATCTCTGTCAAAAATGCCCTAAAAGAAGCCCACATCAACAAACAATGCTTTTATACTCTTGAATGCTAATTATGTTTAGGTCTCATGTGTACATTATGTGTTAAACTAAACAGTCCAAGTTAGAAAAAAAGGGACTGAGGATATTTACCTGCTAACAGACGGTGACTTGAGGATGACAGACAGCAGGACACTGGACAGAGGAGGCATGTCCTCCACTGACTCTGGGGTGATCACCTCTTCAGGATGGGTAATCTTTAAAAATACGAGCACAGCAGCTGACAACACAAACTAATATTTCAGGTTACCACTTCAGAGACCTGATAAATCATCCACTTACTTAAATTACTTAGGAATACCCTTATCAGTTCGAGGACATCTGAGATTTTGGTAAGAGACATATTTTCATTGCTACCATGCTCTTCCAGCTCGTACCTTCTGGAGCAAATGTCTCTTCTCCACAATGATGATGGCAAAAAGAGTAGAAAAGACCCCGCTGAGAGGTGCTCTGTCCCATGTTTGTACCACTTGGAGGACCTCTGTCAGACCAGGGACAGCTGACTGACACAGCTACAGTCAGGGCAGAAAGACAGAGGAAGTCCCTAAGTGAGCAGCTTGTACAGTGCTGAGAAGCTGCTGAAATTTTCAAAGTACATGTTCATGTTGTATTTACAACCTCCCGGAAAACAACTGGTGTGGAAGCGATCAAAGATTACGTAAGAAATAAGCAAGGTTCATGTAAAACAAGAAGTACACCCAATACATAGAAAAATGGAAAAATATCAAAACAACAAATCTCAGAGCACCTGTTTTCCCTCCTCTGGTTCCTTCCTTAGGCGGCGAGCTAAGAGCTCGATAATCTTCTGGAAGATGTTGGCCACCACACCCAGAATGACAGTGGTTGGATCCTCCTGATTTTCCTGACCTTGGTTGTTGTTGTCGTCGGGTGCATAACTATCTACCACTTCCTTCAAAATTGGCAGCACTGCAGGAATACAGAGGTAGCCTGCCTCTGAAAACACAAAGGAAAAGGACTATGTAAGTACTATATAAGTAAAATGAACGCTAGTTTCTTGTTAAAAATCTGTCTTTTTAAAACTGTATTCTCTTAAATAAATTCAGCATACCAGCTCTTGTTTTGTAAAACACTACAAAAGACATTTGAAACACTCACCTGAGAGGAGGACGAGCGAGCACAGGTGGAGGATTTGACCCTTGAACGTTTCGTCGCCCAAACCCACAAGCAAAATATCTCGGCACACTGTCAGGAAGCTCTGTTAAAATGCATCACCATCATGATGAAGAAAAATAGTTCACACTCAAAAAAAAAAAAGGGGAGACTTTTGAAATTCAACGACAAATAGAGACAACACCTAGTCTCAGGAGAACGACATTTCAGTCTAATGTTCATTTCTAATGGGAGCTGGTGGCCTGTGGAAGCTGCCTACGATCCCCCTAACACTACAGCAGCAGTCGTGTGGTGACAGGCTGAAAATAATGGCACAAATAAGGTAATAAACCCATTTTAGTATGGCAGCATGAGCAGGAGGAGGCATGTACAGTACAGAGTGTGTGTGGACTGGAGCAGAAAAATCTATGAGGAGTCTAAATTTACCGAGCAGAACTGAAAGTCCTGCGAGCAAGAGGCAAAAAGGTTCCACAAAGCTTAATGTTCTGGATAACACCATAACTCTGTATTTTCATCTATAGCATCGGTACAGGCTATTTATTGGGGAGTAAATGAGTAAGACAAAAACTGAAACTGGCAGTTTATGAACAAGGAGATATGATTTAATTTGCCTGGATTTGCCTGCAGAGAAATGATCTTGCTTGGATTGACTTTACAATGTGCATAGATGATCTTACTGAAAGTATATTTTAGGAAATACAGATGCACTCCAAGATGATTCTCACAACCATCCATCCATTCATATCATCCACATCCCTCACAAACCTCACCGCAGTGTAGTTTCACTAAGAAGTTTAGTACACAACAAGCACCAGAAAGATTCAGAAACATCCTCCATGGAGAGCTCAGTGACATTAAGATGATTATGTAAGTGTTGGTCTGATTGTGTGCTGACGTTATTTGCTCATGAAACAAAACACTTTCATTTACAGCTGCAAATATGCTACAATAGAGAAATGTGTGCCATTTCCCTTAATGGAGACCACACACATTTTCTCTCTTTGCCCAAATGAAATGCTTGTGTCTGGCAAGAAATTCGATACTTAGAGAATCCCCAACACATATTTGTTTGGGCAAAATCGACTTTGAGTGGATGTTTTCCAGTTTACAGACTGCTGCTGGAAACTGGGGATTCAAGCATGTAAGCTGGCTTTTAAAGAACACATTTACATTATTAATAGTAGAGCTCACCTCAGTTATCTGTGCGGCCAGTGGCTGTGACTTCTCTGAATCATCCCCATCGTTGGTGGAACATTTAGCCAGGAAGGGCAACACCCTTTCAGCGACCCAAGCTCCCATATTCTCCAGGGAGAGCAGATAGTCACGATCTCCCGAGGACTAGGGAAGAAGCAAAGGATTTGATTTTCTTTTTTCCTTAAATTGTTTTTCTAATTCAATTTAGGGATGTGCTGATCCAGTTTTTTCTCTCCTGATACAAATTCCTATACCTCAATTAAGGATGTCTGCCAATTATGATCCAATATCAGGTCTCTGTTTTTCATAAATTTAAAATCTGTTTACCTCAAATCCTTTCTGTCTATGGTAACATGAGGCCAAGGATTCCTGTGGCACTAAAAACCTAACTGGACAGCCCACTGTGGCTAAATGACATTAACAAAGATACTATAGTTAATGTGGACCAGTAATATAATGGCCGAAAGCCGGTCTGCTTCATAGAATCAGTAACAGCACCTATCTGGCCTTTCTGATTGGTACATCCCTCGTTTAAGAAGGTTAACAATTTATATTTGGACACACAAAACAAAAATGTATTAGCATGATTTCATCAGGAAGAATAAAAGGAAAAACATAATGTATGCAACACTAAGAAACTCACATTATGTTGCAGATGTGCGCCAAGACGGCCGTGGAATGTGAAGGCTTTCAGTGCAGTCTCCAAACTGGGCCTTTGAGGATCCTCTGTGGTGGAGCTGAGGTGAGTGTACAGCACTGACTGTAGAGAAAAAAGTAACCACACTAAATAATATATCTGACAGGAATCAAAGAGGAACTATCTATGAAACAACAACATGGATGTATGTATGCTAAAGTCATACGCACAAGTATTAAAGTGGAATCCATGGACTGAAAGGTCATATATTAAAAAACAAACGACTCAGGTGAGACATGTGTGAGATGTAAGTGAGTTGAGATGTAATAATATTCAATGATCAACATACCTTCCAGTTTCCTAGAACTGTATGCAGCTGCTTCAGAGGTCTCTGACCAAGTGCCTGGACTTTCTCTTGTGTTGAAGTGTGGCTGAACAGATACTCCAGGTAAGCCAGTGCCAGGTCAGGTTTGGCCTCCACTGTCTCCTGGATACGCACCTTTCGATTGGTGTTAGCCTTCTCCTAAAGATGACAGGGAGATGACTTTCACAAAGAGTAACGAGGGATGTGTATCTCGATTAAACCTCTCTTTCTTTTCATGTATATAATGCCCGTTTAGCCCTTCCTGTCCATTCCCAGCTCTTTGATGTTGTATTGACTGACCCCGTGCTTGGGCAGAGCTTCAGTGAGCCAGTCAGTGACGAGTTCCACAATGTCAGCAGCCTGGCCCCAGCTACAGATGCAGTCTAACAGCTGGCTGTACTGTGTTGGCACAGCTCCTGGGTCCATCCTCCTCAGCCTGGACAGAACGCCACAGCTGGGAATGACAAAGCAGGGTGAGGGAGACAGGTTAGACATGACAAAGTCAGTAAAAGAAAAAAGTAGCATGAGTGTAAAACATTAAATGAAATGTGAAAAGCTGAATGAGACTGAGACAGATAGACAGACAGAAGACACTTTACTACTCACCTGAATGTTGGAACTGCAGCTGGGGGCATGAATGAGGCCAGCTGTATGAGAGGAACAGTACATCGCTCATCCTGAAAAACAAATCAAGAAAGTCTCACTGTAATACTTGTTAATGGACAAATAACTGATTGCAAAAATATAAATAATACAACACTAGAGCTGATATACCTCAAAGGCCTGGAAATACTTAGAGATGACATTTCCGAACTTGGCATAAGTGTACTTCTGGGCCTCTTCATTTTGTTTCAGGGCCTTGTCGACGCTTCTCCACAGGATGACCACGAGCTCCAGCAGACTGGACACAACAGCTTTGTCTTTTCCCAACTTCACAGGTTCAGCCTGCTGAGATCAAAATCTAGATTGTATCTCCATAAACCCAGACACACAGTAAAGACATACATCCACATCCTCTTCATTAAGGTTGAGAGACAACAGAAGTTTAGACTGCCAACTAAATTAACAACAAGCGTTTTTGATCTGCATGATAAAATGCAAACACAGGTTCGGTTTGAAGAGATTAGTCGATTCATTTGATTAAATTAACGATTGACAGATAATGGATTAATCTCTGTGTTATTTTTTTTTAAATCAAAAATGCAACTGCAGATTCCAACTTCTCAAATGAGAGGATTTACACTCCTTGGCCACTTTATGAGGCACATTAGATACACTACACAACAGCTGCCACATATTCCTTCATCATGAAGGACAGTTTTTGTTGTTGTTTTCTGAGAGGTGTTAATTCAGCTGTATGTTTATTACAGAGGTAGTTAGCAGTGATGTTGTACAGGACTGCATTATATTGAAATGTATTTAAATTAATACCTTTTTGACATTGTTAGTACACCAATATCTTTGTTAAAGTAGAATCTATGGCAGAGTTGTATTACATTGCCTTTTTATTTTACAGGTGTCCCTAAGAAGCTGAGTATAAGCATACATGCTGACGACATCAAATACTGCAGTTCCAGTCTGAGCAAACAATTTTGGGAATATGGATAGGACAAAGTTTAGTTTGTGGAGCTGCATCTCTTACTGCGCTGTTCTCCTTGTTGCTGTCATTAATCTCAGTCAGGTCACAGTCAGTCTGGATACAGCTGTTCAGGACACGGCGAATGGCCAACATCAGCTTTACTGTAAAAGAAGAAATTGTTTTTTCCCCACAAGGGCAAAAGTGATTAAATTATAGATGGCTACTAGATATCAGATGGGACTAACAATATCTGTGCTACAAATGCAATGTGTTAAATAATTCTGTTATACTTCTAGCTTCAAAGATTCTGTGAGTGGAAAATAAATTGCATTTCAGAACCCTATACACAGCACTTACTTATGTTAGTTGGGGCTGTGTGTTTGTAAGCATACTGATAGAACTTCCTGGCAGCCATAGGATTCATCTGGATGAGGGTGATGCACCGACAGCACCACTCCCTATCTGACTCGTTGACAGGGAAGAAGGACTTGAAGAGCAGATCGACAACACGCTTGGAGACTGAATGGGAATCAGTAGCCAGGCGGGCAAGCAGGTGGTCCATGCTGCAAACATCCCAGAACTGGAGGGTGGTGCACAAGGAGAAAAAAATAAGGAAAAAGGTTGTCTCCTTTTACACCTGGCATTAACATGCATCTTGTATCTGAATTATTTTGTCTCAGTGTAATTTGGCTGAATGACATCTGGATTTGCATCAAGCATTTAAATGAATCTTTAGTATAGATGATGAAATACTGTACTCTGGTTAACACATGTGCTCACATGTTCCTCATCCTGACACTCAATTGTTGACAAGGAACTTCTAATTTCCTACAATTTTAACTATGTCAAGCTAGTGCATTTTTAAACAATGTGTAAAAGCAAAAAAAAATCCTACATATGCTTTACCTTTGCAGCACGCACTGCCTTGACCTTGATAAGCATGTCCAGGAAAGCTGTGCGGACTTTCTCCGAGTTGTCATGAAGGCTGTACTTGAGAGTGGGCAGGAGTTTTTCAATCAGTGGATGGCTGAGAGCGTTGTCCAGGACGATAGTCAGACACTGGGGAAAGCATTACACAAACCACAAGTCATTAAATATCCTGTTTACTGCCAATAACAGCAGTTGTGCTAATTCTGCCTGCAGTGACAATAACCTCCCTTAATTTGGTTTCACACAACGCTTGGACAAGAATTCCTGATTACTTTAACTCTGTACTCAACTTGTCCCGATCTTAGATCTTGGAAAAGATCTTGGGTTAGGATCCTACCTTGAAGACTGAACAACGGACATCAGGGGAGCTGGTGTCAGCCGCCAACTCCATCACCAGCTTCTTCAGGAAGTCTGTGATAATTGTCGGAGGGAGAAGCTCCCAGCACTTAGCGAGGATCTTACAGACCCCCAGGGTGGCATTGGAGCGCACAGTGGGGTGAGGGTCATCGAGGAGGCCCTGAGGATGACAGACAGGTGGTGGTTTTAGTTTCTCAAACTCACAGCAAAAAGTAAGTAGCTGAATTGATTGAACGGCTCTGACCATTGATGTGTCCAGCTGCATTTGAATGTTCTCATCTATAGTCTCGTTGCTCTGATCCGGGTCATGGAGTGGGAAGGCCTCAGTGAAGAGCAAAGTGGCATTTGCACGTACCTCAAAGTTAGGAGCCTGAACAAATCAAACAGAAACACGTTGAAATAAAATACAGAGATGCTAGTATGACTGTATTTTAAAATCTGTATGCATACCCTTAAAGCTTTCCAGAGAATGGGCCTGTAGAGATTATAGACCATCTTGTCCACTTTGTGACAGCCCTTCCTTGTGTGGAAATAGCTCACAATCTGTAAACGAGAGCAAGGAGATCAAAGATTAAACACACAGTGTACGATGCACATAATGACTGTAAATACGGGGGAAAAATATATTTAAAGCAGCGGGGTAATAAGTCTACCTGTCGGACTTTGGCGTGGACAGGAGATGCTCTATGAAGGAAGATAGCACATTGCATAAAATCCTGAATGCACAAGCTCTCAATCTGCTCCAAGAAGTCCCCGCTAGCTTTCTTCCATGCTCTGAAGTAGACCTCCGAAATGTGAGTAGTCATGGTCCTGAACAAAAACAAGTTAATTGGTATTAACATGGAGAGAAAATGAACTTCTGTCAAACAGAGAAGGTAGGAGGCTTCTTACTTGCTATAAAACTCCAGCTGGTTTTTTATGGTGCCGTGAATAACCCAGATGAAGTTGACGTTCCAGCTGAAAAGAAACACCAGGAATCGCTTCCCCTGTGATAACATACACATAATCAGGCTGACAGCTCAGAGAAAAAGCTTCAAGAAAAAAATCAAAACAAACAGAGACAATGACTCATGCAAATACACACTGCAACTAAATATCATTCTACTCACATCCTCATTTCTTAAGTAAATAGGACGATGAAAACACTGAAGCAACAAGTCGATTATCTGCTTGTTGTCTTCTGATGTGTAGTCCAGACTCAAGAGTACATCATGGAGACTCCAGAGTCTTTGGATCTCAACACCCTGTCAACAGACACGAGATGAAAGTGTTATACATAAATGATATCAGGCCCCTAATCCCCAGGTCTGTTTTAAGCAATTAGTGCTCAACAGATACTTGGGGAATGTTTATGAGACGATATTGCTTATAATTTCATGGGAAAAACCTAAGGGTAGATTATACAATAGAGTTTAATGATGAAAATATATCCTTAAGGCCCAATATTGTCTGATGTGACATATGGCTGAGGTCATATACTGACCGGTTTCTTCAAAATGAAGCTCTTCTGCAAAGAGATGAGAAAAGCAGTTCGACCAAACTTGTCCTTCTCTTTCAACCCCTTCTTCCACCAGGCTTCGCACAGTGTTTGGATATGGAGCTGCACAGGTGCCTCTGAGACAGGCAGTGACACCACAACAACTGAGGGAAAGACACAATCCGAAACTAATTTCATGTAGAGCAAGAGAATGTAGGACAGCACATAGAAAAATGAGCACGAACACCCACCATGAAGTTTGTGGACAATTTCCAGAAGGGCACTGTAGGTGTCACCATCTTGTAAAACCTTTACAGACAATAACGCCACTAGTGCCACGCCATCCACAACAGCCATAACATGTTTCTGAAGGAAAAGTTAATAGGGAGATGTTCACAAATTTTTTTTTTTAAAAGTATTGTATGCAAACAAAACTATGTGGTTTGTGGTTCGTGCAATAAAATCTAAAATATGATAGAGGAAAAAAAGAACAAAAAAAAACAGGACTGCTTTGCACACTCCTTGTTTGTATATTTCTGTAACTGTACATATGATGACTGATAAACTAACAGGGTCTTGAGCTGCCTCCACTTCCATGCCCTCCTCTCTGTTCTCCTCCCAGCGCTCAGGAGGTAACTCCTGCAGGACGTCCTGAAGGAGTGAGGCCAGTTTTGCCCACAGAGCCTCCCTCTGTTGTGTGGGCATCTCCTGCACCACTTCCTCCACATCGAAGGGCTCCGCTTTGTCCTTCTGCTCAACAATACAGACAGGAGGGGGGCAGAAACAACTTGAAACATAAAGCACAAATATCAGTTCTGACAGTTAAAAAACATTCTATACTTTTCATTCTCAGTAGTAGATGACTGAAAAATCTGTTCCACTTTTCATAATCTGTCACTGGGTAAAAATACCAAATCATTTCTGACAACAAATGCAGAATAAGTGATTCACACATAACTTTGGGCTCTAGTAACATGTGCATCCTTTTTTGCATCTTCTAAACTAAATTAGTCAATTAAACAAAGAACATAGCAACTGCTATTTTCAGAAAGTTAGATGTACTGGCATTTAAGAATAAATTCCCAAATTATGTCATTATCAGTGTTTGAGACTCGACTTTAAACTCCAATTTCCTAGTTTTTAGAAGTACTACAAACAATACAAAGTATTATATACACCTGCATTTAGATGCTATCTTAATATGATTGCAACTGTCAAGTCAGTTAAATACAAGAGCCCTGGAAAATAAATCAGGAAGATTATAATACAAAAAGGTGTTGGTTCAATTTTAGGGTCTTTCTGGAAGCTGGAGTTCCTGGTGCCTTTGAATTGTATAGCGTTAAACTTAAAAGTGTGTCTAGATTATCTCTCAAGTATTACGTTTTAGCGCAAGGCCTCCCAAAATGCAAAATTAAAAATGAACCTATCGCACAATCTGATACACACTTAGGATATTTCTGAAGGAGGTGAACTCTTTGGTATTATCTTATGTGATTTCACTTACGTGAAGCTGGATGAAATGAAAGAAGTCCTCCACATTTTCTTTACAAGCGGCTTCTAAAAATGCCTCTCGCTTGGACATAGTTTCGGTTTTCGGTGTGAAGATTTGAAGTAAAC
Organism: Seriola aureovittata; assembly: GCF_021018895.1. Lineage (NCBI taxonomy): Eukaryota > Metazoa > Chordata > Actinopteri > Carangiformes > Carangidae > Seriola > Seriola aureovittata. The sequence goes on from NC_079383.1 coordinate 16,098,826, forward strand.
CTACGATGAAAAAACAAAGTCACGTTAAATACTATTTATGCTATTTTGGCGTTAACTCTCTGGCGTACTTGTTAACAGCACCAAAACAAATATGGCAGTCCGGTTGCCGTTAGCGTTTAAAGTGTTATTAGCGAAAGTTTATCCAACTCCGTCCGTCGTTACTGGAAGTATTATGCCTTGCAATTATGAAAGCATAAGATATGTAACAATAGCTTCACCTGTTACCTTTTTACTTTTAATTTCGTGAGCCAGAAACAGCCAAATGACATCCACCCATAACAACACCGAACCCGCGCAAATTTGGATAAAGTCGATTCCGTGCGTCATGACGTCGTGCGTCATTTTTTCCCCCCCGAAGACGTTTAGTTGTAGTTCGCTTCTTCTGCCACTCGATGGCGACAAATCACTGCATATGTTCTGTGTTATCAGGTTATATGGGATGAGGCTACAGAACGGGGTTTCTTTACCAGGGCTCCAAGTCTCCACGATGGCGTTATAGTTGTACACGTGATTTTAGTTTTCTATAGGAAATCTCTCATTGATTACACCCCAATCCTCAAGGGTAATTATGCTGCAAGGTCGAACTAAGCGTTTTGCTCAAGGGCACTTCAGCACCACACCTACCAGTATACCCAAACATAACATGCAATAAACATAATATGCAATAGTTCAGGCAAATTATGTTTGTTGATACAATCCAGCAATTCAGCAATGCAGCAAACATACATTAAAAAAGAAGTCTTTCTTCAAATGTTTAATTATCTTGAACCTAAAAAATAGAGGAAGAAAAAACAGTTGTGATATGTGCATGTACTAAATCAGTGCTTATCCCCTTTGCCAACTGTTAAACATGGGGTAGGAAATAATAATGGGTTGTGTGGCAGCCAGTGGCACCACAAAGATATCGCAAAGGGGCAAATAATTCTACTAAATATCAACAAATTCAGTCATTTCAGTTCAATCAGTCAATAAAGTTAAACTGAAAAGAGGCTGGCTTCTACAACAGGACATTGATGCAAATCAGGTCTCAAGATCCACCATGGACCACATAAATACTAAACATGAATATACATTTCATAACATTTGAAGAAAGGCTTATCTGTTATCTAGTTATCTGTTAGGTTTATCTAATCTGTTTGCAGTACTGTTGTATTTACTTCTTTTCACCTCAAAAATCAACATCATCATCAAATTATGTAATTTGCCCAGGGCAACTGCATATTTACATTTAATTTGTCAAATCAGTCATCGTTGCTGGACCAAAGGACCAACCAATAAAAACAAGCAAGACGATTTTCAGAAGAGAAACCATTTATTCTTCAAAAGCCATGAGGCATCATATCATTCAAAATAATAAGGTTAAGAAGGCAAAAATTACATAGTGGGTCTTTTTAAGGCACAGGATAGATAACAAGAAAAATATTTAAAAGCTCCAACAAACAGTTATAACTGCATGGCAAAACATGTACAAGCCTATGACACAGCTGTGCCATCTTAATTCTGGCGGTCCTGCTCATAAAATACAATAATTGTTGTCTCTTTTCATTTTTTTACTTTGCTAAACTCACATTTGGTTTGAACAACAAACCCTCATTCAAGTATCCTTTTGATCATATTATACAGCACTTGTTCATAGCCCTAAAATGCCCCCAGATCTTCAGTATCTGAGACAATGTTCAGAACAACCAATATTGCACAAGGTCCTCTTAAAATATACAGAGCAATCATTTTATTCTTTGCATATATGCATTCCATGTTTGTAATCAAGCATAAAGAACAATAAGAGGTAAACAATCAAATAACACTCCATAACAAAAGATATCAAAGTCAAGACTGCTACTTACGCCTACTTTTGTGATTGTATCTGTTCCTTTGGTAAGAGTTTTCTCACATGACAAAAACAGAATTTGTCACATTTTAACAAACCAGACAGAAAGCAATAACAGTTTTGACAGATTTCAACACCATTTCCTTTAAGGAAATATAATGTCAGGAAAACCCCTGCAAATTCTCCTAACTATGAATTAGCAACTTGATATTTACATATAACACTGAAAACAAAGACAAGGCAGTCAGTGTGTTTCACTACAATATGTTGAAGTATGTTCCAATCGTGATCAATAATGAAATAAAAACAGGAAATGTTTGAAAAACCTGTGTGCTGAAATAATACCTGTAAACTACATGAAAAATATAAATGAAAAAAACAAAATGATGTGCCCTTATATTAACAAGATCACTATATTACAGCAGAGAGGATGTTTCACTATGTGAGGAGGGGGTCTTGAATCCTTGTTGTGCCTTGAGATGACAATCCATCTTCACTCAAATCATACCTGCAAGAGAAAACAAAAAGATTATCTATTTAAGCACTACAACAGGTTGTTTATTACATGAAGAAAACACTCGATATTGCACAGGGCAAAGATAAAACACAAGTTTACCATTGTGTCCATCCTCTGGATATATCCTCCCCACTTAAATCTACCAGCACCTGCAATTTTGAACAAAAAGTGAGAAAGAAATTAAGTTTTTAGAGTACTTGGGGCTGGTTCTGCTGCTCGGAAATACTCATAATAAGAGCCAGAAACACGAACCTTTCCCAAGAGCCCCTTGTGTTTGGACAGGATGCTCCCTCCGTTCTTCACTGCTACGTCCAGAGTTCGCCTGTGGAGCTCCACAATAGACACAGTAAACTCAAACCTACAAACACACACAAGTACACACACATTTTATGACACCAATCTATCACGTAATAATTAATCAAATTGAAATAGCTGAAACTGTTACTTTGATAAATTGTTAATTTGAATAATTGTTTTGGTACTAAATTGGTTGACTTAAAAGAAGGCCGGCAAATCCTCCTCTCAAGGTCTTATCAGGTTGAAGAAGGCGCTTATCCAAGAGCACAATTAGCGCTGATGTTAAATTCATGAGGCAGGAGATTTTGTTGGCGCTTTGGAGCCCTATAACTCAACTGTAAACAAAAGTGTCCAACGACTGCACTTGATATGACTGTAGTGGCCATGGTTTCACTGATAACAGACTACTAAGAAAAATGCTGTCATATTGTAAAATTTAAAAAAAATGACACAATATATTCCACAGCTGCAACTTTTTTGGCATTAATGTGGCTTGTGATCTTAATGTCCTTAAGAAAATCCTTGAGACACCAAAGTAGCTCGAGAGGTCTCTGAAAACAGAGTCAGCTATCAAATGAATTCAAACTTCAAACTGGTTCAATAAATGGTTGAAGCATCGCTAAACCTTTAAACATCTAAGAACAGAACACATTTGTAAAGTCCAACAATAACAGCACACATCTGAATGCTAATGAATATTCTTTAAACTACAAATATGCCCGTGACAAGCATATTAAGCTAGTATTTCTCTCTATACCCACGTTTGATCATAAACAGGGTTAAGGGTCTTCTTCATTGTGCTGGTCTTCCTCCTCCCTGTCCGGCTCTTGTCAGGCAGCAAATAGAGACGGATGAAGGGATCCGAGCCGTCTTTGGTGAAGGCTATCAAGTTACTGAGGACACACAGGACAAAACTGGTTTCACGCACGTGTTGCCAGGCACATGTTGTTCAGATTAATGATGCCTATTCATTCTTAAATCTATAGTATAGTTCCACACAGAAGCAAGATGGTGCATGCTAAAGAATCTCTACCCACAAATCATAATTTAGGCCAGAGGCTTGAGCTAAAAACAAAGGACAGAAGTGGTCTATCATTCAAAGCAAAAACTGTATGATGGATGTTGTGGACCTCACCGGCAGGCGTGCACCACCACAATGAGTTTGTTCCTCTGGCAGCTGTGCCGAACAGTCAGCTGGACCTCACCCAGGGGGTACTGGCTGGGGGCCGACCCACTATAAACACATCAGAGTCAGTCAGTGTCACTTCTAGACATTGCAGCTGAATTTATACAGAAGATGTGCACGTCAATTTATGCAGGGATAGATGGATTGCCTCACAGGCAGTTAGATGAAATATTAATATGGGTACATATTCAAACAAATCAAGATGACACTCTATCAGAGGAAAATGCAGAATCTAAATCAAGTGAAAAACAGAACAGAAATGAGGCCCGTAAAAGCCGGAAAAGAAATTAAGAAATGTAAAGCAATACATCAGAAAATAAGATATCATATCTGCCATTTACTTCTGCAGCTGACGAAGCCTTTGCTGAAGCTCCAAAGTGGCAAAGGGTAGGGAGATGTCCGAGGCCAGGCTGGGTGTGGACTCATTATGAGGCAGGTGTTTCTGGGAACTGGACATGCAGGTGCTCAGGTTGGAGGTACTGCGAAGAGGGCTGGCTGAGTACGGCTCGCCGTCCCTGTGTTGGAGGGTAAGCGTGGAAGCGTCTATAGGTGGCGGAGGTGTGGGTGGAGGTAGCGGGGAATCTGAGGCTGACCGTTTCTGGCATGGGGCTGTGGTTGGCTGCGGCACGCTGGATTTCCTGACCTGGACGGAGGAAGGCTGGTCTGAGGACACCTGCTTCTCAAGGGACAGAACCTAAAGAGAGACGAGACGGGACATTACTGAATGAAATGAATAACAAGAACTAAAGCCAAGTACTGGAATAACATGCTGTGTATGTTTTAACTTTCTTATCTTTTAAAGGGGATTTGCTTAATTTGGTGGTTTTACATACAGTCCTCTGATTTATTCAACTTATCCTTAAGATTAATCCTTTCTTGTAAAGTGGTCTCAATACTGCTGATGTGAAACCTATCAGATATTTTCAAGGGTGTTTTTAAAGCACCTCGGCCAAATCTGTCTTTATAGTGCTATCTGTCTTCCTAAAATGTCTCCAAAAGGTCCCTGATCCTTTAAAGCTGTTTCCTTTTTTATAATATCTGTTATGAATCCTGATATGTCTTATAGGCTGTGTTCTAATACAGAAAGCTATTTCAGAGGACGTCAATATTTTTGTTGCAGCTGCATTCATCTTTTTTTATTTGATCAGTTGGGATTCAATACAAGGTAATGCGCTTAGTTTCAGTTCAATGAATGCCAAGGCAATTTACTTACCACATTAACCTAGTTATTGGTTTTTATGGATTTACAGTGATTGAACTTATGGCATGAAAAAGAATTTAAATATTAGCATGATAATTTCATGTAATCGCAAGGCACCTTAATGAAACGAGTGAACGTTATGAACGGAGTTGGAGATACATATATGTTGGATATACATTTGCTTTAAAAGCCAACAACTTCACCTTTTCAAAGCAATGCGACCACTGCAATCAACTTTTTGCTAAACCCCTCCCCTCCAAAAGTGATTGTCCAGTCATAGCTTAGCAACTGAATTAAACTCACTGAATTAGGCTTTGGATTTCATCAGTTGTTGAAATATGAGCAACGCTGTGCATGTGAAGAGTTAGGAGGGTAGTGTTTTTTTATTTTTTGTCTTTTCAAAACATAAAGCACAAGAAAACCAAAGAGTAAGGAATGGATTAAAATGGTATGATTACAACGCACAATTAGCATGTCCAGCTAACTAGCTGAATATTTACAGTAGCTAGAAGGGAGCCTTACTCAGAAGGCCAAGGAGTATATCATTTACTAATTATGTGAAGTTACACAATGTGGTAAAAAGCACAGCCACTAATTTGTATTTCCTCACTGTGTGATAACCAGTTTGAGTTTCGTGGCAACATTAGCAGCTATGTTCACTCTTTATTGGATTTGAGGAAGTCTACAATCCAACCATTCAACAGAGGCTGTTATGAATTCAATCAATAATTTTCAGTTAATTGTTGGCACTGCAATACGTTCTTCACCGCAGCAATTATTTCAGATGTGCAACTCGTTACATGCCCTCTCATAATAATTTCTGTTTGAATTAGCAGAACATAATGCACAGAGGATGAGTAAGAAGTGAAGCAGCATTTTACCCTCAAGGCCATTTTAAGTTTGATGGTGGAGCTGGGCCCGGAGTTCCTGAGAGGAAAGTACTGAGTCAGCGTCATGTCCTCCTCCACCAACAGTCTGCTCAAAGGCACCGTCAAGTTACCCAGAGTGCATTTGTGCTTGTCATCTTTTACCTGTGCATTAAGAGAGAAGAAGATCTGACAAGTCAGCTGCTTCCACTATTTGGAGCATGTTCTTATAAAAAATACATGTCATCATGTGTCATTATGCAGCATTACCTCCACTTCGAGCTCCTGTCTCCTGGGGTTGTGAACAAGGAATGAGAAACAGTCTTCCCACAGAGGCTCCTTGGTCTTGTACCGGATCTTTAAAGGCAGACAGGTTTGTTAGTTGTTATTTAAAACACTTGAGAAATCTGTCAGGGTTACTGTCAGTCATTAGAAAGTGCTGTGTTTTGAATTTTGAAAATCAATAATAAGGCACTAACACTGTTGGCAAGCCACTACTCTCATATTTTCCGGTCTACATATTTGCATACAGTTTGGCCTACTGCTGTTGTTTCTGCGCAGCTTATAAAGAGTATCTACTTTTATTTAGATTCTTTCGTATTTTAACTTGATTTATTTAAACATTTTAGTTCTTATAGAAGTTCTTCTTTGTACAATAATACTGTTTAAAACTTATAATTAACGCAGTTGATAATTAGTGTCTCATAATCTACTATTTCATGTGTCAATTAACCAGTTTCCCTGCAAGATTTGTTTCCACTGAGAAGCAGTTAGGACACTGATAGGTTTCTTAATGGTTTTTGCTGTGTACAAATTAGATTTTAAATGAGGCAATGAATGGGAGCATTAAAGGTCCAGGTCCATATTCAGTAAACAGTGTAGGTCTGACACCACTTTTCATACATACAGTGGTCTCCCAGTTTTAGGTCATTGCAGAAGAACTGCAGTGTTTAATATAGTAAACTGTAAGTAAGTGATTTTTCATGGCCAAACAGCTGACTGTTTGTAACTGGCCAAATGAACATGTGTTGTCTCGCAGAAGAGCAGGCTGAAGGCAAAAAGCCACAGTAACAAATAAAAAATGAAGATGTCTGCAATACATGCCCAGGACAACATAACGAGAGAACAAAGACTTTATAACCACATACACAGGTGTAACTTATTCTACTTGATTAGACTTGTTCTCTGGGCTGAGTGGGGACACATCATTCAGACTGAAAGTTTGATTACATCACACGATTACCAACATAGCCCCACCTAACTGTAACCTGTGTAGAGGTCTACTCAGCCAGAGAATTGAAAACACCTGTGTGGGTGTGCTGGGCTTTAAAATATGGCAAATTCATTCAACCCTAATGTTGACAATGCAAAAGTTTATAAAAGCTCAAAAGTACCAACTTTAACAGCTTGACAACTCATGACTTTTACTTATCTATTGAATTGCTTTTAAACATGATTTTGAACTGGTTACAGTATATATATACATATAAATATGTATATATATATATGTCAACGTCAAAGTCAACAGGTTACCATTTCAATACTTTTCTATATATTGGATTTTAATAAGGTCAGAACAGACAAAAATATATGTAACAAAAACTTGGTTGATCTTGCAGTTAATGTTAATACTGTTACACATTCAGCATTGGAGTCTGTGGAACCCAAAACAAGGATGAATTGAAGCAAATGTAAGGGAAACACAAAGCCTATGTATGTGCTAATTTGCTCAAATTCTTTCTTCCATCTAAAATTTGGAAAAGTGCAATAAAACCCAGTCCACCTGATGTGGATCTAGGCATAATCAAATAAAAGATGAGACTCGTTTCCTTGTTTCATTGTTTCATTTCAAATCCAGGAGACCACAGCCAATTTAACTAAAATATATTACTGTGCAAACTGCAAAAGGGGTCTAAGGTAACAAGCCTCCCTGAAACCATCATATGCTTACAGCAAAACTCCAGCATCAGCAATAACTTGGTCTACTGTAGTGTTTATTCCTCCTGAATAATTTGCCTTTTGAACTCGACATAGAAATTTCTCATAAGAAATGGTTGGTATACACATTTAATGTCAGCCTAGAAGCGCTTTAGCTGAGACTTAACGGTTTAATGGTAGGTGGTTGTAATTCCTCATCTTATTTGCTTGTACGACCATTTTCAGTTCATCTTTCTTTTTTAATTCCACGGTCAGGGGGAAGTGCTCTATAACAGAAAGCTCCGGGGAGAGACAGGTAAAGAGTGATAGGTGTTGTTTAGGCTTTAATATGTCATCGTGTGTGAATGAATGTGAGGTATAGTCTAGTTAAAATAACCGCTGCATTCAATCTTTGGTTGTCCAAATGCTTTTTACAACTTCAAAAATAGGAAGAAAAAAATCACCAGCAGTGATCCATTTTCTTCTTTTCTTCTTGGAGTACAAAGCCAAGACAAAATAAGGACAAGATAATCATACTAATGGATGCTTATAGGACTCACCTTACTCTCAAGCGTTTTGTGTCCAACAGTGAATTGGACGTGAGGGCTCGGCTCAGTGCTGCTCTTCTTTGCAGCCTGCTATAGAGTCAGAGAGAGATGTGTTAGCCGAGTCTCCTCACTGTGACACACAATGGATAACCGTCAGTAATGGACAACACAATTACACCCAAACTCAAACACTAGCGTCTTGAGACCCTGTATCAAGCGCACCATGATGAAAGAGTGTGTAACTCAAAAGGGAAGGAACATTACCATATGTTTTGACAAGCAGGGCTGCAAGCAGAGAGGCTACCAAGGGGATTGCCAAGCGTTGTCTCCTCTGCAGTCTAATTTTAGTATGCTGGGTTCTGACAGCTAAGTATTATTCAGTATTCCTTGCAGAATAATAATGCCCTACTCTAAAAGCCAGCAGCTATGACAATGGTGGGAAAGTCTTAACTTAATTGTTAACCCACCCTTTCACTTGAGGATAGTGCTTAAATTTGACATCTATTTCTCAACATTGGAATTAAGATCCACATTTTAAATGCACAAAAATATCAAAATACATAGACTTTCACATTATAGATATTATATGTTTGTATTGAAGGTGCTAAAATACCATTCTGTTGGCATTTCCAATAAGGAAAGGATTTTTATCGTTAGGGGGCAGGGGAAGTTTTAGAACAGGCGATCAAATCTTTTCTGAGGAAAGGAAAAACATGACCCAAGATTGCTTGTACACCCCTGAGGAAATGGTCATAGGTCAAATGCAGCCAATCAGATTTTGAATCTAGCGACTCTAGACTTTCACTAAGGTATAAAGGTAAATATCGGAGATGTGAAATGTTTCCTGCCAGGGATATGGTGTTTAAAGTAACATAGACTTGTCTGTTTTCCACACTTTCGCAAAAAATTGGTGCCTAATCCCAAGTATGGAAATGTATTTGGATCAGTAAAATGCAACGTTGGAAAAAGTCTACAAAAGTTCAAAAGTGTTTGCTGATTCCTCCTCACGATATGACTCTTATATTTCCTTCACTCTGTGGTGGTGAAGTGATGGCAACAGACCTACAAGAAGACTTTATCACAGATAAGCTGCATTTCAGACTTCCAAAACATTTTTCAGTACAAACAAACTGAAGGAAAAACTGCTGCACATTGGTCAGAGACAAAGCAGGTTTATATTTAACAGGATAAAAAAAAGGCAGCAGCTAGTTAATGCCAAATAAAACCCACACATGATGCAGATGGTGCAAACTAGTTTCACTGTCACATTTTGGACTAATATTGCACTGAGGGAGTGCCACCGTGTGTGACAATGGGAGGCTTGAAACTTCTTGGAAAGGTTAAAGGCACAAAACCACTCGTGGTAACTGGAATGCAGCAGTTGATTTCTGAGTAATAGTGTTTGTAACCTGAGACTGCGCTTGGTTACAAACAGCTTTGTTGTAATGCAGTATAACACCTACTAATGTTACTACTAAACAAGGTAATCACAGTTGTTGTGACAGTGGTTAACAGGACTAATGCAGGAACATTCATTGTTTCTACCTCTGCCTGCCTCTTCCCAGCTGTAATAAAGTGTATGTTAAGTATGTAAAATGTATAGTTTTCTCATGTTATGATGCCACCCTCAGTGCCTATTATATCTGTACATTTATCTGTCAAACAGTGGGGTCCAAAAGTCTTAGACCACTAAAGTAGTCTCAGACTTTCTCAGACATGATCACCTTCTACATCTAGTTACGCAGGTTCAGTTGCTATTTGCTGCTGAAAACCTTTGGCCCAGTTCAACTCCAGTAAAAATACAAATGGTCCAAAATGGCCACAGTTTCAATCAACCATATATGATTACTTTAGACATATTTGAGTGCAACATTAGACTTTTGCATGCACGATCACATGAGCTGGGAAAATCATGAATCATTCCAAATAAGAAGAAAGGGGCGTTCAGCACAACAAAGGCATAAAGCAGACAATGCAATCATCCATCATGGTGAACATTTTCCGAAAAGGACAATTCTCTCTGCTTGTTTGATCACATTACAATCACATGACGTTGGATAGTGCATTTGAGGGCCAGCAAAGAGGAGACACAGATGAGACACAGGGTGTAATTTGCACATGCAGTCCATTTTTCCCACATTACCTTCAGCGCCTTAAAGACTGAGACTTGCTTCAACCCGTCATAGGTGAAATCTGACAGGTTGCTCTTTAAGCCACAAGGAGAGTTTGGGGAGAAAATCACACCCATAGTTAGTAGGACAGGAGTGACTTGGCATGGGCCCTGAGAAACACCTACAAAAGTATGCTGAATATGTAAAATGTACTGAAACATGAATAATATGGGTAATAAAGAAAAAGTAGTTTAATGGATGATATTGTTGACACTGCAGGGAGCTCACGAGGAAAACACAGGTCAGAATAATGAGGGTATTTCGAACAGGGAAGTCTTGGAAGTACTATCTGTACAGTCAAACTCTAACTGGCCCACTAATACAGACAGAGATCATTATGAACTCTGCCAGCTCTTTGTAGATAATATTTCAGCCTTGAACTAAGCAACTGATTTAGCAGAATATGCATCTGCATACCAAGCAGGCATAGCTGTTTGCCTGGCTGAGTCCTCTGTTTTGAATGTCTGCTTCATGTTAATGGTTATTGGAGACTTTTTATTAGACATTACAGTAAAAACCGTGCAGCTAACACATGCTTTAAGATGCACGTTTTAAGGACTCCTGTTACTGTTCAATCCACATCATGGCACACAGCTAATGATAACACCATCAGGATGCAAAAGCTCTGGTGGACTCACACATATAGTTCTATACTCTGAAGTATTGCTCTCACAAAAGACTAGGCCAGATGCTCTCCTCTCACTTAAGTTTCCACAGCCTAAGCTGCCAGTGAAGACACTCTTGGGTGAAGAGGAAAAAGAGAATAAAGAAAAGAAAGTGGAGTTATGATGACTGGGATGGCAGAAAAAATCAATTTGAGATAAATGTTGAAATATTGTTTTGATATTAAGCTGAAGGACTCCAGATTATTTACAGGGTATGACTGAGCTTTATGACCCGTGTGCAATGACAGCTTTTCTAACATCATTTGATAAACATAAAAATGCACCAAGTTTTCCGAGGCTGTTGAAAAGTAGAGGTTTCAAGGTTCAGGGTTCTTGTCTGACAACAACTATGAAAATTTTGGTATGAGACACAATCTCTGAGCACAAATGACTTGATTATATAACTTGCTAAAGACCATAGTGACCCATTTGGCGCTATATGCTACATCTATAATGCACAGTTGTTCCCTTGGGAGTAGCTAGAATAATATTAGAGGGTAGAGGATAGTAATATAACAACCTGCCCTGGTTGTTGGTTGGTTCACAGTGAAAACCACATTTCAAAGAACATAAAAAGCTAATTGATGAAGTGACTCAGCATTGCTGCACATTGACCAATAATCCTTATTCAAACAAGAGCGCTGCACTGGAATTTCTTACTTAACTGGTTCAGAGTGTTGCTAAATGCAGTGTGTATGTTCCCGGTGGATAACAAGAAGGCTACATAAGCCTAATGCTATATTACAGCACAAGTGCTTAAGGAATTACATAAGGCTATAGCATCACAACAATAGCATTGCAAAATTAAAATTAAGTGAACATTGCAGTATCTTACTGGCAGGTTCTTTGCTGAGTCCAGATAGACCACCAGCAGTGCTGACGACAGCCCGTCATTGGCCAGGCTTCTGTCTGCGCGCACACTTCGCAACACCTGATTGGACAAGAAGGACAAAATAGGCAGTCACCACAGATAATGATTACTGGCATGCATCAGTAGCAAATTCATAAACAGTGATAGTAGTAGTAGTAGTGGTCGTAGAAAGTTTTTTTTTTTTTCAATACTGTACCTGATCCAACTTCTCATTAGTGGAGAGCAGAGACAGCCACTCTAGTTTTAAGTGCAGCTTCCCAGTAGGCGTTTCTTCCAGGTCAAACCACTGGAATAATGTGACAAAATCATTAAAGGAACCAAACCATTCTTTTCTGGCTTGAAAATTGGGGAAATATGAAACCAGCAGCCAGTAGAATAAAGAATAGAAACAGGGAGCCTGGTTGATGTAGCATGTTCATTAGCGAGCTTTAAAGCTGCTAAACATATAAATAAAGATGTATCAATCTTCTCATCTAAATCTCAACAAGAAAGTGAATAAACATAATTCCCAATATATGTGATTTATAAACTCAAATTCTAATTAAATGGGCGATATAATTGGGAACAGAAAGTGTCTTACCTCATCAACCTTTTGTTCTTTGTGCAGCTCAGTCATATCGATCATGAGGCTGTGGATAATGACAAATTGGGATGACAAAGAAACAGAAATCACATCTATAAATCTGAACAGTGGGTCCAGGTATTGATCGCATGCCTTGTGTTGCCAGCGCTGGGTGTAGTGTTACAGGCTTGGAGCATAATCACTGACTTGCCCTTGAGCCTGTGGGATAACATCTCTACTTTACTTTCATTGATAACAAGTAACAGATACCTTATCAGATACCTTCATCCCCCCATTGTGTTTAGGTTGCAATATGTAATGACATGCAGACAGGCAGATCCTTTGCTTTCCTATATAGCACTAGACAATTACAAAACAAAGTGTGGTCTTACCAATCACTCATAATGCTGAGGTGCAACAGACTGTGTTTCTTCTGAAGTATGTGATAAAATCAGAGTGGGGCACTCACCTTCCCAGGAAGTCATCTTTGTCTGGATCCTCATCAAACAACTCAATCTCAAGATGTTGACCTGAGTGCTCATACACCAGTGCCTGATGAACACAACAACATATTGATGCTTGTTTAAACAGGCACATCCTTAATTCAAGTTGGCAGAATAAACTCCAAATGACAGTGCGGGTAGCATTCAAACTGTAATGTTGTAAATATAAATCTCCTACTCCAACAGACATGCCAAACTTGTCACCTCATAAACTTCATTCCACTTGGGATGGAGGCTCTCTTTAACAGTTTTGCTCTGGAACATCTGGTTGCCGATCTGCAGTACGCCGTATGGGTCAGATTTGCCCTTGATCAGCCCTCCCAGAAATTTATCCTTCCCTTCCAGATCCTGAGCCTCCAAGAAGTGGATCCTCAAGACTCCCTGTGGAAACATGGATAGCACAGTGTTAAGGAGAGCAACTCTGAAATAGCAGCCTCTGACACTTCGGGGCCAAACTGGAGTCAGAGATGATAAGATGTGACATTACCTACAGTAGTGGGTATTACTGTATAAGGCAGTGCAAGAGAAAACTGTAGCTTAATACCAGAATTAGGAAGAAACAAAATGAAATGATTACATTATTTATTTTTTATATTTCATTAAATTTTCTGCTGACATTATTTAAGTTAACTCTAATGGTTGATGGAACTTGTCGAACAAGAAATGCAGATGCTGTTTGAATCATAGCAGTTGTGCATCATGAATAATGAATAAAATATAACAGATCAGTATGTGTTTGCATGTAAATTTGAAACACGGTACATTTAATGAACTTCCTTTTACAGTACTTACTTATTTACTTACTTACTTACTTACTTCCCTGGAATGTAGAACTTCCACTGAAAACTAGTGTGTGCAAAGCTCACAGTTGACTAGGGCAGTTATAAACAATTGGCCAGTGAAATGTCAGAAATAGTAATAGTATGGTGACATTTTCAAATGGTTTGTTTTGTACGATCAACTAATAAGGTTGTGATTATCTTGTTGCCAGGGATACAGACAGTAGCGACAAAGCTTTGTTATGCTTTTTTTTGTTCTGGCTGTTTTTATTTCATCCTGTTCTAAGCCTGAGAGTTACCTTAAAAACCTTGAAAAAACTTTATCTTATTACATAAAAGAACATAAAAAAGCAAAAGGGACCTATGAGATTTGACTATCAAAGTAACTATGAATTCCCTCAATGATTGGTAGCTGAGCATATAAACGTAGACAGAAGAGGTGTATTAAAGCTCTTGTTTAATTGGAAGCATATCAAAACTGCATTAGTACCTTTGGCATTGGGAAGCGTAGCTTGGCAAGTTCCACATCCCCGACCAGTGGGATGGTGACACGGTTGGGTAAAACCAGATAACTGTAGATAATGTCTTGAATCAGACTGTCAGAGAGGCCACTGTGAGGACAGGAGAGGGGATAGAGAGAAGTGAGGAAAGGATGATAAACAGAATGAAGCAATGAATTATTTAAGACAGTACGGGTGCCCTTGGGTTATAAATATTCTCCTTTAATCTCAGCTAAGTACAGTACATTTCTGCTTTGCATGTGTGAAGATAGTGGGAACACTGGAGTCAGTTCAAGCATGTTGCTGTTGCTCACTAAGAAACCTCTCAATGTCTATCTGATCCACTAATGATTCAACACTGCGTGACAACAACAATGACAGTGAGGTCAGAAAATGGCATTAGTGCCAGGCGTTTCTGTGTTCACTGAGCTGCTGTGGTACAGCTGGAAAATCGCAATCATCATTCTGTGTTATTGCTCAGCCTGTCCCTCGAAGAAAAGCTTTTGTGATTACAGAGCAACTGTCCATATATCAATATGTGGATATCCTAATCAAAGGTGTTCATAAACTGCCTCAGAAGTGATCTTGAAATTGTCTCTGGAGTGATCCCAGGACTCCAAACAACACACACTAAATCTACTAAATGAGCTACATGAAACACACAGCATGTGACACGTGAGATACAACAGCAGTCAGTTGACAAGTAGCCTAATAAATCGGACATTTACTAACACAAAGGACCTGACATACCTATCCCATGTGATTTCCAGTTGCACACCAGTGCAGAAAATTACATTAGCAACAGCCTGTATGTAATTGGTATTATAAATTTAGGGAACTCCTATCCACGATGCTTTCAGGCAGCTGAGTAAAAAGCTCATGTGTTCCAGAGTCATCCCCCAAACTAAGAAAATACAACAAAAAAAGTCAAAACAGAGGAATAACATATTTGGTCAAACTTGAGTTAAAACCAGCACAAACTTTTTGTTTGTCTTTTTTACCAAAATACTGTACGACTGCTTCCTGTTGCAATTTTGTCTCTTCACTGAGCTGATATGAACAGACAAAGAAACCAGGTAAGATTTTCTCATTTAGCCTGGAGAAACTGAACTGTACCTCTCTTGTCCAACCCACTTTCCCCTGCAATTTATTCATATTTTGTCTAAAGCTTCAAAAACACTTTCATAGTTTGTTGAGTTACTGCATCATGATTTCAACCATTTGTGTGAGACACATTGAGAAATACAATACTTCTACAAAGTTTTGCTAAAAATACAAATGCAAAATGTTGAAAAAATGTTTCTTTGGCAAAAATGTGCCATTACTCTTGTTGTCAATGTCTCTAACCAATGGATTAAAAATTAAAAATGTCAAATTTGCATTGTAACACAAGTAACCATCTGTGTAAGACCTGATTAAAAGCCTTAACCTAAAATTTATCCTTAATTATTACCAAGTAAACCAGTAAACCAAACTTGACTCTGCTGAAAATGAAAATAGAAGTGGAAGCATTTCTGTTATAATTTTGTAGCAATGAGAAAAATAAGAAAAATAAAATATGTTGCTCTTTGTTCAGGAGTGTTGTCCTGTCCTTAGACTAAAGTATATTCAAGTGTATAAACAGGTGTACAGGTTGTGTTAAGGTCGGACTGGAGGTATGTATTTTTCTGTTTTTCAGTCATTAGGGTCAAAGCAGTTTGGTGCTGCCCTGTATGGCCCAGCACAGTGCAGGCCAGCTGCAGAGACGCCCTGTACTCTGCCATCAATGGGATGAAGTCTCTAAAAGATGAGAACAAGTCTCTGATGGACAAAATGAACCTGCAGCAAAAGGAATGGAAACAGGTGGAGAGAGAACCAACTCCAAAAGGAGCTCAGATAGAAGGACAAGCTGGTCAAAAGGGCCATTAAAAGAAGGCAGGCTTGCACAAAGGCCCACATTGACACCCTGGCCCTGATCACTCCAAAAGAACTCGAGCTGGCTCAGAGAGAGGAAGAGTGGAAGGCCAGGTGTAGCGCACTGGAGGCAAGTCTGCAGGAGCTGGAAGAGCAGCACACAGCTCAGAAGCAACAGGAGGAGAAAAAGATTAAAAACAAGCGGGAGAACAAGACTCAAGAGGAACAAGAGGAGGAAAGGATTCACAACAAGCAGGAAAACATGACTCAGAAGGAAGAGGAGGAGATTAAAAATGAGAAAGAGAACAAGACACAAGAGGAGAAGAGGAGAAAAAGATTCACAACGAGGAGAAGAAGACTCAGATGGAAGAGGAGGTGAAAAACATTCAAAAGGAAGGAAAGAACAAAGACAACGACAATGTGAAGATGGAGGAGGAGGAAAAGACGACTGACAAACAGACTGACATGAAAATGAGCACAACTTCCCTCTTCCTGAAACCCCTTGCCATCTTTCCCCTTTCCCCCTTCTTACCTTACTTACCTTACCCACTCCCTACTCCCCCCTTCCCCATGTCTATCCTTTATCCAACATCTGTTCACTAACAGGTTTGTCATGTCAACTTAAAAAGTGATAATAATGTCAGTGGCCAACACCCACCAAGTGGCCAAAAACATATCAACTGAAGGTTTAAGCTTTTCTTACAACGTCCACTGCATAATAAAAGCTATCTTCAGGCAAGTGGAAAAACACCAGCCAGGCAAACAAATTTAGATGCCTGTGTTTGTCTGGAGTCAGGAGAAACATTCATTTTATCAATCCTCAGCTTATCTTCCAATGAAATGGCAGGCTACAGCTCTTGTCCGTGAGCTGATTAGAGACACAAAGATTGTCTGGTGGAGGACTGATCAGAGCCAGAGTTTCTCTCCCGCTGATAGCTGAGGGTGTGAAGGGAATCCTGCTGCATCGGTGCTTATTGCTGCATCTCTGTTGCTCCGCTGCGTATGTGCGTGCATGCACAATAACAAAAGTGAGAACATCTGTTTTATTTAAAGACAACACTGCTGACAGCACATATGGTCACTCGTATTACATAATCTACAGTATGTACAGTATACTAGTGTGTGTTTGTACTTGCTATTGAGCCATGTCAAAGACAGATTTCTATCATTCTTACACCAACAATTATCTTTTAGCCATGCTAGCGAGGTGGCAATTTCTGTGTCGGTTCACAACTTTGGTCCAAAGTGAAATATCTACTATCTCAACTATTGGATAACCATGACATTGTGAACAGACATTGATGGTACCCAGAGGATGAATTCTATGACTTTCGTGATCTGCTAACTGCAGTAATATGAGGTTGACATTTTTGTTTTAATGAAATGTCACAAGCAATACTGGATAAATTACCATTTTGTACACACGATCATGTCCCCCTTAGGATACATCTAAATCACTTAGGTGATCCCCTAACTGCCATCAGGAAATTTTTTTAATTTGTTTCACTGTTTTGGTTTATGACCAAATAACTGCACAACACTCCTATCAGCTTCAGCTGTAATTGTGTTTCGAGCTAATTATGAAATGTTAGCAAGCTAACACGCTAACCTAAGCTGGTGAACATGGTAACATTATACCTACTAAATATTCAGAGTGTTAGCATTGTCATTGTGAGCATGTTTGTATTCTGATGTTCGCATTTAGCTCAAAGCACCACTCTAACAGTGCTGCTAGCATGACTATAGAGTCTTAGCCTTGTTTTGTTTTGACAGTTATGACATATTACAACATGTAAATAAACAAGTAAGACAAACAGAGTATGTTGCATATCAATAACAGGGTTTAAGAGAGACACACTGGGCAAGCCCTCAAGTAGGCAGCTGATGCTGTCTGTCTGCTGCAGACAAACAACCAACACAGCCACATAAACAAGCATGTGTGTACACACAAACACACACATACTGCATTGCATAAGATGCATGGATCCATTACACCCCCACGGAGGACTTGACAGAAGGCCTGAAGGAGACTGGCAACTCAGCCCTGCCTGTGTCAACATGTCTGTCCACATCCGCAGGGTGTAGGACAAGCAGCTGTAATCTTAGAAAATCCCATGCAGCACTTACGCATGTGTCACATAATTTGGGGTGTAAATGATGTATGAACCACTCTAGACAGTGTCAAGTAATTGCATTGGGCTGTTAGCAGCTCTTAACTGACTCTCATTTACTCTCTGTTTAACCCACACAAAAACCTGCAGGGAGAAGAACCTCAATATGAGTATGAGCAAGACAAAATGAGGAAGAATGAGGAAACAGTCTACAACACTTCCTGATCTGGCCTGTTTTAGCCAAGGTTACTAACACACACACACACACACACACACACACACACACACACACACACACATATATACATATATATATATATATATAACTTGGTTATTCATGAAAACATATATTACACATATTTTAAAGATCCTATTATGCATGGTTTTCTCACTGTTTTTTTGCAAAGTGCTTAACGGCAAAAGAGACAGGTTTACCTAAATCAGCCCTGTCTGGTCAAGCTCTTAATCATAACAGTAACAAGGACAAGGACACCTAAGGCAGTAAGGAAACACTACAAAAAAGGTCTTTAGCAGAAAATATTATCAGTACATTCAGTGGAATATTTCTTCTCAGGTAATAGACAAGACTCTAAATCCACATGAATACTATGGATATTGTTAAAAGGCGCAATTAACACATTTCAAAGGCAACATGTGTTCAAAATTATTTTTAAAAAACCCTTTATCACATAGTCACAATCATATAGTGATGCATGAGCGATTAATAGCATGAAAAGTAGGCATGAGTCCAGATTCCTGAAACGCTACAGACCTCCTATCAGCTCTCATGTCACCTCATCTTCTTTTGAATAAAGACACTTTCTTGAGAAGCAGGAAAAGCCAGTTTTAAATGACTTACTTGAGCCCTGGAATGTCCAGTAGATTGGTGAGGCCAGTCCAATTTATATCCAGAAGCTAAAAGAAGAAGAAAAAATGTGAACACACCAGAAACACTGGAAACATAGTATGATTTTTTTTTTTTTTTATTCACCCTAACACTTGTTGTTTCCTGCCTCCTGTGCTACATTAATCACTTGGCTTCTTGTTTTCTGGCCAACAAACCCCACTGATTAATAACAGTGGATACAAAGAGTCCCACACAAGTTGCAACAAAAAAATATAAATCAAAAGTTTTTGTGGATGACTCGCTAATGTTTCGGTCCATTTCGACAACATAGCACTACTTAACCTATAATACTGTTGCTGTGTGGCTTATTCTGGTCGGTGGCTGTCTCACTGCGCACCAGTTCGGCGATGAACTGTAACATATATATATATATATATATATATATATATATATATATACTGCAACAAATTTTTCTGGCCTCAAATATTTGCACGGATCCTTGAATGGAAATGAACACTTGCTTGCTGAAATATTGTATTTATAAACACAGCAGCAGTCCTCTGGAATCTCATTAGGTTTCAGGGTACAAGACACTTTTCTATGGTACCAAATTATTAAGGAGTCAAAGACAATATGATTCACTTCCTCGGTAAAACTAGAAGCAGGTATGTCAAATCTGGAGAAGGGAAGACAGCTGTGAATAGCATCAGCTAAGACCTGGAATGCAGACAGATCCTGTCTCTCAGTGAGCTTTGATCTGCTTCTGCCTCTGAGCTGAAGGAGCAGTGTTTTCTTAATGAGCCTTTCCCTCTTCCTTTCTGCCCAAGTTGCTTACACTGCAGCAGATGCACTGAGCTCAGCAGGGAAGAGGGGAGCACTGCAGGGTTGTTAATGATGTGTGGGGGGTGGTGGGGGGCTGCATGTTGTGGGAATATGGTTGGAGGGACACACCTTCAATTCTCTGAAGCAGCCTTGTTGAGTTGCTAGTATGTACTGAAGATACCCAACGTTTGCAAGTTACAGCTTCTTCATTTTGAGGATTTCCTGCTTTTGTCTGTTTGATATCATTAGAAATGTATTACCTTTGGGATTTGGGCTGTCGGTTAGATAAAATTAGCAAATTCAAAGGAACACTTTGACATTTTGGGAAATATGCTTATTTGTGTTTTTGTCAAGACTTAAATAAGAAAATCAACACCACTTTCATGCGCATCGGTTTGAAGCTATAGTCAGGGGACCTTAGCTTAGCTTAGCATAAAAACTGGAAACGGGGAAACAAAAGCCTATCAGTACTTCTAGAGCTCACAATTAACACAATATATCTGGTTTGTTAAAATAAAAGACAATTAAAAAAACATTCTTGAGTCGCTGCCAAGTCACTGCCATGGATTGATTTTTTTTTTTAACCCAGCTAGAGGGTTAGCTGTTTCAACCAGTTTCAAGTCTTAATGCTAAGGTAAGCTAAGCATCTGCTTGGAGTGTATATATGAGAGTGGTATCAAACATCAGTTATTTTTTAATTATCTAAATGAGTCAGTGACTATTCCTTCCTAAAACATTGATTGAGAATTTAAAACTTCCGGGAACTTATTTGTGATTATTTTGGACATTTTACAGCCTAAAGCCTTGATCAGCTAATCAAAAAATAGATATGAATGCATGCAATGTGTTAATTAATCAATACACAACTCCCAATATAACCAGTCACTATAAACATCCTCAAGTGTTGAACTCTGCTCATATAAAGTGCAAGACTGTTTGTTTAACTGAGCAATGAATCTCTTTTGCGGTGTGTGTTGCATCTTTTTATTTACACTGCACTGAGTTTCATTAATGTGACCTCACATCCAGACGTGGCCAAGACCTCTCATGGTCTGGAAATGTTTCTGTTTCATTTTGCACTCAGGATCAGGCCTTGTATGGCACTCTGAAGGAAAGACGAAGAGTTATTTGGATTCCACCGTACACGGTGTCATGACTTTTTTCACCCACAGGAAATTGCTTTTGCAATTTGCTGTTTTCTCCACCATCCAGATTTAATATTCCTCATCTAGAAGCAGGGGGATGATTGGGCAGTGTGTGTGTGTGTGTGTGTGTGTGTGTGTGTGTGTGTGTGTGTTTGTGTGTACGTGCGTGCACGCATATGTGTATACATGTGGGTATGCACCACGATTTACTGACTAGAGCTGCTGCCTTCTCCCATCAGCCTCCTACAGTAATATCTGCACCTTGAGCTTTAGCTGTGTGCCTGTTGTAGAGAAATCTGCCAAAGTAGGACTGGTTTTAGCTGCAGCTATTAATAGCTCTGCTATAGTTCCGCGGGGTCCTCCTATTTGGTATAAATCGGTCAAACATTTTTAAGCTGTGCAGCAGTGGCTCTGCACAAGGGTTGAACAGGAAGATTGATGAAATGTACACTGGGTAATATTGGATATGTAAACAACTGGCAATGTGAAATGCAAACTGTGTGAGGTGATGTAGATTGTTTACACTGTAAGAGCATAGAGAATGTCGATAGCAATGCCATCGACAAAAAAACGACCAACTGAAATTAACTTAAAGTTGAGTGAAATGTATGAAACACATTATAATGTGATTTGACTCATGAAATTATCATTTAAAGTCCAATTTATGTTCACTATTTCTGCTCGAACGAGGCAAACAGATTAGCAAAGCAGAAAACCAAAGGCAAATTTGATTTATGAGGTGTAATATTATAAAATTTAGTGAGAATATAAAATACATTAAGAACCGAACTGGGTTATAAAAGATATTCAGGACATTTTGTGATATTTACTGTAACGGGGCCAACCTTGGCAAAAATAGTGAGTATAAAGAAGAGAAAGACAGCATGCTGTACAAAACTTTTCCATTATTTTCAAATGTCGTGCCAAATAACAATATGACACTATACAATAATGTGTTACACTCCTGCTGGTAAATATTCAGGAGATAGATATCTCCTGATAGATATCTCCGTCTTGTATTTCATTTACAAATCCCAGTTCAATAACTTCTGCCCTAATCATATTGCATTTGTTCAGGCCACAGTGTAATTATAATTTCAACTAACAAGCTTAATTGACCACATCAGTGTCGTATTATTGGCGTCCGGACTTACTGGCTTCTTGAGGAAGAACAGAGACAGCGCTCCAACAAGAGGCATATCACCCAGCAACGGCTCCATCACCACTCTCAACACGCCGTGGATCTATGGAAACACAAGAGGACACATTGACACACATGCCACGTACACATAAAGAGAGAGCTTAAGGGGACTGACTCGGCTCTGGCCCTTGACATTCCTCGGCGGTGGAGTAGCGCATGACAGGTTGGAAACTTGATCACAGCCTGACTTCACACCTGCCCCATGTCATCCTCCACCTTCTCCATAACATATTATGACAATTACAAGGATTATGGTGTTGGAAGTGCTGAATGTGTCATGTGGACACCACGCAGCTGCTCTAATCTGCAGTAGGGACCAAAAGATTGGGAGACCATTTTGTTTTGAATCAATATTTGTATTTTCAGGAACAATAGTAACAAAATCTTGTCTGAGCAGAACTGTGTCTGAAACTGCAATTACGCCAGTGAATCAAATACTAATAAAGCACCAGTGAATCAATACAAAAAACGTGCTTGGAACTACTAATACTAATAAAGCTCTTTTAGTGTTTGCACATGGACAAATACCATCACAATCATTTTAAGACTTCAGTTCATTTCTGTCGCCAAGGAAATCTCAATTTAAGAGATCATTCCCCAAAACCAAACACTGGAAAACTGATCTGTCAGAAAAGCAGCTCCATAGAAAATGACGCCGACAATAATCTGACTGTTCAGAGGCATAAAAGACAATTCAAATCTCATCCTAGTGCAAGAATTCACACAAAAGTTTAGTTCCCTTTATGAAGCAATGGCACACTCTAAATTGAACTGATACAGCTAAATCATGCTAGTTTCTATCTTTGGGCTGGTATACTGTGTATTTTATTCTGTATTGACAAAACTGTCTCAAGGAATAATGATGTCTTAAAAGCAGGGTGATCTGCACCAGCAGCTGTCTAGCGGGGAAACAATAAAATAGATGGATCTTAATTAATGGATTTATTTACAAAAGAAATTGAACTGCAATTTGAAACTCACATTACAGAAAATGCAATTTGTTTGGAGGTTTAACACAATGACTATGTAAAGATGGACGACATGACAGTTCACCCAAAGTTATCTCTGCCATTTTAGATAGCTCTTGTCATACTGATATACATTCAAGTGTTAATTTTTCCAATAAGCTTGCTTTTAATTAGTTATTTGATGCTGTAAAATGTGAATGTGACATCATGATTGACAGCTGTGATTGACTTTGATTGGGTCGGGTGGGTGTGTGAGCGGGTCCCTCGATACGGTGCAGACTCTAGTTCAAAATGACATTATCAACAGAAGACAGCAGCACCTGTATCCTGGATATTTTGACTTCATTTTTGTACAGTCTAAGGAAGTGAAGTGACGTTGTCCATCCTTATATACATATGTCATTGGTTTAATTGGCTTGTTATGTGCAGTAGCTTTGTTGAGGGGTGAGCCTCAATCAACACAGTGGGAACACACATCAGGCTGATATAAAATATATAATAAAAGTCCAATATCAGCCACTGCTTAACCCCACTCTTCACAAAGCCATCTGTAATCTAATCATTATCATGGAGTCAAGCACACCTGCTCTGTGTAGCGTAAAGCAGCACAAGGAGTGACAGGGACTAATATATTAGTGGTTGATAATGAGCTGCAGAGATATGTAGGTCTGCCTGAGCTACATAATGGGGGCAGCGGGCAACAAATGTCTCCCAGGGACAGACCTCGCAGCTATCAGCCTCCAAGGAGGCACACTGATTGTTTCTTCTGGCTGCTTTCTGTTTCACTGCAGCAGGAACACACAAAAGCACCAAGGACATAAAAGACCAAGAAAACACAAACATATTACATGCAGTGAGACAGAATCTTCTCACGGAGCATGATGCAAATTGCAAACTGCATATTCTTATAATGTGAATGTTTTACTTTTGTTTAAAATCCTGTTTATTAGATCAATCTACTTTTTGTTATTATTATCTTTAAACCTTTCTCTTTAGCCTTTATGTTGCTGTATTTTATTATCTTAATAGCTCTGCAGAGCTGTAGTTCTCGACTTCAGATCCACCCAAGGGATCACAAGATGATGCATAGGATAGGAAAAAAACATTCTGAAATACAAAACTATTTTTTTTTTTTTTTTATTTCTCTCCAGTCGTTTATTTTTTCTTTCACATTATATAATGGATAGACCCTTAAGGTCTCTAAATACGCAGTAATTCAAATGAAACAGTCTGAGAGGAAAAAGTCACACTTTGGTTAAACTGCTCACAAAAATGAGACATAAAGAACGTAAACTGTGACAAAGCAAGTACACATACTGTATATAAAAGGAGGTTAAGCCTAAAAATGATTACATGATTATTTCTATGTTTTTGTTATTAACTTTAGTTAGTAACTAAATGACTATTGACAGCCTCATTAGTATGAGTACACACATTCCTCCACCACTGAATTACAGAATTTAATTTGTACTTTCAGACCAGAGTGTGATTTAATTATACACTTACATCCCTGAAAGCTTTCTGTATTTAGACATTCAATAAGTTGCAATGCATTGAAATAATGTTCAACTGAGAGGAGAAAAGCCCCTGTCCAAATAACTTCAGTATCCTGTTATTATCTGCTATACAAAAAAAGTCCAGCCAGTAAGGAAAAAATACTTGGAGTGTGAGCCAACAGGACAGACTTTTACCTGAATTCAGTGTCACTTTACATCCACCGTAGAGGACAAAACTCATCCAAGTGCCAGTGTGAGGATGCGAAACAAATCAGACAAAAAGGATTGTCCTCACCTGGATGCTCTTAATGCCAGCTTTGCAGTAGTAGCGCTTGATGTCCACGTCAATCTCTGTGTTGCCAACAAAGCTGGGTAGCACACAAGACAAAAAACACATTGACTTCCTCATTAAAACCAAAACCTGTTAGCATCAGTAAACAGGACTGAAATCTTAGGTTTTATAACTTCAACTATTATTATTTTATGATTATTTTTTATTTCAAATCAGCAATCCTTTAAGAATTCCCAAAGGTCTGAGGAACCATTTTAAATTAGAAAGGAAAAGAAGGTACAGAGGTAAAACAATGATGTTTTAAACAGAGATCTGATTGGCTCACCTGATCTGCAGGTCCATGATGATCTGACGCTTATCCACATTCTCTGAATAAACCTTGACTCCGTTGACCCTCAGGGGCTACACCGCAACAGAAGGAAGCATTACGGCCACTACACTCAAGTCCATCAACACCACAACAACACCTCAACCCCTCCCAAACCACCACATGGTAAGTACAAGGTCGACCCCTCTCCTGACCCCATATGGAAACTTTTTATGAAACGAGCACATGTGTCAGCGACGTGCATGTATGTTCACGTTCAAGCTCCCACACACCCTCGCCAGCTGTCCCAACGGCACCTGCTGCTCGCGGTCTGTTTTGCCACTGAGAACATCACATGAGCCATGTGAGTGCCTGTGAACACCATGCGGGAACACTCAGAGAGATGCTCACTTTGTCTCCTATGTCGATTTTGCTGAAACAGAAGGTGCTGAGGTGGGCGTTGGACTCCTTCACTGCCGGCTCGATTGTCTCGTGGAATAATTTCTCCACAAACTGGCAGATGTAGGGCCACATCTGCTTCACCGTCTAAGAGGATACAGGGAGAGAACTGAGCTTAAAAGAAAAAAAAGAAAAGAGTGGTGCCCTTTTGCATCATGGGCGTGTACCTGTATGTGCTATAGGCACATACAGGTACATCTCTCTCTCTGTGAATGATAGTTACTTTAAATTATTCAAAATGTAGTTCTCTATAAGCATAATCTTGTCAGACTCACACACATCAAGCAGGGACAGCAGCAAATGAAATTTTGAAGCATGCATCTAAATCATGTTAATGTAACACTCATGAGGGCTTTAATATTTACATCCAGCTTGTTGCTATGGGGATTCGAAAGGGTTAATGCATTTCACAGTGCTGCAGAACCAGGGCTGCATGTTAAGTCAAATGTGCTGCAGTGTACAGAGTGGCAACAGTCACATCCCCAGTGGGAAGAGGAGAAAGCAGAAGAGAGGCAGACATCCCATTTCCTCCTATTCGCAAAAAGCAAAAGGAGAGCTTCACTCAAGCAAACAAATTTAAGAGACAGCTGCTCAATTCTTTACCTTGTTTATCCACTCCACCCGCTCTACATCTGGGAAGTGCACCTACAATGGGGAAAACAGAGCAGATAATCTCTATGTTGGTTTCAATAAGCCTGATTATGCAATATCTTTAATGGCAAGGTTCCACATATAATCTATGTGCTGAGATTTGTTTCGCTGGTAATCTGATTTTAAATTATATATTCAAAATGTCCGTGTTATGAGTAAAATTGAAATGTCCATTTTAATACATTGAACTTTATTTTTTATATGTGAAATTCTTCTTTTTAAATTTTCAATTTAGACATTTACCACTGCAGAGAAAGGCACTAAATTCCAGATGTTAAATTGCAGAATTGCGCTGATATAATCCAAAGGGGGTTAAGTTATTAAATGTTTGCAATGGACCAAATGTGCAAACCCTCTTCTCTTCGATTTCCAACTGTTTCAAATTACTCTTTAATTAGGTGCTAATTTCAAATGCAAAGTTGGTCTTTTTCCCTAACTCAAATTTCAAATTTTACTTTTGAAGGAATTTCAAAACTGTTACTCAGAAAAATCCAGTTTGAAGATGTCACATTTGTATTGGCCATTCAGAATATCTAAACAAACCTGGCACTTTACATTGCTGAAGCAGTACAACACGACAATTACACAATCATAACAGAAATAATTCAAAGACGAGAGGACAGAGTCTGTTTCTATTGAGCACAGATCAAATTTGAGAACATTCGTTGCAAGAGCTTTTTTAAATGGAGTTATTGACAAAAAAGAAAGAAGATGAAGGAAAGGAACATGAAAAGGAAGTTTCAAAGCAGTGTTCAAACAAAGGTCATTGGATTTTTCCAGTTTTCATTTCTACATAAAGAATGCATTGATTGTATGACCTTTCTTTTATCGTCATCTTTTTAGTGTCAGCTGGTATAAAATAACTCATCAATACACATCAATACAAACTATAGAATATAGTGTCTCTCCTCACATCATGAGTGTGAGCATTCATGTTATTAGACCAATACTGTTGGATATACTGTAATTTTAGAAAGAGAGTTAAGACTAAGTGGCCAAATTTAATCTTACTTGCATCCTGAACTAGATCTCAACTCGTGTCCTATTTCCAGACGTATTTCCTCACTACATTTGTGCTGTGAGACTGAGTTGCACTTTGACTAATCTTAACGACCACAGTACATCTGGCATTGATTTAACAGGAGCTAAACGAAATGCCTGGAATAAAATCAATGACGTGCACAAAGGTGTGCAACCACCTTAATAATTAGCTAATAAACACCTCTGCCTCTCCATCACACCAAATTTAAAGCGTTTATTTCCTAATTAAGAAGTGATGCAAACCGCTGGAGTGCTGGTCAGATATAACGTGTAGTGTGACAGCTACAAGCAGCAGCAAAAGTCCTTATCCAGCATTAATGTCAAAGTCTGGATAAAGCAGTGACAAGAGCAAGAGGACAGGGAACAGAAAGTTCTAGTTCATATAACAGAGTCAGGCCCACAGTTTTGTTATGAGGTGAAAGTAATATAATCCTCTACACAAGACACTGGTAAGGTTTCATTATTACACCTGACACAGTGACCTTACTCAGAAAATGTAGGTGAAGCAATGGATGATTCACTCAACAGGACATATGTTAGTGCTGGCTCAGAAAACTAAGCTGTGTAGCAGAAAGTGGGAGCAAAGCATCTTAATTATTCAGATCCAGCCATCGTTGTTGTGTTGGTGTAAAACTGGAAAGTCATTCAGGTTTATGTCCTGAAAGTAAAATTAACAGTCTGCTTGAGTACAAACTGCCTATTATCAGCACACTGAGCCTTGGAAAGTAATCAGGACCTGGAAACAAACGTAACTAAACACAAGAGATTAAAGAGCTAAGGAGTTTCCTGAAAAAGTCCCAAAAATCACATATCTAAACAAAGCAGAGGCCGTATTTGTTTCAAGTCACATAAACAGTACCTGTTTTTCACACATAAATGTTTACCTCCCAAACTTGTGTTTACATCTCATAAGTCACATTGACTGAGGTTCATCCAAAGGTCTACAATAATGCAGACAACCGGATTCTTCCAAATAAAACACCTTTCAGAAAAGTGAAATAAAGCTCAGTTTATAAAGCTGCCTTTTGGCCTCTTCTCTTGACGACACATTGAAAAATTCTCTGCACAAATGAATTGTGACAGATATGATTCCTGTAACTTTATTGTGCATTTCATTTATGATAAAATTGTAAGACTGGTGATGGAATTGTTGCACTTTCTCCCTTATTCTTTGTCAGTTTATAATTCTTTTCTATTCTTTTGATCGCATATCACTTATTAAAGAAGACAAAATACCTTCTTTACCTGGTTGATAGTTTGCTGTGTGTTTGCTTAATCTGTTTCATTCACCAACTGAAATAATAAATGTGGTCCACTGACTGGAAAATGAATGCAACAGTTCACCCATATACAGTGTCAGAAACTTATTAATTTAAGCATGTCTGTGAGGCATTGTGCAATTTATTTTTTCATGTTTATTCTTGTGACATTAAACTTAAATCCAGAATATTACCTTAAGTGTAAGTAGCTGTTACACAGGGCAGCTAATGACTCACCCTGGGAGAAAACAGCTAATGATATAAACTCGAACAGAGAGGAGTGCACATGGAAGCGTGGGAATCGGGGCAAGGCACTAAAAAAGGATTTGTGAAAACAATGCCATCTCCATCAAGACTCAATTTCTGCCTAGTGAGGTGAAACTGGTATTCACCAAGATTTAGGAGCTATAAATGGTGAAAATCTCCACCCCTGATGACAGCGCAGTATTGATGCACTGATATGTGCTCAGCTTGACAGTCTGAAACATGCGTGTCATTCATTGTGAAACCCTGGATGGTGTGAAGTAATTTCCTGTGATGACCATGCACAGGCACCAAGTATGACCAGAGCTATATGTAGTGCTTGACATGATGTTTCTATTACAGACCTCACACTTAAAGCAGGGGTGTGCTGAGGTCACTCAATAACACCTCTTTCCCTTGAGTGGGATACTTTTGCACTACCCCATCTAGCTCCACCACCCCCATTTAACAGCCTCAATGCATCCTCAGCCATGTGTCAGCAGAATAAGCTTTTAGCTGTTCTCAAAACATGAGAATGCACTAAATATCACAGATCGGTTGGGCCGTGACTCTCGGACGAGTCTGATATAGAAAGTCTTGTATTTATAGTTTGATAAATTAAGCAGCTGAAACTCGAGGCCCACTTGAATTTGCAATTCAGTTGAGCTGGATTTTATGCTTGGATAGCACTCAGTTAAATGAGACTATATAAGAAGGTTTTAGTGAGAATAAATCTCTCCATTTCACTCTAATTCCTACCCCAAAAGATACATAGTGCACTAAAAAAACGAAATATGGCTTCTTCAGTCAGTTCATCACTGTCTATTGGACTTCCAGCAGAGTTTACTAGTGCAGGAGTCAGCAGGTAGTCTGAGGATGGATCAATGAATATGGAATATAAATAACTACAGTATAAACATTGTACAACCTCTATTAAGGGGACTAGAAGCATTCATTTAGAGGCCAACCCCTTTACTTTGAAATATTTCCCCTTGATGCTAATACCACTCCCTCCTGTCTTTCAAACCTTTTTTAAAGACACCAGTTCTGAGAAAAGTCACACATCTGGCTATGTGACAAAAATAACAAGTTGTCTCCAAGAAACTATATATTTTGTTGAACTTATCTATATCTATTACTATGTTATTATCTGAGTTGTATTTTGTCTTCAGGTACCACTTACCAACCTAAGTTTTTTCACTAATTTACATAGTGGGGTTGCTGAGGGTTCATGAGGAGGTCTCAGGACATTCCCAACAAAATCCTAACCACTAAACTATTAACCCTGACAAGGGAAAGTCAAGAACCACTATGTTATCTAACATTTTTGCCAAGATAAAGTGTTGCAGTAATTGAGTGAGTTCACTACGAGAGAGATAGCAGTCTGGATCCCAAAATAACAGGGACCCCGTGGGCATGTTTCCTTTCCAGCATGGTGTCTGGTTTACCATTGTACCCTGCTGTATTTAGACTGGGGCTCAGTCTAATGTCACTGCTGGGGGGAACAGCTGCTCCATCACAGCTTTACAGTTCAACTCTGCTCCTCCTGCACTTAACAGCTGATAGTTTTTTCCTGGAAACTCAAAAATATTGTTCACAAATACACCTCACACACACTTAACAGAGAAAAATCTCGGCTCAGATCCAGTAGACATTTTTTTGTCTACTGCGTTTCACAAGGAGACTTACCCATGGTGGTAAATCGGAGGTCGTAAGACCCTGTTTGACACTTCTCTCCTCCTGCTCAAAGAAAGCCAGAGCACGGTTTAGTCGGCTGTGCTTCCCTCCTGTGTTCCTCCTCCACCAGAAAAAGATAACCAGTCCAATCAACAGCCAGCTGAAGCTGAACTCAAAATAACCCAAAGCGTATATGGGGAAAATTAGAACAAACGTTTTAGCGAAGTGAACCCAGGTCTGGGTCAGTTCGCTGGTCGAGGACACCGGAGTGTCATCGGGTATGTTCCCCGCTGAGGGATGGTGAAAGTTGGCGTTAGGCTGAACGGGGCTCGGCGCAGTATGTCCATTCTCCTTAGGTGAAGCGGGGCTTGCATTGTGTGAATGGGCTCCTCGTACAGCTGTCATGCTGTCTCTTGACATGCTTCTGTGTCCAAGAGTCCGTTTTTAAACTGTTAAAATGCGGATAAGGTCGGGTGACTCGGTTCCCATGTGCGAACGGACCGAGGCGGTTCCTTTTGGGGAGCCTGTTCTCACGTTGGCTCACCTGCACACCAGCCCATTGCAATCGAAGGAATCGCTAGCATTGACAACTTTGGTTTACGTTTGGACTAAAAGCTAAGAACTGCATTCCCTTGATTAAATGAGTCTGCTGAGCCAGTCCAGTCCACAGTGAGGACACGAATGGTCATTTCTAAGAACGCACATGCAACCTGCACTGTGCGCTCCCAGCTAACCTAGCTTAAAGGAAAAAATACCGCCATCTCGTGCTCATTAGCTGTAAACAAGCTTGTAATAATCAATCGAAGTAATGCTTGGGTAACGTCAAATTACATTTGAAATGTCTACTCTTAAACTATACATGAGAAAAGCAACACGCGTAACTGGCTGGATTTCAAACAAATAATTACATAACTGCGTACCTTGCTAGAGTTCTTTCAAAATACTAGAGCCGTTGAAATGAAAATGACGAGCACGGAGTAATCGTTCCAAATATGAGTTGTATTCATGGCAAACATCAAAAGCAACACAACTAGTAGCAAATGAGTTATGAGCACCAATTGTTAAAGTCGATAAAATAACAGATTTCTCAAAAGGTTTTATTAAAACTAATAAGGTTTTAACGGGTTGCCATGGCAATCGGCTGTTGATTCCAGCGACTGCTCTGCTGCTGACTAACAAGCCTGTTGTCAAGCCGAAGTGACGCGATCTCCTTGGTTTCGAGTAACTGCGCATGCGCACTATAGCTTTAACATCATGGCGGCGTCACTACGAAAATATGAGCTGATTTTCGGTGATTGAAAACTTCCAGGAAAAAAACAGATGTGAACATGCATAGCGACAAGGTAAGTGCTTTATCGTTGTTCTTACCCTATGCAGGCTGAAGTCGGGGAATGTTTACAGTAGAAAGTGTCATATCCGCTCTGGTAACTAGTTATCAAACGTTATGCTAGGAAATGAACGTTATCTTACTGTTTCTCTAGGGTTTGATGTTATATGCTATATTTTTGTCGTTGAACTACGTTGAAATGTGCATCTGGTGAATACAAGATAATGTATTCATTTAGAAAATAACCAAGGAAGATACATGGAGACCAGCTGACCTGAGAAGACATATCAGGGTAAGTTTTTCAGAGTTAAAAAGCACTGGAGAGGGGATTTCAGAATTAAGAAGATAGTCAAGAGAATAAATGACAAATGTACATCCAAATGATAACACTTGTTTTACTTTCTATCTTTTAGGAAGAAGGACATGGTGATGACTATGTCAGGAGGAGAGATGACAAGGAGAGAAAGCACCGAGGTGGGGAATCCGTAGAGAGACGCCGCAGAGACCCGGAGAAGGAGTCCAGACGAGACAGAGACAAGCACAGGGAAAGGGAGGGTACGAGAGAAAGAAGAGATGAAGACAGAAAAGACAGATATGCTGAGCGAAGTAAAGAGGCCTCACGGGACAGGAGAGGTGATAAAGAAAGGGACCGAAGAGATGAGAGGGACAGAGACACAGAGAAGAGGAAGGAACGGGACACACTGGTAGATGGAAAAAGGCACAGTTATGATTATAGAGAGAACAGTTACAGTAGGCGGAATAGAGAGGAAAAACATGATAGGGAAAGAGAGAAGGAAAGACACAGAGATAAAGAGAGAGACAGGGCAAAGGATAGAGAGAGACACAATGAGGAGGACAGGGACAAGAGGAGGGAAGAGAGAGACAAGGAAAGAAGGAGAGAGGAACAGCATAGAGAGCACAAGATTGAGAGGGAGAGAAAGAGACATGAAGAAAGTGGAGAAGGAGGAAGAGATCAGATAGAAAAGTATGATAGAGAACAAAGAGACCGGCATCGGGAGAGAGAGCGACACAAAGATGATTATGAAGAAAAGAGGAATGACAAAGACAGACGGGAAAGACATGGAGACAGGAAGCATTCAGAACGGAAAGAGGAAAGAGGTAATGATACAGCAGTGTGTTCATATAGCTCACCATTTTTACAAATTAAGGATGTCAGTATGAGGTCAATGTTTCTGTCTTCATCTGTCTGTCTTTAGAGAATAGAGAAGAACACAGAAGACATAAAGAGGAGAGAGAAAGGAGACACAAAGAGAGAGGATATCATGTAAGCATCTGTGTTAAATTAATTGTCTGTCGCTATTTTGCATTTTAAGGAAAGATAAATAAATGATTGAATATTTTTGCTCTTTTTGGGATACATTTGTGTTCTTCACAGGTTAGCATACTTGTGTCAAAATCCTTTGGTTACATTGTCCTTCTTGTGTGGACTTTCCTGCTCCCTAGGATGAAAACCTGAAGCGTGACGGTGAATCCAGGGAGCATCAAGACTTGAAGAGGTCAGGTGAAAAGGAAAGGCATCATCGTGGTGACAGAGAGCGAACCGAATGGGACAAACACAGAGAGAGAAGGCACAGAGAGGAAGAAGATCCAGAGAAAAAACACAAAGAGAGAAGGCACAGAGGAGAAGAAGATGACCCACAGAAAAAACACAAAGAGAGAAAGCACAGAGAGGAAGAAGATCCAGAGAAAAAACACAAAGAGAGAAGGCACAGAGAAGATAAAGACCTAGTAACAAATCATGCAGAAAGAATCAGCCCCAAGAAATCAGCCTCTGACAAAAGTCATAGACATGAGACTAATGCAGTAGAAACAGAGGTTAGTAGACCCACAAAATGCCTGTATAGCCTTCATAACACTGATCTAACACTATGGATTCTGTGATGGATTTTTATGATTTTCTCCTCCCACATGTTGCTTTTGCAATCCAGGAAGTTGAGATCGTGTCTGAGCACTGGACAACTAGTGTGAAAGATGTAGGAGACACAGAAGAGCTAGTAAGATGCTCAGTTTGGTTACCCTGCTTGCAACCTTCAAGGAAAAGAGTCTGCTCTTGCAATTCTGGGGACTATTTTTTAGCTTGGTGGTGTGGTTTTCTTTTTTTCATAGGTTACTGGCAAGCCATAGACAATATAATATTATGCCAGTTACAATGGAGCTCGATCTCCCAGCTATGCTTTGCTTGGCCCACACCGCAGCATCTTATATAAAGTCAAGAGCTTAAATATAAAAAGATTTCTCTTTTTTTCTGGTTGTTGTCACTGGGGAATGTGTCCCTCTGTTTGGGCTGAGAGTCACCTACTGTCTGTACTTCTTACTGTATTGTGCGCAGTCTTTTTCTTCTTACTTTCAGCTTCCGCTTCATGAGTGCAACATCATCCGAAGGAGTTTCTGCATGCTTTACTGAAAGTATTTAAAGTATCTCCTACTTCATTTTAAAAAAAAATTTTTTATCACATCTCCAGGTTGTCAACAATGAAGATTTAGTTGACCAGGAATATGAGGATGATTTTGAGGTAAAAAACACAGCATTCT
Source organism: Seriola aureovittata (assembly GCF_021018895.1). NCBI lineage: Eukaryota > Metazoa > Chordata > Actinopteri > Carangiformes > Carangidae > Seriola > Seriola aureovittata. The sequence continues at coordinate 16,133,529 of NC_079383.1, forward strand.
AATTATGAAATAGGCTACATTCTGTAGAAACAAATTCTGTTGTTTTTCAGCTTTCTTATGTTTAAATTTTTGTTTACTTTTACATTTATTTACTTATTTCTGTGTTACTTTTGCATGCTGTAATCGATTTACATTTTAAGAAACTGGTGAGTATTCAGAGCTTTCACAAGTGCATCCATTTTCATTCTTATAAGATGTGAAGTTTGAAAGGGGAGATGCATGTTGTTTCTCTATTCAAAGGACTATGAGGAAGATTTTGAGGAGCTGGATCAGAGTGAAAATGAAGGTGATGATGAGAAGGAGCCGGAGTTTCCACAAGTGGGAGAAGAAAGAGAGGAACCTATGACACAAAAGAGAAAGGAGATAGAAGCCATTCAGAGAGCAATGAATGAGGAGAATGAGAGAGTTGGAACAACTCAGTCCAGACAAAGTATGAGCAGAGGAGAGGAAGACACGCCTAAACGGTCCAGAGGTACGATTCTACTTTGTTCTTGTTCTTGTTTTTCCTGAGAGACATCTTTTAACTCTTGGACTTGTTATTATCCCATGTTAAAGTCTATCCATATTTTGTGTCGTGTCTGATTGGAAGACACTTGCTCAACCCTGAGGAATTTTGTGCAAAATTATAAGGGTTATGATATTTTCTTGCTGCTCTCTTTATAGGATCTGAGAAGAACCAGAGTCGAGCCTCTTCACGTGGGAGGTTTATTGACTTTGTTGCAGCAAAACAGCGCGACGTGAGCAAGAAAGTTGCCACAAAACAAAAGTAAGTTAACTTTACTGTTAAATGGAAAATGGATCATTGTAATGTGGCTGGATACCTCTGGAGGAATCAGTATTGTAAACCCTTTTTCTGACTTGGGACACTTTTACCAAGCCCATAGCATAGCATACATTCAATTGTACCTTCAATCTCTTCTGTTTACAGGAAACGCAGCACAGAGCTCCTTCGCTTAATTGATCTGGATTTCTCAATGACATTCTCCCTTTTGGATCTGCCTCCCGTCAATGAATATGACATGTATATTAGAACCTTTGGAACTGCAAATACCAAACAGGTTTGGATTTATTCTGTTGTTTGTGTTTCTTTACACAGATACCTGTAACCAATATTCCATTAGGATTAGCCTATGTCTAAATAATATGTTAGAACATTTTCCCTGACAGGCTTATGTTCAGTGTAATGAGGATAATGCAGATCGAGACATTCAAACAGACGAGATAGAAGTGTGTGAGAAGTGGACGCAGCATCCTCCAGAGCACAATGGAGCCTGTGGAGGTGAGGAAACACCAAGACAATCCTCTGATGCACTCAGAGTTTACATCTAGAGTTCAATAAAGTTGTTTACCACGCTTTTACAGATCCAAACCTCTCTCAGGAAGCGCGAGAAAAAAACATGAATGAGATGAACTTTGATTCCCAGCGTCTCACAGCATTCCTGCACTCAGCCTCACAGGTTTTCTTTTTACACATACACAACAATGCTACAGTTCTTTACTCCCTGTATTAAGATTTATTATGTGTGTCTGCTACACTTTACTGACTCCTGTTTTGTGTAATGACTGAATCAAGGTCATGGTTGTCCTGTTGGAAGAGGTTCAAGCGGAGAGAAAATCCCGGCAGAAGTTGAGGACTCAAACAGACACACTGTCTTTCAGCGATGGAAGTTTACAGCTCAACACTAAGTTGCCTTTTCTTTATGGTACACGCTAAAACCAGAGAAGTCCCAAACCACTATATTCTCATCAGTACTGTATTTTATTAGTTGTTACTTGTTAATCGTACCTAGTGCTCCTTCCTGTTGTCAATCGCAGGTCGCCACATCAGCCTGGTGCACTTCTCTCAGGTCCAGAGACACACCATGATGTCAGTCCACACGCCTACAACTAAGCCCAGCGCTGTGCGTCTTGACAGCTTCACCATCATCTGCATCTGGAACATCTGGGAGCCATCCAGACCTCAGAAGATCCTTGTCTACGAATCTGAGGTGACGTTTTCTTGTTCCTTTTTCGGTTGTAGCAAAGTTAAATGTAATAAAGCTAATAAATAAAATCACTTGACAATAATAGACATTTTTTTATTTCCTCATTACCTTACTGGTAATGAGGAAATAAATACTTGTGTATTGTATTATAAATAAATAATCTACATTTTGTTGAGGCACAAAAAAAGGTTCCATTAAGTTTTTAATTCAGTTATTGGAAAGTTGACAATTTCACCACAGTCACACTAAACATTATTCAGCAGGCCTTATTGCTCTGCTTGCCAGCCAAAAATAACTGTTACAATCAAAATTGCTGTGTAATCCTCCATATTTCATGATATAATTATCCCAAAAAGGCCAGTCTTAAAAGACAATATGCACCGAAACCAATGGTAGTAACCCCTTCTCTGTCACAGGTGCAGTGTTGCTGTTTCAGCCCTGGAAAGGCCATATTGGTGTTTGCAGGCACATCAGTTGGCTCTGTGCTGCTGTGGGACCTGAGGGAGCATGCTGGTAATCACTACCGCCTGAAGATAGGGGAGGATGAGTGGACCTTCAGACAGCCTACCTTCTCCACCGGTATAATATATAATACCATCGATGTCTGTCTTCCTGTCTGTTCCAGTATACTCAAATATTTGCCCTTATACAATGAAGGTGTTGATTTCCCTGAAAATATACCACGTCATTGGTCATATCGACATCCGCAACCTTACACCAAGCACGTGTTTTCTCGTCTGCCTTTATTTTGAGAATATAAAACCCCTTGATCTTTCACTCAGTCATCTTTGTTGTTGTGTGTTTTGCTCTTCGCACTGCAGTCCCAAGAAAAGGAATGTCAGCAGGCAATATATAGCAAAGATCCTTATTTACTGTGCATTGGCATTCAGGATTGTGTCTGCCCTTTCTCACACTTAAGGTTCAGAGTCTGTTTTCTTATGTAACAGCAGTGATGATTCAGTGTGTGCTGATATGCTCTCTTTTGTCACCTTGTCAACGCAGATGCAGTAATGGGCGGCTCAGGCCATTTCTCATCTGTGACGTCTGTAGAAGTTGTCCCCTCCACTGTAGCGGGGGGGCTGAGGCCAGATGTCCCCCTGTTGGCATCTGAGGAAGGTATGGAATGGTATAGCAATGGTTAACACATTGATTTAAGATCTTGCATATCATTTTATAAATGTGACATATGTTTTAGCCACTCTCAGTTGGCTTTATGTTTCATTAAGTGTTACTCTGTTTCATAATCCAGAGTCATCAGGATTGTCATTCCAGTTGGCTTCTCTGGATGAAAGCGGGGTTTTAAATTTCTGGGTAGGTTGGCCAACAAAGTGGATGCTACACATTTTTCTCTACACCAAAGATTTTCAAACTGGCAGAAGAGTTTTACGGGTGGGCCCTGGGGTGAGACGGGTGAACCAAAGATACTGCCTGAGGTGAAAGGGGCAGATGCATACAGAAACGAAAGTTAATTAGTTAATTGTAGTTTGACCCACTGATTTGTGTCAAAATCTGCCCTCCTTCTCTGGGTCATAACTGAAAACGCAGATGTGATACACACATTTGTAGATTCAGTGTGACATCACTCTGATGTTTTTATCTCAGATGTCCATTGCAAGTAATTTTTTAATTTTTTTGATAAAGGTAAGATGTATCACAACATACCATAAATTAAGAATTGTGGCCTTACAGAGATGCCCCATGGCCTACAAATCATGTTCTCCAGATGTAAGGGAGCATGCTTGTTTGGTACAAGCCCCAGCAAAAAATACTGATATCACAATTGTAATATCTGCCAAAATATGTATATGTATATGATTTTTTCTTTGCATATCGTTCAACCGTAGTATCAAAGTAATACACCAATATTTGTCTGCATATGAAAGAGTTGCAAAAAGGAACAGGTGAAGGCTAATTTTGCATGTTTGTGATTAGTGATACAAATAGCTCGCCATAAACAACAAAGATATTCCATGATGGACTTGCATGATTTTCTGTCTGTGCCCTGTAGGTGGTAGTGGAACTCCCAAAAGCCAACGAGGCAGGCTCTCCAACAGATCTAGGTAACACACTCATGTTTTAAAACATGTATCTTCTTTTTCCATGGACATACTCATCTTTCTCACACATGTGGTACTAGCCTCAACCTTTCTCTTTCACTCTTACAGGGCTCAGGCCTGGGGGCAAAATAAAGTTGCTTCACAGCTCTTCCCTACGCACTGCTGAGAGGTGAGATTGATAAATAGCTTGTGATGCATCTGTCACTGCCAGCCACTGGGCTCAAAATACTCCACAATGTCTTTGCCCAGTGGAACACAGCTGCTCTGTCGTAGTCATACGATCTTGTTTGTTATGTACTCTGGGCTGTTGTTTCTTCACCTCAACATTTCATGGCGACATACTGTATCTGCAGTGCTATACAGTCGGGTCCAGAAGTCTGAGACCACTTTCCCATTCACTTCACACTGTATGTGCAGAGTGAATGTGATGCAGTGTCGTATTCTAGTGTTGCACAATGTTGTAACCTTTGACCTCTGGTTTTGTCATTTCCCCCTCTCTTGCTCTGTCTGCCTCTCAGGGTGTCACCACGAGATGCAGTGAAGACCGGGCCATTACAGACTCTTCATTTAAAGTTTCTTCCAACTGACTCCAATCATTTCTTTATTGGCACCAATATGGTGAGCATAGTCTTGATTGCCATTGAATAATGTATTTTCAAGTAAACCCTCCCAAAATATTCAGAAAATGATCGTCTGTTTAATATTGTGACAGTATACCAATGTCATTTCTGTCCTAGGGTCTGGTCAGTCATGGAACGAGTCATGGTTTGAAGGCTCCTCCAAAGTTTTACAGGTTTCAGGGGGCTGGAGTTCGACCTGTTGATGTCAGCTCAATCCACTTTTCTCCCTTCAGACAAAACTTGTTCTTGGTGAGAGTGCAGTTCTTGAACTTAAAGGAATAGTTCAGTATTTTGGGAAATACACTTCTTTCTTGTAAAGAGTTAGATGGGAAGATTTATATTTTGTCTGTTCACTAAATATAAAGCTACAGCCAGAAGCTACCTCAGCTTAGCATAAAAACTGGGAACAGGGGGAAACGTCTAGCATGGCTCTGTCCAAAGGTAATATAATCTGCCTCTAAAGCCCGGATTCATACTGTAGCCTTGAAAATATGTATGTGCCTTCTTTTCCTCTGCCCTTTTTCCAGGTGGGTTGTACGGATGGCAGCATCAGGCTGCATGCAGTCAGCCATGAACAGCCTGTGGCAGAGTGGAAGAACAGTACAGCAGGTGAAGCGGTGGTCTCACTGCAGTGGACCCAAACCAGGCCGACAGTCTTCTGTGTTCTTGATGCAGTCTCTAACCTCCACATATGGGACCTGATGAAAAATGACACAGAGCCTGTGGTCACTGAGAGGATGTCTGCGGATAGGTAATACCAGACAGACATGACTGATGACTGTACGAGTAATTTTATATTTGTCATATTATGTGTCAATATCAGGTGTGTTTCCTGTTTTCAGAGTGACAGCCATGGCCGTGTTTGGAGACTCAGGACAACAAAACACATATTCAGGAATAGCCCTGGTGCATGAGTCAGGAAAAATAGAAATGCACTATTTCACAAGAAATTTTACCGTGCCCGTTCCTGCAGAAGAGGAGAAGTTGGAGAGTATGATGACTGAAGGCTTCTGAATTGCTGCATCTGAAATGGCTGCATTTAGTCTGAAATGACTGCATTTAGACTGATGATTTGCTGCATTTTTAAACTCCTGAAGAGCAAAGATCAATTTATAGATCTGTTTTCTGTCTATTTGTATAGTATATGTCATAATTAAATTTGATATGTGTTAGGTTTTTCTTCTGAAACTGATGACACATGGCTAAAATTTTCACATTAACATAGCAATAAGAGGAATGTGGCTGAATACCAAAGATCCTATATAGGGGCCACGGTTCATTTAATATCCTCCATAAAATGTTATAAGAAAACATATAATGTAAAATTTTGTTGATGTAAATATTTATACTCTTTGACTGATGAAATATTTGTATGGTGGTAATGACTTTAACTTTTGTACAGTAAACTATGTAAATCTTTAGTAGTGTCATTTAATGCTATGGCATGGTTTAATTTTTATGTAGTTAAAGTTCATAACACATTGTTTATTATCAAGTATTTTTTAAACCACCTGCCTAACCCAAGCTTAAGTACAATATGTTTAGCCAGGGCTATAGCCAAGACTTTTACATTAGTCCTTCCTGCCCCAGAAAAAAAAAAGAACTTTTAATTATTTCAAAATTTAAATTGAATTTATTTACAACTATTCAGTTATATTTTTTGTAAATTATAATTAAAGGAAATGCATTGTCTATTTCCTCTTAAAAGTTAACAACAGCTACAGCCTTTAATTACAGGGACACTTTTCTATTTCTTTAACAGAAAATAAAAAAAATAGAATGAAGTATATAGCTCTTTTCCTGAGAGACTATTTTGCTGGTTGTGCGACATGCAGCCATTGATGTAGCCGGGCAACTCGTTACCTAGCAACGAGGACTGAGCTCTTAAAAAAACTGAAAAAACAAAGTAACTTTTAGCAGACTTATGCTAGTTCAGTTGCTAGTTGCTAGCTCAATTTTTACATCAAAAGTAACATCACATATTATAGATTAAAGGCCACTTCTTCATCCGGAATACATAACTACAGGTTCGTGGAAGGTAAACGCAAACTTTAACATAATTTATCCACCCTTTAGGTTGATAACTAACCCTGTAGATCTTCAGCTTTATAGAGGACCTAAAACAAAGTGAGAATATGTAGATAAATAGCCTAATGACTCATTTTCGTTTGCTCTTTTGTTTGTCTGACATGAAACCATGTTGGGCTGCAGCTAAGAATTATTTTCATTATTGATTAGTCGTCAGATTACTTTCTAGATTAATCGATGCTGCTTGGTCTAAAACGTCAAACAACAGTGAAAAAGCAGTAAATTATAAATCAGCTGAGATCATTTGTGATTTGTTTTAATACTTTTAAAGAAAGTTTTAAAGCAGACAAGAAAAAAAACCCACTGAAACACCATCATACATTCACATAAAATTGATTGGATTTTTTTTTCTTTACAAGTAAATGTCACATACTCACCACCGAAGAGATTTTTACTGTTAAAAGCAGAAGGTCATTGGATGTAGCAGAGTCCTGTGTAGAAACTGGTGGAGATGGTGGCCCGAGGAGACGGGAGCACAACAACAACACTTGGAAAGCAGAATTTCTTCAAGCAGAATGTGAAGGAAGATACTGGCAAGGTAGGCTGTGTCTTTGAGTGATAGGTTGCTGACCTGTTATGTGCCCTATTAGATGCCTTACACACGCTTTATATGCCCTTGCTTTGTCTCTCTAGGTGATACACTCCGAGAGCAACAAGCATGAGTTCACTCACGGTCTTCATTGCATACAGCATTTCTCCTGTGACAGTCCTGTGCGTTTCATGATGTATTCTGAGGCTGCTGCAGCATTCATTAGCTTGCATTCAGACAACACAGTCTGTCTTTATGCAGCTGATGGCCACAAGCAGAGTTCCTCAGTAAACCACTTTTTCATGGGCCTCACAGCGACAAAGATCTCTGGCTGTCTGATAGGTTGGGGCCCAGGTCCCATCTTCACGCTTCTTGACCATGAGTTACGGCCCCTTGACGCTGCTCGTGATGCCCTGGACATACGTGTGTGTCAGCCTGCAGAGCACTCCACAGAGTTGGTGACTGCAGGTGTGGGGAATGTGTGTGTGTGGTCGGTGAGGCTCATGAGGTGTAAGGTGAAGATACAGGAGGGGCTGCAGAACAGTACATTCAGTCACATGGCATTGGCACCCCCACGATCTGACAGGCCCCACAAGGCCTTCGTTGTGTGTGGGCGGATTGTGACAGTGGTTGACTTGGACGTTGGAAAGGTTTTGGAGCACAAGAGCGATCTCTGCTCATGGTGTGTATGGCTGCATGTTCTATACACTCACTAGCTACTTTATTAAGTACACCTGTACCGTCTAATGGAGTCCAATACAACAGTTTTCTACAATTATGATGGCTATAATGATCATAGTAATTTTGACACTTACAAGTCTGTAAATAGGGAAGACAAAAATATAATATAATCCAGTACACCATCTTTAACTGAGACTTCAGTAATGAACATATAATTGAATTTACACTTTTCTGAGCAGACATATTAAAATGCAATACATTTTCAAAGGTGTACCTAATGAAATGGTGGAGGGTGACACCTTTTAGACTGAATTTGAATTGAATATGAATATATATTTTGGCGCTTTAACATTAACAAGTCACGTTTTACAGCGATATCACTGCAATGGTGTACTGCTCTCAACTGGACTGTTTGATCATTGCATCCAAAGAGTCCATTAGAGTGTGGGATCCAGACTGGGAGCTGCGTGTGGCTTTTGTAGGACATAATGGTAAATCTATGACTGAAGAACTCCATATTTCCATGCCCTCTCTATTAATGATTGAACTACTTGTTGAATCATATCTGTTCTGTTTATTTCTGTTTCCAGATGTGGTGAATTCACTGTTCTACTGCTCTGAACTACACATGCTGTTATCAGCCTCTGTAGATTGTACAATCCGTTGCTGGAATGTGGAAGAGGGTGATGTGATTGAGTGTGTCCACACAGAACCGAAAACCCCTCTTTTGTGCGTGGGAGGCACTAGAAAGGGAGATGCGTTCTTTTCCTTCTCTCACCAAGGAGTGCACCTCTGGACCCGAAGAAACCTGTACAACCTCCACTGTAAACTCAAAGAGGATGAAGGAGCATCACTGAGACAAATCCTAGTCTCACCTTTCCCTGCTCCTTACCCTAAAAGAGTGCTCTGTGTCAGCGGGGACAGTGATGTCACTCTGGTGGCTGCAGAAACAGGAGCAGTGTTGACTTCTTTCAAGGCAAAGCGGAGGATTTTGTGTGCTGACTACTGCCTGCACAAAGAGATTCTGTTGGCCCTAACTGAGGCAGGTACAGTGATCCAAGCCAACACGCTCACTAATCCAATCACTTTGATGAAGGAGTGGAAAGGGAGAGGCCAGGGGCCCTGGCAGCAGCAGGGCCATGTGACAGGGAATGATGCCCAGAATCTGCCCATCCCTGGCCTGCCCTGCTGCCTTGTACTCTACAGTTATGTTGCTGAAACCCAGACAGCTTTAGAGGAGTGGAGGAGTTTACAGGAGAGAAGGGGGTGCAGTTACAGGAACAAGGCAACTCTTAATGATGCCAAAAATAGGTGAGCATTTTCATTTCAAAGCAAATAATCTATCGTGTCAAATAGCAACATATATGTGATCGTACTTCTGTGTTTGAGACAGGTTTTTGATCATACTTGGCCATAATGGAGGTTGTGTGACTGTTTTAACACTGGATTATGGGAAGGTCTTGTACAGGACGTCAGCACACAGTGGCCAAAAGGTCACTGCACTACAAGTGTATCCTGAGGATGGCTGTCTTCTCTCCACAGGTATTTTCCAGTGTACCTTCATTGCCTTTTTATGCTTGTCAGTGATGATTTAACCACTTTACCCCAATCCTTTAGGTGAGGACTTGTCAGTGGTGGTGTGGAGGGTGAACCCCTACGCCCAGGAGTGTGTCAGCCAACAGCTGAGGCTGTACTGTGGCCAAACTCAAGTCTACATGGCAGCACTGGGGCCTCGGCTGGCTCTAACCTTTCAAGAGCCCAACAGTGGCACCTACAGTCTGATGCACTTTAACCTGCTCAACCAGAGCCAGACCAGTCAGCCACCCAGAGAAGGACATTTAGACCACTTCACAGGTCACAGAGAAAACATGTGTCCATAATAAATGGATTATTTGTTTGTTTGTTAATTGTTTGTGAATGTCTGTATGTGTGTGAGTGACTGGATGTTTGTTCAGTTTTCTTGCAGGTCTGTGCGTGTGTCCTGATCTGGAGGTGTTTGTTTCCAGCAGTTTAGATGGGACAGTGCATATCTGGAATGAGGAGAATCACCTCATCAGGTTAGAATTCGTTACATTTCACTAATCCTTTGCATGTCAGATGAGAAAAGCATACAGTAATGCAGTAATGTATGTCTTTATGTATCTGTCACCCCACCAGGACACTCCAGCTCAACACGGTGCCTGAGTGTCTGGCTTACAGCGGGTCTGGAGGGGATCTGTTCCTGGGCATCAGAGGAGACCTGTACAGAATGAACTGTGCAAAATTCATGCCAGACAAATACCAACAAATGGTAACTAGTCAGCTCGCACACCAGTGTGGCTGAGGGATGTGTGAATGATTGGGATATTTTTTTAACCAAAGCTGCAAAACATTTCTTTATTCCCATTTTTCTTTCACAGCTCTTTTATACTTATTGTGCTGAGCGTCTTCCTGATAAGCCTATCAATGAGGACAAAGAAAAGTGCATCAAAAGAAAGTAAGATGTATTCATATTATATAATAAAAAGAATAGAATCCAAAATAATGACCTAATAAGCTACGAACAATATCGGTGCCAACAGGACTGATCACACTGCCGAAAACGTGGAAGAGGGATCAAAGGCAGTTGCCACCAATCAATTACTGGCCGAAGACATGTGGAGACAGAGGGTGAGTCTGGAATGGTAGAATTTGAGACAGTGAATGTCAAAAGAAGGCTGAAAAATAGGTGTCAGATATTTTTTCCATCTGTCTTGTTCCAGGGGTATGAGACATTACTGACCTTAAACAAGGACCTTTCTGCACTCCTACAAGGCACAGTGAAGTGCAAAAAAGAAAAACCTCCCAGTACAGTGCAAACCAGGAAAGAGGCTTTTGACCGCTACATGAAAATAATATATGGCCTACCCCACAATATTAAGGTTTCTACTTCTCCCACTTATTTTTCCTGCTTCTTTTCCAAATTTTCTAGAATATACTGACTTGGCAAAAAGAAAAATCATAAACAATCACCTTTCAGCTTCCCTTTAATAAGAAGCAACAGTCTGAAGCTAGTTCTATGTGTATCAGCTTAAAGATATTATAAGACACTTTTTTTTATTATAAGACGCAGCTTTCAGAAATAATGTTTTATTTGAATGTTTTGCGCATTTCATTCGGTACAAAGAACTGCTATATCATCATTGATAGTGTTATGCTTGTATTTTCAGATTGATTTGGAGGACACCTCCGACTCAGATACATTTTCATTTCTTCCTGAACCAAAATACAACAAGCCCTGTAACCCTCCTCCCTTAAAAGAGGACGTCCGCCCTGAAACTAAATTGATCATCCCTGTGATTGTGGAGAAAAAGACGGTTAGCATGATGAGCAAATCCTTGCTCTTGTTCACCCTGGATTTATGTTTTAAATTGACTGAGGGAGTTAGAGATTTGCAGTAGAATTTACAGTTTTAATAGACTTTATTTGGTTTTCCTTGTTTACTATCATGTGCAGTCTTGTATTGTCCAGAAATAAATGTGTGCAACTGCAGGAGAAAAAGGCTCCAGCAGCAACCTCTAAACCAAAGACCGTGATGGAAGTCAAGCCACGGTCTGTTGAGAGAGTCGTACCCAAGAAACCCGAGAAACCCAAGAAACCCGAGAAACCCAAGAAACCCAAGAAACCGATCATTGTGAAGAAGGATGAAGAGGTAAGAGCATATTACGCAGGACACAAGAACACATGGCATAAGAACAGCAGCTCTCATTTGTTTGTTACTTGTCCCCGTAGCCTCCAGAGATCATTCCTCCAATAGAGAAACCCAAACCCAAATTTCATGCTCCACCTCCTCCTCCTCCTCCTCCTCGTCCTCGTCCAAAGACCCCAACACCGCGTCCACCCACCCCTGAGTTGCCGTCATTCCTCAAACAGTTTGAGGACGCATGCTGGTTTAGAGACTTGATCCCCGATAAAAAGGTAGCCTATTACAAAGATCTCTGCGATGCACAATGTAAGTTGGTCCAGGTTTTGGTCTTGATGAGTGTGTGTTTGTGTGCAGAGTATCCCAAGCACCCTGTCTCCAGAGGACTTCTCCTTGCAACTGCTGGTCTATCTAAACACCTGCAGCATTCCGTCCAAAATGAAGATCCTCGCTTCACTGAAGGCCCTGCACAGCCAGGGACTCTTACAGAATACAGACAAGCTTTACCAAGGCCTCATTAACTCAGTGCCTAAATTTGTGAGACCACAAATGGTACTGTATGCCCAGTATCGAGATTGTCACTGCATTTTAAGAAATGCGCCGTGAGGTTGTGACCAATTTTTATACGTGTTTTTCAGTCACCTTTGGAGCGGTCGGTGCTTGTTGAAATGTTGAATCTGTTGCTGCGTCTGAAATCTGCCAGTTACGACCTCGTGAAAAAGCTTCTCACTCTTCTGGCCTTTAAAAAACTGCTCCTCCGGTGAGTCCAAAATAACAAACTTTACTTACTTACCATTTTTCCTTTTCAGTTCAGTGTGTCAAATGTCATCTAAACTTTTTCAAATGACTGAAAGTTTTTATAGGCCTCTTGTTCTGTCAATAGGAAAACAGTGCTGCCAATGCTGATTACATTAGGTGTAGATGAGGCTGAGCAGTGGCTGTGGCCAGAGTTGGAGAGCTGGGGCTCGGAGCTGCAGGACAAATCTGACATCTGGAAGAGCCTCCACGACAGAGCAGATGGTTGGCTGGACTTATGGATCTCCAAATACAAAGTAACACAAACATGTTTTATTCAACTCTTAATTTCCCTTACTTATATTTTGTTTTACATAAAGAAAAAAATATACGTTTTTCCTAATCATTAACACCATTGGAGTATTTTTAAGTGTGACAAAAGGGCAGAACAGGTGTTTGAAAACCGAGAGGCTCCCCCTCTGTGAATCAGCTCTCCGCTTGCTTCTAATGTCCTTTACTTTGACCTTAACTCCTCTAAATAGGAGTACATGCGAGCTTGTCACAGTCTTGTTGACTGACATGGCTGGTTTTGGCTCGCTACTGTAAGTGATTAACTGCTTTCCCTCTCTCTTCCCATGCCACCAGGATCACAACAGGTATCAGTGCCTCAGGAGTGTGGAAAAGCGGAATCTGCCATCCTCCAGCGTGATGGATGTGCTGAATTATTTCTGTTTCGTCCAAAAAGAGGAGCACAGAAAGGCTCGATGTGTTGCACCTGGTCACAAAAACACTGTACTTGTGCCACTAAATGACTGGTATGTGGAGGTCATGCACATATGCTAGTTTCGTCTGATTATGGTAGATTGCTAAATATTTTTACTTCTCTGTCTGTGTGGCAGTTCTCAACCAATCATTCGTCTAGGAGAGACTTACAGCATGTCCAGGATACGCAAGCCGCCAGGTAACATTTCAGTCTTCTGCTTAAAATGTAACTGTTTGATTTTTAAAAATGAATGTTTTTTTTATTTTTATGCCTGTGTTCTTATCAAACAGGAATAATTCTACCTCCCCTGCGAAACCGTCCTTTCCTGATGCACTGTCCCATTTTCATCTCTTTCCCAATATCTCGGGTCACCCTGAGCCCCTTCCACACCTACTCAGACGAGGACTGGCATAAGATCTTACCTCGCCGCTACTTTATTCTTGAGCAGTCGTACGTAGACTACTACAGATGATGCCTCTTAGTCTGTAACATTACCATTAACACCCGGTGAGACATGTAACAAACATTATTTTGAAAAGATGTTCATCATTTTCAATAATTAAACGACTCTTGGAACTGCTTTGACTGATTTATTCTGCAGCTTACAGTATGTAAATGCATTCATGTGGTACAAAGGTGATTTGGTTCATTCATTTCCTGATAACGCTGATACTTTTTGAATATACAATCATGACTGAATACAAAAAGCACAATCTTGAAGATTTGAAAACAGATATTGTAGGAACGATTGTATGACAAATATGTAGAATAAAACAGGACAAATGTAAGAGTACATTACTTAATGAAAAAAAGTTATTGGTACAAAAATTCAAATAAACCTAAATATATTGCAGATACATTAATTTCCCATTTAAGGAAAGTTATTCAAACACTTACGAAACACATACTATAAAGTTGGCCACTTCAGCATTGGTTGTTGATTTGCAGCATGCACATGTAGTGGGTGAGCTGATCAGATATTTGGATCTGCACCTTATATAAAGAAAGTGACTGATGTAAAGGCACAGGGACACATAAGCTGTACAACTGGACCAGGCAGATGTTAATCTTTGTATCAAAAAGCATCCTGGTTACCTGATTATAGAGTAAGAATTCATTTTTGGTACCAAACCAGCAGCGACTTATACACAACAATGCAGCCAACCAGTGAACTTGTTCGTAGTATAGCACCTTTTAACTGAATCATGTTATAGTTCCTCACCTCCACCTGTACATTTGTCGAACAAATCTTTAAAACTGTACATTCCTACATCCCAGGGAGAACAAGCCTCATCCCTAGCTCTGCCATAAGGCCAATATTTACATTTTCAAAATTAGTGTTTTCTTCTGATTGATCTGATGATCACATTCATGCTGCCAACAAAAGCAAACTTGTTGGTTTGGTGATTACTGGGCCTTTGAAGAGTTTGGTATTCTTTTCATTACCGTTTTGCTACCTGCAGTTATTTGTCTCTTTAAAAAAAATATAAATGAATAATCAAACCCTTCACATAACACTCATGGTCATAAAGAAAAGATAAGAAAAGAAAAAAAAAGATAAGAAACAGATAAAAGAACATTACATCATATTTAGCATGACAATTTGATGGTACATTGCTTTTGGATGTTAGTGAGTGAACTTAAAAGCACCAGTGTTCTTCTCCTGACTTTTGCTCTAGTCCACCAAATCTTTATCATAATTGAGCAGGTCGCAGGTCAGGAAGAGGTCAGAGCGTCCGCTTTCTATTAACACCCTGTTGAGCTGGCTGCTGGTCATGTTGATGTTTGTGGTTTCATCCAGAGGCCAGTCTAAGAGCTGAGCGCTGGAGGGCAGGTCAGGAAGGCCTGGCTGGTAGTCCTCAAGGGGGTTGGGGTACAGTAACTGACGGAGGGACGGCATTCGCACAGCCATCCTCACCAGGTCAGTGAGGCCAGACATGGAGAGTGGGTTCAGGGCCAAAGCCAAACTCTTGAGGGCCCAGCAGCCTCCAAGGGAGGGCAGCAGGAGCCCCAGCAGGCTGTCAGTCAGGCCACAGCCGCTTAAAGAGAGGTGCTGCAGGCTGCCGGAAGCCTGGGAGAGGAAACGGCGAATAGACGGCAGGGTGTTTTCATCCAGACGGTTCTCACTTAGATCAAGCTGCTGCAGTGTGGAAGCATGGTGGCTGCAGGACAGATAGGCAAGGTCAGCTGGACTCAGGCTCAAATATGGCAGCTCCAGGATCTCCAGAGGTTGAGGCAGTGAACTGTAACAAAAGAGGGAAGGACAAAACACTTACTACTTCAATCATAATCAAAGTAGTACAACATAGTAGTTTAGTTGGAGAGAGTATGGGGGAAGAGTTTTATTAATTGATTAATCACATATCAAAACAGTTGCTGATTATTTTTTGTCAGATTTATTAATAACAAACTTAGTAATCGTTTCAACTTCATTAAATATCATTATGTTGCATTTCAATTTCATAAATCTAAGTTGGACAAATATAAAATACTGTACAATAATTACTTTGCAATCTGAGAATCTGTTAAATCTTGTCGGATACCATTCTGAGAGGAAAAAATATAATTTGATAATATGTGAGAAGTCTTAAGTTACAGAGCAGTGGTCATGTTAAACAGGAATCCATGCCAAACCTGAGCAGCACCCGAAGTTGTCCTGGCAGGCGCAGTGCAGTGAGGCTGAGGCGTCGCAGCTCCTGTAACTGTGCCAAACCTTGTGACATGTCCCTCAGTGCCTCCTCATGTCCAGGGTGGTCTCGGCGAAAGTCCAAGTTACAGTAGTGCAGCCGAAGGGAGTTCAGTGCAGGGAAGGTGGAGAGCAAAGGCAGCAGCTCAGCAAAGCCAGCCACCCCAAGGCTGCTGTAGCGAACATCAATGCCCAGGAGACCCTGGTGAGGCAGGAGGTCTAGCAGAGTCCTGATACTTGACACAGAGATTTCCTCCACACGAAGGTACCTGCACTGAAGCTTGAGAGGTCCCGATGTGCTGAGAGCCACACGAACACGCTCCCAAGATCGAGCATTGACAAAGAGATCAGCTCTCACATGCACCAACACATCACTTCCTCTTTCCTCATTTTCCTTTTTGCTGCCTGCTAAACCTGCCAATGTGCTGTCTCTTTTCCTCTCTATCTCCATCCTCCTCCTGACTCCCTTAATCATTTCCTCTTCACCCAAATCTTCCATTAATTCCACCCTCTCTCTGTCGTTGCTCACCTCATCACCATTGGGTTCTTTTCCCCTCTTCCACTGCCCCCTTTCTCTTTTTATATCCTTTTCTCTCTCCAGGTCTGAGAACCTTTTTCTCTCCCGCTCTCCTTCTCTCCTCAGTGCCCTCTGTGCTCCAGCTCTCGCCTGAACAACCATGGTGCAGAGAGCTACAGTCAGAGACCAGCCCCCCATTGGGTCTCCCATCCCTCCTTCATCTCCTTGGAGCCCACAGAGGTCCAGTATTTGCAGGGCACATCTAAGAAACAGGAATTGGTCAGATATATTACTTATTATTACATGCAATATTGATAACTAAACATGGGGTACATAAGTCTTAGAGAAGTCAAATAAGTGTACATTTAAAAATAATAACTTTTTATTTATTTATTGTTTTTTAAGTTTTACTTTGTTCATGATCCAAACACTTTGGACACAATAATGACATACTCACCTTTGGTCCGAGAGTCCTCTGACAACAGCAAGTAATAAAGCCTGGATGCAGAGTCGATTTGGCGCGGTTTGCCCTTGTTTCCTCCGTCCTCCTACACGCAGGGTGCGTTCAGGCCATCTCTGCACCAGCTCACCCACAGCCAGCGGTCTGTAGCTGGTGAAGGCGGCCTCCAGCAGCGGTCTGAACAGCTCCCTGGGCACCCACCTTAACCAGCAAGGCGAAGAGCTGTGGTCACTCACCACCCCCCTGGCACAAAGGCTCACCAACGAAAACACCATTTCAGCGCACAGCAAGGTAAGCTTTTACCATTAAAAATATATAGCAGCCGAAATAATTCTGTGTCTTGTCCTCTGCAAAGGAACAGAGTAAGCTAGCTGAAACTAGCTTAAAGACTAAGATTAGCTTTATGACAGCAATTTGACGCGGTCTTGTTAATCCCCAAAAAAGAATTTATAACACCACCTGATAGCGGATTATTAACAGTAATAACCTATGAAGCGACGACTGGTAGCCTTTCACGAGTGAAATATAAAACGCTGGCACATCATGTTAGCTAACGCGACAAACTATCAGTGAGGAAGCTGCAGCTGGAGCAGGAGTGTTTACAATTTAGACTGACGCACGCCTGTGACGAAGCACGTAAAGGCATGACGTCATGACGGTACTAAGTAAAGCACAGAGTTGCTCTTTTTGCACTTTTAAATAATATTTGCGCTCTTTTATTTTTGATTTTGTGCAGTTATATTTCTTAAAGGCTTTAATATGTAGTTTTATTGTCACCCAGTACTGTTCAATTAATAGTCTGTACATATTGGGTTTTACTATAGGCTACTGAACACCAGGTGCTATATCTCTAAACGAGACACCTATTTAAGGAAGTGATACTAGGAAATGTTTTTGACTTATGTAAAAACCCAAATGTGGGGTTCAACTTTAGCAAGGCTATCAGTCATGTTGATGAAGTACTGTCAGTGCTGCCAAGTTTAGCCCTAGACACTTAACCTTCAGTAAGCTTCAGCATTGATGTACATCGACAGAAAACAGTTGGACTCTTCATCGACTTCTGTTTTAGCTCTGTTTATCCTGCCATAGGCAATGTTACAAGAATTAATCGTTTTTTGGGGGGGGTTTCAGTAGAAATATTGTATTTTTTTGTATAATAATAATGTAGTAATAACTACTGAGTATTCATGGGTCAAAACAACATGTGTGTCAGGCTTTGTGGCCGGTGTGATCCCATTGCAAGATGATCTCCAGTTTAATTTCTATTAACTGACTCAGTGGGAGAAGAGAAAAGACTTAATCACACTAGAGATTGGAATATGGAATAAGCAGAGAAGAACCTTCTTAGCCTCACGGCATCTGTGGCTGGTATTCAGTGCTGCTCTACCTCCACCTGTCCAGAAGGCAGCACCATGCATGCTCCCACTCTCCATGCAGCACCGTCTGCTTGGCTCAGCCCAACAGGAAATGTGAACACAGTATGTCCAAGTTCTAACCAGTGGGACAATGAGTCTGATTATTCACTATGACTGACTGTGGAACAAGCTCTGAAGCCAATAGCAATGGTAGCATTACATAGGGAATAGAATAGATTTTCTGTTATTTAACTCTCTCAGACCACAGGTTGCTGGAGACAATCCCAGCATGCATTTGGCACTGGGTAGAGGGACACACTAGACAGTAGTCTAAGAAAAAGGGGAACTGGCTTGTACCCAAACAGAAATTCACACTGACTTGCAAATCTGTGTAAACAATGTACTTTAAACAACAAATCCCGCCTCAAAACACAACACTTCAAACTTGCTAATTCTGTTTGAATCCAGCGCTAGCATTCCATACAATCATATTTATTTTATGCTATTATATTTATTCTAACTTAATTTGTATTTTATGTCTTATTGGGTACTGTCTGTTGCTATGCTGAATATCTCATTTATGTTATAAGCTGTCCTTTAGTGCCCTGAAAGGTGCCTGTAGATGCTATGGTTTATATACATACCCAACCCTCCCTGAAGAGCAGTATTGCTACTGAGTGAATTGCTCTGGTGAAATAAACTAATAGGCAAAGAAGCTACGAGGAAGAATAGAAATATGTTGCATGACATGCGCACGTTGTGGTTTGCATGTCTAAAATGGGTGTAAGAGGACAAACCACCAGATGGAGCTAAAGGATCACACTGTCTGACGCTACTCTACAGCTGCCCCCCTGCCTGTCAACAAAAACAGACACAAACATGTAAACGAACATTCACAGTCAACCTAATATTCCTTGTCGAAAATAACAGATAAGACAGATGTTTGTAATTGCACATGAAGCAGGTGTTATACTTCTCTGTTGTTCAGCAGGTCAAGTTCGTGAGTCATTGACATTAGAAGTGTTTTTTTGTCTGTGACTGGTGAGTCTGATGATGATAATGATTAATATTATGTTAATAGGTGGATTCATATCACGGGAGGGATTTTGCGCTGCTCACTCAGGCTTTACATTTCTGCTTTAGCTATAATTGATGCTTGGCTTGTGTATGTAATCGCTTTTCTTTATTTAGAGAGGCTGAAGGACTAATTTCAAAGCGGGTGTAGGCATTGCTATTAATACTCCCACATGTCTCATCGACACACGCACACACGCACACACACACACACACACACACACACACACACACAAACACAACACGAATAAACATGCTCTCAGTTAATTTATTGCTGTAGTCCTTTCAGATGACCTGCAGGGATCTTTGTCCATCCCATTACTGCTGCCTTTGATATAAAACAGTTTAATACCACTTCATTCATCATGTAAACCTTGTGGAAGCTATGCAGGGACAGCAAAGAATCCTCCTGTTTTGATTATATTGTATGAAATACTTGGTTTTACTTCAAATCAGACTATTCTGACTGGAATTTATGAATGTTTATCTCAACATAAATGGATTTTTATGTATTCATTTAATTTTTATAGGTTGATGAGTGTGTGTGTGTGTGTGTGTGTGTGTGTGTGTGATAACTATGGGCAAAATTATACAGCTTTTTTTTAATATTCATTAAAGATGAAAGTGGAATTGGCGGATTATCTTTACTTAAGGTTCCAGAAATGACCATTATTATAGCCATTGTAATACCCATGGGTATAATAATGGTCATTTCTGTATTTTGCCACCTTCATCAAATGTGCAAGCCCAGTTTGTGGGGAAGGGGAGGGTTACTTCAACACCTTTCTGTCCATTGGGGTTTAATAAGGCCAGAAGAAAAGAAAACATTTGAAGCAGAAATCCAAGGTTCAATGTAATCTTTATTATCCCAGAGTGCAATTTGTTGCACAGCCAGCAGTAAACAGATACAGCAAATATCATAATCACATACACTAACCTACACTCAAGCAATTTACACTAAAGACAAAGACGGTACCAGGGACAAATGAGTTTTTGAGTCTATTGCTCCTGCATCTAGACATAATATATCTCTTGATTTTTCCAAGTTCCAGTTGATTTTGCAGTTATTATCGTTTTCACGCGTACGGCAGCGGAGCCTGGGTGACCCCAAACAATGAAGAAGTAAAGTGGATTTTCAAACCAGCATGAGGGTTAAACCTGCACAGACGATGGCTCTGCTGTATTCAAGTGTCCCAGCAAGCCACGGCTGTGTGACGGCGAGGCTGAATGCACCAACACCAGCACCCTGAAACTCAAGCAGCTAAATGGAGCTCGGCTTTAATCAATGAAAAAGTGTTTTATTATTTCGATTAATTCCAATGGCATTATGTGGCTTCACTGATTCCGTAGTGCAGTTGATTCCCTTCTATTTGAGATCTATTATGTGCGTATGCCTTGTTATTTTCAAAGGTGCCGAATGTTAACTGGGAAGCTTAGATACGTTTTTGGATTGCTTTTCTCTTCATACAGGCCGGATCTGTCAGAATTTAATACATTTTGAATTGAGACCAGACCGATTTGTTGTACTAAAATTGGTGAAATAAACACCATATGCTGAACAGACTGGCTGAATGGAAGCCTCGGGCAGTTGTACAATAAAACAGTGAAGGCAGAAAAACACCTTTTTTTTGTTCTTGTGCTAGTTTTACATTGTTGTACTTTAGAAAAGAAAATAACTTTGCCTGTTTGCAGTCCAAAAATGCCTCCAAGAAATCTGTACATAAGATTTGAGACTTTTTAAAAAAAAAACACACTACACCTGGCCATTACAGACTGAAAACAACTCCATACATGGTATCATCCTCCTGTAGCCTTTACTGAATCTAACCTGTATTTTAGCATGTGTGCAACTGTTCAAAGGTTTGTTACTAGAGAGAGATGATTTGCCGGCAACCTTCTGCGCCTTGTGGCCTTTTCCTCTACGTTTAGCATTTGACTTCACTCCTATTCTATTGTGACGCTGACTGAACATATTTTGATCCTTGCAGCTTTTGTTACTAATCTTCTTTAATTCAATTTGACGTGCGCTTCCTCCTGCAGTCTTTATATCCTCAAATAGAAATATCCGCACATGGGGATCCAGTATCTTCCCTGATTCCACACCAGTCAGTCAAAATCAGAATTATACATTGCTGTTGTTCACTTGACCACTATTCTCCGCTCAGAGATGATTACAGCGCCCGGGCCGCTGATAAATTCACTTAAAAAAAAATAAATAAAATCAATTTCCTAGATGTGTTGTGCAGCCAATGCTCTCATGACACTTTCCCTGTCATATAAGTGTCACTTTTAAGCCTGTCTTCTTATACATTCATCAGTTTGATTTGCATTTTACAAGGATGCTTCACCGCTGGTCCATGACCTCCCCAACCTCCTACACTTCCATCACACATATACCCTACACAGGATGGTTTTTTATCAGATATACAAGATATCACCTTTATGTTTAGCTTCCAAACATTCACACAAAGCACTTGCAAAAACCGATATCAAATATATTATATAGCTGTATAGTAAGTATAGTTACAAGCTCTTCAGTTGCAGACCAGTTGTAGTAAACTAGTTTTCCGCTTGCTTGAAATTACTTTATGCTGTTGAAGCCAAATTTCCCATCTGTTCACCTTTTGTTTTCAGCTTTTATCCGTGTGTAATATTTCACTTGCAGTCCAGGAAAAATGCCAGATATTTTCCATTTGGTCCTCAGAAATAGCAGCGCTAATGGTCCAGGGAAGCAAGAGTTTAACCTTTCCGTTTCCAAACAGAATTAATGCAGATTACTCACTCATAAAATAAATGTTACGTTTTTCTTTCTTTTAATGCAAAATACTTATTTCTTTAAAAGCTGTAACGATGGCTTAAAATGGATGAAAGATTTTATGTTACATTTCAAGTTATCTTTGCTTGGCTGTAATGAAATGTCAAGTCACACATTTCACAGGTAATTGCGCCAAATGTCACTTTCTTCACCTACTGAAATGAAATTCAAGGTTCACTTCAAATCCCATGCAGCCACTTTTAGACTTCTGTTAGAATAATACTATTAAATGACTACTGTCTTGTTGCACACACATTATAATCCTGTATTGTGTTGTACATGAGTGCAGAATTATAGCCTGTTACTCGCTCTAGTGGCTGTAGATATGGGAGTCAGATATTACAGTAAATTTACAGTGGTAATAGTCTCAGTGCTTCCTTATGGTGGGGAAGGGAAAAGAGTAAAGGAACAGAATTGTCACTAACGTTGTAGTTCTGTCGTAAAGAACTGAAATCTCAACAAACAATGAGAGTAAAAGTGGATAAAGTACACAGGAGAGGTGTCTTTTCTCTATAATATAAGTGTCACCATTTTGCTTTTTTTTTTTTTTTTTTTTATCCTTTGCCAGTGGCAGGAAATATGACACATAGTGCAGCCAATATCTGACAACAGTGGCGACTGGATCAGGTGGAAATGGAGCATGCCTTTCAGGCCCCTTTGTACATATATTCTCCTATTCCTAACCAGTCGTCCTGTGCTGGAACAACAGTAGGAATATACATGTGAGCATTCGACACTCTGCCACTTTGAAAGACACAAAATAACATGCAATGAATCTGGGGCTTTTGGGGGCCCCCAGAACAGTTGACCACTTTTCCTAGTTGGTATTCCAGCCTTGTGCATGGGACTGGAAACTGCAAACTACTTGGCAGAGAGACCTCAGAATAATATGGGGATTGATATTCTGCCTCAGGATTATCTGTAATAGGAGATACAAGCAAATAGGGAAATAAATTATTGTCATAGAGAGTGGTTTTCACTTCTTCTACAACTAAGTAAACATATTAATAGTATAATAATACTATGGTTATTTTTTTACACTTATAAAAATGCAAAATTATTTGATGATTTTGTAACACTAATTATCCATAAGTAACAATGTCTTATTATGTAAAATTAATAATCCTTTAACCTTTTAATGTCATGACAGAAAAGTCGATTTGGTTTATCTTGCTGAGCTCTGCCCTTAAAATGAGCAAGTAACAAAAGTGATATATTGACTCTGACAAGTTAAAAGCTACTCCTTCTGGTTGGGTACAGTGACAGAGCAAAGTGAACACTCCCCGCTGGAAACTCCTTGAACTTCTCCCTGTGAACTTCACACACAACAGGGAACGTCCTAAACCGAAAAAAAAAAGAAGCTCTGCACCTATTGAACTCTTTATCCATGTCAGAGTTTTCCTGGCTGAGGAGACTGATTCCCACCTCAGATCATTCAAACCAGTGGAGCAAAGACACATCTACTAGTGCTGAACTCTTTTCTGGGTGAGGAGCATTGCAGTATATTGCCACATTTTGCTGAACTCACAGTAGTAGAACAGAAGTTGTTAAATATTCAGCTGTAGCAAGAAATACACTTTAAATGGTACACTGATAGTACCGAGCCAGCGCAGCTCATCAGTCCAGAGAAACTGATTTTATCTTTTTTCCACTTTGCTGTTCTCTTTTTGTTGCAAATGTGAAGTGCAGGACAAAGGAGCAGTAAACATAGGTAGTAAACTTACAAAACGGACTATTTTGTCTATATGCATTTCACTTCTGTTCTGATTAAAGTCAGAAAACGTATTCATACCACTTTTCAAAAACGTAAAAACACGCACACATAAACACCCAAACAACAGAAATGGATCACCTGAAAATAGCTGTGAATTGAGGTATTTGATATGTAAGTGTAGCAATAAATCACCTTTAGCTTTGAGCTGTGAAAAACAACTGTTAAGTACGCAGGGATGTAGTGAGGTGGAATGATGTTTTGTGTTAGTTTAAAGCCTCACTGCAGAGTCATGGACTATACTTATAATACTATAGGTGCAATCTCTACAAAGTCATTAAGTAGTTGATGCATCTTGTGAAAAAAGTATCAGATACATTTTTGTCAAGCTTAAGCTTACGAGAGGGCCTGACTTTTGCAATAATTTTTATTTGAAAGAATTAGGACTAAAACACCCAAACAGAAATTTATATCAGAATTTGAATTTTTACAGCATATTCGATGCATTATTCAAGAGAGCTTGGATAACTGTGCAAAAAAGGATGCAAACCCAGAAAAGGAGCCTCTATTTTGTTGGAGAAATTTAAAGCATCCTTTGTTTTTATGGCACCAAGGCGAATTCAATTGTGTCAACAGTTGTGCAGTTAAAAGAGAGATATACTGTATGTGTACCATCACCAACAACAAGGTATCAAAATAAATAAATTGTAAAGTAAAAATAAATGGCAGAGGATGGCGTTTGCTCTTTGAGATGATAATCTACTGTTTGACATGAACAGTAAAGAATTCAGCTTTTTCACTCAAAATTCATGTGCAGTTCCACACGCGTGGGCGTCTTGAAGTTTTTATCATCCCATGTTGGTACTTCAGGCCATGACAGAACATGAGCTATTCTGTATGAAATTGTATTTTATCTGATGAAATAGGAGGTTCAATGTCACTCATGGCTGGATGTGATTAACATGAGTCCAACATTGCAGCTGTGAGCCCGCATCAATCAGCTATATGAACCTGAACCACAGGCACGGTTAGATACCTCATAGGTCCATAAGCCTTGACATTTTTGCTTTATCAAGGCAGCATTTATTATTTCATATCTGATCACATACAGCAGCAGTCCTGTATCAGCTGTCATTAGAAGAAATGACTTGTGTTGAGCTGTCTGCGTCCTGCCCAAAACCACACAGACTCACAGCCTCTCTGCCCTGATGGATGCATGTAAATGCCTCAATTACAGCACGTGCTCCATGAATTCGTGCCCTGGTGTCAGCTCATTATTTACACGCACACACACAGGGTTGTCATGGTCAAGGATTCTGCCAATTTCCCCTTATAATTTATACATTGCAGCATTTGAATATCAAAAGGTATGAGCTGTCACACTCCTTTTTAATTCTCAACTTTCTGGAATCATACTCTGACTGACTGTCGTCTCAGTTTAATACTTTGTAAAGACTGTTTAAAGTTGAAAGTCACAGTGAAGAAAATTTTATCTTTGAAATCATTCTGGGTTGTCATTATAAAACCTATCCCCTCCTCCTGTTTAATGACCCCCCCACCCCCCCTTCTTAGTCATTAATCAAGCTATAATTATTATTCAGGTGATTTACTTTGAGGGCTAATGACCAAAAGGAGAAAGGACAGGTTCTTCACTCAAAAAAGACTTTATAATAATGTGATGCATTATTTAGAAAATCTGTCATCTGTCATTTACAACAAGTAAATAAATAATTAGGTAATTAATTGTAAGGGCTGATTTATTGCCGTGGTGGAATATAACTATGTACATTTATACAAGTACTGCACTTAAAGACCCCCTCTGATGAAAGTCAAGTTTTTAACCTTATTTTCATATGCTGTTTTTTATATAATACAATACATATCATGAGCGATTCACACAGCCAGGGATTCGTACATCAGATAACCAATCCCATCAACTTGCGGGGACGTGGGCTGGACAAAACCTTGTCAGGACAGAGAGCCAGAGTTTGCACTAGCACAGCCACTAACACTGTGTCAGCCAGTTGCAAGCTAACACGCTAACAAACAACATAAACAAACTAGAAAATGCCATTTCTGAAGAAATTGTGGGATTGCTGGCTTCTGCATAAACTGAAGCTAAACTGCGTTGCTGGCTTGAAATTTGTAAGAAGAAGCAGTTGAAGTCGTATTAAGAGATAGGGAAAAGGCATGAAGAATGCAAACTATAGTGAAAAAGTTTAAAATGTGAGTCATATTGTGGAAGCGAATTGATGTACACACAGAGAGAAACTGAGCTGCATTGCCTTGTGCATATACCCTTCACTGTAAATCCCAATTCACTCACTCAATTTAAAAATTTATTGGAAACAGCCTGCACACAAAACTTGTTTACATGTATATCAACTACGGAGGCGGTGGAAACCGTAAGGCAACACCTGCTACACGACAACAGCATTCACACTAGAACCAACCTCAACCCAGAGCAGATATGCAAACTGCTGGACCTCTGTGTCAACACCACCTGTTTCCAGCATGACGGGGTTTTACAGACAAAAGCATGGCAGTGACTCCCATTGTGGCAAACCTACATGGAAGAAGTAGAAAGCAGGGCCCTGAATTTTGACACATGGGTCAAAATTAAAACCCAGGAAGTGCACACCTTCACAGAACACATCAACTCAGTGGACAGAAACATCAAGTTCACACAAGAAGATGTCAGAAACAACAGCTTGCCTCTTTCGGACTGTGCTGTACACATTGAAGACGACAGGAGCCTCCAGATTAGAATATACAGGACACCCACCCACATAGACCAGTACCTACTCTGTGACTCTCACAACCCACTGGAACACACTGGAAGCGATAGGAGTTACCCTTGTTTGTGAACTGACCATTGTGAAATCAGCAACAAGATCCAGGAAGAACACCGACTCTGCAGGGGGTGAAGAAAAGAATAAATGCAGCAACAACAGATGTTAGTGACTAGCTGGAGCATTTAATGGCGAAAAAGCCAGATATTTCCCTTAGGAGTTGGTGGAGACCAAAAACAGAGCTAAAAGAGAGTGAATATCGGACTTAAATTCAACAGGTGGCCAGAAACATAACACCAACTGAATGATGTGCCACATAACTGCTGGATGTGTAAATACGCAACTGTTTGCTAACAAGTTTGCCTTATTAACTTAATAGGTAATGATATGTTGCATATATTTAAGTAAATGATCTGTATGTTCTTTTCTCGTCTGTTTTACTGCAGATGTGGGGTATGCTTTTAAAAATAAAATCTAGCCTCTGCGGGCTTCAGTTGCTAGCTGGCTTCCTGACCTTTTTCTGAGCATGTGGGCAAAGTGGCACTTAAATACTGACAGGTGGCAGCGTTGCAGCAGGACAAGGAACTGGCAAATGGGATGCATAAGCCTCAGGTGTTTCATGGAGGCTGATTTTCTGGCTCACATTCCTCTTATCAAGTTAATTTGTCAACTCTGTGTCGGCCGCTGTGGGTCACACATCACAGAGCACTGCAGGATCTTCCTCCCCACTCTGTGCTGATTGGAGATGCAGAGTGAAGCATCTCCTACAGTTACACTGTTAAAATTAAACTCCAGCTGTTATGATCACTCTGCAGTGAATCACTGGATTCAGGTTTGAGGGAAATTACCAGGTGTTGCACATCGGCACGGCTCGAGCAGGATTATGAAAGCAGATTGGCTGTATTCAAAATGCGATGAAATTGTTCGTCGCTGTCAATATGTTCTAATTACCAACGTGTTGAAAGGTGCCCGAGTAGGAAAAAAGCGGTTATGGTAATGAATCATCATGACTAGGCAACACAGGTTAACTTTGGTCTCTTTATTTCTCCTGTAGAGCTACATTTCCCATAAAACTGCAATCACACAGACAATCATCAACAGCTTTCTTTCTACTGCTGAATAGAAACATGTCCAGGAACATAAAGTCTGTACTCAACAGAAATTCTTAGAGATTTCATTGGTCATTTTACTTCTTTTTTTTTTTTTGCCTGTATTTGCTGCAGCAGGTAACAATCTGATTTGGCTTTCCTCCCGGTACATTCCCTCTTTTTTATTTATTTATCTTTTAACTTGTGAGATAATGGAATTTTTAACTAAAATTCTCCATTGCAGATTATGTGCTGGTGTGAAACAGTAACTTCCCACTTTCCATTTCTCATCAACAGAGGGGCAAAAATTTGAGGTCAAAGACAATCAGTCTGGTTACAAACAGGAACAGGATTTAATCACAGTTTTGTTTTAATATGTGCAACACTGTGCAACAACAGATTAGTTCAAATCTGTGACAAATGGTTGCACTGGTCGCACCAGCCCCTGGAGCCTCAATGATAAATCTTTCTTATTGAAATCACTTAAAGTGCTGCTTTGCTTTGACCTCAGTTTTGCTCATGAAGGTGAAATGAGTAACAAGAGTTTTTAAGAATTCATAAGCTGTAGTAGAGAGGAGGAAGGAAACATATGAGCTGTGAAGGGAAGCTTTGTTGAAAATCCGCAGCATTTTTGTACTTGTAGAAATGTTTTTTTTTAAGCCATGCAAGGCAAAGCAAGGCTGGTTCAGACTGAAATATCACAACAACTGGATGGACTACCTTTTAATAAAAGTTAGTTTGGTTCACACACTCATGTCGCCCCACGCTCCTTTACACCGGTGGATTCACCTTTTTAATTGAGTTGTAAAGTGATGTTTAGTCCTTGATGTCTGGGGCCTATGGTGTTCGTTAAAAGAGCCTCGGCTCTCTGTATATATTATTATACAATACAACGATTGTGCTTAAGTACAGCCTCACTTCATCTAACATAGACACTTAACTTTGCTTTATTTTTTCCATCATATTTACTTGAAGGACTACACTGTACTGAACAGAATATTGAGTGTATTTTCTATGTGAACATAGCTTTTAATCTAGTAATATCAGTAGTACAGCACTAGACTGCTTTTATACCCATCTGCTATGAAAATTATGTGCCTTCACGAAAATAATTTGTTAATTAACTCCCACTTTTATTCATGAATGAAGTCAGCTTTGTGCTGCTGTGTTGGCTGGACTCTTTACAGGCAGATGTTAATAACTCCCCTTGTTGAGCTGAAGTTAATTATGGTCATGAGTCACCATGATTGAGCACATTGCTATTCTGTACTCTTGCACCTTAATGTCATATGTTAAAACTGCAATAAGATTATTAGACTTAATCTTCCTGACCACAAATTGCTTCCCATCCAATGTATTTCTGCATCTTGACACTGTTATTCAAATAAAAAACATTCTACGCTATATGTGGCGTGGCTCTGCATGCTGCTGACTGTATTATGATACTATCACTACCACTGCCAATAGGGATCAATACATACGTGATCTTTTCCTTGTTTGATTGGTCCATCATCCCCCATGGAGCTGTCAGGCTTGCCTTTTTTCTCAAGGTTAATTTCATTTGAACTACACCAGCTGCAACTACACTCTTGTACTGGCTTGCTGCTGTCTGTTTTAAGGTCCTGTCTTTATTGATTGCTGTGAAATGAAATTATGCCTCACCGTAAAGTGGGGCTGAGCCCTGTTGGACACAGTTAACGATGCTATTATAGTAGTTCATAATCCCAACCTAAGCTCTTCTCTCCCTTGTTACATGTTAAATCCATCAACTTGTAATTAGTCAGATCTAATGTATTTTATCTTGTTGAAAACACTTGGCACTCTTCAGGCTCTTCATTGTTTCCACCTGTGCAGGCGCATATAGCTTTCCAATTAAATTATGTTATATTAGCAGTGGTTATTTAAAAGCTGTTTGTGCTCCAGGATAAGAATGTATGTTGTTGTAAGTTACAGCTGAAATAAACACATGCAAATGCAAACACATACACCTAACCAAGCACTTACCTTTTGGCCATGTTAGCATTGTTGCTGTCAATGTTGGTTGACCCGCCACTTTGATTCAGACTGAAATATCTCAACAACTATTGGATTCTTTGAAATTTGGTAGGGATGTTCATGAATTCAAATTGGATGGATCGCCTTGAAATGTGATCCACACATTCACGTTTTTAGTAAGGATGATTTCTTTTAACCTTCAGTCAAAGTTTATGCTTTATTTCGTGTTTACTGCTAATTAGTGATCGTTAGCTTTCTACACTCACATGGTAGCCATTACACCAGCTAAACATCAGCATGGTTGCATTCTCATTGTGCGGATGTTAGCCTGCTAATGTTAGCACTCACAGCATCATGGTGCATAACTACAGCCTCACAGAGCTAACTCTAGTTTTAAGGAATAGGTTGACTTTTCCTACAAGAGTTAGATCAGAAGATGTTTCGACATGATTAAACAAACAAGATATAATTAGTAAGCTGAGCCTTAGGGGAGCCGTTGGGCAGATTTTGTTATCTTTGGACTGAACCAGGCTAGCTGTTTCCCCTTGCTTCCAGTCCTCATGCTAAGAAAGATAATGTACGATGCTGGCTGCAGCTTCACATTTACCATCCAGACTAGGAAGCATCTTCTCAATCATCTCAACTCTCAGCAAGAACGCAAACATGTTTCCCAAAACCTAAGCTTAAGTCTAATCTTTAGTTTAAACCCATTTCAAGAATATAGAACCACCAAAACATGCTCACGTTTTCTTGTTATGACATGGTCCATGTTAAAAACAGAGACACATGAACTGGCAAAGTGACCTTATTGAGCAACAGCCATAAAAGCCATTTATTACCCTTTACAACACGCTAACACTGTGAACACACGTACTGGATCAATTCAAGAGCCAAGTAAACTGGAGACGGTGAAGCAACGCTCTGCCACGACTGGAGTTTCCCCTCATGCTCGAACAACAAAATGCTTTACTTGGAGGTGAAAATAAGGAGTTTTAGTTGAAGGACAAACAACATGTTGCTGCTGGGCTCTGTGTGGCTGCTGTTGACTTTCAGTCTGGTGTTTACCCCTGAGTGTGTCCAGGGCTGTTCAACCCAGGAGTTTACCTGTGCTCAGGGGTTATGTGTGCCTGAGGATTGTGTGTGTGACTTCACTGACAACTGTGGAGATGGGAGCGACGAGGAAAAGTGTGAGTAAAACAGGGAAACATACAGTATGATAATATAAACCCGAATCAGAAAGTGTAAAGAGGTATTGTTAATAACCATTGTAGAAAAAGATTTTAATTAATACTGTATTTTACCTTTCTGTTCAGTTATTCAAAGTAAAAGTAAATCAAACATTATCTAAACATCACTTGCTTCCAAATAATCTAAAAAGATTAGTGATAATTGATTAATTATTTTTAATTGCCTCACACTCAGGGCCACTGCTGGCCCATTTCTGTACCAAAAGCAACGCTGATATAATGGTATACTTAAAAGATGTCCTTAAAGTCCTTAGGAACTTTTTACCTTGGAAGTTACACTGTTCTATATTACAAGCCCTTTTGCACTTTAAACAAATATCCACGTATCCTCAAATGAGCCCCTGAAGCAACACTCGTCTCATAAAACAGTGACTTTCTCTTACATTATTGTTGCCTTTGAAGTTTAAAGCTTATGGGCAGATTGTGCGTATCCCTGTGCATTGCATTTCAAGGCTATTCAAGGCTAGGTTAATAGTGTGGTACTAGTGTGGTAGTTCAAGGATCCAGGAAATCAAGGGTTTTATTGTCTCATAAAAAGCAAAGTATGTGTATGTGTAGTGAAGTGTCACTACCTGTAGTGTAACATAATTGTGATTGGCTCCTTTAGAGAAGAAAGTATCCAAATTAATTAATAAGAGGTTTATGAAAATAATATTTATTTTTAATAAAACTTGTAGTTTTGGAACATTTCAATTAGGGCAATAAAAGACTATGACTCAAAACCAAAAGTGTGATGGGCCCTGATGCAGCGCACCTGCTACACTGTGGACAGTTACGCCATTGGTGGCTACTATTAAGACTAGTGTGAAAAAAAAGAAATATGATTGATGAAAATTCAAATATAAAATTAACAAACAATAAATATATGTTAAATATAAAATGTACATATGCCACAATTGCAGATAAACTACAATAAATATATAAAATAAACAAAAATGTGTACAAGCATGAGTGCAGGGCAGTGGAAAGGACACACATACATACATACATACATACATATACATATATTAGGATATACAGGTGTACAGTACATAATAATTTTTTTTTATCATACAAATGAATGGTCCAGATTTAATACTTAAGAATCATTATAAAAGTATTTGTAATTGGCAGCATTTTTACACATGAAGTGACTTGTACTAAAAGTTTAAGTAATATGTGCACAATTCTTGAAATATAATACCCAAATACCATGGCAGCCATAACAAAGTAAGTTATAACAAGAGGATTTTGTGGATATATTCAATTGTTTACATATATCTTTAGAAAAAATAAAGCAATATAAATGTAATTTTGATTCCTGTTTGGCATACAGTATTATTACTAATGTTTTATGATCCCTTGCTGCACATTTGGCTATAAAGTCAAATAAGAATCTATATGAAAAACCATTCAGTTTCTGCTGAGCTGACAAATCTTTATTGTCCATGGAAGCCACAGCTGAGTCCCCATGCAAAGAACAATGGTAAAAATGTATTTCAGGATCAAACACAAAAGAGTGAAAGTGAAAGCGACAGTACAATGGAAGTTTTACTGTTTTCTGTTGAAGGTTCCAAATATAAGACGTGTAACTTTGAGGAGGGATTCTGTGACCTGATCCAAAGCTCAGAGACATTATCTGAATGGACCAGAACAACTGAAGTCCCAGGACTCAAACATGACCACACCAACAGCACATCAGGTTAGAGCATCTGACCTTTGCTGTATGGGACGTATACTCCATTTTGAATTCACAAGCTTCACTTTATATTGGTTTAATTATTTTTTCACATGCATACACCCCCACACTTCTCTCTCTCCTTCAGCATATTTCCTGTCTCTGTTATCTGTGGGAGGAAACACAACCACAGCAGACCTGACCAGTCCCGTTTTCCTGCCCAATCAGACTTGCCAGGTAACAAAATACTCTAAATAGGTAACTTTAGCATAATCCAAGACAAATCCATTAACAACATGATATCAACTGACGAGTCAGCTTTCGTTTTCATTCAACAGATGAGTTTTTACTATTATGTTGGGGCAAAACATGGAGATCTTCAGGTCCTGGTTCAGACTCCACCGGGTCAGAGCACAGTGCTGTGGAAGTACTCCACACAAGTACAGATGGAAACGTGGCTGCGGACAGTGGTTCAGTTTTCAAGTAATCACACTTTTCAGGTATGTAACGTTCAGAATTTACCATAATGACATTTTATATTGCTGTTTTATTGATTATATTAGATTAGATTAGATTAGATTAGATCGGTCACCCATGCACACCAACAAATCACAAAAGGGACAGTCAGGCAGGTCACAGCTGAAAACATATGACATCATGCCACAACAGTAGTAACATTAACATAAAGATGATGCTTTAGCAATAGCCATTAAATTAAATCTATTCAATACAGTCGGTTGAGTAATAAATAAAAGTAAGTAATGCGCCTGAAAACAGGATCAATAAAACAGGCAATTAATATAAAAATGAATACATTGGCATATAGTAAGTACTGAAAATGTTGTCATTTTGTACAGAATGGTATTGATATAGATGCCGTATTTGCTGATATAGTGGGTATTAACTGTAAAAAATGCCGTAGGCCTATGTTTCCTTGAAACTGATAAAGTCATCACAGCAGGAATGAGCTGCATTTTATGTGCGTTGAGGGGGTACTGACCCAACTGGACCCTTCAAAGGCCATCTGGAGTCCTATAAAACCTGCTGTTTGTGTCCTTCCTATACCCTCAGACAATGTCAGTGTGTCACCCTTCTCCCCTTCTCTGCCTTCACCATCTGTCAGTGAGTGCAGCCAGCTCAGCTTCATAACACAGCTTAACCAGCACAGGGAGTAAAGAGAGGTCAGCTCCCCTGTTAACAGTTACTTCCTCTCCATTAATCCACTTCCCGTTTCAAAGGCAGTTTAGTTAAGAGGGTTTTTATTTACCAGGGTGATTTCGGATGATTTTAACTCCAGCCTGTTGGCTTAATGATCTGCACTTTTTCACCGACTTAAATCCTCCAGTGTTTTCTTTTTCTTTTAAACTTACTTAGAGTTATTTCTTTGGACATCTTTATTAAGATTTGACCATGTTTAATATAATATGCGTGTGTAAACACAGAAAACAGAAAATCCAGTCTTGGAGTATTTTTGTAGAGCTGCTGCCACTGAGAATAATTAAGGGACTCTCTGGATATAAACTCCACCTTTTTTCTGAAGGGAACATCCACTACATCAGATAACCACACCAGCTTGGCTGAAAACTACTCAAAGCTCATTTTTAGTACCAGCTGAAATTAAAATTGTGTTTGAATGCATTTTCACATCACCCATAACGACACAATGCACCATTTATTTAGATTAGTCATAGATGATGGGTTATAAAACTCCAGTTGTGTCGATAAACCTGCTGTTGTGTGGACTTTGATTTTTACCTTGTGGTGTGTTATCTTGTTTTACTAGTTTCTATCTTTTTGATTTCATTCCTATATCTTTGTTTTTATCATTTGTTTTGTGTAAAAGACTTTGTCCTGGAAAACCTTGAAAACAGTTGACCAGTTTTCCAGTCATGAAAACCACATGGAATATAAGAGAAAAAGTAAAATGTGCTTGGAAATTATTTCAACTTTTCCTATTTCCAGGCAAAGTCATGTTCAGGATCACGTTGACTAGTTTATGGACGACAGTAGTTTGAATAGGCTACTATCGGTTTTGTTTGGCAATACTGTGAATGCACACACGTAAGTCACTGCTGGCTGCTAACTGTGGTAGTTTTTACTAAGTTTATTGATTAACGTATTCTTCCCAACTTGTAACTGTTGAATAATGCGTTAGCACGTTTGGTTCAGTTGCTCAAGTTGACGCGCTTGCTAGCTTGTTTTACATGTAGCGAAATGATTAAGGTTTGTGATTCAATTCTGGTGGAGCAAAGGTTTCGACTGTGTGCTGGGTCATTGCTGAGAGTTGCATAGTAATAAATAGGAAGCCCGGGTCAATACAATGAATGGGAGCCTAACTGTATGTTTGTCAAACACCGGCTAAAATATTCGCTAACGGCACCTTTTTACTTTGCTAGCATCGTTGTTAGCATCACTACAAACCCAGTGCTGCGTTGTTCAGGTAAAGCAAACCATAATATGGCATGAAATGTTTAACTTTTGTAGGTTTCTCACAGTGGGTGTGATTAAACTGGTTAAAGACTTCCCTTCCTATTACCAGTAAAGGGCTAGCTCATCATTGAAAATTTACAGGAACCCTGCTTTGTAAAATTTGTTCTAAAAACTGTTATAGAAAAAAACTTCTTAATTTTGCTATAGACAAATAGACTGTGTAGAAAAATAATAAAAGGGTGAATGATATCTTGAAGGTTTTCTGTGTGTCCAGCAGGTGGTTGTTCGAGGAGAACTTTCATCTGACAGCGAGGCCTCTGAGGTCCTGGCCATCGACGACCTATCCTTCAGTCCTGGCTGTCTGGCTGTGCCTGGTAGTGCTACCATTAATAACATCACTCTCCACAGAGGGACAAGTTCAGACCTTGACATTTTGAAATATCGCCACACATAAACAGACCGCCACAAACTTGTTTTGAATACAGATAACAGAGGGAAGACACTAAAGCACCCAGGATGGGATCCACAACAGAATAACTGAATCATTAAAATAGTGCTTACTAAACATTTCCCTACACTGAATACAGAGCAGTTTTGCCTGCTATAGCGCCCTGCCTGCAGCTCAGTGATGAATATCATACAGTTGAGCATCTTGGCTGGGAGTGTTTGATAAAGCACTGTCCACTTTGCGTTTTGGACAGAATTTTAACATGTTGCCTCGGTGATATACAGGTTTTTAGCTGCAAGCACAAACTGCCACATCTTTACAACTGCTACTATTCACCCACTACAGGATCACATTCCTGCTCTCTGCCTGTAAAACAAACAGATAATGAGCCGTATTTATTAATTGTCTCATTTAGGGTACAGTATGTGGCCTTCAGCTTTTTTAGGTCTCTTTCCTCGATGAAGCATCAAGGCTACTCTGACTGTAGAGTGGAGCCAGAACTATGTCACTGATTTGAGTAATATGTGAATGGTTGGAGCCAAAGCACCACAGTTTTTTACTTGCTAAATGATGAGCTTGAGCTTTAAATTTTTACTGAATATATACATTTTTAAAATCAAATAATTCCTGCTTCCATATCCATTCATTAATGACCATTGAAGGCCTTCAAGGAAGCTATCTAACCATGAGGTCAGAATTTGTGGTATTGAGTGAAATGTCTCTAAAACTAATGGATGAATGTTCCCTTCAGGATGAATGCCCCTCAGCAGTTCTCCTCTGCTCTATTGAGTATTATAGCATCTTTCAGCTCATTGTTTTGGAATTGTGGCTCACAGCCTTGGTTCATTTCCACCACTGTCATCAGCTCTCAGAAGCTCTGACAAATCCTCTGTATGCTAACTGCACAGCACCAAAAGTACAGACAGCAGTTATGTAGCTGATGAGTACGGTTTAGCATTCAACAGCTAAAGCACCACATATTTCCCTCAGGAGTTGGTGGAGACCAAAACAGAGCTCAGAGGAGAGATAATGCTGGACTGGTTATATTGGATTGCTAGGGTTTCTCTGTGTCTGCTGGATGTATAAAAAGGCAACTGTTTGTAACATGTTTACCATATCAACATTATTTTTTTGATTATAGAGAATTTTACAGCTCCTAATGGGGGTGTAAAATAGGTTAAACGAGAGTGAAGAATATTGTGGCAGACTTCAGAGTCTATTGGACTGTCTCCAGGCTTCGTTTACCATGTCTGAGTGGATGAGACAGGTCAGTGTCACCTTGGCACTTGGTCCCTTAGCTTCCATCTATCTTTTGCTCTCAAGAAGAAATGTTTCTGGGCTGTTAGCAATCTGGCCTGGTTAACCATATCAGAAACTTAATAAAAGCTCAGGGGCAAGGGCTAGTTAAAGCTCCCTCAGAGTCTTCTCACCTGCAGCTCCATAAGACTACATAATCTATTATTGTCAAAGCACCTGTCCCGAAGATATGTACCAATGGGTTTCACATTAAAATACCACTGACAGTTTACAACACAGGTAAGGTTTAATATGCATGGCACATCAGTGCATCCTGGCCCGTATCTGTGCAAGAAGACATGGATATTGTTTTGATATGTGGCCCACATATAATATTGCTAACTACATGCCATTATGGCCACTTAAAGAGGATTCTTTATGTCCCATGTCCTTTATAATTCACCGTATCTCGCACAGAGCCGGTGAATTTGTTGCACTCTATTACAGGGTTCATGGCATCAATGAATTTGGATTAAGTGCGCTGTCACAAATAATGGCAATATAACCGTTAAGTTCTGGCCTATGAATAAATGGATGCAGGATAAGTATAAGACAGAAACATGTTATTGTAAATTGTATTTCCAGCCAAAGTTTGACACCTGTTTTACACCCTGTCCTCATTAAATCACACTCCTCGCAAGTGTGAGTTGCTCCAAGGGTGTTTCCATGTCTGTACATGTTTTGGGGAAAAAGCAGGCTACTGTATAATTTATTATGGCTGTTCTTTGACATGCCTAACTCACATTCCCAGATGCTGTTGCCTGGCTAGGTCTTTTCTGACTCCTGAGAATCTCTGGTCTACCTTTATTATTTTGTCAGATATTTGTTCTTGATGAGTGAGTTAGGGAGATACTATTCAGAGGTGTACAGAGGCATAAGACCAGCTACGTGGTGAACATAGTATCTAGCTGCTAGAACTAAAAGAAGAGTGAATATTAGATTCCCGCTGACCAGGTAGATAGAAACAGAACTCCATCCAACCAACTATTTATGAGTATACTCTCCATGATGACTTCATAAGGTGATATATGTTGACATTGTGTTGGCAGCCTGATCCACTGCGGTGGGGCAACTTTTTTATTAGTACATGGAGTTTGGTGACCTGTATTTGGCTCAGTTCATGTTCAACCTGTCGCCACAGCCATATTAAGTGAAATACCTCTTATCAGTTGTGTTTATTGCTTTTCCTTTCTTTTCTTTTTTTTTTTGAAAGACTTTTTCTTTAAAAGAAAAAAAAATAGTTTCTACTGAAATCTCAAACTATTTAAAGACTTTAAAATAGCCAGACAAAAGCCATTCAAAAATTGGACAGTAATTCATTTATGATTCCACTACTTCTCATAAGCAAAATGAAATTAAGTTAATTTGAGAGATGGAGTCCTAGATGTACTATTGATCAAAATATGTGAACATCATTCATTACTTCACAATTGAATCTAATCTTCCTTAACAACACTTATATACTTACTCTTCTCTGGATGCAGCTAAACTCATCCATATTAATCCACTGTGATCTCCTATGAGTGCTTTCTATTGATGAAATCACATGATAGGAGTCAGTGATAACAACTGTAACTCTTTGTATCTGTTGGGTCTACATTTGATTTAATAGCTGTCAGTTATCAAAGTGCCTCTTGCAATTGAATACTGTAATTACATCAAAATGTTGGTTGTATTAATCTCTCATGTCTGATTCATGTGGCAGAGAGCACTGCACCCCCTCCTCCTGTCTGCCCTCCCTCGTGGTTTGCCTGTGGTGGTGTTGGAGATTGTATCGAGGAAAGCAAAGTGTGTGACTTCACCCCAGATTGTCCCCATGGAGAGGACGAAGCCAGCTGCCGTAAGAACCTTGTTGCCAAGTAACACATTCAAATAATCCACATCCCATTTGTACATTTGACTGAGCGCAGGGTGGTGGATTTGTACTCATCTGCCAGGATGACGACAGTGGTTGAGGGCACACTCAAAGATCGGGTGTTTCCAGTTTTGCAGTTTTCGTTTACTAGTATGAACCACAGTTGCACGAAAAATTCGTTTTTTTTTTGTTTTTTGTTTTATGTCAGTTTGGCATTGTGGACAGGTCCAAATACTACAATGCCTATGAGCCTCGGCTGCCATTGCAGGTCAGAGGTGCACATTAGGGTGGGAATTCATTCAAAATGCTTTTTTACTGAATATGTGAACAAAACAGGTGCTATTGCTGCTCAAATTAATCCAGAACTGAAACAACACAGCTTCCGCCTGCTGTTAGCAGTGAATGTAATAATGTTTTAAGCATTGTGATTCGATGTCTCTTTCTGAAATGCACCTTGGGAGTTGCAGTTAATCTCTTTCTCGAAGCTTTTATGTACAGGCTCGTACCTTTTTAATCAAAGAACCAAATATTTTCTACAGCAGTTCTTCATCTTTTGCACTGATCATTCAACCAGGAGAGTTTCCTGGTCAGCTGTTTACCATTTAACATGGTCTAAAAATCAATAGGAGTTTTTGAATGCATCACACGATCTTCTTCAGCAGTTTGACTTTACCCAGTTGTCTTGGAATTGCAGATCTTCAAACGTCTTGCACTTTAATGACCTCTCACCCATGTTGGCTTAAAAGTTGAAATTGAAAATCTATTGTTGACCATAGAAACACAAGTTGACACAACAATTTTACCACAAGGTCCATTAGTAATAATAATGATCAGAAACAATAATCATTATTGTCAGAAACATATTCCATGGCAACTGGGCAAACTCCATCTGCTGAGGAAAATCATGTGATGTGAGTAAAAGCTCCAGAACAACTGCTTTTGGATCTTATAGTGAGATTGTTGTTCCAAGGTCATAAATGAGCTATATAAACTTTATATAGATAATTTCCTCTCTACCCATTCAGCCGCTCAGTGTGACTTTGAGGATGGTTCTTGTGGCTGGTACGAGCTCACCCTTGGCGATGGCTTTGACTGGGTCAGGGGCTCATCTGTGGAGGTGCCTCCAGACTACAACAACTACCCCCCACCTTTGGACCACTCTACAAACAGCTCTGAAGGTAAAGAAACAATCACGCCAAACATGTGCAGTAACAATGCCAAAATTTGCCATATGCAGTTGCTGTTATCAGAAAATGTGATGAGCTGATAAGATGAATTGTGTCCAGGATGCTTGGTCAGAAATAACTGGCAAACGATAATATTATCTACAGATTAAATCAATGTTTTGTGGAAGGAAAGAAAATCCCTTTTTTGCGTGTTTTTAAGAGATAAGCACTTCATGGGGAAATGTGCTTTCTCAGCCATCTGAATAATGGAAAGGAAATTGACATATGCTGTACTGATTCTGCATATTAATGCGACATCATTCACTGAACGCTACACTGTACTCAATCTGAAACACTATTAGTCTTCCCTAGGTTTATGTGCCACAACATGTTACTGTATATTATGCCTCATTAGATCGTTATACATTTCTCTACATCAGTCCTCCAGTATAGATTTTAACTCTTTGCGGCACGGGGAATCTTGTTGCAGGCTGACTCAATCCATGCAGTTTTTTTTTTTTTAGCCGCACCATCTGTTTTTGTTATGTAATGAGCATGTACATGTAATGTTGTGTTGTATGAGTACGCTGTGAGAAGATGCTCTGTTAGTTTCAGACCCGGAGACTAGCCAGGCAGTAAAAGGAAGTAGAAATGAAGTCTCAGTTATATTCTGGGAGCATCTTGATGTGCTTCAAGCTCTGTGAAATGACACATATCCTGGTGGGAGCATCTGTTTCAAGATTTAGAAAATATTACTGTCACCATCGAGAGGTGTCTTTGTATTTGGTGGTGTTCAAACAGTATTTAGGTGCCTAGTATCAGCCAATATTCAAACTCAGTCACACCACCACCTCATACTGTGCAGTTCTGTGAGTGAGTTCTGCAATGCCATCCCACAAAGCCAAAATACACTAACTGTCACTGTACTGCTGTAACTTGAATTTCTCTCTACTTATCAATATTCTTATCTACTGATTACAAAATACAAAGTTTAGTTAAGACAAGGAACAACATTTTGCATCTGTTTTACCATTAAACATCCCATAGAAATTAGTGAAGTGTCTGCGTTATGGCATTTTGACATGACATCTTAATCAGGTGATTTGAAAAAAGAAGGTCTATAGATTCAACTGATTCAACACTGCGGGAATCCCAGGTCAACCCTGTTACATCAATATGTACATTTCAAATTATGTACAATATTAATCTCAAAGATATCTGAGGTGTAATCAAATGCTTAACTCCCTGAAGGAAAGATCTTCTGAATATAGTGATGTAGAAAGTAAATATAATAAATACAGTAGGCTACATCTTGATTAGACAATTGGGATTTCTTTTAATAATCAGCATAAAATTTAAAGGCATTACAGCATTGTGTACAGTTTGCCAGCCTGAACACATTAAACCCTCATTCTGAACTTTGTTTATAGGGAGGTGCATCTTGTTGTTGGCAGGAATGTGGTTTGATGCAATGTGTGAGATGAAATGGCCCTCTGCACTTTACTGCTGCAACAAGCTGCTATTTTGCATATTTGCAGCCCAGCTGTTAAGAATAAAGCCTTGCCATTGTCCTCTGACCCGTGTCATCAACAAGACCAAGTTACCATGGTGACTGCAGGTGACTTGATATGTTTTGTTTATCCCACAGTTCTGTTCTTGTTGAGCACAAAAATCCCACAGGGATAGGTATGTCTAAGTAGATGAATTTGACCCATCTGGCAACAACAACACTGTGCAAAGGGGCTTAGATGAATAGTAAATGAACCTCTCGACTTCTGCTTCCGTAACAGTTTTCATGTTTTTAAAGGTGACTCGCTGGCTCTCTAGCGGAAAAATGAGGAGATGTGCCTAATGAAGTAGATGCTGAATGTGGTTTGAATATTAATTGCTGTCTCATTCACTGCAGGCCACTTCATGTTTATATTGAAGAACAGCAGCAGTCTATATCCAAGAGCTGTTCTCCGAGGACCCTGGTTCCAACAATCGGCCTCTGGGTGTACCATGACCTTCTGGTGAGAGTCACACTGCAGCATGGCCGCCTCCATCATTTTTCTTGCTGGTCTACAAAGTTGTTCAACATGACTTTTCATCATAACCTGAATTATTCTATGTGTAGATCCACCTGCAATTTTAACCCATTTCCATTTGCTGTCTCTCTACTTTGGTGTTTTTCCTTGATCTTTCTCCCTTTTTGTCCAAACATTATTTCACCTATCTCAGCTCTGTTCTCTCAGCATCTCTTATTTCACACCCTCGCACAATGAGAAGATTTGCATCTGATTCTGTCGTGTTTTGACAGTTTAATGGTCCCTAAAAATTTATGTCAAGTGACAGATGATATTTTTCCCTTTGCTTGATTGGAGGGGTACTCCTGGCAGCAAAGTGCCAGAGGTTTATAAATTTCATTTTTTTACACAGAGTAAGCAAAAGCCCTCATGTATTATGTTCAACAAGCATATGCATTATCACAAGAGCAATCTGTGATTTACAGTATCTCGTATAGGAATGATTTCACACTTATAATACCACAGAATGCACACATTGCTATGCTGGAATGTTGTTGTCAGTACAATATTTTGCTTCCATCTCTCCCTCATCTCCTTCAGGCATTATAACTCAGGTATATCCGTGGGGGCTGCTGACATGTACCTTCGAATCAATGGAACCCACAACAACACGGTCATATGGAGAGCCTTGTACGACCAGGGAACTCGCTGGAACCAGGTCACGGTTCAGCTGGGGCGTATCACCCAGCCCTTCCAGATCGCTCTGGCTAAGATCAGCCTTGGCGTGTTCGATGGGATCTCCGCCTTGGATGATGTCACCTTCAACAACTGTTCGATGCCCCTAGCAGTGGCAGAGTGTCCCCCGCACACCCATTTCCACTGCGTGCGCACCAAAGCATGTGTGGAGCACCTGCAGCTGTGTGACCTTGTTGATGACTGTGGGGATGGATCAGATGAGGAGGGATGTTGTGAGTTCCAACAGTTGCTTATGGTTACAAGAAATAAGTACTCTGATACTATAACATTAGGTCCTGCATCCAAAATCCTGATATAAATGAACAGAATTATTAGCTTTAGAATACCCTTAAAGAAATTCATTTTTTTGTCATGTCACACAGCTCCAGAGCTGCAGTGTAACTTTGAGCACGGGCTGTGCAGCTGGAAACAGGAGCAGGGTGGAGGAGATGCGTTTGACTGGACCCGCATACAAGGGGCCACTCCTTCCTTTAACACAGGGCCCTGGAAAGACCACACACTGGGCACTAGGTACGGCCACTATCTCTACATCGAGTCATCGGCCCCCCAGGAGTTCAAGGACACGGCGGTGTTACTGAGCCGAGCCTTCCATCCCACCCACCAGCGTGGCAATGACCCCTCCAAGTCCCGCCACCATTGTGTTTTCCGCTTTAATTATCACATGTTCGGGTCACATGTGTTCTGCCTGGCAGTGTATCTGAGGACCACCTCCGCAGGCCGGGGTCATATGCTCTGGGTACGATATGGAGACCAAGGAAACTTATGGCACAGGAAGACTCTCTACCTCACCAGCGCTCGGCCTTTCCAGGTAACTAATCAACAATATAATGCTCCAGAAATTGATGCAAAATGGTTTGTTTATGCTTCTGACTTATAGAACCGGACTCACTGAGTACATTTACTTCCACATTGTATTCTGTTTAGAGTCTTATTCTGGTTTTGATCATATTTGGGATCTGGTATTTACATAGATTCAGTCAGGACTGACTGAGTTACGTAACAGTTGAGAATCTGACTGCCTGAGCTTTTCCATCTAATCGTCAGTTATGGAAAATAAGATGAAGAATAACATTTGTTCTCTGCAATACCATTAGCATGTAGGTCATTATTATGTTGTTAATCATTATAATTTTTTCTTTACTGACTAACTACAACTTAACTTACACTTATAACAGATGGATAGGGTGTTTACATGGTATAGTGTGCTGTTTTTTATCAAAGGAATCAAGCTTGCATTAACAGGTTTCTCATAACCAAAGACTGAAAGTACCCAGGTTTCTTAAAGCTGAATGTGATGTTTAAGTGTGTAAATAATAACCAGGATACTCCAAAAAGTCATTTCACGTCCCCTTATAACATATAAAGTACATTATAGGATTATTATCAATTATATTTTATTTAAATTTTAAAGTAGTATTTGGTATTAATCATCATTATATCATCATATTTTAAACCCTGGACATATTTTAGAACTGCTAGAAACTTAGTTGTCAAATTAATGTAGTTGATTGAAATATTTCTTCTGACATGCAGTGGAGTAGAAGTATGTAAGTATTATGAGAAGAAGTTCTATAAGTACAGAACATGAGAAAACATTCGTAGTTTCTTTGCACCAATGGTTAAGAGGTTATTCTTAGTTTAAACACTATATTATCTTGTAGCAATATCACATCCCTCTCTGAATCATTTGCATTCAGTCCCCTTGAGTAATCAAAGACAGACGTGCAGAAATGAGCTTCAGGTAAACACAGTTCCCTGGCAGGCAACAATGAAACGCTAGTGAAGCATAGAGTGTGTATTTAAGAGTGTACTCCAGCATTGCAAGATGAAGCTCTATTTAATAGCTTCACTGCTCGACATCGATCCCTCAAGATGGATGTTCTGTTGTC
Organism: Seriola aureovittata; assembly: GCF_021018895.1. Lineage (NCBI taxonomy): Eukaryota > Metazoa > Chordata > Actinopteri > Carangiformes > Carangidae > Seriola > Seriola aureovittata. Next base: position 16,177,891 of record NC_079383.1, read on the forward strand.
ATTACTCATGAGTGAGTTTAATTTGACAGGCAGTTAAAGACTTTTCCTCCATTATGCCATTGAAAACAGGAGCTCTGTTTGTCAAGTTAATTGACTTCAGAAAGGGTAAAAGTGAAAAAAAACAGAGACACTGATGAATTAAAATAAGACTCGGCCTGATCCATTTGCTCACACAGTGGGCATATCGCCACAAAATGACAAAGCATAATGATTTGACATCAAGATAGCAAATTGTACCAACGTACTTCCTCTGAATTTGCACTGAGATTTAATGTGACCAATGTAACCACAACTAATTCATATCTTCCACGTGAAAACAACACTGTCTGAGCATAGAGCGCCTAAAGAATTTAAACACGCAAAAAGCAACAGTAAGCTACAGAGCAGTGAAGTTAATTAAATACTTTCCAAGGCAGCAATTGGAAATGGCTGATTATTGGTAAAATATTTCAAACCGTGTTTGCAGAACACTGCTGCTTGAATCATGCTAATGTGAAATTCTGAAAACCTACAGTAAATACTCACACAGTGCCTTTTCCAGATAATTAACATTTAACAGCCTTGCTTTGTTTATTAGATATGCTAATTCGGCAGTGCACGTTCACTAGACTGATTATCATCAGAAAACATGTTCTTACTTTTGAGGTTCATGCTGTTTTCCTTCAAAGCTAATATCAGACTCTCATCGTACCATATTTCCAAATAATGTTCTGCTCCTTGGCAATGACGCAAAGCAATCAAGCCAGGTGACTGCTGACACAACTTATCTGCCCCAATAATCTTTAAGCTAATGATTTGTTGCATGGGGAAACTGATAAACCTTATGCTCAGGAAATGTAGCAAAGTCTACTGGTAAGAAAGTAAGTAAGGAAATCCATGCAAACACTTTGGCGATTTGTAGATAATAGGTTATCTTCACAAAGATGTAATTAGTACCAATACTGGTTACACCTGTGCTTTTCCTATAACTACAAATCAAAATGTCTTCTAAAGGTTAATTAGGTACAGTTATGTGGTATTCTGGCAATATATGAGGTTTTCAAGTATTAACTGTAAATATGTTTTCACATAGGAGAGGATAAAAGCATGTATCCTGGCTTTGAGAAACCTTAAGGCTGGATGAAGTACATTAGAAAAAGAAACTGAGATAAATGTAAATATGCTGGTAACTAAACCAACTGACAAAGCCAATGTTAGCTTGAAAATGTATGACTCATTTAGACTGAAGAGTAACAGAAGTAACAGCTAGCTAATATGTAATATTGTTGTGTCTTTCTTGATTGATTTCTGGCTGCATTGGTAAAACATGAAAACAGGCTGGCAGACACACAGCTCTGGCTTTATGAAGTTGTAAGGGCTAATATGTTAGCAGTGCGTATACAGTTGCCTTATACACCTGAGCTGCAGCAACATTAGCATTCATTTTGGGCTTTTTTTTTTTTTGGCCGCCCAACAAGTGTAAGTGTAAGTAATATCCACTCTACTCTTTCCTGCTCTGGTATCCACCAGCTCCTGACAAAATATCTGGGCCTTATGGTTGCCAAACAAACTTTTTCACCAACTAGCTAACGGTTAACAGCTACCTTAGCTTGCTTATAACATCATATGACCCATTTAGATTGAAGAGTATGTCTAAGTTATATTTGTTTCATAACCAATTTATACATTAGTAAGGTAAAAGTGAAGACATTTCTTAATTTGTTATTGTACAACTTGATTAAGTTTCTAAATCACTTGTTTCAAAAAAAGCTAGTGTTAACTACAATGAACTTAGGAAGCACACAAAAGAGATGGATTTACAAATTATTCACCTTCCTTGTTGCCAGATTTTTATTGAAGGAACAGTAGGAGATGATTTCAATGGGGACATTGCCATTGATGACCTTTCCTTCCTGAACTGCGTCCCGTATGAAGGTAAATGAGTACGCCATAACACAAGAGATGGACTCAAACAGTTGAGGTTTGTCTTTCCATCTCCACTGTTGATTTGTGTTTTCTACCGTGCCCTCTTTTAGGAGAGCTCCCCCCGCTGAATACCACACCCCCTGCAGTGACCACTCCAGCCCCCACACTCCAGCCTAACAACTGCCCTGATGGAGAGTTTGCATGTAGGGCACATGGGGAGTGTGTTCCCCAGAGCAAAGAGTGTGACTTCAGACCTGATTGCTCTGATGGCTCTGATGAAATAAACTGCGGTAAAATGTCTTTTCTTCTCTCAGAATTTCTGCATAATCACACACCACTTGCATATTTTTTTCACAGTGTTTCTGTGGTCTTTCTTTTTTCTTTTTCCAATTTCCCTCACATTCCCCTGCATTTTTTTCCTCTGTCATCTTTCCCTTATTTATTATTACTATTATTTTACCTCTATCTTTCTCCAGTGAAGGAACTGTGTGATTTTGAAGGCGGTGACACATGTGGTTGGAGGATTGTCAACCCGTCTTTGGTCCCAAAACATGCATTTCGCTGGTCACCTGATCAAGGGGAAAGCATTTATGATGGAGAGCAGTACCATCGTCCTATTAATGATCACACCCTGTGAGTACCAACAAAATTGACTATGGTGGTCGTTGAATCAGTTAGATGATAGAGAAAAAATAAAGTTGCACCTACAGTCAATTTTCAAGCAAAAATGCCAAATATTTGCTGATTCAGGCTTCTCAAATCATGAATGATAATAAAAATCTTAAAACATTGCAAGTATCTCTCTGTACCTAAAATGATCACAAATGTAGAAAAGCTAAATAACAAGTAATGAGAAAGGGTAGAAAGTAAAAACTTCAAATTAATCATTTGCGTGTTCTGTGTTTTACATATTATCTTTTCTTTGTACTTAACTAAAAGCAAAGACATGAGAAAAAATGGACTGTGAGGCTGAGTGAGCATGGCCCATTTATAGTGGATAGACAGTGACCTGATTGTCCTTATCTATGTTTTATTGACTGGACGGTGAGAGCAGAAAATGGCAGTGCACTTTGACCACTACATTTCAGTAATTTCTTCTCTCAGCCAGAATTGGCGACACTATCTTATTTCATAACCTCTCTGTCTGGCTGCGCCTCCTTCTTCCTCACTCCTACAGCAACTGTGACTGACTCCCAATCGATAAGGCATGAGTGAAATGGAGAGGCGAAACTGTGTCTTATTTAACCCAAGCAGAGCCATTCCTCTTATGGAAATTTAATAAAGTGAGGCAAAGGGGATGGGGCTGATATAAACATGGTGCTGAGAGAGTGAGGATGATGAGGCCAGTAGAGGCGATTATAGCACTATTCATCTTACTGCTGTTGGTGGACCATTTTGTGATCGACACTTATATAACTTGATGACTTATAGAAGCAATCAATAATGTTATGTAAACTGTGGTCATGGACTGCACATAAGATAAACAAACAAAGACAATCTTCACAATTTAAAAGGTGAAACTACAGAATGGTTGCTTTAAAAATGACTTAAATGTCCGATTGGTTATCAAAATTATTAACAATTTTTAATTGATTAATCAGCTAACTGTTTCAGCTCCAGTTGTCTTTACTGAAAGAACATGCGTCTGTATGGTAGCAAGTGCATTGAAAATAGGATGAAGATAGTCTTAGGGGACAAACAAGTGACAATTTCACAATGCAAGATATAACAGGATTTGCTCAATGTAAAAAAAAGAAAAAAGAAAAAGAATTTCAAAAAGTGCGTTCCAGAAAAAAACTGGAAGCTTAACCTGAAAAATACACATCAGTTGTCAAAGTAGGAAAAGGTGGCACACTCTCAAAGAGTTGAGCGTCTGTGCATTGTCATGTTTTATTAAAATGTCCTTGTTGATATGGGGCCTTTCTCAGAGCCGCAGGAGTGTTCACATGGTTGCATATACATATACGAGCCAATCAAGCTAATGTCCTGATTTTACACATGTGTACAATGAACATGATTAACTCCTGGACTCACAATTTGAAGACATAATTGTGATATTATTCTGTATTTCCTGTCATTCCTGTGATAGAGGCAGCCCTGAGGGTTGGTATATGTATGCAGACAGTTCAAATGGCGGCTACGGACAAACCACTGACCTCCTGACACCTGTCATCTCCTCCACTGGGCCACAGTGCACCCTTGTCTTCTGGTACCACATGAGCGGATTCACTGTCGGATCACTTAAGGTGAGGAGAACAGACACACTCCGCAGAGAATAGTACTTGTTTCTGTGTACAGGGTCTCATCAGAATTGAGTCACAGAAATATTCTTATCTATTGCTCTTACAATATCTGCAGGTGCTGCTGAAGCACAGAAACATCACTCATGAGGTTTGGTCTCAGTCTGGTAACCAAGGAAACAAATGGAGACGAGGAGAAGTGTTTTTGGGGTTATCAAACAACTTCCAGGTCTGTAAATTATTGCTTAGAAATACTTTCAGATGTTTTGTATGGACATTCAGAGCACTGAAATGCGTTTACACAAAATTTTGCGCAAATATTGCCACACATATTTCATCAAATGTCTTTGTTTTGCTCCATCAGGTAATATTAGACACTGGTGAGACTTTACATGTCCAGTCTATAACATACCTTTTCTATTTAGTAATTTCTTCTCTCAGACAGAATTTGAGAGAGAGAGTGTCCAAATAACTTTCCTGTGACTCCCATGATTATCAATGAGCCAAATGGATATTTTTATTGGCAAAAGTATTACCAGAAGTATCTTTTTTTTTTCTGATTTTTGTAGGCGATAACATGATATTCACACACACACACAGTAGGCCTATACAATAGACAAATAATGTATAAAGCTTTCGTTCTAAATCAAACCATAGACTTATATGTCCTTTACCACAGATTGTTTATGTCTTTATTTATCTCTTAATATGTCCATAATTTGCTTTGCTCTGTTATGATTTTAGTGGAGGGCAAAATGTGCTTGCCATATATTATGACCAGAAATGTCTGACAATCACATATATAAAAAAAACAAACTTTGTCATAAAATGTCAAATAACTTGTGTTTTAAGTTACTCAGGATGTATTCATCAAGAAGCAAAAAAAAGTTGCTGCTTTTAATTGGCAGAAAAATCACCGGAAATATATGACTATTAAAATAAAAAAGGAGGGGTAGCTCGATAAACAATAAATTGTCATTACTGAGGCAGAGAATTAGTATAAATGGCCACATTAGTCATATGTTTCACAGGCTAAGTAGCAGACCAGCTTTTGTCATGATGTGTACTCCATAGTGGCTGTCATTATTATCATCATTATTATAATAATACACATCTGATTCAGATTATTGACATTCAGACTCACTGAAGGACAGACTCAAAAATGACTGTGCGCATCAGTGTAATTGACCTAATTTCAGTCACGGCAGGTTAAATTGGACAGGCTTGGCAGACTTGATGATCAATGATGAATTGATTGAGTCTAATTCATTCTAATGAGTCTTATTTTATGTGTGGCAGTAATCAGAGTTGCAATCCCTTCATGGTGTTTGTCTATTGAGGTTATTCACTGTCATTATGACCACACAGACAGAGACCCTGGGTCAGTCGTGGTGGCTTGATTGCAAGGGAGAATTATTTGCTTTGACTAAATACCTCGGCCTTTGCACATTTTCACATTAACCTTTCTACAGACAGAGTCAGATCTGCACTGATGGTACATCAGCAGCTGAAGGGCCTTTTCACACTGAACCTCTAAGAGTCTTTTTTAGATTCCAAGTGCTCTTTTCCTCTTCTATCTGAGCTCTTCATCAACTGTCTGCCCTAAGACACAGCATTCTGTCTCATTAGCAAAAACATGTCTGATAGTATTAGACATCAACCCTGGAGTCTGTGATTAAGTTTACATGACAGACAGGACCGAGAGTTGATCCGAGGTTTGTTGTCCTCTGTTAGGTGGTGTTCAGGGCTAAGCGAGGGATCAGCTACATGGGTGATGTGGTGATAGACGATGTCAGCTTCCTGGACTGCTCCCCTCCACTGCCTTCAGATCAGCCCTGTACACCTGAGCAGTACGCCTGTGCCAATAGCCACTGCATCCCTCAAGACAACCTGTGTGACTTCATTGACCACTGTGGGGACAACTCTGACGAAGACCCCTACATCTGCAGTGAGGCCTCCTCTAATGTCTGACTGATGATAGCCGCAGAAAGATTAATTTGCAGATAACTGGAAAGCTTGAATTGATTAATTTTTTTATTGCTGTCTTTCAGAGGGCTTTAGTGGACGCTGCAGTTTTGAGTTTGACCTCTGTTCCTGGCGCCAGTGCCGACAGGATGACTTTGACTGGCTAATCAAAGCAGGCAGCACTCCGACAGTTGGCACCGGGCCGTCAAGTGACCACACCCTAAGAGACCCCTCAGGGCACTACCTCTACCTTGAGAGCTCTTTCCCACATTCATTTGGAGACATCGCCCGTATATCAGGACCTGTGCTGAGCCGCAGGAGCTCTCAGTGCAAGGTGAGATCAAGGTCAAAGGGCAAAAGGCAGAGGGCAGGGGTCAGAGTGCAAATGCAGATACTGAATGACAGATTAGGGAGCAATGGTTTGATCAGTTTGAGGCTCAATGTAAATAGGAATTCACTTCCTAAATACTGCTTAAGTTTTCATTTTTAACCCATTCATCAAATTGGTAAATAACTTACTTTAATAACATCACATTTTGAATATAACTGATTTAAGACCATGTTCAGTTGTTTACTGACTATTTAGTTTAGTAAGAAGATCTCCCTGTGAACAAAGGTCATTTTCATGCGAGCTTCTGCACACAAGATTTAAATAAATAGATTTTACCAAATTAAATTACAATGCAGAAAACTACAACAATCCTGATGTGAATGTTGAAATGTATTTGGTGTATGTCACTTGAAGGCATTTTTTTCTGTTACGAAATAACAAAACTTAACACTAATGAGCTTGAAATTTCTGTCCTGCTTACTGGAGATAAATGCTTCCTTGAGGAAAAGTACACAATGAGCTGAATTCATCATTTACAGTAACTTCTTGGGTATTACATGCATTTGCTTTCTTGCTCAGAGTTAGATGAGAGGACTGATCCCACTTTCATATCTACCCATTATATAAAGCTATAGCCAGCAGCTGGTTATCTTAATTTAGCATAAAGACTGGAAGCAAGGGGAAGCAGCTAGCCTGGCTCTGTGAAAAGGAAAAAATCTGCCTAGCAGCACCTATAATTTTACCAATTAACATCATATGTTTTCTTTGTTTAATCTGCACAAAAACCGAAGTGTAAAAATGAGAGGTTGTGGTTTTACAGGGACTTCCGTGCTAGACTGTTAAACAAAGATTTAGAGATCTGATGTTTCTAAGTGTTTCCAATATTCATGCTAAGTTAAGATAACCACCTGCTGGCCTTAGCATGATATTTAGCGCACAGTCGTGAGAGTGGTGAAGATTTCTTTTTCTCAAAATGTCACACTACTTGTGAGGATTTCCAGCAGAAGTGAATGTTAAAATACCACCACTGAATCAGTCATTCATATACTTGCAGCTGGAAATGTGATGTAGCTAAACAGGTAGGTGTGCCTGTTTTTCTGTGTGGGTCCTCCGAGGTGTCAGCCTGATGTTCCACGGGGAGAGATCTCTTGATTGACTGCCCAGTTTGCTCTGTGCCTCGTGTATGTCTTATCCCACTCATGACCTGTCCATCAATCACGCAGTCACACTGTAGGGAGGGCTGTGTGGGAAGTGAGAAGAAGAGAAGGACGGGCGGTCTTGTCTGCCGAGATGGAGGGTGTAGTTGTGTTGCTGTAGCTCATGAACACGCTTCCATTTGGAGAGGAAACCTATAAGACATATCACTGCCTCTCTGCTGCATGATGCACCATTGTTCTGCAAATGAGAGGAGAATTATATCAATGTGTGGATTAACTCAGAAATCATCTCTACACTCTGAAAGTCATTGCCTTATTTTAACAGATTTCTCCTTTTCTGTCCTTTGTCCAGATGCGTTTCTACTTGCACATGTCTGGAGACGGCATCGGGACCCTAAGCGTCTTCATGATAAGTGAAGGAAATCTTGATCTCCTGATGAACCTCACAGGAGATCAGGGCAACTACTGGCAGATGAGGGAGATCCCGCTGAACTACGCAAGGGACTTCCAGGTCATGTTTGAGGGCAAAGTGGGCCGAAGTTCAAAGGGTGACATCTGCCTGGATGACATCACCTTCTCTCCAGAGTGTCTGATTGCCTCCTCAGATAGATTAGAGGACAACACTCCTCCGCCTCCTGCAGGTATACACTCAACTATGTTTCCTTTGCTTCGTTTATTTATGCAGAGCTCCTGTAGGTGTTTGCTGTTTTTCTTTTTTCCCCGTTTTTCCTGTTTTGTTAGTTTTGTTTGCTCTGGTTCATCGGTGTTCCTCTACTTTCTCACCAAAAGCTACTTCCAACCTGCCACCCTTGGACTCAAGCATGCACTGCTATTGTAATTTTTTTTTCCAATTTCCCTGTTGGAGCTATTTCCACTTATCATCATCCATCACATCACCTAAATTGGATTTACTATAATCCTACCTTCTCTTTGAATTGCCTTTCAAAATGTTTCTCCCAGTCTGAACACAATGTCACTTTGTCACTTGGTCAGAAAAGAGGCTTTAGTCTTGTTTGTAACTGCCTTTTCCGCACCTACCTATTGGTCTCCATTCATTCAAGGATGAGAGTGAAATCTCTTTTTGAATTGCATTAAGTTTTCTTTGATTTTTTTTTTTTCAGTGGAGAGCTTAGACCGGGCCTGAAACCATTGTTACAGTACAATGGGCCTGTAAAGCCCAGTGAGACACTGTGGCATTTGTGCACTGTTGCTAAATAAAAGCTTTGACCTTTGACAGTTTTAGTATAATATAAAGTCAAGTGCAAAATTTCACAGTGGCAGTTAAGATCAGTAAGACAAAGACTAAGGCTCAACAAGGCCAATGGTAAAAAGCCTGGCTTGTTTGTACTGGAGTGATAATGAAAAAGCCAGTATACTTCTGCCACAGACTGGATGACCTGATGAAGGTCAGGGTGTAGTAGGAACATATTGTTGTTATTATTGCTCCTGAAGGAACTAGCCACTTCATAATGGCTTTTTTAATTCCATTGTGACAAGAGAGAGATTAAACTGCAGTTTCCTCCTTACTTTTAGTAAATAACTGTCCCTTGAGCTGATTTCTCATAAAAGAATTCAAGACACAGTTTGATAAATAACTCACAGTAAAAAGTGAACATAACTTTTCCTGATTCAGAAAAGATATTAAATAAATAAGATGCTGCGGATAATTACAGTGTCAATGACTGCTGGGATATTACAACCTTGTCTTGAAGTAAAGTGAAAATTTCATTCCAGAAATGTATTAGATTTTTTAATTTTTTTTAATTAAAAACAAAACTCAATGAATCTAAATGGCATGATCAAAACACGTGTGCTCGAGGTCTTTGGTCCAACATGCTCCTGTCTGAGCAGCCTTGTCCTACCATTCAGTTTCTACCAGAATTATGTTGCGATATTAAGGACATGCACAATAAAAAAAAACAAGAATGACGAAAGTCTGTCTGTGAACTACTGAAGGGAAAACTCAGAAACATTTGTCACCATCTGACTAAAGTGAGCCCCATCATTGTCTGTATCTCAGACTTGGGAACTATTCAACTAGAAGAAGTTCCCCTGCATCCCTTCCATTCTCTAAGAGGGAACCCTTTAAGAAGTGACAGGAAACAACAAGAGCTGATTAATTGCATTGTCACTGCAGCTATAATTGACCAATTAAATTTATTGCCTGTCTCTTGTATTGGATGTTGGGGAGAAGAGGGAGTTTCAGGGCTGTCTGTGCCCAGAAAGGGATGAGGCTGAAGCTGTGTGGCCCCTGCAAGATTCCCCCTGTGATTTTGAGCTGTTAACAGCAGCGGGATGTGTATGATTTTCCTTACAGCTGTCTCTCTTTCTCTCTCTGCAGAAACAAAGGCTCATTTAGTGCTGATAATCCACACATCTTAATGTGATTTCACTGGAACTACTTTCTATTGAAGAAATAGTTCCTCTGAAAATTGTTGACGGTGTTTTTTATGGATTAACCAGAGTAACCGGGACGCTGTTTTTGGAAAGAGATGCTGCTGCTGCATTTTTAAATGTAATTTTTCAATGTTGCAATCTCCAAAAACGAAATTCAGCTCCTGTGTATCAGAGTGTAGGAAAAAATCAGATGCTGATATCTCAAAACCTGGACAAATAAAACACACATGAACACAATATGTAGATGTAGTATAGTGATTTCAGAGGTGTACTCTGTGACTTGTTCAAAACTAATGCAGTGGCACAAATAAGCTTATGTATATATAAACTACCAGCTCATTTGCTTAAGCTAATAACTTATATGTGTATATAAGCTAGAAAAGTTACAATTACTACGTTGAGAAATACCGAAAATAAAAATATGGGAGAAGAAGCAGAGGATGTGTTTGCTTTTTCAAAAACATGACGGGATAATTTTCAGAACAAGTAGAAGCAGAGCAAATAAAGTGGGAAGGAAACAGAAAAGAAATGTGATTCTTCCTTCCATTAAGAGAGCCTGGAGGGTAAAGAGTCGTGAATGACGAGGAAAGCTGCTCTCACTGTCTTTGTAGTAGCTGCAGAGGGTGTAGAGTAATAATGATGAGACCAAAGACTGCAGGAACTGTAATTATATACTGAAGCCCCTCAGGGGCATTTTCCTCCACTGCTTCATTCTATATAATACCATCTCATTGCATGATGGAGTGGTGACACCCTGTATATATTTCATGCGAGCTCAGGGTGCACAAATGAGTTTAATGCCAGTTGCAGTGCAGTGCATTTTATTATGGCTGTAACAAGACATTGTGGACCAATACCTGCAAACCATTTTAATGTAATACGCTGTCATCGTAGGCTAAACACATTCAGAGATTTCTGTGTATGCATACCAGCTGCATGGACAAAGAATTTAATATCCAGCCAAGGCTTTACATACAGCATGTGGGAAATGTCTTGTCATTCTCTGCTTGTACAATGTTTTGACTTTATAAAAATAGGCAGCAGAAATCTCTTCCTAATAAAAAGTTAAACTGATGAGAAATTTATTACCTTTACTAGAAAAGGACTGGATTAGGGTTAGGGTTAGCTGCTTGTGAATTAGACAGAAACTTCTCTTCTTCCTTCGTTTTATTTTGAACTGTGCTGTTTCTTGTCTGAAAGAAGCCATTAGGAACATAAATGTAAAGGTCACCTATGTCCGATTGACATTAAGCTATCAACTTAAACAGATAGATGAAGCTATCACTGTTACACATGTCTGAAAGGGGCTTATGTTTTAAATACAGTGCTTGGGTGTGTTTTTCTGTCATGTGGTGTCAGTCTGACAATTGCTTGGCAACTTTCATTGACAGATGAAATGAAGCAAGTCATCCAATTTTGACAGACTTCCCGTTCCAGAAGTAACTCAGTATGATTTGATCACCAGAGGGCAGTATGACACTCGGGGTGACTGACCAGCATGCTTCAAATCAATGGATGCTGGCCCGGTGATGAGGTCACATTGCACACAGCAATGTAAAAGGCCAAAAGTTATCCATGTAACGCAGTCTGCACCTGAATGAATTAGGTAAAATGAATTCACATCGTAACAGGTGAAGAACTGTAGATGTAATGACACTTAGACTGTTCTGGGAGAAGTGGCATATTTATTACCTTCAAACATTCACTTTCCTTTTAAATGAATTCACCTACAGCTTCAGTATGCTCCACAGTTGGTGGTGAGTCGGTTTGGCTTCACAGTTGGGAGCCGTGGCTTCCTGGCTTCCTATGTGCCTTTGTTGGGGCACATTGCTTCTGGTCCTGTGCGTCTGAAGAGGAACAAAGGATTAGGAGGGACTTATACCCTTTTCTCTCCTTTAATTACAGGGACCACCCCTCTTCATCACGCCTCATGTCCCTCTCTAAAACTCCCTAAAGCCAGGCACTGACCCTGTTGGAATGCCTGGCACCAAAAGAGGCAGATTCCAACCCCTTCCAGCACCACTACCCTATGATACACTGATTTGGGCTTATTGCCCCATGCTCCTTTGTCCTCTTAAGCCTCTCAAGGGGACCCTGATGGTGCATGCAGATGGTCTCCCCACTCTTGAGTTGACTTCTTACACTCTGAAGTTAAAACTGAACTCTTGTGTGTTTTTTTCTGTAATGATGAAGCACATAGTAATTGTTTTACTGAAAAGGTGTTAGTTGAGTATAGAGTTTTCTCTTGCACTAATTTTCACAGGAATAGTTTGACATTATGGCAATTACACTTATTTGCTTTCTTTTTAGTTAGATGAGAAAATCAGTACCACTCGCATGTCTGTTTGGTAAATATGAAGCTACAGCTAGCAGCTGCTTAGCTTAGCTTAGCTTAGCTTAAAATAAAGACCTGAAACAAGAGGAAACCGCTGGCCTGAGTCTGTCAAATGGTAACAAAAACCACCTACCAGCATCTCTAAAGCTGACTAATTACCACAGATTAATTATTTGTTTAATATATACAAAATACAAAGTGTAAAATTGACAAGTTGAAATTGTTTTACAAATTAAGAAACCAAGTTATAACATGAGCTTTTGTTGGTAGGTGAATTTTTGTTACCATTTGACAGAGCCAGGCTAGCTGTTTCCACCTATTACCAGTCTTTATGCTATGCTAAGCTAAGCTAACCGGTGGCTAGCAATAGCTTCATATTTACCAGACAAATATGAAAGTGGTAAATATGTTCTCAATTAACTCTTAGTAAGAAAGTGAATAGGCATATTTCTTGTAATGTGGAACTATTCTTTTAACAGAATAACTTGTCATTTGAGCCCTTTTTCCCTCCTCTAAAACGTTGTTAATGTGTATTTGTATGTGTGTATGTTTGCCACCAGACATAATATAAATTTACCTTCACCTTGATAGGAAAGCTATTGTTTTATATGAGAACATACATAGCCACAGATTTATGTTGGCAAAACAAACACAAGTGGTTTGAATGATATTTTATGTGTGTGTCTCATTTCCAGGCTCCTGTCCTTCAGGCTTCCTGCCCTGTGAAAATGGCCGGTGTTTCACCCGAGGGCAGAGTTGTGACTTCACAGATGACTGTGGCGATGGCACTGATGAAAAGGATTGTGGGACTTCCTGCTCCTTTGAGAACGGTCGCTGTGGCTGGAGGAGCTCCCTAGCTGATAATTTTGATTGGACGCTGGGGACTGGATCTCTCCAAAGCATACGGCCTCCATATGATCACACTTTGATGAATGAAGACGGTATGCGTTTGTAAGATTTTCCCTCCTTTCCTTCATGCATTTTGTGAGTTGTTCATACAGCTCTCCGTAATGTTTAATTCATGCACTGTTTTTCGCCGCTTCAGTGAGAAAATCAATGAGCTACTTCCCAGTATGTGAATGTACAGCGAGTGATTGATGCAGGGCAGTAATCCCATTATACCATGTGCATAGTAAAAGGCAATACACATGAATAAATGAATAAATGAATAAACACATATGCACACAGGTGCATCTTTTAAGTATTTTAAAATTATAAGATTACTTAAGATTTGATCATTTTAAAATGCCACAAATCTGCAGAGGGAAAAACACAACAGCACAGAGACTCTCCTTTTGGTTTTGTATTCAGACATTGTCCCAAGTCTTGTTATGACCTTGACTTGACTGAGAAACTTTCTGAGTGGTTCCTGTGTCAAAAGGCAGTGGGACATTAGGAGATGTGTCAGAGATTACTCTGTGACCCCTGACCCTCACTCCCCCGCCACACTGTTTTTGACCTTTCTGTAATTTGTCACTGGCTGCAAGAGCTGCCTGTGCAGAGACAGTTTTTAATCCCTCTCTGCCTCTTCTCCCGCGTTGCTGCCCTTCTCCTCTATCACTTCCTGTCTTCATCTCTTTAGGTCATTTTGTCTATCTCGAAGCTACACCAGTGGGACTCAGAGGGGATAAAGCTCATATTAGAAGCTCTGTTTGGAAAGAGTCCAGTGACAGCTGTAAGCTCTCCTTCTGGTACTACATTTCCCATAAGGCCTCAGGAACCATCCGGCTGCTGATCAAGGTAAACCATCTACAGGAGTGTGTTTGCACAGAATCATGATAAAGAATGATAAATCTATCTGTGGGCTGTCCATGGTAGTTTATGAAACGAGCTCTGCAGACCCACTGCCATCCATCAAACATGGTTACCATGGTTACGCTCAGTCAGAAATGAAGCCTGATAATATTAAATCATGTTAATGTAGACAATAATCGGATCATATTAGTGGTGCTGTCTAGTGGTCTCCGTAATTTGGTAAAAAGAGCGGTGCGGCTGTCAGTCTCTGCCAGTGTTCGATCTATAGGGCGGCTGTGGGGGGGTTGAAGGATGTGGTGGAGGTGAGTGATGGGGATCATGGTCACCCCAGAGCCCAGAGCAACCCCACCCCACCATCTGGGCATACACTAGTCCTGCCAATTGTCAAAGCTTCTTGCTTGTTAGGTGTTCAGCTGTCTAGTTTGCGTATGCATGGTTGACTTCCAGGGATTAAGATTTCTACTTGAAGCTTTCTGCCATTGAAATTCTGCTGTGATTTACTCTGCCTCCTGCCAGTGGCCTGTATACTCTCAACTTCATTTAACTTTGTGAGGTACAAATCAAGGTCCAGGTGCAGCGGTTGTGCATGAATAGATTCATTCAGTGGTGTGAATGTGTAGTAAAATGTGTGTGTCACATTCTCACATATGCACGGCGAGTGCAAGATTGTTAGTGCGTCCTTGTGTGTGCTACAGACACTGTTTATGCAATTTGCAAAACAGATCAGCAAGTTATGTAAATTTTACAAAGTACTTTTTTTTTTTTCTTCAAATTTGCATATCATTACTCTCGCAAAAAAAATTATACTAATGCTGTCTCACGCTGCAAAAACCAAATCCTGAAGGCAACAGAACTCATGGTGTTACTGTTTTAGGAGAGAAAATCTAACATTTTCAGTGGATTAAAGGTCAATCAGCATCTCAGACTAAAATGGGCCTCAAAGGGTAAGTTTGTATTTTTCTTATCGTCAACAATCCCATGACCAAAAGACCAAAGCCAACCATGAATTGATCCCAATCACAAGCTGGTACAGCTCCTTGGTGTGGTTTACAGGTGACTGACAAACCAATAATACTAATAGGACATTGGAAAGCAACAAATCCAATGAAAAGACCATAAACATCCCTGAGTTGATCCAATCAACAAGTATAACATGTGTAGTCAAAACCTGATATAGCTTATTCCTCCATGTCATTGGCTGCATTTATGTCAGTGTGGCTCACCATTGCATAGGTAACATACATGTATATCTTAATTACTGCTTACTTTGAGTGGATTGCCTACTGTTAGCTGTGGTTGCTAGCACACCAACTTTGTGGCGGAAAATATTTCTCAACAAATGCACAATTTAGTCTTGTTTGAGAAACATTTGGTCGTCTATTGGGATTCAGGACAAAAACAAAAATACAGACTATTAGCAGCCTCATCCTTCAAAGATTTTGACTTTGCATTAAGATGTTATATTTATTGATCTAATTATTGTACAAATACTCTACCAGCCTACTATGTTATTGATCGTACATTTAAGCCTCCATGGTGCAGACTGAATAACACTGCTCTCAGAAATTCAAATCATGAGATTTGCAACATTTTCCAGCCCAGCTCGCTGGCTATTTGATTGATTATGTGACTCTCAGAGAGGGAGGAGATGATTTATGCATGTGGACTACTTTACATGTCCTCCTTAGATGGAAAATGTAAAATTTGGCCTTTTAAAGAAGGTCAGCTCTTGACATGAAAATGAGGTGATGGAATCATTTACACAGACACACAGACTCAGACAGAGGGTGGTGAGTTCAGAGGTCATCCTGTATTATTTTAGACATTGAGTGAAGTGTGTTGTCTGCATTTTTTTGTGGAGCGTGTGTGTGTGTGTGTGTGTGAGAGAGAGAAAGACAGAGCAAAACAATATCTCAGTTCAGCCTCACAACCTTAAAGTCATGACATATGAAGGATGTATGACATGTGTGACCTAGGTGGTTCAAAGGCATTAGCACTCACAGATTATTGCTTTGTGCAATAATTTACAACATTACAACATTTTTATTGCCTCGATTTTGCCTTGAGTGAAAATGGCTGCATAAATACAAACACATTTGCACAGGCATGACTATAAATACACACACTCACACACTCTGAAGCATCCTAATGTAAATACATGTGTGTGAGCCCTCTTTTAAAGGTTGATTGAAGAACAAAGGGGGTTATGGTAATGGCACTAGAGAAGGGAGGGAGGGTGGGGATTATATTTACCTGGCACATGCTTTCCCCCCTGTGAAGTTCACAAGGGGCTCAATAGGCCTGTCTGTTTATATCACTGATAACTGTCCTCAGCAGCAGAGTGGTCTGAAAATGAACAGTAGGCGAGGTCCTGAACAAAGACGAGGTCTCATAATGAATGAGGAAGAGCATAGCAGTCAGTTTTCAAACTCCCAAACTTCTGCATGTGATGTGTTTGCATGCATGTTTTGCAGTGTGATGTAAGCATGTTCCAACATCTAAACCTTTTGTTAGAGTTAGAAAAGAAAGTTTGGTGACAAAAACTCACTAATCTCAACAGTATAAAGCTTCTGTCTTAGAGAAATTAATTTCAATTTTTGTGCACGGAATATATGACATTTCAGACATTGTATATATATAAATATATATGTATGTATATCATATTTCATTTTGTGAGAGCAGGCAGTTTGTTTTCTTTCCATACTGACAGATGTATTTTGAATCAGCATACTTTTTATGGTAATTGAGATAAATTACTTTACAAGGAAGATGCATAGCCTGCCATTAGCACATTTATATAGTTATATATGGTGTAGTGGGTTCAAATGTGGTCTGCCATTATGGTGAGCCAAGCATCTGCCCGTCAGCCAAAGAGAAGACGCTCTACCCAAGTAAAATGCAGCATGACAAGTTGTTCTTGATTTGAGGCACAGCCCTATCATAAGAACAACATGCTAACGTTCTCAATATGTTGTTACATTATTTAACTAAGCAGAGATTGAGTAGAAAAAAGTGGTTGCACTCTGAATTGAAAGTGAGTCGACAGAGAAACAGCTACTAGCGTTTCCATAAAATGAAAAAGCCATGAATACAAATTGGATCTCAGCTTAGTGGAACATTCAGTATATGGTGAAGACATTCAGGATTTCAAAATTTCAATAAAATAAGCATTTTATTGTGATTACAGCTTTCTTTGTTCTTTTTTTTTGACTGTCACCGGGGGGATAATAAAATGAAATTATGCAAATGTATATCCACTCTTCACGTTGAGCAAAGTGAATTTGTGGTTGCGTTGCTCTGACTGCGAGTTCGGGAAATGAAGCTTCAAATTGATCGAATAAATGCCCCGACTGATATGCCACCCAGACATCAAGTGTGAGATGCGTGTGCCGGTATCATACTCCCGTCAGTTGCTCTAAGGCTGGTTTTATGGATTGAGCCTTTACTCCATGACATAAATCTGGATAAGTCCTGCTGTAACGCTGCCTATTAATCTATGCTCTACTCTCACAGTAACAAGATTATTTCAAGCCAGGGCTCCATTGGCATAAAGCGGAGGAGACAGCTTGTGCATGCCTCACCCAAGGGTGCATTTTAATAGGCTTTCAAACTGAAGAGTAGAATGTGACATTGCTCGTCCTCTGGTTTTGAGTACATTAGACCAGGTCTCTTTTACTGCAGTCATTCCTCTGGCCACATCTTGCAACTTCAAGTACAACAGGTTTGATGTCTTAATTTGTAAGAGCCTACACTACGTGTAATGTTCACTCGTTCACCTACCATGTCCAAAAAGTTTCACACTGCTGAGTTTGATTCTTGTCATCGCACTGCACTAAAGCTGAATTAATGATCTTGCAGTCATTGTGACACATTTAACCTCTAGACCAGAGGAAGCTGTCATGAATTACTGCAGAGTTAAAACAGTCTTAATATTAGACTCCTGAACTTTAGGAGGTGGGATAGTTAAAGCTTCACTTTCCTCTATTAAATACTCTGTGGTTTAACCAGGCAGCGCTTCTCTGTATTGACCTGAAGCTGAAGTGGATTTTAACAATCCCTCAAATCATCTTAAGTGATGTATGTTTATTCCATAAAATGGATTTAATTTAGCAAGAGAGGCCCTTCCAATCCATATTACCTCCTCTGAGTTGGCCAACAATGAGATCCTGGGCATGTTCATGTGACGCATCAGGCTTGTTTTGGCTTTACACTTAAAGAGTAAGGCTGCCATTCTTTTCTCATGAAAAGAATGAAACCACCATGTTAGTCCATCCCTTAATACTTTCTGACTTCCCTACCCTGTCTGTGGCACTCAGCCCAAAGTACTGGTTCTTATTGAGGATGCACAACCGTGCTTGCAGCTCTGTGAGCCTGTACTTGGGTACAGAAGTACTGGTGATGGTGATGTTTTGCATGTAGGTTCCAGGTTAATCATCCTCATCCTAGTATAATCTATTGGCATGCTAACATTTGCCCGTTAGCATTAAATTCAAGTATAATAAAATATAAGAGTACAGATGAGTGGGATGTCATTCGTTTGGCTGGTGTTATATTTGGTCATAAACCAAAGTAGGGGGAAAATAGAAATTTGAGGAAATCACCAAAGTCATTACGATTCATCCGCCTGAGTCCATGAAAAATCTGGACCAATTTTTATGGCAATCCATCCAATAGTTACATAGATATTTCAGTCTAGACCAAAGTGTTGGCCAAACTGAAAGAACATTATTTGTTGAAAATAAGGAACATATTGAATATCACCAGACCTATCCTTTGATGTTTTTTTATTTATTGTTTTACCCTTTTCTTTATGCTTTTGTAGATGTAACTATTGAAGGTGATACTAATGTTACCATATTAATGCAGATTTTTCCTTTCGTTTCCACCCTTTTATCCCTTTTACATAAGGGAACTGTTTTTTTAGTTTTGTGCTGTAAAGTTCCTTGGTTTAATCTGCCACTGTATATGGTATGTACAACCTCTGTGCTACTGTTAAAATTTAACAAAGGACAGAGGCAGCTTTTAGCTTTTTACTTCATTTTTACTACATTTTTTACCTACCTTATAAATTCTGTTTTAAATTCCTCACATACTTGAGTCAGAACTGTGTAAAAATGTCTCATTCATGTTCTTGACATGACATTAAAAACCACCGGTGAGACTCTGGCTCGTAACACGTAGATCCACAAAACCCCTTTTAAAGTCACATTTGTTGTTTCATGATTTTAGTCATGATTTAGTGTCTTGCTGGTACCATGGGAAAAGACAGAGAGGACTTAAAGAACTTAATATCTTCCATATGTGGCATGAGAGAAAACCATTACCATAACTCAAGGAGAGCATAGCTTCACTGTGAATAGCAGGTCTCAAGGCAGAGGAACTTATTACTGCAGTGTTATGCTAATGAGACTTTAATGACTCCCCTCAAATGGCATTCACTGTTTCTCAGCAGCAGCAGTCTGTCCAGAAGTTAATTTCAGCTCAATTTAACTTTCACTCTTGACATGTGACACTATCATACTCAAAGTCTATATTTGTCACAATCATCACTGCTGTAGCTTTCAACCGACTTTGAGGCTCTTTGAAGAGATATTCCAGTTGACAATAGTGTAAGCAGAGCAGTGTGTGAAATGCCGCCGCATGATGATCTTTTGTCGTCGCTGCTGTTCTCCACAGACGGAGAACAATCTGTTGGAAGTGTGGAATAAAACGGGGAATCAGGGGAATGAGTGGAACCGAGCTGAGGTCCCCATGAGGAAGCTGAGGAACTTTGAGGTGATATTCGAGGGGGTGCGCTCGAGGGATGTGAGCGGAGGAGCTTCCCTGGATGACCTGGAGTTCATAGACTGTGCCCCAAGTAGGTGATATATACCAACAGTGCGCACTTTTTTAAGCAGTTTGAATTTTTTCAACAGATGGAACCAAAATAAAATCTGAAAATCTGGCAGGTCTAATTAGACTACTACGACCTATAAATATTTTCAAAAAAGTATTTTTGCAAATGACATTTTTCGAAAGTCTCCACACTACCAAGAGTTGATTTGTACGGAGCCCGCAAAGTCCGGAGTTTATATTTTTTGTGTTTGTTTGTATGGTGCATCTTGAGCAGAAGACGGGGTGACAGAGTTTTAAGCACAATACGGGATGTCTGGCTCTTGGGATGGTAGTGTAGATCAGTCAGTATGTCCACCTCTTTGTTCCGGACTAAAATATCTCAACCACTATTGGATGATTGCTACTTTTCATAGTCCCCAGATGATGAATCCTTATCTCCTTTCATCTAGCACCATGATGAGGCTCAAATTTTAATTTGTCAAAATTTCATTTATGATGCAATATCTGCAAACCTAACAACATTTCCATCAACCTCATCTGTACTTTGGATTTTGACCTAATCAGCAGATGATAACACGCTAATATGTTAAACTAAGCTGGTAAACATTACACCTACTAAACATTTAGGCTGTACCTTTAGTGCAGCTTCAAAGAGCTGCAGACTCCCACATGCAGTCGTGTTATATGATAGAGGTTCGGGCATACTTGGCAGTGTCACTGGCTTTTCACAGATTTGTTTGCCTAAGGACAGCATTACTCATGGAAAATAACTGCCATTGTAATGAACACTGTAAACTGCACAGATAATTTAGTATTTTAACAAATTGGCAATCAGCAGGAACTGCAGCTACAATGAGTGAATCCTGCACTCCCATTCCCACTGCTTTTGTTATTTATACAAGCAATAAGCGAGTCAGGTTTTCACAAGAGAAACTAGTCCGTTAAACAATCAGAGCCAAGATTCAACTGACAAAGTTCAGTGAGAATAATAAAAGCGCACTATTTTGTTTGCTGCCTTGTTGGCTTATAAATTTTAGGTTATTGGCCTTCTTTCACCCAGGAGCCTTTGCTGCCGTGTTATCTCCATTCTAGGTGTTTTACATGCAAGCACCGTAGGTTGAGTGGATGGAAAGGATCTCGAAATGTCATTGTTCCAAAATGGAGCACCATAGTGGAAAGCCTGAAATCGCACCACCTTGCAAAGCAATCAGAGTCACTGCTATTCAGCAAACCACTGCACATCCATTCAAAGTGGCTCTGTGCAGAATGGCAGCACAAGTCTTTCTTATTGCCTCTGTAATTTAAAAGCAGCTTTAATTTGCCTTAACTTTTAAAAGTTAAAGAAAAATGTTAATGCATTCAGAGACTCTCTTGAAGTCATTTACCATCAGTCATTTTTCATACCAGCCCATGTCTAACTTTGGCCAAAGAGCCTTGAAAAAAAACCTCAACCTTTTTTTAAGCTTACTGAACCAATAAATGTAAGATTAAAGAACACCAGCAAGTCACATAAGACCTCTCAAATTTCAAGGTTTCTTGAAGCACCTGAATAAGTAATCATAGTAGTAAAAGTGGCCTAGAAAATGACAAACTTATTTCAATATATATTACAAAATGTGGATTAAATGACATTAAACTTCTCTACTTCTTTCCTCCATTTTATCCATTTTATCAAACTATGCTTCCAATATATCTTCACAAGTGAGATGTAATTATGCTGTGAAATTATTTGATGATGTTTCCAGCTGATAGTTTGGGGGGTGAAACTGATTTTGTCACTGACATACTCACTATATGGGCAGAGAAAGAAAGATAGAGAGAGCTAGTATGTCTTAAAGGGGGAGCGTTCGATTTTCTGTGTGATGACAGTCGCTGTCAGATGCCTTTTGATGTTTATGCCGGAGACAGATGTTCCACATTAAATGGACCTGGCACAAGGCTGGACACCATGTGGGATGTTTCCCTGCTCTGCCAAGGCCCACTCCAACACACAAATATAAACACACTTACACAGAGAGACATAAATACTGACCTAGAGACAAGCTGAGACATAGATCAAAACAGACTGAAAGGCATGCATGCAAAGACTGACAAGCAGACAAACTGTCTGTCCAAAACTAAATGACACTTATACACAACTTCCATTAAATTTAAATGCGAGCCAAAATGGGTTTTCAGTTTATTCTATGATGGTATTAACCCCGCTGACCTCCTGGAATGAAGTTCAACTCTTTCCTCCTTTCAGTCATCATTTAATGTCTCTGCCTTTGAAGTCTAAAGGGGGAAAATATCTACACACACGCATTTAATGTAGTTGTATGTGTGCTTTCTCTGATCCACCTGATCTCTTTTCCTTCCTCTCTGTTGCATCTCAAACAAGGCGGAGCTGGAGGAAGGAGGCTTTGATTTCCCTGACAGGCCTTTGTCTGCTTTTGTTTACTGTCTTCTCCACTGCTCGCACACCCTTTGGTGCAGAGAAGAAGAAGGCTGTGTTTTAATAAGACAGTTCGTTGTCACATTTTCTCTGATGCTATATTTAATTTATATGAATGGAAAAGGTTATATGCTGTAGTTTTGTGTCTAATGGGCCAGTCGATCACCTGATGAAGAACATGGATCATAATTGCTTCCCCTTCAGATCTGCTTCTGTTTTTGTGTCTGTGTGTTTTAGATGTTGTGGAGCCAGCCAGCTGTCCTGCAGTCACAGACTTTGTGTGTCACAATGGTGACTGCATTGAGTCCCACCTGGTGTGCGACAACAAGGCCGACTGTGCTGATGAATCAGATGAGATAGACTGTGGTGAGTAGAGATGGGAAATAGATTTCTTTGGCATTGGAAGAGAATCTGTCTGACTGTAGAGAAGGAAAAACAACTTTCATCCCACACTTCTCAGCCTTTTCTTCCATCTTTCTCTCTCTGTCTGTCTGTCTCGTAGACCGTATACTTGGCTTGCCAGGTGCTTGTAATTTCAACATGGATGAAAACCAGTGGGAAAAGACCTGCCAGCTTTCTCAGGACCCTGATGATGACTTTGATTGGAGGATAAGTCACCAGACTGAGACATCAGGAGCCGGACCTTCCTCTGACCACAGTCCAGGTCAGTATCCGCTCTGCTGCCAAACTTGTCTCCTAGAAATTACATTTATATACAAGTCCTCCAAATTAAACCAAGTATGTTGTTAGTTGGTGCCTTGTATAACAACAATATAAGCATTTTCTGATCTGATGCTCCTATATGCAGGACAACATAATTTGTCGGTGCCTTCCAAAGCCATTTGGAATAGTCGTTTTAACCTAAAGCATACTCATTCCCTAAAAATGTAAGAAATGTTGATGCTGAACTACTCTGTTCACTGACAACACTGTTCATGTGCATGCACTCAAAGCACTTACTTAAAATTAGGGAAACATTGTCTTGGTTAAGAACTTGAAAGTGACTTGAAACATTTAACCAAAACTTCTTTCTCCAACCTTTTCCAAAGTGCTTTTGTTGCCTAAACATAACAACAAGCAAACCCCTCCCTGCATCCTCCTCCTTAACTGGCAACATTGCCTGTGAACATAATCCATGAAGTGACTACATGAACGTCCCTTCAGGTTTTAATTATATAAGTGGGAACTTGAAAAACTATTTTCATGCATGGGTTTGTGACCTTTGACCTCTTCATCGTGACAAATGAGTATAAACACAGCTGTACATTTACACCAAGGGTCTTGTTTTTATTCAAAACTCACCTCATGTGCTTTTTTTCTGCCTTGCTTTTTAGTGAAGGATTAATAATACTGTCAAAAAAACACATTTGTCAGAATTAAGACCAAACAACTTGTGCATCCTCCTGACATGCTCCTTGTTTTCAGCTCTCAGGCAGCTCAGTGCACTGTCTTTGTAATTACAAGTTGACGGCTGGGAAATAGGAGCTTCTGACATGCATGTGAACGCAGGGTTAATAATACATCCTGATCAATGTCATGCTGAGTCAAACTGAGCTTAACAGCAATGGACTTGTTGTTGTTGTTTGCCGGATAGCCATTGATGCTGCTGCGTCGAAACATGATTTTTTTTTTTTTTTTGCTCCTGATAGATTGAAAATTAATCTTAGAGAATATATCACCATCACTGGGGCAGAGGTTGTAATTGCCCTCATCTTTACAAGGCAATGTAAACCCCCCATTTCCATGTGGCTTTTCCTGTAATTGTCATTCATGAATTATTGTATTGTACATTGGCTGTTGGTATTTCTTCTGTTTGTTGATGCTGCATGGCTGAGACATAAAGAAAAGCAGCATGAGAATAATAAAAAAATCTAATTACAGTTTTATATAGCAGGAGGTCATTTGAGGGAAAATATTTAGCAGTGTGCAGTTAGCTTTACTTCACAGAGAGAAAATGGAAGCAAAAGACAACAAATAATGCAGATCCATGAGTCACTTCAGTCCTTTAACATTCGTTAGATTTTGGGCTTGATCAAATTTTTAGCTTTTTTCTGCTTCTTAAAATTACAGAATTTGCTTCTTTCTCTGTAAATTTCTGATTGTAAAATAAATGTATTTAGTTGAACTGTTGGTTGAACAAAATACGGTTTTGAAGACTTCACCTTTGACATTTCAAAGCAATTTTTTGACTATCTGCTGATGTATTTATTGAAAAATAATTGGCAGCTCAATCAATTTCTGAATGCTAATAATTATTAGTTGCAGCTTTAGATTATTTTGGGATGTATAGTAGATACATATACTGTATACAGTGGAGGCTGCTTGCAGAGACAATGTGATGGTGAGGGTGATATTGGACTGGAGGAGGTCTGTTAACACCAACTCATCATATCACCCAGTATATTGCAGTAAGTGACTGTAAACTTGAAGACATAGCAGTGTTTTTACGCTGACCCCAACTTAACCAACTGTCCTTTTCTGTGATGTGCTGTAGCTATAATTTTTCCTTTTACTGGCTTTGCCGAGAGCACGCCCACTTGGGATTGGCCAGTTGAGTTTATTGATTGGAGAGATGAATCTGGACACTGGGCACTGTGTCATAGATTGAATTGATGATCTCACTACAGTGCAGATCAATAAACCTGGCTGTCTCTAAGACCCCCCCCCACACACACACACGCACACACACAAACGCAAGACAAGACATGATTCTGCAGACATAATGTATTTGCATTATCAGGTGATGTTAAAATCTGAATGATGGAGCAACATCTTTGTACACAGCAGTTGTTGGGAAACAATGTTTACGTGAATGAATGCACAGGCTTTATTTCGATTTTCAGTTTTTGAGTCAGAGGGGAAGAATCTAGTGTTGTGGGTGGGAGCTGAGTTTGCTGTGTGCTCTGGATTGTGTTGGCTTAAATCCCTTTTAACTCATGTGGAAAACTCCCACTTTGTTCTGGCATCGCACAGATGCCGTCTCATCTCTGAGCCTAGCCGAGCCGAAGAAGCTCTGCTGAGCTTTT
This sequence comes from Seriola aureovittata, assembly GCF_021018895.1. Lineage (NCBI taxonomy): Eukaryota > Metazoa > Chordata > Actinopteri > Carangiformes > Carangidae > Seriola > Seriola aureovittata. Next base: position 16,203,271 of record NC_079383.1, read on the forward strand.
GGCTGTAGGCTACAACATTTCACAACAGCACAAATGCTTTCCTCTGTCCAAATATTATGTATATTGGAATCAACAGAAGAAAGTTATTGGATATCTTTCTTGCCGGAAAGCTGAAATTGGATGGTTGAGCAGCATTTAGCCATGGATATTCTTTCACCGCACAGTGATGTATTACTCATATCTTACGTAAATGTACTGCAAATGTGAAGTGTTCTATACTCTATTTATCTAAAGGTGGTGGAGGGAAGTTCTTGTATATACACTCAGCCACTCAGAGGGATGGCGATGTTGCCAAGGTGACAACCAGGACTCCATTTCCAGCCAGCGTCGGCCTGTGTCACCTGCGCTTCTGGTTCTTCATGCATGGCTCGGACAAGATGGGAACACTGAAGGTGATCTAATCTGAGCAACATTTTCAAAAATGATTCAAAGTCTCTCTGTTTTGTCAGGCATCACACTTCCAAACATGTTTTCTTTTTTTGTCATCGGCTGTCAGATGATCCATCACAGTCAACCTGAAGGCTTAATTTGGTTCCGTCAGAAATTGCTGTCCTATTTTACTGAGCCTCTCACTATGTCACCCTTTGCTTACCGTCAATCACCTGATACCCACAGGAAGGAATAAAAGTCTCCCTGCCAGGAAGTAATCCATCAAAGCACATCACCTTACAAACTTCATTATCACATCCATCCTTTCATGTCTTTTTTAGGTGTCTTTGTCAGCTGGGTTAATTTTCAAAACAACAAACAATAAGCAAAAAAATGAACTAATTAGAAAGGATGTGTGCTCAATAAAAAAAAAAAAGTGACGTGGCTGTCGGCTATTCATCTGACTTTTCAAAAATACGATCAACATATAAAATTATTCCTTATTACAGATTAAACTACCCAACAACATACCAAGTAGATAGTAGTCAGTAACATTAGATCAACCTCGCCCAGCTGCCACATTAAATTTAATACATCAATAATAAAAATGCAATAATAATAATGTGAAAGGTGAAAGTCTGCAAAATGAGCACTTAGTGACACATTTAGTACTTGATTACTTGAGTACATTTTATTTCCGTTTTGTTTTTGCTAAACTATTTGTTTACATACAGACTGAAGTACATTTCTGTTTCGCTGTTTTAATTATTTAATTTACTTCCTGCTCTATAGGTCTACACCGTTGGACCCAGTGGTACCAGTCTGTTGATGTGGGCGGCAACTGGAAACCATGGCAACCAGTGGACATATGCGAGTGTCATCATGTCCAACCCAGCACCTTTTAGAGTGACCTTCCAGGCAGAGGTGGGTGGAGACATATGGACAGACATCGCCCTGGATGACATCTCCTACACCGCAGAGTGCATGGTTGGAGGTAAAGCTATTATACTTTTTTTTTTTTTTTTTCTCTGTGGTCTTTTTGCCCTTGCACTTCCAATTACTTTTTTGTTTTTTCCTCATTTCCTGCCCTGCCAGCGCTCTGCTCATTTTTCACGCTTTTCCTCCAATTTTCACCTTCTCCCTTTTCCTCTTTTTCCACATTTTCTGCCCTCCAACAGCCATGGGTCCTCTCTTCCGTTTCCATATAAATTGTGTGGACCCTCAGGAAGAGTGTAGTAAGTTAATGGAGCCTGTTGCCCTGTAGGCCCATATAAATTCACAGTGGAGACTGGGTCAGACGCGAGGGACAGGACAGAGGGCAATGGGGGGGGGAAAGCAATTACATTTATATTGTGTTGTTTCCTTACTCTCACCCCTCTGTTCTCCTTTCACCCCTGAACTGGCTCTTCTCTGCAAAGTAGCTCCTGTGATCTCAAAAAAAAACCTATTAGCATACCTCTCTTTTTTTCACTGTGTACACACTGTGATTCCTCACTCAGGGATGCTTGCTGCGTGTGAAAAAAAAAAAGGGATTACTCAGCTTTCTGTGTACATGTGTCTTTCCTGTGATATGTCACCTCAGGACCCGTAACTCCTCAGCCTCTGACCTGTGGTGTGGACCAGTTCCAGTGTGCGTACTCCTTCCAGTGCATCCCAGAGAGCTGGTGGTGTGACAGTGAGCCTGACTGTGCTGACAAGTCTGATGAAGAGCATTGTATGACCTTGGTACCCGGTACTCTTCCTCCTCAAGACCGCTGTTCTACTGGGTATTTTCAGTGTTCAAACTACCTCTGCCTCCCCGCCATACTGCGCTGTGACGGCGTCCCCGACTGTCCCAACGGAGAAGATGAGTACAGTTGCCGTAAGTATGTGTGTGTCTTTGTTAAGTAGGATTAGGTTTGACTGGATCAGTGCCAGTGTAGAGATGGGGACAGACAAAACACCTAGAAGTTGAATAATAAATAGTAACAAACATATGGCACAAGAACAGCTGAAGTATATCACATACTCTGCTTATAGGTTAGAGGTCACCCCCCCACCCCCCCACCCCCCCACCCGACTTTCCTGTCTCTCTCTCACTGCAACTATCGAATTTAAGGCAGAAATGCCCCAAATAATAATAAGAAAAAAACATGGTGGAAACTGAGTTAAATTGAGCCAGTTTCATCTCTTTCCCGACACCTCTTGATTGCTCTGGATGATCCACAGATTTCACAGTAAACTGCCTTCATTGGAAACACTTTCTAACCGAAGAAATAGTTTCTATAAAAACTGCTGACAGTGCTGCAGGTTCTGTGGATCATCCAAATACTTTCCTTAACCTCCTTTGTATTGGGGTGGAGACAGAAATCTCAGAGATGCATATCTTAAAACCTGGGCACATAAAAACAAAACTGTACGTGCGTGACTGAATATCGCTACAGACAAGTGATTTTGAAGCAGGTTCAGTTGCTGGTCTAATGTGCTGTATGTCCTTTAAAGTGAAAGTCAGTCAAACTTTACTCCACTTTTTGACTATAAAAAGAGTCGTCGGGCCATTTTTTGTAGTCCCAGTAGACTCTGTTACATCCTTTCAACCTGTTCATGCTGTATTGTTTTGGAGTACATGGTTTTACCCCTCTTCATTTTTTAAACCTCTCCTCCCTGCCCCTGACTTTTAAATCTCATCATAAAACCCTTATTTTTCTGACAATCTCAACAATTAGCGATGTGACTACATTATCACTAATCATTACTCGGTTACACTTATTTACCTTATTCTCACTTACATTATTGAAGTGTATTTTCAAGCACTGCGTTCTTGGTTGAGACCAGCAGGTTTACATTGCCTGGCAGGGGAAAGACTTTTTTGGCCCGAAAACAGTTTGTTAAACTGTTGAAGTGGATTGAATTGTTTGAATTTTCATGCAAGAACTGATGGCATGTCTGCTTGGAAATCCTTCCCTGTGAGACTAATGTCCATATAGGAAAGCATACACACATTTTCTCACAGATTAGGATCAAAGTGTCAAAGCAGCTTTAAATTCTCTAATCCCTTTTATAGTATGCTCATAGTGATCTGTGAATACACCACTCAGACACGCTGCCCCCCCCCCCCCCACCCCACCCCTAACCCCCTCTACATATTTTACCAATTTTTCCTGTCTCTGCCTCTCATTTTTTCCACCAGCTCTGCTGCAGTGTGAGCTGGGAGAACTGGTGTGTGAACAAGGTTCACCTGCTTGTATCCCACTTCAGAAGCGCTGTGACCACTCCTCCGACTGTCTGCCTTTCCACTCTGATGAGTCCAGCTGCGATGGTAACATGTTTTTTACTGTCCATTGTCCATTTTATGATTCCCTGACCTTGAAGACACGGTGGTGCATACTGCGCCTTTCACTTCTGAGTATATATTCCTGTATCTAGTTTCTGCTTCCCTCAGTGACTGAATGTTTTACTTTCAGATTTATTTTGATGATGTAAATCATTATGACATCTAGTTAAAATATGGCTTTCTAGCAGGATGACAGGCTGTCGTTCTTTTATCTGTTTGTTTACATAAAACAAGATCATTTCTTATTACATACTGTTTTTCACTATATTATACTCCCGCGAGTCACCAGTCACTTTTGACTAAAGTATTGCCAAAGCTGTGTCAGAGAACGAAGCCGTGTCTGCTCATTTCCACCCAAATCACTGACTCTCAGGACATTTTCAAGTCTGGCTGTTTAGTCTTCAAAGCACACCTCACAGGTTACTGCATGCTGCCAAAATCCATTAAACCCTCCGCTTCTCTGCGTTTTCAGGAATAAGACCAAGCCTCCCATTTAACCTGCATTCAGTGCCAAGCCAAAGTCACTTTATCAAGAGCTGCGCAGGACGCCAGGGTTTCATAATGGTGTTTCGAACATGATGATCATTTAACAGGCAACCCTCGCACAACCTATGGAGGCAAGAGTATTCGTCATCGGATGTAGAGGCAGAAAATAGATGTACTAAAGAATGTTTGTGGTTTAATGTACATACTGATGCTATCTGGAGAGGTTAATGGATGAGACTGTAAAGTGCACAGTTTTTCCGGGCAACATAATTCACTAGTTTCATTTTCTTATGTCAGAGCAGCGGCATGCTTGAGTGTGCTTCTGTTTCCTGTCAGGTGAAGAGAGAAATGGAAAATGACAGAGAAACAGAGAAGAGGAAAAGCTTTGGAAGATTTTCTTTTTTGTGTGTTTTTTGTTTATACGTGGTGATGGTCAGTTTCATTTTGCAGATTGTCCTCCAATGTATTGCCTGGATCGTGGTTCATGCCTTGTGGAGAGACACGGGCCTGTTTGCATGTGAGTTCAACACATACACACACACACACAAACATGCATTCATTAGCACACAAATGCGCACACCTACACACTCATAAACATGCACAAACAAAGATAAGTATCATGTCCCCCCCCCATCCTTTATCTTTCTTTGTGAGACTTAAAACATGGAAATCCCATCAGTCTTGTTTCTTTCCCTGAAAAAGACACGCTCCATGAAGCATGTGGGAATCTGCTTATCCCCCACAGCTTAACCAGGGTGGTTCTGCCCTCATTTATCCACCAGTTCAGTGGTGTTTCCTGGGAAATCTCTGATGGATTCTCCTGGTCAATATTTAAACATGGCCCCTGCTACCAATGGTCTTGCTGGTAGACCACAAAAAATTCATGCATCAGATTAATCTGCTGAGAAGTTGGCATAGGACCGTCTCAAAAAACACATTCAAGACAAACACGACGCTCACTCTGCTGGAGGATTTTTAGGAAACTCGTGAATCTGGTTGTCTGCATCAGCAGCCTGGAATGTCTGCAATGAGATATTTCATTATAAAAGTACGAATGCAATTATGGGACTCAATGCTGGATCTGCTAACATCATTATGCGCCAGTGAATCCTCTTTGAGAGGTTCACATTTCTCCATTCTCGTGTCAAAAAGTTCAATTCTCCTATAACTTGATGCGAATTGTGCAGTAGGCACGATACATGTGCTCATACTGTCACATAAGGAACTGCCTGCCGTTTCACTGTGACATTTGACAGCATTTTTTTCTTGTGTTCTCTCCCTCCAACAGCTGCCTTAGGGTCTTTATGCGGGTCGCTGTCCTCCGTCACACCTGTCACTGCAACATTGCCGACTGTATAGACGAATATTTTCTCTTCTAGTATCTGTCACAGACCACTTTGCATTTTAAGAAGTTTTTTGTAGCATCTAACTTCATGACAAATCATTCCCTCTTTATTTCTGTCAGCAAGTCCCCAAATACAACATCTGACACTGCTGAATTTGTTATGATCTCTGATAGCAGGGCCAGTGTGTCACCTTGTGCCACATAATTGCAAATGCAATCCCCACTGAAAATGCTGGAACACGAAAACTCTTGGGGTTTCTGACAGATGAAGATATTTTATGGCTGTTTGTCACAAAAATGCTCCTCTCCTTCTCTCATTCAGCATCATTGTCTTTGATTCTTATTTATTCCCCTGCCCAACATTCCGTAATGCAGCGCCTCCACCGCTGCCTCCTCATTATGTAACAGGACTTCACCACCGCCATTCACTGCACATTGTGGTATGGAACGCCTGAAGCTGTTCCAGCATTGATAACAGCCCTGCTGTAGCAGAACCCGAGGCCAGCATTGGAGGGTACCTCTGGCTCAGTATTTGAATCACGTTTCTCCACTCTGCTAAGCAGGATCCACCAGGGCACCAGGCCAGGGACGGCCCGCTGCCATGGCCAGACTGTCACACAATATGTACCCTGACCCCCTCTGAATGATAATGACACAGTGTGGCTTTGCTGAGAGCGGAGTGTTTCGCATTAGAAGGTCAATGTTGCTCAGAAATCAAGCTGATACTGAACAGATGTTGACTTGGAGCACAGTCTTCGTTTGGGAGAGGAGGAACTTACTTTCTTTCCCAGAGATGCAGAGTTTGTAGCCAAACTATTTGCAATTAGTCTGTGTTTCCATGCAGGATGTCCAGCAGATAAAATTTGCACCATTTGTCCAGATAGTGTTTTTTTTTTGTTTTTTTTAAAAAAAAATCAAATACAGTGTGAGAGAATATGTGTGTAGTCTATTTCCTTTATCTTTTTTAGTATTGTATTTCACTTATTTAGTTTCACTTTTATCATTTACTCTAATGCTGAAGTCATTATATTTTATATTGTCAGTAAAAGACCAAAACCAACAATGCATTAGTCGCTCTCTGAAGACTTTCCAACTCCCCTAGCCTCTTGCAATCAGCCCCAAGCTCATTAATTCCTTATGAAGATGTAAATCTTTAAAAATAGTTGTGAATATTTACTTTCTTTTTTTTTTCTTTTTTTTTTTCTTTTAAAGGCTTTTTAATTTCCGAAAACAGCTGGTTACTGTAGCTTTTAGCAAAGATTAAACAGGAGCAAATGGTACATTTGTTGATGACTATTTTCAGCTGTGTATTAACACACAGTATTTACAGCTGCAGGAGGATTTATGTGGGAGTGACTTGAAATAAATTATGCTCAACCAGTGCAACAGTGATTCACTTATGTGTTTTTAATTGACAACAATTAAGTTAAATGACACAGGAGAATAAGACATATTGGCAACACAAACAATACTATTTAGTTAATTGTTGTTGTTTTTGTTCCTGTTCTTGTGTAATTTATTGACAATAATACAAAATACAGATGTTTACTTTAATCTCATTTTTACAGTTTATATTTCTACTGTCTTATTAGTCTTATTACCTTGTCAGCCTCCTGTAAACTACTTTGAACTGCACTAACTTGTGTGAAAGGTGCTACAACATGAAGTACAATTGATCAGTTGACCCATTGGAACATTTTGCATCGTGCTACCCTACAGTAACTGTGTAGTCATAGTATCAAATTCACATCTTCAGACTTTTTTCCTTGTATCTGATCGCAGGTGTCATCCAGGATGGACAGGAAACCGTTGCCACGTGAGGGAGAAGCCGTCTCCCTCCACCCCGACACCCAAACCAGAGGACACACAGCTGGGTAATAAAGAAGCACACCTCCCTGCTCGTCTCTGTTAAACCGTCTCACCTGAGTTTATTTACTGTATCCTTGCATATCCTCTTAATGTCTCTGCAGTTTATTGCAGGCTGTTTTCTTTGCAAGAATTTAATGCATCTCCCTTCTGTTTAGACTCTGTGTACGTTGGCATCGCTATTGGACTGCTGCTGCTCGTAGCCGGAGTCGCCGTATGTGTTCTGGCTTCATGCAGGAATAAATGTTGCTTAATGTGAGTTCTGGCTACAACAATGACACAGTTGCTCCTTTTGCTAATGATGATGATGATGTTGATGATGAAGGTGATGATGGGTGCATCTGCTGGCTCCACAGAAAGCCCGACCCGATGGACTACGGGGTGATGGATAACCAAGGCTTTGACTGCAGAGCAGAGGTCAGCGCACAGAAATGTCCAATCAATCATCAACAAATTATGTTTGAGCAACATTAGGTTTCGCAGATGTACAAATCTAATTTTTCAACCATTCGCCTCACATTTATTCAATAAGTGGATTTAACATTAGAGGAGGTCAGGAGGTGATCGCCAGGCTTTTCTGCTAGATTACATTTTTGATGTAGGATTATTGATTTTGTGGTTTATGTGGATGTTTGTGCTTATGTGTGCGTTTATTTACACACCGTAGTGCGTATACAGCAGGTAAACACAATGACTGAACTATATAATCTCATCAAATGCAACACCACAAGCTGAGGTGCTGAGAAACAAAACCTCAGTTTATTCAATATCTTTCTGATGCAGTCTGAATAAAAATGGAACATGGTAAGCTTCAGAAATCACAAGGCTTATACACTGGACTGCATTACATAACACAGGTGCAGTGGTGGAGGAAGTTGTCTGATTTTTTACTTAAGTAAAAGTACTAATATAACAAGTAAAAATCCTGCATTCAAAATCCTGCACAAGTAAAAAGTACAGAAGTATCAACAAATTGTCCTGCTGAAAAATGTACCCTGTGGCAGATGCATTATTATATATTTTATTATTATATTGTTAATATTGATGCAACAATGTGTAAGTAGTTTTGTACTGTAGCAGCTGCTTTGGCTGGAGCAAATTTTTACTACTTTCTATGCAAGTGTAGTCATTTTTTTTTTTTTGCGAAATACTGGCCAATTTTACCTCTGTGAGCCTCAAACAATTATTTAAATGAAACCATCTGAACAATTTAGACAGAAAATGTGTATTTGGTGGAACTGCTAACAACTCATACACATCACAAATATGACCAGGAACCTCAGGTAGAACATTGCTGTTTCTGAAAGGGATCCCAAGCAAAGATTGTTGGGAACCACTGTATTTTATGAGCTTATCATATGTGTGTTATGATAAATCCTAACATCTAAGTAGTGTGAAGTAGCATAAAATCGAAACAATCAAGTAAAGAAAATAAGTATAATAAGTACTGAACTTGAGTAAATGTACTTAGTTACTGTCCACCACTTCACATGTGTTCTTATTTGTGCATCCACCCGCAGTTTGCTTTATTTCCGGCAATTTTGAGATTTACTGCTATCACTGAAAAAGATCCCAGCATCAGAAATGATACAATCACAGCTATTCCATTTGGATAATGGCTCCTGTGTGTGTGTGTGCATTTATGAGGGTGCTTTTGTAAAAAGCCAAAATGAGGGAACTGTATGTGAGATCACACGCACACCTTTTTATCTGCGTCGTCGTGCAGTGAGTGTCATTGAGTAATAAAAGCGAGAGTGATGTTGAAAGCCACAACTGTCATGACTGATGATGTAGCTTATCATTGTGTGTGTGTGTGTGTGTGTGTGTGTGTTGTGTGTGTGTGTGTGTGTGTGTGTGTGTGTGTGTGTGCGAGTGTGCGTGTGCTTATGTGGGTGTGTGTGGTGTGTGTAATGCAGTTCTCCTGATGAAATGCAGATTCATGATACTGTACATTACTGATACTTTAAAAATTGATATTTAAAAAAAAGTAAATTATTATTAGAAATGTATGTTTCGCTAATGCCAACAAATTGGAACTGATTATGTTCCAGTGATCAAATACATACACACAACAAATATATGTCACTATATTCTATATCTGTATTGGCATGTGTGTACATGTTTGCTTTCATGTGACTGCCAGTTAGGGTGCAGCTATAAATAGAGAGGTGTAGGTGTGAACTAGTATCTCCACAACACAGACAGATCTGCTTCAGCACTGATTTAACCGAGCAGCGGAAACAGTCTGTGATTATTCCACCTCTGAAAGATGATGAAATGTTTTATGGAGGTTAGAGGTGTAATTATGGACGCATAACGGGTCAATTAGATTTTAATTGCGCCTGCTTTTCGTACGCTCTCACGCATTAAGGCTCATCTAATTTTAAGCAAGTGTACATGATTTTCTCTTCCTCAGCTACCCAGGCCAGGCTGCTGTGCCAGAGTTAATCCCAGGAGGAGCGATAGTCCTGGGCTTTTCATCAGCGTCTACCCCTGGAGGAGAGAGGTGGAGGTGAGGTGTCTCTGCACAGCCTTTTGGCCTTTACTCTAACTATCTGTGCACAAGTCATTGACATGATGTATGTCTCCTTGTGTGTATTCCTGCACAGCAGGGTTCGACCTGGAAAGACGCCAACCTGTCCTTCGCCAACCCATTGTACAATTACTCCCCTGACGTCAGTGGCGCTGAGCACAAAAGCTCGGAAGCATAAAAATTATGGACTTTACATATTGACACTGCAGTAGATCAGGGTCAGACTGTGTTTGCAAACACTTGATGAGTTTGTCTTCACTTGCTGAGGTGCCAAGTGGGGGGAAACAATGCAAAGAATGGAAGAAAGTCAGTGCTGATATGTTGCTGTGATTTACAGCCAAGTTATTTAAAAATTTATGGAATACTCTCCACTGATATAGTACTTCATGTTAAAATAAAAGCTAAAAGCTGTTTGTTAGAGCTGCAGACAAGCCCATGGTTGTTGAATTCAAGACTTGAACAAATTGTGTCATAATAAATACCAATAAATTGAGATTTAAAGAGGTAAACAGCTATAAAAGTTTATCTGCAGGAGCTCTGCTCGACACTACTTCAAACATATGTTTTATAGGATAAAACCTTTAAAGCAATATTTCAACATTTTAGGAAATTTGCTTATCCTCGTTCTTGCAGAGAGTTAGAGATGACAGGATTGCTACCACTGTCATGTCTATGCGGTAAATATGTAGCTACAACAAGAAGCCACTTAGCTTAGCTTAGCATGAACACAGGAAACAGAGAACCTTCTAGCCTGGCTCTGGCCGAGGAAGCAAAACCCACCTATGAACACATTTTAATGCTTACCGATTAACATGTTACATCTTGTTTGTTAAATCCATTAAAAATTTACCCAAAAAGTCAATATCTAGCACTAGACAACAGGACTAAATGGGCATGAGAGCACAGCCAAGAATTTAGATTTAGTCCATTTTGTACGTAATACAGCAAGAGTAGCAGTTCCCCAACACTCTCACTTGCAGAAAACATCCAGTGCTTTGAATTAAAAGGCTCTACTGAACACACACAGCTTCCAAACAGAGTCCTGACTTCATTAGCTATCTGTTTTAATCCTCACAAGTGCAAATAAAATAGCTTGCCCCTGTTTTATTTGCAAATTAAAATCCATTACAAGTCAGCATCCTGCAGCTGCTTTGTGTGTGGTGTGAGCTGACTGTCTAACTATCTGTATCAACCAGCACACAGTACACGGATAATAAACAGCACAGTTAAAACAGTCTTATACAAATTTCATGAGTGTAAAGTCAAGGCCGTTCTCTGCTGTGTCACTGTCCCTGTCCAATATGTACTGATAAAATTCATGGTCATCTTTAGTTGAACCAATAATTTGACATTCTGGGAATTAAGCTCACTTGTTTTCTTGCCAAGAGGTATATAAGATCGATATCACATAACTGCTGTTAAATATGAAGCTGGAGCCAGCGGACGGGAAACTTAGCTTAGAATAAAGACTGGAAATGGTTTAACAGCTAGCCTGGCTCAGTCTGAAGGTTCAAAAATAAATAAAATCTGCCTCTAGCTATGAACCTCTAGTTATATATTTATCATACAGATATGAGAGTGGTGTCACATTCTGATCTACCCCAGCAGATAGCATTAAAGCATACTTCTCTAAATGTTGAATGTCGAAAATCAAATTAGGCAATACAGTTATATCCAGTTTTGCTTGAGGTTGGTGTTGCATTGAATATGAGTTTTGCAATATATCACCTTCTGTTGCTGCTCGTAATTAGATTTTTAGGACATTTTTCAAACCAACACTGTATGTGTCACTGTCGCCCTTCTCTATTTTAATCTCATTAGACAAAGGAGAAAAGAAAAGGTCACATTTTTGCTTCATCAATGTATTACACTGATATCGTACACTACATGTACTGAATTTTGATTAAACCAATGAAACTTGAGTAGCATTTTACCCCATGCTGATGATATATATTATATTCCAGTATTTATAAAATATGCAAAAAGATGGCTGCTGTAATTACTAGCCAAATAATGAAATATATTTCTTATCAGTGTCCTTATTATTCCACAGGCCTTTATCTCACAAGACATTTTGACATGTCACAGCAGGAAAACCAGATGTGTAAACTAAATTAATTATGGCTGAACTCTATTGTTTGCTCAACATCACTCTGTCATGGACACTGTTTTAATAGTTTGACATATTCTTTCAGTGGGAACAAACACATTGTGAAGTTGTTTTTCTTGCTTTGGCTTGCTTTTAATATAGCGGTACATCTGGCTTTTATAAGGTGGAGTTGGGGCAATTAAAACCAATGCAGACTCCATCTCATTTATAATAAATGTCAGGTACATCTGTTGGTTCCTGCCTGTGAGTGCTCTGAGCCCTCTTAGTCAAAACACATTGAAACACACTCACATTCCTTCATGTTGGTTCCAAGTTAAAGCTATGAATCTTTAATTTCTAGACTCTGGATGACCACAATCTCCAGTGTCATTACTGTTTAGTCTTGTTCTCCATCACTGTAGAGTCTTTGCTGAGTCTGTAGGTGGATTCTGGTGAGAGATTTATCAGAGGCCACAGGATCAATTTCAGGCTCTGAGCTACTGCACTGTTTTATTTTTTGTGCCCTTGCCCTTATTACCTCACTGCCTTTTCCTCTGACACCCCATTCTGCCCTTGAAAGCCAAAAAGCAGTTTAACTACATATTGGTCAGAATTGAGTTAAGACTGTAATCTGACTTTTTGGCATCTGTTTTATAAAGAAAAAAAAGAATATTAAGAAAAAAAAGAATATATAAAATATTAAGCCGTGAAAATCTATAATTTCCATTAAAACAGCATGTAAAATTGTCACAAAGAGTGACGGACAGACATTTAGACTTTTAATGTTAAACCAGGAGAGGCAGCTAATTGGGCAACTAGCCTTAATTAGCTACAGCTGCTGATGTTTCTCTTGCTGTAACCTGCGACTAATTGAAAAATATCCATTTTGATTAGAGTGCCTACTTGTAAGTTTTCTCTGCTGCCGAACATGGTTTCATGCCAGGAGTGTGTGGCGGTGATTGTCGCTTGAGAAGAGCTTCAGCCATTGTTTCGTTTACAAGACAAGGACTTATAATAACCACCACGGATTGAGGCTACAATGAATCGCTATCGGAAATTGACGAGACGCGCTGGGGCTAGCTGGTTAGCGTGCTAACTCAAGTCGAAGAAAAGACGTGATAGAGACTAGAATTAAGATTGTTGTTGCTTCCCACCACTGGAGACAGCTCTTGGCGAGTAAAGGAATGAAGTTTGAGGCTGAATTCGCGTTTCTTCTAGACTGGTAAGTAAACGGCTGTTAATGCTAACGTTGGCTATCTTGCTAACGGTAATTAATTTAGCAGATTAGCAGTAACTGCAAGCCTACCTTTCTCTACTGTCTCTGATCATGTCTCTGAACTGTAGATGGATTGATTTCAATGTACTGTGAATATCAATACTTTCAGCAAAAACATAATAATATGGGCCATAAACTATCAAAATGAACATGTTCAAATGGACAAGAAAGATGAAAGAACATATTTTGTTTGTACATATTGTGTTTTCCCCTGAAGATACTTAGTCGACGCAACAGGCACAAAATTGCAACCATTCTGTTACTTGTTTTTTCCAGATGGCCTGAAAATTTTCATACAATTTCACTGCTTCTGTAGTTACCACTCTGCTTTTATAGAGCAGTATTGTAAAAACCTATTTACTGGAAAAGTTTAAACCTATTTAGCCTCTGAATGAATATCTCTCAAAGTTATTCAAATGCAGATCTTTGTGTTGCATTCATTGTTCTTTTATATTTTTGTGCTGTAATTAGTTGTGCTGTAATTGCAAAGCCAACAGTCCCATTGAGAGGCACCTCTCTGTCTGCCTCTCTGAATCACCTAAAACACCAGCTCAGCCTTCTCACAGCATCTACATCAATGTTTGTTTGTCTCGCCCCAGTGACATTTGACCCAACAAAACAACAATCAATGGCCTACACAAAAACCTTTTCCACTAACATGCCACCATACACAAGCATAAACAATGCCACCTTATACTTGCCTTGCCTAGCTTGCACACTCTCACATGATGGCCTGCTGACTGCAAATGTGCAGCCATCAATGTTTTTTGTCCTGGGCGAACATTTCTCTGGTAGCTTCGTTATTTGTGCTGTTGAATAGCACACAGGAGAGCTGGTACGCGCCAACCAGCTTTTGTCCTTGTGTTTTTGATAGAGCAACGTTAGTCAGCTTTTCTCACCGGGGCTATTGTTGTCACAGTTTTGTTAATCACAGAGCAGAGTCCATGTAAAGGTTACTGTTTTGTTTGTGTACAACTCTGTACCACTCCGGGAGGCTCCTGTAATGAAAACGCTCCTGTAAAGTTCAGCGATGACAGTCTTTAAGGACTCACTGTGTCAAAGTAGCACTGACGTTTGCATGATTTGCATAGTTATTCAGCTGAGTCCTCTCCCATCATGCCATGGCAGCATTCAGTCCAATTTCCTCTACCCTGCCGCTGCAGCAGGGGATTGGGGTAACCTCACCGGCCCAGTCAAGTCAAGGTGAAACCTAACCCCTGTCTTTGTAATGATAGCTCAGAATTGGTTCTTCTATCCTCTCTGGCTGAGTGCAGAGGAAAATGTCTGTTTCTTCTCTCTGTATTCAGTGAGAGTGGACGTCGATCAGCCCAGGGGGCTGTCTGCTGACCGTTCTTCAAGAGTTTCAGCAAAAATACCCCAGGTCTCTACTTCTACAGAGAGCTGAGGAGAGAAGACACTGCTGGGTTGCCTCTTGATTAGATCTCTTGTGGTTTTGGGCTGTAAAACTTTTATCTACACCTTAACTGCCTCCTGTGTTATACAATTAAGGTTCGTTATGACCTGAAAGAAATTGTGAATGGGTGTTTCGCACCTTGTACAACCAATTACGCCCTGTTCTGATATGCCATAAATATTGACCTGTCTCATACTCTGGTGCTCTCCCTCATTGTCCGTTAATGCTTGATTGAGTTTCCAAATACAAGACAAAGAAGTCGATATATCATCAAACATTGCTTAATTAATGAGATTTCTATGGTTATTATTTATTGTTTGCTTCATGAGATACACAAACAGGGCTTTACAGAATCAATGTTTATTTAGCTGTGGATTGGAAATAGAAGTGATTACTAATGATTAAACTTTTGGAGAGGGCATGTTGCTGCTGGCAGTGATGGAAAGTAACTGAGGACATTTACTATAGCGTGTGCTTAAGTCCGATTATATGCTACTTTATGCTCTACTCCACCACATTTCAGAGGCAAATATTATAATACCACTACATTTATTTGGCAGCCATAGCTACTAACTACTAATATTATTATTATACTAAAATTGACTCCAAAACTAAATAAATTTATAGGTTAGACTGTCTACCAACAACATTAAGTTGCACCTACGTGTTAGTGTAATGATTTTGCAACAATCGTGGACCATTTTTTCTGCACAATGGGCACTTACATATTGTACAATATTTTTTCATTCTTATTGCTACTTTTATTTGAGTGGTTTGAATTCTTCTTCCACTTCTTGTTTTCTGTAGCTCCAGCTTGTGAAATAATGTCTATACTTCACATCTATCATTCTAACATTCATCAGAAACGCTTGTGCAGTGCAGCATGCCTCTTTTCCTTTTCTGTTTGAGTGGAAATGTTCCATGAAGATTTATTGATGAAACATCAGTTGGAGATGTATAACAAAATATTGAGAAAGACTCCAAGACTCAGTTGGTAGAATAGAGCCAGTAGGTGTCTGTCCCCTAGTTTCTTGGAATTTCCTGGAACAATCTGAAGACCGCGGTGGTTATCGTTGTTGGAGGTGGTGTACTACACAATAGCTGGCACAGTAGCGGGATCACAAATGTATTTAAATCTGTGACTTTTTTGCCCCTTGGGGCAGCATAAACAAGATGTAAACACAGCATTGACATATTATTATCACCATATGGGGAACTATGTTGCTAACATTGCTTTTTTACATAAAGACCAGTTATGGAGCAACATTATTATTAATTTGGAGCCATGTTTCTGTCCATCCAATGGATAGAAGCCTAGTATTTACTCTCCTCTTAGCTTTCTCTGAAGAGTCACTGTCCATTAACTCCTGAGGGAAATACTCTTAGGCTGCTAAATGCTCCATCATGTTCACCAGCTATTTTATAAAAATGATCTGTCTGCTGTTTGGTGCTGAGTAGGTAGTGTTTGCTGCAAAATAAGAGCATGGAGAGTGAGCCAAAACAGTAATATTGAGGGGCTGTAAAATCAAAACAGTGAGCTGAAAAACACTAAAGAGCTGAGGGGAACTACACAGCAGGATAATTATCTGTGTGTTTGTCCCTACGATGACAACTTCTCACACAAGCGTTTTCATTTGATCTATTGTTAATATGAAAAAACAACTGATTATATTGCACTAAATATCACTGGGTTAAGAAATAAGCTGGTTTGGGGTCAATATAGCACCGACACAATACAGGGTTAAGTTTACTCATGTACCAGTGGGTTGTTGTGACTCAGTGCTTTAAACATCTAACACCATATTCTTGCATTGGAGGAATGTCTCTGGCTGACGTGAAGCACCATGTTTAAGGCACTTCTGTATTATGAAGCGCCAAGTCAGCTATATTCATCCAGAAAAATACGTCTTTCCCAGTCTCATTTACGACTTGGATGTTGATGTGAACACAATTTACAAGTCGGAAACTCATAAATATGTCAACTCCAATAAGACAAGAAGGCAGCGCGACGCCAAAGCTACTCAGGTGTAAATGTCCTAAACTACTGTCAAGCGGCTCCTGAAGCCAGCAGCAGGCAGAGAGACGACACAAGAGGAAGAAAGGGGAAGCATGAGTGTAAAAAGCTTTCTTGTTGAA
Organism: Seriola aureovittata; assembly: GCF_021018895.1. Taxonomy (NCBI): domain Eukaryota; kingdom Metazoa; phylum Chordata; class Actinopteri; order Carangiformes; family Carangidae; genus Seriola; species Seriola aureovittata. Next base: position 16,220,098 of record NC_079383.1, read on the forward strand.
CTTGTAAAACAGCTTCTTGTATATTTTCCAGTTTTTTTTTTTTTTTCAATGCAGATTCAAACTTTATTTAACTGCAAAAGATTGTTGTGCAGTAAAGCAAACCTTTTTAAAGTTTCCACTCAAAGCAAAACTAAGTGATTGTCTTCTGCTTTCAGGTCTTTTTCATATTATTATGAGAAGGAAAAGCTAATAATTAGCAATGCTCTAATGGAAAGAAAGACAGAGCTCAGCTTGTTCCCCTCAGTGTTTGCAGTCTCTTGCTGCCACACCGCCTCTTTGTTCCCTGTTGATTAAGTGGCCAAGCATCATAAATGCTGCGGTGATGACATGCTGCTCAACAAGTGGGACCCAACTCTAGACATATAAGCACTCTTTGGAAAATTTGCACACACTACCACCCTCGGAACAAGGAACTTCGATGACGCTGGAAACCTCCCATTTCATCCCATTAGTTTCATCACATGTTTTTGATGCTCTTAAAGGTCACCATGGGGAGACCGGGTGCGGTGTGGTCTCCAGCCAAGCAAAAGTTCACAGCATCTGTGACTGATCCTTCTTATACGTCGCACAGGGAAGGAGTTGCAGAGGGTTTGAGAAGTAGAAATAAAGGCTTAGAGAGAATTTAGAGAGGTTGTGAAAGAGGATGCTTTGGAGAAATGGATAAAGAAAGAGATTTTCAGAGGGGTCATCTGAGAACTTAGCCTGGCTTCTTTTTGCTGGAGTTGTGGAACAAGGTGATTAGAGCAGCAGACTCTACGGAGAGCTGCGGCCGCCGAGTCTCGTCTGCTGTGATGACTAAAGTGCTTGGAAAGCGTTATAGAGAGAGAAGGGGGGGGGGGAAGAAAGGAGTGTAGAAGTTCATGTGTGTGGATGAAGGAATCAGGACTGTTTTCCCATGCAGCCTCTGTGGCCACATTGTCAGGGACTAAATCACATTTCATCCTGATACTGGACCACATGATCTGATCGAGAGATGCTTTATGGATTAAATGGCCGAACTGCATGTGTCAGCAACAATCTCCTTTTATGATAGGAATACATCACTGAGCAGCCTTTTTTTAACTTCTTGTTGGGATTGTTTGTGTTTCCTGTACAGAAATTTGATATATGCCCCTTTGAGTGCACAAGAGGTGTGTGCTGATCAAATCAAGCTGAGGGCGGTTCAGATTTATGTGAGAACGTGGATGTGACAATGTCACCGTCAGCAGATATTTATACCAATCTTATGAGCATAACAACATCTCCCAGAGCTTTTTTAAGACAAGCAACTGCTTTAAGAGCGTTCGGGACCTTTATATTAACAAAAACTGAAGGTCATTGTGTAAGTCCAAAGTAAAATTCATGCTTGACTCTGTTTTTGCACAATCACCGATACTTTACCGGATCTGGCACAAATCAGCGTCTGCATTCATGTAAACAATCCACTGTTGCACCCACTTTGTTGGCAGACAAGTGGTTTTGAGTGGCCAGTGAGAATAATCAAGGTAATTACTAATTACTGACAAAGCTATGGCAGTAATTGCTATTTATTGATCTGTTTTCATTTGGGAGCCAGACTGATTTGCTGTGAGACGTTTACAGACTATATGTGCTCTGATGTTTGGATTGTGATGACTTTTGTTACCTTTTCACCACTAAACAAAAGTTTGAAAATCTATTTTGTTCCCCAGACAAACCTACTTTAAATGTTCAATATGCATGCACACAAGCCAAGTAAATTATAAAAGGAGTCCTTTATGCAAGAGTTTCCTCTCTACATTAAGTTTTTCCATGACTGTGGTGCAGCTCCTGAATTCCCACAGCGAGTATCTTAATTGGAACAAGCATGTGGTCCAAGTTATCCTTCCTGTGCGAAATGAGCGCCAACTAAGCAATGAGGAAGAAAAAGTATGGTGAGTCGTCGTCCTGGGCACAGAAAGAGAGAGAGAGCTGTATTGAGGGGGAAAAAAAGAAAAAATGTTCCCTGACATGAGAGGTTTCCAAGCCCCCTCCCTCACACCCTTCAATGTCTGGCTGCTTCTGAGAAAAGTGAAAACACACAACCACAGAACCCCGCATGATGATTTGTACATTTAGATCATCATTTATCATCTCTAAAAATCCAGCTCTGACTGTATTTATGTGATATATTGACTGTCTGTACTCGTCTTCTTCTCATGAATCAAATGTCATTAAAGGGAATAATTTACATGCAAGTTTCCAAAATTCCCATTCATCAGTAAACTAATGCTCTGTGCGGTTCCCGGAGACCCTGGGCCCTAAAAAAACTACTTAACATTTTTTTTATCAGAAAAGAAAAATCCCCTGATTTTATGAGAATTCCCCATAAATGTGATTTTGTACTAATGATGTGTCAGCCCAATAGAGAAAATGATGTTTTTCTTCTATTAAACATGGATTTTTTTTTTTTTTTACATGCTCTGTATCTCTAATTAGTCTTTTGGAGTCAGGATCAGGATTTCTGTTTTTTGAGTATTATAATAGTTTGTTTATAGGAAGTCTAACAGAGACTTACTAAGTGATACAAAAGACAAGTAACATCGCTAAGATAACATAACCCATTTCTTTATCTGTGAATGACTTTTTAGCAAACATAATGAAAATATATGTGTTCCTGTGCAGCTCACATAACATATAAAACATGAAATATGTCCTCATTTGGTGACTGATTTGGCACTTACTGCTATTATTTTAACACATCCAGCAGTGCGTTTGTTTGGGGATGATGTGAGGGAGGAAATGAGGATGCGGAGCTAATGTCAACAACACCTAACGGTTAAGAAATTATGACCTAACTTGCACCTGAAGAGGGCGCCATCACAGTTCAATCACCTGACTGAAGAGAGGGGAAAAGGTGGAACAAAGTTAGATAGATAGATAGATAGATAGATAGATAGATAGATAGATAGATAGATAGATAGATAGATAGATAGATAGATAGATAGATAGATAGATAGATAGATAGATAGATAGATAGATAGATAGGACAGTCAAAGAGGTAACAGCCTTAAAAACATAAAGGATTAAAATCATAATAGAAACTGAACTGAGACTAAAAACTAGGACCACAGTAACTCTAAACAGCGCGTATACAACCTAAGCCTCTGGTATACATTTTAATATAGGCAGCCTATACATGAGTCTTTTTTGTCAGCAGGCAAACAATGAGCCTACATCAGCTCCAAACGCCTCCCTGCATCTTTCCACATCATTCAAACGCCGCTCGTCTGACAAGGTGCAGGTAACATCCCGAAGCAAAATCTGACTGTCTCCCCGGCAGCTGGAGAAACGCTTTGTGTGTCTGGCTCTCCGGGTTCTTCTGCACACACGGAGCATCAGCCGGAGGAGGAAGAGCCATTGGCCCCGAGTAGTTGATGACGGAGGGTAAGCGCACTGTCTTCTCTAGGAGCGCATTAGCCTATTGCTCCCTCTCTCTCTCACACACACACACACACACACGCTCTCTCACTCTCTCTCACACACACACACACACACACTGCACCTCCGTTCAGTGGGATGAGACCGGTGTGTGGGACTGGGATGAACCTTTAAGTGTTGAACTTGTGCTCTTTCTGTTATTCTTTTTTTTTTTTGTTTGTTTTGTTTTGTTTATTTTGGAGGTGGAGACCTGTTAGGACGAGCGCGGTGACTCTCCAGGAGCGCGCAGAGTGGCGCACGCTGGAACAAAAACAGCTCAGTGCACCGAGTGCAGCGCAGGCAGGTTTCCGTTTTAAAAGCAGCAGGAGAGGCAGGAGAGTTACGAGAGTCCACGGGGGTAAGCGGTGTCTGTGCATGAGAAAGACGGGACCCCTCTGTTAAAACGACCGGGAAATCGAGAAGAGGAATCAGCGGCGGAACTTGGATATGGCGGGCGTGAAGACGGTCGACCTGCTCGTTGGAGTTGTTTTAGTTTTGCAGTGTGTGGGGAATGTCCGAGCCGAGATCCCAGCCAGTAACGGTAAGAACCTGCACCTTCACCACTAACCAGACCTGATCAGAGTGAGTTTAGCTCCTTTTTCCTTCTTAATGACTCAAGTCCCTGCAGAACAGGCAGGACACAGTGACACAGACAGGTGGAGTAGGTTTGCTTTTGCATGAGAATTACTTCTTTTTGTTTTATGCTCAAATTGCAGCTTTTGGAGCAGCAGAAATTTCTCTGTTTATCTGGTTTAAATGAATGCAGAGTTTTTGTGTGTGCAACAAACACAGTAGACACACACCCTCCAGGCTCTTTTACTTCCATTATTTTATTTTTAGGAATCATTAGACAAGGCTGTCATGACCCACTAACTTCCCCTGTTTCTGTCTGGATCAAAGACTTTGTTTCATTCTAATTATCATATTTTCACTACAGTTAAAAGGTTGAGTTAATTGCTGTGCTTTTTTCCATATTTGCTCATGCATTTCCCCCAGGCTGAGCTGATTAGTGCTGTATACTGTACAGTAAAAACAGTGTGGCATTCAGTTAAGAACATGAACATTTTAATCTGGCTCTTTTTGTGTCTTCTGGCATGTTTATGTACGAGATAGGTGCTTTCTCCTCTCTGTTTCCTATCTGTTATGACCTGCAACATCCTGTAACCTAGAAGTGTCATCTTGCTCTGCAACTTTTAAAAGGTTTGATATCAGAAACAACTGAATAGTGCAGGTGCTTTCTCTGTAGAAGTCCTGCAGAGGAAATGCTGAATAACCTGCATGCTCTGCCCCTCTTGATGTCCTTGATTATAAGACACAGTCCACACTGGAGGACGAGAACTCCAGTGTGAACAATATCCCTACTGTAAAGCCACAGCGTGTACACCTAAAGTCTCACCCTAATCTCAAATCCACACACACACACACACACACACACACACACACACACGCACAGAGCTCAACCTCAGACAGACAGTGGAATAAGTCAATGCCAACATTGGTTCTGTGCATACAGGCGAGCTCTTGTTTCCCAGAGCTTTTATTGCTGGCAGCGAATTTTCATCACGTATCAAATAGTGGTTAGAGAAATGTTCTTCTACTGACAGTGACTGTAAATTAATCCCGTATGTGTGTGTGTGAGTGTGAGTGTAGCCCACAGAGGAATGTATGGCTCAGTTTGGGAGAGAGAGAGAGAGAGAGAGATGTGCTATCGGCTGTGTGTGACCGTTCGCACTGAGGCACGTGCAAACACACACACATGCACTTTTTTTTTAGTTTCACACAGTCATACTCAGTCTAATTTATGAATTCAGTCAGTCTCATGGGGGCTGTGCTGCGCTCTGGCTCATTTAACATCAGTGCTTTAGCAGAATACAACAGCTTGTTCGCCTTTGCACAGCCTGGAATTTCGGTTTCAAGTGGAAAAAAAAAGGAAGAATAAAACTTGTTTTAGAGGTTTTTACAGACTGAGGAAAACTCCAAAACAACAACATCTATAAACAAAAAGAGCATTTTCCTCTCAGAGTGCTTCATCGCTCCATCTCCCGAGTGAGCTGGACACGGTTAAACTCCACTCCACCAGTATGTAGGACAGTATTTTTAGACATCTGGGTGAGGTGCTTCCCTTGTCACAGACTGACCTCCACTCTTGTGTTGCTGCAAGCAGCCCCTCTCCTTTCTGAGATAGGGCTGTATCAATAGAGCACAGGTGGACTCCTCCAGTCTCCACAAGTCCACTGAGTTATAATGTACCATTCCTTACTAGAAAAGCTTTCAGACAAGTGTCTCAGCTCCAGTAGAGCCGGAGAGTTGAGGACTGGTTGAACCATTCATTTCTCTCCTTGCATTTATTAGTTTGATGAGCTGTGGAACACATCTGGGCGAAATTACACAACATCCTGTGAGCTCAGTGCATCGTTTTTCTTTCTTTTCTTTTTTTTTTTTTTTTTTTTAAAGCTTTCAGTCTGTGGCTCTGTGATGTTCACCCGGCAACACACTCAGCAGTGGCACACTCAAAAAAATTGTGGCTGATTTTGGGGTTAATTTGCACTCCGGTGCTTTTCTGTGAGCGAAAGAAGAGATGTTGCTCTGGCGTCTGGAGCATGTCTGCATGTGCAATGGGAGAATGAGAGGGAGAGCGTGAGAGCAGTAGCGTGAGAGAGAAAGTCCTGCCTCGTGTAACGATGTGGTCTTATTTAAAAGCCCGTGCTGTGGGCTGTTAATGTGCTAAGATTGTGGTTGTATGTGGAATTTCATTCGTTGTGGATGCTCGCAGCCCTGTTTCTCTGCTAGCTCAGGGAGGCTGACAGAGGGTTAACCCGCTCACAGGCAGCAGCGATATGGACGTCTCCTCATCCATCATACTGCCAGCTGCTGCCTCTGCAATCATACAAGCACACACTCGGAGTGTGAGGGTGAGCTGCAGAGAAACATGCAGATTGGATCTCAGAGAGTCTGACCTTCATGACTAGAGATGGGTTCTGAAAGCTGGTTTTGTTTCTGATCCGGTTCACCTGAAATTGCAAAGCTCAGTAGCCACCAAATCACTTACTGAATCTTAAATTTTAGTTTTTGCCTTTCTCTGACACTACAGGTGTCTGTAAAGAAAAAGAAAACTCTCAGCGATATTAGGTAGGTTTCCATTCGCCTGTTTCTATGCACATTTTCAATTTCGGTGTCAAAAAACCCTGAAAGGAAATTTGAAAAACACTTGAAATATCGCAAACAACTTTTTATTCTATGCTGAGGTGGTAAAGTCGGTTTATCAATAATAACGAAAAAACTTTGTGGAATAAGTCACGACGTACAGGAAGCATGTGACTTAGTGGTCAGTGAAGTTTCCTCTCCATTGTTGAGAGGAAAGCTAGTGGCAGGTGAAAACATCAGATCTGTGTGGAGCGATGAGACTGTCGCCTTGGTCAAATGAATAAGTTATCATGTTCTCTACATTGTTGTTGTTAGCTTCAGGTTTGACTTGCGCTCCCCTTAATTATATCATAACGTTGCGCCCTCTTCTTCTGCTGTGGTTTAATAGCAACTACCTGGAAAATTAGCACCACCACCATACAAACTACTTAAAAGGATTCGATAAGCAGATTCCTGAATTCAGATTTGAAAAAAAAAAGAAGCTATGGGATCCCATCTCCTTTCATGACAAACGCTGCCATGCCGCTCTCCTCTCTTTGTCGTACTCAGTGGGACAATTCCTAACATAAACTGTCTGCAGAGAAGTTCCTTCAGCAGAATGGGAGGAGCGACTCAGTCTACTTAAGCGAGGAGATTGTAAGCCTTCTTGGAATCTCACCCCCCCTGTTCTCCCTTCTCTTTCTGACATTGCACATTTCAGAACGGAGAGAATGAGCCAGCCTCTTTATTGGCCGTCTGAATGACCCGCTGAAAGGAGCTACCATGAATGGATGACGGGGGTGGGGTGGTATGGGGAGGGGGTTGAGAGACAAGGTGGGGTGGCGGCGACTGGGGTTATTGTGCTGCCCCTGTATGCGGCGAGAGCGGGCCATGCCATACATCACAGAGGCAAGGGAGGCCGGGAGGCAGGGTCATCCCCCTGCACCAGCATGCAACAGCAGCACCGGGCTCCTGCATTAGTCACGGCTGGCCCCTGTCGCTCAGCTCCCGCCCCTTTTTACTCCGGGAAGAAGCTCGGTCTGACGGCTTGAGAGGGCTGGAGTTCAGTAGTCTCAGAGACAAAGAGCAAAGACGCCACTAGTTAATGAAAACTCAGTGCAGTTAAGCTCCTCTTTAGCTTCTCCTCATTGTCTTTCATGTGGTTCAAAAGATCCTTCACTTCCAATTGTTGCATTGCTCTGCCAGAGTTATCACATCCTCGGGGTCGCAGTAATCACTCCCTGGCATTTTCTACTCTGTGTGATTTGTTTAGTTTATTCAAAGCAGCAAAACTGTGGATCTTGTCCGTCAAGCAAGTTTGAAAAGGTCACGGGCAGGAGCAGGAGACTAATGATGGTTAAAGCGGCCTTGTTACAGATCTGGATGTCAGCGGTTTAATGAGACATGACAAGCATTTTCCATTCATGATAATCATCCCTTTTCTACAGATGATTACAAAGCTGCCAGTCGACCACAGCATCATCCACAGTCAGTTCCGTTATCTGCTCCTCGCTTTGACTCTGCCAAGGGATGCTGCCAGAGGAGAAGCTAGATCATCAGCTGGGGAGGGAAATGAGTGAAATGATTTTTATTTATGTGGGAGGAGTTGCCTTTTCTTTTGCCAGGAGGGGAGCGTATGAGAGGGTAATGAGCAGAGGGAAGAAGCTTATTGAAATTGACGATTCCCCGTCTGTGCTGACCGGCCACACAGTGCAAGAGAAGATAATTACAGTAGCATAATAACAAAATGTGACACTCTTCAGTGTAGTGAGTGATGACTAACAGCATAGATTATAAGAGAAAAAATGAATGGTAGGAATACTGAAGGATAATTTCTCCCTTAGCTGCTCTTATGCGGGTGTTAGCGCTGTAGATCATCAGCTAGTTATTTTACTGCTACAATCAATCAGATTAATTTGCCAGTTTGTCAAATATGCATGAAATAGAAACATAGTTGAATCAATTTTTATGTGCTTTTGTTGTGATTTTTATCCACACTGCCAGTGAGGGCACATGAAGAACAAGATAAGACAGTAATGTCAGGACACAGTGTGTGGCCCAAACTCATAGTTTGACTGAAAGCGAAACTGTGACAAAACCCGCCATAAGAAAATACGAAAGATCAGGAAGTCCTTTTTTAATCATAGTTCGTATACTGAAAAAGAAAAAAGGGTGATCGTATATCTGTCTGGTGAACTAAAGAATGCTTTTCCATAAAGCAACACAAGTAAGTGAAGCTACTGGAGGTGGGAAAAATGATGAAACTATGTCGGGATGCAATTTAAGATTATTTTCATTATTGATTAGACTCTTGATTATTTTTCTCGATTAATTGTTTGGTCTGTAAAACACCAGAAAAATGCTTCATTATCTTCAGATGTATGGTTTTGTTCTTTGAATGATCCAAACCCCAAAAATATTCTACTCACTATAGTGTAAATCAAAGAAAAGTAGTGAATTCTTACCATTTACAACCTGGAACCATCCAATGTTTGACATTTCTGCTTGAAATCTGAATAAAACGATTAAATCGATTAATTGGTTTTTCGAAATAGCTGCAGATTAATATCCTTTTGATCAACTAATCAATCGATCATTGCAGCTCTAAAACTGTGACTATGTTGGACTTTTTTTTGTATAATAATCATACTGTGTTCAGCATCTCTGAAGCTGTTTGATGTGACATACTGACACCAACATCTGATATTTAGCCTGTCTCCCTCCTTCTCTTTAGTTTCAGTTACTCCTATTGAACTAGATTGTAGCTGCATAGGAAATATCATTGTAAGTGGCTGTTATCCATATGGATTAAACCAATACTCCGCCAAAAACAATAGTATGCACAATGTGGAACTTTTCCTTGGTGCATTTTTCCTTTGAAGTTGTCTAATCGGCTCCATGTGAATACAAGTCACATGCAAACTTTTTCAAATATTTGTCTAGCCTTGCCCGAACGCTGAGGACCGCTGGACACATTAAACCAGCTCAGGCCTCACAGGAGTTCAATATTAGCACCTACTGTATAAGATGGATATGCACCAGTAAATTACTGTTGTGGTATTTGACAAAGTTCACAGTGCAGAATTTTATGGGTAAAATAGCATGAAATGGCTGAGGTGGAAGAGGTTGAAACCTTAAAACCTGTTAAAACACCACAAATAAGTAATGATGTGAAACACAGATGGAGTGATTTCATGCTTGATACACTGTGGACCTGCTGGAGAACCATTTAGTTCCTTTATTTGTGTGTAATGGGAGAGCAAGAAAAATTAAACTATTACTACTATTAAAAATTACTAGCAGGTGTTTAAAAAAAAGTATGTGATGAATTTGCCCTTTCAAATTATTTAAGAAAACTTGAAGTCATTTTGATTTTACCTCCATCTGGGTCATTTTTTCAACACACAAACCCCTGCAGGTGGCCGTACTGCAGCTGTGCATCAGAACACAAACCAGCCCTTCCAAATGTGAAAATTATGTATGGTTCCTGCTGCTTTTTCATGCAGCGCCTGCACCAAAATGATGAAACGAAGCCAAAGATTTGATGCGCTCGCTGAAGAAAGTTGAAAGAAGCGGCTCTCCAAAGGGCAGCAAAGTGTTACATGCTTCGCTATCATGAAGGAGAGGAGAGAGCGTGTTGTTTCGGGCTGTCCAGGCATGCTGAAAGAAGATAAGGTGCCCGCCCAGCAGAGGAGCCCGTCACCCCACCCTGCAGCGGGCTTCATATCCTGAGCCCAGCAGGAACAGCGGCTTGGCTTTGTCCCACAAAAGCAAGTGTCACTCATGGGGTTTATGGCATGCTGCTAGATGCCTTTGCCTATATGTGCAACTGTGTGTGAAAGTTTTCTCTCTCACACTCTGTATCAGAGTCTGCCTCTCTCTGTCAGTTTCAATAACTGCAGTTATTTTCACTATTGTTTTCTTGCTTTTACTCTTAATATTTTTGAATGTAGACAGCTGCGAGTGAAGTAGCTGAAGACGGGATCAGTATGTTGCTGTTAGAAATTTAGCAGTGAAGGCTTAGTCAAATTGTTGGTCTTGTTTACTGATGGAAACACTTCTGACGTTTGTCTTCATTTGATAAGAGAAAAACTTGCAAATCGAGTCATGAAAAAGTATAATCTTGTTGGTGCTTGTTAACCGCATTTCTCCACATGTTGAAGTGGTGTGTATGATGCTATAGTGAGAGTGACACTAAGAGTTTGACGTATAGTGTCTTTTTTAGTCTTTCCGAAACCAAAAACACAATACCAAAAGTGTGAGGGCGTGATTAAACAGTGTGTTTGTCTGCTCTGACATAAGCTACAAATGTTAGTATGCTAACTATCTACAATAGTAACTGAGCATTACTTAAAAGGCCATGGGCATTTCATACCACATTATTTTGTTACAATATAGTTGAGTTACAGGTTATGTAAAAAAAAAATCATAAGACCATACCTGTAATATGATTTCTTTTAAAATGAAGACTACACAGCAATAGGTTAAAAGAAGCATGCTCCTTTATTTAAGAATCATCACTTGGTGAGGATGCTAACTTTTAGCCTGGGACCTGTTAGCTTTAGCATCAGTAAGTCAGCCGTCACACGATTTCACATGCAGCTATCAAATGCATTTAGAAGACCCTCCCTTTTAAATGAGTCAGCTGGAAACATCACAAAGAAATGTAGATGGCAGGAGCCAACGTTAGCTTAATTAGCTAGCTAGCTATAGCCAGTAAAATCTGACCGTGATTTCAGCTGACAGAATCGACAGTCACCACCTAGAAAAGTCTGCTTTTGAGCACTTATGTCTGAATTCAAGGACTCATTGTTTCAGTAAATTCCAAGAATGTTAGGTAAATCTGCCAAGCAACATTATTCAATTGTGAGAGTTTCATCGATACATACCTCTAGTTGCTGTGCTTGTGTGACTCTTTTACCGGTGGTTTTTGAGGTGTACCATGTCAGTAAAATGCAAAACACCTTCATTTATTTGAGCGAGAGAGATTACATTTAACCTGACCCTTAACCTCTGTTTATGATGTGAATAGCATCACCACTCCCAAAGCCATCAACTACAGTTTTATTACATGCAGTTGCTCCCTTCTCTAAGTTAAACATACCAGATGTAAGAGGTACCTTTTGCCATGATTGTGCCATGATGTCTGCTAGTGCTGTGAGGATGTTCAAACGGTGTTTTGAACCGTGCCAAGTGAACCCTTGCAGACACTGATGTGTTTTCCTTGCTGTAGGTCCAACAGTGCTGCCTTTGTTACTCTGCCCGGAAAGTGTCTCCGCGTCCCCTGTCCAGAAGTTTCTCTTTCCCCACCAAACTCATCCTGACAAAGAACAAGTATGCCCCACGGCAACGGCTTTTCACAGCGCAACACAGACTGCAAGACTTTGATGGGCCAGAGCATTTTGGGGTGAAAATGAAAAGGTTTACAACCACGATTGTATTTCTGCATGAGAAGGCAGTGAATAGATTGTGTCTTTGATGACTGCTTCAGAGTGGTTTGCCACCTTACATCTACAATACAGTAATGTTGACAGTAAATCTTTAAGATGTGAAAGCTGATTACTGCTCTTGTCACATGCCTTTCTGGTGAACATGTCATTTGTTTTATGCAATTACTTGATGTCTTGAAGCACTTAATGTCGTAGAAAGTCAAATCAGCTGTGCAGCCTCCAGGAGTTAAATTTGGTCATCTGTCACAGTGTGTGTTGGAAAGAAAATGGTCAACATTGTTCTGCGACTTGTTTTGGCTAATTCACCCCTCAAATGAGTCATGAAGCTTCATTACAGTTCTTGTAATACATCTGTAAGGCTTTCTGGTGGCTCTGCTTGGCTTTGTTGTTCATCACTTGAACCTTCAGGAATCAGGACTGCCAGGAATTGGAGGATAAAGGACTCTTCCCAGAAGCCAACAGAGGTTTCTGGAGGCCAGGGTGATTTTTGTTTGGAGCATGCAGCTTTGGACAAGCTTGTTCCAGTGTCTCCCAGCTGTCCACCTCCTAACTCGGTGCTGAGCTCATCCTGAAGCTGTAAACAGGAGGCCAGTTGGCAGCACATTCATAATGGGAGTTGCACTTGTAGCACATTTTCATCTCAGTCCTGTTTACCACTTCTTTTCCTTCTTCTGACTTGATCAAACATGCTTGATTTAACAAATGTGAGCCAGACAGCCAAACAAGTGATTCTGGTACATGAAGTTTAGTTTGTGCCAGGTGTTCAGGTTTGTGTCTCTATGCCAATCCTTAGTAGCTGAAAGTCGCTCCCAGAGCTCAGCACAGAGCCAGGAACAAAGGCTTGCTTTGAGTCTTTGTGGTGATGAATTGCAAGGTGTAACAGCAGCCTTTGTATGAGTGTACTGTATGTGAGTCAGAGAAAGTGGAGAGACTGGTAGCAGTTCCCATGCTCTGCCCAGGTAACAAGACACTCCAAAGTCTTAATCCAGTGGTATGTCCTGCACTGACTGTCGGATTTAATTTTGTTTTCTTGTAGGGTCTGGCTAGAACAAGCATCCTGATATCAAGGGAGGTCTGGGTGTGGTGAAGTGTCCACATTATCATCCAGAGGGCAACAGCATATCAGTTTAACGGGCGCAGTAGATCAAATTCTGTGATATGGCTTTGTTAGCAGTAAATTGGCTGGTCTGTGAGTCTTGGCCTGATTACTTAATGTGGCATCTCTATTAGATACAGTTGTTTTTTATGTACATAACCTGGTATAAGCAGCAATATCTGTTTGTGTTTGGAATATTTCGCATTTCTCTTTCCTTTCCTTTCCCCTTTTTTTTTTTGACAAACAAGATAAAGCTATCACCGTCTGAACAACCACTTTCTCCCCCTTGCCCATGGAGGGTGGCTCTCAATAATTTCCTTCCTTTAGGCTGATGGGTCTTTTGTCTCGTGTTCAAACATGCAGTGTTTGCTCACATAGTGTCACTGAGAATGAATACTCCTAGGACCTGGGCCCATCCCGCTGAAGTACTTAGTCACCTCTCTAGGACTATTGAGCTGTGCTGTATTACACTTTATATCCAGCAGCAAAGTGGTGTATTAAAATGGTAAATTACATTCATTTTCATCAGCCAATGATGTCCTGCCCAAAGAAAGTGATTAATGGTGTTTGTTGTGAGGGAATTCTTAGTGTTTGTGACCATTAAAAAGCTCTTATTTCAGGTGGTGAGAGGAGCTCTAACTGCATCGTAAAGTGGTAATTGACTCCCATTTAAAGGCCTTTGTTTCCAGTGCCCCAGAATGCACTAATAAGATGGCAAGTAAATTAGTGCGAGGAGTTTAATTATGAATATGTTATTCATACCAATGCACAAAGGTAATAAATGTGCTTGTCCCTAAAACAGGTGGTGGGGTGGGAGTGAACGATAGGTGAACAATGTAAAACAATTGCAATGCAATTGGTATGGGCAACAGACACTACGGGGTCTGTTACTGATAGACGGAAGGTTATAAAAGTACGGTGGCCCAGAGGTGCAAAACACAACAACATTTAAGAAAACTCAACATTACAAAAAACACCATGCCATATCAGAAAACAACAAAACCAACAACACAATGGAAAGCAACATTTTAGAAAACACAACAAAACGGATGTTTTTAGTTTTGTTGTTGCATTTTCTAAAATGTGTTTGTGATTTTGTTCCGTTTTCTGTAATGTGTTGTCTGAAATGTTTTTGTGGTTTTTATTTTGTTGTTGTGTTTTAGTGTTGTGTTGTTGTGTTTTGCACCTCAGGGCCACCATGTAAAGGCAAGGAAGGAAAATAGTTGTGCTCCTTCCTCCTGCTCTCTCTCTCAGTCTCTGTCTCTCTCTCTCTCTGTCTCTCTCTCTCTCTCTCCCTCTCTCTCTCTCTCTCTCTCACACTTCCTCTGTCAACCCAGTCGATGGGCCGCCCACCCCGAGCCCGGTTCTTCTCGAGGTTTCTGCCTCTTAAATGGTTCAAAGTTTTTCCTTGTCGCTGTCGCCAAGTGCTTGCTCATGGTGGGAACTGTTGGGTCTATGTAATTAATATTATAAAGAGTACAGTTCAGACCTGCTGTATATGAAAAGTGCCCTTAGATAACTTCTGCTGTGATTTGGTGCTATATAAATAAAAATTGACTTGACTTGACGGGACCATCCAGCCTCATTTTGCTGTTATTGTTCAACCCAGATGCTGCGTGTTGAGGGGTTTATCATTGCACTGGAATCCCACAGCAACCAAAAGCTGATATGTGTCTCGGCTAGAGGAGGTCCAGCTATTGATTAAATGTCTGGCTGGCGCCCCATTCACCCGAAGGCCTCTGGTATCACCGATGCTGGAGGTGGTTGAGGTGCCAACGCACTGTGCATCATCGCAACTGAGACCCGCTTTGCTGCCAACCCAACTTCATCTAAACACATTTATTTAAGTCATAAATAAAGAGTTGTGGGGATGTAATTTGACTTCTGTGATGCAATAAATTTTGCCCCCTGTTTTGTTTTTGGCCTGATAAAATGAAAGATCTGCTTCCCAGCACATGCTGAATGGGGGTCAAATATGAAATGCCTTCTCTCCAGAGAGCTGCCAAACTAGTGATATATTCCCTGAAACTCCCATCTATCGACAAGGAGCCAAAATCGAAAATGAGAGGTGGTGATATGAATATAAATTAGTTATTTGATGTCCTTTTCTTCCCATGAGCCTGCCCCAAATGGCTGGCAGACATGCTGCTTTTCTTTTGAAGGCACCTACTCGTTTTTCAGTTCTTCAATAATCTTTCATTTCCCTGCTGCTACAAAGCCGAGTGGGCTTGTGTTTGTGACATAACATGATTTTTAACATGTCATTCAATGTCACACTGCCTTTTTCTACTAATAGGAGCTTATTCCATGCGAAATGATATTAAATATCCTTTTGACAGTTGTTCTGGTCTGAGCAGAGCTGATGTATTCAGAGATGCTCCATCGTTTTTGATGCTTATAGGGATTACACGCACTGTGTGCATGCCAGACTGCCAAGCTAAATAGGAAATGATTTTGAAAAAGTGTCATTTAAGCTGACGTTTCCTCAACTGAATAAAAACCTTGGAAAATCATCTACAAAGAATAAAAATATGATGGAGGGAATGAGTCAAAAGTCGTAAAAATCCAGCATTGTCCTGAAGAATGTTTATGTGTTTACTGTAAAAAGCTGCTTTGGGGCTCTTTTGTCTTAGCGGATGTTGAACCACATGCTGTGAATTTGTGAGTTTGTCCTCAGTGGTTCAGAGGATGAGCTCAGATCATAGGAAAGAATCATCAGATCTTACGCTGAGGGAAATACTGTGTTTTATTGTTCGAATATCATCTCTGCAAGCAATTAGGACTGAACGGATGAACTGGAGGGTTTATTAAAAGGTCAGGCCCAGTACTTGCTCTGTCTGGATGTTTGTGCATGTCTCTGCGTGCACATGCGAGCTTTTGAATGTGCATGCATGTGTGTGTTTGTGTGTGTGTGTGTGTGTGTGTGTATTTGTGAATGTGCGAGTCCTGCCTCTGTTTCAGATTATCGAGCCTCCAATTCACAGCGAGCCATCAGTTGCTGTCGGAAATTGATTGTGTGTTATGTGTAAAGAGATGGAACCGCCAGGTTATTTTGGGATCATTCTTTGCAGGATCTCATGGATTCAAGGATAAAGATGAAGGTCAGGAGATACAAAGTCAAAATGAAACTTAGTGTAGATCCTCATTCTTTGTTTTGACTTATTTACTTTTTTTTTTACATTTCCAAAAAGAAATTTAAGTTTTATTTGCTTTTCTGTATCTGCAGTTCCTCATACACTTGTGTTCTCAGTGAGATTTTGGTTCCGACTGACAATACAGGTTCTGTAATTCGATTTCTGCAATATCTGTGTAGTTGAGCACGGAAAATAGTTTGTAATATCACTTCAATTCCAATTGTCAAATCTGAGGATTGATGTTACCCGTTGCGTAGTCCCATCAGTGATTTGAGTACTTTGACTTCGTGTTTGGTTTCGAATCAGCAGGTGAAATACAGAGTGCTGTGGTTGCAGGACTACCTGTTGCCGTGAGTTCTGACAGTCTGGTCAATTGTCGTATACATTTCTGGCTTGTAGCTGGAGTTTTTTTGTTCTGACATTTTAGAGCAATGGTCAGACTAAGATGCAGTATATGAGTGTCAGATTTTTGCCACCTAGATACATTTAGGATCCTCTGCTGCTGATTTCCCAGCTTCCTGTTATCGTTCCTGTGTCATGTGTGATTAGCCAGCGAGCTCTAATGATTGGTTGCCTGCTCCCTGTGCTGCTACGTGGCGGTCCAGACTGACCCTGAGCAACCGACTGGGGATATGTTTTTAATAAGCTGGAGGTCACAGTAATCTGCAGCTGAGAACAGAAGCCGGTCTGCCTCTCTTCTCACATCTCACAGCTCTTCCTGGAGCACACTGTGGTGGAGAGAAAGAAAATCCTTTATGCCATTTATTGTGTTCTTTCCTGCCTTTGCTTCTGCCAGTCTATCTCTCACATTTTCTGTCTCTCATGTACACTCCCACCCAGTTTCATATTCTCATTTCTCTTCCTGCCCCAGTTTCTTTTATAAGTGTGAGCTGAGCAGAAGATGAACAGTCTTTAGCTGTGTTATCCATTAGATGAGTTTAGTTGTGTAGCCTGCCCTTCACCCGCTGCCAGCACAAGCTAATGAAGACTCTGGAAATCAATACCACACTGATAACATTGAGTGTGAACCTGAAGAAAAAGGATATGAAATCAATATCATACTAAAGTCACACCAAGACACCAATGTCACAGCCATGCAAAGTAGCATTCTTATGACACACAAGACTGAAGTATCAACCTCCTTTTGCTCATCATATAGAGTTCTGCAATATCCTGTGTTTTACTGTTGAACATCTCTTTCCAAACATGGGTGTTAATATTCTTCCGTAACACCCTCCACTTTTCTGGGAATACTTTCCACAAGATTTTGGAACCCGTTTAGGGTAGAGTAAAGCATTAATATCCCAGAGGAACAATTTGGCTTACAGACAGTAATCAATAATAATAAATACAGGAAAGTACAGCTCTGAATAAAGTACACAGTTTAACTGTCGGTTTTCATCATAATGATTTAGAGAAAAAAGAGAAATCCAGAGACAAAGGGAACACTCTTTTGCTTTAAGGCAGTAAAATATCAATTTACATTTTGTTTAAAAATCCAGTAGCTGGACGGACGGATCACTTATCTATAAGTCCCACTTCTAAGGAGCTAAAACCTCAATCCTGATGGAAGAAAATTGAATTCACTGTGTAAAAGGTGTTGATAGTCCAGTAAGCTTTCTGTGTGGCTCTGATTTGATGCAATTGACAAAGATCAATTATATCAAATTTCAATCTTTGAAGGGATTTGACCCCATTCAGCAGTTGGTCGTCCGCGGATATCGGATGACAAGTAGGAAAAAATCGTTATCACAAAACAACTGGATACATCCGTGGGTGTGTGATGCTTCAGGTACCAGTGAGTCATAAAATACAATCCAAGACGTCCAGTTCATGTGTTTATCAGGTTTATCAGATGCTAGAGCTCTGCACAGAGGTTTAGAATAATCTGAGACAGGATTTTACAGCTCAAAATATTTATTTTTGCCCTCTGCAGCGCTTTGACAGATGACTTCATATTATGTTGCTGTCCAGTAAAAGCTGAGCCAGGGTCAACTTGTGTGCTGGGCGCTGTCTGACACTGACCTCATTGAAAAACAGGAGAGGGCTTTGTTTCTTCACACCAGGCTGACGTGAGTTTGAACGTGGCTTAAGGCCTGGTTCAATCAGATGCCACACAGTTGGAAGCGCCAATGTCAGTATCAACAAACCAGGATTTAACAGCCCCAGAAAAAGGTTGTCCACATTCTTTTGGCCAGATAGTGTAGCTCAGGGCTTTACAGGATAATGTCCGACGTGCATGTTTCGAGAGTTAAAAAGGAAAACTCTCTGTAAATATAGATGTGCCAGAGAGTGGAAAAGCACAGTGAGAGGCAGTCAGTATGATAGCATATCCCTCATCTCGACCCCTGACCTTTCTCTCGCAGCGAGGAAGGACCTCAATCCGACTCCCTGACTTGACAGCCCGCTGGCTAAATTCATCTCTGTCTGGGCGCGAGGGAGGCAAACACATTAACACTGTGGTGTCGGCCTGTGGCCAAATAAAGCACTTACCAACAGACCTTGGACAAATACGTCTATGAGTAGGCAAATATAAATAAAGGCATGGAGACACTGGGAAAGGTTTTTAATCAATGAGCAAATAAATGATTGAATGAGCACATGGTTATAGTTCAGACAAGTGGACATTTACACTGTAGTAAAGCTTCAGCAAAAACGTTCAGTCAATGCTGGAAAACTAGACCCACAGGAGACTAATTGATTTAAAAGAAAAACTGATTTGTAAGAAAGCTTTTTCACATGAACCATTTATATTAATATGTCCTGTGTAATTACATCGTCTGAAAAGCTAATGGGACAGCTTAAAAGCTTGGAATTATTTTGAGCATCTTATCAAAATACTGACAAACAGAGCAAAGGAGCAACATTTCTTCTGCTTGCGCTTTTCTGTGCAGGGTCAGTGTCGAAAAGAAATGCTCCAAACCAGCAGCATCTTTTCAGTCGTTACTGGCTGCATTTGATCAGCTTATTGTTTGGCAGTTTCGGCAAGATGTTGTCTATTTTTAATGCGTCCGCCCCGGCAACAGCTGTGGCTGCAGGTTTACGGGTTGTCCATCCGTCCGTCCATCCTGTTCTCATGAACGCCTAGACGGAATTTCTTCAAATTTGGCACAAACATTCATTTGGACTCAAGGATGAACTGATCGGATTTTGGTTGTCAAAAATCACTGTGACCTCACAAAAAAATTTGGACTTTGATTTTGAACTCATGAAGTCATACGCTAATCATGACAACTTTTAATCCAGATGTCTAATAGGATAAAATGATGACGTGATGTTTTTTGCAAAAACACTTTTTTGGCCATCATCAGTGCCATAACTCAGGAACAGAGGGGGTGATTGTGACCACATTTCCTTCAACTTGACTTGTTGGCGGAGGCATACAGCCACGAGGTGGTAATTCTAGTTTCATCTTGGCATTTGCAGGGAACAAATTCAGAGATAAATCTTTGTTTACAACAAAATGCCACTGCTTTTGGGGGCTTTTAAAGTTGTTAAGGTCAGTGGAGTCTCACAAGGTTTGTCATTTTCCAGAGAAAAACTGTTTTCTCTCTCGCTCTCTCTCTCTCTCTCTCTCTCTCTCTCTCTCTTTCTCTCTTTATGTTTGGAAACTTGAGTATAAATCTGCTGCACAGTGAGCTCATGAGAACACTTAACACATCAAATTTTTATGTCTGCTTTATCAGAAGAGATAAATATGACAATATGATAAGTAAATACATTCCCCTTTGCCCACTGCATCATTAAATATAACTGTGAGGTCACCCGTAGATGTCTGAAAGCCCAAATGAAATCCATTGTTTCTGTTCTGCTATAGTATCTAGTCTTAGTACTTCAACTTAAACTGGTGCAGCTCTTCTTCTTCAATACCACCGTTAGTTTGTGAGCACAGCACAGGTTTGTTTACTTAGTGTCTTTGTGGCTGTTCTGCCTCAGCTGTCAATCAAACAAATAACACCAGCCTGCTGAGGCTTGGAGCTTAAAGAAGCAAGAACCAAATACATGTTTTGGGATTTGAAAAATGAAACATACTAACAATAAATTTGATTTGATTTTTGAATTCACAAAAGGGTGAACC
Source organism: Seriola aureovittata (assembly GCF_021018895.1). Lineage (NCBI taxonomy): Eukaryota > Metazoa > Chordata > Actinopteri > Carangiformes > Carangidae > Seriola > Seriola aureovittata. The sequence continues at coordinate 16,240,396 of NC_079383.1, forward strand.
TGTAATAACAGATGAAACAATATCATCACCTTTCAAGTCAAGGTTTTAGCAACCATTTGTCAGCCATTCAATTTGGAGGGTTAGCTCCGATTTGGTCTCCACTGACTCCTGAAGGAAATATCTGGGTTTAGCTGCTAAATGTTTCACTATGTTCACCAGCTAGTGACTAACTTTGTTTGGTCCTTTTTTTTTTTTGGTGGAAGCAGCATCTCACCGTGTCTGAAACCTGTGATGGGAGAGTAAACCATAAATATACGGGCAGTAAAACCATGACAATGGGCTCAGAGATGAACAGATTGTTTCTCCAATCTGCATCTTTTTTAAGAAAATCAATGTATAACACATTAAGATAGTCATATTGATTGATTGTACTTAAGTCATCTATCTGGAAAAACTTTTCTTCCTCTGTGGATGTCACTCTTTTGATATTTTCTTCTTCAAGTTATTTAAGTTCTTTTGTCAAATTCTAAATGTAAATTGATTTGATTGGATTTAAAAGCATTTAGATTTGATCAACAAATTCAATTACATGCTGCTGAACCCCAACTTTAGTGAACATATGCTACTGTTCTGTAGAGATACGCTTTTCCTCTGTGTTTTTAGCATCGAAAACACAAGATTAAGAAGCAAGACTGAGATATTAAAATAGGCACTGAAATGTAAATCATTCTTCCCTTTTGTTGATATCAACGTTAACATGGAAGTGGAAGCTTTACATGCTTTGGTGTTGTGTGTGCACGCTGCAGCCCCTCAGGTTGTATCTCAGTGGAACATACATGCTGGCAGGTAAATCACTTCCTCTGCTCTGGGTGACACAGGGATTTTGGTGCATTACCCCAGGGCTAGTTTGTGTCCTGTGGCAGATTTGCAGTGACAGGCCCCTGCCTAGACATGACAGGCAACACATCCGGCTTGATATGAAGCTACAATCACGTTGACAGGAAGGTAATGAAAGGGCCCGTCTCCCTGACACCTCAGCTGTCCCACTCAGTGCCGGTGCTGAAGTGGATTGCGGTGTGATTGACGATGATAATTTGACCCTGTCTGTCAGGGCGTCTCTCTTTATGGAGTGGCATCACTACGAGGACCTGATTGTCTCAGTGGTCACAGGTCATCTGCTCGAATTGTGGATGTACTTAATCTGTCAAGGAGTGTATGTTTATGATCGTCTGGTTCTTCAATTAGCGGTTTTCTCATAATTTCAGGGAAATTCATTAGCTGCGAGATAATGTGACTTTCTGGAATTCGTCAGATGTTGTAATATATCACTTTAATAGCGTATTTTTAATGGCATATTTTGCACTTTAAGCTGTTTCAGTTCCCATTTCTGCTTAGTGAAAGTCCTGGGATTCAGGAGTGATGGATGGAAGAGACAGATGGGAATACCATGTGGGATTGCACATCTGTCTGGAAGAAGGGAAAAAAACAAAGCAGGTTTAGCCTTGTAAAGAGGACAATGAACAGAGGAGGACATGGAAAGAGGTTGGAGAGGGAATGCGAGGGCAAGCTGTGAAGGAACTACACCAACATCTGAGCTCAAGGACCACGGGGTCCAACAGTTGGGAGTGACATCAGCTTCCTTTCAGCCACCATGTAGATTCACAACCTACATGCAGCTGCAAGGGTTGATTTTGTGAGGCATGAACGCACAGATGCAGCGCAGCGACTTCTGTTTAATGATGTAATTTCTAAAAGGTCTTCTGAAGGGTACACGTAGACTCTAAATGTTGCATTACAGGAATTATAGAGTGCAAGTTGTTTTCTGAAAGGCCAGAGTTCAATATTGGTATCATAAACTTGCTACTGCTTCTCACGTGTTGGCAGTATTCCCTCTCCTCCATGACTTTGATGCTGTTTTGCCTTTTTCTTCCTTATCCCTCACTTCTGCAGCGAGCTTCCATTCTTTCACAGAAACACTTGACAGACAGATTCATATGGTTGTAGGCAAACAGAGCCCACGTCCCTTAGCCTCCATTGTTGTCATGAAAAGCTGAGGCTTTAAAAAAAAAAAAAAAGAGAGAAAAAAAAGAAAAAAAAAGTTGAATTTTGTGCAGATGTCTTGTTTTCTTCCAGCTTTATTTTTCCACTACTGCCCCTTTTCTCTGCTGCAGATGTGAAGGCTTTTGTTAGTCACATTCCGGCCTTTCCTGAGCTCTGGATAGTTTCAGCTGTCTTGGCCAGGAATGTGTTCATTTATTTTTTATTGAATAGCATAGAGAGTGTAGGTGTTTCATTATAAATAAAGTGCCCTCAAACAGGTTTTTGAAAGGGTGGCATCATGCCTGCATCAAGATTCTAGGAATAGAGAAGATCTGGGTGAAAGCCAGCAAGACACCAGATTCGCTTCCAGCTCTAAAAATGCTGGTCTGCCCTTTGAGGTGGGAAGATGAAATGATTTCCCTCCAGGATCTCTCAGGAGTTTTGTGGCCCAAAATGAAAATTCGGGACAATTTTTATGATTAAATTTTGTAAACACATTCATGGTCCCCAGAGGATGAATCCTAATTACTTTGTCGATGCTCTGACTTTTTCACTGCCGTCACCATGAAACTAATATCTGTCTTTTTTTTTTAAGTGAGATGTGGCACATTTCCATGTTATTTCCCCACTAGGACGATCTGTAATAACTACCCATTAGCATCAGCTATTTAGTGCTAAAGTACTGAAAGCATGTATGCATGGTTTTTGTGTATTTAATAAGATGCATGCATGAGTGAAATGATCTCTGTGCATTTCCAATATGCACAGTTGTTTCAGAAATCCTTGTGTGCTTATACAGCTATGCACCAGTTCATGACACTGGGTGCGTATCGGCTTTGATTAATTATAATTGGCGAGACATAACTGATACCCAGTTTGCTTCACTGTCAGCTGTCACACAGAGGAGAGGAGACAAAGAGCTGATATTTTGAATGTATTTTAGTGCGAGGACGAGCTTGTTAGTCAAGGTCATTCTCTCCACTTCACTGACTGTCACCAACGTGTTTCTGCAAGTTTGTGTCTGGGCGGTGACCCAGTTCCCCCGACTGACAGGGTCATAAACACCGCGCAGTAGACTGATTAAAGGGAACAACAGCCCAACACACGACAGTACAGTCTTTATAGACTGTGTAAAAGAGCCAGGGGCGTCATTATGCAGTTTTACACAGTGTTTGTCATGTGCGGCTGTGGGGCAGGTCTATACAAAACCTACCTGGCCTTGTCTGCACTTCGACTGGCCTCCAGAGAAAAGGTTGTATAAACGCACTCATCCAAGACAAATCACCAAATCTAGCTTCTTCGTGGCGACATTCCCGCTGTTCGTTTGTTGGATTTTCTTTGCCTCTGAGTTTGATGAAACCTGGTGTAACAGAAAAACTGCATTCACTGAACCCTGACTTTATTGTTGGGAATTTTACTCCCAAGGAACTGAAACACCTCAACTCTGAAAATGCTTTTTCTTTGCATCTTTGAATTTACATCGATATTTTTCATATTTAAATCATAAAATTATATTTCACTGAAGTTTGGAGGCCTGTCAGAAAATGATGGGGAATCAATTAGACAAAGGGATATAATCTCACTATCTGCCAAACATTACGGCTACAGCTGGACCGGGACCAAGGAGAAGTCTTGTTGATCTATTGTCTCCCTGCCAGCCAGTAATGGTATGCTGATGCTGTAATTATTTTCCTTGTCAAACAACAAAATTTGTCTTCTGTTCCCAAGGACAGAATTATACTTGAGACTTTTCAGAAACAGATGAAGGAAGATTGCTGCTCAAATGGCCGCCATTACCTCACACTAATCACTGGCTCTTGACAAATTTGGGCTGCTCACTTTTCTCCAATTATTTAAGAAAAGATGAATTGCCACATCAGAAGTCCACCTGTCTCCGGTACAGTGCTGCATAGGGCTGTGTTTTCTGCCTGTAAAGCCCCCGGCAATCTGTCTCCTGTGGTACAATCCTCAGAGAAAGGTGGTGTGAAGTCAGAGGATAGTGTCTGCAGCAGCTCCATGTACAGCAGCACTGAGTAACACAGTGACTAAGCTCAGTGTTCAACCCCCCTCAGGGCCTTTCTCTCCTCTGTACGGTGGCTCTGAAAGCTCCACCTCCTGCTGTTTCCCTCCTTCATCATAACCCAGCATTGGCACATTGATCTGTGGCCGTTTTTAAAAAACAAAAGAAACCAAAAAAAAAACCCACCTTTTTCTACGGCGTCTCGTTGTTGGTACCTGCTTTTCACCACTGTCTTGTCACATCATCAGCAAAAAAACTTCATACAGAATTTGACTATGGTTTCTCACCTGCTCCTGAGCCGAGCCATATGCATTTCATGGGGGCTGAAGGTTTTTAGGTTATCGCCGCAGGGAGATTTTCATGATTTATTCATGTGTCGCCACTTCTTGGTGTTTGTCTGTAAGCATTTGCCCCTGAATATGTCCCCTGTACGACAGCTATACCTTCTGAGAAGACATGAGGGCTGATACCTTTCCTTCCCATTGCTTCTTCTGGCAGTTTGGAGAAGCAAGACCAAGGCTCTCTTGGTGCTGTGGGCCCCCTAAGTTTGATAAATGTAGCCCAGAGAAGCAGAACATGGGGCCCAGTGCTGATGGCAGGGTGCCCAGAAGCATGGCATGAGGAGAGGGGGGGGGGGGTTGAGGCATACTGTCACACTTGAAAGTCCTAAAACAGGGACATTTTCAAAGCCAGAGTGGGTTTTATGGGTTTACTGCAACTTTTCTGCCATGCTGTCTACTGCAGAACTTGAAGTCTATATTTCAGTAAAGTTTTGACACACTTTAAAGTCTTCATGGCAGATGCATAGGACCAAAAACCTCTTAAGTTTTTTGTACATATTATTCAAACAATATGTACCGTGTTAAACAGTGAGATTTAGAGGTGCTGTGTACCTTTGGACAGAGTCGAGCTAGCTGTTTCCAGTCCATTTGCTAAGCTAAGCTAATCACCCGCAGGATGTAACTTTATATTTTTTGCACAGGTGCAGGTATGTGACTGAGACTCTCTCGCTGACTCCGAGCCAAAACAAAGGCAAAACAAAGGCAGTGTTCACAGTTCTCCTCCTGGGAAAATCACCAGGGTTTGTAAGTGTGGGTTGAGACTGGCAAGGTACATCCATCTCTCTACCCAAATAACAACACAGCCACTCCTTCTCCTGCCCTCCTCATCATCACCTCCAGAGGAACAAACTAACCCTCATCAAAACCGACTTCCTTTGGAGAAAAAAAAAAAAAAGCAGCAAGGGACAAACAAGAGGAGGGTGGGAAGATGCTTCAGAACAAGTGTATCCCATTTGCATTCATACCCAGTGTCTCCCAGGCTGTTTGTCAGAGGCCACTGAACTGTCTGTTTCTGTTAAAGACTCAGTGCAGCCACGCTTAGCCGTACAAGACAAATGGTGCCATCAGTCCTGAAGTGCACGATTACTCTCATGTCCTCTGCAGGGTTCAGAAATATGTTTGAATTAGATCAATAGCGATATTTGTGGCTCAAACCAGATACAGAGGCAGAAACATGTTAGCTGGTTTAACACTGAGGGGCTTTTACCACAAATACAGTGCACGCAGCAGTCTGACAAGACCGTGTCAACATGCTGTTGAGGTGATTGACACAAGCAGCTCTCCAGTAAGTTTATGAGCCTGAGGGAGAAGAGGCAAGCACCAGCATGTAATCTCACCTCACCCTGAAGGCTGGTGGTCACACCAGAAGTGGCACAATGTGTCTGCATGTCAAAACAGGCCAATGTTGGAGGCTTGTATCATTTTGTTTAGACCTTCACTGTGAGCAACAGAGGCAGAGAAACTGTTCACACTCTGAGTTGTTATTTGGAGTCGCAGGACACAGTGACAATGACGTCATCTGCCATTTCAGGAAAAGAAGAAAAGATTTCAAAAAACAAAAACAATTCTACATTAATTCTAATAAAAATCGTTCACCTAATTTAATCGCTTTACGCAGTGTGTTTGCACCTTGTTTTAATGATGTAAACAAACGTCACATTGTAGAAAAAAAAGCTAATTAGGACAACGTGGCTAGCAGAGGAGGTAATATGTGAACACTTCTGTACTAAAATGAAATAGTGGGAGATTTTTTTCATTTGTTTGTTTATCCCACAAATGTGTACTGTAGCTAGCAACTAATGGCTAAAATGAGTCTCGGGCTCTTCGTTCCCTCACAGGTCGGCACCGTAAAGACGGTTGGATGTTTGTCAACGCCGTGAACCTGCGTGTCAAAGTTCTCCAAACTTGAACTTGACGCAAACATTTCCATGGGTTTATTTCGTCCCCAGTAGCAGTTCTGCTTATCACAGGGATTCCATTGAACTAAACAGACTTAACCAGAATCTCCTAGTTAACTTCCAAAAGTCGTCACACCAATGCTCCCTATTAGCCTGTTCTCACTGCACTGACCCAAACACTCATGTTAACAACCTGCTCTACAGCTCCAGACCCCACAGCTGCACCACACAGCTGTCCAGGGATTGTAACTGGAAGCGATAAACCAAAACAACCTGCTCTCTCTTCCACCATTTTATTTCAACTCTAGTGACCTTACTCATAAACTCTTCTCTCGCATCACAGCACGATCCGTCTGCCTCTGTTCCTGACTCCATTTCTGTCTTTGCCATTAGGCAAATTCCTAAAATTCTGCTGAATATAATGAGATAGTTAGCCATCTTATCTCTGAGGCAGACAAAAGAAATGTTTATTAGATTGTTCAATTTCTGCTGAACATTTTGGTGCAGTCACCAGTGTCAGTTTTGGTGCCAGTGCAATTATCGAGGAGAATGCGAGAGTAAAATAAATGAGAAATCAGTTGAATTGTGTTTTTAATCAGTCTAATTAACCTTGCATACTTTGACAAGTGAAGAAACCTTTGTACTTTTCACTTCTCTTGTCAGAAGCAAAGACAAAGCAGAGCTCCTCAGCTAAATCTGCGTAATTAAAAACTTTCACAGGGGCTAAAGAGGAAATCTTGTTATTCAACTGACAATGCAAATATTTGCCAGTGTTCATTTCTGATTGAATGGAAATTTGAGAGCTTAATGAGATACACTTTTCTACATGCACAATCCCCTCCATAATGAGATTTTTTGGAGGGAATCAGCCATCTGTTGTGTGACGTGCTGCGCTGTAGGTCTCATTTTCTACACAGCAAAACTCCAGACGAGGAGGGGAGGTTGTGTTGTAAACAATATTTAATATTGATTTCCTGTGAGTGGCTGAAGTCTCTACCGCTGAACGGGAAAAGGTTGAAGCAATTACAGACTCTGTGTGACTGGGATGTGGCTAACAGTTTGTCATCAGATATATGAAATGTTCTGGCCTGGGTTTGGCAGCTGTAGTCCTGGGGAATGGTCCTCTCTCTCTCTCTCTCTCTCTTTGTCGCTCTCGTTCTGCTCTGCATGTACAGCAGAAGAAGAGAGTCTGAAAATATATATAAATATATGTACGTGCTTCTGTTGGATGCTGTAGATCGTTGGTATATTCAGTCTTTCTGTTGTTGGCTTGTGGGTGTGGGTGCCTGGAGGCTGTAAGTGGGCTGGTATGTTGATTTGCCAAGTTTTTAAGGTTTGTTGTTTGTTTTTCCACAGATTTTTGCAGAGCATTAAAAAAATCTGGTTTATATGTTTACATCTGCTCATTAGGAAATTATCCAAATCTTGCAGAAAAACATGTGTAATGCATGTTTTTATTTACGAGGTTCTGCATTACTTACATGTGAAGTATTTATGGCTTGAGCAAATTAGCTCGATTGTAAGGAATTTTCATAAGTGGATATAAGGGCTGCCCTTAAACTGTGCAGTCTGACAACCACAGTGCGTGTTGTTGGTCGAAATTGTCATGATGGATTAGACTCTGTACCGAAGAGGGAGGGTGCATCACTGACTAAATGTGGAAAGATTAATATCAGCAATTAAAAAGTATTTTAAAATAGAATGTGGTATAACTACAATTTCTTGTTACTGATATATCTGATAAACTTAAATCTGCTGATATTATCAACCTGGCCAATATACCTCTTATAAAAAACAGAAAAATGAATCATATGATTGTCCTTGGCCCTCTCGCACTCCTCAGACAGCTGGACTCTCTTTTTGTAACTGTGGGAAATTGCAGGTCCATTGGGCTAAGAGTTGGACTTGTCTGTGTGTGTTTACACAGTGCTCAACTTAGAGAACATTGGAGTGTGGAGAGGTTTGGCTGGGAGGAGGGGTGAGATGCTGATGGATTAGCAGGAAGGACGAGGACAGGCCCAAGGGCCCCGTCTGGCCTCGGCTGGAGCCCTCAGCCCTGAAAGAAAGTGCAAAAAACGCAGTTAATACACCCACACCGGCTCTCGGTCAATCAATCCGCACCTGCAGGACTAGTGACACACACACACACACACACACACACACACACACATACACGTAAACACTGCAAATCTCTCACACTGCAGACACATGCATATACATCTACACGCACACTTAGAACAAACCTGTCCACACTGCAGGGAATCAATCTTCTGTTAAAGTGGTGCGGTGTGGCACAGGCGTGCTATTCCTCACACATACACAGTGTTTGTCTCTGAGCACCTTTCAGATCGATTGCTTTCAGAGTGACAGAAATGGAGAGGTCTTCAATTAGCCTAAAGCTCCCATGATGATCAGTATGTTTGAAATGACCATAATTTAACCCCAGAAGTTGTTGTTGTCTGCATGTGTAGACTTTTCTTTCTCTTGTTCTGTGATTAATAAGCTGTAGGCAGATAGATCACTTAAGTGCTGAAACCGCAGAATTTGGTTTGGCAGTGAATCAAGGCATGTGATGTGATGAAAACATGGCAAGTATGTCTCATGCTGAATCGATAATGGTCCGACACAACAGACGTGGATGATGGTGAATGAAAAAGTGCATCAGATGTGACAGCTGCCTATTTTATATTTTAATTTATTTTATTTTATATAAGATATAAACCCTTAAAACCCTAAAAGACGTTATTATTGAGAGACAAAGTCTGCGAACACACAATAAAACTGTTTTATTTATGAAATGAAATGTCGCCCTGTGGACAGTAACTGCACATCAGAAAACACTTGTGTTGTTATGGAGGGCATGGACCAACAATGTATCTTGTAGAGCTGAAACAAATTATTTGATTAATCAGTCAACAAATGGAAAATTAACTGTCAGGTATTTCTCCATTTCTTTGAGCAGAAATGCCATTTGCTGGGTGCGTCGTGTGGCGTAGTGGTCTAAGCAGGCGCCCCATGTGTAGAGGCTAGAGTCCTCGCTGCAGTTGGCCCCGGTTCGAGTCCCGCATCGGACGGCCTTTACTGCATGTCATTCCCCCTCTCTCTGCCTCCCCATTTCCTGTCTCTCTCCACTATCCTGTCCAATAAAGGCACAAAAGCCCCAAAAAAATATACTTTAAAAAAAAAAAAAAAAAGAAATGCCATTTGCTAGTTCCAGCAAGTTTTTAAAACGTGAACATTTGCAGGTTTTCTTGGTTTCCTATGACACTGAACTGATTATCTTTGGGTTTGGACCATTGGTCGGACAAAGCAAACAATGTGAAGCAATTTCTTGTTGTATTGTCTGAGATTTTAGGGACCACCAGACTATTGATATAGTTCCAGTCCAAGTATTTTGTTGTTAAATGTGGAAAACCTGCTGCTTCTCTGAGGTGTTCAGTGCTGGCGGCCCACAGCTTCATCTCAGTGAACCTATAACTATTTGACTAATACTAAACTAACGCTTTGGTATTATGCCATATGCACTCATTTGCACAGCATGTTGCACACCCACCCACATGCTCACCCTCGTTCTGCTTAAAACAACCCACAGAGAGATGACAAGGAGTTTGAAGTTCACTCATTCATAAAGAAACACAACAATAAAACCATTTGTTGGTGTAATCAGCTGAACAGCAAAGTTGGTCAATGGCACCGATCCCCTAAAATGCGGTGTCAGACTTTTAGACTCCAGTGTATCTGCAAGTTGAGCAAGACTAAGTGAAGCAGCCAGTGACCTTTTACTGACCTTTGGCAATTACACCGCTTTGTTGTTTTAGTTTTGTTTTCAGTGTGTGAATGAGTCTCTTTAATGTTCAGAGCTTGAATGTTGGACGTTAAAAGTATCTTAACATTTCCACGTCACTTTGACCCGTCACAGTGGGGAAAGCCCAGGTGTAAGTAATAAAATGAATGACCTGTCATGGCTTAGTGGGACGTCTGAAAAGAACGGAGACGTTGTCCATGTTATGAGTAGCACCTGTGCTTTTCCTAAGTCAAAATTTGTGCCGTGAAAAGGCTGAGCAAGGACTTCCTGTTGTGCAAAATACTGGAAAGTGAGCTCACAGTCATTGGTTTAGTTTACCAGCTCTGCACCTTTGTGGAAATCATTTTTGAGCATTTTCTTCAGTGCAGAAATGTCAATAACTTCCTCTATTGTTGACATTTAGATACTCTAGGAATCTTACTTTGATCAAATGGTCAGTTCTTACTGTTTTTCTGACTGATGAAACATTTTTGGAGCTGTGGTGATGGATCTTAAGCCAACTCATCTGTGAGACTTACAGTGGGGTCCACAAAGTCTTTCCCATTCAAGTGAATGGAAAAGTGGTCTCAGACTTTTGGACTCCACTGTACTTACAATTATTATCCATTCCAGGTGTGGTAACAGATGTGTAGTTGGCCAAACATACGCTGTATACACAAGATACAAGTGGGCCAGTGAGTTCATGACCTCAAACCCCTCTGAGGCAAGAGTGATTTGAGGATAAGTGGACACAAAGAGTGACGATTATGTCGAGTATGTCTCAGATATGAGATGTGTGGGTGTGTTTCTGTCCACAGAAACTCAGCTGAAGAGTGTGTGAACCCGCAGGATAAAGGCAAGGCTATTGTTTGTGATGTGGCGTATCAGAATAAAAGTGCAGGCTTTTGTCCTGCCTATCCCGCTCTATTCACGGGTACAGATGTGACCATTTCCAATTTTAAGGTCTGTTAAGCAAGCACTAAGAGATCTGTGTGAACAGTCAAAGGACAGATTTAGTGTTTTCATGGACAGATTTCAGCAGTGTGGGAGATGCTGAGTTTTTTTCCTCCATGACGGTTTTGTCCACAGCTAGCAGCTGACCTGTAAGAATACAGTAATGTTACCACAGGTAATGGTCTGCACTGGAGGGAGGAGGAATAATCTGTCACATGAGGTCCACTGTCCAGTGATACGTTGCCTGCCAGGCCTCAGGTTCCCTCATGACAGAGCAATTCAAGGCCTCGGGGCTCCTGAGCCACACTGGTCATTCGCCAAGTTGAAAAGGGGAATGAGAACCAACAGCAGCGCTTCATAGTTCTGCAGTCCATCACTCAATCTCCTGAAATATGAGACAAGACACTGTGCCTAACTGGAATCCTGAATTCCTAAAGGCCTGTGTCACTCTGGAAGCATTCTCTCTTTGTTATCCCGCTGTCTCCCGGCTGCCTGCAGCCCTCCGTGCCTGTCTGTTTGTCTCTTTGCCAAAGCGTTTTTGTATACATATCCTGCACTGACCAGTGCCAGAGCCAAGACTACCACCAATTACACAAAGAAAGCCGCGGCGGTGACAGCAGACTTCATAATGGTTAACTGCAGTACTTTAAACCCTGTGTTTTGGGGTTTTGATACTGTGTGCTCGGGTATGTAACCGGGTGCTTTGTGGCTTAGCCTGCTTGGATTTTGTGTCCAGTGTATTTAGATGTTTTGAGTAGACACTCAGAAGAGAAATTAGCCATTTTCTACAAAGCCTGCTTAAAAAACAATTAGGTCCCTCTAGGTTAAAACCTTAATTAAAAATCACTGAGCACTCTCTTCCTCCTAATTTGCCCTCAGTCTCTTTCCCTCCGGCCTCCTTCCTTCCTCTAACATGCAGCCCTGACACCTGTCCTGTTCATAGACGCAGCGTTTCTGCTGGCAGAGCGAACGCAACATTAGTCTCCTGCTAATGAATTGCCTTCACCTTTCATGCTCTGCGGATTGTAATTAACACTTTTAGAGATTTTAGAGATTGGCTTTTATTTATAGTGCCCCTTCCACACCCTTTTCTCATTCGGGTGATAATACAGAAGCGGGTGCCAAACACACAGTGTTTGTCAGCCTTAGAGATTGGAGATGATTTTGTTCTCTTTGTTTGTTTTCTGTTTCCGGCTGTTGCCAGGAACCAGTCTGATAAAGATTTTTGTCTTGGGCATGATAAGCATATCAGCAAGAGAGGGTCAAATGTCAGTGTAAGTCACTGTTTACACGATATGTGGTGAATGCATTTCTGTTCAAATTCTCTGCTTTGTCTCTCTCCAAAAGGAGGCCTGCATCCAGCTATGGGTCCTGACAGTTGACTGTAGTGAGGAGTCAGCGTTGTAGATATTGCAATATGATATCTACGATGTTCATATCTTCAGTAAGCACTATATTATTATGTCTCAGCAAAAGACAGAAGCCACCACTTATATCTGTATCTGTGCTCCTAATCTGGACCTCAGGGGATGTTTGTATTGCAGTGCTTTGACTTGGAAAGATGTGACTAATTGTTGGCAAAACAAATCTCTGGTGTAATGGAGCGTTCATGACAGGCAGGACGCACACTTGATGCCTCTCTCTCTGGAGGGAGAGTCACCATTTATTTTGCAGGGAACCCTGGTTATTATTGAATTTTGGGAGCTTTTCTGTGAGAAGAAATTTTCTTTGTTCGTGCGCACAGTCTGGCCCCTGAAAACGCCACACTGCACTATTCAATTTCAGGTCTTAACTTGTCTCATGCACTGATTATCTGAGATTTAAATGTATCTCACATTTAATCTATTCAAATTCTCCCTTTTATCACGCTGCTCATCGCTTGATGAGCACTGTTTGAAACTGGATCTCCTTTTGCAGACGCTGCCTCTCTGTCTACCTGTGTTTGACTTTCTCCTGCAGTCAGCTCTTCGACTTTATGTGTTTGCTTAATGACAGGCTGCGTTTTTAAGAGAGGATGTGCAAAATGCAAGCCACGGCAGGTTGGGAAGGCACACTTTGCTCTGCATGATAATTTCAGAGAGTCAGACGTCTGGAATTTGTGTGGACTCTGCTTTTATGTGGAGGCAGCGGCACGTTTAATGTCTTCATTTAAAAGCCCGTCTGCCGTCGGATCACTTGCCATCACACATGCTGTGCATTCAAATAATTCATTTGATATAAAAACGAAGCATGTCGTGTTGCAGGTCATTCACTATATGTAATCCATAATCTATTAACACGCAAGAGAAGCTTGTTTAACTCACATCCCCTCCGACAGAAGATCAAACCACAGCGGCCATCTCCTATTAAACCCAGTTTCTGAACTCATCAGTCAAATTGAACGTCTCAGCTTATCTGTCACTGCCGCTTCATTCTAGCGTCAGCCGTGGATGATAACACTCTGTCGGGGTTTTCAGTGCTTTTGAGCCTCAGCTTGTAGTTAGTGCTCTTGTTCTGAGATGAACCCTGCACATGACTTGTCTTGTGAGGGGTCACAAAGTGAGACTAGACAGGTGGGTCAGTGTCAAGCATAAAACTCAGGGCCTAACCTGCTCACCGTGCCTCTGGTCACAGGCAACTTGTTGTTGACATTTTCTATAAATTATTAATGTCTTTTTTTTATCATTTAAATCATTTATTGATTTGAAAATATATTAAACATTTAAAAGCTCAGCAGATTGAGTGTAATATTGGGTTTTGGACTGTTTCAGACAATTTAAAGACGTAACATTGGTCTCTTTTTTTAATCATTTCTTTAATCATTATTTTTTGACATTTTAGTGGATTAATGGGGAAAGAAATGAACAGATTAAACAGTAAATGTATCAGAAACAACCCAAATGCTTTTTAATCAGGGTTGCACATATCCATTCACTTTTTTTTTGTTATAACTTTGAATCTAGGTTTAACTGCAACAGATCTTTCCTGAGTACACCCAACTGGATTAAACTGCCACTGCTCATTCTCACCACCTCCTTCACTCTCTGACCTCTTCAGACAGCCATTTTTTTTTTTTTCAGGAGATTTATAATCTTTAAAAATGCAGGCATGTGGTCCAATTAAAGTTCTGGTGGAAATATTTGAAGGGTCAGTTCAATGAACAGTGTTTCTGGAGAGAAAACTTGCTGTTGATTTGTCTCATGAGTGGATATATCTCAAAACCCGGACATGTAAAACTAATACTGAACCATAGGTGGAGTAAATGAGAGTGAAGTGGAGTGAATTGACCCTTTAATGGAAATGTGATGAGTGCCCTTTTTTGTTTTTCATGTCTTGGTTTTACCAAGTTCTGTGCGAGTGTGTGTGGAAAAGTGATGGAGTGCTTCTCCTGACAAATGTTCCCAATGAATCTTTGCTAATGAAGAGAACACGACACTTCGAGAGATTGCAATGTTCTCTCTCATGATCTGGAGCGATACTGTTAATCACATTGTCTATTCTGTATGTAAGAATTTGTCGAGTGCTGTTCTAACATTCATCATGTTAATGATCTGAGCTGTGACTTGAGTTTTTTTTCTGTTACTTTGAAGCAAAAATTAGCACAATTCCTGAAAGATGTTGGGGGGACTTCAGCAATAGTTACATCAACTTAATCCGTGCTGGCCCTGGTGAGTTGATCTGCAAGGAGTCAACACTGTTTCAAACCCCGAGAGAGACGGTCCCTCCAGCGTGCCTGGCAGGGTCTGCTGGTACACTGATAAAGCAGCTTTCAGTGGGCACTAAATTAAGCACTCTGACACCCAGAGATAGAAAGCCTAAGAAACCGTAGAGGGATGTGACTTTTTTTTTTTATCCTTTTTTCTGCTGAAATTATGCACACCACACACTCTCCAGCATACACAAATGCAATGAAGAATTCCTCCTCCTCTTCTTGCCAGTCATGTGTGGCGGTCTCCTGTCAGCAACACTGAGTCAGGTGGGAATCAAGAGAAAAGGAGGGGGGGAAACAAGCAGAAACTGAATGAAAGAAGGGGTGCAGACAGCACCTTTATTCTGTGGTTTTATGACCTCCTAAATGTCCTTGAAAGGTTTTAGGTGGAACCAAATCACAGTCCCTCTGGTGTTTGTGAATCAGAGGTGTTGACAGGCGTGAGTCCAGCCAACAAGGCTGCTCGACAGAGTCAGGGTGAAGGTATGCGGGGGCTTTCAGAGGCACTGAGAGAAAAGTAGAGGGGAAAGATTTCCTTTCACACAAAAGCCCAGGAACAGGCTTGCACTGAGGAGAATCCCTTTCCTGCTGGGGGGTTATTTTAGGTGTCCCTCAGGGGTCTGCCCTCACTGCCCTCCCAAACGCTTGACAAAAGACCCTGAGTTTCCTCTGTATAATAAGATATTCTGCTGTCCCTGAATCAGAGAGGTGGTGCACACAAGAGAAATGCAGGTGCATGTGCTCCTTTAAAGGGTGACTCATGATGGCTGTTCACAGAGGAACATGCTGGGAAAAGAGCAGCCATTTGTTCGAGGCCCCTATGTTGTGGTCATGGTGTATTTTAAAGCATCCGCTGTTTGCCAGCTTTCCACCATATATTGAGGAACTGACAAAGATCCTTTAAAAGATGAAAATAGATGTTTACGTGTTGGTGGAACGGTATGTGTTAGTGCCTCCTGGAGTATATAACCGCCGCTGACAGGAAGTTTGTCCTGGGCTACTTTGTTCTCATAGATGTGACTAATGACCATTAGGGATAGAGTGAGTGTCAGGAAGTATTAGAAGTAAGTGAGAATGAGACAGTGAGTGAATAGTTGGCAAAGAGCTGCTGCAGAGACCAAACAATAAAAGTGAGATGATGCAAAGACTGCCTCATCCACGGGTAACTTAAAGCTGCCCTGAGGAATTTTAATGCTTTTTAGAGCTGTCACTTTTTGCCTGACAGCAGACTAACAACAGCATCCTGAAAGTTTAAGTTTAGTACAATCTTAGGAAATACAGAGTGGGTTTAAATTAACATGTTAGTTTGACTTTAACTTAATCCTTACTCCTCGACATTTGTGTACTTTAACTGGGAGACTGTATTTTATTTTTTTGCTATTGTTATTTTTGTCATTTTACTATATGTTCATATTTGATTGTTCGAAAAAGTGACCGGCCTAGCGGCGCAATGAAGCAATGTTTTTGTGTTCTGGTTTAGTATCTTATGATCTACTTGCATATGCATAGGGAAGGATGTATGTATATGTACATGTCTACCACCATTTAAAAGAGATGTTATTGCACCAGCAAAAGACATAGAAGACAAACACAGTTAGCTAGCAAACATGAATGTAGTTGTTGATTGAATTTTGTGGCTGCACCGCCTTCTTCTTCTGTAGTATTAATTTCCCTCAGCATTGATGAAACATGGTAGGTGACTACTTCACCTATTAGTATTTTGTTTGGATGTTAATTGTGTCTAAATTGAATTATTAATTTATTTGATACCTATAGCACCTTCCAACAATAAGGAAATTCAAGGTGTTTTACATAAGATATAAAAAGGCTTTAAGATATAAAAGAAACACATTGCAGCATAAAAACACATAGATGGGATTTATAAAGGGTAAAGCAAAGTAAAAGACAAAAAGTGAATAAAACAGATGAAAAGACAGTAGCACTAGCCTTCACTTTTAAGAACTGAGAGTTGGAGCAAGGTTTTCTCAGGTCTTTTCTTCATAAAAAAGGAACACGCCTTCTTATAGTTTTCTTGACTCTTTAGAAAGTAAAGGCAACATTACAGTTCCTCATGTATTCTTAAGGTGACGGTTGTTGATTTTGTAATTTTCTTCATGTGGATGTTAAAATTTAAGTCGGAGTCCAAAGATTTCTGGCCAGGTTTATGGTCTTTAATGCTAATGATTGAATGTGAGCATTAACTTTTAATCGTTCTTCTCTGGCTCCAAAAACAATTAACTGCAAATTGCGACGCTCAGCCTTCTGTCGTACTCTTAGCTGTTCCTTCTGCTCTGTTAAATTCTTCCAATGTAATGTACATTAACACCCACCTCTACGTGCAGATTGGACCCTTTGCTTCTTGCTTTGCCGATGCTCATTACAAAATGAATCTGTCAGCCTCCACTTTGGGTGAATTAGCATCTTAAGCCTCTCCACTTGCTCTCACCGACCCTCTCCTCCCCTCCTGAGAACCAGTGGTCAGGCGCCCAGAAAGAGGAGGAGGAGAGAGGATGACAAGGAGGACAAAATGTGAGCATGAGAGAAAAGAGACAGAGGAGGAGGAGAAAAGAGGAGGAAAATGCACTCTGCTATTTAAACCCAATGACCTCGGTCTCATAGGAAAGAAGCAACATACAGCAATAGTCGGGGAATCAGCCGCTTTCTCTTCCCCTAAAGGCAAAATAATGTAGATAGCTGCAACAGCATGCAAGCACTTTGTAAACTTCGTGTTTGGAGGACTGCAATGAAAATGAAGTTTATTACTAATTGTCTTTAACCGCGTAATCCTATTAGGGTCGTGGGGAACAGGAGCTTATCCAAGCATGCCGAGTATTAGCCTGAAGGCAGGGAAACAAGTCTGCAGTCCATCACAGGACGAACAGATGAGCAGACCTTCTCTGCCTCCTCTCCTTCATACCTACAAGAGATTTAACGTCTCTAATCCGGGTGATTTAGGGGGAAACGCATGTAAGCGAGTGGAGAACATACATTTTTTGTCAAGTTTAAAGTTTATCACAAATATATAATTGGACAAAAAGGGGAAAGTAAAGCAGAAGGAATTGGATGAGTTCAGTACATTAACATCAAATCCTCACGTTGAACCGCGTGTACTGAATTATCAGTGTTACTGAAGGAATCTACATCCCTTCATTTCTTCATTGATTGCTGAAAAGGGCGTTGTCAGGTCAGCCAAGATGAACAGTGTGTTTTCCTGGTTAAAAGCCAAAACTCACAGTGTGTATCCTTGAGCTATAACGAACATAATAAATGCACCACCTTCTTCATTAAACATTTGCAAAGCTGATTTTAAAGTATCTTTCAGTTCTGCATTGTTTACATCCATGTTTACAAGTTTACAGTCTTCTTCTTCTCTGTCTTTGTCGGCACATTGTTGCATACAGGAACATATATGACGTCACCTTCATGCAAAAGACACCAAATTCATAAATAAAAAACAAAAAAAAAACAAACAGCCGCATAGCTCTGTGTATGTTATGCCAGAACAATCTTTTTTTCCATGTTTTGGCCTGCCGTTCATGCTAGATTTCCATTTTTCCACCTTAAATGGAGCTTTTCTTAGAGGGGGAAAAAAATCTTAAAATGCCAGCCTCGCTTTCCATTTGTGGACAGTGTAAACTACACTTTTGCAAAAGGATGATTTATGTGTGAAGGAAACAGACAAACATGTAAAAGAGGAAACCAAATGAGCGAATTTGCCGTGTTGAAGGCGCAGTATCCTAAAGAGCAGGAGGAGACGCTCAGAAGCAGTTTAAACAGCTCAGACTCACTTCTTACCAGATGTTGGCCGTTTGGTTCTGAACGTAGTTAGAATAAAAGGCTAAAGGAAAGACAATCAAAAGCAACATTGTAGCATCATTATATGGTGATAACAATTGATCGCTCATGTGCTTTTGAATGATGCTTTGATTGTTTAGCTACAGGTGTTTAAAATACAAGCGAACTGAACTGAACTCAGTGACTCAAATCGTCAAGGTAATTCACAATATCCACTCACAGAAGGAACTCGGGTCTCGAGGGCTGCTAGTTAGGTTTTTCTTCCTCATTCTGACTTTCAGCTCAGGAAATCTTTTCTTAAAATGACGCAGCACATTTCACCCCTGATCCAGCAGTCCGTCTCAGGCTCGGTTAATCAAGTCAGTGTTTACATTAACACGGTACCATTTTTCACCTGTCGCCACCGTCTCATTTCAGTCTCTGGGATGGGGATGATTGGGTATGACTGTGGCCCACTGGTCTGTGTGATGGTTGCTGAGTCATTCCTAATGCGCATCTGTTTCAGGCACAGAGAGATTTCTCCCTGAAGAAATGAGGAAAAAGTCCGCAGAGACAGTGAATTATGAGGGAGCGGCGCAAGATTAATGGCTTGAACAGTTCCCGCCTGTGTGATTTCACTAGTGCCTTAGTATAGCAAAAATACTGTGACATATAATTATTTTGCTTGCACAACTCACCGATTTGCAATACAAATCAACATTTTTTACTTTCAGTCCAACTAATGCGGGGTTCGATAGTTGAAAGCTAATTTGGATAGAAAATTAAATAAAGCATGCTGTATTAATGCACCAATTACAGTACATTTGTGGCGTCCCACTGTACATTTATCATCATGAAATTACAACTTTGAGGCGATCTATCTTTGGACCATACACTAATCCACACCTTCTTCTCCTGTTCCCTCAGCGGTCTCTTACTCATATGCGGAGGGGCAGGCAGGAGATGAGGACGCAGCAGTGGACGTGAAGCTCTACAGTCACCGGTGGAGGAGATGGCTTCCCCCAAAACCTCGTAACATGGACAGTAACAGGGCCAGTCAGGAGCAGGACCAGGAGCCCGAGCAGGAAGAGCCTGATGGGTTCCCAGGGCTGCTCTCAGCAGAGGAAACAGACAACAGCTCCCAGATAGAGGTACGTGATGATTCACACCAAGGCTGTGCATCTGATCAGAGATAAACTGTATGTTGTCATTTACGCGTTGACAGTTTAAGCGGCGTTTTTCAGGGGGACCAGAATTTATTGCTGCACTGCTGCTGCACACAGTGGTAGTCTTAAGGATTTTTGCACGAGAAGATCAGTTTACTCATCATCAGCGCAGATGGAAACATTTGTATAATGTGGCTTTGGAGGAGCCTCCAAAAGATACTAGTTATGTTGACATTAGTGTAGTGGAGGTTATGCCACATTCATGTCATATCAGACTTCTAAATAGTTTTCATATCAACAACAGAGTCGTTATTACAAATCTGCCCTGATGTATCTGACTTGGTGGTTCATAACACAGAAGTGCATGAAAGCCTAGCAAACACGGATTTCTCAAATCAGTCAAAGTCCATTGTTTATGTCATTAAACCCAAATGTAATGGATATAGTTACAGTGTCAATGACCCTCACTCAACCAACTCTGTAATCACACCAACCTCTTGATGTGAACATGACGCGACATGTAAAGGCCTTGCACACCTGCACGGGTGTTTTCATGTGTCCTGGCTGAAGAGACCTCTGCTCAGGTTGAAGATGGGCAGAGTTAATGCTGCTGGGTAATATGTGTGGTCACCAGACTCTGAGAAATAAGAAGATATAAGTGAAAACTGTGTGTGAGGTTTTTTTTTTTAAGTGACATGAGCCATGACCACTCAAAAATTTAAATATGCAATATGCTTCAGCACAGCTACAGCTACTATCGGTGATTTTTTCACTTGACAAAACAATCTCACCTCAAGGTCCTTTTAGTAGCTGTTCTGGAGCTTTTGCTGTCTGCCCAGTCGTCATTAAAGTGATGTAGATGTTCAAATTTACATTTTTTCCTAAGCATCTCAGGAACTTTTCATCCATTCTGGCTAAAAATTTAGTTTAAAAGTTAATTCTTCTTCTGGATCTGTGCCTTGTCTTGTTCTTGGCCTTGTTTTCACGTTCAGCTTTTTTAGTGGATCATTGACTTTTCTTAAGTGATTCTTGCCACTTGGAGCTACAGTGATAGAAGGACATGAATACAGACAATGCACAGCCAAAAAGTGAAACGTTCTATGTTATATAATACTGTATAAATGCTGTATTTTGATTGACAAAGGCGGATAAAAAGATGAAATGGAGGCCAATGATTGGGGTCATCCAGCAGCCCAAATTTAGACCAGCTTTATTGTGACAGTTCAGATCAGTGCAGCTGAACAATGTGGATCACACAATAAACTTCCCGGTCTGGTACAGAATCCAACTAATATAAAGAGAATGATTTGCTAAAGTCCTCTGCTGAGCCGTACCTAAAAATACACTTTGGTTACTTCCCTGGAGCAATTATAAATCTTCTTAGAAGCGTGGATGTTTAGTAATGAAAAAAAAGACTAGGAGGGTCCTATAAGGATTAATATTTTATATCAAATTAAGATCAGCCCTCAGGTGCTCATCTAGCTTCTGTGTGGGACTGGATCCTCCTTAATAGTGACCTTGGAGAGAACAAAACAGGAAATTAACCTGGCCTCCTACAGTTCCAAGGGCTTAGTGGACCTGCTGGAGATTAATGCTCGGGCACCGGCCTGTGTTTTGTTTATGTAAATGAACGGCATCACCCGTGTCCCTTGTTATGGCGCCTCTGGTCGGTGCGCGGCATTGTGGCGTTCAGTCAAAATGATGGCTCATTAAGTTTTCCTGCGGCTTCTAATCATGTCAGGTTCCCAGCCCCGCGTCTCTCAGCGAGGAGGGAGGGGGCTTTGATCGTCAGCTGTAAACATTCACACACACGCACACACACACACACACGCACACACACACACACACACACACACACACACACACGCACACATTCACCGCTTGAAACTTCACAAACACATGGACACAAGTGTAAACACACACATACTGATGCATAAACACATGCGTACCACTTCAGATGTCGCATCCACACACGCACACACTTTCGCTCCTTTGCACGCTCACATACCATCACACACACACACACACACACACACACACACACACACACACGTAAACACACTAACACGAACATGTCCTCCCCCATTGTTTTCCTTCTCCAAGGCTTATTTGTTGTTGCTGAGTGGAGGAGCAGACCACAGCTCAAACACCCTGTCATTCCTCCTGTCATTACCCAACACGCACACACAAAACACACACATCCCCTCACCTGCCACCAACACTTTGTTGACATTAGAAAAGCCTTCATTTTTCAGAGGGCAGAAATATCAGACACTGAGCTGAAATCCTCCGCCCCGCAGTGAGCTGAATGGTTTTAAAAAAACTGTCTTCTCGTCACTGGAGGAGCTTTAAGTGAGGAAGGAAGAGGACAGATCTTCAAGTCGAAATCTGCCCCTAAGACACTTTCACAAAGCCGTATATCATCAATCTGTGATGGTAAACACATTCCAAGAGGTAACTGGTGTTATAACTTATTTTTTGGCACTTCCCAGCAACCTGCTTTGTCTAGCTACTGTAGCTAGTGATTTGCGACCAAATTCCCTGTCGAGAAGAATTAAAATCTGATAATTACAGAGTGTCCTGAGGCCGTAGTGCGGTGTAGTCTTTTGAAGTTTCCTTTCGCGTAGCAGCAGGTTTGACCACTTTTCTAAAATAAGGGAAACACAAACATGTACAGAGATGCGATCCAAAATAGCTGTTTTTTTTTGTTTTTTTTTTAACAATGCTAATTTGTTTAAGGTGGATTAAACCCATTTTAGTTGTGCTTGGTTGAATCACTGTTAAATCCAAGTTTTTAATTTCCATGAATCCAGTTTCCAGCTGAAGAAATCACTTTCCTGTGGTCGGGTTAACTGGTGCCATAACCATGATAGTCTCCAACAACAGATTCGTCTCACCTGAACATGCAGCGGCCTCAACAACAGACTGTCTGACGCCCTGAAAGGCTGTGACTCTCCCTTTATCTCTTTTCTGGATCACAAACCCAGATTTAAAAGGTTCCCATGCAAAGGTACGTTAAGGTCGGTGTGAGGTAGAATAAAATTGGAATCAACCGTGGGAACAATTCCCTGTCAGTGAAACCAGGTCTCATCACTGCTTCTTTTGTCCGTCAAGGTGAAGTCTGTGCTAGTCCAGACACGCTGTCAGTGATGGCTTGTGGCTGTTCGCGGTTGTGTTTTTTTGTTGTTTGTTATCTTTGAAAGTGCAGCTTCGCAGCAGTTTCTCAACCTTGTCTTGGATCACGGCCCTTTGTTTTTCTTTGGGGGTTTTTTTTTTAAGGTCCCAAATATTTCATAAACCCAACTGTGAGATTGTAAACTGAGAGTATGTGTGTATATACTTGTGCAATGTTTTGTTTGCATAAGCACGAAGAAACACGCGTTACTCCAAATTGAACCGTGGACATTATGTGGTATGTGCCCGATATACCACCGGGGCACCCCAACTACTGTCTACCAGATTTTACAAATTTTACGGGTTTTTTTTAACACTTCTACACCAAAGTGGAAGAAACCATTCTGCTGCTGGATCGGATTATATCAAGTTCAACCACGAAACCATGAAAAACTGCAGCTCCTTATTCATTTTGATGAAACCACTGTGTTGGCACAGCTGAGGTGCAGATGCAGAGGCCTCTGGGGAAGAAAAACAGGGTCGTAGAACAAAAAAGACACTGAATACACTCTGCATCAGACACACATACACACATTTCTGGTAGATAACTTCATAAAGCAAATGGCGTGCCACCACTGTTTACCTTGTGATCGTTGAAACAGTGGATGAAAAGTTAAATCTCATAGCATTATAAACCTCTTTGTCTTTTTGTTGTCTTATAAGCCTTCAAATTTATGGATGTATTACTTGAACTGGACTTACTGGATTATATTTCAGCTTTCATCGCTGGTACTCTGACACCAAATGCTATTTTCTGTGTCAACACGCGCTCAGTGTGAGAAATCACCTGCATACCAAGCGAGCCGACGCGGGGTTCTGACTGCAAGTTTGAGAAGCTCGAGTTGAGAGGTTGCTACAGCTGTCAGTGGCGACATTTCAGCTCTTATCTTTATGAGGGGAATAAGCAAACCACACAAACACACGTGCAGAGGACATGTGGCAGCTACTCGGATGATAAATTGTACAGACTACATCGTTTTCAAATGCGGCATCATATTGCAACAGTGAAGCCAAGAGAGACATATAACACCTCATGTTCCCTCTGAAATAATGTGTACGTTTGATGGTGTCATTTTCACGCCTGGCTGTTCTTTACACTAAAGCACAGCCTGTCCTGATAATTCAACCAATGTCAACCATGTCAGGTTGCCAATAAAAGCACAGAGTATACTGGTGTTTGGGAGCGGGTCTCTCCACCCTGCTGCTGCTGTTGTGTTTGTATAGCTTGCTTTGATGTGTAGTAATAAGGGTGTAGTTTATGGTGGATAGTTGTTATTGGATATGTGGAGATGGCCGGGACTTTACAGCTCAGGAGGCTCTTTGGGGGTTACATGCTTCGCTACATTCAGTGTTTATTTGTGCATTTCTTAAGGGGGAGAATTCACACAGCGAAGCAGCAAGCTGCTCATCTAGCTAATTTCCTTTACTTCATTTGATTCCCAGTGCTGCATTTACATTTACCACACACACTCCATGTTCAAAGCCTGCAGCGAATGCAAATGAGTTTTTTTCTCCCTTTATTTGTTTTGTGTCTCGAGTTTGTTAAGATTCCCAGAGGGAAATGTGTTTGGAAAGAGATGTTTACTTCCTTTATGTTGTTCAGTGTTTAAACTCTGTAAGGTTATACCATCTCAGGCAGCTGCTACAGCTCGCAGCTGCTCCACAGATGAACTCATAGTTGCTTCAATTTCAATCTGTGTCCAGCCTCTCCCGTTTTTTAACTTTTTGACTTGAGCATCATCTTGTAGCGGGAGGGTTGCATACATCTCTCCGCGGGTCAGCTTGGTTTGCAAGATGAACAAAGACAGCAAAGGTAGTGAGCTTGTGAATGCATGTATGTTGTGTAGTGCTCTCTACGTCCCCGAGCATCACTTTCAAGTACAAGCAGACACACACATTCTGTCTGAACCTGTCAGAGAGCTTGAAAATCCAATTCGGGAGATGTACAACCAGAGACCCGAGGAAGGCTTAAATTATATATCAGGTGCCTGGATTCATCTCAGACTGTTTATTTGCTCCACTCTCTCCATATCGTTTTTGAAACATTCCCACATGGACACATTATTATTAATCCAACTCAAAAGTTTTCTGATCATAGTTCTTACAAATATCCTGAACAATCCGACAGTTTTGGAGCAATTTAATTACCATCAGTAATAATTTAGTTGTACTTCAGGTTCTCTTCTCTTCAAGGTCCCTCACTCTTCATGGATCCTCTCAGCTCTGCAACAATCAAGATCCGGACCTGAAACCTGTCTCGAACCAGGTCCAGATGATCTTTGAATTTCATTAATCTCAGACGACCGAAAAGTACTGGTTAGAAAACAGAATGTTCTATCGATATTTCAGGAGATGAAAATACGAATTTCAAATATCCTTCAAGCTAAAATATTAGCTGCTCTTTGTTTTTGTTAACTGATAGCACTAGACGTCACCATTTTTCACCATTTTCCGACATTTCAAATGAACGACTAATTGATTAATTGAGAAAGATATGAACCACAATGAAAATTATTCGCAGCTGTAGATGGCACATCATAATGCTGCCTCTGTAGCTGTTCTCTGTCTGTAAAGTCTGTTCAGATTTGTCTTGATCAAGTTGCTCATTTTGAAGCCTAATTTATGCAGGGATTTGACAGATCCCTCTGGGAACGGTACCAACGTGGATTTCGTGAAGACTTTCAGTTCATATTAGATTATCTATACCTGTTATAACGAGTCATAAATAGTGTGGTGCAGCTCAGACCAGTATGTGATGCACATTGCTGAGCCTCACCACCAAATACCATCAAGCTGCTACAACTGGCAGGCAATGGAGCGGAGCAATGAATAATGGATCACAGACATTATCAGCTGATGAAGAGCTGCACACATGAGCGATGCCGTCCTTTTAATGCTTTTTCAAACAGAGTGCAGTCTGATTTAACTGTGTACTCTGCGTGTGTGTGTTTGTGTGTGTACGTGTCTCTGTGTGTGTACATCCTGGTGTCTGGATGTGCAGTGTCTTAGGAAAATGAAAGCTGGCTGACAAGCAGCTTTATTCCAACATATTGGAACATTTATTTCAAGCTCAAGTTCTCCTTGTGCCTACATGAAATTTTATTTTCTCAGGAGCAATGACATAGTTGTGGTTGAAGGGATTACGGTTTTCAGCGTACTTTTTCTTTATTTTTCTGACAAACATCAGTGAGTCACAACCACTACTACCTCATCATTAGCAGCTTTAACACACATTTCTAAACATCTTCATGTCTTTAAGAATTCTTTAAGAAGATCGCCCAGAATAATCCCTTAAAGGCGGAGCGGTAAATTCCTCTCCTGTATTAAGGAGCCATATAGATGTGAAAACATGTCAGCCCAAGATATTCAGGTCTCGGTGTGATGCAATATTGATGTGGTGGGCAGCTCGAGTAAATGCCTGAGACAGAGGAGAGTGAGTCTGGAATGCGTTTTGCACACTGAAGGAATCTTTTTCTGCAGTGTGTTTTTGTGCTCTAGAGACAGAAAATGGTCCATTATCAGCAACAATTTTTGTTTTCTCCTCCCCCACTTAGAGCATTTCACATCAAGACGGACAGATGAAAACAGGGCAGGGGTTCCTACTGTTGGCAAGGTTACAGCCCCCACTCTCCTCTCGCTCGTTCATCAAGTGCCCATCTATCTGCCATTAGTCTCCTCTGAGCCTCTCAGTGCGGCTCAGCCATCTCCGCTTCTGTAGAGTCTGTGAGGGTCAATTGGAACTTACCCCAATAGAGATGTGTATGTGTATGTGTGTCCCATATGGAGTGAAAATATGTCTGACATACTTGTACAGGATAGTATGTTCTCAAAATCCAATTAAAATACCTGAAAAATATACAAAATATTACACGTCACAAATGTACTGGTAACCAATTAAAAATGTGTTTTAAAATCTATTTCGAATGTATTTCGAATAGATTTCAAATTGCATATAAAATATATGTTTCAAACATTTTTAAAAGACAATTTACAATACTGGCTTCTCTGGAAAACATGAACAAGACCCATAAAGAAAAGCCAGTGCAGCAGCCATAGCACATCTCACACCATGTTTTTATTTTCGCACATCGATATCGACTGCCTCACCTCACCAGCTGACTGGTTTTGGCGCTAGTTTGCAGCGCCTGATTCAAAGAAACACTACCTGACTCCCACAACCTCCCACCAAAACTCTCTCAGATGTGTGCATTTTTTTGTGCGTTTCTGTAGTCACACTCCCTGTTGTCTGTTTGCTGTGCTCTTTAAAAGCCCTCACATCTTCGTGTCCACCTACACCCAGCTGGACGATGGCACCCTGCCCATCTTCCCCTTCCCCCTTGAGGGGCAAGAACCGCCAGCTGGGCCCCCTCTCACCTCTGAGGAGCCTGTATCTCCCTCGATCTTCCCCTGCAAGAGCAAAGACATCTTGTGCTGATTAGCAGGAGACTTTACAGCCTTGCATTTGTGTCTACACCTTTTACAAGTGCCCTTGTTTTTTTTTATTCTGGAAGTAATGTGCTGACTGAGGCTGCTTGGAGGGGCCTTTTTTTTTTTTTTTTTTTTTTTTCCTGACACGATTTGTCTGCACTTTAAGCTGTGATGAAAGGCCTCTGGCAATGTTTGTTTAAATCTACAAATTAATCAAAAGTAACACCACCTACATGGCTGAACTCCATTTGGAATTGTGATATTTATCATTCTCTCAGAGGGTCTGCTGGGCCTGAAACATTATCTCTCTGTCTTACATCCCAGGCTGAATATTGAGTAGAGGTATTAGATTATAACTCTCCGAGGGAAGTATGACTCCTTGAAGCAAAATAAACCAAGCAGAGAAGTATTGTGCTTTAATTAATGTTTTGTCTCATGGCCTTTTGACGACCAAAGCGCAGTAGCTCAGAATAATACCACTCATATACCAAAGTGTCCACAGAGCTGTGTGAGCTCCTATTAGTGAGATCACAGTCAGACATAGTGTACACTTCCCCGACTCCCCACTCAGCAAAACATTAACTTTAACAATGTTTTAGATAAAAGCCACAGCTGTAACGTGTCTCATTAGACCCAGAGGGAGACGAGCCATAGGAGGCCCCACGACACAAGCATTCCTCCTAATTCTGTACAGGAAACATAAAAGCAGACAGGCCTCTCCCACGTGACTTATAAAAGTCCATGAATGTTTCTGTTATAAAAAGCAATCCTTACTTTGCAGTCTGGTCTGGGATTTTTAAGAGTGGAAGAAGCTGATTGGCTTTTTTTTTTTTCTCATTTGATTAGGAGACATTCAAACCACTTCCTGTGCTGATTGTGCTGTAATGAAAACTATAGAGTTGAGTGAAAGGACGAAACGAGTGCACACACAGCACACTGGAGATGACTGTATTGTCATTTAATTTGATTTAGCAGGTAATTTGTTCAGCAGTAAAATTAAAAACACTGATTTTCCATACTGCATGTAAAAGTTTTCTCTCTGTGTAGAGGTTTAAATTGTTTTTAGAAATTGCAGCTTACAGTGTATTAGGTAGCTTTGAATTTGATTTTGGCTTAGAGCAGCTTAGAGGAACGATTGGCCGCAGGATGTCTCTTCATGAATATGAATGAATATGAATGTTCTTTGCACTGTGTACAGTACAATAAAGCAACAGAATGCATCAGTGTAAATCACAGAGCTGAGTAGCAATATCCTCTCTGTCCTTCAAGCTATATTAAATTCTTCTGAATAACTACACTGCACTTCACACTCTTAAAGGGCCCATATTGTATAAAGTTAGATTTCCATGTCTTTTTTTAATTATAAAGCAGGTCTAGTTTCTATATTAAAACTGTGAAAGTTTCTAAGCGCTCAGTCCACAGAGAAATGCACACAGCCTGTATTCAGAAACTTACAGGACTTCTGTAACTTTGTGATGTCACAACAAAGCAGTCACAGCCCTCACCCATGCCCCTAGCCCAGCCCACCTGCACCCACCATCCAGCCTTGCAGGATTTGGTTTCTCTGAGTGTTTTACCTGAAATCTGCTATATTTTTATTTGATCACTCACAAAACAGTCATTGGCTCAGAGCCTGCTCTCTTCTGATTGGCTCACCGACCTGTTGTTGCTAGAGCTCCAGGGAGAAGTCTGAGAGAGGAGATGTAAAACTTCATTGGGATGATTTTTTGGTTCTTAAAACCAAAAATATATCTTGTTATGGATCAAAACTTCAAATAAAACAACTGGAAAGTGTAAAATACAGGACCTTTAATATTAAAACCACTATACAAAGTCACTCACAGGGTGCATTTTCTTTTGTCTTTTTCCAGGAGGATACAGATCACAACTACTACACATCAAAAACATATGGGCCGTCAGATCCAATGAGCAAGGACTTGTGGGTAAATATTGACCAGATGGACAAGGAAAAAGTGAAGATCCATGGCATCCTCTCCAACACGCACAGACAAGCAGCGGTAAGCCAACAAACTTGCAGACATTAGGAGATTTCCTTAGTGCTGCACGTAAGAGTTGAATATTTACATTATAGGCTTGTGTCTTGGCAAATTTAAAGGTCTCCTGTTTTCAGACAAATAAATACGTTTTTTCCAGAAGATGTTCGCAGAGAAACTTTCAGTCCTCCAGTGTAACACTCTGCACATACATCACTCTGCACAGTAAAAGTCAATAATAAGTACCAATAGGAAAACTTTTATTAATGCAGAAGGGACTTGAGAGGGTAAAATGTTGCTGTTACCTTGTACAAATGCACTTGTTGAGAAAAATCCATTAATCTGCTTATAGTCAGGCTTTGATTTGTTTCAAGATTTCCCACTGAAATACATCCTGCATGTGGAGATCAGACACATGTACAAACACATACACCGTGACGCAAATCAGATCAGTGATAAGCTTACTGGTGCTCAATAACCGGTTAGTTGAGCCAGTGATGTGTGGTCAAAGATAAAAAAAATAAAGATAAAGCCAGCAGCAACAATAATAAGATTTTTATTTATTTTTTTTAAATGTGAAGTATTCCTTTAAGAATTTGAACAGTTACGAAGCTTTTCCGCAGTGAAGTTTAAAATCTCCCTTCCCTCCACCTCAGCAAAAGCAGGTGACCCATGTGAGGTGCATACTGATGAAGTCACACAAGGCAGCAGCAGATTGACTGGAGAGACAGAGCAGCATGGCAGCAGGGCAGTCGCACAGAAAGAGAGAAAGCGCCCAGTGTGAACAATAGCTGGCGAGGAGATAGAATAGAGTCCCACATTGTGCATTCTGCTCCTCTACCTTCAGTCATGTAATGATGGATTGAACCATACAATTTGAGGCAGGCTATTCTTTTTAGCCACAGAACGTCCTGGCGAAGAGGCGAGGCTTTTCTTCCAAATAGTGTAGGAGGGATGTGGGAGGTGTCTCTGACTTTACTTTAATCTGAGAAGATCAATAAGTGAATTTCCCAATTCAATGGCCAGCCAAGAAATTCAGTCAAAAGGGACATATGGAAATCTTCCCTGGATAGCTTAATTGCAAGATTGCATTGCAAAGAGAAGTGAAAACCATCTGCACTGAAATTCATACACTGTGTCAAAAGACTAAAAATTTAAACAAACACAGTTTATGGTGATTGCAGTTAAAGTCCTGAGAAACTGCATAAAACTCTTGGTGCGGGAAC
The DNA here is from genome assembly GCF_021018895.1 of Seriola aureovittata. Lineage (NCBI taxonomy): Eukaryota > Metazoa > Chordata > Actinopteri > Carangiformes > Carangidae > Seriola > Seriola aureovittata. The sequence goes on from NC_079383.1 coordinate 16,270,823, forward strand.
AGGGTTGGAGAGAGCTTCATGCTCCTTCCTGGCACTGCTGCCTGCAAGAGCTTTGGCCCGACGCTGAAAGAAATTGGCCAGTAAGGTCGTAAAACAAAACACAGCCGCAGAGGTCAGCTCCATCACAGGATCGTAGAAAAGTTAAGCTCTGGATTGGCTGTATAGTCAGCGTGATTCAGTGTGGTTTGCCACAGGATTACTCCCTCTGGCATAATCTAGGATAATGTATAATAGCTCCATGTTTACTGAAGACTGTCTATCTCCATAACATTTTCTGGCAGTGGTATGATGTGACATATTCAGTCCAGGGATAAAATAGTGAAGACCATCATTTGTGGGAATGTTCATGAACAGATTGTTATTGTAATACAAAAATGTTAAAGTACTGTATTTTCATTTTATTATGTGTTAATTCTCATCAACAATTTGTTAATAGTATGAGCCCATTTCTGCCAGAAAAAGAAAAATGCAGATGAAAAGTTTGGAATGATACCTATGGTTTCATGTGGTATTATGAGTGTAAATTATAATAAGACAAAAACTTTGACTGAGTTGGTAAAGTTTATGAAAGAAGAAAATTGTCAGTGTCAAAGTGTTACCTCATGTTACCTCAATTCCTCTTAATTCTGACATAGTTAATCGCATAACTTTTTAATGTCATAATTTTCACATAACAAAAAAGCCTTGATCGTACTCCAGGACAGACTTGGACGGTCCGCAGATGCGCTCTAAAAAACATGATGAAATGATGAAGATCAAATTTTGGGCTGCCTGCGGATATCCACGCAGGGGTTTACTCAGACCCACATGGCCGAATGAGTTGGCCTCAAGACTCTACAGCCATGCTACAGTAGCGGCTCTGTGAGGCTGTACGAATAGTTCAGGTTATTTAAGGTGGGCCAGTGTGAGGTCGTTGTATACGGTCAGTGTATCACCTGCAGTAGATATGGATCAGAGCCCTTCCAGACTTGTACGCTTGTACGCTTTATTTAGAGTATTTTTCATTTATCTTGCCGTCAAACAGCCCTTTGCTTTGGAACTACATTTTCTCGAATGTTGAACTACCGTATGAAATGCTAAAGTCAGCATGCTAACATGATGATGTTTATCTGGTATTATGTTTACCATGTTCACCATCTTATCTTAGCATGTCAGCATGCTAACATTTGCTAATTAGCACCCAACAAAAAGTACAGCTGGGACTAAAGGGAAATGCTGTTAGTTTTGTTGGTATTGATGATGTCACTACAACAAAAGTTAGTATGGCTAAAACTAAAAATACACATGGTAAGACAGAACTATGAGATACTTGGTGAACATTGTGTGATTAAGTCAAAATTTTGATATATTTAATACAGTTTATTTAGTAAATGTATTTTGGACGTTTAATGTCACAATTTTGACTTTATTGACTGTTAAAATAGAGATCTACAGGTCTATAGATCGAGTACATACATAAATATGTATTTAACCATGAGTGCCTGTAGAAGCGTCTCCTTAATAAAAAATCACTTTTATATTTCAAGGACAGAAATCTTTCCTCTCATTTTAAGATGTGATGAAGGTCCGATATAGTTTATATATTTTTATGTCCTTGACATTTATATAGTTTCTGATCATGTATGCATGTGTAATGTTTTAATGCCTGTCTGCAAAATGAATTTCCATCATGATAATAATAAAGTTGAAGTTGAGGTTCTGTTTTAGATTCCTATTCTGAAATGACCAATGATTGCCCCCCAAAATAAAGCACTCTGGGTCCTTTCCACATTTTCCCTCTGATCTAAATCCTTTTGTTGTTGTTTGAAGATGAGAACAATCTCTTCTCTGATTCTTCTCTTACCTCTATCTTTCTGACCGGGGTCATCTGTCTGCTTTTCCCCTCACAGAGAGTTAATCTGTCCTTCGATTTCCCTTTTTATGGACATTTCCTGCGTGAAATCACCGTGGCAACTGGTGGTAAGTGAACACTGTTCTTGGACTCTGCTCTCTCAATAGTAGTTATTAGTGTTATTATTGGATATACAGTATGTGCTTGGCATATTAGACAGTACACAGACAGTTTTTATTGCTGCAGGGTTTAGGGGGGGAATGTGGTAAGATTTATGAAATGAGTCTGGAGTACAGAGGCATTTATGAAATGGTGAAGAAAAAGAGAGAGTGTGTGTGTGTGTGTGTGTACACATATTTGTGTGTCTGAATGGGTCTGTGGTACTGGGTGTACCTGTGACTGTGACATTGCCCCTGTACAAAGAGATCTCACCCATGAACACTGAAAAGGACCAAACAATGAGTTATTTCTCTGGATGTTGTTTCTGGGAAACTCGGCTCTGAAAGGCTCCTCTGACACAAACCACAGTACAAAACCACCAACAACACTCTGCCAGCCAACCAGTCAGTCTGATACAAGACCATTTACTGCTCTCACCTACATGGGGTAGTCTGCTAGACTTGGATATAAAATTAAAAAAAAAAAAAAAAAAAAAAAAAAACCCTCCCAAAACTCAGCACCAGCAGCTCTACACCAGACTTAACTGGAAAAGAAACCAGACTGATGGGTTTGGACTGGAAACTGGAGTCCCTCTGCCAAGTGGCCTAGCACACCCTGATAGGCATGGATAAGGAGGTGGGGATATCAGAGGATGTGTATGTGTGGGTTAGACACGTGACTCAGCAGACGTGTCTGCCAGAGTGTGCAAAGCAATTTTCCACTTGAGTCTTGATGGCGAAACCACAACACCCCAACCAGCTATTATCACATCAAAGACTAAAGCTCTGCTCTTTACCCAGCTATTTCAGAGATGCTGCCCCTGCGTTTAGCTGCCACTGGAATAATAAAGAAAAAAATCCGTCCTGTCCCTTATCATCATCACTCTCATTTTCCCACTTGATTCTCGATCACTGGCAAAGTTGTGTTGGCTGTAGGGACGTTCTGGATGATGGTGACGAGGAATGGACGGGCGCAGACGCAGCTAGCAGAGAGGAGATAATGTGAATTTGCATTCCTCCAGACAGAGATGGAGGGATGAGGCCGTGGAAGAGAGGGGTAACCGAGGAGGAGGAGGCAGCTATCTGCGTCTCGCAGGCCTCTTGGGCTTTGTTTCTGAGACGCCCTCCTCCTATCCCTCCATTTCAGGGCCCATCACTCAGCTCGTCCTCCTCTCCCCACTGTACCATCTTTTCTCCCCACTTTCATCGCTGTCAGCAAGTCACTGTTTTTACTTCAGCAAATATTTTCCTTTTGCTACCTACGCTGAAACTCTGCTGGAGAAGATCATTTCTGAACAGAGTGTGATGGAAGAGCAGCAGACTTACAATTACATTTATTCCTTTTTTTATTTTCACAGACACAGTTGCTTTCTAAACAGTCAAGCAGCCAATCGTCACACACATTAGAGATGTGGCCAAGACTGGGTTGGCATGCAGCCTTGTCAAACAACTGAGGTCTAAGTCCACTTTTATGGTTTTTACATACTGTAAATCTAGATTCTCTCTGCAAAAAGTCTCCATGGTAAGAAGTAATTTTGTCTGATTTCTGAGAAATGTTGAAACAAATTGATATTCTGATAGGTATCAGAAAGAATCTCTCCCTCCTTTTTAAGATAATAAAAGGTTTGCAGGCTGAAGTCAGGCAAAATGTATTAGTAAGATATTGATTTATTTTGTTTTCTAACTAAGATTGATGATGAAAATGATCATTGGTTGCAGCACTACACCTGTGGTATAGTGTCAGAATGACATCCGGCAGACATCAACAAAACACCCCTTTAACACTGCTACATTAAATTCACTCATATCACTTTACAAAGTCAGTTCAATAGACTACAGCTGCGTAGAAGCTCAAACAGTGAAAAAGAGACAGAATATGTGGAAATGTTGTGGAGAGAGCAAATGGATGATGTCAACAAAGGGAATATTTTTCCAGTCAGGAAGGTACATTAAAGTAACTGAGGCTTCCTGGGTCTGCAGTGACATGCTGCAGGTCCAGCGGTGAACTGACAGGTTGTTTGTGAGAGTCTAGTTTGTATTGAAGGCTGTGTGGAGGGCTCGGCATGTACAGACTGCGAATATCAGTGATGATATATGATCTGACCACCGCCAGCTGCGTAGACGGATATCCAGCTGTGGTATGCTGTTTACAGAGCCAGCTGTCGCACTTAACAACCAGAATATAAACATAAATTCAGAAAAACACATGAACATCTTTAGCAAATGATAGTTAAATGCAGTTTCACAGCAGCAGATTTTTTTTTCAACCACAAGAACTAGGGTGTAAGGTTTCAAATACATAACTTGTGTGACGCAGAAAGGTGAAAGGAGACATGAAAGGAAATGGGGTCAGTCTGTGCTCTCCACTTCCCAGAGACTATTATCAGCTGCGACATCGGGGCTGGTATTGTTTTCACCTTGTGTGTGTTTGTGTGTGTGTGTGTGTGTGTCATCATGGCAAACTGTGGTGTTAGAGACACTTATTGTCGCGGGTTGTTTTGTACTTTTTGTGTACAGACATGTCTAAATTGTGTTCAACACAATGAGTGGACATCTTTGTGGATATATTTAGGCTCTCATTGCACTTGGTCAGGATTAGGAAAAGATCACGCTCTTGCCTAAATATTGACTTGTATTCACTTTATTAACATGTAAATGAAACTGAAATCTATCTTTAACCAATGCTTTTATTGCCCAAACCGAACCACACACAGACTCAGGTTGCAAACCCTGCTCTCCAGTATCAAAGTGCCCATCCTTCACCCTGACAACATCTCTACAACTTGTGTGTGGTACAAAACTTTAGAACTCTATTTACTGGAAAATACATTGTCGCTGGACATAATCCAAGTAATAATGTGTCCCCTGGAAAAATACATTTGTAAAAGTAGAGTTGTAAACAACAGTTTTAAGGTCTAAAAGGTAGGGAGTCACTGCCAAAAGAGGAGAACTTACGTTGGTTTTTTTTAGCCTAATGAAGTTTGACTTTAGTGTCTGTTCATGCATGGTGACGATCACTGATAGTTTTAGTCCTCCAAAGAAATCGCACTTGTCAAACATAAAACACATTATGCTCTGGCTGGTTATAGGCCGACTAAGTATGTTTTGTATCAATAAGAAATTAAAAACAGACAAATCTGGCTTCTAATTTGAATAGAAACCTCAAAGTTTAGTAATAAAAGGACAAAAAACAAAACACGGATAATAATAAAATAAAAATAAATAAAACACGGGTGTGTTTGAAAATCCAGTCCTGACTCTTCCCAGCTTCAGGACAGCTGTGATAAACAGAAAATAGCTTGTAAATTAAACACAGCTCAGTACTAAAGAACAAAGACCTAGTCTAAACACAATGTCCAATAAAGTGAAGCTTTAGTCTAGTGGGGCTGCTAATTCCCACTCATGTTTTTCTTGGACATACACAGCCCAGCACTTTTGGATAGCAGCACATATAAACATAGCTTGCCAGAGAAAGAATTATCCATCTCCATCCCACCTTCACAAGACCTCATCCTCTACCTCAAACTCCTCTTTTCTTTCTCCTCTCTCCTTGTACATCTGTTCTTCTCCCAGTAACCTCCTCCTCCTTCTTCTTCTGTCCAGTCTCCTTCTGCTGTAAGTGAATGAACTGCCTCTCTATTGAGCGCCATAATGAATGAATAGCCTCTCTACTGAGTGCCCCGCAGCTCTCACCTCTTTAGTGTATTGAGAGGCTGTCTGATTTTCTTTAGACTGTCAAATAAGTTGTATTGTGTTTTCAGGAGATTGCTGGTAGAAAGCAGAGGCAGCATCAGAAATAAAACCCCTCGGACACACAGGGCATTGTGAGTGTGTGTCTGCACAAATGTGTGTGTTTTGGTCGGAGGATTTCTGAGCTTTTTAGAGGTTGAAAGTGAAAGGAGAAGGAGTGACAAGGGTCAAAACAAAGCGGAGGCATTTGAGACGTGTTTGAGCGAATGTTGGGTAAATATGAGATGAGATGGAATGTATAGTGGCTGATTTGGAGGAAGTCATTTGTGTCGCGACACAATCAGATTAAGGATTTGAAAGTGCCGTTGCAGCATTATGTGACCATGAAGCTGCCACCAGTGACTGAGTGTACTGCCCCATCATTCACCACAGAATCATGTTTATCTTTGCATTAATGTAGGCGGGTAGACTCAACAACCCTGTCTCTTTATGCCCTATCCTCTTTACATTCATATACCCTGACATAACATGAGGTGGATGCTTTTATCTGATGTACTCTATGCACTGCAAGCACTGAAACAGGGCTGACCTGAATACGATGCCTAAGGTGCTTTCAGACAGGGAGCAGTTGCTGCCACAGCTCTTGGATCAATTGCAGGAGGGTGTAACCTCCGACATGATATGATTAATTAAGCAAATTTTGCTAAGTAGAATCATAAATGTTATTTATTGTCTCAGACCAAGTAGGCAAACTTTGAAGCTGATGCTCCTCCAGTACAGTTCTCTTAACAGATCTGTTTGCTGGTGAAGTGCTGTATCGTTCAGATGACTCACTACCTCTAAAAATCGGTTGCTATAACCTATCGTTTCCCTCGCTGTAGTTTGTGTGGTTGCCATAGTTACATGATGAGCCTAGGCAGCAAGTTGAAAAAGTTAAACCATCATGAACTGGCAGCGGCAGCCGCCCTCCCGTCTGCTTGCTGTCTGAAAACACCCTCAAAGCAACAGTTCGACATCTTGGGAAATAAACTTATTAACCCTAACTTCACTTATTAACTAACTAACTTAACCCAAACTAGTTCAGACGACATTATGTTTTTGTGTTAACTGTTGGTGTGATTAAAAACACAAGCAGATGTCACGTTGTAATGACCATTTTTCACAATTTTTCAATTTCATAAACTAAAAGTGTATTGATTTATCCAAAAAGATTGTAACTCAGTTAACTGGTAATAAGAGTAACTGTGAGTTGCAGCCATATATACATAACTTTGATGTTTAACATTAATTGACTAATGATTGATTAATTTACCTTGTAGATATTTATTAGTTTTGTTTTTCCTTCACTGGCGGTGCACGAACAGCAGTTACTAATATCCACTGTAAGTCCATACAGTTTTTGATAACTGGACTAAGTTGATCCACTCTTAACACAAAGTACATAAATACTGCGTATACGTTTCTGATAAAAATGAAAATAACAGTAACCATAGCAACTCCAACCACTGAGTCCGACAGCGCAGTATCTCCTCTTCCAGGTTGAGTTCCCTACAGTCAGGACTTCACAAAACTAAATAAAGTCACATCTTCGCTCCCTCCTCCTGCTCTCAGTGTGTGTGCTGACAGAGCTCTACTGTGTACAGAGGTAATTCTGAGCAGGGTGGTCTTTGGGGGAAGATTGATTCCCCTCATGGTATGATCTGCTCCTGATTTCCAAAGTAATAGATGTGTTTTTATAGCCCGCCTGCTGTTTGAGAAGACATATGGTGACATGAATTGGGGATTTAGAGGCCTGGCCTCAATGAGACTTTTCCCAAAAATCCTCTTTTCTGTCTCTGCAGGGTTTTTTTCCAGCATACTTCAGGAAGCCACTTTATATACTGTATTTATCTCGACCTTTCCACAAGAATGATTTCATACACAGATCATTTTATTGAAAATGTCCATGTCCTGACAAAGTGAGGTGAAGGAGTTTTCATAGTTAGCTTACCATGTCCAACACTGATTTAACTCTCATGTCTGTATGAAAGCAGGAGCCGGCAGCTGGTTAGCTTAGCTTAGCATAAAGAGTGGAAAGTGGGAAAGAGCTAGCATAGCTGTGTCTGAATGTAACAAATTGCACCTAAAAGCTCCTCTAAAGATCAGTAATTAACAAGTTATATGCTTGAATATATGTTTGTTTAATCCATATATAAACTGAAGTATAAAGACAACAATATCTGAGAGAGAATGTGTAAATTAATGAGCGTCAGAGCTTCTCTTAGGAGGATTTTGTTACCTTTTCCCTTGTTTCCACTGTTTATTCTCGACAAGCTAACCAAAACTTCCTGTGCTCAGATTTTAATATTGATACTCATTGACTTTTCCTGTCAAAAAAATACCATATTTTTAGTCGTTGCTGCCTCATGTATCCGTTTTCATAAAAATCCTACATTTTCGCAACTATCAGCAAGACAAAAGTGGTAAATTTAGCCTTTTTTTTCAATGCAAGGAAGTTGTTAAAACATGTCCATTTTTTGAAGATACTGTCATCTGGAATGTTTCTAATTCTTTAAACTGTTCTTCGAAAGTAAATTACATCAAATACATGAGATTGCCTCACCCAAATACCAGGTTTTCTCTTTGTTCAGAGTAAAACCTCTTATTAAAGCTGCATGTTATGATTCGTTGTGGATATTTTTGCGATCCAGGCGAAGTCAGAGTGAGAAACAATAGATTCTGCTTTGAATTGCTGTTGAATTAATCTCAAAACAGCAGCTTACTTTGCTAAACTTTGTTGTCAGTAGAGAAATTAAGATGCCATTTGATTCTGTTGTCATTAGTTCACATTCTTTATGCAAAGACTGTTCCCTCGTGATGAATAGTGGGCGTTCTCCCTTTTTTTCTGGTGTCCATTAATAACTATGTTTACAGGCTGCTAAGTGATGCATTTCTAGTATTTGTTGACTGATTACGTTCCTCTCAGTGGAGTAATCTATTTGTGCCTCATTGTAGGGGCACATAAATTGGAAAAGTTAACATAATCCCTTTTTGTTGTCATGGTCTCTTGTTTACATCTGTGATTGATGATGTGGTGCAAAAACACACGTAAGAGGAGGGAAAGGAGAACACCAGTGGAAGAACGGGATGAACCAGCTAGGCTTATTACCCCATGGTAATAAATAACTGCTCGCTCAGCGTACAGTGCATTCCTTTAAAGCCCCTCAGATTTGTCCTTCCGTTTCTTGATAAAAGATAATAGTGCTAATTAATCACCATTGGTAGCTGAGGCAGCCTGCAGCACGAGGCCTGGGAGAGAGAAAGAAGGGATCGTTGTGGGCTAATGAGGGGTTTTTAACTTTGGACTGGAGGGCTTGTTGTCTTCCTGAAGGATGCTGTATCAGATAAGAGCTTCATTGAAGGAGGAAAGGTAGTAATGGAGGAAAAAAAAGATTGATGTTTGTTCCCAAAGGGGAAAATCTACCTTAAAACACTTTGTCAAAGCATGCACAACACTATAAGTGATGCATCGAACATCATACATTGGTGTTTCCAAGCGTTTAAGAGCATCTGCCTCTAACTTTGAAGAGTACAGAAAGTTATATGTTGTCTATTTTCTATTTTTCTCCTGCAGGGTTCATCTACACCGGTGACGTGGTCCATCGGATGCTAACAGCTACACAGTACATCGCTCCCCTAATGGCCAACTTTGACCCAAGTGTCTCCAGAAACTCTACTGTTATCTACTTTGACAACGGTAATATCATTTTACTCCTAATATCTTGTTTCTGCAGGGATATGAAGGAGCTGTGGACTCTCTCTTGGATTGTTTAATGCATGAGGCACAAACCTGCATTTTTTGGCCTCAACCAGCCATTTATTCTGGTAAAGGTGGAGTGACATTAGATGTCCCATAGTCTGCTGATTAGCAAGCTACGCCACGGTGATTTCATCGTGTTTCCTGCCGAGCCTGGTGGCAAAAAGTCCGTTGCTCTCAATCTCTGTGTTTGACTTAGTTGTATTTTGGAATACTATCATTAAATTTGTTGTTTGCAACATCCAGGGCTGAAAAATGAAGCCGATACCTAAGTGCAAAACACTGCAGTTCCTTGAATGGCCACTTTAGGCTCAACCCCCATTGACTCATGTTAAAATGGCCAAATTTACAGCCATAATAAACATGTTTACAGCCTGGTACAAAAATTGTTTTGGTCTCTTTAGCAATTTCCTTCTTCATGACAACTTATTGGGGCGGGTGTTGCTTTGAGTGACTTTACAAACAGTCTCTGGCCTCTGCATATGTCCTCAGGCTTTAGAGCTGCTGAAAATGAACTGCTAATGGCACTAGCCGGCTTGTTTTTATGACACCCTCTGTGACCTCTGTGACATTCCCCTAAATTCCAGTTACTCATTTTATACTAAATTGATGCCCTTCCTCAGTCTGTGTACCTGCCCTTTGCCATATGTGATGGTTGTTATCCATCACGTCAGTCATCGCCATCTAATACCTCTGCAGCAGAGTGATGGACCAACTGTGTGACCTTCTGCAGTGGAGCTCATCAGGCTTTAACCAAACTGGCAGTCAATCGATTCTCATCCGGGCTGCTCCTCAAAACACTGTCCATCAGTCAATGTACTGCCAATACAGCACAAGAACTGTATGGTCTGCTGTGCTATGGGAGAGTCAGTTCTTCTTTCCATCAGACTGTGAGCAGTTTGATGAGGCGTTCACAGCAGAGACGTATTGTTTGTTCTCGTTACACAAACAGGGTGGTGGGAGTTGTGTGAAACTTCACAGCGACAGTGTGAAGCTTTGTCGTTCAATTTTCACAAAAACAGAACTTTTACTTCTGTTTTTTTTTTTTTTTTTAATTATAATCTGCTAAATAAAGACCGCATGATTGGTTAGGACAAGACTTTTCTGAAGTACTATCTTAAAACTCTCCTGAAGTTTGATAGCGCACAATTATAGAGTCCTGAAGTGTTTCAGCACCTGACAGACCGTGAGTTTGACTGTTGTTGCCAGCGGGCTCTCGTGACAGCTCTGTGGTAAAAATACCACTGACAAGCTGTAAAACATATGTGACACTTTGGGATTTTAACACAACTATAGAATTCTGCTTTAATTTATTTTCATATTTTCATAGAATGAGAAAGGTATTTATTAATCCATTATTCAGTGTGTTGTCAGCAGCTCTGGTTAAAATATCTTCTTCACTAGATTAAGAAAAGTGCAATGTTACAAGCACTATTTCAGACCCAGAAGGATCAAACATACACAAGGCTGACTCAAGATGGTAAAGACTACCAACAGGTGTCACAGGAGACATCTTGATGTGTCACAGGTATAAATAGTAAAAATTTACAAGCCAGATGTTAAAAAGGTGGAAACGTTTCATTGTCCTCGATTTGCATATAGAAAACAGGTTAATCAGATTTGTGATCTGGACAAAGAAAGTGCATAAATGTAGCAACATGTAAATGAAAGTGTCTTAAATCTCAACTGGATTTTGTCTTGATACACTTTGGAGACACTTGAAATAATAAGTGTGAATGGCTTTTGTTCCGGCTGTGCTTTCTTACAATGACAAGTCAAAATTTCTGCTGTGAAAAAGGCCTATGGTTCATCAGAAATTAGTTTTTATACATTAGGAGACGTAAAAACATTTACAATATCAAGAAGTACAAAGGCAAATTTAATAAAATATGAAAAAAAAAAAAAATAATATAAGTCTTAGCACAGAGTGAAATAACCTTTAAAAAAATGGATGAGATGTAAACCACAGTAATAATTACCTCACCAGGCCGAGGGTGTGCTGGCGTAATAGCACAGGATTTGTTTTGTTTGTTATGAGTTCACATGGCATGTTAAGCTTGTAAGTGGAATTAGAAACAAGGCCAGTGTGTACTCCCTCCACGCCTTCTCTCCCACTCTGTATTTTTAGCCAGGAAGCCCCAGATAGCATGGCAGCCTCAACTCCTGAACTCAATGCATTTTAAGCAGACTTATATTAGGCTTAACTTCTGCTGACTGGGTAAGTCCGCTGTGCCATAAGTTAGCAGCAATTTAGCGCTCTGTCCTCTCTCTGTTATTCACTGCCTTTCTTCTAAACTCCTTCTTCTCTAGTGCATTACACAGCAACTCTTCAGTACTTTTTTTCCCCCATTTCCCCAATTATAGAGTTGTGAAGTGTTTCAGCACTCAGAAAATGGTGCGCCTTAAACTGCTGACCTTGACACTGCAGTTTCCAATTTGTGATATTAGTCAGATGATATTAAATATCAGCACCATATCAGACCCTTACATGTTTAACCTCCTCCTTTAACACATGAAACATGCATGTCCAGTGCCAGAGGCTGCTACACATGCCACATGTAATTTATTATGGGGTTTCCTGTACAAGCAGACGCCTGTGCTCTCCAAATTGTCAGCAGAGAGGCTAAATTCTGGTCTTTACTTTGGGTGGAAGAGCTCCGGCTGTGTGACGGAAAAATTGATTAGTTGTGTTAACAAACCTTTATTGCCCTGGTGCACAGCCAAATGACGAGCTCTGAAGGGGGAATGGCTTTCACATCAATAGGTTCTCCAGAGTCCACGGTAAATCAAAATAGTGTTAAAAGTAATGTGAGGCCTGCTGTCTGGAGGGTAGAGCTGAAGTCTGGTGCTAATTTAGTACATCCCCCAAATGAAGGCAGCAGCTAATGATCACTTGACTTGATGCGGTCAAGTGGGATAAATAGCCTGTCTGCCTTTAAGAAGCAGTCCAGCGTTCCCGATTTGTATCTGTGATGCTACATCTTTAAAGAACCCCCCCCCTTTTTTTAATTTATAAAAACAATAAACATTTGACGATGGTTCATAACACACTGTAATGCAGTCATAAGCAGATATAAGGACAATTTAAAGGAGCTATTTGTAAATTTTGTTTTTGCTACATAGCTAACATTAGCATTAACAGCTGTTTACTTACCAGTCTAGAAGAAACGTTGCAAGCTCAGCATCAAACTTCATTCCTTTCCTCACCAAGAGCTTCTCCAGCTGGGGAAAGCAACACCAATGTTAACTCTTGTCTCTATCACATCTTTTCCTCTAAGGAAGTTAGCACACTAACCAGCTAGCTCCAGCACCGACTCATCGCTTTCTGATAGCGACTCACTGTACCCTCCAATCTGCCCTGAGGACGTAGCGCTGCTCAGAAGGCGTATTATAACCTCTTGTATCATAAAGACAACAATGGCAGAAGCTCTTGTCAAACAACAATCACCACCACCTGCTCCTGGCAAGAAACCACGTTTGGCGACAGAGGAAACTTGAAGAAATAAGTTTCAGAGCAAATAACAACATTATCTATATGCATGACTAGATACCACTAGAGATGAGAAAACATATCCTTGTAAATGTAAATAGGTGGATTGAGCCTTTACGTTGGTGTCAGTGTTGCCCTGCTGCTTTAATTCATCCCTGGTGGTGATAGCTTTTATCCTGTGTCATTCCTATACCTTCAGAAGAAGTCATTCACGGCGCTGTCACTCGCTTTTGTACAGTATGGAAAACTTTTCACTGTTGTGAAAATTGCCACAACTACAGAATGCGCCAGAGTAACCACCACGCCTTGATTTGGTTTTGTCAAAGGTTTCAGTTTTATGGCTGTTTCATCTCGTTCCAGTGGAGTGTTTTCAAATAAATGCTCACACTCCGTCGGTGTCAATCACCTCACACCCACAGGGGGAAGTGAAGTCTCTGTCAGGAAATAATCCTTCAAAAACATATCACCTTACGAACATGATTGTTACATTGATGTCTTCTTATTCAGAGTCTTTGCCCGGTCAGCGGTTCATTTCACGCTAGATCTGAGACACCAGAGATAGCGTTTCAAAAACAGTGAAAAACAAGTCAGTGTTAAAAAAATAAAAAGTGTCAGCTATATGGAGACAGAAGCTATCATTGCCACTGTCTGTTCTCCTTTTTGTGATTCTTTGTTGTCTGACATGTAGTACTAAACTGTGTGTGTTTATTTTCTGTGGTTCTGGCTCTAGGTACTGCTCTGGTGGTGCAGTGGGACCACGTCCACCTACAGGATAATTACAACCTGGGGAGTTTCACCTTCCAGGCCACGCTGCACAACACTGGCAGGATCGTCTTCGCATACAAAGAGGTCGGGACTGATTAATCCAACCAGTTCTCTTTACACCTACTGAAAAAAGTCTGTCTTCAGTCTGTCATTGACTAACTGTGTGTATTTCTTACTTTGTGTCCGTGCCTCTGTCTGATTTTCACACTGTGCCCACCCTGCATACATTATAAGCCAGAACTTGAGCGTACACATACATATGCATTTTCAAACTACAAAACACATCCAAAAATACTGAAACTAACTATAACAACCAAATCTTCAGACTTTTATTGTGTGCAGCAAAGTTCATAAATCACTGACAAAAACAGCTACTATATAACACTGAAGAAACCAGAGCAAATAATGATTAAATAATCTGTTCTTGGCGTCTTTTCCAGGCTGTCGAGACAAAGTTAGCAAACTTAAACTCATCGGAATTAACCAGCTACATTACAATAAAACAACTCTAACTACACTAGAATTATTCAGGCTTTACTGAGACATTTCATAGAAAAGGAACATTTTTAAATCATCATAGTACTGTATGTACAGGCAAAAGAAAACATGACTCACTTTCCACTTCTCCCCAGTCCCACACATCTTACAATCTGCTTCCCTTTTCTGTTTCTAATTCTGTCTGACTTTTTAAAATGTCTTGCCCCATTTTCGCATGTTTTCACTCGGGTCATTATACTGAAGTGAGTGTTGGCAACGCAACAAAATAATGGGTTTATACTAATGGGTTTAAGTATATTTTTGATTTCAGTGAGCAATGTTTATTCTGTACACCAAAGATAGCCTCATGCTTACTGAGGATGCATGATGCCTCAGCAGGTTGCTATGGGAGATCGTAATAAATGGCAGAATCGGTGGTGCTGTCAGAATGGTGTGGCCTGTTTCTATTTTTCAGCCTGTCCCAGACAGATCGTCGTGGTCCTCGTAATTGATTTTCCCTTCTTCTATTTCAGATCCCTGTTGAGGTGTCACAGATCAGCTCTGTCAATCACCCTGTGAAGGTGGGCCTGTCTGATGCCTTTGTGGTGGTCCACAAGATCCAACAGATACCCAGTGAGTCTCCAGCAAACACGCTCTTCTAGCTTTTAGCACTCACTGGTCCAGAAGAAGATATTCTCAGTTAATCCAATTGCAGACTGTTTTAAAAAACTAAGAAATAGAACAGCAGTCGTCCAATCATAGCTTAGCAACCATCAGTAGGCACAATAGGTCTGTCATGCTTTGGATTTTTTCACATGAAGAAGCAGTGCACCTGGGGCTGTAGTAAGACTGTCACCACCTCTGCTCCGGCACCGGTCCATCTCTCTCAGTGGGCATCGTGCAGAGATTTGGGCACAGCTCCAGATCTGCCTGTCCTATTTGCTTTTGAGTTACCGCAATTCAGGCCCATTAAATTTAAAGCAAATGTGAGCAAAGGAGAAACACATAAAACCTTTGTACCCACAGTCAGACTCTCCATCTTCCACGGGCTCTGATTCAAAGCCTGCCACAATAATGAGATGACAAATATGAATTATTCAGTAAAATTTAAACAGTTTTGATTAGGTACGTTAAGTTGGATAGTATTTATTTGTCAAAGTTAATTTCTTTTATTCTCTTTTCGTCCTTCACATGGCATCTTTATCTTATTTGTAGTATGTTTTTTTTAGTTGGCTTAAAGAGTAAAACAACTCTCCAGATTATTTAGACTGGTATCTGACATTATCTGAAGGCCTTTTCTACAAAATCTCTTTTAGAAAGCTGCAGTTGGCACTGAGAGATTGTATATTGAACCTGTTAGCACAGTCCGCCTAGACTTCATAAACCAAGCTGGCTTTGATGCCGCCGACACAGCATGATGAAACCAGTGTGTGCCGCTGCTTGGCTGTGGAGTGACGAAATCTCGAATAAAAGCGGGTTGAGACTGAGGTGTTGTGTCGAACATGAATGATGTCTCTGAGGAGTGCACGTGCTCCTCTTCTGTCAGACCTTTTCTCTGCTCTGATAATCCATCTGAAATGATCACAGCTCTGATTCTACTTCTCAAGAAACTATAACGCTAATCGCACCTAAAATCATATTCGGGGAGAGATCAAGCAGCGAAAACTGAACATCTTCGGACACAAAAAGTTAATACAATGACTGTCTTGACCTCATTTATGTGTCACATTAAACTAAAAGTGTGAACATTTGTGGAGATTGCTTGGTAACTAACTGTTCACTAAGTGAGACTCTCTTGAGTTACTGTTTCCACGCCGGTCAAGGGTCTTAAATATGCACTTGATGGCTACGTTCATGACATCGTGCTAAAAGACTGAGGCTATAGCTAACAGGTCCCAGTCATCATCCTCACCATCTGATAACCCCAATTAGCTGTTCATCTTATATTCTTGTTCATAGTTTCAAACCATATGTCTTCACTTAAACAGTCCTCATTATAAAAGCCTTTTCTCTCTTAGGAAAACTGAACTGACCGAACAAACCAAAGTGTCTGGCAGACATAAAGCTATCGTGGTTAATGCTGGCCAGGGTTTCTGGAGTGAATACATCCAGGAAAACATCTACACTTACTGCTGTAGGTAGTAGGTTAGTTACCCAGACACGCTAACAATTGCAGCTTTTGTTAGAGCTAAACAAACACACTATTTAATCAGTTATATTTTAGGTTTCGAAAAGGCTAAAAAATAAATAGACAACACTCCTCAAATTCAGTATCATCTTTACTTCAGCCACATGCACACTGCTAATCTAAAGCCTAATAAACCTGCTGTGCCTCGTCATGGTTTCGTAGCTATGATTGGACAATCTCTCAATAAACATAATCAAACTCTTGTAACGGTTAATACAAACAAGTCTTTATTTTCTCACGGTGCAACAAGCAGGTGATATTTGTGAAGAGCACAGGTTCATATCAGCATCTGAAAGAAAAGGGCAACATTTGCATCCTGCACCTGTCAGTCCAGAGGGATTGATGTGGCCCATGAACTGTTGGCAAGAGCTTGTGGAGAAAGCAAACGCGCTGTGAGCAAGATCAGAGGTTTTTTTTCATAACGATGGTCATCATATTGATACAAATATCGGAGAAGGGCCCTTTAATGGGAGAGTATTCATAGATGGAGAGGGATTAACCTTTAGAAAAAGCAAGAATCAGGAGTTTTCAGGATGCCATTCCTGCTCAGTTCTCCATAAGCAGTTCATCTGATCCCACAGGCAGTAGGTTCAGTTTATAATGTGTGACCTTAAATCCCCCTTTGTTCTTGCACTCAGCATATACAGAAGAAATGTAGGTGAAGATGGTGCTGAGGGGACAGTTCTTGTAGAGGAATATTATTCAGCTAAAAAATAAGTAAAGAATTAAAGTTTTGCCATGTTGGTATTTTAAGATATGTTAAGCCTGAATCCTAACAGCGGAAAAAGTAGACAGGAAACCAATGACCGCTACAGGCTCTACCATGAAGAAGTGTTCCAACTCTGTGAAGTGTCTCTGCAGCCAATTACTGCATGGCAACCATGGCAACCAGAGGGTCATTTTTTAACCCCACTGTAGCTTTGCCTTGGATTAAAAGCTCAAATAAAACATTTTACACTGCCTCTAGAAAGAGCATGCCCCCAGCACATCCAGTAAAGACAGAGATGACGGAGAAGATTTGTGGCTGGGGTGTGTAATTAACAGGTCAGGTACAACCATGTGTGAAGACCCAGGCTTTAATTTACTTTCCCCAGGCTAGATTGTACATTATCAGTCACAGTGAGTTATTCTCAAACTAAAGCCAAAACACTTTTTCATATCTTCTTGCTTTATTTGGATTAACAATCTTTATTCTCAGGATGGTGCCAAGACTGGCGCTGTTAATTATAAATGTATGATATATGGTTGTTTTTCTTTTTAGGTTTTAGGGCTTAATGCTCAATAATTTAATTTCGTTTATGGCTGAGCTCTGCTTAAGAAGAGACATTGTGATTTAATATATTGGAGATATCAAAGAGCCAAGAGTGTAATCATGAGGTGAAAAAGGTCGATTGAACACATTGAAAAATTTCAATGTAAAAGTACAAAGAGTGCTGTCTGATGAGAGGAGAGCGTGAGCCCGCCATTATTTCACAATCAATGTTCAGCTCAGTGGCTTGACATCATATGTCATGCAGCTCTTTGATTTGAATGAATAGGCAATAAGAGGCAGCCTGTTGTTGTGATCTCATCAAAGAAAATATGAATGAAATACTGTTTCTTAATAAACATCATACATGCTAAGGACGGCGGCACTGGATCTTCTCTGGGTATGATGTTATGATATAGGTTAACTCACCCTGTGGTGCGTAATTGATGACACACTTTTGCAAATCCTGCTTCTGTTTGATAGTATCAGTGGAAAGTAACTAAATCCTCATTACCTGTTGTTGTGGCTGAGACTCGGTTATGTTGGATCTGATTTGCAGCTTCCTTCCACCTAACAACCAGAGGGCAGCGAGTCTGCACAGTCTGCCCACACATGAGCAGCCTTAGGCTGGGGAACTGACCTTCCTCTGGCCCCCACCATGTCATTAGGCACCTGATAATCCTTTTTCTAGAGGCAAGAGGAAGCCAGTCACCAGGGGAGGAGATGAGGGGAAGGAAGGGTGGTCTTGTTCTGAGGTTAGACTGAGCTGGCTCACATCTTCTGCTTTGATCAGTTGTCCTGTGTGTAATCAAACCCAGCAGGTCTGCAAGGAAACAACATCCCATCATATGAGAAGAACAACACTGGAGCCAGCTTGGTCAACAATTCCTAGACCAAAAATTAATCAATCAGGCAAAAAAGTAACCCTGGATTGTTTTAAAGGAGTAATTTGATATCTGTAAACTCTTATTCTCTTTCTTACCCAGAATAGTTAAAGACTGATTCCACTCTTAGCGTAAAGTCCAGCACAAAGTCCCCTGTAAAACCGCAACTTGATATTTTTATGCTTCAGATTTTCTGCAGATTAATCGAGATATAACGTGTTAGAGGGCTTTAAGGGTACCTTTTGACTTTTGGACACATGCTAAGCTTAGTTAACCTTCTCCTTGCTGTAGCTTCATATTTAACGGAAAGACGTGAAAGTGGTGTTGATCTTCTTGTCCAAAATGTGAGACTGTTCCTTTAACTTTGAAACTGTTTCACCAGATGGTAATATTAAGTGATGAATGAGACTTGAAAGTCACTGCTTGGTGTATATGTTACACAGCCATAGTCTGGTGTGTTGAATTTCAATTTTGTAGCTCATTGGTCGAGCAAATACAAGTGCTATAAGAGATGTCATGTATTGAGCAATGTCACGCTGCACATTGCAGTGCAACACAGTCTTTTATTCCACAGATTTACGGATTCATTTTTGGAACTCCTGCATAGAAAGTCACATAAAAATCCAATTAGAGTTTAAATTAACCACTATATCAACAGCACAGAGGAGTTATTATCAGATCTGTTAAAATATTCTGCACTGGAAGACCCTTTTTGACTTTAACAAAGGATGTATTTCATCCTCCTCTTTTTCCATTTCCACTGATGGCAGTGAAGATGCATGGCCAGCAAAAGCAAGCAGCCCATTTTACACTGGCCCATATGAGGGCCAGAACGCAATAAGAGTCAATGATGTATCTAATCAATCGCTCCATCTTACCCCGGCTGATGACTTGCTGTTACAGATGACTGAAAAGGCTGCCTTTCAACAGGGGCTGATTGATATCAGCTCCCAGGGGAAATTGCCACCGTCCATTGCCAAGTCATAGGCTGACACTTGGGCACAAAGAGAGGGGAGAAATAAGTGCTGTGGTAGCATCCCACATGACCTGATTCTGCCTCCCGCTCTCTTTCCGCTTTCTTCAGGGACCACTTGTCCCAGTTTTTATCTCTGGGTGGAAGATTTGTGACGGTTTGTTCGCTCTCTCACTCTGCCCCCTTCTTTCTCCAAAATATAGACGTGAGGCGGAGGACAATTTACGAATACCACCGCGTGGAGCTGACGAAGACAAAGATCACCAATTCCACAGCCGTGGAAATGATGCCTTTACCCAGTAAGGAGAATTTATTGTAATAGCTATTGGCACAGTCGCAACACAGTCCACAGTATAGGGATCTTAGTGTTATTCGATCAGTTCTCTATCATTATGAGACTTTTCCAGTGGACAGGACCTCGGCTGTATGTCAATTGCATTATTGAGTGCGTAACATGTTTGACAGAAATTTGACCTGTTTTGATCTTTGTCCTCTGCAGCCTGTCTCCAGTTCACCAGCTGCAGCACCTGCATCTCCTCACAGATCAACTTCAACTGTAGCTGGTGTCATCGCCTCAACAGGTCTGATCTCTGGACACTTTCACCTTCAACTCCTTTCACATCTCTCTCTCTCTAACACACTCTAACTAACGATTATTGTCATTATTGACTAATCTGCATAGTGAAAAAATAGTGATAAACTGTCCATGACACTTTTCCAGAGCCCAACATGACATCTTCAGGTGACTTGTTTTGTCTGGCAAACACTCCAAGAATGAATGATATGCAGTTTACAGATATGTAAAACAAAAAGAAAGAAAACCTAGAGGCAGCTGGATTTCTTGTGTCCTTGACTGGCACTGTCTTACTCCAGGGTGTCCACTCCCACAGAAACACTCAGGATTAACACTTCAAATTTTAAGTATCTTGCTTTTGTCAAGGTGAAGGTTCGGGTCATAGTTTTGGATGTTTTCAGTTGAAACAACATCCTGCTGGGGTCTGCAGACCATCTGCAGACATCTCATACATACAGTATGATGATGAAAAAATCATTTTTCTATATGGGATCAGGAAACCTAAAAGGTTTTTTCCTCTATTGCCATCGTAATAGAAATCTATCCAGTGAATGGGAAAGTAGTAGCTGTACTATTTAGACTCTACAGCGGCTTATTCTAACATTCATTCAACGCACACCTGTTCTGTCAACCTCTGGTCTCCCTTTTATCTTATCCTTCCTGTCTCCCTGCACTTCAAACAAAAGTAAATATTTGAGCTGCTAAAGAAGTGTTAGTGTTCCTCCCTAGAATTTCCTGAAAGCTGAAATGTGAACTGTGGTGGGTTTTGTTTCGTTGGGTAGAACAGTTTGAATTAAAGAGGCAGAGAGGGGGAAAATTATGGAGAGATAGCAGAGCTGTGTTATCATCCATACAAGTTAAGAAAGTCTCAACTTGCAAGCCAACAGATGTTTACTGTGCTGATAAATGTCTACCCCTGAATTTGCTGAAAATGTTTCTTGGGAGGTTGTTGTCTGGGTTTATTCAGAGTGACTCGGGGTAGCCATTATCCCTTCTCTTTGTAGGCTGTCGTTGCATTTTGGACGCCGTTTGCATCAAATATTAATCTGCCACTCTTTTATTTTGGACTCATCAGTCATTCTGTGAGTAACATGGTTGACTGGAGAAATGTGCAGCACTCCTGCTCTGTCCGTAGAGATTAGTTATTTAGGACTTACACGGGGTTTTGGGTTTGACTTTCCCTCTGCTCTGCATCTTAAATTCCTCTTCCTTTGACAGAGACGAACTAATTTACGGCGCAGCGACATGAAGACGTGTTTTTCCTCACAGCGATTCATGGACGCTGTGGTGAGATACTGTACGCCTGTAGCACTGATCTCATTAAGCTGCGTTTTAATTAGCTTTCTAACAGTGTTAATATCTGACTGTTCAGCGTCGCTCTGCCCTTTGTATCCTTCAGACACTTCCTTTGAAAAAGGCAAACATGCTTTAAACACGCGCTAATTAAAAACCGTGGCGGCCCCGTTGGCTCCGGGGTTAATGAAAGGCGCTGACATTTAAAGAGAACAATCCTAATGAACTTCTCTCAGTGAAGCGCTGGGAAGGTGAGAGCACAGCGCCTCTCTCATGCTAAGTTCTGAACTGAATCACTTTGCTATGGCTGATGTGTGTGTGTGTGTGTGTGTGTGTGTGTGCAGCCCGCGCTGAGTCGGGTTAATAAAGCATGACAGACATCCATGTGGACCCACAGTGCGCCATAAGTGCCTGTTCAGCCTAACACTGATGTGTAAGGAGGAAAAGCAGGGATTTGTTTACCTAAAATACACAGCTGGTGAGCATCACCATTGCATCTCATGGCAAATGAATGGCTGTTGAATATTGAGTTTTGATATGTCTTAGTCTCCCAGCAAAGTGTTATTGCATCCTTTATGTTGAGGAATGGCGTAATCACAGGCTCACAGATCTGCATATCTAGCAGGGGTGGGAGAAGTATTCAGATCCTTTACTTATGGAAATGTAGGAATACAACTATGTAAAATACTTTGTTACATCTAAAAGTTCTGCATTCAAAGTCTTATTGAAATAGAAATACAGAAATATTCTCGGCAAAATGTACATAAAGTAAAAATTATGCTGTTTGGCCCCATTTCATAGTGTTGTATAATTTATAGGATTATTATCACTGGGGCATTAATGTGTAAGAAGCATATTTGTTGTAGCTGGGCAGTTTATTCTGTCTATAAATGAGTCGTAAAAAACAGATTTTGAAGATAAATAAGAAAATTTCAACCAGTTTTTAATTTAAATCGACTTGTTTTAGAAATGTTCTAGAAATTAGTCTTTATCTTGAAACAAGAAAGTATAAGGCAGAAACATTTTGAAACAAGTTGGTTTACTTTGAAAACAAGTAGCAATATTTCTTACTGCACCAGATTTATTAGAATAAGAAAGTAAATCTTGCATGACTCCATTTCAGACTGAAATAACGTGATGAAAAGGAGATTTGGTTGATTTAGTTGATTTAGCAGCAGCAGGTGCAGTTTATTACAACAGGAAGTGCTACCTGAGCAGCTGCTTTGTCAGAAAAACAGAAGAGCAACTGGTGCATCTGTTTACGGTGCCGCCGTCAGTCAAAAGTAATTACAACTGCGATCTGATTTCATGCCACACATGACGTGAGTAGTTTGAGCGCACAGCAGCTGGTTATCTTGCTGAGGAGTCGGAGGTGTGCAGCCTCCGTCCACCTGTTCAAAATCCTTCATCCAACAGCTCACGATGGCTGCTCCATCTCATCCCATTACTGGCTTGAAAAAATTACATGCTGACAAAAAAAAAAAAAAAAAAGTCATAAATGACCGTTGTCTTGTTTCATGACAGCTTCACAATAAAAGCCATTCAGTGTTTTGCCAACTGAATTCTTTTTAGTGCGAAGCTGCAGCAGGAGGGTTGATGATTTTGCATCAGCAGTGAATTAATATGGAGAGTTGTGCAGAATGAAAATCAATAGATAGTATGAAGATAAAAATTGGGGATTATAACTTAAAGTACAATACGATACTAAGGATAGGAGGTTACTTTTCGCCACTGCAAACAATGCAAAGAACTGCTTATTTGTCTTGGTGGCGTCTCATGAAGTGGGACTGAAACCCAGTAATGCACTCCATCCATCCTGCTGTGCACGTGGGAAACCCGAAGAGAAATATTCTCCCTCATGGGTTCATTTATATTCAAATGAAGCCCCTCAACCCATTTCTAATTAAAAGCACTGTGGCTCACTGCATTATAGCAAATCGCTGAGATGGATGCCATTGAGAGGAAAACAAAACACAAGCTCCCAACAGGGACAGGTTAGACCAGAACCTATCCGTAATATTGCGTCTCATTCTGCTTCCCTCACCTCCCTCTTGGGGGGAGAGCAGTCGGGGAAAAGTGGAGGATTAAGCAGAGGAATCTGTCTCGCCTGATTGAACAGATGAGGCTGGATTTTTTGGGGGGGGGGGGAATAAAAGGAATGGGATGATTAGAGAGGTAGAAAGATGAAAATGGACTCCTTCACATAAAGTCATTACCATAACAATATGTTCTCCAGAGAAATGAGGCCTACTGGAGATGGCTAAAACTCTTCTGGACTCATATTGTCCTTGCAGCACAGAGCACATTGTGAGTCAGTCATAGCTTGTTTTTATGTGTGTGCATTATCCTATACATCTCCCTCTCGCAGCGAGGAATGATTTATAGACTGCCAAAGCTTTTAAAATTCACTTTATTCGACAGAACAGAGTGTGAGTGGGTTTCCTGCTTTGCATACTAACTTGTCCTTCCAGACAGGATACTGTTTGTGGCAAAGGGCCTAGACATACAGAACAATGGTGAGTTCACCAGTGGGCTAGTTTTAATTTTGATCCGTTTACAGCATGGAGGATTAGTGGCTGCCGCCTCGATTACTGTCTGCCTTTTGAGGTTATTAGAAGTCTCTGGCCACGATACACAGTCGACTCAACAGCACCCTTTATCCAAAGGCCCCATGACCCACTGAACTTCCCACACACATATCCTACATCTTCATACTGCGCACAGCCGCTCCCTCCTTACACTCCTCAGAGGCAGGCGGGGAGTGGGAGGAGCAGATGTTTGGATGAAATTACACTTCACATTTGTTAAAGGGGCACTTGACAAATTTTTAACACATCGGGATCAGTTTACTTGTCATGAGAAGTACCACTAAGCTTGTGAAAACAGTTGTATGATGTGGCTCTGTGGCTCTGGAGGAACTTCCTAAAGTTTTAGAAAATCACAGCTTCAGCTTGTGACTTCAGATTTTTTAACAGAAAGCCTGTATTAGGGTCATCCTAATTACCTAGTGCTTATAATGCACACCAGATACTGTGATAGCAGCATCCTGGTTTTGATTACAGTGAGGGACTTTTGTTGCATGTCATTCCCGCTCTCTCTCTCTCTTTCCCCTTTGTTTCACCTCTCAGCTGACCACTGTTGAATAAAACCCTTCGCCCAAAAAGAAACTTTTTGAAAAGTAACCCTGCATTTAAAATTTTGTGTGTGGAGACTTGGAGGTTTACCAGGCAAGGATGGTCTCGCAAAAAGATACTCTCGGTTGTATCATGGGCAATGTGTGATGATCTGACATTTTTAGAGCTTGGCCCATATCACAGACTAACAGTCCCTTCAGTTGGGACCATTCTTTGTTAGCTGTGTTAATGGTGTGAATATTGGGATGAAAATGCCCATTCGTTTTGCTGGTTCACCAGTTTGATTGAAATATCTCAACAACTACAGCTACAACTGTTTGACAGAAAATTACCCTGCAGCGATTTTGCTTGATAATAATAATTGTCAAGCAAAATGCCAAAAAAATTCACTGGTCCCATCTTTTCCAGTGTGAGGATGTGCTGTGTTTTCCTATCTGATTGTAAATGAGATATATTCAGGTTTTAAACTGTTGGTCAGACAAAACAAGAGGGTTGGAAATGTCACCTTGGGCTCTGAGAAATGGTGACAGGCCTTTTCTGTGGCTTTATAGACCAAATATTTGATAGAAAAATATACTTGACATATAGTTGAATCAACAATTAAAATAATTTATTGCAGCTGTAGCAACAACTATTGCATGGACGGTTCTGGTGCACGCATTCATGTTCCCAGAGGATCAGTGATACCATGAGGCTGACATTTGTGATAGTGACATCACTAAACAACATATGGATGGAGGGATTGCTGTGAAATTTCCCATTTGACATCAATGTTCCCCTGGAAGGATGAATTGTAATGAACTTTGGTGACCCTTAAACTTTTCATGGGGTCAGAATTATTTGTCCGAGACTCTAGTTTATGACCAAACATCAGCTCCAGATTCGGCTTTTGACTGACAGTTGTTCCCATCTGCCCCCAGATGTTCCAGTGGCTTTGACCGCCATCGGCAGGATTGGGTGGATAACAGCTGCCCAGATGAAGTGAGCGTTAAGATAAACACATGTGATGACCAGCCGTGTGTGTGTGTGCGTGCGTGCGTGCGTGCGTGCGTGCGTGCGTGCGTGTTTGGAGCTTCCTGGATGATGAATGCTTTTTGCAGTAGTGTAATAGAGGAACACTCTTACATCCTCTCTCACACATTAGTTTTTGTTTTTGAGTGCACACAGCCATGACAACATTTGTCATCTTTCAGACCAAGGACAAGATGTGTGACATCATTGACACAACGTACCTCTATCCCTTCACCACCACCGTTGTTGCCAAAACAACATCCAGGAGCAAAGAGGCCACTGCGGGCAGGGACATGCCCTCCACCTCCCACCCTCCCACCAGTGTCCCCACTGAAGGTAAAGTAGAAAACAGAGCTCGAACAAGGCCACGGTGCAGATTGTGACAGGACCCAGAGCTTTCTCTCGGCTGGTGATGGATGTTCTGTACTGGCAGGATGTTAAATGAAGTGCATTTGCTGGAACTGTTCTTTATTGGTATTGACGCGTTTCCTCTTATACAACACGCACAAGACACTTCTCTCTTTTGGAGAATGCGTCTGTCTTGCTCTCCACTTAAGATAAAAAAAATTCATTCCAGATGGCAGGCAGCGGAGCAAGGCACAGCAGCTGTGGTTGTACCAACTTTTAAACAATACAGATTGAATTAGGACAAATCTCTCCAGTCCAAAATAGATGCACCCACACAAGCCTGTGATCATGTCATTCAGCTGTGCTGGCTCGCCATCAATCTTTGTTTTCAGAAAAGTTATATTCCTAAAGACGTACTTTTCTGATGATGGATCTGTTGACATTTTAAAAGTATTCTCGTTGTACTGTTATTCTCCTTGACCAGTTTTTAGGTTAACTATGTGGCATTGCATTCAATAGTTGGATCAGAAGGCCAATTTTCATTTTTGAGAGCTAAATATTTAATAGCAAATCAGACAGAGTGCTGGCTTTTGTCTCAGTAAGTGGAAAGTACAATAATTTCAGAGTTTAGTGAAATTGGCTCGATCTGATCCAGATACCGATGCTTTCTGAAAGCTGCTCATTGTGATTACCTGACTCTGTCTCTCTTTCAAGGTCTTATTTTACATTTGAGGTTTCTTTTCAAGTCGGGTCCCATGACAGTGTCTTTTTGGAGAAAGGAGAGTGGGTACATGAAGTGCAACATACCACAGCAAAAGTAAAATACATACTAGTTAACCCAACAGTATTTTAAGTTGTTAAAAATGTTGTATTAGCAACACATTAGCCTCAGACAGTTAGTATATGAACTAGTTTGTTTAGCAGTAAACTGGACATAGAAAAAGTCACTTCCACCAAGTCACAGATTAAAAGATACACAACTGTTCCTTGTACATGATAAACATGGGCACTGTAGTTTATTTTGAGTCAGTCGTACATAGGTTACACTGTCCTGTTGCTGTAAATACTCAGTTGAGCAACATATTCGAGTTAATCCGCAGCTGAAAATAGTTCCAACCAAGCCAATGATGGCTCCTGTTTGAGTAATGTTTTAGAAAAGCTGCAGTGCTTCTAGGAATGTATTAGCTTTTCTTTTTAAACATAAAACTCTGTATTTGTGACGTGTGTTTGAATATTTGCATCTACACTAGGAACCACTGGGCTTTGGACTGTATTGAGAGATATTGTTAGCTTAATTATCATGACAATAAATGTTGTAGGGCGCTTTCCTTGGTGAGCTCATAGTACAGGACAGACTTGACGACATTCAATACAGCAAACTTATAATAAAACGTTAACCTTGCAAAACACAATAGGCATAATGCCGTGTTGGTTTGCTGACAACAACAAAAATATTAAATAATGCTAACTCCAGAAATTAAAACCCACAGATTCCCCAAATCTGATTACAAATCTTGCATGAGAAGGAAACATTGAATATTCTTAGATATGCACCTAAAGGTAAAATATTTCATACGTCAATCATCATGTGCTTCCCCTTCTTCTTCCTAATTATGTGGAAAGTGTTCGGTTTCTCTTCCTTACAGTATAACACAGCAAAGGTCAGACAAGTCATGCTCTTTTGATATTGCGGTGTCAAGTATTGAGCACATGATTAACTGCACCCCAGCAGGTGACTAACCCAAACCACGCTGCAACATAATCTCAGATTTATCTCATGCAAACCCCCTTTGAAAAGGAGCAGACATCATTCTTTTGCTGATGATAGGAAAATGCCAAGGTGTCCTCCATAGTTTGTTTACTTCTATTTTTCTATTTTTTTTCTGTCTCTAGAGAAGTGAAAGCTATGAGCTGGCTGAATTTATTGTGCCAATTTTCAGCTCATTTCCCTTTTTATGGCTTTTGAGCACTTTGTTTAATGAAACAGGCAATTAATGTCAATCAGCTCCAGATGTGATGCTGTTGTATCAAAAACATAATACAGACGATTCAGGTAACATCACGTCACTGTGGCAACATCCGTATTACACATTATTTAATATAATCAATACTAAAAGCACACACTGTACTGTAAGCCGTGTCTTTTCCACTGAGTCTTGTGGTTGTGTTTGTGTTGTCCCGGGCAACCAGTCATGTCAGACATCCACTTTTATCCTTGGATGAGTGAATTTACTGCATCCTTGTAAGAACATGAAACCCCATCTATGCAGAGCAGCTATATTTCAGTGTCGCTTCAGTGTATCTGACAGATTTAATATATTCAGTCTCAGAGATATTATGCTTCTCATCAAAAAATGTCTTTGGCTTGCTTAAAATTAAGTAAGAAGCATGCAGTATACAATAAAAACATACTAACAAAATGCATAAATACGTGCAAGTGTTAGGCTACAATGTCCTTCATTGTTTGTTTATGATGTGAGGGATACGCTGGTGTTGTTCTTTATTTTTGTGCAACAATGGAGCTCTATGGCAAAAAGGAACATAACATAACATACATCAGGCTTGGGATACAAGGACAGTCGTTAGTATGATCAGCAGAGAACACAGAATATCACCAGACTTAATCCTTAAAGGGGTGTGGGAATGGAACTAGAGCTCAGTCTGTGGTTGTGATGGTTGGAGCAAAGTATATCAGTTCATGTTTTGGCTCAGGACACATTGCAAACAATCCATGTTGAAGCCCCCTTAAAGGACTTTTAACTCTTCCACGGTCGAGGCTTCTAAGATCAAGACTTTGACCTTGGCTGTTCTGAATTCAAAACAGAAACTTGAAGGGGACGGTGCTTTTGGGTTGTAGTCCCTTGACTTTGGAACAGGCTCCTTCAAAGTCTTTGAAAAGCCGTATGTGCACATTCTTTAAAGGATATTAAAACTAACTTGTTTCCTCTGGCAATTTCTTGATGAGATTTTTTTTTTTCTTTAGTTTGTACAGTGTGTGTCCCTGTTGTTCTCGACCGGTCCATCTCTTCAATCTCTTGCTTTTTACCCTATTGCTTTAAGTCTTTCCGTGAAACACTTTGCAATTATACTCTTATGAAAAGTGCCTTTAAAATTGCGTACTTACTTATTAAATCTCAAGTTTTAAAAAGTGCAAGAGTGCGGCGTCTGCAGTATTCTTCCACACTGCTCCTATCTGGTTGATGTTATTCTTCCTCTATTGTTGAGCTTTATAAAGCTTCTTCAATTCAGGCCTGAGCTTTCCATTATTTCATCTTCACAGAAAGGCATTTACTTTTATAACTAACTGAGGCAGTAGCCAACTTTTTCTCTATTGCACCTCCATTGCGGGGGCTGAGTTTAAATGGACACTCCAGTGCAGTTGGTCGCGCTTGACGGGCGGCTGTGTTGATGGATGGGTGCAGTGAGTTCAGGGAGGGCTGTGAAAACTGTCCAGCTGTGAGGCAAAACATGATGAGTCGTCCTCCAGATCAAACCAGGGCGTGGTGAGAGGACGAACAGACGAGCAGGGGAATAAAATGTCTCTGATCTGTGTGTGTGTTAGTATCAAGGAGGTCAAAGCGGTCATGTTGAGGTATTTGTTGCATAGTCAACACGGAGAAACTCTTCTGACTGTCTGACATGTACAGAGGATCAGTTTCCCAACATTCCCCAGTCTCCTCAGCTGCAGGGGTCAACGGTCAGGTTAGAGTGCAGGCTGGGTGGTTCACGCTACTGTTGGCAACCTGCAGCTGGACAAGAAAATTCAAATAAAAAAAAGGCAAACTGGAAAAGAGTTATGTATCTGTGTGGGTGGGGGGGAAGACCCAACACTGAAACTTCAGATGTCCTTTTCCACTCATTGGACTGAACTTCATACGCCTGCTTCAGAGGAAATACACCCAGTTACCAGTTTATTAGTTTGCTAAAGTTAATTCAGTTTAATACATCAGTTCTGCAATAAATATTCATGAAGTTTATAATGTTCAGTTTGTGGTAAAACTGTTTCAGAGAAGTGTCGATTCAACTTTATGGCCAGTTTGGAAGATGTAGTTTGTGGTGGTGTTGCATTACACTGGCAGACTTTACTAGACTTTGCTCTGAACATTATCCATAATCCACTGAGATATGGATTTGAGAATGTAAAAAATAAATAAATTAGTAGTAATACTACTCAGTTATAGGGTCATTAATTTCACTTAATTTCCATGGAAACACATGAAGTCTTCTATGTCCCATCTCCATCCTAGACAAAAATTCTCTGGTCAATTCTCTTCAATACCTTTTAGACCAACTTTAAATTCATCTGGGCCTGGTTCCATTATTTACATAATCTCCAGTTACATAACTTTTTATTTATAAATACATTTTCTGTTTTTGAAGGTCTGGATGGCAGAAGTACAATTCAACATTAAGCATTCTAGATGGATTCTGTTCACTTCCAGTATAAATCCAAATATCCAAAATCCAGATACAGATAGACACACTGGTAAAACAGATTTAAATGCTTCTTTTCCTTGAGCAGCGATGCTGATCCATACTCATGACCCTCACTACGGTGTGGTATTGACTTGGACTAAATTTTGTGCGGTCGCTCACAGTACTATATCTCATTTAATGATTCATTTTCGGACCCCAAACTGTGGCTGCATTCACTTTTTTGAAAACTGCACCAGAAAATCCTTTTGAATTAAATCATTCAGTGAAATATATCTGGTGGTGTATGTGCTGAATTTACATAATGTGAATCCTACGGTGTGTGTAAATGCCTGCTACCCTTGGAGGAGAAGTGGGTCACGCTACATTTCCATATTTCGCATGTATAGTTAACCCCAGACTGCTTTTATGTGTTGAATTATGCATGCTGAACCATTATATTCAAAACATTAATTTTTAATCAGATCTTAAGTATAGTAAATTTCATCTTGAAAGGAAATGCTTCACTAATGAAAGAAGCCTAATTTCATCTGGGGACCTTTGGGGGGGTTGTTTATATTGTCAGCGCATCAAAAATAAACTACAAAGAGAAATATTGATTATGTCTGATGCTCATGTTTTTTTCTTTCTTTGTCTCCACACAGATGACACAAAGATCGCTCTGCATCTCAGAGACAACCAGGGTAGGTCCCAGTCTTTCACTGCTGTGGCAAATAACTTTTGTTTCCATTACTGCCGCTGAACTGTGCCTTTTACTCCCTCTTGCTGTCATGGCTGCGTGTGTTTGTGTGTCTGCATCCTCTTTTGGTTTCACCACTAAGGTATTGGTCCCTGATTGCTTTTTGATCTTTTCAGAGGACATGTGGCTCCATCAGCTGATAAACTTTATCCAGCAGCCGACTGTGATGATTAACTGTCCTCTGTGGGTTGCAGCGATCAATTATAGTATCTGGACCTGTGTGAGGAAAGGCAGGGAGAGTAGAGGCTATGTGCCCAAATTTGCATTAAAGTTGCTGTAAGTTAAGCTTTATTTTAAAATGTTTACATAGAGTCACAAAGGCAACATAAAGGAGAGCCATAGATGCAACTTTTCTTCAGTGAGACATTGATATATGTAAGACAGAAGTAGAAAAGACAGTAGCTGTAAAACATAAGAGATACAGTGGCCTTTTAAACTCTTCTGAATGTTCAGCTAAATAACTACATATTTATAAAATTGTATATATTATAGCTTAGCTATGTTTTTGTGTTTGCTTTGTAAAATAGTCCATAGACTCCTAAGACCACAGGTTTAATGAGAAGCTATTCCAGAGCTTAGGAGCTGCCGACTGGAAGGCACAATCACCTTGAGACAAGTCCGAGGTTCACCTAGAAAACCCTGGATAGAGTTCGAGGGGAGGTGCACAAGGTCTGTAATATACTGTGGAGCCCGGGCATGCAGTGCTTTAAAAGTGAGCACTAAAAGTTTAAATTGGATCAAAGACCATTTTTAAGAATAGTGACAGCCACTGGCCACTATAACAGTTTTTTCTGTATATTTTGTGCTGCCTGGATGGATTTAATGCTTTTCTAGCACGATGTGGCTGTAACACTTTTGGAGGTGCAAATCTGTAAATGAGTGAAAAAGTTACATCCAATATTCATCCTGGCCACAGCACAATACTCCTCTTGCACTTACACTGTGGCTTAGCTAGTTTACAGCAATTACAGTCAGAGCCTCAACATTAATTTCACAGTGATTGTATAGCCTAACCACCAAAATGCAGTGTTTTCAGCTGTGCTAAGCAACACAATGTTTTAGTTTCTAATATGTGCAAAACATCCCAACTCTGAAATGATTTCCAGCTCTATCAGTGTTCAGAGATAGCCTCTCAAATGTTTAATTTCCTGCTTGAGAGGAATTGGAAATCCGCAGCTTCTATCACACTTTCATTACACAAACCCTGCATGTATCCAATCACTGGGGCGCTGTCGCAGCAGTGCCTCACACTGTGATGACATCTCTCTGCATTTTATTCATGTATCTGACCATTTTTCACCTCAGATCCGGCAATAATGTCATTCAACGTGAAACGTAATTGCAAGGAAGGCACTGGGATTATCATACTGAGAAAAGAAAACAAAGCGAGTCAAAGTCATGACAAATTGCTTTTAATCACATTTTATAACTACTGGGTATTTGTGCACGTCGAAGTAATCAGATTATGATCAGAGATTTTAAAATGTGTCTGCTTTTATGCCAGTCCACCTCTGGATGATCCCGGATGTGTCACTCTTCAGCGTCTTTAACTCTCCTGTCAGACAGTTCCTCAGGAGTGTCTGTTCAACACCGCCACTCTTCAGCAGCTATTCACAAAGAGGCTGAATTTTCGGTCCGCTTAGTTTGTATTGTTAGTTTCCTGGAACCCCATTAGCCAAGTGAGAGAACGGTTGTGCTCCTGTGTTACCGCCGTGGCACGAAAGTGGAGCTGAAAAAGAAAAGGTTGGCTGGATTTCCTTTCGTTTCATTCGCCCTCACCCAATAGCTCTAATGCTTTTTACTGCTGTCTAAGAGCTCTGCTGTCCATTAGTGTTTACCCACTCTCTTTAGGTTTGAGCAGTCATAAGGACAACGCTAATGGAGAATGAATTCAGGGCAATTTGCTGAAGACGTGTTCTTAGATGTGCTGACTGTCAGCAACCCACTTTTCCCCAGTATAAATGATATTTTGAAGCCTTTGTCTCTGCTGTCTGATTGGATTAAATGTACCAGTCAGAAGAGTCCAGATGAAACCGTCAGTCTCAGAGGGCCGGGCTCCTCCAGAGCTCTAGAGAGACCCACTTGCCTGCTGCTGGTTATTTAGCTGCTGGGCTGTTGATTTCTCATTGTGTCTACATCTCCGCTGAGTTTCATGCCCCCTTCTAACCTACTAACACGGCAGACTAACAGGCTGTCGCATCCTTTGTGCTTCCAGCTGACCAAGAGACGGCTGTAAGACTCTGTAGCACTGACAGATAAACACAGGAAAAATGTCTTTCTGAGAAAAAAAAACAAAAACCAAGCCCTCCTCAGACTGTGATGTTGAGGATTACGCACAATAGCTAAAAATGTCATCATGTCATTTTCTCTGCCAAGTTGTTTTTCTCTGAAAAGTAGGGCTCCTGAGTTGCTATGTTTAAAACTACACCCTGAGAGCTGTTGTGAAAATTCTTTATTTAAAACAAAATGGCATTATGGAAACTACTCAGTTGGATTAAGCACATTGGAAGCAATCATTTATTTTGTTTAGTGTAGAAGTGACGCTTCAGCACAGCAAATCATCCATGTATTGAAGCTTTTTCAGATTTCCTGCTCTGGAAGTGCATGTTGAGGCTCCGCTGACTTACAGCACCACACATTCACAGTGACTGCCCACACACACTGGACAGGTTTGATTACCACCCGGTTATTCTCTGTGCTGGAAATCAATGAGGCAGGGAGCCAGGGGAGAGACTGGTTGGCTGACAAGCTCGGCGGTGGCTATAGCTGCTAATTAAAGGCAGGGAGGAGGCTAGGGGAGAGGTTGCCGAGAGGGGGGCACAGAATCTGCAGCCCGGTGAATAGATCCGCGCTGAACCTGCTATAAATCTGTGCGAGATAAGCTATGAAGGCCGAATCCATGCTGTTTGTTTCATAATCACTTCATTAGTTCTGTCCTGCTATGATCGGTGTGTCTGCGCTGGGACGAGCCGACACTCTTAATCTGTGTGTTTACGTCGTCTTCTCTTATTCTGTGTTTTCCCTTGTTTTGTGTGTGTGTGTGTGTGTGTGTGTGTCTGGGTTAGATCAAAAAACAAAGATTGGCAGTAGGTTACAAGACACTATTATCATCTTCAAAAGAACTCACAAAACACCTGCTGGGTCGAATCTGAGGCTCCAATATGAATCTGAGAAAGTGCTTTAAAGACGAGTGTTCCAAGGCTCAATTGAAGGACGGGCTTATTATGTAGTTGCTATATACTCCCTCTTCAGTTTGCGGTGCCATAACTGGAGGCTACAATGGGACTCAGTATCAGCATCTATAGGCCTGCGTCTATCACAACCATACACTGCTAACCTTGGCGTGGGATTACCTCCTACTCGAGAGGAGAACTGCTCATGAATACCTAAACAGAAAGAACAATCGTGCCACAGATACTCCGCTTTAACCTGAACCTTGAATTTCCCTTTGAAACTGAGGGGAAATGTCTCCTTAATCACTTTGTCTAAGACACTGCCACCCTGTTAAATCCACTCAAACATACACGGCGTGCTATGTGCCAGGATTTGCAGTAGAAATGTCATTGTTTATGTTTTCAGATCAAATATCTTTTCTTTCAAAGTAGTGACATTTAGCAAAACTTTGACAACAAGCATGTCCATTTTAAGGAATATTGGTACATGTAAGACAGCAGGGTATTGATGAATGATGAGTGCCCCCTCTTGGTCAACACTGAAACTGTAGTTTTAAAAAAAAAAAATCCCAGCATTTTAAGCATGCAAAGCAAACCCCTAACCCCAGCAGTGCTCTAACACTCTGACACTATCTGTATCTGTGTATAAAAGGCTGTAAAAGGTAATTTCCCATGTGTTTTTGTTTTTCCGTGACACCAGCAGACAGCACTGTGGGCAGGATGCCAGGTACACACCCTCTACACACTGGTCTGATCCTCGGTATCCTGCTGGTGATGCTCATCATGGTTGCCGGCGTGCTGGTCACCGTCTACATCTACCACCACCCCACCTCTGCCGCCAGCCTCTTCCTCATCGAGGTGTGTAGGGACATGATCTCACATGAGTTTTGACCTGTGTCTCTTTAGTAGCTGTTCTGGAGAGTTTGAGATCGCAAACTCATTGTTGATCTTATCACCTTGTCGCTCTCTGCAAGGTCAAAAATGAATTTTCGATTTCAGCTTAAGCGGATGAGATGTCCTCTCAGTGCTCAGACAGAATGAAAGTGTGACAACTGGGCAACTTCATCTGCTGAGGATGATCATGTGATGTGAACAAGATGATGTAGAAACTATACAAGATTTAAACAATTTAAGGATCCATAGGCTGATGATAGAAAGTTTGCTTGCGCTTCAATAAACAAAGATAGATCCTCTATGTGATGCTGATGCCGGGGAGAAGATATCCAGTGTTTAGTCTGACCACCCAACATTCATAAGACAAGGCTCATTTCTTAAAAATGCAGACAGTTCTCATTTGCCAGAATATGGTTATTAAGTTAGGAATGTGTACAAACTCAGTTTATTTGTGAGATGGCAGATTTTTCTCAGACCTTCAGACATTCCAGTGGAATAGTATGAAAAGAAATCTGCTCCAAAGTATCTTATAAAAAACAGACCATCTGCACAGAGTTGTCTCCTGACTCATAAATATGGATCATGATTTTCAGAGGGGGGATGATGAAACTTGGTGCACATGGTCGTTCTTAATGTGAATTAATGTGAATTCCCCGAGGATGAGTAGACGCTGTTTAAAGTGTTGCACAGTGCGTTGTGTTCAAACATTTTTTAAAAACAAACGACAGCTCCTTATGTTTTAAGTCGTTCTCGTCGTCAGCGTTGCAGGGTCGTCATCAGTCACACAGATTCCCTGATCTGAATTTTGCTCGCTAAAGTGAAGCTCCGTCTTCGCGTACAGTACAAAAGACAAAAGCCAGAGCGTTCATCAGTAACTCTTGTAAAGTTTTATAGTTTATGTCTGTGGCTCTCAGACTCTCAGTCCTGATGGAGACATAAATCTCTGAAAACAAGCCACAATTATTTATGCTCATTTTTAAAACAAGCTAGATAAATTCCTAAAACATAAGGGCACTGTAGGGACTATTTTAAACTGTGGATTAAAGCTAATTCTGTGCTCTATGCAGCAGGTTCCCGACACAAAAGGGTCGCAAAATGAAAATAAGGTCACAAGAAGATTTCCTTAATAAATAAATTCTGCTTCACAAAATTAAACTTATTTTTCAGACTTTACAATGACTTTATCCCCCCTTTTTTTATTTTTATTAAACACAGTGTAGTTTTACCTCTTAGGGCCTCAGGTCATCATGGGCAGGGATAACTCACATCTCACATACGTCAGAATATCACCAGACTCATCCTGCTGAACACACTTCATCTCAGCAGAGTTTTGGCTCAGTAGTTAATTAAGGCAAACAGAGATGACCCTCAGCCCTCTCCTTTAACCTTGATGACACTGTGACCTCTGACCTTTATCCTAAACTCTGTCCCCACACATGTCCTCTCCCACCCACCCTCTGCAGAGACGCCCGAGCAGGTGGCCAGCCATGAAGTTCCGCCGGGGGTCAGGTCACCCAGCTTACGCGGAGGTGGAGCCGGTGGGCCAGGAGAAGGAGGGCTTCATCGAGTCCGAGCAGTGCTGAGCGTCCCTGCGGCCCCGCCCCCCCTCCCCCCCCTCCGACCACCACCCCACACCTCCTGTGCCAGCCCTCCTCCCTCCTGCTCCACGGGGACTTCTCACCAGGGACCTCCAGGATCTGCTGATCATCGGAGGAGCTCAGTGTACACAATGACTCGTTAAAGACTGTCGTACCGGCCCATTGAGTGCTAGATGAGACTGGATGCAGCGGCCGCCATTATGGGGAAGTGAGAAAACCCTGAAAAACGATCCCAGACAAACGCATTGTTCAGCTCCTGTTGGACAGGAACTGACCTGTCGGGGACAGAGGGAGGGGACAGCATTGACGTCATCGACTCAGTCACCATTGGTTAAGAGTTTGTACGGCTGCTGTCATGTTGCCATGGAGGGATTGTACAGCCTGACTGCCTAGACCGCTACTGGTGTGTCTGAGGGGGGAGCAGGGTGAATTATACAATATATATTTTCAGAAACAATACAGAGTATGTGAACAGAGATTTCCACTTAATTGTCGGTGGGGTTATACAGTATAGGCCTTTGTATA
Source organism: Seriola aureovittata (assembly GCF_021018895.1). NCBI lineage: Eukaryota > Metazoa > Chordata > Actinopteri > Carangiformes > Carangidae > Seriola > Seriola aureovittata. The sequence goes on from NC_079383.1 coordinate 16,308,047, forward strand.
TCCATCAGGTTTTTTTTTTTTCTTCTTTTCTTCTTTTCTTTCAGTGTGTTGTTTTTCACAGGGGTTGGCACATGTATCTGTATAGACCGTCGGTATTGCTTTTCAATACAATAGCAGGCTTCATTGACTTTTCCACAGCCCGCTCTGCACAGAGAGGCTGCGGCTGTGCGACATGACGCGAGCTGAACTCCTGTCACTGCGATCGATCACACCTCGGAGTACAGCTCTGACCATTCAGCGTTTTGTTGAATTATTATTTGGCTGGTTTCATTTTCTGAAAATGAAGTGTGATGTTTTTCTTTTTTTTTTCTGTTCACTGAGAATATATCAGTGTTTTTGTGTTTAGTTTTTTGAGTGGGTGATGGGCACACTCTATCTTTCTCTCTATCTTGATTGGTTCTTTGATTGATTCCTTACGTCATCGATACCATTTTATTTGTTTTTTTATTTTTGCTTTATTTTATTTTCTTCATTACTGCCGTGCCATTTTGTCCCTGACTAGGGTTTGCACTTTTTTTTTTTCTCCATGCACATTTTTTTTTCTTTCTCATTTGACATGTGGTACTGATGCAAAATTGCAAGACAGGCGCTTGTGAGTGTGAATATATTTTCTAAAGTGTAAGTGATTCCTGTGCGTGTGTGTGTGTGAATGTGTGTGTGTGTGTGAATGCAGAAGAGAGCAGTTTACAGTGGTGACTGGATATCCACCTGCTTTATGGGTGCATATGTTTGAGCTGGCTCTGCACAGTTGATTCTTATTGATTTGAATCTGAGGTATCTGGATACAGTTTGTGTGAGCGAGAAAACACACTGGTCTAGTTGGAGTTTTTTTCTTGATTTTACCGTGTGGTTTCCTTTTCCAGTATGTCGCCAGCATAACCAGTTCTGTGTCCATGTTTAACAACTATGATTGACTCATCCGTATTAACACATAAATGTATATACCGAGGCCAAAACATTTGCAGATTCAGGTAACTCATGGCAAACATTTTTAGTATAGCAGTAATAGTACTGAAAAACTTTATTTTTTATGAGTGGCCTTTTTTTCTGTACTTTTTTACTTAAATGTGAATACTGTTCCAGTCATTGCTGTCACCGATCAAAACACAAGGCTTCTGACTGAGCAAATTCAAACACTCATTTCTACTGTTGATTATTATTTCCTGACAAAATCATGTTTTTACACCAATGATTGTAGACGCATTTTTTACAGACACTATCAGTTTCCTGGAATTCTACTGAAAAGTTAAACGTGCAATATTACACCCGTTCAGTTTGACACTGAAAAAGCACCTAGATCCTTTTTTTTTTTTTTTTTCTAATTCACACCTTGTCACCATCACATTGAGACCAAAGACTAATCAGCATCTGAGTGCGATATATTTACCTCAGACTCCCCACAGCCTCCACACCTCAGTACTCAGCGCACCACCGTACAGAACAGACCAGTTAGTGGAGTGTGTAGTGGTTTGCTGGTTAACTTATAGTGGTGCCATTTATGATGTCGTTTCTCTAAACCCCGCCCCCAAACAGCGATTGTCCAATCATAACTTTGGAGCGGATCATTAGTTAAATACTGTAACACAACCTGTTGAATCTTTAAAAGATAATTAACCTGCATGTTTGAAAAAAGGTTGTTTGAGACTCCAACCATCCAGATGAAGAATTATTCTGTCTGCTGAATTATGATTAAAAAAAAGAGTCTGGTTAGAAGAGTCTTTTAATATTCTGAAAATACTGTCTAACTAAACCGAATCTAACCCGAACATATGCTAATACACAAGATGTACAAACTGGGGTTAATGTTTCCCAAGAGTTACGTTCCCCAGACCGGTTGGTTAATCAGTCGTCCTCCTAAAAGTCGTTTCTCTTATGTTAAAAGTGAAATAGTTTAGAAATCTCATGTATCAATCTGAATGAGAGCATTTAATCCTCTAAATACACTCTCATTAACACAACAGCTATAACCTACACACCCCAAAGATAAAGTACAAACACCAAATTAGGGACTCACTGGCTGTTTTAATGCCTCACACACACCCTCCTTCATAACGCCCCTGAGGTCTGATGTGGTCTCATTGGTACCAACCCCATTTTTAAACCCCACTTCATGAGTCCTCCTAACTTCCTTCCACGATTGTGTTTTAAAGGCAAACAGGAGAGAACAGGGAGGTTTAGTTTAACGCACCAGTGGCGTCTTCATGCCTACAGATGTTTGTTGTTTTTTTTTTTTGTTTTTTTTTTAAAAATATATATTGTTTGATCTATCCCTGTGGAGAAAAGCTCTTTGCAATTGCTTGGGACATCTGCTTGTTGCACACTGCCACCTGAAACTGCAAGTGTTTTTATAACCACTCTCCAAACGCAGTCAGAGAAAGTGGCTGACGGTCGGATTCTTCTGCAAAAGCTGAAAATGCTCTGAGCATATAAACAGGAGGTTTGTCCGGCAGCCAAACCTTCACTTGCTTCACTGGACTTGACTAATTGCTTTCACTCCCACTTTCTTAACATGTTGTTTGAGATGATGATGATGATGATGATGATGATGATGATGAAGCAGCATGGTGGTGTTGTTGGGATGGGTAACTGCTGTGTGCTGTTCTTTATTCTCTGACTTATGAATTGGATTGGATGGCGGTAGCCAGAGCTCAATGTAAAGAGCTCAATGTAAAGAAACGAGACGTGGACTTTTCTTTCAGCTGTGACCTTGTTTTTATGTTATCATGACACTCCATAGCACACAATAAGACTCAAAATCACACAGTATCATGGCTGTCTGTAATTTCTGTAACTACTGTTGTTTTGATTACATTTGAAATAATAAACAATGTTATTAAAAACACTCACACTTGTGTACAACAGCTTATGTGTTTGAGTGCAGTTTAAATTTTATTTTAGTGTTGGTTTGTCTGAGCAAATTTCTTACAAATAACCACTTTCATTGCTCCATTAATCAGTATTCATGTATGCATTCAAAACACAAATACAATAGAGAATCAATGAGCAGCTGGGAAACTGACATACTAATGCATTATTCTGGTTTAAATGTCGCCATAATTAATTTAAGAATGCATGACAAAATATTTAAATAGGATCATGGGACTGATTCATTTGGAAGAGAGTTTGACTGACAGTGAGCTGAACTTTTCCTGTCAGTGCTCATTCTGCTTGTCAGTCACATTCACGTAGCCCTTTTCTGTTTAAACAAACAAACAAACAAACATGATTTTCTGCACTACATCATCTGTAACTGTGCTGAGAGAGAGCGTGACAGTGGAAAAACTGCTGTCTGGTTTACATGAAATCCTTGGATCAGGTAGATAGTGGAACCGCCTGCCTGCAGATCCAGGAGATAGAGCGCCACAGCACTATAGAGAGAAAGCTGAGTAAACAAGACAGCAAAGAGAGGGATGGAGCAGAGCTCAGCAAGCTGGGAGCTCAGAAGGCATGAAGGAGGTATGAGGAAGGAGGGGAGATTATTGAACGAGCCAGGCTTTCAGAGTTTGTCAGAGAGGACTAGACAAGACTGGTTCAGTTGAATGAAGGACAAGAGGAGGATTTACCTTCCGTAATGTTTGGCACTGGATATAGCTGAAGGGTAGAGTCAGGGAGTAATGAAGTGTGCTGCATAAACACAACAACTGCACATTTTGCCTATAAACTATGATAAGTGGGTGTTAATGGTTGGACACCAAGCTATTACATTCCCCAAATCAAGTTAATGAATCTATTGTGGGCAAGGTCATACCATCGCTGTGAATCATGCTGCCGCTGTTGTAAACACGTCCATCATCTGCGTGACCTGGCGTCTTACTGCCATCTTGTGGTCAAACTACAGAAAGTTACTACTGAAGGTACTTCCTGGAGGATTCTCTGTAGCCCCAATTTACAGATGACCCCTAAACGTCTCACAAGCAGATCACCCCCTCCGACACACACACAGCTACCTGGGACCAGTGATGGGGATAAATGTGAGTCTGGGAGGTGAAATAAAACATTTTTTTTTACCCGTTTTTGAGACGTGCGATTGAGTAGAGATGACAGCAATCCCAGGAAAGACGCTTGATGTGGCTGTTGACAGAGGAATTATCATCTAATGAACCCAGCTGGGCGTTTCTTCTCAATTAAGTGGATTCCACCGGTGAGTTAGCTTCTCAAAGTTAGCTAATTAGCATTAACACTTCATTGCTACAGAGTGCAATTGTGTGTCAATGTATTTTGAGAAACCTGATAAGCAAAACCAGTCATGATATAATGTTTTAAGTGATGCAAAACAGTTTATGGTTGTTATGAGCTGTTTAGCTGCACACCTCTGTCGGCTAATCGCATTAGCCTAAAAGCTACGTAAGTGTAACGTGTTTGGCTGTTGAACTAGCTCTAGTGAAGCACTGGGTTTAATTGTGTGTATTTGAACTGTGAATTGTGGTTAAAGTAAATGTGTTGTGCTGTAAAAAAAAAAAAAATAAAAAAAAATAAATAAAGTTAAAGGCAACTGAAACTGAGTTACAGAAAAAGTGACTATTAAGTTCAGAACTGTTATAGTTATCGTAAACGTTGTGTTCATTCTGTTATTATGGACAGTGAAATAAGAAAAATAGGACAATATGATAACTGCTCTGCACATTTGTGTGTATACTGTTTTTGTTATTTTTTTTAGGGAGAATTCAGTGTGTGACGACGTGGAGCTGCTCCATCTGCTGCCGCATCGTGGCTGCTGCTTGTGGACGCCTTCACTGACGCGTGGACGTTGAGTGGATCCAACGCGCGGTAGGAATCAAGTCAGAGGGAACTTGACTCAGGAGGATTAATTTACTTATTTGCAGATTTTTTTTGTGGGTGCAAAAGATTGAGAAAACCCTTAAAGAGCCCCACTCAACTCTAAAAAACTCAAAAGTCATTTAAACTTGATAACTTTGCAAGGAATGCTCAAAAATCAAAGATGCAAAGACTATGAATTTGGGTTTAATAGATTTAAATTTTACTTCTCTTACACCTATTACCAGGGCAGTATTTTATAGCAGAGTATTTTCTTTATTCAAATTTTATTTAATTTTTTTTCAATTAATGTATTTCCTTGGTTGCATATACTAGATTTTTATTTCTATGGTAAGTTTGAGTGGAAACGGTTAAGAAAAACTGAAGTTTGAGTTGAAGGGATGTGTACAAAAGAGAAAATTATACTGAACTAAAGCCTTTATATATATTTTTTCCATCTTTTCCTTTAGTCAGTTGTTGTGTGTGTCTGGAGGTCTTGTTACTCTTACCTAGAGTCTGCTATCCCCAATCTCTTTACCGAACCTAGTGGATTGATGAACCTGAGAATCCAGAGTATCTGGAACCAAACTGAACTGTAAGATTTTAGGTCTGAAATACTTTGAGAACCCCAGATACTGATACTTTAGCAGGATATATAAACATTTATTATATTAAGTATGTAAACAACTATTTTAATAGTCAATTCATGGTTTCCGTTATCGCTCCAGCACAATATCAAAACATTCTCTGGTTCCACCTTTGCTAATCAGGATTTACTGCTTTTCTTTAAATGATGATAATAAATGAAATATCTTTGGGTTTTTGACTGTAGGTGAGATAAAACACCTAATTTGGAGACATTATATTGGGCTATTCTAACATTTCATGGGCTAAATGATTAAAAGGTCATTCAAGGAAATAAAAAAAGTCTCTTGTAGGCTAACATTTATAGTCATCTCTTCTAATTAAAACAATAATTTTAAACCTATAAAAGCTTGTGGCAAACACATAATTTAACAAATTAAAGAGGCATATATGAGTGATAAAGTCTTCACATGTGAAGTATTAAAGGAATAGGCCCCAGACGTACACTAGATCAAAATATGCATTTATTTGAACAGAAAAATACTAAACAATGCAGCACTCGCTAAATTGAAGCCATTCATTTTTTTATCACAAGCAAATCTGAACAGTGTCGGACAATAAGACACACAACGGGTGCAGCAAAAGCCCAGAGAGGATCCTGGGCTTCGTTCATTAATTTTTTAAGAGTAACTTGATTCACATGCTGGATTCAGAACCACAAGAGATCAAACAAGGTCGACCCATGAGGAAAAAGGACTTTTAAAGTAACTAATTCACCATTACAAACACAGCTACAAAGGAGTTTATATTAAGTTGCATGACTCAGAGCAGTTTGTCAGCGTGCAATATACATGTCTGCCATATCCAGACATTGTTACTGGTGAATCCTGTTCTTTATTAATCTTATTCTTTTTTTGCTGATTGGCTGACCTCTTGTTTACAGAATGAGCTACATCTTTAGCAGTGTTTGTAATTGTGTTTATTCAGAGTGTTTATATCAACTCCCTAGATCTAAAATAAAATATCCGTAATGAGTGTACAATAGGTCAATCGCTTTCCTGTCTAATGTTTCTGTATTAAATGTCAGCACTCATGTCAGTATTTACCCACACTGGGTGGAACAGTCCTATATATAAACATACAACATTGGATTTGCTTTACTCTGTAATGAATAAAAAAATACATTCACGCAGAACACTAATGGCTGCTTTCAGAAACGGATCTATACTATCTACAGCATTCCTTTGATAAAAAAAAAAGAGCCTTAAGTCAGTTGTAAATCCTGGCTCTCTCCTGACCTGCTGGTTTTCAAACTGACCATCCTGGTGATTGCATTCACTAGATGTGCCAGTGGGGAAAAAAGTCCAGATTCGATTGTTGGAGTGAAAACCAGAAAGATCTAGATCCTGAGAGCCAAGTCTTAGAGCTGATCTGTGACATTTACAAAGAACAACAGATTGAAGGCAAAGATTTCCAACCAGTCCCTCTTTTAGTACCTGATTTACACCCAGGTTAGCTAAAACTAAAACTAGCAGGGCTCTGAGTCTGAACTAGGTATGCTGGCATTTATACTGGTAACCACAGGGAACTGATCTGTGATTGTGGGATATGCAAGGCAAGGATTCAACACTATTCGCACCTGTTTATGCTTTGTGCAGCCGGGCCACTCCTATAAGGGCCCCATATACAGTACACAGACACACGAGTGACACAAGAGGCAGGACTGGAGTGATCCAACTGGGCCACACAACCATAGTTAACTACAGTATGTAACCATCTACTGTGCTTTTCCTTAAACTGGGTCCTCCAATGGTGGCATACCACTGCTTCATTAAAGTGGTGGCTGAGGTTAGGAATCAGTCCCAGTAAGGCTCACAAAGGAGGCCTACATAAAACCGCTATATACCTCCTCATGCAATGTTGGAGTTTCTGTCCAGAGCAGCTGACTCTACCCTGTCAGGAAGAGCCACCATCTCTTTGGAAAAGGTGCTAAATTTGGCATAGCTGGCTGCCAACAAATGCCATAAATGTTGCTTTAGCCCTGTGGAATATTGTACATTTTGACCCCGCTCTCATGCTTATTTACTATATATACATGAGGACCTGATGGTGCCCAATATCCAATGATGGCATAACAAAGAGTTTTACTTACTACTTACAAAACCAATTTTCACTAAAATTCTCATTTTTCTACATACAAAAACTTGAAGGTGCCCTGTGGAGTTTAGTAAACAAACAAAAGTTATGTTTACCCTATGTATCCTTGAGGTCTAACAAAACCTGTTAAGTGCATTTCAAACAACAAACATTGCCCCGTAGCATGACTAGTGGTCACAAACTCCACAGGGCACCTTTAAGCTTTCAGAATCATTTGAAAGATTGTGATAAACACATAGAAATTCCACACAAAGACGCTTTAACATAGTTACTATGTAGAACCTTGGATTGGGTTTAAGAGTCACACCACTCAGATCTGTCACTATCTCTAACAACCCCAGGTTCTCTGAGAGTAACTCACCGGCCAACCCCGTGGAAGTGGCAGCCGGTAAAGCCGCTGCTTTAAAGCAACAGACAAAAATCAATAACTGCTCAAGTGCTTTACAACTGTACACTGAGAGTGTAATAAACATCGCAGCATGAGAAAAGCATTTACAGTTTGGTCACAACAAATGGGAATCGTTATAAAAGCAATTCCCTCAACAGTCATCAGCAGATTATTATAGAAACAATTTAGTAGTGCAATTCTGCCATCGGTATCCGCCATGACTAAGGAGTGTATAGACTGGGTTTAAAATTGATGGCGGTTGCCTGCTGTATGTAACAGCTTGTGCTTCCTTGTTTTAGACTAAATAAAATCCATCCCATCACACAGTCTTAAAGACGCCACACTAACAAATAAAATATTGTATGTTAAAACCGGGGAGTATAAATCTTTGAACAGCAAGAGAGAAGGGCATTTAAGTTGAAAAGGCCTCCCAGATCATCAGTGAAAAGATACTATATAATAAAGAAAGCACACACAGTCACATGTCTGATTAAAAAAATAAATAAAATAAATGGTTTGTACATTGAGTAACATTTCGGTTGATTACCCTTTTTTGTCTCGTCAAATATGCAGCGCGGCCATCAGCACGGCAAGGCAGAGGCTCCGTTAGTCGTGGTTTAGACGGTCCATCAGTCAAGAGTGTCTGGTTAATCTAAAATTGGACACAGTGCATTATTAATAGGGCTCCATTTTATATATAAACAAGCTTGATCTACATGCATTTAGCTAAAATACTGTCATATCACTGTTATTGAAGTGGTGTTAGAAAGGGAGGAATAATGTTTTGTTTTCTAGGTTTGTCTTTCTTGGGTTGCTATGGAGACCGGAGGAGGAAACGACCAGCTGACTGTGTAAAGGTGCAGAACAGAAATGTAAGAAAAGGTGTTGAGATACTGCAATCTGAATTTCATGCATACCAGCCTGGCACAAAGCGGTAATGTTAAGGAAGGTTAACAAATGCATCTACTTAAAAGGCCCCATGAAATTACATATAATTACTTTCCTTGAAACAGCTATACTCAATATTTTTATAACAACAATGGATTGTCTTTAACAGAAATGTCCTAAAAGAAACCCCTAACATTTGAAACTTTACTTTCTCTTGAGCCATGATAGACACATCACTCACTGGAAAGTGGATCCACCTCCATGGCTTTGGACAGACCCAGTCCAGAGTTCTGTTTGGGGCGTGCCCCCAGATCGCGCCCCACTCCACCTGTGTTTTGGTTCTCATCCAGACTTTTCTTCTTCTCTTTCTCCACCTCCTCTGGGTTGTAGTAGCCCCCTTCCTCTGCCACCATCTTCTCCACCCTCTCCATCAAACGTCCTACCTGGGGATGCTCCCCAAATATGCAGTTATTTATGACGAAGTACCTTCGCTTACACTTTTCCAACACCCACTGCAGCTCCTTGCCCTCCCTACGGATGTACCTCTCAATTGAAATTGTCCGCAACACCTCCGCCCAGGTGAAAACCACAATCGTATGCATCCACACACCTTCCCCAAAGAGGCTCACATGCTCCTCGATGCGTGCACGGTCCACCTCTGTGAACATGCCAACAGGGATGACCAGCAGGAAGGCGTGCGGACCTGGAGTGGAAAGAGAAGCTCCTCTCACTAACTCCTGTTTATAAGAGGGTGGTGTATCCTGGGCGGAGAACCACCCTGGAGTGTCCACCACAGTCACCTGCCGCCCCTGCACCTCAGTCTGCCTCTTCACGCAGAACTCAGCTGCTCGCTCCAGGCGGAATTCCTCTCGGCCTATGATAGTGTTGCCCGTCAGGCTCTTCCCGGGCCACCTCCAACCCAGCACCACCAGTCGAACTTCAGGCAGGCGGTTGACTGCTTGGGCTGCAGCTGCTGTCTTTTTAGCCTTCTCTTCTGTCCCAGAGGCATCTCCGGCTGTGGTCACTGAGTTGAAAAGAGTCAGTGTTGGGATGGGATGTAGTAGAATGCAAAAACGTTTTAACAAGCATTTCTTTTACCAACTTTCCCAAATTAAACTTTTGTCCACGGTTTACCTTAGCTTCCCAATAAAAAGTAGTGGAAAGTAACCAAGTACATCTACTCAAGTACTGAAGTTAAGTACAATTTTTACATACTCTTACAGGAGTAGTTTCCTTTTCTGCTCTTTGGCTCTATAGGCAAATGTACTTTTTACTCCATTATGTGTATTAAATATCTTATAGTTACTTAACAGATTAAGATGACTAAATAAATTCGTCCAATTAATTGTGATATATAAATATAGGTTGAGAAAAGACTGTATTCATCCCAGGGAAAAATATACAAGCTACTCGGCAGTGTAAGTAAGTAACCATCTTGCGATAAAAAAGAAAAAGTAAAAAGTCGTAATACTTAGTTAATAACGATGTAATATTAACCTAAATGTACACAACGTTTTTTAACATCCTCCCACATTAGTTGCTACGTGTGAAACGTGTCACCGTCCGGTTTAGAGGGTAATGTTTAGCCTGGAAACTGTCTGCTAACTTAGCGCTAATTTTTGTAGCCACAGAAACTGGCCATACTTATTTGACAACTACAATCTTTTTGTTTTTACAAACAGTTTTAGAAAGATAATAATGTTACTGGCTTACCTCCTGTCTGGTGTGGTCTGTTCGCTTCCATTCTGTGTTTTAGTCCAGATCTTCGTCTGTTTCAGGTGTTATTTTGTCTTTAGGTGGCTAGTTCCTCGGACCAGGACTTCCCCTTGTAGAAGTCGCAAGCTAACTGGTGTGTAAAGATGTTATCTTCCTGCCACGCATCTTTCAAAATAAAACCATGGCAAACCGGATGTAATATAACTACACTGCAGTAGCAAAGTAAAAGTTTAAAGCTCAAAACGAATATGGCAATATTTAGCACAATAACACGTGTTTTTAAAATCACAATATTACAGGGACTTATAGAGTCCATCCTAAAAAATATCTATACCACTCATAATGAACTGCAGTGGTCCTTCAACTCTTCAACTGGTAGTGCAGCCACATCATACAGCAGATAAATACACAAAGATAATAGCAGATATCATGCAAGATTATTAGGGGAATTATTTTATTGTGGAACATTGAAAGGCAGTATATTTACAGTGTTAATGCAAGGTCTATGTTTATTTACAGGGGTCCAACATAGAAGGCTCAATGTGTTAAAGACACCACAGTCCTCTTCATGTCTTCATTAGGCTTATATAAGCAGTAGACTCTGAGGTTGGCTATGAATGGCACATGAAAAGAAACAGAAGTAGTGAAGAAAAGAAAAGCAGATTTAAAATTACAGTTTGTTGATTCCTTCACTTAAAATTTTTTATTTCTTGATAAATATAACCTGCAAAGTAGCTATAAGGTTGTCGATTGTTTTTAAAAATAATAATGTACTTCATTTTCCCTAAAAAAAAAAACCTCAAAATATCTTTACAAAAAAAAAAAAAAAAAAACTTCATATCATATCTCTCTGTCACTTTCTGTGACTATAACGGTGCCTTTATGTACTTAAGTTGCCCATGATGCCAGCATACGCATGTCGTCATCATCTTCAACCCTTTTCTTGGTTGCTGTAAAAAGAAATAAACAGTTAACAATTAAAGCTATTAAAGTATAATGGAACATTCATCAGGGATTAATTTGTTTTATTTAATCATTTTCAACAAAAACTAATAATATAAAGCTATTCGTAACAGATAAATGACTTGTACAATTCAACATCTGTGTCAGCCACATGCTTGTAGTTTTGGGAAAGATTAATTTGTCAAAATCAAGAATGTATTGTTCAGATGAAATTGTGAAAGTGCCATGTGAATTTTCAAATATGTACAGTAGTGGTTAAAAACTTTATTTACTGTTGTAGGCCTGTGCTATGTTGTACTTACTTGCGCGCTGACTGGGCCGTGCTGTAGGCAGTTTGGAGCTGGGTACGCTGGGTAGTCCGCCCATACTCTTCATGCTCTCCTCAAGCTCCTCCTGTTCCAGCTCCGCCAGCTCTGCCAGCAGCTCATCCTAAGAAAACACATAAGGTAAACAACACACAGAGTTTTGTCAGATGCATTTTTGGAGAGCAAGAAATGGATAAGCAAGCTACACACAGAAAGTACCACACATATCTTAAAATATATGTCACAAAAATGACAAAAAAAAAAAAAGGAGAGAGTGTGCCATAAAAGTTGATTTTGACAGAGGAGATAGAAGAGGTATCAACCTCATCAAATGTCTCGCCGAAAGGTCTGGAAATGGCCTCACTGATCTCTTGAGCCACATCCTGTTGCTCTGTGATATCCTGCATCAGATCATCTATTTTGTCAACGTCCCTGAAAAAGAGAAGAGAGATATACATGTCTTAAAATTGGTGCACGGTTGGGTCCCCTATCAAAAAGATACAAGTACTGCCATGTACCAGTTTTAGACATTTCAGGTAAATTACTACAAAGAAATTGCAGTTTTATTGGTTATACCAGCAGGTTCTTACATGTTCTCATGGACTTGCTTCATGGCCTTGGCAGCAAAGCCCATATTCTTCAGGACTTCTGTGTTGGTGTGCGAGTTCTCTAGAGCTTCTCTCTGAAACTCGATGGTGGAGAGAGTGCCATCAATCTGAGTGAGCTGCTGCTCCAAGCGCTTCTTCCTCTTCAGGGCCTGCAGAGCAGCTGATACAGAGAGATTACAGAAGTCACTCGTGTGCAACTCTTTCTGATAATTTCTCACCTTTCACTCTGATTGAGAAGCGTTAGGAGTTAAACTGAAAAGAGACAGGGTTCCTCCCATTACATAACAATGGTTATTATTAGTCTGAGGTGATTCACCTGAGCAATGCAGCAGCTCAAGGTTTCATATGAGAAAACACTGAGTTTCTTTAACAACTACAAAAACGTTTAGCATTAATACTAATCAATTCTTTGGTTTCTTTTCTGTCATCTCACCTGTTACAAACCCATTATGCTTGCTGCTGCTTGTGCTCACGGGAAGACAACATCACAACAAAACAATCACTGTAGGGCAATAATCCCAAAGAGGAGCGTATATCAAACCTCTTTAACCACCTCCTTTCATACCTGTAAAGAGTTTTAGTTTGATATTTGCCTTAAAAAGACGATAATATTAACTTTTTAAGCACAAACTTAAAGAGCCTGTTGGCCTATTTTCTGATTGTATTGGCTCGGGAAAACAGGTGCACCCGTTTTTTCTGACGAGCACAGAAACATACCCCTCTTGTTTTTTGTGCCATTCTTCTTGGCTATCATTAGTTCTTTTTCTATCCTCTTCTCCAGGTAATCTTGTTTCTTCGTCAGCATTTCCTCTGTTTCCCGCAGTTTGTGGATGGCCTCCTGTGGGGAAGGTCCTCCACGCGACCGGTGGTGTTTGGACCTCGAAGAACTCGATGAACTCGAGCTGGAACTCCCCTTGAATAATTTCGCGATTTTGCTCATTTTTGCGGCCTTTGGAGTAAACTGCTCAGGTACCTAAAACTCTGACGACCCACTCCAGTGTTTCTACAGATAGGTATGTTGTTAGCAGACTTTCCTGTTCGACGGCTTAGTGTTTTCAATTCAAATCAGCCAGTGAACGAACCTTTCACCACACCTTTCACCTATGCCTTTCACCAATACCTGAGTGACGTATTGTCACCTGACGCCCTGCCTCCCCTTCCACCCTGTAACTTCTTTCCTCCGTTCACTAAGTTTAACAGTGATTACAAAAACAACTTATTATTAGTCCTTTGATGAATTATGACTTATATTGTTATAGATGTAACCTTAAAGCGAATGAAGAAAAGAATACTAAAAGTAAAACGAATTAAAAAAAAAATATATATATATATATATATGTATGTATATATATATATAAATTATATAAATGCAGTGTATTAAGTCGAAGTCTATTGCAGACTATAAAATATAGTTTCTCGTAGTGAAACTTTATATATTCTATAAATTTAAAAAGAAACAGTCTCAGTCACGTGATTAGCCTCTTGGGGTCAAAGTTCGTGTTGACATCCGCAGAGTCACAGCTAACTAATGGCTGAATTCGATATTGGGAAACATTGTCAGATCGATTCCTGCAATATTAAAGGTCTGTTTCAACTTCACCTGAGTTGTAATAAGTAAACACGTTGAAGTGTGACATTACTCTGCCGTCATTTGTTAATAATAAAACACAGCCAGCGTCTGTTTAGCATGGTTAGCCTGTCAGCTAGCTTGGTTAGCTAACCGCTGACTATCATCTTTGTCTGACACCACTGTTCAGTTTATGGTCACATCTGCATGTTTGCATCTTCTCTAAAACGTCAGACACTAATCGTGAGAAAATTCAGTCTGGTTTATGGCTTAGGCAGCCCGTTAACTAGGCTGTTAATGTACGTTTGTTTTCTAAAAGAGAGAGTGCAGTTACATTGGTGACTAGTTTCAGTAGGCAGTCTCACTGCAGGGGATGTAGAAACTTCAATATCTACTTAGGTCTGTAATAATTACGTCTCATACCTCAGTTCATTATCGTGAACCCTGTAATAAACAGTGTGACAGGTATGCAGTTTGTTGTTGAATTAAACCTACTATGAAACTCAGTTGGTTGAGCTTGTTCTCTCCATCCTTCTTACAGATTTCCTTCCATTTGTCTGTGATTCCTGCAGTGGCGTTTTCTGGTGAGATATGAAGCGATTTCAGAATTAGAGATGTCCAGACCTTTAACTCCAACTAATTGAGTAGTTAAAACTACAGTGCTAAATACTCAATGTGAAAGTATTGCTATTATAATTTTTTGACTGATACATCCTCCCTTCATGAAGTTTATAATTGAAACTTTTTATTGAAACTGTTTTATAGAGGTGTTGATATCAACTGTATGATGAGTTTGGATGATGTTATTTGTGTTGCTATCGAACTGTATCATTGCCTACCCTCATTGATATAAATGCAGTTGACAAAATAATTGAAACACCAGTCTGTATAATCCAATACAATGAAATAGCACCACGAACTGCAGCCTCCAAAACACCATACGATTGAATCACCACCTCTAAAACAGTTCTACAAAATCTGAATATTCTAACCTCAATGAAGAGAGGATTTATTTCAGGAGTGTTGTATTCAACTGCATCAGTTTCAGCTAGGTGTCACTAATGAACTGCCAAACAGAATCTAGTGTGAGCTTCTAATTTTTGAGACTTAGCTGTTTTTCTTTGTCTTATATGAAAGTAAATTGAATTTCTTTGGGTTTGATTAAACAAAACAGGACATTTGTCACCTTGGGATTATTATTATTATTATCTGACATTTTATTGATTAAACAATTGATAAAAAAAATAATTGGCAAACTGAGTTTGAAAAGAAATAGGAAACGGCATACAACAATATTAGATGCCACAATTTTGTTCTGAAATACAGTGGAGGTAAAGTATAAATTGAATAAAATACCAAATAATAAAAAACTGTCTCATAACTGAACTTAAGTGCTGTAAATTGAGTTCAGTGACTAAATGTACTTTTTTTTATCTTAGACATTCCAGGTATGTTCGCTATGTCATGCATCTTTTTGTCTCTTACAGCCTTGAGCACAGAAGCAGAGAGGCCCACTCATGTCCTGAGGTAGGCTGTACTGTGGATGAAGTGTTTAATGTTCTTCTTTGATAAGATTGGGACAAATACATTGTTCTTCTTCCCTGCCACTAAGATACTAGCTGTGTTGTCTTTGTACGTAATTTCCTCTGACCTGTTTTTAGGAGCCAGTGAAAAGGGAACCAAGGACTGCTGGTGGCAGTACAAGTTATTCATGCTCATTTGAAGACTGCAAGGGGAAAGAGTTGTTGCCAGTAATATGTCCGCAGTGTGAAAAACATTTCTGTTTGGTGTAAGTTTGCAGTTTTTTTTTCCCTCTCTGAAACAATATAATTAATCCTCACATGGACTTTGGTTCCTGTGCTGATTTGGACTTGATAGAGATGGACTCAAAATGAAGGAGTTATTGTTCTAATTTTTTTTTCTTGACTTATAGCCATCGACATCAAGATGATCACAAGTGTGAGAAGTTGGAGGTCCAAAAGCCTCGTATGGCAGCCACTAAAGAGCTGGTGCAAAAAATAGTGGGTAAGTTACAGTGTAGAACAGGTATCTTGACAATATGGCTTTTTCTTATGTTATTCCTTTTTTGTCCACATGGGATCAGTATTAAACAAAATGCTGGCATCTTTGTCATAGCTAATGCACATCTGTTTGTATTACTTCACCTCTGTACATTAGGATTATGTTTGTATCACTCTATTGTGTCTACTCAGAGTCAAAGCATGGATCCAAAAGTAAAGGACGTAGAGGAGCAAAGAACAGTGCAACTGCAGCTAAGGTAGCGTTAATGAAACTGAAACTGCATGCTGCAGGAGACAAGGGACTGCCACAGGTAAAATCCTAGCTATTATGTATTTAATTCCCAAAAAGAGCTTTATATATTGACATAATAAATTTGCATATTATCCTCAGTGTGCCTCTGTGTATGATTCTGTTTATTATTTTGTCCAGCTGACTACTTCCTCTCCTTTTTTGGCTTTCCAGACAGAGAGAACCTATTTTCAGGTTTATCTCCCTAAAGAATCTAAAGACTCCAGCCAACCCATGTTCTTCTGCTCCAAATGGAGTGTGGGAAAAGTGGTGGATTATGCAGCCTCTCTAGCTAGCCTCAAGAACAACAATAATGTACTGTCAGCTAAGGTAAAAACTAGTATGAATAGAGTTACTGATAATCACAACACATCAACATTTTATTAACACATTTACAACTACAGATAAGTGACTGATCAGTTTCCCCCACCTCTCACATTACTTTCTTCTTCAACTACCTTGTCTTCTTCATGACTCCCACTAAAAACAAAAAAAATAAAGTAAGGTAAAAATACTTCACTGTCAACAGTGAAGTGAACAGTGAAATTTCTATGCATATATCAACCCTGTTTGCACACATGAAATGCAAATGAGGACCTTCCTGCCCACAGCATGTGACAACAGCAAGAAAGGACTCTGTTCACAGGAAGTTGGGTTAAGCTGTTAAATGTTTTGCATTTCAATGTTTTTTTTGTTTTTTTTAAGTTTTTTTTCCACAGTATGTTAACTTAGTGAAGCTTTTCCTCTTTAACACAAAACCAGTAATTTGATTTTCTCCCCCTATTGTCCCATTCTCTGGTAAAAACTGTTTATATTTAGGTAGTAATTTGTTTGAATAAATGAATTCAGAGAAGCCTAGCTAAACACTTTTTGGAAGGATTCATATATAATATTTTGCTGTTGAATATCCACAAACAAATCTTGAAATTCTCTTTCATTTTTTATCACGCTATGATTACACATATTTATTCAAAGTTTATACCATAAAGAACAAAAAAAACAAAAAAATCCAGATAATTTTCTCCTAATATTCAGAAAGGACTTCTATATTACATTTTTCCTGAATATTCTAAATATAGATGATGAAATTATAATACAGTATAAAAGCAGTCTATGTCTTGACAGCATGTCTCCCTCTGTGTTTGCAGAAGTTGCGGTTATGTCATCCTCAGACAGGTGAGGCTTTGCGGATGGATGACACCCTGTTCTCCCTGCTGGCTCACCCTGAAACTCCCCTTTACAATGGGGGTAATGTAATCCTGGAGTACCTGGATAATGAGAGCATAGGTCTGGGGGATGTTTCTGACTATATCACAAAGACCTGACAAACCAATAGATTTCTATATAAAATATGTTTTTATTTCAATAAAATTTTCTTTTGAAATATTTGACTTTGGTTCTTCATTTCATTAGAGAATTTTTATGGTAAAGAGAATAATGCAGCATATTAATTCACTTCGCAGTATATGCTCATCAGATCTGTCTTATCTCCCTGCTGTGAATTAAATCTGCATTATAAACGTTAATGATCTTTTTGATGCACGACCCAGGTGGGACTTGAACCCACAATCCCCAGCTCCGGAGGCTGATGCCTTATCCATTAGGCCACTGGGCCGTTGAATTAAATTAATAGTGGCTTTTATTTTATTTTTATTTACAGAAAGTAGGGGACCTGGGGCAATGTTTTTTTTTTTTTTTTTTTTTTTTTACAATATTGGTTTACAAGATGATAGCACAACATTTTTCACCCGGACCCTTAAATTTTGTTTTGTTTTATTGCATCATCGTGATATTGCTACGTGCTTGAGGGAATGATATGTCTTTATCTCTTAATTAAATTAATCAGCACATTTCCTATGATTTAGTGCAGTGCAGTGTTTCACAGAAGACATACATTCAGAAGACGTAGAAGGCAAAAATAACAGGTGAAACTTCAAAACGAAAACTAAATCTAGAAAACTGAGAGGAAAAAGACAAAATTGGATTGTATAAAAATTAAAAAGAGCCATAACAAGAAAAATGGCCGTTAGATGTTTGTATATCAAAAACAGTATGTTTGAAGGTTTCAAGTGAGTGTTCTAGAGGCTAAGCATTTAAGAGATGAAGAGTGAACACAGAGAAATAAAACACAACCAAAATTATACACAGTATGAGTTTCTCCTTTTTGGGGCTCTGGTTGAAGACATTTTAACACAGCTCCAGCCTGGGGCCAGACCGAGCAAGTTTAAACCAATCCCTTTGCTCCTGCTTTATATGGACAGGTCAAAGAACCAATCGCAAGAGAGCGTTGATTTAAAAGTGGGCGTGTACGTAAGAAAACATATATAATTGAAAAGGGGTTGGGCTTCTCAGCACAGTAGAGTCCGTTGTTTTGATGAGAATAGATGCCTTATTGAGGTGACCGATGATTTGAGAAAAACTTGACCTGTTTTGATTTATCATTAGGCTAGGTGACTCGTTAGTTGCCACTTTTCTGATCGAGTCGCTTAGAAAAAGGCGACTTGATCTAGCTAATACAAATTGTTTTGTAAAATCAGGTCGAAAGGGATGCCGCTGCAGACAGACTCCGACGGACGCAAACAGTCTCTGGATTTAATCTCATCGCATTTAATCGGGAAGAGCAGCTTTTCTATAAATTTAAAAGGCCTCAGAATAACTCCCTCTCGACCGAGTGCTTTTGTAAGATGTTTAAGCTCAAGTGCGAATTAATAGCTCAGCTGTGAAGTGAAGACAGGAGCGTTAATAACCAGCAAGCTAACCGCTAATTTAGCTAACGTTAGCTAGTCAAAGATAAAGCGCGGATCGTTAAGCTTTTACGTCGCCGAGTGACTGCCTGGGATAAGAAGACGAGTGTCTACAGTCTGCGGATTGACTTCTGAACCTGTTATTTTCTGTCTGCTGAAAATACTGCTCGGTAAGTAAATAGTGGTATAACATCGACGAACAGAAACAGGAAGCCGATTTGTCAACTTGTGTTGAACAGGGTGGGGGAGGGGCGGTGGTTTACAGAAAGGAAATTGTGTTTTTTATCATTATCTTAAAATGGGCCCTCATGGGGCGCTGTAACCCCACCTTACTAATTATTTGTATATAGACAACAGTTGATATGATTTCTGTACTGACTTTATAAACAGTGGTGGAGGAGCTGTTCAGATCCTCTACCCACTTAAAAATACTAATACCACAATGTAGAAATGTAGAATTATTGAAAATAAATCGAAATAACTAAAAGAATTAACTCCTCACGTTTGAGAAGCTAGAACTATGAATTGCTTAACATTTTTGCTTTAATAAAAATACTGAAATGATTGTCAGAGTAGTTAATATATTTTTTACTCAACTGATCATTTCAGCTGTGCTTTTGGGCTGTTTACAGACAACATCATATTTCCTTGTTTTCTATGCACAAAGTGCATATGTATTAATATGTGAAGTGACTAGTAAAATAATTGTTGACTAAAAAGTACAACATTGCCCTCGGGGTATTCGTTTCAGACTATTTTATACTCCCACTTCACAACATTAGCACTTCAGATTTATATTTGGGCAAATCACTTGAGTAAATGTACGTACATACATTCTACCATTGTTTTATTGGTTTGTCATAACAGTTGTTTGTTTAACACATTTAAATTCTAAATTGACACAGTAGCCGTTGCCTTGGCACCGTTTCAAGTTGTTTATAAAAAATAAAATAAGGGACTAAAAGTTTGCTTATTCTCCTAATGGAACTGTTGTCGAACACCATCTTTATGTTGTGTTTTTTGTTTTTCAGACAGCAATGAAACTGTTGGAAAACTCCAGCTTTGAAGCTCTCAGCTCCCGACTGTGTGTTGAAACAGGAGAGTCTCGCATCCTTGGCAGGTAAGGGGTCATTTAGTCTTAGCTTGTTTTACAACATGAACCACTGTACACTCCCTTGTAATAATTATTCAGTTTTACAGGGGTAAAAAGTAATTGTTATACCAGGAAATTGGAGAGATGATTGTCAGGAAAGATCACTTCTCAGGCAAAAATGCCAAATACCTGAACGTTCCTGTTTCTCAAATGTACAGGGTGCATATCCTTGTATTGAAATACTGTAGATTAATATTTGTGGACATCAACTAGGTCTGTTGTGAAACGTTTAGATCGATTTTAAATAAACGACAGATTCATGAATAATGGAAATAGTCATTAGATGCAGCCCTAAAGGAAGGAGGGGAGTCTTTTTGGATCTATTGTTTTCCAAAGGTCTGCTGTACTCAAACACTGCACAAACTCCAACTTTTAGTTCATATACACAACACAGCCCCCATTTGCCCTGGAGTGAAACATGTTCACCTCTTGATGGGTGTTTGAGTGAGCAGCTTTACTGTTTCTATTTCAGCAGTGCAGACTTAGTTGCTCAACAGGAACATCAACACAACAGTGAAATCTCAGACTCACTTATGTTTACATCAAAATAAGACCCACCGGAGTGGTGTGAACAGCTTCCAACTTTTCCAAAAAGTTTTCCTTATACAGGAAAGGTTTTCTCTGGTATGATGTCATGAGACAAAGTCGGAGAGTATGAGAGGTGTGGCTGGTTCAGAGATCTCAGAATCGGCTCATAAACAGGGGTAGTAGAGCAAACAAGTACCTGCACGTTATGCAATATCATGATAACAGACTGCTGAACTGAAAGCCTACTTTCGGGACCTATGCTGAAAGTTGACAATTGACCCAGGAAACTGTAAAACATTACAATTTTTTTTTTGTAGGTTATGTAAGGCCTTGAGCGGGGCCTGCCGTTACAGTGACAGTGTGGTTACATAAAGGGCAGTGGGTTGTGGAGTTATGCAGCCCAGTCTGAGAGCAGTGTTTGGAACGTGGGTGGTGAAACTGAGCTTCTGTGCTGTTGTGACCTAGAGTGACGCACATCTTGGTGTCCTCTCTCGCACTACTCTGTGGCTATTTTGGAGGTTGTTGTGAAGTGTGTTGTTGGAGCATATGTACATGCACACACAAACACATATATTAATACAACATAATAGTTGAGTGCTGCTGGAGCTGCCAAGTCTGCTGGTGTTTAGGCTGCTTAGTGGATTAGCGTGGCAGCCCATCAAAGCAGCAGGACCTGCAAGCTGCAGGCTTTAACTAAAATTGTACCTTCCAGATGGTTCATGTTATTTTCCACAGATGAAATTCTGATTTAACCACACAGAAATGCAATTAAACAACATAAAATAGTGATCAGCTTTATTTGTATTGGACTTAAAAAAAAAAAGTGAGACATAGAATACATAAAACTAAGTAAAAGATTGCAGCTAGTGCTCGGTGCAAAGGTTGTTTGTTTAGTGCAAAAACAGCAGTACGCCAAGTTAATGGTTAATACAATAAACACAAATATGGAAGATGGTTGCAGTTGGAGTTGTGTACAGAAGGTAACAGTTGTGTAGGAGCTATTTTTAATCACATTTTAGTGTGCATAATCTTAACTCTGCTACGGTGTCAGTTCTCTCACAAGTGTTTTGTCGGCAGGTCAGCTGTGTTGTGGATGGAAAACCAGGGCAGTTATTTCCACCATGGTATTCTCTGCCACCCCATGTCCCTATAATTAGGCTGGCAAGGCCAGAGAGGGTCTTAGTAGTCTATCTAAAGCTGCACAACCTTTGCTCTTACATAACCCCTGGGTGAGTAGGTGGGGGCAAAATAAACAACTGGACCCCAGTGTGCTTCACTTGCATATCTGTATACAAAGCTGTCTGACCCAGAAACATGAAGGAGCACGCAGCAGATTTTAGCACCGACTTGTTCTTGACACATGTTTGTGCAGATATGGTTCCCAGTGGAAAGACACGGCCTGCCTTGTCAAACAAAGATATGGGTTATAGTCTTGTTTATTGTAATAAGTCTTTTTATACCAGATCTGATGTTCATATTTTCCCAAAGCCAGCTGCATCAATATAGTAAATTGAATATTTTTGACATTTGGACTGTTGATTATACCAAACTAGACATTGTACCTGTTGTGCACAGACCTTCTTTTTTTTTGTTTGTTTTCTTATGCTTTGTTTGTTTGATCATTTTTCCCCTAGGGGAAATTCAATAGGTGTAACCTAATGTATATTTAGTGCCTTGGGTAGTATTTATTTATTTTATATTATTTATTTTTATTTGAGAGGATTGAAATGGTTTCTACATTCAGAAATGAATCGGGCTTCACATGGTTGATTAAACAACCATTAAAATACCCTCAGGTACCCCTAATGTGTTGTGTAATAGTGTGTTTAAGCCTAGTGGATTATTGAAGTAGTCTTAAGGGATTCGGCCAACAGCTGGACTCTTCCATTATGTTTATAAAACACACACACACACACATTCATATCACACATGAATATGTATCACTTACAAAATGCAACTTAATTTCTGGCCCACAGGATCGAGAGCTACTCCTGCAAGATGGCAGGAGACGATAAACACATGTTCAAGCAGTTCTGCCAAGAGGGGGAGCCACACGTCCTGGAGGCTCTTTCTCCCCCTCAGTCCACCAGCGCCACCAGCCCTTCACAGTGAGTACTGCAGTCATAGACACCTTAGTATATAGTGGACCTATGACATGTTTTTGGTATTTTTGTTAAATTCCACATGTGTCCTTCTGTGCAGACTGGGGAAGAGCAGTGAGGATGGGGAAAACCCTCTGAGTGACAAGTGTTGCAGGAAGACTCTTTTCTACCTCATCACCACACTCAACGAGTCTTTCAGGCCGGACTACGACTTCAGCGCAGCACGGGCCCACGAGTTCAGCCGAGAACCGAGTCTCAACTGGGTCAGTATGTTGTTGTACAGCTGATTCTGACTTCCCTGTGGAGCAGGACGTATATTTGCTGTCAGATGAATGTACAGACGAGGAAAGACGTGGTTAGAGGATGATTTGATTGGGATTTCTCTGCAGGTGGCTAATGCAGTAAACACCAGCTTGTTCTCAGCCGTGGGAGAGGAGTTCAACTCTCTTGGCCCGGAGCTGTGGAATGCCGTCGACCAGGAGATTAACCTGCAGGGCTGTGACATTTACAGGTAGGAGTGTGTCTGCACAAACACACCTTTGTATAATACATGGCAGATCATTTATGTTGCTGAAAACCCTTTGGGATACAGTATAGCCTTTTTAAGGTTATGTCCATATATTTGTTCGTAGCTACAACCCTGATCTGGACTCGGATCCTTTTGGTGAAGAGGGGAGCCTCTGGTCCTTCAACTACTTCTTCTACAACAAGAAGCTCAAGAGGATTGTATTCTTCACATTTCGCTCTGTCAGGTCAGCAGCCGCAACAGTCAATCAGTTTAGTTGTTGCCTTCATGCTCTTAACATCACTGATTCTGCATCTGAGATATTTAACTGCACACTTCATTAAACAAAGCAACACTAATCTAGGTTATTTGCATTCTGTATTTTACATTACTGGAATAGGTTTGATCTATTTTATCATAAAACATAATGTACTTTTTATTTTATGATAAAAATTATATTTTATGGTTATTGGATACAAGTTCCGTTTCCAAAAGAGGTCAGAGAGGAGTAAACTAACAAATGTAATTCTTGTTAAGAGTTGTTCACGTCTGATCAGCTGATCTTTCATACCTGCAGCGTCCTGAGTGGCTATGGCCGTGATTGTCTCGACAATGAGCTCGACATGGAGCTGGATGATGAGGAGGAAATGGATGGCTTTACTGAGGACAGGTTAGACCCTACATTACAGTGGTTTAAGTGGGTGTAATTAATCCTGTAATTTAGTGGATGTAGGTGATTTCATGTGGCAACGTCTCATCTATATTCTCCTTTTCCTCTCTCAGGTGCCCCAGAGCTCTGTGCGTGTGAATTTTCCCAGACGACGCGCCTTGGCCAAAGAATATCTCGGCTTTTCCTCCTTCGCCTCATCGTACCTTTTTTGTTTTTGGGCTGTTGCTGCCTTTCATCCAAAGCCATGTTCACACTTTAGACAAATGCATGTTTGAAGCCTTCTGTTCTGCTGGCAGTGAACTGTGTACCGTGAGATGGTGGACATTTTGTAAAGACCCCACGGTTACTTTAAGCTCCTTCATTCTCTAGGATGGCTTTTGACCCAAAGCTCCAGGCCCAAGCAGAACACATTGACACATACCGGGCTTCTATACACTTGTCACATTTCCAAAGAGACCGCTTCATGGACTTTTCGAGAAGGAGGTCGTCTTGTTATGGATGTGTGGCCTAAAGGACTGCAAGCGAGTTGGGTTTCTTGCAAATGATGTCAAAGCAGAGTCCAGATAACACCAGCACCAATGAAGACAGGTAAAAGTTTATAATATTCCAACCTGGGACGGGGCTGGGTCCATTTTAAAAGTCCTGTTAAGACTGACCGATCAGCTGAAAACTCAGCTGTTGTTCATTGTTTGCTACTTTGTGTTGCTTTTTATGTGTGACAGTGATGTTACTGTGAGAACTTTTTTTAGCACTGAGTTTGAAATCTAAAAACGCTGCATTTATAACTGTATTATTGAACCATATTACTGCGAACATGTGTCTGTACTTGTTAGACAGGAGGAAGCTGTTGGCACCTGGGTTGCAGCTTAGAAAACATATCAGCTTTTATCAGATGTTCACTATTAGTCCGTTTCATTTTGTATGTCGCCTAGATCCAATATTTTTTCATTGTCTCCTTAACCTATTCCTGTTTAACCTTCATTTCTAAATGTCTTGTCTTGCCAGTGTTTTCTTTGCTCATTACCTCAGTGCAAAGGCGTCATTGATAAATGAATGTATAGTACAGTTTGGAGGAAAAAAAACCACAGAAAATCTTAACAGAAAAATGACTGATATGTTCGGCATTGTTTTTTAGAAACTAAGCTCCTCTTTACGTTCCTTTTAAAAGTGGGTAGGAGTTCTGTGTCTTTTCTTGACTGCTTTGTGCTTTGATTGGCCGATATATTACAGATGTGAATAAACTGGTGTTTGAATCAGACTAGCCTGGTTCTTGTCTTTTTGAAACAGAAAAAACAATCACTGAAATTGCCTTGTTTTGGGGGGGGAAAAAAAGATTCAGGCTCAAAGTTCAAAACAAACTTTTATTGAAAACAAAACAGTACATGACCCAGACTATACACCACTACACTGACAGTATAAGATCAGTTCCCTTGCTGTGTGAGACCAAGGTAAATATTTTGTAAACCTTAATGCTGCAAAGAGTCTGGGGGCTGCACAGTTCACCTTTTCCTGTTAGTGTAAAAATACCTTGTCCCACAACCATGGATAATATATTCTAGAGACCCAGAGGCATTCCAGGACCAAGATCTTTACTAGTTCTTAATGAAACTCATGCACCTCCTCCCTTTTGGCCACTATGGAACAAAGTGACACGTGCATAGATCTGTTAGCAAGTTCAAGGAATTCTTATACCGCTTCGAAGAGGGAAACGTGGGTAAAAATCATGAGGGGTTTGTCAGATTCATACACATATGGTCCTCCAGACACTCGCAACAGCTCAGTTAAGGCTGAGGATCAAGTATTGTAACTATATGATGGTCAAAATATTGATTAAGATCTTAATGCTACTAAACCACTGAACATTCAAATCCAAGTGGTTAAAGAGTAACAACTTCCTGTAAATGTGTGGCACCTTTTCGATGGCGGCAGCTTGTTCTGATCCCTTTGATTAAAAAGTATAAAACGTTTTAAGAGGAATATGTGCCAAAATGGCAGCAGAAAATTAATGACATGTTTATATTAGGATGCAGTGGATCAGTCACACACTTGTGGAGCACCAATGATCAACTGTTAGCAAGAGCAGTCTATAAAAGCAAACATAAAAGAATAAAATTAAATAAAAATCATAATGCATCACTGTGTTTAAATTTAAAATACTGTTATTAAAACCGAGCTTTGTACTTGCACTTGAAATCATGTTTCAGCCATTTCATGTTTTGCTGAATTAAATAAATAGCTGAAGTAATCGCCATTTGTTCCGAGGGTTTGCTTAAGGAAAATCTTTGCATGCCAACTTTGAATTTAGACAATTTGGCTTAATAACATACAAGTACAGGCTCAAAGTTAATAAAAAGGGAGATTTCGTACTTCACCACAATTCAATACGGCACCAAAAGTTTTAGTGTGAGAAGACCACCAACAGTGTAGCTTATGAAACTGAAATTACATGTAACAGATATTGAGAACAAAAAAAACATCATGCGAACATTATTGTGTGAAACTCCTGATGAGCTCTGTGCAAAACTTGGTGCCACCATCACCATCAAAACTGGTTTTACAATACTGCTTGTAATCCCTTTGTTTGTCCCGTTAAATTTGACCTGAACATGAACAAACTTATACAGAGGAAAAATAATAATGACAATAATAGAGCTGCATCATATTTTTCCAAGCTGGGCATCGTTGTGACATTTATGGCATACTCTGAAATGATATGGTGTAATGTAACATGATATGTAAGTTGTGTAAATGTTCAGTGTCCAGTGCAGCCCTACCTCGCACCTGGACATCCTCTGAACTGAAATAATCCTCTTCTCCTTCTTGTTCCATAACCAGGTCAGTTCAAAAGTTCTGGTCGTGCATTTTATTGACTGGGAGAAGTTATCAGCTCCACTGTAACAAGTAGACGTGTCAGTGCTCCCGTACTGTGCCGTCTGCAGAGGTCAAAGTCCAACTTTGACATAAAAAATAAAAAATAAAAAGTAACAATAAGCCAGCTGTTTTGCCACCCTGTGGATGGTGCAGGTAGTCAGGCCGATGGCTGAGGGAAGGGCTATCTGAGTCCAGCTCTGGAAGTCATCCACTCAAGACCTTGGCATAAACTGGAAAAACAAAGATGAAGAGGTCAGTGGCTGAAAATCAGTTACCTCAAACATATTTTTAAAATAGGTTTCAGTGACTTCCTTTGTTGTCTTAATGTAGTGAATACAAATCAGTTTGTACGCCAACTGCAGGTCAACAGTAGAAATGGGCGGACAAAGGTTAATGAAGCTATGAGGCTTTCGTTTTGTTTCATCTGAAAAAAAGATCTGAAGCTTCGGGGCTTTAAACTTAGCAGACACAGTGACATCTGGTGGTTTGAAATACTCACAGCAGCTGATTTCATAATTTCACTTGTGTGATCCAAATGAGAGTAATGAAAGTCCAAGAGGCCAAGATGTATTACGTATTAAAACGGTAATACTGTTGTTTAAAAGGGCTGCAGTAAAGGCACAAGTCAAATTTACCACTTTTAAAGGCCAGATATGAAGTACAATTGGTGAAACCAAAACATCTATAGTTTCTATTGATATGAATAATTCAAATCAATCTGACCTGGACTCAGGTTTTAAAACCGGCAGACAACCCATACAGAAATATTACTTTTGAATACCTTATTTGGTATCAAGTAGAAATGTTCCCCTCTTTTAAGTGTGCAGGGTCATATTTCTCCTCTCTTCTTATTCTACTTATGTACATATAACCTGAGAAAAATGTTGATATTCTTCATTTCACACAAAAATGTCAAAAGTGCGTTTCACAGGGGTGGCTAAATATACTATATACTATAAACTTTTCGAGTTTGCATAAATAGAACCACTTGTTAAACTGATGGCACATATGGTCCGTCCTGTGAGAAAATCATACATCGTACATTTTTTTGTGAATAACTCTTTGTTTTCTTTTACTATTACTCTCACTGATATGTTGCCTAGGAGATATTAAGTGACTGTGACTCTGGCAACTGGACAGGGTTGGGACCATGGTAGTATAGAAAGGCATAAAAACGTCATAGTATAGTAAGGCATAGAAACGTCATAAAAAACGTCATAGTATAGTAAGGCATAAAAAACTTCATAAAAAACGTCATAGTATAGTAAGGCATAAAAACGCCATGGTGGGTTCGTGGAAGGTCATCTTTCCATCCTTTAGTGAATTCAAATTCTGCTAACCATGTGCAAACATTGCTGTCTGCCACTGTTTGTAAAACTATCAACAGATGTGTCTTACCCCTCGCCTGTAAGTGCACAGCAGGACTGTATGTGCCAGGGGTGGTCTTTGATGGAGCTCAGGGTGAGGTATTTGGAGATCTCTGCTGCGGACATACAGTCCTTCATATCCTGCTTGTTGGCAAATATCAACACAGCTGCTTTCCGCAGGTCCTGAGGGAGATGGAGGGAGAGGACAGAGAACAATGAGACCACAACCCTGCTCTCTGCAACGTCTTGACCACAAGCTCTAAACAATGTAGCCCAGTGGAAAGGGCTAACTGTGTCGGAAAATCAATGTCCATTACAAAAACAGTCCGTTCTGTGTAGTCTGTTTCCTTATGGCCATACTGAGATTTGTTAAGATGAGTTTTACCTCATGAGCCAACATCCTGTAGAGCTCCTCTTTAGAGATGGCCAGCCTCTCTCTGTCTGTGCTGTCGACAACCAGGATGATGAACTGCAGAGTGGGATGCAAAAATCACACTGAGCAACCTCTTTTCAAAAGTCATTTACAGCACTGAAATGCAACACAGAGGGTGGGCATTTCCAGGCCAAGAGCCTCACAATGGGTACTGGTGACTGCTATGCTAATAGCCCTTTTTGAATGAGAGAGAGTGACCCTGTGTGACAAAAGACCAAAGGCACATTAATTTTGTGATGTGAGAGACACCATTTACACCACGGCAACGACTCAGGAAAAAGACACTTTTTGTGTTTCAAGCAAATGAATCAAAACGTGTCAAAATCCATCAAGAATGTGATCCAAAACACAACTAGGATCTTACACGATTGCTTGGCTGTGAAAAGAAAGGGTGAACACAGGTTACTATAGTGACTGCAGGGCTCCTAGTAACATCTATAAGAATTCTATTGTAATAGATCTTTATGGTTTCTAGATCACTCAGTCATGAATTCTACATTTCTTTAATGCAAAGATGCTAGAACATCATAACCGTGGGTTAGCACAAAACATCTGTCTTCCACATTACAACACTGTTGAAACAACAATGTAGAAGAAGATTGAATGAGAGTTAAGGTCAAGATGAAAACTGATTGAAATTTCTGCTGTGAAATGATTTATTTTGCTTTATTTTACTTATTGATGTTTTTTCTTTCTCTGATATTGTTATGCGCTTGTGGTATCTATTACTGTATTACTTTTATGTGTCTGTATATGTATATCTGTGGCTTTGTGTAAGAATAATAATAAAAACAAAAGACTTTTCATTATTGATTCATCTCCTGGTTATTTTCAAGAATAATTCATTTATCATTTGCTCAATAAAATATAAAGTGAAAATAAGTGAAAATGTCAAATGTCATAGTATACTAAGGCATGTAAAACATAGTAAGCCATAAAAACGTCATAAAAACATCATAATATAGTAAGGCATAAAAAACTTCATAAAAAACGTCATAGTATAGTAAGGCTTAAAAACGCCATAGTACAGTAAGGCATAAAAACGTCATAGTATAGTAAGGCATAAAAAAACGTAATAAAAACGTCATAGTATAGTAAGGCATAGAAACGTCATAAAAACGTTATAGTAAGGCATGAAAAAAGAGGTAATAAAAAACGTAAGGCATAAAAACGCCATAGTATAGAAAGGCATAAAAATGTCATAAAAACGTCATAGTATAGTAAGGCATAAAAAAACGTAATAAAAACGTCATAGTATAGTAAGGCATAAAATGTCATAAAAACATCATAGTATAGTAAGGCATAAAAACGCCATAGTATAGAAAGGCATAAAAATGTCATAAAAACGTCATATTATAGTGAAGCATAAGAAAGGTCATAGTATAGTAAGGCATAAAAAACTTCATAAAAAACATCATAGTATAGTAAGGCATAAAAACGTCATAGTATAGTATGGCATAAAAATGTCATAGTATAGTATGGCATAAAAATGTCATAAAAACGACATAGTATAGTAAGGCATAAAAAACTTCATAAAAAACATCATAGTATAGTAAGGCATAAAAACGTCATAGTATAGTATGGCATAAAAATGTCATAGTATAGTATGGCATAAAAATGTCATGAAAAACGTCATAGTATAGTAAGGCATAAAAACGTCATAGTATAGTAAGGCATAGAAACGTCATAAAAAACGTCATAGTATAGTAAGGCATGAAAACGTCATAAAAAACGTCATAGTATAGTAAGGCATAAAAACATCATAGTATAGTAAGGCATAAAAGACTTCATAAAAAACGTCATAGTATAGTAAGGCATAAAAATGTCATAAATACGTCATAGTATAGTATGGCATAAAAATGTCATAAAAACGCCATAGTATAGTAAGGCATAAAAAACTTCATAGTATAGTAAGGCATAAAAATATAGTATAGTAAGGCATAAAAACGTCATAGTATAGTAAGGCATAAAAAAAGTAATAAAAACGTCATAGTATAGTAAGGCATAAAAACGTCATACTATAGTAAGGCATAAAAAAAGTAATAAAAACGTCATAGTATAGTAAGGCATAAAAACGTCATAGTATAGTAAGGCATAAAAATGTCATAAAAAAGTCATAGTATAGTAAGGCATAAAAATGTCATAAAAATGTCATGAAAACGCCATAGTATAGTAAGGCATAAAAAACTTCATAGTATAGTAAGGCATAAAAATATAGTATAGTAAGGCATAAAAACGTCACAGTATAGAGAGGCATAAAAATGTCATAAAAACGTCATAGTATAGTATGGCATAAAAATGTCATAAAAATGTCATAGTATAGTAAGGCAAAAAAAACTTCATAAAAACATCATAGTATAGTAAGGCATAAAAATGTCATAAAAACGTCATAGTATAGTAAGGCATAAAAACGTCATAGTATAGTAAGGCATAAAAATGTCATAAAAACATCATAGTATAGTAAGGCATAAAAGACTTCATAAAAACGTCATAGTATAGCAAGGCATAAAAATGTCATAAAAAAGTCATAGTATAGTATGGCATAAAAATGTCATAGTATAGTAAGGCAAAAAAAACTTCATAAAAAACATAGTATAGTAAGGCATAAAAAAGTCGTAGTATAGTAAGGCATAAAAAAACGTAATAAAAACGTCATAGTATAGTAAGGCATAAAAAACGTCATAGTATAATAAGGCATAAAAATGTCATAAAAAACGTCATAGTATAGTATGGCATAAAAATGTCATAAAAACGCCATAGTATAGTAAGGCATAAAAAACTTCATAGTATAGTAAGGCATAAAAATATAGTATAGTAAGGCATAAAAACGTCATAGTATAGTAAGGCATAAAAATGTCATAAAAACATCATAGTATAGTAAGGCATAAAAGACTTCATAAAAAACGTCATAGTATAGGAAGGCATAAAAATGTCATAAAAACGCTAGAAAGGCATAAAAATGTCATAAAAAACGTCATAGTATAGTATGGCATAAAAATGTCATAAAAAACGTCATAGTATAGTAAGGCATAAAAATATAGTATAGAAAGGCATAAAAACATCATAGTATAGAAAGGCATAAAAATGTCATAAAAAACGTCATAGTATAGTATGGCATAAAAATGTCATAAAAATGTTATAGTATAGTAAGGCATAAAAAACTTAAAAAAAAACGTCATAGTATAGGAAGGCATAAAAATGTCATAAAAACGCCATAGTATAGTAAGGCATAAAAAAAACATAATAAAAACGTCATAGTATAGTAAGGCATAAAAAACTTCATAAAAAACGTCATAGCATAGAGAGGCATAAAAATGTCATAAAAAAGTCATAGTATAGTATGGCATAAAAATGTCATAGTATAGTAAGGCAAAAAAAACTTCATAAAAAACATAGTATAGTGAGGCATAAAAAAGTCGTAGTATAGTAAGGCATGAAAAAAGTAATAAAAACGTCATAGTATAGTAAGGCATAAAAATATAGTATAGTAAGGCATAAAAACGTCATAGTATAGTAAGGCATAAAAATGTCATAAAAACATCATAGTATAGTAAGGCATAAAAGACTTCATAAAAAACGTCATAGTATAGGAAGGCATAAAAATGTCATAAAAACGCTAGAAAGGCATAAAAACGTCATAGTATAGTATGGCATAAAAATGTCATAGTATAGTATGGCATAAAAATGTCATAAAAACGACATAGTATAGTAAGGCATAAAAAACTTCATAAAAAACATCATAGTATAGTAAGGCATAAAAACGTCATAGTATAGTATGGCATAAAAATGTCATAGTATAGTATGGCATAAAAATGTCATAAAAAACGTCATAGTATAGTAAGGCATAAAAACGTCATAGTATAGTATGGCATAAAAATGTCATAAAAAACGTCATAGTATAGTAAGTCATAAAAAACGTCATAGTATAGTAAGGCATAAAAACGTCATAAAAAACGTCATAGTATAGTATGGCATAAAAACGTCATAAAAACGCCATAGTATAGTAAGGCATTAAAAACTTCATAGTATAGTAAGGCATAAAAATATAGTATAGTAAGGCATAAAAACGTCATAGTATAGTAAGGCATAAAAATGTCATAAAAACATCATAGTATAGTAAGGCATAAAAACGTCATAGTATAGTATGGCATAAAAATGTCATAAAAAACGTCATAGTATAGTAAGGCATAAAAACGTCATAGTATAGTAAGGCATAAAAAACGTCATAGTATAGTAAGGCATAGAAACGTCATAAAAAACGTCATAGTATAGTAAGGCATGAAAACGTCATAAAAAACGTCATAGTATAGTAAGGCATAAAAACATCATAGTATAGTAAGGCATAAAAGACTTCATAAAAAACGTCATAGTATAGTAAGGCATAAAAATGTCATAAAAATGTCATAAAAAACGTCATAGTATAGTATGGCATAAAAATGTCATAAAAACGCCATAGTATAGTAAGGCATAAAAAATTTCATAGTATAGTAAGGCATAAAAATATAGTATAGTAAGGCATAAAAATATAGTATAGTAAGGCATAAAAACGTCATAGTATAGTAAGGCATAAAAAAACTAATAAAAACGTCATAGTATAGTAAGGCATAAAAACGTCATAATATAGTAAGGCATAAAAAAAGTAATAAAAACGTCATAGTATAGTAAGGCATAAAAACGTCATAGTATAGTAAGGCATAAAAATGTCATAAAAACATCATAGTATAGTAAGGCATAAAAATGTCATGAAAACGCCATAGTATAGTAAGGCATAAAAAACTTCATAGTATAGTAAGGCATAAAAATATAGTATAGTAAGGCATAAAAACGTCATAGTATAGAGAGGCATAAAAATGTCATAAAAAACGTCATAGTATAGTATGGCATAAAAATGTCATAAAAATGTCATAGTATAGTAAGGCAAAAAAAACTTCATAAAAAACATAGTATAGTAAGGCATAAAAATGTCATAAAAACGTCATAGTATAGTAAGGCATAAAAACGTCATAGTATAGTAAGGCATAAAAATGTCATAAAAACATCATAGTATAGTAAGGCATAAAAGACTTCATAAAAAACGTCATTGTATAGCAAGGCATAAAAATGTCATAAAAAAATCATAGTATAGTATGGCATAAAAATGTCATAGTATAGTAAGGCAAAAAAAACTTCATAAAAAACATAGTATAGTAAGGCATAAAAAAGTCGTAGTATAGTAAGGCATAAAAAAACGTAATAAAAACGTCATAGTATAGTAAGGCATAAAAAACGTCATAGTATAATAAGGCATAAAAATGTCATAAAAAACGTCATAGTATAGTATGGCATAAAAATGTCATAAAAACGCCATAGTATAGTAAGGCATAAAAAACTTCATAGTATAGTAAGGCATAAAAATATAGTATAGTAAGGCATAAAAACGTCATAGTATAGTAAGGCATAAAAATGTCATAAAAACATCATAGTATAGTAAGGCATAAAAGACTTCATAAAAAACGTCATAGTATAGAGAGGCATAAAAATGTCATAAAAACGCTAGAAAGGCATAAAAATGTCATAAAAAACGTCATAGTATAGTATGGCATAAAAATGTCATAAAAACGTCATAGTATAGTATGGCATAAAAATGTCATAAAAACGTCATAGTATAGTAAGGCATAAAAATATAGTATAGAAAGGCATAAAAACATCATAGTATAGAAAGGCATAAAAATGTCATAAAAACGTCATAGTATAGTATGGCATAAAAATGTCATAAAAATGTTATAGTATAGTAAGGCATAAAAAACTTAAAATAAAACGTCATAGTATAGGAAGGCATAAAAATGTCATAAAAACGCCATAGTATAGTAAGGCATAAAAAAAACATAATAAAAACGTCATAGTATAGTAAGGCATAAAAAACTTCATAAAAAACGTCATAGCATAGAGAGGCATAAAAATGTCATAAAAAAGTCATAGTATAGTATGGCATAAAAATGTCATAGTATAGTAAGGCAAAAAAAACTTCATAAAAAACATAGTATAGTAAGGCATAAAAAAGTCGTAGTATAGTAAGGCATAAAAAAAGTAATAAAAACGTCATAGTATAGTAAGTCATAAAAAACGTCATAGTATAGTAAGGCATAAAAACGTCATAAAAAACGTCATAGTATAGTATGGCATAAAAACGTCATAAAAACGCCATAGTATAGTAAGGCATAAAAAACTTCATAGTATAGTAAGGCATAAAAATATAGTATAGTAAGGCATAAAAACGTCATAGTATAGTAAGGCATAAAAATGTCATAAAAACATCATAGTATAGTAAGGCATAAAAGACTTCATAAAAAACGTCATAGTATAGGAAGGCATAAAAATGTCATAAAAACGCTAGAAAGGCATAAAAATGTCATAAAAAACGTCATAGTATAGTATGGCATAAAAATGTCATAAAAACGTCATAGTATAGTAAGGCATAAAAATATAGTATAGAAAGGCATAAAAACATCATAGTATAGAAAGGCATAAAAATGTCATAAAAACGTCATAGTATAGTATGGCATAAAAATGTCATAAAAATGTTATAGTATAGTAAGGCATAAAAAACTTAAAAAAAAACGTCATAGTATAGGAAGGCATAAAAATGTCATAAAAACGCCATAGTATAGTAAGGCATAAAAAAAACATAATAAAAACGTCATAGTATAGTAAGGCATAAAAAACTTCATAAAAAACGTCATAGCATAGAGAGGCATAAAAATGTCATAAAAAAGTCATAGTATAGTATGGCATAAAAATGTCATAGTATAGTAAGGCAAAAAAAACTTCATAAAAAACATAGTATAGTAAGGCATAAAAAAGTCGTAGTATAGTAAGGCATGAAAAAAGTAATAAAAACGTCATAGTATAGTAAGTCATAAAAAACGTCATAGTATAGTAAGGCATAAAAAACGTCATAAAAAACGTCATAGTATAGTATGGGATAAAAACGTCATAAAAACGCCATAGTATAGTAAGGCATTAAAAACTTCATAGTATAGTAAGGCATAAAAATATAGTATAGTAAGGCATAAAAACGTCATAGTATAGTAAGGCATAAAAATGTCATAAAAAACATCATAGTATAGTAAGGCATAAAAGACTTCATAAAAAACGTCATAGTATAGGAAGGCATAAAAATGTCATAAAAACGCTAGAAAGGCATAAAAATGTCATAAAAAACGTCATAGTATAGTATGGCATAAAAATGTCATAAAAACGTCATAGTATAGTAAGGCATAAAAATATAGTATAGAAAGGCATAAAAACATCATAGTATAGAAAGGCATAAAAATGTCATAAAAACGTCATAGTATACTATGGCATAAAAATGTCATAAAAATGTTATAGTATAGTAAGGCATAAAAACTTCAAAAAAAACGTCATAGTATAGGAAGGCATAAAAATGTCATAAAACGCCATAGTATAGTAAGGCATAAAAACGTCATAAAAAACGTCATAGTATAGTAAGGCATAAAAACGTCATAAAAAACGTCATAGTATAGAGAGTCATAAAAATGTCATAAAAACGTCATAGTATAGAGAGGCATAAAAATGTCATAAAAATGTCATAGTATAGTAAGGCAAAAAAAACTTCATAAAAAACATAGTATAGTAAGGCATAAAAAAGTCGTAGTATAGTAAGGCATAAAAAAAGTAATAAAAACGTCATAGTATAGTAAGGCATAAAAACGTCATAGTATAGTCAGGCATGAAAACGTCATAGTATAGTGAGGCATAAAAATGTCATAAAAACATCATAGTATAGTAAGGCATAAAAGACTTCATAAAAAACGTCATAGTATAGAGAGGCATAAAAATGTCATAAAAACGTCATAGTATAGTATGGCATAAAAATGCCATAAAAATGTCATAGTATAGTAAGGCAAAAAAAACTTCATAAAAACGTCACAGTATAGTAAGGCATAAAAATGTCATAAAAACGCCATAGTATAGTAAGGCATAAAAAACTTCATAGTATAATAAGGCATAAAAATATAGTATAGAAAGGCATAAAAACGTCATAGTATAGAAAGGCATAAAAATGTCATAAAAACGTCATAGTATAGTAACGCATGAAAACGTCATAGTATAGTAAAGCATAAAAATATCATAAAAACATCATAGTATAGTAAGGCATAAAAGACTTCATAAAAAACGTCATAGTATAGGAAGGCATAAAAATGTCATAAAAACGCCATAGTATAGTAAGGCATAAAAAAAAGGTAATAAAAAACATTATAGTAAAGTAAGGCATAAAAAAACTTCATAAAAAAAACATCATAGTATAGTAAGGCATAAAAACGTCATAGTATAGTAAGGCATGAAAAC
Source organism: Seriola aureovittata (assembly GCF_021018895.1). Taxonomy (NCBI): domain Eukaryota; kingdom Metazoa; phylum Chordata; class Actinopteri; order Carangiformes; family Carangidae; genus Seriola; species Seriola aureovittata. The sequence goes on from NC_079383.1 coordinate 16,345,011, forward strand.
GTCATAGTAAAGTATGGCATAAAAATGTCATAAAAACGTCATAGTATAGTAAGGCATAAAAACGTCATAGTATAGTAAGGCATAAAAACGTCATAGTATAGTAAGGCATAAAAACGTCATAGTATAGTGAAGCATAAGAAAGGTCATAGTATAGTAAGGCATAAAAACATCATAGTATAGTAAGGCATAAAAACGTCATAGTATAGTGAAGCATAAGAAAGGTCATAGTATAGTAAGGCATAAAAACATCATAGTATAGTAAGGCATAAAAAACTTCATAAAAAACATAGTATAGTAAGGCATAAAAAACGTCATTAAAATGTAATAATATATTAAGGCATAAAAACGCCATAGTATAGTAAGGCATAAACATGTCATAAAAACGACATGGTATAGTAAGGCATAAAAACGACATAGTATAGTAAGGCATAAAGAACGTCATAGTACAGTAAGGCGTAAAAAAACGTCATAAAAAGGTCATGGTATAGTAAGGCATAAAAATGTCATACTATATATAGTAAGGCATAAGAATGGTTATAGTATAGTAAGGCATAAAAAACGTCATAGTATAGTACGGCATAGAGAACATCATAGTATAGTAAGGCATAAAAACGTCATAGTATAGTATGGCATAAAAACATCATAGTATAATAAGGCGTAAAAAACGGCATAAGAACATCATAGTATAGTAAGGTATAAAAATGTCATAAAAACGTCATAGTATAGTAAGGCATAAAAACATCATAAGGCATAAAAAAAGTAATAAAAACGTCATAGTATAGTAAGGCATAAAAACGTCATAGTATAGTAAGGCATGAAAACGTCATAGTATAGTGAGGCATAAAAATGTCATAAAAACATCATAGTATAGTAAGGCATAAAAGACTTCATAAAAAACGTCATAGTATAGAGAGGCATAAAAATGTCATAAAAACGTCATAGTATAGTATGGCATAAAAATGCCATAAAAATGTCATAGTATAGTAAGGCAAAAAAAACTTCATAAAAAACGTCACAGTATAGTAAGGCATAAAAATGTCATAAAAACGCCATAGTATAGTAAGGCATAAAAAACTTCATAGTATAATAAGGCATAAAAATATAGTATAGAAAGGCATAAAAACGTCATAGTATAGAAAGGCATAAAAATGTCATAAAAACGTCATAGTATAGTAACGCATGAAAACGTCATAGTATAGTAAAGCATAAAAATATCATAAAAACATCATAGTATAGTAAGGCATAAAAGACTTCATAAAAAACGTCATAGTATAGGAAGGCATAAAAATGTCATAAAAACGCCATAGTATAGTAAGGCATAAAAAAAAGGTAATAAAAAACATTATAGTAAAGTAAGGCATAAAAAAACTTCATAAAAAAAACATCATAGTATAGTAAGGCATAAAAACGTCATAGTATAGTAAGGCATGAAAACGTCATAGTAAAGTATGGCATAAAAATGTCATAAAAACGTCATAGTATAGTAAGGCATAAAAACGTCATAGTATTGTAAGGCATAAAAACGTCATAGTATAGTGAAGCATAAGAAAGGTCATAGTATAGTAAGGCATAAAAACATCATAGTATAGTAAGGCATAAAAAACTTCATAAAAAACATAGTATAGTAAGGCATAAAAAACGTCATTAAAATGTAATAATATATTAAGGCATAAAAACGCCATAGTATAGTAAGGCATAAACATGTCATAAAAACGACATGGTATAGTAAGGCATAAAAACGACATAGTATAGTAAGGCATAAAGAACGTCATAGTACAGTAAGGCGTAAAAAAACGTCATAAAAAGGTCATGGTATAGTAAGGCATAAAAATGTCATACTATATATAGTAAGGCATAAGAATGGTTATAGTATAGTAAGGCATAAAAAACGTCATAGTATAGTACGGCATAGAGAACATCATAGTATAGTAAGGCATAAAAACGTCATAGTATAGTATGGCATAAAAACATCATAGTATAATAAGGCGTAAAAAACGGCATAAGAACATCATAGTATAGTAAGGTATAAAAATGTCATAAAAACGTCATAGTATAGTAAGGCATAAAAACATCATAAGGCAGAAAAAAATGTTATAGTACAGTGAGGCATAAAAAACTTCATAATATAGTAAGGCATAAAATCATCATAAAAAACGCCATAGTATAGTAAGGCATAAAAAACGTCATAGTATAGTACGGCATAGAGAACATCATAGTATAGTAAGGCATAAAAACGTCATAGTATAGTATGGCATAAAAACATCATAGTATAATAAGGCGTAAAAAACGGCATAAGAACATCATAGTATAGTAAGGTATAAAAATGTCATAAAAACGTCATAGTATAGTAAGGCATAAAAACATCATAAGGCAGAAAAAAATGTCATAGTACAGTGAGGCATAAAAAACTTCATAATATAGTAAGGCATAAAATCATCATAAAAAACGCCATAGTATAGTAAGGCATAAAAAACGTCATACTATAGTAAGTCATAAAAACGACAAAGTATCGCTACCACTGAAACTAGAATAAAAAAGTTTGGGGCAGATGTTGTATCAGGAAAGATAAATTCACATGCTTCTGTAAAGAGCGTTCTATAAAATCCGCCACACATCTGCCTGTGCCGTGACTGTCTTATTCTTCCTCTCCTGCTCCCTTCTCCAAAAACATGGCAGAGGCTGACCCCAGCTTTGCTTTTCAGACAGGCGGTTTTGTGAAAGGGTGACCTATGACTTGGGCGGCCCCTTCTGCTGCCTGTGCTCAGAACAAACACACCAGCTGCCACGCTCAGGAACAGAACGGAGAAAAAAACACTACTAGGAAAAGTAAAGCTTGTATTTCTCACCTCTGTATTGGAATAGTAGGTGTTCCAGGAGGACCTGAGCGACTCCTGTCCTCCAATATCCCACATCAGGAAATGTGTGTTCTTCACCACTATTTCTTCCACATTGCTTCCGATGGTGGGAGACGTATGGACCACCTCGTTCATCAGACTTTGTAAAACAGAATTATAAAGTGAGTTTTTGCAAGTTTAGACACAGCAAACAAGGAGGGAATTTAACAATAAAACTACTTACAATTGGTAGAGTATAGTGGTTTTCCCTGCGTTGTCTAGTCCAACAATTATCACCTTGTGCTCTGCAAAATAGAGAGTAAATTAACTGAGCGATTTCAGTGATCTATAGAAAAACAAAGTCCTCAATAGGACATCATTATCAAGAAAACGTATGTAAATGAATCTCTTCACTGTTAGTCACTGTATAAACAATACGTGGCACAGAGTATATCATAAGTACATCTGTTTTCAGTCTATACAATGCGTTCATGTCATTGAGTGCTGCCCAAAATCATAAAGGTTGAACTTCCTTCCTTCCTTCCTAAAACTTCCTGACCACATTTTTCCAAGCATCACTGAGACTGCAGTAAATCCTAACTATTCATAAAACCAGCAGGCAGGGCTTTGACGACTGTCGAGCAGGCAAACACCAACAACTAACCGCAGAATCACAGGTGACACATACATGTTAAAATATCCCACTTCAGTGTTTTGACTTTTCCGGCCATCTGAGGCCTCTGGCTGTTGGGGAGGAAGGAAGTCTGGTCAGAGGGTTTGCAGTTTCGACTGTCTTTGTGAACCACACTGGCTTTTTGGAGGATGCCGAATGTCTATTGCTTCCTTAAAGAGGAGCTACCCTGTGATGATCCTGACAGCACAACTAAATTGACACGTTGCCATTGGCATCATTATGATGCTAAAAAGTCATAGTTTAGTAAGGCATTAAGAAGTCACAGTGCAGTAAGTGAAAAACATAGCATAGTAAGGCATAAAAAGTTATAGTATATCGAGGCATAAAAAACTCAGTATAGTAAAGTCAAAAAAAATCTTAGTATAGTTAGGCATAAAAACGTCATAGTATAGTAAGGCATAAAAAGTCATAGTATAGTAAGTCATAAAAACATCATAGTATAGTAAGTCATTAAAAATGTCATATTATGGTAAGGCATCAAAAGTAATAGTATAGTAAGCCATAAAAACATAGTATAGTAAATAATTAAAAATGTCATACTATAGTAAGGCATATAAAGTAATAGTATAGTAAGTCATAAAAACATCATAGTATAGTAAGTCATTAAAAATGTCATAGTAAGGCATAAAAAGTAATAGTATAGTAAGGCATAAAAACATCATAGTATAGTTAGGCATAAAAAGTCCTAGTCTAGTAAGTCATTAAAAATGTCATAGTATGGTAAGGCATAAAAAGTAATAGTATAGTAATTCATAAAAACATCATAGTATAGTTAGGCATAAAAAGTAATAGTATAGTAATTCATAAAAACATCATAGTATAGTTAGGCATAAAAAGTCATAGTATAGTAAGGCATAAAAAGTCATAGTATAGTAAGTCATAAAAACATCATAGTATAGTTAGGCATAAAAAGTCCTAGTCTAGTAAGTCATTAAAAATGTCATAGTATGTTAAGGCATAAAAAGTAATAGTATAGTAAGTCACAAAAACATCATAGTATAGTTAGGCATAAAAAGTCCTAGTCTAGTAAGTCATTAAAAATGTGATAGTATGGTAAGGCATAAAAAATCATAGTATAGTAATTCATAAAAACATCACAGTATAGTTAGGCATAAAAAGTCATAGTATAGTAAGGCATAAAAAGTCATAGTATAGTAAATAATTAAAAATGTCATAAAAACATCATAGTATAGTTAGGCATAAAAAGTCCTAGTCTAGTAAGTCATTAAAAATGTGATAGTATGGTAAGGCATAAAAAGTCATAGTATAGTAATTCATAAAAACATCATAGTATAGTTAGGCATAAAAAGTCCTAGTCTAGTAAGTCATTAAAAATGTCATAGTATGGTAAGGCATAAAAAGTCATAGTATAGTTAGGCATAAAAAGTCATAGTATAGTAAGGCATAAAAAGTCATAGTATAGTAAGTCATAAAAACATCATAGTATAGTTAGGCATAAAAAGTCCTAGTCTAGTAAGTCATTAAAAATGTCATAGTATGGTAAGGCATAAAAAGTCATAGTATAGTTAGGCATAAAAAGTCATAGTATAGTAAGGCATAAAAAGTCATAGTATAGTAAGTCATAAAAACATCATAGTATAGTTAGGCATAAAAAGTCCTAGTCTAGTAAGTCATTAAAAATGTCATAGTATGGTGAGGCATAAAAAGTATTAGTATAGTAATTCATAAAAACATCATAGTATAGTTAGGCATAAAAAGTCATAGCATAGTAAGGAATAAAAAAAAGTAATCAAATAGTAAGGCATAAAATAGTAAATTCAATCATAGACCCAAACACAGACACAGATTTCAACCATTATACCTAACTCTAAGCAAAATGTGTACAAACAATCATTCCAAATCAGCCCCACTAATCCTGACAACACTTTTGATTCCTGTATTCTTTACTTTTTGACTCCAAGTCAGCTCAGTGGGTGCTTGTATAAAAAATAATTTGGCTTAATAATTGTTATACTGAGCAACAATTGTACCGTTGTTATTTGAAAGTGAAGCAATTTGCCAACAGAGAAATTAGACTATTTACATTGAACAAGTTTTCCAGAAAGACGGGGAAAGTTATGTAATGTGATATGTCCTGGAAAGTAATTTAAAGCTGATTGACAAGTCGATGAATACGCTCCTGCATGCTTACAGTGACTTAAGATAATCATGTTAGTTGTGAAACTGATAAAGAGATTAACTATTGGAGTGGTTGGTTGTATTGAGAAGCTGCAGTTTAATTGGTTGTTTTGACTTTCAAGTTAAACAAAGAAAAGGCAGTGCAGCCAGAGTCCTGAAGTCACATAATTCTTCTCAATCTGTTATTATGGCTTTTGTGGCTCACTTTAACCTAATGGGTTAAACAGTTCACATTATCCCCGGTTGAGCAGCTAGCGGGAGGTTAGTGAGCCGTGACAATTTCACCGACACCCACCTTGGTTACAGAAGAAGCTCCACAGTTTCGCGAATATGAGGCCCATTGTTTAGGTTAATACCAGTGTCTGTCTGTCTGTCCGTCCGTCCGTCCGTCCGTTAGCAGAGTGGGCAGCAGCACCGAGTCTCTCCACTCTCAAGTCCACACCGTACGATCCGTGGCTGACTGAGGCTAACTAACATTAGCTGGATGATCTCTTGTCCGCAAAACACCTCACCGACCTTTTCAACACGGGCTCCATGCGCCCCGGCAGCATCAAAATCCTAATTAAAGCGAGGATAAAACGGTGTGCGGTCGCATAGAGGTGGTGAATTACTATCTAAGGTTTAACGTGTCGCCAAATTCTCCTCAAATTGTACAAACACGGGGTATTCAGAGCAGCTCCGCGTTGACTCTGCTTGCACGGCTTCTGCTGCCCGTTAGCTGCTGGCGGTGGTACGGTGAAAAACGCACCCCAGACCATTCACTCCTTTTCCGGTTACGTAATGACGTCGTGGCGTTTTCGTTGGCTTTTTTTTTTTTTACCCCTGAAATAGTGCAGAGTTGTGTAAACTACCATCTCCGGTGTTATCACATTTATTGGCGAGCTCACTGGATTCATATTAATTCTTGCACAGTTAAAATATTGTTTTTAAAAACTCTAAATGTTGTATTTTCCCTGACTCAGCCAGTCGGGAGCTACTGTGGGTCTTAGGATACATACTGTAGCCTATTGAGCCTGGTACAAAACTTCAGAGAAACTACCTTAAGAATGGTCTTAAATTTTAACTTATGAGTCAAAAAAAGAAAAAGGGGGTTTTGTAAAAAATTAAAACTTACAAATTGTGCATAAAGAAAGTAACTTTTAGTCATGATTAGGATTACCCATCATGTATTGTATCCAAAGTTACATGTGCTTTAATTCATTGTAGCATGCAAGAGAAAAATAGGGAACTGTAAGGCAAATATTTCCCTTATGTTGACAATAATAAGGTCTATTATAAGATAGCCTATTATTTAACCATATATCCTGTGATATACGCTATATGGAATATTATTCATATAAATCCTAAATGAGTTCAAGGAGGTTATAATAATCATTTAAACTGAAACTCATCTAGACATCCAAAAAAATATTTGTATATTCATGAAGCACAGTTAAATAGTTTCTATATTTCACAAACAAAGAACCTATGATCGGCCTACAGCTGAAACATTTCCATAAAAAGTTCACTGGTGCAGTCATTTCATTGTCTTTCAAACTCACCAACACACAGATCAGCTAATCTAATAACTATCAAACTTTTTATGATGAATATATGTGATTACAGTGAACATGAAGAAGAATCACACCAATGGGAAAGAGCATAGTGATTCAGTATTTAAAAAGCTTTATATTAACCCAAAGTCACTAAGGTTAGGTGATCTCACAGAACACAGTATTGTTTCAAATGTGATTATTTTATTGAATTCATCATCAAACAAAGTCAAACAAAGAAAGTGCAGGCAAAAGAGTAAATAAAATAGTTCCTATTAACAACTTCACAATATGTGTGAGTGATATGGACAAAGTTAATATCCTCATTATTTTCAGTAGCATGTATACTGTATATTTACTAAAATATCCAGCAGTGCAAAATTACAGTAATGCCTTCTAGTCAAAATGAAAATCAAAACAATTTGAATTATAATGTTTACAGTATTTATTGCACAAATATGTAAGATGTCAAACTGTGTCAAATTTCTGAATTCTACATTAAAGATCATAATATTGTTTATAATATTAACATTTAAAAGAAGACTGTCTTATATGTAATACTTAATGTACATTACACAATGAGTATTTTTGTATTCAGGACATAAACAGTACACATACATCGACAGTAACATCTACAGTAACATACTGTATGGAAGTTAACAAAGTGAAATACTTTTAATCTTTCTCATTCAGACTGAACTGTGCATCTCTTTCTCAACTGTCTTGATTTCAGAGCAAAGAGGTGGTGAAAGCTTCCTGTGTGCGCGTGTCAGGAACCTCCCAAACCCACCAGCACAGAAGAAGCACATGGTGACAACCTCCTCTGTGCAGGTCGGGTTGGGGCGCTCCTCATCGCCTGGATGATAAATGGAGAGGGCGATGCTGGGGGTGGAGGGGCAGGGAGGTTGTCATGGTACTCACTTCAGACTGGGTTTGCCCGGACACTTCTGACAGAGACAGAGAGACATGTAGTGAATTTAATTTTTTTCTAATTTTATTTATTTTATTTTTTTTTAATTAATGTGGGACTAGGTTACTTTAATTTGATATTTTCAATAATTATTTCACCAGTATTTTTTCTGATATAATAGAGTCACTCTGAATTACATTGTAAACCTTATTTTGACAAAACTCATGGCAATACAATAAATGCTGCTGTGTAGCTGTGATCTTGAATTCCTTCTATCACAAATGACACAGTCTCCTGATGCGTTCATAATGATTTAACAGTCACAGCAGTTGTCACCTAATTACACAGTACATGTGCAGTCAGACAGGTTTAGTCTTTGAGACTAATTAGAAAGTCTCTGCAACAATGGAAATATACTGTATACTGCATATATAGGGTTAGGGTTATATACGCCTATAGAGAGAGAGAGAGAGAGAGAGAGAGAGAGAGAGAGACATGCATATATATATACACACACACACACATATATATATATAAAAAAAAAAAAAAAATATATATATATATATATATATATATATATATATATACACACACACACATATTTCTGTGTAGAACATGTTCGATGTGACACTAAATCCAACAATGAAAACGAATCAAAATATCGTACATGCACGTGTAATCCAACTCATGTCTTGTGACCAAAACGTGGTGACGTACGCGGAAGTAGCAGCACTGGCCATGAGCAACTAAACGTGAGTACCAGAAGTCTATTAACAGACTCAGTTCGGTCATTAAACTTAGAATGGGCGGTAATTTAAACGGTGCATTTATTAAATATAAATGTAAGAAGCAGATGTGTTGAATGGGGCCGATGGTTGGAGTGATACAACCGATCTGTTTAGACATAAATTATCATACGGTCTATTATAAGAAAGCCTTTTATTTAATGTCGGGAAAAGGAACTTTCTTCGGTCATTACAACAAATACAGACTGGTTTTTAAATACCTCACATTTATTATATTTAATTCACATACAGCTAGTGCTAGGCAGACATAAAGAGGATTAACTATGGACACCATAATACAAGTTAGCGCTTTATCTAAATTTCTTTCCTTATATTATTTTATTCTGTGCTCTCACTGCATTTGTTGTTTTTCACAGCAGCTGTTAACTTACTTTATTACACTATTATTATTAATTTAATGAATGTTTATTTGTGTATGTTTGTAGAGCTGTAAACAAGGACACAAGTAGCACAGGTATGGAAGAGTGCAAGGAGTGCTGAAATAGATATTAACTGGAGGTTGCACTATGTTGTGTGTTAAATGTTAATTCACTGTTTTTACAAATAGACAAATGGCAATTCCTGTCCCTAGATGGGCCTTTAAAATACACAAAACCCAACAAGTCAAACACACAAATAATGCTAAACAATTATTAATTTACAATAATTATGACTACATGACTTCAAAAACTTTTCAGCTTGAGTTAAAAATGACTTCTGTGGGTAAAGTATGTTGTTTAGGAGTCAAGATTTATTTGCTTTCCTGTTATTGACTGGAGGTTTTTCTTTTTACAGATTGAAACATTTTGTTGAGAGCAGAGGACATGTCCATTTTTCCAAGAATTTCTCTGAAGCCTGAAGTGACTGAACATCTTAAGGGTGTCTTCCTAAACAAGGAGGTAAGAATTTCTGCGTGTCCCTTTTGAAGTCATTGCTCTTCTGGAGAATCGTAAATAAAATACACCTCATATAATTAAATGTCTTCTAAGATTTTAGAAACGTTGATATCATGAACACAAACCATGGCTTTCCACCAAAAATGTTAATACAATTTCACATTTTAGAAATGAGCCCTATAAACTCATGTTTATGTGTAACTTTAGAAAGTAAATTCCACCTCAGGCCGTTAAAACAGGGACAATACCTTCTAAATGTCTTTGCTGCTGGTGTTTTTGTTGCGTTCAGGTGTTAGATGCAGTGGGTCATCAGGAGGCAGAAAGCCGTTTCCACAAGCTGCTCACATGTCTCTCACACCCGCCTTCATATACTTGTGTTCGGGCCAGCACTCATCTCGCCTCCCTGGAGGAGATCAGACTCAAGTTAGGAGAAGAGCTGAAAAAGGTGGGAGCAAGGAAATTCATATATTTAGACACACTTTCGCTGTGTGTTGGTGCCCCACATTGCCACCTGTGGTCGGCGGAGTCATAATCATTCAGTACGTTGTTGTCGTTGTCGAAGCAGCAGATGTGCGGCTCATCAGCAGAGGAGGTCTCCCTTCAGATTCTTCCTCACCCTCGAATCCCAGATGTGCTGCTCCTTCCTGTCGACGGCCCGAGGTATGTGAGGAATGCCGGAGCAACGTCACACAAATCTGAATCTGCTGAATCTGGAGTACACACTTAGCCTTAAATTACAGTGTGTGTCCAACCGCTGGGCTGATGTTTCCTACGGCCAAACCCACGTGGAATTTCATGGAGCGGCTGCAGAAAAAATGCTGTGATATTTAAAGGGCAGAAATGATTTTGAACTACTTTGTTCACCTTTTTTAGGCGTGCCTTCAAGTTCAAGTTATTTTTAATTTAATATTTATTTTTGAACACACTGTGCAAAAATGTAAGGTACTGAAAGTAAACTCAGAATTAATTTGCCTCCCTGATGGTACTGGGATGGGGATGGATAAGATTCAAAATATATAATATATTCATAATATATATTTCCCCTTTCTCTCGTATTGTCAGACCTGTGAAGCAGCTCAGCTCGGAGGTGGTTGTCGGTGCTCAGTGTGGCAACGCTGTACTGAGAGGTGCTCATGTCTTCGCCCCGGGGATCGTCGCCAGCCCAAAGTGTAAGAGTGAAAGACATAAAGTAGATCACAAAAAGCTGTGTCATTATCTTGAGTTTATCAGTCAACAACACAGCACTTTTTCTTGTGTTGATTGCACCTCACAGTGCGTTTGTCTAACATGAAATCTGCCCGTGATGTTTTTGCTGGTCAGACATGAAGGCTGGAGATGTAGTCTCTGTCTTCTCTGACTTGGAGGGAAAGTGCACCCGAGGAGCCACGAGCTTCCAGGGGAAGAGAGTGTTTGTGGGAAATGGAGTTGCTGAAATGTGCCGCTCCAGCATCTTCTGCACAGATGAGCCTGCCAAGTAAATAGACCTTTATTTTTATTTTTTTTTATAAATTTATGATTTTCAGTATAAATTTATGAGTAAGTTATGAGTATTTATGAGCTCCAGTGTAATGTGCAAAGAAAAGTGTGAGTGAGTAAGAACATGATACAAAAAAAACTAATCAAGAATTGCGTCTTGGAATCCGACTATGTGCCATCACAGTCCTTCTAAAAAGAAAAAGTCAGCGTACACACACACGGCACAGAAGTTTAAAATGTAAAAAGTTTATTATAGTGACTCCATGTTTAAAAACAAAACAAATGCGCGTCAGGGTGATGGTTGTGGTTTCAAGTTTAAAAAGCAGAATAATTCAGTTGCTCTCTTCTGTTATCTTAGAGGGATCGGCGTTCGGATGATAGAGCCGCTTTACCAGAGTCCGTCCTTTGATGGCGTTCTTCCCAACCTGGCGTTCCTACAGGTATCTCTTCTATTACAATCCATATTAAGAGCAATTAGATGCATTTTCCTGCCTATTAGTGTCAGAATGATGAATAGATTAGATGGCAAATGCTAATGTTGGACTTTTATTAAATTGTGCCGCAGCTTTAGGACCAATCAGGGAAAAACATGTTCAAGTAATCTACACGCATCACTCCCCAAAGTGAACTGATGAACTCGTGTCTGCAGAACCTCCCCTCTGTGGTCGCGGGACATGTGCTCGGGCCTCGTCCTGGCGAGCGTATCCTGGATATGTGTGCCGCCCCTGGAGGGAAGACCTGCCACATCGCAGCGGTCATGGGGGATCAGGTACCACTATGTACCACTGATGAATCTTGTCATAATAAGCCGGCTGCAGGTGTTAGCTGCTGCAGTGATTGCTGTTCAGATTCAGGGTTTCAAGGTTGTCCTCTAAAATTATTTTTCAGTCTAGATGCTGAGAATCTAGTCGACAGAAATGAACATACAGTGTAATTTAGAGCATTGCTGTTCCTCGCCTTTAAGGGAAACTCCATTTAATTTATACATGTGTGAAAGAAGCTGTGTAAAACGTCACCAGGAAAATAAAAGATGTCGTACATGGTAATAGAATCTCACAACTAGATCTTTATTACAGATTTTATTACAGCCTACAGATGCTTCTAATTTTCTGGTCACTCAGTGTAGATATTAATGAGGATGAAGTTCATCCATGGCTTCTCTAACCACAGGCGTGAGTGTAATTTAATGAATTTCTGTCTCACACAGGGTGAAGTCGTGGCCTTGGACAGGATCCGAAACAAGATCGATCGAATTCGTCAAAATGCACAAATGTTGCATTTGCGTAGCATCCGAGCGTATTGCTTCAACAGCACTCAGGCTGTGAGCAGCGACCCGGCACATGTGACTGAAGGTAGAGGGGCACATATGAATATTTATGTGTGATTAATCCCAGGACTCAGCAGAAAGATAACACCTCTGCCTTTGTTCATATTCCAGGGCCTCCCTTCCCTCCTGAGAGCTTCGACAGGGTTTTGTTGGATGCTCCCTGTAGCGGACTCGGACAGAGACCCAACATGGCCAGCACCTGGAGCCTCAAGGAGATTTGCTCCTACCAGCCTCTGCAGCGCAAGTTATTTCATGCTGTAGGTTTTCCCCGCACACAGATATAGATTGTGACATTTGCAACCACCAGTTTGAGAGTGTTTGTCACATGACTTTGATAAAGACTCAGTCCAGTCTGTAGGTGGCAGCATTGGACAGTTAAAGAACTGCTGTGTGCAGCTACAAGTCAAATCTTAAAAGGAAAATCCACCATAAAATGATATTTACAGAAGTTATTCTTGACTAAAAGAAACATCACTTTAATCCTGATAATTTTTGATTAACACACAAGGTGTTTTGTATGATTGGGTGTTAAAAAACAAGTGTCAGGAACAACTCTGAGCCCTGAAAGAAAGATGTGTGTCAGTCATTTTTGGATAAAACACCTTTTGCATTGTCCAAAAAGTGTTTTTAAAGGACATCCTCATGTTCCTAGTTGCTTTTTATTACAAATGTACAAAAAAATAGACTAAAAGAAAAGCATGAGGATTGTGTTTTAGGGTGGATTTGTTTTTTGCTTTTAAGTATGGCCAGTGGATGGATTACTACAGGGAGATTAGAGTCCAGTGCCGAGGACATCATTTATCCCAGTGAAACACAGTGCTCCATCAGCCTCCACCAGCATTACCTCAAGGCTATTCAGCATGCAGGCTGAAGCGAGAGGCTCCTGTTTGGAAAGATTTGTGTCAGTGCTTGCATACAACACACACTGACAGACTTATATGGGACATATGGGACAAGTTACAGTAAACCTGCAATAACTGATTTTTGTTTATGGCCACTTGAGGGCAGCAGAAACAGCGTGTGAACACAACATTGACATGTCATCTTATATAGTGAACTTGCTGCTTAGCAGTTATTTAATTACACATCCAGCAGTTAAAGAGCGACATTAGTATTCACGTGGGGTAATCCAACAGTTTAGTTATAATATTAGCTCTGTTTTTGGGCTCTACCGACTCCTGAGGGATTATCTGGCTCTGCAGGGGCTAAAGTGTCTGTAATGCTCACCAGCTTGACGCTACCTTTGTCTGTCGCTAATGTGCTGAATACTGTCCCATGAAGCTGGAGGACAGAGAAGTATCCAGCTGGTATTTTACATTTAGTGAGAGCTGTAGTTGTAGTGGGTGTTTTTCCCCTCGATGGACACAATTGACGACAAATGAGCGCCGGGTGGGATTTATGCTTTATGAGAAATTGTTTTTTGAACAGTATTTTCTGTTTTTCGAGAGAAGATGAGAACTAACTGGTTGGTTTGGCAAATGTAACGTATGATTAAGCAGCCCGCCTCGCACAGCTGCTTCCCTTAGCTTTTCTATGGGATGGTTTTTAGAGCGCCAAAACAATGAGCAGAAACTCACTATAAAGGAGCTGCAGATTCACGTGATATTTCCCTGTAGTTTCATCTCAACGAGCAACTCCTTTCACATTGTGGCACTGTGTTATGATTAAAAAAACATCCATTATAGCAGCTATAATTAAAGGTCTTTATGTGTTATGAAACAAATACATAAATCAATGGATTTTGTGTGTGGTTGCAGGCGGTGCGGTTGTTAAAGAAAGGTGGGGTCTTGGTGTACAGCACTTGCACAGTGACTCTAGCGGAGAACGAGGAGCAGGTAGCCTGGGCCCTCGATACGTTTCCCTGCCTCACGCTTCAACCACAGGTAAGTATTGTGGCGCCGTTCGCTAACGTACAAATATACCCAGGGATGTAAAGAAAACCTCAACTAATACATGCTGTTGCTCTTGTCTTTGTCAGGAGCCTCACATTGGCGCAGAAGGCATGCTGGGAGCCGGCCTGTCACCTGAGCAGCTGCGCCTCCTCCAGAGGTTCAGTCCTGAGCTGATCTGGGACCAGACAGAAACGACAGCTCCCCTCCCCTGCAGAGCCGACAGGGACACCATCGGCTTTTTTATTGCCAAGTTCCTGAAAAACTGACCGGAGGGCATGTTTTCTCTTACAGCCCTCACACGAGGCTGCAGACGGGAACAATAGTGTTTATATTACGACACTCTGTGTGCTTTGACGGGCCAGTGTTGACAAAGACGCTCACTGCGCGGTTTACAGCATCTGCCTCCCAACAGCTGCTCTCTAAAACTGCGGGCCATATAGGGATAAGCTTTATAAACAGCGAGGGCAGGAGACAGAGAGAGGGGGGGGGGGGGGCTGTAGAAGGAGAGGGAGGGTGGGGGCACGTGGGGATGGAGACTGAATGAGTATTGGCAAATGCAGCAGTGCTAGCGTTACCATGACAACAGTGACGACACAGCTGCCATGGTGACAGTGGATTCGCTGGATGTGAGAGCGCGGATCAGGAAGTAGCGTGCAGAAAGAGGTCATGAGAGGTATTAACAATTTAGTGTCTTTTAGCAGCGGCGGAGACAAGCGGGACGTCTAATTAGTGCCTGTGCTGTTTGTAAGAGAGAACTGATGCCGATGTCAACTTCTGTCTGAATCACTGCAGTCACCAGAGGGATATCACTTTCATTTGTTCACTATAAAAACACACTTCAAATACGTTTTTTGTCTCTTCATGTCTGTCTCATGTTAAACAGTTGCACATTACAATACTCACTAATGTGATAACACTTCAAGTCCGCCTGTATGACAATGATAAGCACCATATAAACATTTAATAAAAGGTTTATAACACACTATCATCAGTGGTGGAGGAAGTCTTCAGATGCTTTACTTAAATAAAAGTATAAAAGTACTCCATTACAAATAAAAGTCCTGCATTCAAAATCCTACTTATGTGAAAGTAGAGAAGCATCATCACAAAATGTACTTAAAGAATCAAAAGTAAAAACACTCATTATGCTGAATGGCTTCTTTTAAAAGGTCATATTATTGTAGTATATTTAATTTTCTCTTCATCATCAACAAATACATGTAAGAACATTTTAATGTTGTAGTTTGTCAATATGGAGCCAATTTAAAATACTTTATATACTACTTGGTAGATTATTAGTGTAGTACTGGCCCATATTGTATATATTAATATTAAATATTTTTAGTAGTGTAAAATCCTATTTTGAAAAGCTACAGCTGTCAAATTAATGTAGTGGAGTGAATTCTCTTTGAATTGAAAGTACAAGTCCTTCAAAAGTACTGTACTTAGTTCCTTTCTACCACAGACTACAATGTAGTTATAAGCAGTTATAAGGACATTTCAAGTGTTTATTAACATAAAATATTTGTTAAGGAATGGCAACGTCCCCTATGAAGTCATATTTTATATTATTATCACTGTGTTTTATCATATATTTATATACTGATAAACGCATAACTATTTACAGGACAACTACAATAACGTGTTATAAATCCTTTATTACATGTTCATATATTTATATATTTTTAAATATATAATATTTATATATTAATGTTAAATGGAGGGACTTTACGTGTTACCACTAATTTATTCAGTGCAAATTGAATTATGTGTCCATTAAATTTGCACACAATGTAATTTCTGGATTGGCGCCTACAGTGCACAAACATCTGGCCCGTTCACCTGTCTGTCATGCAGCATTTTTAGGACTTTCACAGTGACCTTGGCACAATCCCTCTTCCTGGGAATAACATTAGACTCTTAACAGTCCATCCACACATCTATCTGAAAGTGCCGGCAGACTGCACCTCACTCGCTGCATGTTTTATTGTATGTTTACTGTATGGAGTGGTCGACTGAGGATTAAAATGGCTGCTCTATTCACTGCAGCAGTGGAGGTTTAGAGGATTCTTTTTTTTCTGTTTAACAACATTACAATTCTAAGATTAAAGCAGCTGCAGACTGGGAGTGATTGTCTATTTTGGAGGCATCTGTGTGTGGCAAAGCAGCTTCCCATTTTAGATGCATCCCCTCAGTACTGTCATTCCTGTCGATGTTGTCATGACGATTTCGGAGGCAGGCCGGTGAGTCTACCTCAATTTTTCAGTAGAGTTTCAGAAGACTATTTATAGACACAGTTTCCCTCTTCTATCTGGGTCTTCTGACAAAGCACACATCAAATTCCTCTCCCCTCACGGCAGTTCTTTGTTGCCAACTTTATTCTTTATATTTATGCATTATGTACATACACATGTACACTGTTAAAAAATCTGTAGTGCTACAAATGTAGCATAGAAATGGAGTTTTAATAATTACAATTGTCAGGCAAAACCAAAGAAAGTGAGGGGATGGGGTTGGTGTTTTTGTAAACAGGGGCTTGGACTCAATTTTAGCTCAATCCTTTGTATTAGGCAGGGGAGTGAGAAAATGGCAAAAATACAGAAAACTTACCCAACTTCCTCTGGTTAACATTTGAAATAGTTTGAATTTGTTTTGCAAATTTATATTTTAATTTTTTTAGTGAGGAACATACTGAAGAAATATCTGAAAATGAACATTCTGTATACTATGGGAATTAAAGTGGGAGTTAAACAACATTCATTAGAAAAGGGATCAGACTTAATAAAAGATGAACCTTTGTGGAGTTTCGGTAGTAAACCTACAGTAAGTTGCAATGTCATATCAAATTGCTTTTACATGAAACCAATGTGAATCAGTAAAAGTGCAGAATAAAGGGTGTATCAATGTTATAAAATGTTTCTGGACCCATACAAAGAGAACAGTACTGCATGTCAGAGAGGGAGTTACTGTAGAAGTCGTTTGTCTTGTAAGGCATGACTAAGGTGCACCTCGAAGGAGGCATAAATATGTCAGAACCAAATGTTTAAAACCAGGGACGCAGAATTTAAAAAAAGGGAACTAAGCAATAAATGATGAACATAAAATTAATGGAGTAGTATGACACTTTGGGAAACACATTTACACGCTTTGCTGCTGAAGATCAATACCACTCTAGGATCTGTCTGTTAAATATTAAGCTACAGCCAGCAGCCGGTTAGCTTAAGTCAGCTAAAGTTAGTCCCTGCCATAAAACCACAAATGTATGTTTTTAGATTTTTTTCGTACAGACAAATACGATATTAAGTGTCAATTAGAGCTTTAGAGGTGCTGGTAAGTTTATTTAACCATCAGACAGAGTCAGACTAACTGCTTCCTCTGTTTCCAGTCTAAGCTAAGCTAAGCTAAACTAACTGGCTGCTAGAGTTAGCTTCATTTGTACTATACAAATATGAGTGGCATTGATCTTCTCATTTAAACTCAGTTGCCAGTTTATTAGACACACCCAGCTAAAACCAATGCAATTTAGTATAAAGATTCTGCAGTAAATCCTCCTTTTGTGAAGGTTATAATGTTCAGTTGAAATAGTTTAAGAAAGGTGTTTGTTTCAAGTGTACAGTATATACAGAGCATATACAGAGATGTTTCTGTTATTTATCAGGAGCGGACAAAATAATAGAAACACCTGTCAGTGTAACACAATACAACCCAACAGCACCACAAATCCAACAGGAGTTGAATCAACACCTCTCTATAACGGTTTAAACACAATCTGAACATTATACGCTTCATGAGGGTCGGATTTATTGAAGGACTGTTGTATTAGACTGCATTGGTTTTATTTATGTGTTTATTTAGTGTATTTCCCAAATTGCTTAACTATTTTTTTTTTTTTTTAAGAAAAGACCTCCGCAAATACAGCATCAAACTAACTTGGTTAGTCAACTCTTGCAGTCAACTCTAGCAGTAGTCTGAAGGAACATATTATTCAAGTGGTTGCAAGCAAAAAAAAAACAAAAAACAATAACAAAAATAAAATAAAAAATGCTAATCACAGAAAGCACAGCTCAGTACAGAAAAAAAAATTCTGCTTTTGTGTCATGCTTTATCAAACACAGGTTTAAAATATGCATATTTGAGAATATTCATGCATATCCACACATAAACAACGTCTATGCATAGATACACACATACATATATTTATATATTTATATTTGTATCTATGTAATCAAAATCCTGCCATTGAAAAAGATGCAACAGCATTTACAAAGGAAGTGTACATAAATAGGATGCTGTGGTTTCAGGGTATAGCAGCACAATGGGAGAACAGAATGGTCTTTAAGAGGAGAGTCCAAATGAGCTTCAGGAGGGATTTGGTCTGTCACTGGTGGATGTAGGAATCTCTGACCCATTCCCCTGCATCACCCCTCTTTTTGGGAGCCACCTCCCCCTCTCGGTCCCTGTCTCTGTCCCGGTCGTAGTAGTGATGGTGGTGGTCACGTGCCGGCCGGTGGTGGTGGTGAGAGCGCTGCTTGTTGCGTTCGTTATGGTCCTGTTCGCGCTCTTTGGAACGGTGGTGTCCCGTGCTGTGGCCGGCCTCGTCGGCCCCACCACGGTGATGGTGGTGGTGGTGATGGTGGTTGTGGTCCCGGTGGGGCAGCGGCTCGTAACGCTGTTGCTGCTGGGGGTGCCCCTCCCCTAGATCCTCCTCGTCCTCCTCCTCCTCCTCCTCCTCTTCCTCTTCCTCCTCCTCCTCTTCCTCTTCCTGGTGAAGGAGCTGAGTGCGCGGCTCAATATAAGCCGAGTCCTTACTCTCTCGGCTCTCTCTGCTTTCTCGGCTCTCGGGGGTCTCAGAGTCCAAAGTCTCCTGCCGCGAGAGGCCCCTGGCTCGACTGCTGTGGTGGTGGTGGTGGTGGTGGTGGTTGTGGTGCTCAGTCCTGGTGGAAGACGAACGGTGGTGGATATGCTGGGCTCTCCTGGAGGACTCTGTCCTCAGGGGCTTCTCCTCCTCATTGCCCTCCTCCTCGGCCTCTGCATCAGCAACAGCCTGGTCCTGGCTCTGGTGGTGGTGGTGGTGATGGTGATGATGGTGCTGGTGATCATCTCTGGAGCCCTGTCTCTCCACTAACACTTTATCTCCCTTCTGCTCTGCACTGCTGCCCTGAGATTAGTAAAAAAAACATCAGTCAGTAGGGTGACACAAACCAAGAAAATGCACTGCAAGCTCACACAAACAAAACTCATGCAGACTAATATCCACTTCACGCTCGCAGATTCAGGTGCATATGGGTTTTTTGATGCACATTGTAAATATGCACTTGCACTCACACAAAACTTGAAAACATGAAATGTCACACTTGTACGGAGACATAACGCTCGTCAACCATCCACTGAAGGTTGGCTGTGGTCCTGGAGGAGGCAAGTTTTAAACCAAAGGTCTCACCACACTAGCAATCACATGTCAAGCTCACTCCTGCTCCTCATCAATATCAGGGATTTCCTCATTTTCAGTCTTACATTTCCCATTCTGATGGCAGTGGATGGAGAGAGGGTAGAGGTAATGGGTTATACAGCACTTGCACTCTCACATATGTGACTTTGGTTGAAAAGACAGTAGTTATTTGTTGTTTGTTACGGTTAGGTATCAATATTAGATCGTACCACATGAATGACACATTTAAAAAAAATAGACAGTCAATAATAAATTTGAATAAATAGTAAATTGAACTTGAAATGAAGGGTTTCAGGTAAACAAGTTGCCATCCCACTTTCTGTCTGCCTCTGTATCTTCTCTAAGGGTCTGCCCTAATACCCACACTCATATCCTGGAGCACTGTGTTCATCTCAGTATGTGTGTACCTGTGTGTTTTTATGTAACTCACTTTAATTGCTGTATAATGATGTTTCTCTTCTCAGCCTCTGAGTGTCTGTATGCTTGATCCTACTTATTTTTCATTATGGGGAACTTAAATAAGCCGGAGTGAGTCATGTATTTGCACAAGCCGCAGGATGTTCTCATTAATCAAGTGTATCCCAGTGAGCTCTGATAAACCTCCACATGTTTGCTACCTTAATGAAGACTGCTGGAAATATGTCACGCAAGCGTGGGTGTTGGGACAGACCCTAAATCCCTCACTTCCTGTGCTGTCCATCTACACAACCTTTCTACAGGTGACCACACCCTCCCTGTGGCCTCCACTGGCCCTCTATCTGCTCAATGCTTATACCTGCACACCAGAGACCAGGGCTGGGCTGGAGGGCAGGGTGGCTGTGGGCAGCTTCGTTAGCAGTGGGTTTGGGGGGTTGCAGCTGGTGGGGTGAGTGCTTTTCCAGTAGGCCTCCAGGTAATCAGCCATATGCTCACATGCATCCTCCAGCTGGTTCTCATCGAGGATGATGTCAAACATCTCCTGAGAAAAGGAAAGGGTGCAGTCAGAGGTAAATAAAGTGGAAAGGAGACGTCATGAGGTCAACAAGACAAGATAGTGCTGCAGTGTCATTTCAGAATAAAAGACTCTGCAAAGATTCGGACTGTTTTGAGAAACTCGCAGACATCTAAAATTAAAATTATCTGTGAAGAAATCACTCTGATTTATATCCATATACAAAATGTCAAAACTATGTTAGAAACAACCCACTGAATCAAACATTAAATAGCATTAGGCATTAATTCTGAGAAATCCCTAAAGATAAGGACTGCTATTTGAATTAAATTAAGCCTGCTCTTTCACAAGCCTGGGGTGCCTGCTTCATTTTCTAAAATAATAACTAAGCAGATTACAGAAGAACAGAAATAGAACAGGCAGGAATTATGAAGCTTCTAAAAAAAAAAAATCTGACTTCAAATATGCACAAAACACGAAACTAAAATCCAGAGCCAAAACCATTTCTAAAGGACAAAACTCCAGGTTATTTTAAATGCTGGACTCAAATGATGCTTTGGGCTCACTGTGGAGACTTACAGGAGGGCACTGAGCCAGTTTGTCAGCTGCCACCATCTGGACATTGAGGTGTTTCGCCTGAGACTTGCCTCTGGACTTGATGAGCCGCTGCAGCACCTGAAGGCAAATAAGAAGAGAAGGCAACAAGGTCATGGATGTTTATTGGACAAAACTAAATTAAGGCTTTGTGTGGGCAATAATCAAGTCTGTGGCGATTGATTTCACAGTAGATGAAAGAAAATCCAGAAAGAAAGAAGATGGCTTCCTTTTGAAGGTCGACAATCACAGCCGTTATTTACACAGCGGTGGAAAGTACACAAGTACATTTACTCAAGTAGGATACTGCAGTAGAATTATGAGGTTCTTGTACTTTACTTATGTACCTCCATTTTATGTTACTCCATATTTGTACTCCACAACATTTCAGAGGGAAGTATTGCACTTTTTCTTCACTACACGTATTTGACAGTTATAGTCACATGTTAATTTTCAGATAGGGATTTTAAGTTTAAAAAACAACATATGATGAGTTTATAAAATACAAGGTGTTACTCCAGATTAAACCAGTAGTTAAGGAATATTTCCTCTGGAAACTTCTCAGATAGTTTCATTTAAATAACATTTAAGCCCCAAAAACAGAAACAGAATTTAACTTCTTTGCAACCTCATTCACGTTGCTCCTTTAACAATTGTGTATCAGTATTGACAATCTAATACTGTAATGTATGATAATATATCTGTCACTGGGGTCAGTATTCTTTTACTTGTAGATGTAGCTGACACACTTTTTACTCTAGTAGGTGTTTAGATGCCGGACTTACAGATTAATTTTACATTGTTGTATTGGTACTTTCACTGAAGTAAATGGTCTGTTAGTTAACTGGGTGTAATTGAGAGGACAGGTAAAGAACAGTTAATGATATCCCACTTTGAGTGTGATTCACACTGCTGCCACTTTGATTTAAAACTTGTATCTGACTTCTCTGCAGCGAGGCTTTTTCTCATTTTCTCTGTTACCAAAATGGCTGTGCAGGTTTTTTTTTTTTTTTTATTGATCAGTGAATCATGAGCCTTTTTTTTTTCTTTTTTTTTTAAACACATGTTGAAGGTCACAGTGATGAATCATTTCCCTCATGCATTTGCTCGCTTTTCAAACGAGCAGTCACGTCTGACATGCTGTATTTAAAATCACAGCCAGGGAGCAGCTCAGTTACAGGAAAACAATGTGAGCAGTGACAAGACACATCAACAAGCCAGACTCATAAAACAATGGAGTTGACTTATACGTCTGTGAGAGAAGAGGGAACGTCACAGCAGTTGTTTTTATTTGTCCTCACATTTCCATTTGTTTATCACTGCATCAGATGCAATGTTTCACTCACCTTGGGGGAGGTGATCTTGACGTAGACAATGATGGGGGCGAGGGAAGTCTTCCCCAGCTGTGACGGGTGGTTGATGGTATCGGCGTCCAGAACCACCAGCTGTAACGTCCGGGCCAGTTCGAAAATCCGCTCAATCTCACTCTGGACTTCAGCTGAAGAGACAAGGAGAGTGGGGGTTAATGCAGAGGGTTTTCTAGCCTAACTTTATTGTCTGCTCCTACTGACTAAAAGTCTGGGGAATAGTTCAACATTATCATCTTTTGCCTTTCAGTGGAAATATATCATGACAGTATGATCAAACCATGTTATTGTTTAAAAACGTTGTGTGTTGTCATACGTTGGCATTTCTTAACTCGTCGCTTCATCAGTTCTTGAAAGGACTGCAGCCAAGAACTAGATGAGAAATGTTGTATGTTGTTCTTATAAATAAAGAAAATGAAATGAATTTAAATGGTTCAGGAACTATGTCAAATGTGTGGATACTCATAATTTTGTTGCTTCAGCTGGTATGATTTATTTATTACTGTCCTGTTTATTGGATATTTAATATTTGATTGTGAACAACTTCTTGAAAAGTATCATATAAATAAATCTTTATTTACTTACTGCATGTGGTCTGAATAATTTGACCGAACTGCATCAGTGATTACGTGCGTTGCTCCTTTCTGTCTGACTTAAATATTCAAGAGACTCCATTACTTTAGGGACAAGGCTCGGATACTAACAGCTCTGAGACGAAACAGCGAGCCATGTTCTGTTACCTCTAACAAATACTGACTGTTACATCACACAATCCCCACTCCAACAGATGACGACGTGACTGCAAAAACAATCCTACAAATATCACAGCAGGGCACAAATCCCAGTCTGAGAGAATCAAGGCCAGGCTTCATGACTTCCCGTCACGACGAAGTCTGAAGTAAACTGATAACACGAAAACATTCCAACCTAAAAGCTCATCTCGACGACAAGTGAGTCACAAAGTCTCATTTTCCTTCTGAAATATGCCTGAGGGGTGAGATAATGTCACTTGTTTCCAATTCTGAATCTTTCCTGAAATTGTTTATTGTATCATGAGGCAAGGGAAGCATAAGCAGCAGCATCAAGCCAATGTCAGTTCTGATTGAAAATGTTAATTTGCATAAGAAACAAACATGCAAATCTTTGTTTGGCAGATGTTTTTGGGGTGAACGTGTAGATTTAAGTCTCCACAGAGCACAAAATAGCTTGTTAAGAAGGATATTCTTTTCCAAAATCAAGTGGCACTTACTTCAAATGAAAAGCTTCCAATATGAAGTGAAAGTTTTAGTCCCTAGCTCTCAGACCTCGAGGTGGTGGTCTTAGGGTTCCTTCTGACTCTTTCTGGGACAGCACATCATTGAAAAAGACTGAGGTCATATCACCGAGTTATGGTATGGTGCCTCTGCGTAATCATAAAAAACTGACATATAATATACTTTTTGTGTACAGCCTATGCTTCTTCCTGGGACCTCAGGCGCTGACTGATGCTTATGGTGAGACATAGCAAAGATTAGCCTTGTCACCTCTGTTTGACTCAGGAATCTGTTTCATTCTAATCACATCTAAACCCCAATCAACCCCAGTCAAATCAGAGCGGTTCTTGAACTTGTTATCGTGCGTTTATGCTCTATCTTTCATTCCTAACAAAAGAAACTGGCCAAGGCCACTCCGGGCCGTCGGGAGTTATCATTACCATTGTCAAGAGTTTCTTTAATCGCTTCCTTCCTTTTCCACATGAGCTGGTCTCCTTGAAAACATTATGAATCAAAACACCAGATGTTCCCAGGCACTGCGGTGATATCTAGCTCAAGCTTACCCAAGTTTGAGCGTGTGTTGGAGCGTTCAATGATGGCGTGCTTGCTGGGATTGTTCAGGACTGAGCGCTTGGCGAGAGAGATGTCCGCCGTGACGCGAGTGATTGATATTCTAAGACAAGGGACCAAAAAAAATACCAGTTAACCAGTAATTATATACTTCATTTGATATAAGATATAAGACATACATTTACTCTTGTTGTACATTAAGATCAAACATAAAGTAGATGCAAACAGCTGCCAAAAAGACATATGACAGAGAGCAGAGACTGAAGCTCAAAACACAAAATACAGGCTTAGATTTGTGAAAAATGATGTAAACAGATGTAATATAGGTGGATCCCTGCGGACATGGATAATCAAGACGTCTCAGGCTGAAACCCACGCATGAACTCAAATTCTAACACAAGTTACTACAGGTCAAATGAATAATATTCAGATGATTTTAATCTATTTTGAAGCACTACAAGATTTTATCAGGGATTAATTTATCAATTATGAAGAAAAGGCAGAGAACAAAATGTTTTTTAATTAATAGCAACGGACGGAAAATCTCACTAATTGTGTACACATTACTTACATTCTAACTACATTCACTTATAATAACTAAGTCTATAATAACGACGGAGGTGTGGAAACACTGTGGAGAACAACAGGGGACACGAAACCAGCAGTAACAATGCAGAGAGACATAGAAAATGAGACGTATGTCTGTGGGTGTATTGCCGCAGTGCACACAAAGAAGCTTCTCTACACATCTAGCAACATACGTGATATGATCCACATACTCTACTCCTGTTGCCTTTCAAAATACACACACATTAAACATCTAACTGCACTTAAAGGAGCACATCAGCTGGTTGTTAAATTAATAGGAGCTTGATAACAACATGTAGCCTAAGTTACTTTGACCATGTTTTAACGACAGGACTCCAAAGGGAATAAACAGTATTATCTCCAGCTGCCAACGGTCTGAGTGGATCTTAGTGTTGTTTAACTGCATGGCCTTTCTGCTGTGGATGGGTGGACGGACTCAACATTGAGTGAGGAGAATCCTTCCCCGCTCTAGGGCCCACTATGGCCTATTAAGGACATGGCGAGGGACTATTTAAAGCAGCAGCACACATCTCCAGGCCAAACAAACTTGTTACACACTCCCTTGGCTAACCTCAGGGGACAGATAAATACCAGCCTATAGAGTCAGGGAGAGAGGAAGAATGAGGAAGGAAGCCAGACGAGAGCTTGTATTTTAAAAGGTCACAGGGAACTTACCTTCCCTCGAATCTGTGTTTCAAAAAGTCAAACAGTGCTTTTTGCATCATGTCTGTCACCTGTAGACAGGCAATTCACAAGATAAAACAGTTAAGGGCACGCACGTTTGCTTATAAATCCCCAATCAACATGAACAACAAAGGCAGTGTTGTGTTGCGAAATATCAAAGCTGACGTACCTCGTAGCCCTTCAGTGACGGTCCAACCAGAACCACGGGCCGCATGGAAGGCACAACATCGTACGGAGGAATGTGTTCCGTCTTTAGAGAGGAGAAGAAGAAGAAAAACAGTTGCACTCATTTACGGAGACAAAGTAAACACTCACCATCACAAATCACTCGAGGGGTCGGAACAACAATGAACTAGACAATTTAAAAGCACTGGAACATTGTGAACCATGAGATGGGACGTCTCAGTTGGCCCGACGAAACACAAGCTTTGATTTATGATAGATTTGGTCATTTGCTTCACAAATTGTAACATCATCAGGTTGTCGAAATTTCATAGCGGTTTACACAGCAAATAGCAATGTTTAATGACGGATTATTTCTCTCATTTCATGGTTCTGATGTCACTGGGTAAAGAGGGAACCATATAACAGGAGAGGTTAGTCAGAGGGGAAAGAAGCCACAGAAGATTGACGGAAGCTACAACTGAAAAACTTGGGAAATTAAGACACAGGTAAACTTGCTCTCTACTGTTGGGACAAAGTGGGAGCTCAGTTTCTGTAACAGCCTCAGTTTCAATGTTTAATAAAGCTGGTGAAGACTTAAAGGAAAAGGCTGACATTTGTAAATACATTTATTTGGGTTCTTGCAATCGATCTTCAATATAAATATAGACATCAAACGATTAGCTTAGCTTGAAACAGGAGGAAACAGCTAGCCTGACTCTGTGTGAAGGTGACAAAACAAACTCTAAAACTCACTAATTAACATTTTATATCTCATTTGTGTAATCCACACACAAGGCAAAGTGTAAAAGTGACAAGGTGTGTTTTTGAGAGGGGTTTGTTACACTTGGACAGAACCAGACTAGCTGTTTCCCCTAAGCTAAACTAACCGTCTGCTAGCAAATAAGCGTATTTCCTGACATGTCTACTCTAATCTGAATGTGGCAACTTAATGCGTGGGAGTTAATATTGCTTTCTGAATTTCGGCAAGTTGTGCTAAGCTAACTGTCTGCACGCTCCAGCTTCATATTTACTGTACAGACATTAGAGTGGTATCAATCTTTTCATCTAACGCTTGGCAAGAAAACAAACAAATTCCTTCAAATTCCAAGTGCACCGAAGAGTTTTATGAAGCAGCTACAGCCTTTTTTTTTTGATGAAATTCATATGCTGCTCTTTGCAGCAAGTGTCATATATTTGTTCTCAGAATAAAAAGCCTTCTTTTAATATAATCTAGGGAAGAACCTACCGTTAAACCCCTAATTACACACTCTTAGGACATTCTCTGGGGGCAGTGCATTTCTGTCTAGATCTGACGTCAAGGCAGTGAATCTGACGCTGATCTGTGTCTTGGGCGTCTGGCGGAGCAGCATGTTTGAAGGGTGTGTGGATATAAGCAGCACACTGGGGGAACATGAAAGTGCATGAGCTAAGTCGAAGCACTGTTGGAGAGCAGACAGCTGAGGAACAGAGGGTTGACTCCTTCCTCCTCTAACAACCTAAATACTGCTGCATTTACCTCACGGTTATTCTTTCACTTACATTGTCTCAATCACTGCTTATTGCTCCTAATGTTTAAGCTGCTCTCTCAGTCTGTGCCATCTTTATGATGAGTGTTTCAGTAGACTACGTGTTACTGTCTCTTTTTCCTCTTCTATCTACTTCTAAACATTTTCTTTCTAACATTTGCTGTCGTCACTGGGCTTCCCCTGGGACATTGTGGGAACTGATGCACACTACTGCTGACTAACATGAGGGTATTAATGGAGAGTGCGGTTCTGCTCAAATGCTTTCGTTAGCCTTAGTTCAACCTTGGAATTTTGGTCAGGGTAACCATGGGAAACAGCGCCTATATTATTGTATAACGATACTATCATGTGTAAGCGTTTAACAAAATTAAATTGTCCAAATTAAACCAACTGAGGAAGTGATCTAATTAAACAAAGTTTACTGCATTGAAATCAATTTGATTATTGTTTTAAAAGTGATTTTGCATATTTTTGCCATAATGCATACGCAATATATTTTGGTAATGGAAAAATATTCATTTGAATGTCACGCTTGACTTTTAAAAGGCCCAGCCCTATAGTAAAGAGCGTTTATTGCTGTTGTCACTAATAAAAATATGACAAGGCATATATAGTCTATATGTGAGCTAAAAGGAATAGTTTGACAATTCACGAAATATGTTCATATGCTTTCTTAAAGGGAGTTCGATGAAAAGATTGATACCCCTCTCATAGATATCTGTCCATTCAATTTAAAAGGTACAGGTGCTAATGCTCACTAATTACATATCTTGTTTGTTTGATCTGTACAAAAACGTGTGTAAAACAGCAAATGTAAAAAAAAATGGCACGTTGCGGTTTTGTAATGGTTTGGGTGCTGGACTATTTCTGCTGGACCAGGAGCAGTAACTGGAGTTTTCTTTTTTTAATCTCGGCTTTTGTATGACTTAAATAAAAGAGAAATAGCATGTAATTAATGAGCTTTAGAGATGCTGCTAGGCAGATTCTGTTACCTTTAGACAGAGCCAGGCTAGCTGTTTAGCCTGTTGCCAGTGTTTAATGCTAAGATAAGCTAACTGAGTCCTGACTTCAGTTTCATATTCAATATAAGATGTGATAGTGGTATCGATCTTCTCATTTAACTCTTGACAAGAAAGTGTATTTTCCAAAAATGTTGCAATTGCAAAAGCAGACTCAGATCTCATGTATTTTATTAAAAAGCTGTTCACACTGAGGTCTCACTGAATCAGGATCACAAGTTCACTTACGAACACATAAACAATCACAAACACAACACAGAGGATTGCAGGAGCAGTGATAGGGTGAGAGGTCAGGACAGAGCTGAGTCTCTGCTCAGGAATCAGAGGTATTGTATAGTTCAGACCACGCAGGCCATCCACAGACCCTGCTGTGCCGGCGCACTGCAGACCACAACTTACCGACTTCTGCTTCTGCTTAGCTGTGGTGAGACGGAAGAGGAGAAAGAGATAGGTTAAGAACAGGCATGCATGCTAAAGGCTGGCTACACGCCGAAGGGGGAAAGGACGGTGGTGTGGACAAACAGGACGGGCGCTGAGTGAGGCTGAGCAGCTACAGGCATTTTAGTCACAGCCGAGCGGACGAACAGAGAAGAAGAGAGGGTGGGGTAGTACAGTTTACCTTCTTAAAGAAGGGCATTCGTTTCTCTTTTGCTAGGGGTGACATGACAGTGTTTGGACTGGCTTTAGGGGAGCGCAGGTTGACGGGAAGCTCATTGTCCTCGGGGTCTAAGCCTGTGGCGTCTATGTCAATGGCTACGCACACAGACAGACAAGAGCACCATCACACAGTGGTGAACACAGGAGGTCACAGGTAATGGGTACATTTCACATCATCGAGACACTAAATGAAACATTTAAAAGTACAGTTATGACCATTAAAACATGTAATTCAGACAAATGACCACTTTACTGCAAATAGAAATAGAAAATATGAAAAATCTAAGTGTCGACTTACCTTACCTAACTTAAGAGTTGGTTTAAAAAGCATGTAGTATGTTTAAATATGAAGCTGGAGTTTTAACTTTTGCCTCTAAAGCTACTTACCAGACGAAGGAGGAGTAGATTTCCGTGAGTTAGGAACCACTTCACCTAAACTAGAAGATGAGTTTGCTCCCAATTTACTGAAATGAGAAGGATTGTTTGTCATGTGAGATCAACAAAACCGACTCTTAAGAAGTCTAAATTAATTCTAGATGATCTAACAGCCAAAGCAAAGGACTCTGGTTTTTACCTGGAGTGGAACTTGCCCTGTTTGGCTCTCTGCTCCTGGAGGATACGAGTGTTTTCAAGCTTCACTGGACTGGGGATGAAACCGATTTCACAGCCTTCCTTCACCAAACGTCCTATCCACCAGTCATTGTTAAATTTCTGCACAGAATAATTACATATTTATATATCACCTTCTCCTAATCGCCCATCCTTATTTCCATCAGCATCATTAAGTTGAATATCACCTCACACAGGAAAGTAACCGCTCACCTCTTTGACATGGAGGAAGTCTTTAGCGTCAAAGGAGATGGCCATGCCTGGCACAGGGACATCATCATCGTGACTCGGGCTGTAGTTGACATTTGTGCGAACAGCAAATGCAACTGGTTTGGTCTGGCAGGAAAAACAGAGGAGGGAGCTAAATGAAAATGTCAGATTGTGCAAAAGATATAAATGTTTGTCAAACAGAAACTGTATCTTAACTGGGGGAAAAAAAAAATCCAGACCCACAACCTCAGAATACCCACAATACAGCAGAGATTCGCTCCTCAACATGTTTAAATTTTGATCTTTTTGTGCACTGCTGGTGAGCTGCGATTCCTATCTTTGTGTGAGGTGTAAAAATAACCCTGGGTGAGGGGTACAAGCTGGCTCTGACTCATCCAGACTTAGTCTAGCTATCTCTCCATGAATGATGTGGCTGCTGCACGGTCTCTCTCTGCTACAGGCTAAAACACTGACACTTTACAATTCGGAATGATGCAACATGTTAGAGTCCGCAGCTATCACCACTTCCACACCAATAATAAAACAGGACTCTTGTCTTGCGCTCACTTATGAGTAGCACAAACAGCACTCGTGTAAATGGTTCATAAATCAATTCCACAATCTTTAAAATGGCTGAATCAA
The DNA here is from genome assembly GCF_021018895.1 of Seriola aureovittata. NCBI lineage: Eukaryota > Metazoa > Chordata > Actinopteri > Carangiformes > Carangidae > Seriola > Seriola aureovittata. The sequence goes on from NC_079383.1 coordinate 16,375,760, forward strand.
TACTGGCCTTCCTATCTCATCACTGCTGACCTTCCTCTATGGGACAGTCAGTCCATTGAGATAATGCATACAGCTAATGAAATGTTTCATGTACGTCTGCAGGCTGTAATATAACCACCTAACACTGCTGACTGTCCACATATGCTATAAAATAGGAATTTTCTTTCCTTCCAGACACAGATATTTTTACACAAAGCAAGAGCAAATCTCCTCTGCCCATAGTGGCGCATTACATTTCTACAAAAAGGGATTAGAATAAGATTGAATAAGGTCACATCATGAAAAACTGTAATGGGAGAACCATATGCTCACGAACAAACACTCTAAAGTAGATTTCTGGACGTGTGTTGCAAGACTAGAATACCCACATAAGACACACATCCCTTTAAGAATTACATAAAACGCTTTCGGACATAATCTTGGAGCCGGCCTGGCGGCAATGGCAGCAACAGTTGGCAACATGGTCATGCCCTCAACCAGATTACATTAGCTCTGCCTTTGACTGTGTGACAAGCATGACAGAAGTCAAGTGAAAGCCAAAACGAATGCACAGGGATGTAGTTTAGAGTAATCTCCCGGCGTGTACTCACACGCTAAATATTTACCTGCAGATGAAAGAGAGCGAGATGAGGGGAAGGGTGTGTGATTTTCAGCTGGAAGCCAAATTTAACCCACTAGATCAGAGCTTTGATGCTCTAACTTTGTTGGACCTTATACAGATTCTGAAAAATGCTTTCGAAGTAGACTCCAAACTGTCATGTTGGTTTCATCATAGTAGTCCTACCATCTGATTTTCCCTAAGAAATTTAAAACGAGACATACAAGTACAGTGCAGTTTCAGTTCAGTGTCAAGAGTGCACTTGAGGTACAAGAAACGAGGAGACGTGGCCAGAAAATCACTTATTGCAGGTTTAAAGACACAATATAAGGTGAATATTTTTCATGCGGCACTTTCCCATTCACCTTCAACCTTCAACAAGTGAATAGCAAAGTGGGATTGATTGGATTTGCATGGATGTGAATGCTACTCGAGGTCTTTGAAGCAGACAGCAAAGCTCACTGAAGCTCACTATTATGGGAATAATTCATCAGCGGGATCCAGGAGGGGCTTTACAGATGATGAGCGTTCTCCTTCATCATGGCTTTCACTGTCCACTAATGCCTCATTGAAATACAACAGGTGTGAAGTGACTATGATGAACTATGAGGGATTATGGAAATAATACATTAGTGAAATCCTCCTGGAATCATTTTCCTCATGTGGACAGCAATGTAAATATTCCACGGCGTGATGATTGTAAGCTGTGTGTGTGTGTGTGTGTGTGTGTGTGTGTGTGTGTGTGTATGTGCGTGTGATCGTGACAACTCCTCTGAGGAGATCATCCAATCCAGTATGTGCAGTGACAGGACCTGTGGAGGACGGAGCGTCCTTGGTGTTTGCATGCATTGAGTCACATGGCTGCATGAAGGTATGAGGTCCATTAGTACACGTATGTGAGCTCTCTCGGGTTGTCTCATGGACCGCTGCCTCTTTGCTCCCTTCCCAGCTGCTCTGCTCGCCTCTATCCATCATGGCCGACTGTCAGATGAAGCTCTCTATAAGCTTAGTGACTTTTTACAGACCTGTAGGCAATCACACAGACACACACACGTCCTAACATGCCACCTTATATCGTAGGTGACTGCGGGATGTGTAGATAATGGCACCTTTATGCTGCTGCACAGTATCTCTACATCTCCTGACCGAACCCACACTGCTCTGGTGCTTGTTACGTAACACAGGCCTTCATTATGGATTCCGTATTGACTGCACAGTGAGGCAAAAAGACAAGGGTGAAGGGTTAGAGACGGGGTAAGAAGCGTGAGATTGGAGAAGACTGAAAGGGAGGAGAAAAAGAGAGAGGAAGGGAGATGGACAGAGGGAGAGAGGACAGGGGAGAGCAAGCAGAAAAGGAAGCAGGGGAGGAGACACATTCAAGCAGATAAGAGTCCCACTAAAGGAAAAGATAAAGATAACCAGCTCTAGAGAAGCCCTCTCTGTAACTGGGAACCCTGGGAGGCAGCGCTATGGACCACAGCCAATTAACACCACACAACGCTTGTCACAATATCGCATCACACCATGCATATTTCATTAGATAATACCTCCCCGTCCTCCCTGTACTTACAGTGACTGAGTGAACACCTGCCCTTGCTGTTGCTGATTTGCCATGTAACATGCCGCAGCTTCTCCATTAGCAGCACACACGCTACATCTCATGCTATAAATCAAGATTCCCACATTGTTTCACCTTGAATGTTGTGGATCGATTTGAAATGAATTCTCTGAGCTCTGGCCTTACGCTGCACTGAGAGCCTGTAAAATTTATTATCATTGTATGTGGGGAATCGTCATTAATCTAATGTGGGAAGATATTTCTATAATTATCCAAGGTTGCTTTAATAAAATGTAGGCATGCACACAGCAAGTAATGATAAGTAATGAGGCTGTTAATGTCTATAACTGAGCCATTGCAGCTACCGGTTGTTTCTTTTTTGCCTGGAGTTTATAGCTAGAGTGTGTTTATGCTTTATTTTCTATCACACATTATGTAATATCTTGTTATGTGAGCACACTATTTTAACAAGTCAGATTCCCTTTGCATCCACTGTCACTGGTGAGTTAAAGCTTGTGGAGTGAAATGTGAGAACACTCCTTTTAGAGGAAGCAGGACTCATCAGTGATACCTGAACTAAATCACCGCCTTCAACTGGCAGCAGCCAGCGAAGAAATTTATTTACCTCCAGTTGCAAGATATCAGGAAGTCCTCAAAATTCATCGAGCAATATTAGTTTTCACTCATGAAGTTGCCAAATTAAGTTTTCCAGAAATAGAGAAAATTGACACTTATGAAGTGAGAATTAACTTGTAGATGCACGAAAAAAGGAACAAATAAAAAAAACCAAAATGGTCAAAATCAATGTAGCAGAGGCCAAAATACCCAGACCTTTATTCCATAATGTCGGTCTGGCTCCTAAAGCCTTAGATCCTACACTTCCCATGATTCAACTCTAAAGCATCTTTTGGTTAATCCTTCCCTCCCTGGTAAAAGCCCTCGACTTGCAACTGCCCCATTTGAAATGCAGGGTTTCGGTTAAAAATTAATGGTCCCTAAACCCAAGCTGAGATAACCCCTCATGACATCATTTGGCTTATTTTCTTAGATTTGCCAACACTCCTTCCAGAGCCACAGAAGACATTAACAACTGTTTTTACAAGCCGAGTAGTGATGCCAGTGATTGGGTTACCTCATTTTGATGTGTAAAATTGGTGGGTTGACCTATTTAAGGTCAATTACAGACAACAGATGGTGTTTCGAATGTGTGTATATGTAAATACATGTGAAAAAATACATTCTGCCAATGAGACCATATGAGACCAAACATATCCTCATTACTTACAAATATCAGTGGTATGTTGGTGAAGTGGCGGTGAATTACTGGCCATAAACACTCACAGTCAGAGAGTCTGCACTTCCTCTGACCCCAGCCTGCGCTCTCTCTGGTGGCCAGACCACTGAGAGGCTATTTTTTACTAGTCATCTGTCATGTAAAATGCCAGCGGGGGTTATCTGTGCTAGGTTATCTATAAAGGCAACTTATCTTTTTAATTAGTGAGCCAGAGAGGGTGACTCTGGAAAATAACAACATAGATCTGCAGGAATGATCTGTCTTTGCCAGCTATGAGCTACCCAGAGACAAAGTGCAGGAGGAAAATGTGTGCTAGAACGGATGGAGAGCCAAGAGCTTTGGCTTACAGCTAATGAGCAAACTAGCTGTTATAGACACTAAACACCCAGTGAAAGACAATAAACCAATTTCTTAGACACTTGCTTGAATTAATATGCAAAAATAGAACACCAGTTACCCAATGAGCTGTAAAGCAGGAAAAGGACAGAATGTGCACTGGAGATAGCAGAATTATTTCACAGATCAAAGGCATAAATCTTTACAGTGCCAGCGATTTGAGTGATTTTGTGGAAGGGAGCTCTGATTGCAATTCCTGTTGCGCATAGGCAAGCCTGCTCTGCCGTGTGTGTGTTTGTTTATATGCTGCTAATTGTGGCCCAGAGCAGAGCAGAGCAGGCGAGGCTTGGCTCTGATAAACAGTGACGCTGAGCCCTCCGAGGCCCCTAACCTCTCACATCAGCGGCCCCTAACGGCCCTTTCCTCATGTGAGAAACCAGCTGAAATCATTTCTAATATCCTGCTTCTTTCACGGTCACCTAGTCAGTCCTGCAGCACTGTCCACTAATCTTTCCCCAGGTTTAGTAAAAACATCGAATCCAAGTCAGGTTACACAAACTTTACACAGAAATCTTCACAAGAATGGTTTTCTCTGAAATCTGCGCCCCCCCCCAACCAGAATGCAAATACAGAAGCTAAGCTGCTTGTAATTGTAATAGTGGAAGAAAAACATGTAGGCCCAAGAAAAGAGACCAAAAAGGAAGCAGACTGAGCATTTCATCTTCCAATAACAAACAGGCCAGTGTAAAGTTTACGTTACTATTTGAGTGATGCCTGCCATCATTCATTCAAGCATAATAAACCAGTTTTCGTCTATACAAACATGTTTGTACTAATATACTTGTGGGGACCCACACTGACATAATGCATCCCGTTGCCCCTAACCATCACAACTACATGTCTTACCCTGACCTTAATCTTCAACTACTCCTAACCTTAACCCTAAAACCTGGACTTAAAGGTACCATGTGGAGTTTTAAGGTCTTCCAAACACATCAAATGTATTTCCTTTATCATAAAACACCTGTTCTTAAATCAAATGACTTTTATATGTCTGCTTGTGACCTTGAAGTCTTCTTCCTTGTTCTAATGGATGCATTCCTATTCTTCTTTTCTGATTACCTATCAACTGCCCGTCAGTGGACTGGTGTGAAATCAACGGAAGGTTTCACGATCCAAAGTAAAGATGGTAAAGACTTTATATCATAGTGCTGCTAGTGTTCAAAAGCTCCATAGGGTACCTTTAACCCTCAAACAGCTCATTAGAATAGCTCAAGAAAGTCATCACATTCCATAGGTGTTTTCACTTTCACGGTCTAAAACTCAAATTGCTCTTCTGAACACCCACCTGGCCCAATCAAAAATGTTCCTGACACACCCTTTGTTGGAGCCCACAGAAGTTGTGTTTCAGCTGGCAGGAACTGGACAGACTGAGCTTAGCACCGTTAGCTGTAGGATACCAACCTTGGCCTTGTCAAGCTGTGCCTGAGCCTGTCGCTCTGCCTCTCTGCGCACTGCCTCCTTATCCTCCTCCAGGGACACATCGGAGTCTGATGGACGGCTGGTGTAGGAGTCGGCCGAACCCTGCGAGAGACAAAACAAGCAACACCTCAGCGAAACGCATACACTGAAACTTAATGATGTCGATTTGGACACACACTTTAGTGGGCCTCACAGCGTCTTCAAGACACTGGAGACAACTAATTTGCTTTTCATTGCCCTCACTCTTCAAAGAAATATTCAACTTTTGGAGGTTGTGCAACTTGTCTAAACACACCCACACAGACTGAAGTGTTAAACTCCGATCATCAAAGGAATCTCAGTTCATTTCAGGAAATAATGAGTGCAATGGCTGCGCTGGATGAAATGAGCAAGCATGTAATTCTGCAATCAAACACATCACTGCAACAACTTGAGGAAATCACAAGAGCTCTGGATCTGTAACAAATAATGGACACTTCCTCTTTTTCTGGTAAAGCATGCCAAAGGACACAAACTATCTTTCATAGAATCACATTACCAGCAGCTCTTTTTCTATCCTTAGCTCTCTCTTAGCCGCTCGCCTGCAGATTTGTTGTGATCTTTCTATGACAAACTCTGGGGGAAATGTTGAAGAACACCAGGTCCCATTATATCTTTATGTCTCTAAACAACCAGCCTCACACACACATACCAGTACACCAGAGATTACTACGTTACACACACACACACACACACACACACACACACACACACACACACACTCACACACTCATGAGTGCAGTGCATTGCACCGCATACACACTTACATATTTTGTTATATGCAACATGAAAATACATCATAAATAATTGCTAAAGTAGGTTAAGTAATTCTTGCACGCCATTGCTATACAGCACATAGTATGCATGTTGATTTAAACCACTCTACACTATAAAAGGCAGAGAACAGTAACTACAAAAAACTGAATGGGTTTTAAATTGTTCAGGCTGACTGGGTGAAATGTGTAACAGATGGATGGGGTGTAATATCAGAATTTTGCATTTCTGCACAACTCAGTTTCAGGTAGACATACATCTAAGAATAAAATAAAGCATTTTTAAACGAGTGAAGGTTTGAGCTTTATCCTTACCTGCACACTACTATGCCACCCACACAAGGTCTTTCATTCATCTCACTGCACCATTACACTCTGTTGTCTGAGTTAAAAATAGCCTCCCTCACTCTGTGCCTGATTAGAATTACCCGGCCATCACATACATACAAAGGAGGTCCATGCCTCTCGCTCCTCTCCACTTACATTACCTGACTTATGTGTAGAGTGTTTTTACCGTATATAACACAAGGTTATTCATGTTTGTCGTCTGTCTGACATGAAACCCAGTTACTTGTCAACCGTCTCCGTCTCTCTCATCCTCCCCGCTCTGTAGGCCTACCTGATATGAATAACTCATTTGCAAGCAAGCTCATTAATTATCCATGGGCTGTTTTTTTTTTTTGCTGTCATCACGTTTCGAGATTGTAGTCATTCCCCAGTGGCTCTCAAAACATCAACAACTACTGCATGTGCCGTGTCTTTCGGATTCTTCAAACGCTGCTCATGCTTAATATGCAGCATTCCCACATGAAGATATAAATGTCCTAAATTGGCTGTTTACTGCACATTAGCATCTTTTTCATGAGCTGCACCTGGCCTCGAAGAGCGCAGGTGAACATACCTAGACTGCAATGATTATTCCATCAGGTCACGTCTAATGATGGGGCGTGATAAAGAACACCGTCCCAGTGGGTCAGAGGGAGGTGATATGGAGCTCTGCCCAGAATCTGACAGCCATAACAGTTTACAACACTAGGCTTCTCATCATCACCAGGAAATACACAACCGTGCCACACTGACCCCCGACACTATGGATTGGTGGATGCACGAGAGACACACAGACATACTGCACAAAACACAAACGCTTGCACACAAAAAACACCAACTTTCACAACGTAAACATACTCAAAATCTGCTTACACAAGCGTCGGAGCTCTTGACGCGACCTCCCTTGGCTCGTTTCAGCAAGCGGATCCAGGTGGCCTTCATCAGCCACACTGGTCATTCAGTGTCCTGAGCCACTGCGCCCCCCTGCTACTGCTACAACTACAACTAACTGCACTGCTGTGGGCACCTTTGCACCAGCTCTGCAGTTACCGTCAGTGCTCTGGCTACAGGTACATTCAACACTGTGGCTACATCGACAGATGGTTCCTGTTACACCTTGGCTGTAAATGCTACCTTCATTTCTTGATAAATAAATAGCTTTGGAGTCAGAGCTCCTTGTTTTGCTGCAGCTGCAGCTAGCTCTGCTGCTGTTTGTAGAGCCACAGCTCCTGCTCCTCCTGCTGCTGCTGCTTTTGCCAAAGATGGGGAATCCACAGGAGCTCTCTGCCCCACGCATAATCTCAGCAGCTCTCTCTCCGTCTGCCCCAATCTCCTTGATAGCTGGAGTGCTCAGACTGCCGCTGCAGGTGCTGAGGCTGACTCCCAGTATGAGTCAGGTGGCAGCGATGCTTCTCATCCTCTCTTTCGAGCTTTGGCTCCAGTCTCGTTCTCCTCTTCCTCCTCCTCCTCCGCCGTAGCCTCCACAAGCGGTAACAGCAGTTTATCTACACGAGTCCTGGTGTGGCTGCCTGTGACCGACTCTCCTCCTGATGCTAATTAAGCTGCTGCTGCCTCTCAGGTGCTGCAAGCTCCCTCTTTCTCACTCTCGGTGTCACAGCCTGTCAGTGTTTGTTCTGTACATCTCACAAGCCCCCCTGTGCTACTTCAGTGATTCTGCCTCTCTATCTCTGTCTCTACCCACCCTTCCTTCTCCTCCTCCTCTGTCACTCCCCTCATTTTTTTTTTCCTCACTTGCCCCTCACAGTCAATCCATCTGCTCGTTGTGTCTCAGTGATAAGTGCTGGGCAGTGCATGTGCTTGTGGATGTACTGATACCATGCATCAACTGTGCATGCTGTTTTACATTTAAACACACTATATTCACCATGATATGAGCGGTTTATAGCTGTTATAGATGTCACATCTTGCCATCTTCTAAGAGGTGAAGAGCTTGACTTTACTGTAGAAGATACTCAAATCTAAATCTGCACACTTGCTTTCATCATGCATGATATTAGGGCGGAAACTCATCATTATTCCAATTATCAATTCATGCAGTGCTTCTAAAGCTTTTCCTTTCATGCCTTCCTTTGGAAACCAAAAATAATTCATGCCCCCTTACCTCTGAAAAGCTGAAACTGATTTAAATTATTATTATCTAGGGCATGAACTGGATTTTTCTTTTCATATTTCTAAATTGTTACTGGGGTGCAAAGTCAAAAGTCTAAACATTGCAGCAACACAAAGCTCTCTTGATATATTGACTGTGCAACTCAGAGCCAGATAGCCTCTCTCATATTTTTGATTTGACTGCAAGTTTGTTGAGCAACAATGAACACCTGCATAAATGAATAAATCTGTGTCTGCATTGATTTTTTTTTTTCAATTGATTGATTACCTAATATACAAAAATGTTGATACTGATATTGAAAAAAGGAATCATTTTCTAATCCAATCATTGTAAAACAGGGACAGGCAGCAAACTCTTGCATTGCTAAAAATCAGTGATTGTCCTGCATTTCTGCCTGATCAATGGCATAAAAGATTAATTCAATTCCATGTCGATTGACTAATTGAGTAATTTACCATAATTAACTATGACAACCAAATAGAAATTGTGACAACAGAGCTGAAATGATCAGTTGATTTACTGATGAGCCACTTTTCAGGCAAAAATGAAAAACATTGCTCCTCAACATTGCAACCTCTTAAATCTTTTGATTTTTCTCAGTTTTACATCCCTGTAAATTAGACATCTTTGAGACAAACAAGACAAAAACAAGACATATGAATATGTCACTTCAGACACTGGGGAATTCTAATATGCAATTTCCACCATCTTCTGACACTTTTTTGACAAAACAATCAATCAATCAAGCAAAAAAATCAGCAGATGAATTAATAATGAAAATAATGTTGGTTGCAGCCCCAATAGTGACTGTATTTGTGTATGTGACAAAGAAGGAGAGAGAAACAAAACTTAAATATATAGCACTGTATCTTTTTTCAGATCACCTCCTCTCCACTCTGGTCTCAGTTGTGCGGATTCTGAGGTGAAAGCTGCTCTAAATCCTCGCCTGTCAGATCAGTGGTAATTAATTACATGTGAGTGGAGCATCGTAAAACCACACAGGACAAATGAGAATAATTACAGCGTTAAATGAAAAATTTCCCATCCTCATAAAGGACCAGCCGAAGTTAAACCCTGCAGAAGGATTATTCAAAAATGTCCTTTCTTTTTTTTTTTTTTTTTTTAATTTTGTTTTGCACTGCTGACGCATCACGCTCCTCTGTCTCTGACTGGTCATGAGGTTGTGTGAGGTCAGAGGAGTCAGGGGTCAGCCTGTGGGAGAAGTGGTTGAAAATGGGCTCGCTGGTTTATGACCAGCAGTCACTCCCTGAGGAGCACTAACTGTAGATCAAAGGATGACGTGCTAATCAGCGGTGCTTATCATAACCAATCAATGACACGCCTCCATCTGCTCAGGGTCTTTTCAACACGACACACGGAGTTAAAAATTACATATCTTACATGAACGGAGAGAATAATGTGATTTTAGCTCATTAAGACCAATTAGTCTAATGAGAAGTGTGATCACCTGAGGTAGATGTTTTGAACAAAGATGGATGGGAATGACAGACAAGAGAAAATTGATCTTGTCACAACAAAACCGCCATAATAACCTCAGCTACAGCAGTAATTTAGAAAAGAAAACAATATCAACAGCATGCGTTGCCTGTTTTTTTTGGGACATAGTGCAAGGGTCACATATGGTTCAATAAGGTGGTTTGACACTGGCCTCCAGAGCTCTAAGGGCAGGGCACAGATGCTCATGGATCTATGGAGCCCAGAGAGGAAGGTGGTGGAGCTGTGAAGGCTGCACTCTGACGACAACATTGACAAAGACTTGCAGCGGCAGAGAGAGCCTTCGGGTGCCTGACATGACCGACCTCTAGACCTGCTGCCACACTGATACTGACAGCACTGTGTCACCCACACACACGCCGCTAATAATAATCTAACAGCAGTATGATGCTGCGTTGATCCACGAGGAGACGTACTCTTTCTTTTTTTTTTTTTGGTCCACCCAGCAGAACGAGAGTCACTGTTTAAATCTGATGTCTTGTTCAAGACACTTCAGCATGGGCCGAAAATTGATTCAAATCCTGCTGGGGTCCTTTGTTTCAACTTATCCCCTTTTCTATCCCTCTCCCTTTGTCTCCTGTCTCCTGCTACCGTGCACTCTCAAATACAGGCAAAGATATCCAAAAAGCGATGAAAGACGACACTTAAAAATTAATTATTCTTAAAGACCTGACTGATTTATGGTTGCTTTGCCCATCCAGGATTACATTCAGTGGCAATATTTAGCCACAATAGCAGCATAACTCCAGGGCAAGCATCGTCAGTCTTTAGGTCAGTCAGCCCAACACTTGGGGCAGACTGAGTTTTGTACGGACATTCATGGCCCCCGGAGGATGAAGCCTGCTCACTTCTATTATTGTACTTATCCTGTAAAGTATAAAGAAACCTCTACTAAAGTGAAATTTGGCACAGATATCCCTGGATGATGCATCATATTGACTTTGGTGATTCTGTAACATTTTATACATTATGTTAAAACAGCCAAAAGATAAGATGCTGCACATGGTAAAAATTATACCTGCTAAACATCAGCATTGTTAGTGTGGCGGTAGACTCTTAATCTAGCTGAATGTTCACCGCTGAATTATTCTTACTACACCCACGCATGGAAATTAGAGGAAGGTGAGGGTTAGGCACCAAAACTGACTTGGGTAAGATTAAGGAACATTTTTTGTTATACCAAATAAACTATAGTTTGGGTATGAACACTAACACAAACTAAACACTATATCATTCTCACCAGTTAAGTATTTTCTTAAAAAGCAAACATTAAATAATGTCTGAGATTGGCCACAATGCAGTGTTACAGTCATCCAGCACCGCAACACCTTGCCTTGCCATGTAAACAGCTCACTACTTCTTGCATTAGTGCTGAAAGGTAGCATTGATTCTAAATTGTGTCTTGCAGAATTGCTCAATAGTAATCCTACTTTCTAGGGAAACCGGGCGGCAAATCCACACTGGTAACCTTGGGAGGCGGGATGGAGAAACAGAATGGCGTGAGAGGTGGCCGTCTTCAGGCACTGGTCAGAGAAAGAGAGATGGAGAGGGCAATGGTCCTGTGGTCTCTATGCTGTTCTTATTGATTAATTTAGACAGAGGTCCTTGCTGTAAGACCACCAATGACCTCTACATGCAACAGTGGCACAGTGATCATTACGTTAGAACATTACAAGTCAGTGTGGCTGTTACCACAGTGAAATAGGAAGCTGCAAGTCAGTCGCTGCTGCCTCCTGCATCTGACAGAATCACTTACAGTGAATGAAGCAGTTACACCAGGGAATCTCTTCATGATCTGAAAGCTTGTTTTTTTCCATTTTCAGCCACATTTTCAGAGTTATTCTCTATATGTATCCTCTATGAAAATGGAGAGCTGTAGTCATGCAGAAAATAAAGGCTGTGCGTGTGAGCTATTAAGTGCTTTCATAGTCGAGAGACGCCTTGGTTTGACTCGTCCTCAGTTCTGACGTTTTTACCTCAGTTCTCACATATATGTAGGCTTTCTGCTCTCTCCTGCGTCTTTCCCTGTGACATCACCTGAGCCACACTTCACTCTCACTCATGTCCACACTGATGTCCAGATCCTCGTAGTACCTCAAATGTTCTCTCACTCCCTTCTCTCCCATTTGCTCTTCATTTCACCTTGTTCCGTGTCTTCTCATTCAACCCATTAACTGTGCTTCTTTCATCTCCCATCTCTCAAGGGATTCCCAGTGGCTTTGGCTTTCTTCCCTGTATGGATCGGCTCAAGAGGGGGAGGGGGACTGTTCTGTGCATTTTCAAACTGTAACATTTAGTGCTTGGTATTTGGCTGTTTTCTGCTAAATCTTCGTGATTGATGTCTGCACATCCATGTTTACAGTGCAAACAGCAAATGCTACTAGCTACAGTAATGTATGCTGACGTAAACAACTATAGAAGAAGATCACAGGAATAGCCTGCAACTAACTCACTGGCTGGGTTAAAAAAAAATCCCCTCTTTGTTCACTCAGTCACTATTCCCTATTTAACAGACAGTAAGGTATGGATATTTTAGACTTATGTGTTCTGATCATTTTCTGTCGTCACTGATAGTTGTAGCGTTGCATCTATTGTATCTACTGTAGGTTTGATAACAGAAAGTAGAGCACATGCCATGAAAACTACTTTTTTTTCCCACTGTTAAAATTTAAGAGGCATAAGTTTCACACTGAGAATTCAGACGCTCAAATAAAAAAGTCAGACAGTGATTTTAGAGCACTATATAGTAAGTGGGGAGTGATTTCAGACACAGCCTGTAACTCCATGGCAACATTACACTTTTTGTTTACATCACCCAAAGCATTATGTGAGCTTAAAGACCCAAATCTCTCACAAACCAATGGAAACTAGAATGACCTCAGCCAAAGCCAGTCAAACAACACACGCTATACTTAAGAGAAAAAAAAAAGCTGATTCATATTGAATGATTCAGATCTGCCCCAAAAGTTAACGGGTTCCTCCCCGGCCCAAACCCCATCCCTCCACCAGTGTCGGTCCAAATCAGTTCACAAATAAACAGACACGTGTGAAAACATAGCCTACTTGGCAGAAGTAATAAAAACAATAGTTGCGACAAAATAAATGAAAATAAGCTTTTTTTTCCAATTTTATACTAGCAATACTTTTTTTTGACAGAATTGAGGCTAAGAATAAAATAAACATGGTTTCCTATATCTCACAAACTCTGACACTTCTATACAGACAAAAACAAGGAAGTAAGCAAACAAACAAAAATCGAATTGTACAAAACTTTTGTTCCTACAGGGTCCCAGTACAATTCTAGATCCACTGATATATCAGACGATGGCATTTTAAGATATGCCTTATGTGTCCTGAAAATAGCAGCATATTTGGCAGACTCAGCTAAGACAATGCTGATTAACAACGCCATATACCATAGCTGTTTTTAAGTCTGGCTCAAGTCTTCACAGCCGCATGACTGCAGGGAAGTAAATAGGTAATAAAAGGTGGAAAGGAAAATAAACTTTAAAGCTACTCATTTATATGTATGAACTTATTATTTTCATGATAAATCTTTTATCTTTCGTTTCACTCTGGTGCCAGCAGGAACAGCTGGAAGTGTGAATTAGGCTATGGAGACAAGTTTTCAAGTTTCAACTCGAGTCTCCGTCTCAAGTTTGAAGTTTACAGCGCTGCCATACTCTGAATAGCAAAAAACAACAACGTTCAATCAAAAACAGCTTCGGCTTAAAAGGCAGTTTGTAAACTTTAACCACCAGTAACCCCAAGCTGAACTCTACGACACAGCGAATGTTAATCTTCGTCAGACTACTGTCAAAATAAGAAAACACAGCTCAAATTCAGACGAGCGTCAGCAGTGGGTTTAATGAGGCTGTGTGGTCAGACTGCACAAGTATACTTCACATTCTGCATCATGATTGAAGAATGAAGATTACTGCTCGTGCCAAGTCATGTTCAGTTCTGGCTGACGGACTGTAGCTGACTGCAGCGGGCTGACAATGGGCTGAGCAAGTGTGCTAGCAGTTTCAAGCTTGGCATGACTCACTCTTGGCTAGAACCAAAGCCTCTTTTCGCAGCCATCTGTCCATCACTGCCACTTCACTCAGTGCAACACAAAGTCAATTAAATCGCCGGTCCACAAACAGCATCTCCTTCATCAAACGGAGACAATGGGAGCAGACATGACAGCCAAGAGTGAGAGATGTGTGACTGCTACAAAAAGGGTTGGTTACTAATATTTAACACAGAACAGAGAGACTGAATACTGAAGTGAGCAAGAGGGTGCAGGAGAGACAGACTGTCAGTAAATCTGCGAAAGAGAAAGAGAACGTGTGTCTGAGAGAAATGAGGAGAGAGATAAAAAAAAAGGGGGAGGGGGGTAATGATCCCTCTGGCATGGCAGAAGAGGGATTGGCTGCATGGACGTCAAGGTGACACCGACAGGCCTATGAAAAAAGTGTTTACCCAGCATTCCATGTGCCAATGCATTAGGTAAGTGCATCATCCTGCCGAGGAGATGGACTCAATGGCTGTCAATCATGTGATCCCAGAGTGCACAGCAGCTAGCTAGAAACTATAGAAACAAGCCACATGGCAAGGGGACTTAAAACTGGATGTCTTTAGAGTATGTGTAATCGTTTTACAACAAACAGTAAATCCACAATACTGAAGTGAAACAAAATGAATGATGAAAATGAAACAGTTATTAAAAATTACACAGCCATTCTTTAAGATTTATTATCTTTAGAAAAAAGGATGCAATTTACTTTTTTTCACTGGTAAATTTTGAATCTTTCAGATCTTTCTCAGTAATTTGTAAATAATCGATTAATTGTTTAGTCGAAAAAGAAAAGCCAGAATATATGTTGGTCAACCACCAACCTAAATTTCAAAGATATTCGCTGTCCAAATATATGAAGACAACAAAAACAACAATACTGGCTTTCCAGAAGCTGGAATCTTGGGATATCTGGCATTTACTTGATAAATGACTTAAATGATCAGTTAATTAATTGCTGCTTAATTTTCTGTCAGTCCATTGAAAGCTCCTCCACCAAACCACCAATGCAGAGCTAAATGACTTGATTATTGAACTACTCTTAACACTTCAGCACTAATGAAATGGAAAAGGAAAAAAGGAAGGACACTACTGGGACTAGCAGGGGCTAGGTCGATAGCCTTAGCAGCAAACAGCAAATTAATCAATTACAAAGTGATTAAAAGGAAGATATATTATTGAGAAAACATCCCCTATATTCCGTTCTCCAAATACGAGAAACATTCAAAACTTTTCCCATTCGAGAATCTCTACTCACAGTGACAATACTAACGTGCTGATGTTATAACGTTTACCGTGTTCACCATCTTAATTATTAAATTCATCCTGAGGGCCACATCAATCTGTGGACCAGACTTCGTGACAACCCATCCGACG
The DNA here is from genome assembly GCF_021018895.1 of Seriola aureovittata. Lineage (NCBI taxonomy): Eukaryota > Metazoa > Chordata > Actinopteri > Carangiformes > Carangidae > Seriola > Seriola aureovittata. The sequence goes on from NC_079383.1 coordinate 16,391,250, forward strand.
GTTCCCGAGACAATTCTCTCACAAAAACAAAAAACAAACAAACGTGAACCTCGTGGGCGGACACTCGAAGAAAATTTGGGGGATCACCAAAGCTGGTCGGCTTCATCCTCTGGGTAACCAGGAACAAACAAAATTTCGTGGTGATCAATCCAATAGTTGTCAAGATATTTTTAGTTTCCACTAATGCATCTACCCGACCAGCTGACATTGTATTTGCTTGAGTCTAAAAAAAAAAAAAAATCTAAATAGGACAGAATTTGCATCTTGGCACAAATAATAAGTGACTTTAGTCTAAGAGTAAGGGTACTGTGAAACCAGCCCTCAAAAGCCCCATACAGAGTGAACCTTATCAGGCTTGTGTTGTTTGCTCAGCTGTTCTGACTATGTGACTTACAAAGGAACATGCATTGTTTGGATGTTTGCTTCATTTCTGCTACACTGCTGCTGCGCCTCACATAGCGTTGTTGAAATCCCTGCAACATTACGGCGAGACAAATACAGGGGTGACGGGATCTCTACAACAGCAAATTATGTGCTAATCCTTTTCTTCCAGTAAATACTACCTGCACCCAGCAGCAGTCGTCCCCGGAGGGGCATTGCTCTCATTAACGGTGAATCCCATCACAGCGAGATTTATTTTATCTAGCTGCTCCTTCCCTCTGAGGTCCCTTTGTGGAAACACAGCACCATAATAGGATGATGGCTGATGAACGGGATACAGTAAGAAAGGCCGCGGGCTGCTCTGTGCTGCTATTTTGTGCTTGCGTCATCAATATTCTGGCAGTTTCCTGGTGTATGAAACAGGCTGCAGATGATTGATGAGAACTGGCTAAGAGAGCAGAACGAGCTGCTAACCATCTTCAGTGGAGCAAAACACACCATCCTACAAATGGGACTGTGCTTGAGTAAAATGATTTCAGCTTCATTTATTCTAGTTCATACTTTGATAAATGATTTGCTTTGGACCATTTTCTGGCAAAATTTGAGATTTATAAAAAGCTGAGGTTGTTGCCAAAGAGGCATGGGGACTTCCCAGATTTCAGTGATAAATAAAACAAAAAAAAAATCTCTCTCTCTAAATATGTCCAGTTACTTTTAAGTGTATTCTAAATATATCTGGTGGTAGAAAGCCCACACAAGGTCAATTTAAGTTCAAGTGATGTGACCTAGGTGCTTAGATTTTCTTCATCGTGTCCAAAAAAGCATCAGGATGATATAAATTACATGATAAAAATAAAAATAACACAATGTGGAGTATATAATTATATCACTATATCCCTTATGATTGAGGGGCAACCATCTGAATACTGTTGCTGTCCTGTGAAAACCATGTATGTCCAAAACATAAACTCTTCTTGAGTTAAGAAAATCAGCCCTGTTTTAAGCTTTGAGACCATGTAATTATTAGATATCCCAATGTCTCTTTAAATAGTTTATTAAGCATAAAATGTGACAGTTCTTTCAACCCACTAAGAATGGGTGATGCATGGTTTTCACTGGATAGCAGCAAGTCACTAGTTTTTGTTAGATTATTGTTTAAAATGCAATTATATGTATATGTTATTATGTGTGATCTTAATTGAAGCAGTAATGTATTTGATTCAGTTGATAATCCTGTGTGTGTGAGTAGCTGAACACAGTGGTTTTTCAGCGCTGATGCAGTATCATTGTACAATGTTTAAATGTTTAACATAGTATAATACTTAGTACTTGTCTCCCAGCTGAAAAGTCTGGCCTGCGTTTTGTCCTGCGAGGCCTCCGAACACCACTTCATAATCAGTGGTGTTAACTCCACTGTTCACAGTTCTCAGTGACAGATGCTTAAGTCAAACACACACTAAAAAGATACACTAAGTGTTGCTTGACAAGCCCAGCAGAGCAAAGTGGATGCAACTGCAAGAGTTTGGCAGGTTCAGTCCCACAAAGACTCGTGAACAGATTCCTTACACAATCAAAACAAGTGATTCTGTATGTGAGAGAGTGAATGAGGGGCGACCACCTATAGATTGAGCCAGATCGTTTCTCATCAGCTGCAAAGATCATCACGCCATAGCACTGAATAATACACGCCTAAATTGCTTTAACTGATCTGGTCTTAGTCATTCATACCGTTTGTATTTCAGGCTAGTCTCAGGTTAACTCGTTTACATACTGTTTCCTCTTTTTGTTTGTCCTTAAGTGCCTTTAAAGTTGCATCTTATTCCACTCTGTCTGACAGTGTCATGTAATATATATTCTGTATCATCTTGTTCCAATTCTTCATTCAAGTTGTATGATGTTTACACAGAGTGGAATATTGAAAACCCAAGACCCATGAGGATTTTAATGACTGCACCACAAGACACTGACGCACATCGTTAAGATACTAATGCACAGTGTCTTGTGCATCACTTTGTGCACATTTTCTCAAATTTAACTCCACATATTTACTATTTTTGAAAACCTTGGCATCTCCACAAGCATTTTAAATGAGGTTCTGTGGGTTCGAACCAGGTTTGCTGGAGTATGTGTGGACCTCACTTATCAAACTTGCTTTTAGAGGCTGATTAGTGATTAATACAAGGGTGTGGCTGATGACAACCACTGATTACTGTCACTGGGAAATATTTGGACTTAAGGTTTTCACTGCTATATCATTCACACACACACACACACAGACAAAAACAAGCACACAATCACAACAGGAAATATTCGAAATAGTAACTGGAAACAACAACAACAACAACAACAATAACATAGCGTGAAAGTTATGTAAAGAGGAAGTCAAAACCTGGAGAGTTTGGAAAAAAAATGGACATACTCTGTTTGGCTCACGTTGGTAAGACAAAACTTTAGCTTTTGCTTCAGGGATAAGCCAAGTTTTGTGCTCTCTACGAGTCTGCATAAAAAAACAAACTCATCCTGGCTGTTTACTTTCTTTCTCTCTCTCTGCTTGTTAACCAGTGTCTCAGCTCCTCACTTTAAGCTTGTAGTGGTCGTGCAGCAGTGCTCGCAAAGTCATACCAGACTCTCAAACGAGCCTCTTCGTCTCTAAAGAGCACACTGCGAGAGAGTTACCGTGTGCGTTTTGAGAAAGACTCTTACTTACTAACTTTCCGGAAAAGTGACAAGGGAGAAAATAGGAAGTGTATGTTTACGCCCCTTTAAATCCTGCACTAATAACCTCCATTCTGCTGCAGTCCGAGCCCTTCCTCTTTGTTCAGAGGATAGACGGGAGAAGAGTGAGAAGTACTGCCGAGTTAGGCTCAGAAAAGTTCAAGGGGATATAGTTCGAGTTGCAGAAAGTATGTTTATACAAACTTACCAGATCTGACTCCTCACTGCCGGAGTGATACATTTCTGCCCTACCGACTCTGTGCTTTTCAGCCCGGCTGGGAGAAAAGTCTCCTCAGCTGCTGCCCATCTCCTCTCGGAGCACAGGAACTCCTGCCAACCTGAGTGCTTCACTCCTACAAATCCCCTTGTCCCGGCTCAAGAGGAGAACGGCTTTGAACAAGCAGAGAAAGTTAGAGCCGGAGGAGAGAAGTTAGCTCCTCTCAGCCCTTCTTTGGCCTACTCCAGTCCCTGAGAGGCAGAGAAAAGACGAGTGTCTTTCCCACGCTGGGAGAACACTCCTTTAGAGCGCCGCGACCGTCCTCCAGCCCCAAAAACAAGCCCCCCTGCCCCTCTCCCCTCCCACACACACACACACACACACACACATATGTACACTCTCTCGGTTTCACACACATGCACACACACACACACACACACACACACAGACATCCAGTTAGGAAGTAAGATCTCTGGCCAACAGGGCTGGCCTGAAAATTCCAGAAAGCACCAAAAGCAGCTGCTGAAGCTTTTTATGTCTGTGTGCGAGTGTGTGATCTGGGGAGTTTACATGTGTTCCACTTTGCCTTAAACTCACTGTATAGTCTCAGCACATGTTGCCGAGACTGAAAAGTCAGGAAGTAATTATCTTCACTACATCAACGAAATGCCATATTTGCTTTCATCATCAATGGGACGAAAGCCATTGAAACTTTCCGTTTGGTCATTTGATTGCACATAATCGTGCTTGTATTTAACTTTACATTGACAAACACGACAAAAGCACGGTTCTCAGTAGAACAAGAGCACCTACCATATGACAAACTTTTACAGCTGTACAACATTTAAGTCATATAAAAGTCAGTTGAGTTTTCAAGTGACAGTTTTCTATTTAGCCGGTGGTTGTTGTAAAGCAGCACATTCACTTCAAAGAGACTCACTGCACATCCATCTCTTTATGATCTGACATCAGAAACACGGAAGCTGTGATGTGTGCTTTGTAATCATGCTGCTATTACGCCAGAGCTGATGCAGGCTGGGATTTGAAATATTCAATCCAAGCCGTAAAATATGAGTCAAGAACGAGAGTTCGGTAACTGCCACAGCTGCTCATGAGTTCACAAAAAAAAAAACGTAACTAAGAGATATTTTTCTGTAATAACAGAGGAATGCAGATATGTCACTGCAGAAACACACCAAGTGAACAGCACAGGTGAGAACTGAGTAAACAGTCCTGTGTTGTCTTTTTGTCCAGCCTGTAAGATCGTACAACTATCAAACTACAAGCTCAGTACAAGCTTTATTTGACATTCCCATAAAACCCAGATTTGTATTTTCAGTGGGGAGAAAATGTTTTCTGGGCAGCCCAGCCTAAATCGTAGATTATATTGTTTTAGATCAGGGTTAACCCCTTTCTGAGGATTATCATCCAGGGCATGTGCTCGGCACGTGACAAACTGTGGGATAGTTATCCTAATCTCACCAGGACAATGGTCACAAGTCCTGGTGCATCAGTTTGGAGCCAACAAAAGATAACTAAATAAATTTAAGTGTTTTTTGAATTAAATATACCATTAAAGCTAAATGTTGTCATTTTCACTGTATAACTATAAAATGCTTAAAACTTTCTTGCTAAGAGTTATATGTGAAGTTTGATATTACTCTCATGTCTGTACACTGAAAATTAAGCTATTGTGAGCAACTGGTTAACTTAGCATAAAGACTTGAAAAGGTGTAAACAACTAGTCTGGTTCTGCCCAAAAGAAACAGAATCCACACACCAGCACCTCTTAACATGTTGTATTTCTTTGTTTGATCTGTAAAAAAAAACTTACCTTTTCTTACCTTTGTGTCCCTACTGTTTCCAGTCTCTATGCTAAGCTAAGCTAACCAGCTGGTGGCTGTAGCATATCTGCAGTACAAACATGAGTGTTTTTGTTCATCTTCTCATCTAACTCTTGGCAAGAAAGCAATTAAGATTTTGAATTTCAATTATTTATTCATTTTATTTTCATCATGTTTTAGTCTGCTGATTATTTTTTCAATTAATCAGTTGATCATTTGGTCTATAAATGTCACAAATAGTAAAGGCCATTGCGGTTTCCCAAAGCCCAAGCTGACATACTGTAGTCACATCACTTGTTTAGCTTTCAGTAACAAAACACAGAGCTGTTCAATTTAGTATCACAGAAGAAAAACAAACAAACAAACAAACAAAAACAGCAGATATTCACATTTGAGAACATGGAACAAGGGAATTTTTTGAATTTTTGATTTTCATCTCTGAAGTATGTTTGTAGTCCAATCCCAGCCCTGCATTGGCAACATGAGGTCAAGGTAAATGAAGGTGAATAAGAGACTGTAATTAAACTCAGCCGGAGGCGAAAACCTCCTCATGCTGAGCGTGATGACAGTTGATCAGGAAGTGTGATCTGGTGTCTCTGAATTCTCACTAAAAATGACTTCTGCATGTGAAGTCTGCATCACACTGCCATAAAACAGATAACGATAATGATTGAGGAAACATTTTGTAAAAGCAAAGTCAACTGTGATTTTAAATTGCCACTCAATTAAAATAATGCGTAAAAATCACTGCATGTTTATTGATCCTGTGTAGCTCCAGTTATCTCTGCCAGGATTTTTATGCTGAGGTCATCCATAGTAAAGTTTATGTGTGTAATGGGTTTTAGCTAAAAGCTTCTACAAGCATATTCTGTCCACAATATGTTAAATCAACAAAAGTAGATAAAGCTCTAGCCCAGATTAGCTGCTTTATTTTGCGTAATTACTATAATGTAATGATATAATGGCATCCTTCGCTGCTGACAGCAATTATCAGCGCTCTCCGAATGGCCTCTCAGAATGGGATTTGACGGATCAATGTCTCCTGGTTCTGGCAGCGCTGGGAAATGAGTGCCTGCATTGCCTTTGGCTTATTGATTAGTATACATGCACACAATGACGTCAGCAGGCATTCATACTGACAGGCACACAAACGCCAACGAGGGTAGCTTTCAAAAACCAGCATACAGTAATTGGACCACGAGGGGAAATCAATACAGCATCCACAGTGTGTTTCACATCGGAAAAAAAAAACATGACATTGCCAACAGTTGTTGTTTCCTCTCAGTACGTAGATACTATACCTTGTATAGTGTGAAGAGAGTGATGACTGCTCTTCTTTTTAAACAAAAGCCATGCAATAAGTCCTACCTTCATGAAGATTATAATATTAAAATAAAATTTCAGAAATATTCAGTTACACCTCAGTGTGTATTGTCTAAATCAATGCGTTGTAGGGGTCACACATGTGCAGTTTCAGGACACTCTCTCCAGCCAACAGGCCAGTCTAAGTCCATATCAGGAGTGGACACAAGTGTCTGACAGTTCCATACAAGTGTGACTCCACAGTGGCCACCATTCACATTAAAGTAAACAGCCCAAAATAAAACCTCTCTACTCTGCCAAATACACTTTCCAGTGATAAAGCACTCAGGATCATGAGTTCATCTGCCTTACATCAATACAACATCATAACACTGAAGACATCATAACAGAGGACGGACCAACAACAGATACTGATGATAATTGATTGATTCTGACCCAAAGCTTCTCGCCAGTGACAGAAACAATATCCAGCAACATCAGTGGTGTGATATTTTCTGTCAAATGTGCGATTGTAACAGGCCACAATGTTATAGACGTTCAGTAAAGCTAAAAAGATCACTAATGGGCTAAAATACACCACAATTAGATCATTGAGGCTCTGTCAGAAAGGCTCCTCCAAAAGGGGGTTTTGCCTTGCCAAGAATGCTATTACACAAATGAAACTCTCCAAGACGACTTCAAGTGCTAGTGGATAAATCTTTCAGTTTCCTTAGAAGAAATAATAACCTCCAGAAGTCCAGCATTAAATGTAAGCTTATTTTGTTACACTCCTTCAACAACAACTTAAAAAAAAGCAGCATTATGTTCTGTTTATCAAGTATTGCATTGATGACCCTGTGTTAAAGATTATCTGCCCTTACACTTTAAATTACTCTGAATGGGAGTTGAATGACTGAACTGTACAGCTACTATATGTGTCAAAACTCAAGACTTTTTGTGGACTGACTGACCAATGGGAAATATGTTTATTTGATTTCATGCCAAAACAAACAATTCGATCAATAACCACTCTCATATCTCTACGACAAAGATGTAGCAAGCAGCCGATTAGCTTAGTTTAGCATAAAAACTGGAAACAGAGGGAAATAGCTAGCCTGACTCCAAAGGTAACAAAATCTGCCTATCAGCACCTCTAAACCTCACTAATTAACAGATTATAACAAAAGACTGATCGAACAACTGGTCACGACTGGTTTGATTGTTTTTGCTCTTCAGTTTTTAAACAGAGCCAAGCTAACTGTTTCCCCTGTTTCCTGTCTTAATGCTAAGCTAAACTGTCAGCTAACTATAAGGCTCTCAATAAGAAAAGCAAATGAGCATATGTCCCAAAATGTCAAACTCTTCCACTTAAAAAACAGTGTATTTGCGAGGCATGGCATATTTTAATGAACACTGGCAACCAAAATAAATACATAAATAAATAAAAAATCTAATGATACCCAGCTCTGCTTTGAAATTGAATCTAAAACATGGCTGTACTGATCCTGATGCATAATATCCACATCAGACTGGAGAATCCACGCTGGGCCCAATGTGACTGTGATTCACATCTAATGAAACCCCCCAGGGCCGGCAGCCAGCGTCTGACTGAGGTTACCTAGCTACAACACATGCCAGGCCACTTGAGCCCTGGGACCATCTCTAATTACAGCCAACGAGAGAAAGGGAGAGAGGGAAAACGAGGGAGAGACTGAGGAAGAAACAAGAAAAAGAGATGGAGATAGAGGATGAGAGAGAGAGAGAGAGATAGAAGCCCCAGCTGCTCTGTTTCCTGCTGCCTCTCTGAGCGACTCGAGAGTTCGACTGCTGTTTCCTCCACTCCACCAAAGGGCATCCCGCTAGCTTGTGTACCAAACCTGAGAATAGCACTGAACCTGCACACACATCATACAAATGAGGCTGAAACATCTCCATATAACTGATAAGAGAGGAGTAAAGTCTGTAAAGTACAAAGCCTTAGCCTATTAATGTGGTATCAGAGCGGTTGAGGTTAAAAGTTGACTGAAGCTTACCCTTCCCAAGATGTGTTTAGTCCGTGGAGACAAGGGAAGCTTGTCAAGCATGCCCAAGGGAATGAAAATCATGAGCTCGGAGTTGCTGGACAGCGAGTGCATGCAAAGACTTGATGAATTCTGAAGTGCTGACATGGATAACAGCGTACAGCGTTTGGCGGCCGCTGTGCAGTGTGTGGTGCTAACTGAGTCACTTCACGCTCGCTGAACACATCAACACATCGGCTGTCCCACATGGAGTCATAGGAAAAACTCTTCAGCTGACTGTTGTGACCAATACAGTCATGCATAGGTCAGGCAAACGCAGGCAGAGGGGCGATACACTCACGCTGTGTATGCAAACACACTTTCACAGAAGTGTACAGGATATAGTCACTACCGCAGCCCTCTGGTGACACAAACAAACGCTGGACGGCAGGTAGGTCAAGAGACACAGACACAAATCATCATACAGTCACTCACATCGCATGAGTGGCTTTGGCACAGAGTTATAGCCCAGTCATTTTCAATTACTTAAATGTAAATGATATCTGTTGGGGTTTAGGTTACATAGGGTCATTTTTTGTCCACGTGGAGACATCGAAAACAAGCTGAAAACCCAATATTCACTCTCCTTTTTGCTCTCTTTTGCTTTTCACTAAATCCTGAGAGAAATATTAACGTCTTTAAGTTCACGAGCCAGTCGTGAAGTTTGTCCGTCTGCTGTTCGGAGCCGAGCAGGAAGTGTACAGCGAGTTTTTAGAGCTTTGTTGAGACTGGAAATGACGCTGAGAAGAGCGGTGAGACTGAACCTTGAGGCTGAAGTCGAGCTGCAGTTGTAAAACCAAAACAATGAGCTGAATGATGCTGAAAAGCTCAGTAGAGCTGAAGGGAACTACAGAGTCAGATGATTATTATGTGTGGGGTTCTTTGCTGCAAGTGACCTATTTCCATTGTGCGTATAAAATGATCTATTACAGCAGCTTTAACCAAAGCTACCACATGCCCAAAAAACAAGACTTAACCCTGAAATGTTTATCTTATGGGAACCAGGTTTTGCCCCCTGAGAGACCTGCAGTTTGGCAGACTGATTATGTTAAGGATATTAGTTTTTTGGTATTTATCGATTTTCAAAAAGAAAGTTGATCAGTCTAAAGCAATTTCCACCTGGATTTTATGTCCACCCACAAAGTGCTGTGTTTCTTGGTTCCTTTGACACCAATCACTACATTTTACAGCAGGTCTTCTTACAATGTTGACAGCTCAGAAAATATTTTCCCGTAGTAGAAAATTAAGATGAAAATGGAAAGCTTCTGATTATGCATTCAACACAGTCAAACCGTTGAACAGTTCTGCGTGAGACAATAATCCGCTGTGTCGTCACATGCTCATCTTTTTCTACTGTATTCCATCTCCACAGGAGGGAGGGAACGATCCACGCTGCACACAGTAACACCCACGGGGGCAATTGCTCGTGTCCACTTGATCCCCTGACTCACTTTGTAATGATTGCTTCTCTTAGTAAAGGAGATTTAAATCTGCTTCGGCCTTTCAACCAATCAAGGATTTAGAGTAGAAGACATGACTGACATGAAAAGTGGTCAGAAGCTGTCAAAAGCTGTTCTTTATACCTTGGAAGACGTTGTAATGCTAAAGGCAAACGGACAGAGACACTGTACTCAACTGAAGTGGTTGCAGACCAAGAGGTCACAGGATAAATCTGAGAGGTCCTAAGATGGTTAACAGGATAAGGAAGGTTTTTTTCATGAATTACTTGAGCTGAGGAGTTTTTAACCAGTAGTAGCGCCATGGAGCAATTTTTCTATGAGTTTATATAATGCATACAAAAACACTGAAATATATGCACGCAGATGGTGCAATACATATGTTTCTCACTATTTCTTGATTGACAATTGGCGGACAACTGATGATTATTTTCACTATCAATAATCAATTTACATCATCTACAAATGTCTTGTTTTGTCCGTCCAACAGACCAAAATGTAAAGATATTCACTTTACAATGATATAAGACAGAGAAAAGCAGAAAATTCATTATGGCATTTCTTTCTTAAAAAAATATATTTAAAAACGATGAATCGATCAAAATAGTTGTCAATTAATTTCCTGTTGATTGAATAATTGATTGACTTTGTAGTTCTTATGTAAAATGTTCAGAAACTGTATTTTATGGGGGAAGAAAATGCACTGAACACATTTGCCAGGCTTCACAGACACACACAATGCGTTTAGGTGAGTAATACTGAATGTAAACATGACTTTGGTTAAAAGGAGATTTCACATGGCACATTTAATGCTTCTTAAATATCACTTCTTTTTGAGCTTGTCACTAGAAGACATCATGAAAGGCATCAGAAGTAAAAAAAAAACCACTGTCCTACATTGTGTAAAATGAAGATTAAATCACTCTGCTCCGAATGATCTAAAAACGGATTTCAAAGACAGGATTTAGCTGCGTGGACAGACTCTTTCAGTCGACCCGTTAAGAGTTATCTACACATGGAGAGAGAAAGATGACCCTGCAGATTGCCTTTCACCTGCAGGAAAGCTTTGTGAGCATCAATGCCTTTTCACAAGACTGAAATGCAGACACAGACCTGCAACAATCCACGATTAAAACTAAGCTCTACTTATACAACGTGCAATTCAGATGGTACAGGCCTATGTAAGCAGACCTCACGGACGGGATATACAGTAGGTTGTGACACTCTTGATGTCACGCACACAGTGAGCGATGCACAGCCGCAGAAAGGCAGGCTGAACTGTAACAGGACGGCAAAAAGCTTTCAGAAAAGAAGCCATCGCTCCAACTACTAGTACAAGGATAGAGAAGTAAGCCGCTGATTTACACAGAAACAAAAACAGGTTGTGTTGTTGTTTTTCTTTACCTTTGGCTTCTTAGACATGCTCGTTCTCCCACAATGCCCAGGACACCTGTGTCGCCTCTCCGTTCCACAGCGACTGTAATGAATTATGCAAATCCCCTGGTTTTTGTTCAGAGTACCATGACCCAGGGGTGCAAGCAGCTGACGCCTGGCATACAAAAAAAAAAAAAAAAAAAAAGCCAACCTCTTTGCCTCAGTTCAAAAAGGGATAACTCTGACTGCTGCGCTGCCTGGCAAGTTGCTCTTACACACAACCGGTGTCACAGCCGAGGTGATAACTAGAGGAAAGGGAATTGGATGTGGTCATCCTCAAGAGCTCTTCCAACAGCAAGTGTCATGCCTCATGTGGAGAGAAGCCAGCTGAGAAGTCTCTCTCTCTCTCTCTCAGACAGATCACACATACCGACATGGGCACGAGCGGAGAGTCGGGTGTTTAAGCTGTGCGGTGTCATGGTTAGCTCTGAAGTGTTTTTCTTCAGCCGGTCAGGCATTAAGCTTTAATTTGATAGCGCGACATCTGTTGCGTGGTCAAACAACTATATGACGTTATACGATGCAGACCGGGTACACACACCACATACACATACACACGTTACAACTCCAGAGACAATCAACAAAAAAAAAAAACTTGCTCTGGTGATAGCAGACAGCTTTAGTGTCACAGAGGAGGGGATATGAAGCTGAGCTGCTGGGCTGCTGTGGCAGAGCTGACCGCTGTAGTAAAACATGTGACCTCCTGCAGCTGTACAGCCGTAGCCAGACAGACAGTCAGACGGTAACAGCACCATCTGGAGTCCTAATCCGCCTGCCACTGCCCACCCCTGTGATTATTAATGTGACCCTCAAAGTCATTAGGCTTATTGGTTAGATGAGTAGATACCTGGGATCAGTGCGTTGCAGAGGCACTGCAACTGCATCAGAAAAGTCGACAGTTTTCTGCAGCAAACTCAACTAATGTGAACTAACACAGTCAGCTGCTTGTTGACAACGTTGAAGAAAGTGTTTCTCTCATTCGTATCTCAAGTTTTTGTCTAACTAGCGGCACGGCATGGATCTTATGGTTCCATGAGGATGACTCCTTAAGGTTTAGATGACCTGTGACCTTTCCCTCTTGCACCACCACCAGGCCAAAATATGCACCTGTAATAATAATAAATGGGTAAATCCCTTTCACGTGTTTTTCTCTACTCTCACCCAGGTCTAACTTTGCACAGTGTTTGTCATAATATCATGGGCAGATCGTCCTTGAAGCTGCTAAACATGATCCTAACGGACTAAAACATTTTTATTTTAATGAAGCGTATTGTGGGACCACGTCTAGTAAAGCTCAGTTAGCAAATAAACTGTGTGTTGTTGATTGAGCGCCCTGAGAAACCGCAAGAACCTCAAAGAACCACTGCAGGCAAAGGCTAAGTGATCAAACACCGTTTAGCCTCAGGTGGCTTCACATTTTCTCACAACAAGTTTACCTTGAACACACCAGCAACACCACAGCTGAGCACGACTAACTACCTGATGTGTCTGCATAAACAACTAATCCATATCCATCCTATCATTTTCATACCACAATGAATCAGTTTAAACAGTCTTCTTATTGTACAATATAAAATCAAGTGGTAATATTAGATGTTACAGGCAGGTAGATTATTCAGCATTTATTTTTCTGTTTTAATCAAGTTTTCTTTTAATGTTACATGTGTTCAATGCATTATGTGAACACAAATCTTCAGTTGGTGTCCACTTTCACTTCATTAATGAGAATCTTAAATATTCATTCTTTCATTTCTGTCTCATCTTTAATGTATTGATTATTGTTCTTTTTTTGTTCCAATTATTTAGGAACACTAAATGAAGTATTATTCACGTAATAAAAAGAACATGAAATGAGAACATATCAACTGGCTGGACTGTTAAGACTTGCTCTGCTGTTTCTAGTCTGCTACACAAAATAGGACTGAGAAGCAGCGCTGTGCCATTCAGCACTGAGGTACTTTAAGGTATTCAACTTCGCAGCTCTGTCTGCATAGCAATGATCAGGTTCATTGTGAGGACAGGGAGCTGGGCTGCAGAGAGCAGCAGTATGACATATGCGCCATATGGGTGGGTTGAGGGGAAAAGTAGAGCAGCGTTTCCCTCCGGAGGAAAACACATAAGTACATCTCTATTGATGCACACGTGCACACGTATAATATACTGGACAAATATGTAACATTATCAGTGTCAAACGTGAATGCTTGTTCAGGAGAGCACAACGTGTGGTGTACATGGAGGAGAATTTAGCCTCAGGTTCATCGCACCATGACTGTGCCACTTGCACTTGACATACAGTAACTCCACCAAGAGATTTCATAAATTACATAAAAAGGAGGCTGAGCTGAGTGGCTGGAGGTCATGCGACTGCAGAATCAGCAGGAGAAAATGTTTTTAACTCCAGAGAAAGACAGAGAGTGGATTCAGTAGTAAACCACAACTCCATTACATCCTCTCTTCTCCTCCCTGCCCCACCCCCCTTTTTCCCAAGTAGCTGATTTCATCCTCGCAAAGCCACTCTCGCTCTAATCTCCCCTGATCCGTCTGCACTGGCAAAGAATCAGATATCAAACACACATGTTAAAAAAAAAAAAAAAAACCTGGGACAACATGATAGAAAACACTGTTTACCTACTCGTATTATCATTACTATTACAACAGCTATGCATTTTCTTTAGAGATTCATTAATGAGTTTCCTTCCTCTGTAGATTCAATTTAACGCATCGGTCATGTTCTTGTAACAGAGGCAGAGTTGGCAGACTGATAACCAGATTTCATAAAGTGGGCATGTAGTAGCTTGTAGTTATATAATACCTAAATCTCTAAGCCTCTCTTTGGAATAACCACTAGGCACAGGAGCATCAAAAACCAATGAAAATATACTGTAATAGTCTCTACATAATCTGTTAAACCGGAGTCTTATCAATAGTGATGCACAAATGTTACATGGCATCATTAGTGTCCAGTTGTTTTGAAGAGAGCTCCGAACAGAAAGTAAAAACCGCAGCAGTGAGTAGTTCAAGAAAAGAGAAGAAAACCCACAGCGCACTAACACACACCTCACTTACCCATGAGACATTTTTATTCTTGTTTTGTTTGATCATGGCAACAAGAGCGGGCCCGTAACGTGGCGAGAGGACCCCCCCCCCTCCCCCTCCTCAGCAGATTTCAGCCCCACAGCCTGTTGCGTGGGCAGGTCTGAGCGGGATCAGGGGTGGCGGCTGTGGGCACGCCGCGCTCAGCCATAGGTCGTCATCTGCCCTGCAAACCTGCGAGCCCAAATCGCCTGCTCTGACTGAATCCAGCATCTGTCAGGAGGATCAGATCGCCACTCCACACAGAGGAGGAACGATGGCTGACTTTTCAGGCTCCTTCACGTTGCAAAAAAAAAAAAAAAAAAAAAAAAAAAGTCAAGATCACATAAGAGTTATCCAGCAAACTCTGAGTCTCTTCTTCCTGACAGCACAAACTGACCTGATGGACTGATTATGTATTCACGCTCAGTATGAATATGAAACATCCCAGCAGGTTTAACCCCGCCCTGCTGAGGCACAGCGTGCGCCCAATCGCGGAGCAGATCTTTGTGGCCGGCTCCTGAGGGTGAGCTTATAGAAGCATCAGGATGAATATGCCGAGTCTCTGGAGGAGAGGAAGGGGCTCTCCACTGACTTGCAGGACAACTCCAGAAAAAAAAAAAAAAAAACAGGGAGCAGCAGAGGAAAACTGTACATTACTTGTCTTCACCTACTGTAGGTGCCTCCTCCATTCATTATCCTCCCTTCTTTTCTTTTCTTTATTTCTGCTTACTTCCTCTCCACCTACTCCCTCCATCTCTCTCTGTCTCTGGGGTACATCTTCTCGCCCGGCTGGGTAGCTGTTGTCATGGCACCTGTTTGCTTAGAGACGAGCACCCTGACAGACAGAGTAAAGAGAAGCTGAGTAAAAATGGGACGCTCCCTCTCTCTTTTCTTTTGTCAGTCAGTGGTGGCGTTGCTCTCCGACCCAGAATTAAATCTACTCTCTCTGGCAACAATTTATCCTCTAAATGTTGTGCTGACCTTCTCCCCTCTCACTCAGCTTCTGCAGCCAAACTCACTTTTGTCTTATCTTCAATTCTATGACACCAACATCTTCCCCCCCCTCAGCTCCACACTTGTCGGCGTCTGTTTGCACAAGTCGATCTGGATTACTCTTAAAAGATCAGTGAAGAGTTTTAAAGCTATCCTTGCTGATTTGAGTGCCTGCACTTAAATGGTATTGAGCCACAGAGCAGCTACAGATCTCTTGATCAGCGGCATAAAAAAGACTTCAGACTGTACATTAACAACAGGAAGAATTAGTGCTTTTAACTGAAATAAAAAAGGGTATGTTTTGAATGTCTGACATAGATAAAACTTTATTTAAAACTCTTTAAATAAAGGAGCGTTAAAACTCTTTAAATAACCCATTTTAGAAACATCTTTTCTTAGATTAATCTATATCTCATATGCAGAATTAATTTCAGTTACAATTTGATCTTATTATAACTCTGATGTGCATATTATTGGTTTTATGTTTCTTTTTTTAGCATTAACAGGTTAGCACTACTTCAAATGGCCAACAATTTAGGGGTGTAACTAAATATTATTTTTATTATCAATTAATCAGATGATTATTTTCTTGTTTAATTGCTTAGTCTATGAAATGTAAAAACAGTAGTGAAGAAATGGCATTCACAGTTTGTAAGAAGCCATTGTAATGTCTTCAATCAGCTCATTTTATCCATCTAAAACTTTAAGATAATCAACCTCATGTTAGATATAGAAAAACAAGAAACTGTCACTTGAGAACCGAGAATCAGAGAATGTTTAGCATCAATCAGTTAATTGATTAATAAAATAGTTGCTAGTTTATGGACTAGTTAACTAATTGTTTTGGCTCTAAACTTTACCGGTGCATTTCCAGCCCATTTCAATCACTGACACCAACAACTGAGACCCAATGTGAGGGTCCAGGAGTTGAGGTTTCAAAGGAAGCCTTTACAGCTCCTGATCCATTTTTAACGTCTGTTGCTCTAATTAATTGTCTCTTGTATCCATATGGGCCGGCAGCCCCCCTCTGGTGCACAAGGTTGTCTGCATCTCTCTGCTGTTAATTGGCCTCAAAGAACATCTGCTCCTGCTTTAAGTGATGCTCGGTTTGGCCTGGGTGCCCTCGATGTCTGACGTCTGAGAACACTGCTCCTTCATCTCACTAATGATAGCATGATTGCCCATTTCTCTGCAGACTTCATACCTTCTGCAGATTGTTACTGGAATGAAGTGACAAGTGCAGTCAGCACAAGGTATATTATAGACAAAGCGGAAAATAAAGATGAGGAGGAGGATAAGTGAAAGTCTGTATGAGGAGTTATGGTTAATAGTGAGCCTTAAACTAAAACCTATGTCTCATAAACGAATACCAAAGCTCCACCAACAGCAGAAGACACTACATATTCCTTTCTGGGGCCATGTTTTGCAGTAAAACGTAACAATGCTAATACGTTAAATGGAATTACTGAATAGATTGTACCAGACATGGCAAGCCTCACAAAAATGAGTGACGGCACTTTCACAGCTGCTTTCCACTGATAGCAGAGAACCAGTCGATGACGTGCTGGAGGAGAGAGACACGGCTAAATTTAACGTTCATCAGAGGCGGCAAATTGCTTTATATGGATCTCAGACAGTAGGTTGTAAAACTGCATACCTTAGATATATGTCACCATATATATTTACTGATTCTGTAGCACATTTAGGACAAAGAGTCATCCATACATTTATTTTATAATTGGGAGTCTAACTCAAGTTTTGGAAAGACTAAGAACATTCATGTGATCTACAGCTCCAATTTCAAAGAATACAAACACAGTCTTTATTGGACAGCTGATAGTATAGACAAAAGAAGGGAATAAGGGGGGAGAAAAAGAGACATGCCAATCCATAGTGACATAGTGATACATTGTGGTGTGACATTACATAATGAAATACCCTCATCCATCAGCTTCCATATAATACTGTATATTTTGTAGGGAGTGAGCTGCATCTTTCTCCCCAT
The DNA here is from genome assembly GCF_021018895.1 of Seriola aureovittata. NCBI lineage: Eukaryota > Metazoa > Chordata > Actinopteri > Carangiformes > Carangidae > Seriola > Seriola aureovittata. Next base: position 16,408,733 of record NC_079383.1, read on the forward strand.
GACTTCACTATTTCCAGACCAGTGACAGTTTTAAAACGCAGACTGCTGCAGCCCAGTTGTAACTGAACCAGGGTCAGTGCACACAGTGTCAGTGACATCAGTGTTTCCAGGCTAGTGCGGCTATACTCTACATATCCCTCCACAGATATATATAACACTTTCCAGTCCCACGGTGAGGTGATAGATTATGTAAAAGCAGTAAAAAAAAAAATCCAACTAAAACCGAGACATTCCTTAGGGCCTCTGTGGCCAATTAGCTGCTCAGTTTCCGGACATTTTCATATTCTCTGGAAACGTGAAAGAACGCATGACTGCTGCCAAGGAAACCCTGCTCCAGTCTGCTCTGTGCTGGCCCGACACTCGTCCCTGGGCGTGCATCCCAAGGCCTGGAAAACTGGGAATTCCAGGTCAACACTTTTGTCATGGGAGATGAGCTCACCGCTAGCACACAAAGCTCAGTATTTTCTGGGAAAATTACAGTCTTCTTTGTAATACTCCAATATTTGCCATTTCTCATCCTTCATCTGGTCACTTTAGCGCCACACGAAATATCACATCTCCTGAAAAAAATGGTACAAAATATTGTAGGCCTACAAATATTCATGGTCTCAAAAGGATGAAGTACTAGTACTAGTGATCTCTTGATTTTTTCCTCCAGCGCCACCAGTTAACATTTGTCGTTAAGACTGAAATGTCTAACTTAACTTTCCATCTGGTGCCATCATCAGGTCAGTGTTTTAATTTGCCCTTTGCGACCTCCAAAACTAATGACCTTTCCATCAGCCATGGCTGCATTTTGTGTTCAGAGCTAATTATCAAATATTAACATGCTAACACACTAAACTAAAACAGTGAAATTGTTATAGGAGTTTAAGAATTGTCTTTGTGAGCATGTTAGCATGCTAAGTTTAGCATTTCGCTCAAAGCAGTGCTTTACCTACAGCCTTTGCAGAGCTGCTAACATGACTGTAAGCTTTTAGTCTTGTTTTTACTGCAGCCAAAAATATACTTAGATGTTTAGGGAGTGTGCAGGGTTAAATGCTTTAAATGTCACTGACAATTAGCTCCTCATAAAACCACATATTCATAAGCCATCTGCAAAATAGTATTGATTATAGAAAGATTTCTGTGTATTTCATTGGCTCTCTGATGTGTTATTTAACTGACTTGTGAAACTCACTGTGAGCTCACAGATAGTCCTGGCTGCTGCTGCTGCTGCTCCATCATGGCAAGCAGGAAAGCCTAGAAAACAAAGGGGGGGTGGGGGGTGGGGGGTCGGCGCAGCGGGGCCTGCTGTCTTCAATTAGCTGAGTTTCCGTGAGGAGTGTCTGGGACTGGCTACTCAGCCTGTCAGACGGAGTCCCATCCGGCCGGGTCTCCGTGCTCCACATTCCATCCAGAGCGGAATTGTGTTCCGCCCCATTTCAGACGTAAAACGGCGGTTTGGTGCTCCATATTGGAAACATGTGAGAGGAGTGTCATAGAAAGAGTGGCGTGTCACGGCAGCTGGGGTCCTCTCAAGGTCAGCACTAGATACAGATACTGGACTGTCCTTTACTAGCCAAAAGCTCTGGCTGTAACTGAATCATTATATTAATTTCAGCATGCTTAGTTTGTGCACGCTCATTAAACACAAACACATGTTGCCAGTGATACTCCATCTCACTGAATGGTTTGTTTTCATGCAAACACCTTACACATGGGGCTTAGACGGTCCGGTGTGGAGTATCAACAGCTGTTTCTGCACTAATCCACTCATCAGTTAAATTAAAGCTTACTCAGTTGTACAGTCAATGTTGATCCAACCTACTGCAGCGCGTGTGTCACACAAAACCAGATTGTGTAACCAAACACTGCGCCGTAGTCTGCACAGGACCACTAGTATTTTTCCTTCTCTGCAATATCTGGGATAAAGTTTTTGTTCCAGTTCAGAAGCTGGATGCTTCGAAGTCCACATTTCTAGACAGAATACGTCATAATGGGCCCACAAGTCTTGGTCCCATTTCAAAGGCTTTTCCAAAGAAGAGCAGCCTTCTTTTGGATGAATTTGGAGGACACAACTGCTATATTACTTGCAGCTCTCAGTATCAAATAATCCATTGATTACCCAGCAGCTGTTTAATGGAGCTTTCAGGTCATCCTAATTAACTCTTAAAGCTGGCAAATAAGACATACTCACGATGCCTTTGCCAGGTGGTCATCAGTGACTGGCAAATATACAAAGGTGCCAGTATAAGTGTGGAGGGTCCAACAGCATCTGAACTGTTCGCCACACACGTTTCCGGCATTGGAATTTATGGGCTGCGTCCAGCAGTTTTCTGAAAACGACAAGCACGGCAACTTCACGCAGCGACTGGCCAGGTGTGCCAAGGTATAGATAGCTGGCAGGATTTTAACTTCTAAAGCTCCCTCTTCTCATTCTTCACACAGCTACCAGTAATGTGTGTGTTTAAAAATTCACAATGTGAATGTCTCCCAGGAAAGATTGTCTTAAAGTATGCACCGCGTTTATCCCCATAATCAAACTAGAATGGCACTCAGAAGAGCGTGTGCCTCCGCCTAGGCGAAAAATGCCAATTCTGCAAAGTTAAGTTAATATTAAAGTCATAAAAAAAAAAAAATCCCAGGATCTGGCCCTTTAACCAGATCCACACCAAAATTTAATGAGTGCTTCCCTGGCCCATGCCCCATCCCTCTACCACGTTTGGTGCAAATCGGTTCAGTACTTCAGTAACCCTGCCAAACAATCAAACAGAAGGGTGAAAACATAGGTAATCATTATTGTGTCTTTAGGCAGGTGGCACAGGTTCAACTTAAACTTCAGTTGGACTGAGGTACATTGGGCTGATGTAGCTTCTCTTTTTCTTTTGTGAGACACTCAGCGTAATAGCCTATGGCCTATTATGAAAATACCAAAACTTTAAAGTGGCATGACACAATTTATATCATGACGCACATTAAGGCTGCAATTAAAGTTGCAACTGAAGTTTATTTAACGGATTGATCAGAAAATGATCTCATTGAGTTCAGGACATTTTGTCCGAACGACCAATGAGCTTCTGTCTGGGATCTGGGGATGACTTCATAACTCATTTCAGACAGTGAGAGGAAAAAAATTACACCTCATGAAAACTTTATTTCTAAGCCTTGAGGGTGTTAAAGCATTTTCTCTCTGCATGGAAATGGTGTGTTTATGCATTTGTGTGCAAGTGCTTGTGTGTGAGTGAGAGTAGAAGTGTTACATGGCCATCTAGTGGCAAAACCCAATTAAAGAGGATCATCTTTATCTGCAGTACTGGACAACTGTGTGGCTGAGGGGGAAAAAAAACACCCTTAATTTTTGCACTGCTCTGCTGGAGAACAGTGTTATAGAGAGTCTAGAAAGCAGAAAATCTCTCTTCAATTGAGCTATTCACAAGAGTCTATAGAAACCAACCAGCTGAATGACAGAACTGGGGATGTAAAAGACAATATGGGGGGAAAAACTGCACACATCATCAAATTTCCCACCTCAAAAGTCATACCTGTTAGCAGATAAACAACCACATCTTCCTCTCACTGCATTTCATCAAGCTGAGCCACAGTCGATTTCGATTCTATGATACACAGCTTCTGACAGACACTAGCACAAAAGATGACACATAAAATAAACCAACAAAGCCCAATAAAGTCAAGCTGTCAACCGAGCGTGTGCCTGCAGTGTGAACCCAGGCATTCGAAAACACTACAACCTCAGCTCTGTGTCCAAACCCTGGAATAAATATGAAATAAAAGATTTATTGTGTCTGCATGCATGGCGAGAACAGGGCTCTGCAGAAAACTGTCAGGCCGGTGCAACTGAATATTTCAGCCAAATCCTGCAGCATTCAGGACTGGTATAGGATAGAGATCTCGCAGGGAACAGTGATCAACACTGAGCTGGCAGCCATCCACTCTCTGTTCAGTCTAGTGCTTTGAAGCAACACTGATATTTTCAGTAAAGTTGTCCAAACAGAAGAAAGAAATTATCTCTGAATTATTCATACAGTACAACCCATCATGAAACAATCACCATAAGCACATTAGTCTACACATGCTGCTAACTGTTGGCTTCATCAGCTTCTCCTAATCTCTCTCTCTCTCTCTCACACACACTCACTCACACACACACACACACACTCTGTCCTCTGACCCCTGTGATAAATCAGCAAACTCACATATGGAAGCTGTGCTCTCCGGCGATGGCCCAGCCCACAGCACGGCATGAAGGGGACCAGGGCGGGGAGGAGCAGACGGCCGTCTCACAGACTCCCTGTCAGGCAGCAGCATCCGCTCAGCCTCGGTCCATGCCTGTACACTTGGCCCACAGGGGAGCGGGCCACCGGAAGACGCAGAGGTGAGGAGGAGGACGCAGGAGACCCTTGATGGACGAGTGAGCAGAGGGAGAAGAGGACTGGCGTATCCCCGCCAGTCCACCCACCCCTGACTCGGGAACTCTCTGGATTCAAAAAGTCAGGTTCTGATATCCCCTCCTCCTCCTCATCTTCTTCTACCCATCTTGAGACTGTTGCAGCAGAGCATCTGCAAGCGGACGGCAAGGTGCACGTCTGAATTGGCTGTTTACCCCGACCCAAAATCTGTAGCCACTCCGCCTGATCGTCTGGGCTGCCAAATCCTCTGCAGTGCTGCTGTGCTGTGGCAGAGACGTACAGTTGCAGGCTGGCACACTGGTTCAGCTGCTGGTGGATTTAGACGCACTCATCATCACACATAAGTTCCTTCTCGGCATGGGGAGGAGGTGGAGCTCTGAGTGTCCTTTATTGACCGCTGTCCCTTGCTTCCTAATGGAGGGCGCCGCCTCTATACTCCCCACCTCTTCTCTCTCCTTTCATCCAAGGATCAGTCTGCTTTAAAATCTTGATACACACACTCTGGCTTTCTTCCTGACTTTGTGCCTCCCCCCTTTTTCTCTCAGATTTTACCGCTTCTTCTCTCTCTTCCTTTATTTCTTACAGTGCCATGATTCACTCCTCATTTGCATTGCATTAACCTTCGTACTTTCTCTCTGTGTGAGTGGTTAAGACAGAGGCTGACAAAGCTACTGGTTGCTGAAGAAGCTGCTCTGTGCTTTCATGTCACATAGAGCAAGAGAGAGAGAGAGAGAGAGAGAGTGTGTGTCTGTTTCGTGCAGGGAGCGGAGCAGCAGCACAACTCCTGCCTGTGGTGCAGAGGGAAGTCTCTCGCACAGTTCGGTCATGCCAGAGTGCAGAGTGTGAACGGAGGGCTGGGTGTGATTGTTTCTCTCTTCCCTGCCATCTCACACACACACACACACACACACACACACTCACACACAACACACACACACACACACACCTCTCCGCCACTCTCACCCTTCCCCACTGCCTTCAGGTGATTGAGCCCAGACTGACATGCAGCCTCACTGCTGCGTCGTATATGCTGTGTCAGCCAGAAATGCCCATATTCTCACCGTGTCTCATTGTTCAATGACAGATGCACATGCGGTGGAGAGTTGCAGAGAATATTCATACACACAGCGTGACTGTGCGCGTGTTTTTGCATTTCATCTGGCACCAAGGGCAGTTGGTGCTGAAATTTAGTGACTTAATGTCATTTAGCTTTGATAAAGCTTTCTTGCAATTAATTAAACAATTTAAAATATGTGTGAATGATGATGGAACATTATTAGATGACCAGTTTTATGAATATTAATAGCAAACCTCAGTTGAAATTACAGGGATTTATGATAGGAGATATTAAAGACGCAGAACCACAAACACACTTCATGGATTTTACTCAAAAACCGAGCTCGCAATCAGTTCAGCTGGGTTGTTTTCAACATGAAACCTAATGCAACCCAATTAAATAACGCTGCATCATTTGACTGGAAGGCACTCCATATACAAGCACTTATCTTTGGTCCTTTTTCCATCATACACTTATTGTCACTCTCTTCTATTGCAGCCTTATGCACAGCGTGCTCTATCTTACTATTGTGCAGAGCTGACATTGACGCTGAAGAGTCTAAATCTTGGCTCATAAAGAAAAGGGCAGCTTGTCTCATCAGCAGCAAACATACACTCTATCAGTGTTGTCGCTCTGTTCGAGGAGCCACGCGGTGACTGTAGTTTATCACCAGGAAAATAACAACATGATTTCTGCTGTCAGACACAGCTGTGTCAAGATCAAGACAAACTCAACTTCTGGTTTCTACAAATTGTAATTGATAGTCATTGTATTCCCCAAGCGGGTTGTGCTCATATAAATAAACTAGGATTATTATCTATCATATTGTACTTTCTAATCCAACTAGACTTTTATATCTTAAATAATACACGTTAATATAATTATTATGTTGCAGGAATAGCTTTTGCCACTTATTACAGAAAAATAAGGAAGGTGTTTCTTATCTAATTCTGCTGTACAGGCAATATAACTGTGCCTTCATTTCGTAATTGGTAGCTCCTCTTTTAATTTTTCCCATCTTCACACCATGCGGCAGTATCATATGTAAGGTCTGTGGATCGTAACATTGTTTTGGCGAATATGCAGAATTTCTTGACATAAGCCGCCCTGTGCAGATGGTGTGTATCTGTTGTACAGCTTTGTGCTCATCAGTGATAGTATCAGTATCTATATATCTCCTGCTCGGCTCTGACAGACAGCCCAACATAAACCTGGCAACATCTTTCATCAGCGTTGAAGCTTCTTAGTTTACTGCCAATATTTCACAGGCTGACATGTGTCTGCGGTGATGGAGAGCCATCATTATAAACATAGAGCTGTGCACCTTACAGTGAGAGGGGAATCCTATCTATCAGTTAATCTGTCAGAGCCTGTCCCCCTTTGAGAAGTAATCATCCCTCAGCTGCTGCTGACGCCATGAATAATACTGCAGGGGAACATGTCAGCACGCTAAAATACTGCTTGTTTAATTTGGGTTCATTATATATCTTTCTGGATGCAGCTTCAAAGCTACACTTGAGGTTATTTACTCAATAAACTACATCAATTCTTGCTTTCAAATGCGTAAGTATGTACGCAATCCCATTACACACTTGTAGATAGAAACCCACTGTGAGCATGTAAATAATACAACAGAGAAAGGCTATCTTTTCTCCCCCTATGTGTCCATCACCACCTTCAAGATCTCAATCAATCAGAGGCAGCAGACACCTGAAAACAGGAGCAGGCTTTTAAAGCATGTGAGGCAGCTAATCAAATGAATCCATCTTATGATTAAAACACAAAAAAAGAAAGTATACTTGTCCAGTACAGAGTTCATGATGTGTTGTAGTGTTTATGGACAAAGCCTACAACTACTTAACTACTTGATGTATCTTTTAAGTCATTTATCAAGTAAAAGTGTCAAACATTACCTAGTTCTAGTTTCTCAGCTGTGATGATTACCTGTCGTATGAGACAGTCAATTTTTGGGTGTTGGTCAGGCGAAACAAAGACTTTGAAGACATCACCTTGGAAATAATCAATTTTCTGCACTTTGCAGCCCTATTTATGAACTAAGCAAATGAAGTGACTACATAAAACTCCAAGCAGCACTCTCTCATGTCTTTCATGACATGCATAGCTTACAAACCCCAGTCACAAATTAAACATGAGTGAAAAGTGGTTTAGAAGAGGACAAAAACAATGATGATATGCTGTATCCATCCACTAATATGACGTGTGAACTAGTACTTTTTTATGAATATTATTCAAATGGAAAAGTTTGATACCCTATAATATTAGAAGAAAGCAATGACCTTGTCCACTAGGGGGGTAGTGAATTAACACAGTGCCAAATTAATTACGCCTTTGCTGTAACACAGCAGGATGTGGCGAGTGTGGAGGCTGAGAAACTTGGATTCAGGCTGCTGTAAATGCAAGGCAGGCTCTGCTGAAGTGTCTTATGCCAGAACATTTCGTTTACCCTGCATGCTGTATGTTTTTTCCCCTTTTTTTGATTTCCTTGTCACTTAAATTCCCATGTGGCTTTATTATCAAATGTCTGGGACAAAGACCAGAAGTTGCAGATCTTTCATCATGATCAAAAAAAATAATATTGTGAGACCAAATACAGCTTGTGCAGCCTGATTTTGTTACCCTCATTCTGGTATTCTAACTACCTGCATCAACTCATTTTGCCACTTGATGGCAGTCTGGTGCCACTGAGACGGCTGACTGAGCAGCAGCAGTGGTTTACAGCTGCCTTTCCTGAGTCCACATTTTTACAAAAGTACAGTATTTAACCCAAGATATCATTATTGTGGTTTGCTGCTAGAAACTTCATATGGCTCTCCAGAAATATCTGCTATTGGAAAACTATGACATACGTTGCTTAAAGTTCAGACAAAGGTCTGCAGGGTTAACGTTACACTTCCCCGCTCCAGAAGATTTCCAGTGGCAACTAATTCATACCAATAACATTACAGTGGCTTATGTCACTGGTAAATGCTATATAAAAGTTCTGATAGTTACTAGAGTCTGTTACAAGATCTTTACGTCACCCCCTCCCTCCATTAAGTAGAGAAAAAATAATCTAAACGATGATGAAAAGGAAAAATGCCTGCAATTAGGGAGGCAGTGAAGGGGTTTCCTGCCCTCACCACACCCTGTGAGACAGCCTTTCATCACCAAATCCTTTTCTCCAGACTAAATGTACAGACACAGCCGACAGAGAGGGTCCAACCGCAATAATGTGCCATGGAAAAGCTGCTGCAGAGGGAGACACGAAGAGACACTGCTCTATAGAGATAGAGGTGAAAGAGACAGAAGGAGGCGGGTGATACAGAGTGGAAGTGGGAAGCCTGATGCAACCATTTACATAAATATACCGAGTGTGGTAAGCAGCAGGAGGTTAATTATGACATAATGCTCTGTGAGTTAATGTAGTTCAGGTCTTCATTGTTTCCAGTGCAGGACAAAGTCAGCTCAAGTTATCCTCCCCTGAGCCCCTAAAAAATTTTTGTGGCAAGTGCTTTCATCCTGAATCGATTCAATTATTTCATTACCTGTCTGTTCCTATTCCACATAGTCCCTTTTGCTACAAAATGAATGAGACCTACAAATGTAAAGTCAGGGGGCAATCATGCAGACCAGACAGTCTACGCCGCGTGTCTATAACTACATCTTTAGATCTAATATCTGCTCGAGAGCCACAGGACAAACTGACACTCTTGAGGAGCTCATCAGATTGTTTCTAAGCCTCGAATTAAAAAGTAAAAAGATGATCAGACATTGTTCTTCAGAGATTCCACATTTTGGTACAGCCTGACAGAAGAACTTAAGCTCACAAAGTCGGTGTCTTTTTAAAAAAAAAGTCACTACTTAGAACAAAGTTTTAAACACTTGCTTTCAAACAATTCTTCCTCCCGCGTTAAATCCTGTTTTTTATTCTGAGCTTTGTTTCTCACTCTCTGTAAAGCACTTTGTTAACTTTGTTTTTAGAGAAGCGCTATATAAAGAAAGTTTATTATTATTCAGGGTCATGGGGGACTGGATCGTTTCCCAGGATGCATTAGACAGAAACAGACACTCTAAACACGGTGCCAGTCTACAGATGGACAGTCACTCATGTTAACACCTATTGGCAGTTTTGAGTTTCCAATGGGAGCAGTAGATATAGCACTCTGGACTCTATCTGGTGGGTTTTATTTGCTTGATCAATCAATCATTCTAATGTCTGTATGTATCCTAAATACTAAGCTAAATCTAGCAGCCAATTATCTTAGCATCAGACTAGAAAAAGGGGCAAATAGCTAGTTGGGCTCTGTGTGGAGGTAAAAAGAATCTTACAGTCTTTGTGTTAAGCTAAGCTAACCAGCTGCTAACTGTAGCTTCATATTAAGGGTACAAACATGAGAGTGGTATTGATGTTCTTGTCAAACACTAAAACTATACCTTTAGTTTTGAAAGCTAAACAAAAATCTATTTCACAAGGTCTTTTCCCCTAAAATATTGAGCGATTCCTTTCACTAAGCAAACACACATATTGACCGTCATCATCCTCACATCAGTTTTTCGACCTCATGGGAAATGAGTTCACGTAAATGTCTGGACTATAAAAGGAAGTCCATGCAGGGTGCTGAGGCAAGGATCTAAAATACATAATCGTAATCTCTGTTTATACTATTCATCAGCTTTTGTAACCCTTCAACATGTGCACAAACAGATCGACACTGCGACACAACAAAGCACACAAGTCTCCATCTTTGCTTACACTGCAGAACTACACAAGCTCCACATAAATAAAAATAAATCATCCACCTGATGTAGAAGTTTTCGAACAGATCTCTGACAGTTCTGCCCTTCTTCCTTCTCAATGGAGAGCTGAGCTCCAGTTAAACGCTGACCTTGCTACTCCCACGGCTGAGCGGTCTGGTCTGGCCTGGACCTCCACCCTTCCCAGCCTCCTCCATACTCCCCCTGGGCAGAAGGCCATAACCGCAGGGAACGTCTCTCATCCTTTCTCTCTCAACCTACTCTCTGTCTACCCTCTGCCCTCTGCCCTCTCTATCTGATGGAGCATGAGTAACTCTGTCTTTCAGGAGCTGTTTATATGCCGTTACAGGAAAGCTTATGGCGCTCACAGCTGCAATGGATCGATCACACGGTGACCTTGCAAAGCTTGAGATGTTATTGAGACGCCTACGGGAATGAAAGGACTATGAGGCATAAAAACAACAGGTCAGACGGGAGGTAGAGCAAAAGAAAATATACAAGAGATAATTCTTAAATCCAGTCATGTAAACTTTCCTTAACAGTGGCTTTGAATGCTGATGGTGAAGAGAGAAATGATAAAACAAAGATTAAAGATGACAGATTGATGAATCGGCAGTGAGACAACCACACAGAGGTTGGCTGCATACTTTCCTGGGATGGTGTTAGTTTAGCGATTTTAAATACTACACCATCATTCTTTTATGAAAGCTGAAAATAATCACAGGCAGTATGATTGAGCACAAGTGAGAAGAAAATAAGGTCAGATTAAAACTGCTGTTATGATAACACAGTTGAAAAACAGTATTTACATTATTATCCAAACAGAGGGGAAGTTACTGGAAAGGTCTGCTATTTCTGGGGCCCTCTTGCGGCAAATATCTAAAAGAGGATATTTCTGCTCGGCATGTTAAGGCCTCACTGACCCTGAAACACATCACTCCTCTACCCTCCCCACATCCCGCTCCTGCCTTACTTGAATTGTGTTTCATTCCTGCAGAATGTGGTGTTACATTGCGAATAACTGTTATAAACGTTAGCTCTCAGCCTAACTGAGTTTATCTTCGATGACTCAGACTGGAGGGGAACTCCTAATTTGGGGAGGACTGTGGGAATGGGCAAAACTCCCAGGGGTGACGGCAAAAATCAGGCAATTTTTCACTAAGCAGCTCCAAATGAGCTGTAACACTGATGGTAGCAGCTCATTCAGAAGTTCTTTGTGCCCTTGAGATGAAGCAGACAGCAAGCCAGGAGGTGCCGGTTTGCTCTGATGTCCTCCAGCTTTGCATTGCTCGGCCGCTGCCGTGCCAAAGACAAGGAGATCTGTGCCTCCTCCAAAAAAGGCAGAAACATTTAGGCAGCGGCGCGCATCCTTAACCCAACCCATCCTGTCCCTTACAGGTCCGCTCAACAAAGACCAGACACATCGAGTGTGTACCTCGCAGGGTCTGCTTTATAACAGGCCACTGTGTCGCTGGTCTCACAGCACTGAGGATGCAGCTCAGGGTAGACGCCTCCACTTAACATACTGTACCCACCAGTGTTTACAGAGAGCTTTCACTGCGATGCACATCTCATCCCTGATTGATGATGATTACTGAAGCAGGGCTCTTATGCTAGTTTGCATTTACTGTCAGGTATTTACATATTCAGGCAGAAACACAAGTGTTACATTCCTAAATGAAAGAACTGTAGTCAGGAAATTTAACTACTCTTCATATTCTTGTAGGTGCATGTGGTCAGATAGACACACAATTTTGTCCCTTGGCAGTATGCAAACATTAAAGTATGGGCAACAGATATGAGCACCATTTGCTTCTGCAAAATCTAACAAAAAGTGGATTTGAAGGGATGATCAACTGTTAGTGCACTGTCATCCTTACCTGGCGCACAAGGCTGTTGGTGGTGGTGTCGGAGGAGGTGCTGCCATCTGAACCTTTAAATCGGCCTTTTCTTCGAGCTCCTTTGCCTTGAGACTTCAGAGAGCAAAAAAGGAAATAGTGGTTATAATAATAGTGGTAAAAAAAAGTTGTGAAAGATGAGGTTCTCATCTTTTCAAGCTTTTCTTAAAACAATACTTTCTGGCATTTTCGACTATTTCCTGACAGCTTGTAGACCCAAAGATTAATGGATTGATCAAGAAAAGTATTAATCTAATGTTATAGGTAGCCTAATTATTGCTGGTTGCAGCCCTAAAGCTGTTTATCACAAACCAAAGTCAGTGCCCACTAAATTAATCGACTGTTTCAGCCCCATTTCGAATGTCTTTTTTAGTCTCCAAAAACTGGTTCAACGTACATCTAGGCATGTGGGAATACTGCTTTAAGATATACTTGAAAAAAATGCGAATCTTTTAAATGTACAAATATGGCCCCGCTGTTACGTCAATTAGTGAGCTATAGCTTTCAGTGTTTTACTTGAAGTGTAATATTATGACAGGTGTCATAAAATTATGGCAATTATGTGGGTGGTCTCTATTATGCAAGCTGATATGACGAGGGGCTGGAAAGGTAATGCACTCAGCTCAAGTGCTCATACAGCATGTGTTGCTAGTAGAGACTGAAAAACAGAAATTCATTTCAAATATGCCTTTTATTCCGTCCCATTCCCTCAGGACAAGTTAATCATGCACATAAAAAGAGAAGGAGAGCTATGCTGACTGTTTCAGAGGAGCCGATCACGTAGAACGGTTTGAGCTGCCCAGAGAGAGTCTAAAAGAACAGGATGAGGTTTAATTAACCCCAATAAACCAAATATGAACAGCAGTATACAAATTGAACAAATGTACTTTACTGTATGAGAAAGATAATATGTAATCCATTCCACAATATTTTTATCTGAGGATTTCTGAAGCTTTTGTATGAGCAGATATATTCATAGACTAAAACGATAGTGTAAAGTAATTACATTTACTCAAGTATTTTACCTGATTTACCACAACTCCATTACATTTCAGATGGAAATATTTCACTTCTCACACCACTACATTTATATGACAGCTGTAGGTAATTTGATTAATGAGATTATGATTGTTCATCCTAAACATCTTAATAGTTACTGAATGATATATGGTATAATAAAATACTAATTAATTTTTTTACCTCAACCAGATAGCATTAAAATGCTGCACAGTAAACGCATCAGTAACAATATGTTAAATAGAAATTAAACAATGACTACTTGTATTTAACTATCTTTCGTTGATAATACTTCTGTACTTTTTGAATTCAAGACTTCTTACATAAGTTACACCACTCTAAAATGGCCTTACAGGCTAAATCATGTTAAAACTTTTCTGACATTTCAGCAGGTATTAGTATAAAATAAAACAAACAACAATGGCTACAAGCTGATAAAAGAGACCAGCATTCAAGTCATGGGATTCAAATGACAATAAATAACGACATTTTTAGTTTATTTTTTTTCAAAATGAAACGTTAAAAATTCAAAATTCGAACTGGCGAGATGATGTCCTCGCGGATAATTACGTAATCAAAACTTATTTTAAGTCTTCATAAATAGGCGAGAGGAAGTGGACAGTTGAGGGGAATGTGAGCCAGTTCATTACGTGCAAACTTTGGTGAACAATTACAAACATCGGTGTCATTCAAATTAAATTAGCTTACTTGTAACATCGGATGTTCCAGCGAGTCCATGTGTTTGTCCAGAGGCGTTGCTGCTCCTGTTTTTGGAGTATTATTGACGACCATTACACCATCTGACAAAAGCAAATACTCGACAAAACCTCTCGGCTTGGACAGACGCTGTGTCCAACATGAAAGCTAAAGCGCATTTTTACCCATTCACCGGTTCATATTAACGAGTTAAAAAACTGATAGAAGTGAGGCGCTGGCGTTCACCTGGCACCGCCAATCCTCAAGTTTGAGGCAGGAAAGGTAAGGAGGAGCTTGTGCGGAAGAGGATTGCGAAGCAGTTTTCCTCCAGTTCAGATGATGATGATGATTATAATGAGGGTTTGAATCCTCGGATATTATAGCCTTCAGCATCACAGAGCCTCCTCGTGAGTGCCCTCCTACCCACACTGGCTCCATGCGCCCTCATCCAGCGCCAATACCTCCTTCTCACCACAAAAGGATGAAAATGAATTACAGCACCCAAGCAGAAAATACCTCTGAAAAGAAAATGTATTGTATAAAAGCCTTTAACCATTAAGTGAAATGAGTGGGTTAAATCTTGAACCTCTCTAATTCAAGAATTTTCTAGGATCAGCTGTATGATATTGTACCAAGAAAGTGGTTTACTGAGTAAGGAACATTTTAAAGCCCAGTGCCAGGTGGTTAAAACCTTTGTTGTTGCCAATTCATCATTGTCTGTAACCAAATGACATTAGATCCAGGGAAATTTTCATTTGAAAAACGAAAGCTTAAAGGTGCTATATGTTAGTTTTTGCTATGGTTGGTTAGCATTAGCAGCTGTTTACTTACCATCAAACTCCTTTCCTTTACTTGCCAAGAACTTCTTTAGCGATGGAAAGCAACGCTAAGGTTAATTCTTGTTTTTTCTTTTATTTCTATCACTTTTCGTTTACTGAAGGTAGTATGCTAACCAGCTAGCCCGACACATCCCTTCTCGTAATAGCCTACTACTTTGCGATAGAGTCATTATAGAGGATAAGAAGTAGCGCTGCCCGGATGGTGTATGCTAACCTCTCGTAAACACAATGACGGCTGAAGCGCTTGGCAAGCAAACATTATCACCACTGCCATCCACTCCTGGCAAGAAACCTCGTTCAGCACCAGAGAAAACTTACATATAGCACCTTTAAAATGTAATTTAACACCGTAGCCCAAATGATACAGGATTTTTGAGGCCAAATTTGAGTTTTAATATCCAAAAGACAAATGATATATTGATATCAATTTTTGGTTTACCAATTTGTTCCTTTAAAAGTTGTGACCAAGGTAGACCTATGCAAGATATTTTACAGTTGAAAAATAAACCTGTTACTATTCTCTGTTGGACAAACTAGACTTTTGACTGTTTCAAAACATTGGCAGTTCTGTTCTTCAGTTTCTTATCATTTATCTGCTGACATACACCAATATAATGTATCTGCAGTGAGCTAATAATTTGCGATTAACTACCCAGCTGACTCAACACCGCCTGAAAATATGTTTTTTTTTCCGTACCTTGAGTGGTTGAATATATCACATTGCTGCAGTGATGTGCAGATGTGCTCCAGGACCCCATGACATCATTGTTGACATCAGACTCAACCACTCTGTCAAAGGTGAGAGAGGATTAAAAATTCAGAATGGAGAGTAAAACATCACCTTTCAGCCTTGAGTTATGTTATTCTTTAAAACAGCAAGAAATCAGATTGTTGGCTACGTAATCAGTGAAACAAGTCTACATTATCAGCTCCTTACATGCTCTCCCACTCATTATGTTTGGGTCTACAGTCCTAGATTATATCCCATTTGGCTGTATTCAAACTTGGTCATTACCCAGTATGTTTTTTCTTGCTTCATTAAACAACTGTAATTATCAATAGCTTATCAAAATAGTTGCAGATTAATTTTCTGTTGATCAACGAACTGTATAATTGACTAATTGTTTCAGTGCTACATTTAAAGGAGACATTTGCTGAGACAGTAGCTGTTTGTACTTCCCCAGGTGAGTTCGCCACAGAGGTGAAGGAAGGATACTGCATCTACCATTCTATCACACAGTTTTGTTCATATGGTACATCCAGTAAACTTAGACCATTCAAACCATGAGGTGAAACTAAAGTGAACTCCTCCTGAGACAATTTTTTTTTTACCACAGACATCCCTGAGGTTTTGTTATCTGTTATTGCCCTCTAGTGGTTTCATGTGCTTTTGTATTTGAAAGAGGACACTGATTTTTTCACATCAAAGTGAGTTTATTAGTCATGGTTATTACTACTCAGCCTGTGAAAACAGCTGTCTAGTGAAATTATCCCAGATGATGTCATAGTGATGTCATCATCTACAAGTTTTATTAGAATTACCAGCTGTGTGGAGTTTGAAAGATGTGGGCTTTTTTCGGTATGGATGGTTTGACAAAAGATATGTTGCACTGTGGGAAATGTAGGATGCAGTGTTTTATGGAACTTCACCTTATAGTGATTAATATTCAGGTTAACTGCCTGTGTTGCTTCAGTTTTGATTTGTCTCTCTTAAGTTTCCCAAATTTATGAAAATGCACTACTAAAGTGATAAAGTACCCCTTTAAACTAAACACTAAATCACTGACTGAGTAATGCCAAGGTGGGCAGCCGTTTTAGTAGAGATAATTAAGAAACTCACATGAAATTAGGATTGCTGCTTTCCATAAATTCTTTAACATTTAAGAAATTTTTTCTCTGATGGGTCACTAGTCCTGTGACTGTACAATAAAAATGTCTCATTATCACTATCCCATGTGGTTTTGAGTGACAACAATAACAGGTGCAAATTATTATTTTCAGTCAAATCGTTTTAAAACAAAGGGAAAACACTTTTATGTTTCCTGTTTGTATCTTTCGCTTGTAGTGTTTCCCATTATTCCTGTGTGTTCTGCTGCCTTTATGACCCTGGAAATGAACTCTTCTTCTGACAGGTCTCTGCTGAGCAAGGGATGATGCTCAGTGTTCACACCAACATGCCCCAGATAAAAAGCCCTTCCTTCCTCCATCCTGGCAGCAGTTGACTTGAAACATGCACACTTGCCAAAAAATGCCTCTTTGGTACAAAAGAGCAGATTTACACACAAACCATTAGGTCTGAAGCTTTCCTGGAAATGCCAATGGGGTTGGCATTTCCAAAATAACAGCAGAGTTGCTAGAATAAGAGAAAACGCTTTGGACTTCCTCCTATTGTTTTAACATTACTCGGGAAGTCACAGTAAATGGTGTCAGCTTTTTCTGACCTGATAGTCAAATAATCTCATGGCACTGTCAATATTACTGTCTTTGCACTTTGATAGTAAGCTTCGAATGGCAAGTTTACATAATCACCATGCAAATTCTGCAATGAAACTAATCCCCTGAACAAATAGGGGAAGTGCTTGACAGCTGTTTACTCAAATATGACAGAAATATGTTGATGATGAGAGCACCAGAATTTAATCACAACAAGCTGATTAAATAGATGAAAAAAAATTATTTCTTAAGCCCACTCATTCTTTCAATATCACAAATCCAATTTTATGTACAAATAAGTTGATTTGCTGTGTTTCATTTATTTTATTGTACTAATGTATTCATAACATCCTCTTCTTCCACCACCTCCTTCTGCAGGCCCACTCTGGCCTGTAAAGAGCGTGTGCGCTGTGTGGGCCGGATCACCCCAGAGTTCTTCTGTCTTTTACAGCTAGCATTAGTCATCCAGGTTGGTGGATGAAGAGAACAAATGGCTCAGGTGGGTGGAAGTGCCCTCATATTGGATCACAGAGATGCCTCAAAAACAAAGAATGATGCCTCTGAGATGAGAAGATGAAAGAGAGCAATGCTTCTGAAAACAGTAGAAGTATTTTAGAGCAGCTTAAGTCTAACAAAGAGGTATTTTTGCACCTAATATTGGAGTTTCTCATTAAGCCAATCAGGTTTTGTATATTTTTAAATTGTTCAAATCAAGATAATGCTCTATTATGGGTCTGTAATTTCCAAATAATTTCTCTGATACTTCTCAGTGTTTCCTGGAATGCACTATTGTCTGTAATTTGGTACTTATTATTGACTTTGACAGACATGGGCATTTACCAGGCAGAGAGGAACTGATTAAAGATGGATTAAATAACAATAATAATAACTGTATTTATATTTTCATGTTACAAAGTGCCTTACAAAGACAATGACAGCAAGGGCAATACTAAATCACTGGACTGTCCCTTTGAGTGAAATTAATTAACTGAAAGTGTACTAATTGAACACTGCCTCTATTTTTCTTAGAATTTGTATTAAATGTCACTGTCCTTAAGGAAATGTCAGAAATTATGCAGAAATTAGAGGTCGGTATAATAAATCAATACATAAAATAAAACATTGTACAAAATTCCCACATGAGCTAACTTTCTTATGATCTATATAAAGACAAAAATACATACAAAATAAAAGAAGTAAATTTACAATACTTTGTATCTTGCTGGTGAGAAATGTCTTCAAAATCGAATGATCTGATTGTCAGAGGAAACATGAATATTTCACAAAACAGATATGCACAATTGCACCTGATGCTCGCAAATAAGGTCATAAGGGTTCAAATTAGACATCAAGTGTCCATATCTAGGCACCCATGACACCTAACATACAAAAATAAAGGATTATACAACTATACATGACATCTTTACTGTGTCATCCAGTGCTGAGACTACAACATCATGAAATACTCACTCGTTGACCAATAATGACTTGTTAAAACATTCTGGTTGCACAAACTAACACTTGCACAAATAAAGTTGTGCACAGCATCAGATAAAAATCAAACAACACTAAAAATCAAGTCAACACTTGTTTCAGTTCAAGCCTGTCTGAATACATACTGTATGTCATGTGCACTCATTTAGAATTTGAGTTCATGTTCAAAGAGTGCGAGGAGCAAAAGACAGGCCCAACCCATCAATAGACCGAGGTTCTGTAGGAGAAACATGAGACATGGTCTGTCGGTCTTCACTCGACTCATCTCTGGAAGCTGGTAAAAGAAAGACAATAAGAGTAAAAACACAACCCTCAACATTTTGACAGAAAGGAGGGAGAAGGCTGGCATTATTTATTATTCTGTATGTTTCTTATTGTCTTGAAATCCCATGAAAAGGCAAAAACCCTCAGTGTCTCAATCTGTGGCTCAAAACTTTCTCACTTTCCCACTCAGCCCCAAACCTACTCATTCCTTCTGCAAACGTACATTGAGCTAAATGCTAATGTCAGCATGCTAAAAAAGGTCACAATGGCAATGATAACATGCTGATGTTTACCAGGTATAGGGCTAATGTTTGCCATGTCATCATCTAATTCAGCATGTTAGCATGCTAACATTTGTTAATTGGCACTAAACCCAAAGTACAGGTGAGGCTGATGCTAATGCTGGTAGTTTTGCAGGTATTTGGGGCGTAAACCAAAGTATGAAGGCGCAAGATGAAAAGTCAGAGTGATTATTGGTGATTACCACTAGTATAGCAAACAGTGACACATGAATATACTGTATAGTTTAATTTCAGCAGCTGGGCATTGTAGTATTTTTGTGAATTTTACTCAGGAGTAAAAGTGTATTTGTTGGGGACTATTTCCTATCTTTCTCACTGATTTGTTTTTAATCATTTTTGGACGACCATAGAGGTCTAACGCACAGCGAAATAAACTGTCAGTTAACTTGGATTTGGGCTTTTCATGGGATCAACATCACCAGCCTTTAATGAGGCTGTCTTACCATTTCTACCAGTGACAAGTAGAGGAAAATCCCAGCAGTGACAGTGAAGATCCACTGCTGCACCTCTGTCTCCGAGGAAACAAAGAGTCCAATGTAGAGGCCCATAAAGGCTGTCAGAGCGCTGAGAAAATTCATCAGCACGGCAGTCTTCACTGAGAGTCCAGAGCTGAGCAACACTGCAAAGTCTCCTTTGAGACAAAAACCAGACAAGAGAATTTGGTCAGTCAAACAGAGTATTTCCTGGCCTCTGCCAAAAAAAAAAAAAAACACAAGAAAAGTGCTCCCAAAGCAAGCACAGTGACCCCTCACCCATCTCGTGGGGGATCTCGTGGCACAGGATAGCCACGGTGGTTGCCATGCCAGTTTCGGCTGAATAGGAGAAGGCCGCGCCGACAACCAGGCCATCGGCAAAGTTATGAAGGCTGTCTCCCACGATTACCATCACAGCCAGCAGAGGAACCCCTTGTCCTGGGAATACAAAGCGAGTCTGTGTCGTCAAAGCACATCCTCAGACCGTGACAATCGCTCCGTCATGCCAGGCGACTAATTACAAAGTACATCACATTTGTCTGTGTGTGATTGTGCAATTCATATTGAAGGAGCTTACTCCGATGTGAAGAGCTCCTTGTGTCTGCGTGTTCAGGAGATATTTCTGCACATTCCAAGTCATCCACTGGTCCCTGCAGGATCCAGATAATTATTTACAGCACAGATTTTTTGAACCTCTTCGACCTTTTATTCTAATTGAGATTGAGGCAAATTCACCAAAAGAGGATATTTTTATGCAACAAAGATTGTTGGAATATAGTCTGTAGTTTACAAAAAACAAACTTTCCACATGAGAGAACTGTGTCTGTGTCCAAAATGTTCTGGTTTTGAAGTATGTATTCAACTGTACGTACATGATTCAACACAAATATGAAGTGCTGTCTGAATGATTCAGTACTTCTCATTCTCCAACATCCTACATGCCCTGTTCCTTCACTCCCTCCTACACCACTCCTCAGTTCCTGTTACATAAGAGCAGCGCTGGAAAATTGATTCAAGTTAAATACTGTTGATTTTTGAACTGCAAACATGACTTCTGTCGATTAACACTATACTTTATCGACATTTGTTTTAATGATGAGGAAGGGATCAGAGTTGGGCAAGTTTGCTGAGCTGTCACCGAGGTTTTGTGACGCTGTGTTCTGATTTACTGGCTGTCCTCCTGCAAACAGTGCCCTCTAGCACAACAATACTGGTGGAGGAGTAGTGTGGGAGTGAAGCGCCACTGGGGTGAATGAAACTATATTGGCAGTGCTGCAGCACAGTGAACAAAACATTTAATCAATGTGATGATTTAACTGCTGAAAGAACTGCTTCTGGTGTAATAAGCTCTGTTGCACAAATAGTATGGTTTGGTAAAGAGGAAAAAAAAAAAAAAAAAAAAAGTCCACATAATTGAGAGGGAAATAAACATGGTGTGATGATGAACTTCAGTATATTTATTTTCACGATAGCCAATAATTACCAGCGATGATACGCCAAATTGCAAAGGACACGTCATAACACCAGGACACCAAATCATAACAGATAAAAGTAACTGATGGTTTGTTAAATAAATAAATAGATAAATAAATAAATGTCTAAAATATCCAGTATGTCAGACCAAGTGATTGCAGTATGAATAGAATTAATTCTAGGTTAAGTCTTGTAAAAACTATATTTAAAAGTATCCATTTTTTATATAATTAATGGTGATAAAATGTGTTTAAAATGAATGTGACTGAACATATTTGGAGCATGGCAGGTGGTGTCAATGAAGGGTTACCTGGGCTGTGGGTTTATTTCAGACTACACAGGTTGGCAACCACTGAAGTGGAAGCACAACATTCGACGTGTTTATTTTTTCTTTATGTTTTTTTTTCTCTCTCTTCTGGGTACTTAATACGCGGCACCGTCTGACTTCCCAGAACTGCATTGTTATGGCCCCTGTGGTCTGCTTTATCACTATGTACATAATAGGGATGATGACAGGAATCAGGACTTAATGCCAAGAACACTTTTAAAACAATAAAACAGTTCAGTCTGGGCGACACTCACCAGCTGTATGGTGGAGATGGACTTGCCCCTCTGACCATTGCAGCTGACCTCTAACGGAAGGTCACTGGAGGGTCCCTGCAGACAAAAGAAAGTGATGAGACAGCTTACATGCATAGTCATGTCATCTAGACTGGCAATGAACACCAGCCCCTTTCCGTTGATACGCTATGGTTTGAGTTTGAGCTGAAGAAAAAACAAAACTCTTACGTGGCCATGAGAAGGAACTAAAACTGAGAACATTCTTTCAATAAGGAAAAAGCCATAAATCCCTGCGATCATGCCCAGAATCTTCCACAGATAGTCTTTTCTCTCAGTGTAGTGCTCATCGACGTGACTGTGAGTGTCGTCGTGGAGCCCCAGAATCTCCAAAGGAGACAAAAAAGGAAAGAATTACACATTCACTCCACACTCAAGACACCATTCGCGGTCGGCTCCGGTGGACGGTATACAGTGGCGTTGTACCTGTGGTATGAGGTGCAGGAGAGCGTCTCCTGAGAGGGTTCCCACCGCCAGGCCCACAAACAGCTGCAGGATGAGTGTATAGGTTTCCTGACAAGAGTTGAAGAAGATCAGGCAGATGCCGAACATGGAGCCCACCGTGATGAGCATGACGGCGGCCGTGCTGTAGCCGTACTCTGCAGGCAGGAGAAGAGAGGCGTTTTGAGTTTAAACCCTTTTTCATGTCTAAATAATAAGATCATAAGACCGATCCCAGTCAGAGGGTCCTTTATTTATGCAACACCTTTTAAAAAGAGATTTACAAAGTGCTTCACATTTTTTTTCTTCATGCATTAGACTCTCTTTTCCAGAATGATGGTAACTTGTCAGTTTGCCCTTTCTTTCTTATTATATGTCTTTAAATTGATGACCTAGAATAAAACATTGAAAAGAAAAGGTCCTTCTCTATCCAGTAAACAAAGTCACAAATCACAGACTGGTTTCTTTTGTTGCAGACACTATATATTGCATTTATTTGCGACTGTGGTTTGTGGAGAGACACAATGAGGTAAAATGTCTTACTCTCAAGAGCAGTGGGCAGAGATCCTCTTGCTTTTTGCTCTGCAGACTCGCAGGCATTGCCTAGCAACTGCTGAATAATGGCTGGGCAAATTTGTCTGAAGTGCTCCCTGGAAATTGGCAAATGAGGATCCAGAGCAAAAATATCCACCAGCTGATTGGCTGAAAAACATACCTGATTAGATTCAAAGGGAAAGACAAATTTGAGGATGAGGAGGGAGCTCAAATGAAGCTTCGGGTGTATGCAGTTTACAGCAGAATATTGCGCACTGATCAGATATTTATCTCAGCCTCACCTGTGCCCAGTCTCTGCTTACTCCCCCAGTTTCGTGGTTACAGCCATCCACCTGATGCCCCGCTGCTTGCTGCGCACTTCCTGTGATGCTCCGCCTCTTCCTGTTATGAGGAACACTGGCTCCCTCCCGACCCACTCCCAGCCGATGAAGCAGCTCCTCTAAGTCTGAGAAGAGAAGTGGCATCGCTGGATTATATACTGAGGTCGGATCTGACTAAATTAGTCAGCGGGCCATGCCAGAGTTTGTCAGAGTCAGTGTTTTGATGTGCATAAGAAGCTTATTGAAGTGATCGACTTACCCATCATCTGCAGGTTACTTGTGCGATTTAGGGACTGAAAGATGTAGTCGGTAAAGAAGGCAGGTGATGGGAGGTTCCTCCGTCTGAAACAGTGGCCCTGCAGGATATGGCTGATGATGGCTGCGGCCACTTTGGGCACAGAGGACTCACCTGCACCTGGGTTTTCTTTTATGTCAGCATCTTCAAGTATTTGAGTGGCATCAATACACTGTGGGATCAAAGATGAGATGATCATATCTGGCCCTGCACCTGGTGATATGGGATAGAGTTCCTAAATAATAATCCCTTACTTGCAATTCAGATGAGGTTTCTTGGTTGGAGGGGTCGTAGTGCTGGTTGATGAGCTGCAGAATACTCTCCGTTTCACTAAGTGATAGGAAGCGGTTGTCCTCACCTGGGTGCAGGTTGGTGAGGGCCAAAAGGTAGAACTGATAGTTCCCAGATGAGGAGGAGGAAGAGGAGGAGGAGGAAGAAAGGGAGGAATGGGAGGCAGCGCTAGACATGCACAGATCTCGCAAGTTAATGATGTAGTACAGCAGAACAGTCGAGATGCGCTGGTATTCCTCCTCGGTGAGGTAAGCCTTCCCATCATCCTCCAGCACGGAGAGAGCTACATCTGGTGTCAGGCACTGTAAAGAAAACAGGACAACTAAGCACAGAGAGCTGCAGAATATCAGGTCATGTCAACCTTATGAAAGAGAGTGACCTTAGATTTACATTTGGTGGAGAAAAATTAGGTCAGCTTGATAAAAGGCCTTTTCTCCTTGCACACACAGTACCCTGTTTCTTAGAAAATGCCTAGCTTTGTGCTGCTGCTTGTTGTTTGGCAAATTGAATACAGGCCACATTAGACCCACGTACAAAATATAGAAGGTTAGGAGAGTGGGTGAGGCTCTACCCCCTGCTAGAGAGAGCAGACTGAAGTTTAAAGTTGCGCTCTTCATTTTTCTAAATCTCACTTTCAAGGCTTGAGAGCTGCGTAATCCCATTGTCAGTCCACCTGCACAAACATGTGAAGTACCTCTAACTCCACTCTATGGAGTTTATTATGTCAAACTGAGGGATGTCTAAAGCCACTCAGCATGAATGCCCCATAGAGGTCAAGGACTTAAGCCTCCACAATCACTCGCATTCCAATCATAACAAGCACATTTCATGGAATAAGCAGACAGGAATGGGGTGAATACATAATAAGGATTTAGCATGCTGGATGTAAAAGTTCAGTATCATATAGTGACACGCGACAAGTGTAGACCTTACCTTATCACAGATGTCCTGAGAGGTCCCAGTCTGGTCTGCACAGTGCATCACCTGAAGAAGCGTGGTGATCAGGACATCAGTTTTGTTCTTCTGGAGCTGAGGTTGGTCCTCCATCCCCAGGGGAAGATCCAAGGCCTTGAGAGCCTCCTGCAGGTACCCCCACTCCTGCCCTTTCACCTCCAGCACCCTCCCCAGCAGACAAAGAGGCAGCAGCAACAGCAAAAAGGGAGCGCTGCTCCTGAAGTGCATGTTCCTACCGGGGACGTCCGACTCCCTCGAGCTCCCAGGACTGGCTAAGAGCTTGAGACAAGAAGGAGGCGATAGAGAGAAAACACATAGACAAGAAAACTGTGAGGGAAATTTGAACGAGGAGATAAAACAGAAAGCTTCTAAAAAAGAAGAGCGGTGGATGTGTTCTTGCTGAGGGAGGCGTTAATAATAGGCCCGCCAGATCTGGTGGAGAACAGGAGGGCTCGGCACCAACCCTTACAGTGCCGAATGCTCAGCTAAAGCCTGGGCCCCTCAGTCCACAACAAAAAGATTAGTGCAGGCAAGTGAGAGAGAACAGGGGCAGGGAGAAAGGGCATGGAGGGGGAGACTGCAGAGAACATAATTAGTGCTGAGGAAAATTAGGGACTTCGGAAAAGCTATTATTAACGCAAAGCAACGCCTGAGGCAGACAGAGATACACATCTCAAACAAAGTAGGTCTTCTGAAGTGATGATCACCTCATGTAATTTATTTCCTTGGGTTGTTTCAAAACTGTCAGCTCTAAATATTGAACTAGTTTCCTTATTTAGCAGCATCAATTGTTCACAAACCAGAGAAGAGCTGGTGTGAGTGAGTGAGCGAGTGCATGTAGTGTGTTGACTACAAGCTCCAGAGCCCCCCCCCCCCTTTGTGCAGAAAGCACCAGTGACGTTCAAATCTAAGGTTCTCTTATTCTTGTATGATCTCTGAGTCATCAAAGTTCAAACACACAGAACAAAACATGCCAGGCTTTCTCGCAACACTCTCCAACATCCTCCCACACGGTGCGCCCTGCAGGTCAACTCGACCGAGCAAGAGGAGGACAAAACTGTTGTTGAAAAATCCTAAAAAGCTACAGTGCAAGACCGGAGATAGAGAAGATGAAAAAGCTTACTGGATGAACCAGGCTTACCATTCTCCCTTCTGCTCCTCTCAGCTGCAGTAACTAGGTTTGTTTTTCTCCTCCGGTAGGATAAGCAGAAGATCCAGTTGTTTGGGGAGAATTCTTGGGCATTGGTGCTGTTGGTAAAACCCTCTTACAAGAAGTAAGAATTAAGCTCCTGAAGATTAGCTGCGACAGCCTCAGAGGGCTCTGGTTGCCATGGAGAACACTGCCTCATTTTCAGCAGTGAGGTGAGGAGGGGTGGGGGGGGGTGAGGAGGGGTGGGTGGGGTGGGGGTGGGGGGCAGCTGCTGGTAGGGGTGATTGAATGGCTGATGCCTGATGACTTTGAAATCTTGAAATTCAGCATCAGATCAAATCATCTTTAATTTTTGTACAGCAAATATCTGTTTGTGTTATTTTACATAACTGAATCAGCGCTTGTAGGAGACGCAAGACCACAGGAAAAAACCAACAAGGAAACATCATTCTTATATAGTTTTCCTGCAAAAGTGGATGGGGTTGTAAGAGATTACACCAATTAAAGCTTCAAAAAAAAAAAAATCATCAAAGTATCCTGTAATCACTTAAAAAAAGGAAATCCTGTTTATACAACAAAATTATGGATATTGATAAAACAGAGGTTCAAGTCTACCGTTGAAGAGCTTTCAGGTAGGATTCAGGAGCTTGTGTCCACTGAGAATTTGATTATCATCACCCCCCCCCCCCCCCGTTTCTTTCTTTTCTTATAAAAACAGGTTTTGTCACTTTTATTTATGTCACAATGCATCTTATCACAAATCTCTGGTTAAACACTGTTGAAAAAACAAGCTAAAACAGAGCAATTCAGTTTGGTGTATTTCATTTTTTTCTTTTATTGAGCATCTATTTACAGTGTTGTTAGCCAGAAAAAAGCAGATGAATAGTCCATGGACAAAAATTACAAGTGACCTAGTTGATAAAGATCTGGCTCATTGCAGTAAAAAAAAAAAAAAAAAAAACATCTTCAACTAGCATGATGTGTTTGGCCAACAAATGTTTGTAGTTATGATGATTGGTAAAATTAAAATTAAAATCTGTACAGATTTCACAAATCACATAATCATGTTACTTGTTTCTAGATTGCTCACTCATTTTGTCTGTAATTCACTGCATGAATAATTGTACAATAATTAGGATAATCATTCAGTCTTCTGTAAAATGGGAAAACACATGTTTGGTTGGTTGAGATTCAGTTCCCAGTAAAATGATGAAATGAAAAAAAATCATTTTTTCCCACTGATTTCATGTCTTTCTACGCTTGTTCATTTTGCTCTATGTTGGCCACCAGACCCTTGGTGTCCACAGGGGCTCGGATCGGATTGTTGAAATATAACTTGTTGTCAAAGGTGCATTCTCCCAAGGCGGGGGTTGGTATCCGTTTACGGAAGAGGAGGAAGGCACCGAGTCCGACTATGGCAATTACAACTAGTACTACAGCCACAGTGATGCCAGCAGACCCGTGTGAAGCTTCTTCAACAATGTGGGCTAAGGAGGAAAAACATAGAGAAGTATTAACAGTGACATAATTAAGGTTTGAAACGTCATTTTCAATAGATATCTTAATCAAATTAACTTACCAACAGCTGGAGGTTTTTCTGTTGGTGTAATAACTAATAAATAAAAAATAAAAAAAAAAGGTGAATTACTCAATGTAAGTTACTGATGGGAAAATTTTAAATGACATAACAGCTGATTAAACTTACTTTTGGGTGTTTTGCAGATGTAAGACCTATATCTGCTGCAGCTGTTTGTACTCCACTGTCCACTGTCAGAATTGATGTCCACACATGAGTCTGACTTCGACGTCAGCTTTTTCCAGTTGGTGTAGTCCACAACACTGTTATCGATCCACGTCCACTGACCTGCATACAGTGTGTAATGTACTAATGTTTGAGTTGATTGTTTTTGAAACTTTTACACAAGAAATGAACAAACTAAAGTGTTTTATGCTGACAAGAATGACGCCTGAATTTAGCTTCAGTAAGCCGCGCTCACCTTCATGGGTCTTGTAGAGGCCAATCCAGAAGGTTTTGGCCCCGTCCTGTAGAAGCTCCAGGTTCTGTTGTATGAACAGACTCTCCTGGGGGTCCAGGATACTCACCAGGGCTGCACCTGACGAACACAACCACAGGAGCACACTGTTACATTTTATATGCATACAGATAATCATTAATCCGTGGAAATTCTTCACAACGTACCCATTTTCAGGCATTCAACTGAGGCATGGGCCCAGTTGTCCACCACTGAGCTACGGAAGGCATAACAGTGGCCTCTGAAAGGTATCCAGGATTTTCGCCACTTTGGCTGTGGACATTTGCCAGGATGCTGTGGAGGCTCAGTGGGAGCTACGTCTGAAAAAGAGACAGGAGATTGCATCGTAGTCTCAGGGACTGCTGGGTAACCATGCTTACTGTATATAGAGCAAGAGCACTAACAGAGGGGATTGTCTGACCTGGTGACCTCTTGCAAAGGGAATAGTAGTTATTAGTACATGGCGCAGTCTTCCATGTTTTGTCCACATCCATATACACACAGCCGTAGTTGTTTTTAGGCTCCTCCTTGCCCCATTTGGTGTAAGACAAGAGCCAGTTGTCGACCCACTTGAACCGACCGTCAGTCTGTGAAAAAAAGATATCACCACTTACACTCATGAAAGATTATACAGAACGACAAAGACAGACCCTTATGTTGGTTTGGTTTGAACCCTATTTGAAGTAGTGGTGTAAAATAACCGGCAGATCCTTTACCACATTGCTGTTGAGGCCAATCCACACAGGCTCATTGTGCTTGGAAATCTGCAAGGTGATGTATGCCTGGGTAACGGGGTTCAGGATACTGGCCATATCTGCATCGTCTGCTTGGCACTGCCTCCTCGCCTCATCCCATCTCATCTTCTGGGCCACAAGTTTGTAGGAATCATTGCCGAGCTTGTAGAAAGCCTTCGGTAACACGGTGGTGGGTGGGACAACTATCTGAGAATCTTCGTAAATAGGACACATCAGCCGTTAGCCGCAATCATAAGACAAACCTTTATACCTCATGGCCCTGTAACCTGGCCTTCACTCACCGATGTTTCTTTTACAGATGAAGCCTTTCTTTGAGTTACAGTCTTCCACTTTCCAGAATCCTGTTAGTTTGGAGTTGCTGCCCACCATAATCACACAGTCGAACATCTATCGGGCAGAAAAAGGTGCATTAGTTCAGCTTGGTTGTACCGCTTTGAGGGGTTTTATCTCAATGAGACTATGCACATTGATTGGAAGTGAAATGTACACATATAGATATCTGAGGTTAGGATAGAGCTGACAGGATATCTGGTGATAGTAGTAGTTTTTTGTTTGCAGGTGTCATCCA
Organism: Seriola aureovittata; assembly: GCF_021018895.1. Lineage (NCBI taxonomy): Eukaryota > Metazoa > Chordata > Actinopteri > Carangiformes > Carangidae > Seriola > Seriola aureovittata. Next base: position 16,437,823 of record NC_079383.1, read on the forward strand.
TAATATTTTACACCTCTTTGCAACTATTCTGCAACTAGACTTGTTTTTCTTTTTTTTCTTATTATGCTTTTTACTTGCTTTTTATGCTTCTTTTATTTCTGTTAAGCACATTGAATGGCCTCTCTGTATGATAATGTGCTATACAAATACATTTGTATACATTTGTAATCAGATTATTGAATGAAAGTGTAGGAGAGACAGTTGTACAGTAAAAACTTTGGATAAAGAAGGTGAAACGACCTCATCCATGAATGAATAACGTCCATCGGGCACTGTTGTTGGATGTCCTTTGGCCCAGTTGGTGTATGAAATGCCTTTGCCGTCTGTCCACACAAAATGCATCTCCCAGTTAACGTCGTTCATGCCGATCCAAAAATCTTCATTGTATCTCAGCATCTGCGTTGTTAGGAAAGCTAAAAAGAAAGAGGCGTTTCTTATTTACATAAGACTTCATCACTCTTACAGTCAACCACAGAGGAAAGTGCTGTGTGAACATTGCCGACGTGCTGATCATAGCACTCACCTTGCTCTCTCTCGTTGACGATAGAAACCAGATTTCCTCCCTGGTTTATGCAGTACGTCCTGGCGTCCTGCCAGCTCTTGTTGTCATCCCCCACAACAATTTTGTAGCACTGTAAAAACAAGATGATTCTGAGGTGTTTTTTAGAATAACAAGCAGATGGAAAGTAGTTAACTAGTGACCGTTCAAGCTTAGACAAAATATGGAAAGACATTTTATCAAAACAGCTTTACATTGCGTACATCCGAGAATTTAATTCACTTCCTAAAAGCAGGAAGAAACCTTTGTCTCAACTGCACTGAAGTGATCTGTGTTGTAGATAGTTATATGTAATTACCTTTCCTTGGAAGGATAGCCACTCTGGTGCACACCCTCCCCTTGGAATAGTGGTGGGGGCGATTGTTGTATTGATAAAACCACTGCTTCTTTTGCAAATAGAGGGTAACTCCATACCACAGTTAATATCATTCCAGTACCCTGTATGTGCAGTGTTAACAGAGAACAATGAATAAATAATAATAAGAAAATAATTATTAGCTAATGTTTACCAAATCAACACAGTATAGACTGTCTCTGCTTTAGACTCACCCATGCTCTTGTATATAGAAACACAGTTTTCATCATTGTTAGCAAAGTTGGGCTCATTCCTTTCCCATGCAGTGTAAGTTATAGGGGTACCGTCCACCCAGCTAAAATTGGAAAAATTAAAATGAATAAGATGCCATTAATTTAAAAAAAAATCATCACATCTTCATTTCTGTTTTGTATCAAATGTCAGACTAGTTTTGATGTCAAATAGCCAGTATCCCAGTAGTGCTGTGCTTTAATATTGTAGTTTCATTTACCTAAATGACTTATCCAAATTCACTATCATACCAATGTAGTATTGTCCTTCTGTGCCTTTTGCTATCTGTTGAAACATAATGTAAAGAGAGACATTACATTAAGGTTAAATCAGCTGTTTCAGTACATTTGCTAGCAGATTTTTGAGAACACACATGTTGCCATTTTGAACTTATTGAACTTAGATACTCTTAATCTCTTGCCTGTTTCCAAAGGAACTTCCTCTCACTCTCCCCTGTGATTACGACAAGTTCACCAAAATTTTTTTTGCAGTAGGCTCTGGCAGCCTCCATAGGTAGGTTGTCAGTGTTGATGAAATACTGCGTGTCATTGTATATGAGCCAACCATCTTCTGTGGTGTTGTATACTGTAAAGGGGAACAAAAAAGTTACATGATGTCTCACAGGGACAGTGTTTGGGATTGATGGAAAGAAGACTAAGTGAGTCTACAGCCACGCTAGCAGCTCAGCGGGGCTGAGCCGGTTTACAATCTCAATTCTAGCATGCTGATGTTTAGCAGATACAGTCTTCACCATCTTAGTTTAGTGTGTTAGCATGTTGACATTTGCAAATGGGCACTAAGTCAAAGTTGAAGCTGAAGAACATGGTGTTATTTTAACATGTATTTGTATTTAGTCATATGCTAATTGAACAGCCAAGCCACTAGCATGGTTCAAAAGAGGATCGATAAAGAGCAAGGTAATTAAATCAAGGAAATAATTACCCGTAGATTTTAACTCCCTGCTGCTGAAACTTACCTACTGCAACTATGGCAGGCTCAGGTTTGGGAGTCACACCTGAAAATACAAGAACCATGATGGAAGAATCGAAACAGCAGGGTGAAGCTCTGATGTAATGTCACATAACTAACTAGTTTAGATAAATGGCTGTATGTAAACTGGAGCTCCATGATGAGACCAGTCGGCGTTACCTTTGCCTATCTGGCAGATCCAGTCATTGTAGGCCTCACAGTGCCGATCATTCCAGTGCCGTCCGTAGTAAAACTGGACTTCTGCACAGTGTTCGTTGTCATTGTAATTGTTTGGTTCCCCATAGCCCCAGTTCTCAAAGCCGTTCTAGATCACAGTTGTTGGAAATACACATTATTAGACCACAACTGAGAACGACAGTGAGTAAAGATTTTAGTGATAACAATGAGGTGTTACATACAGCAGACCCGTCAGTCCAGACAAAACCTTTACTGGTGTCAAGGGAGCTGAAGCCAATCCAAGCTGCATCAGTGGCATGAAACCTTTATGACAGCAGAAAACACCGGTATTGATTACACAAACGGCCGATTAGCGTAATCTAAAATCTGACATATGCAAGATGGCAAGTTCACATACGGAGCATTGTTAAGGTCCTGCATACTGTGGATGCTCATCAAGTCCCCGCCAACAGCCTTGCAGAAGTCGTGCGCTTCTTGCCAAGTCTTCTTAAGGTCCCCCTTTTTTTTGTAAAGCTTTTTAATGAGTGAAAAAGAAAAACGCATTAAGTTTCATGTTCTCGAAAAATAGCACAAATTTCACATATTAATTCAGTTCATCCTCCTACTTTGTAGCAGGTGTTCCTTTTGGCAGCAGGGGTCCACCCGGATGCACAGGTCAGGGCCGGGGTGGTGGGTGGAATTGTTGTCATCTGTACACCCTCCGCTGGTTTCTTGCAGATATATTTTTCCTTGTTGCTGCAGCTGACAACATCCCATAATCCGGCGAAAATCCCAGTTGTCATGGCAACACATCCTTGTTTTCTGTCTTTTTTATTAAAACACACAGAAAAAGAAATGGGACCTCGAAAATATCATGATCCCAATCAGTTAGGAGTGCTTCGATGAATGTGTGTGCTAAATTTCCTGGCAATTATTCACCACAGATCTAGTTAAAATGTTGGGGAGTCTCCGAAGTCTTTAGGGTATATCATCTGGGAACCATGAATGTCTGTAAAAAATTTCATGGCAATCTATAGTTGTTTCAGTCTGGACCAAGACACATTAACAATGCCATCCAAAGAACCTATGAACTGGTAAGTTTACCATACATAGAGCTTCATGACTCTGCCGATCCAATCAATGAATCATTTATACATGTACAGACATATAATTAGTTGCAGTAGATAATGTAAAACTTGGGAAGTACAGATATAAAGTACAACTAAAGAGAAGCGTGCTGTACCTGGCATTCCCACATTGAAATGAGTGAACGTGACCTTTCTACTGGTGGTCCACTGGAAAGTGTTTCTGTCTTCTGTGTTGGACAAACCAGTCCAGAAATACTTCTCTGGTCTTAACCCGACCAAACTGACCAGGAGGGCGTTTTCGTATCTGCGTGGAAACATATGAAGGCAGAAAGGTTAGCAATACAATGACTCCACCACCATTCAACACTTGTTTGAAGTTCATTATATGTATTGATTCTTTTAAAGCAGCTGTTTCCCATCATTTTTTATCATTGACCTATTGGAAAAAATTCCACATACATGATATGAATATGGAAATATACCTGTCAGCCACATCCACCAGGTTAGCGCCAGCCTCTGAGCATGTCCGCTTTGCCTCATCAAAAGTTTTTGTCTCAGCTCCAATGGTGTAACAGTATGAACCAAACCTGATTGAACCCTTCAGATGATGAAAAAAAAAAAACACACACACACACAGTGTCTAAATCTGTTCTGAACACTTTATTGTTTAATTACACTTAAATTCAATGACATCACTCACTAGCTTGCATCCAGGGTTGGCTTCCTCTTTGGCGCCTTCACCTGGTTTCGTGGAGGCCTTCTTCTTACAGATATACCCGTACGTCTTCTCACACATGTGATCTGCCCACCTCCCATCCTGTTTGAGCAATATATCAATGCTAAAAACTCGTATCACAATACAGCTATTTTAATATCATAAGTGGTGAGTGATGGGTCTTACCTTTCCTGTGATGAGGACACAGTCTTCCTGGAAGTTGGTCGTATGAGATGGCTCACCACTTTTCCAATGGGTGAAGGTAACGTGGGAGTGATCGGACCATTCAAACAGCATCTGGTTCCTCTGATCATTCAAGCCAATCCAGAGCATATCAGTCGACACTAAGGGTTTTAAATGCATGTAGATGTCAAATTGGTCATAGAGTGAAAATTGTCAGATTTGATCTCTTCTGTATTTTAGTTATACGCCTATCTGCTTTCTTGCAGAGAGTTAGATAAGAGGATTGATGCCGATCTCCTTTCTGTATGGTAAATATGAAGCTGCAGCCAGCACACCATTAGCTAAGCTTATGGAAACTAGTGGGAAACAACTAGCCTGGCTGTATCCATCACTTACAAAAACTGCCTACCAACACCTTCAAAGTTCACTAATTAACATTTTATATTTTGTTTATTTAATACAACAAAAAGGTAGCTAGTGCACGTGAGCTAGTCAGTGGCTAGCTAGGGTTTAGCTAAGCTAGCTAGTGCACTGTGATGGCTGAAGTTAAAATATTGAAAAAGTTATAATAGTTAATTATAGTTATTTTAGACGAGACACTAAGTCAGTATTTTGAGAAGGTTTCTAATTATTTTGAGGCAAAGTGGTAGAAAAGGGTTTACAAAAAACTAGAATGTAAAAATGACAAGTAAGGAGATTGAGAGGGGGCTTTGTGCTGTTGTGCTATTTCTTGGCCTTGAGAAGCGGCTTATTGGGAATCTTGTCATCACTGTGCACTTTCCAAGCAACCAACAGAGGTTTCAGGAAGTTATTTCATCTGGGAAATAAAGCAGTCTGGCACAGAGCCACCACCCCCACCACAGAAAACCACAAACTTAACTTTCATTTCATTTTTGCACTTCAGTTTTTTTTATGGATTAAACAAACAAAATACAGAAATGTGTAAGAGATGTATTAGGTAGAGAACCACAGAGGTGTTGTTATTTTTATTGTTACCATCTGCTTTCAGTCTCTATACTAAGCTAAGACTTCATATTCAATGAACAGATATGAGTAACTCTCAGCAAGAAAGGGAAGAAGCATTTCCCAGAATGTCTAATTATCCCTTTAAGATTCAGATCAGTTGCTTTTACTATTAAAGTCGCACAAATTAAAATTATTAAGAAGCTGTTGTAAAAAACAATGAATCAATTTAAAAATAATGAACACTTACAGTATCCAGATTGAGATATGATGAAGCTCTGCTCTTCTATATTGAGTATGCTGGCCAAATCTCCTCCCTCTTTGTGGCACGCAGCCAAAGCTTCGCTCCACATCTTTTTATTCCTCTCCAGGTGATAACAGTTACCTGCATAAGGAACCCAGTGACTGGGGCAGAAGCTGGGCTGGTCTTTGCCTGTGGATAGAGACCGAAAGAGAGAAGATTATATTCAGTTGTCCGTTCGTACCATGAAGACTCACTCCAATAACAAAGCAGAGTCTGATCATTTTGAATTATGATATTATTTTACTTGGTGGTGGGGGCAGACTGGTAGAGTTTCCTTTGCGACAAATGTAACCAAGTTTCTTTGTGCAAGCGCTGCTCTCCCATTTTGAGGCTTTTGCAGCATTTAGGGTTGCACATGTGAGCCCAGGCTCTGATGAGGGATGACCTGTTGGAGACATACAGTAAATCCATGTATTATTTTTTATTTAAAATCATAAATCTGTTCAACTGTAAATATATATATATATATTTTTTTTTTTTAAACAAGCCTGTTGTTTTTATAAAATCAAATATCATGACATAATGTCCTGTCACAGAGTATGTTTTTACTTACCTGGGGCCCAGTTTAAATATCTAAATGGGTTTCCATTGCTCCACTGCCATCCACTCTCAAAATCCAAGCTGTTCAGTCCAATCCACAGAGATGTTCCCAAATTATTTGTCAACCCTGTGTCAACACATGCATCATAAAGTTATTATATTATATTTAATAATATAACACATCAGTGGTATGGGTAGCTGATACAAGGTGAACTTTGTACCTGAAATGTATGACTGCTCATGTAGCTCTACGATGCTGAGGAGGTCGGCTCCCTGCTGCTGGCAGCTCTTTCTGGCCTGATGCCAGGTCAACACTGACTGTGCATTCCTCTGATACTGAACCCCTGTGACTGGGTCAGTGTCCCAACCTGAGGATGCTGGATTATGGGTAAAGACACATGAAATACTATAATTTATGAGGGAAATTATTAGACCTTAAGTGTCTTTGAGTGTCTCAAAACTGAAGACTGGGCAACATCTTCTACATTCTTATCTTGGACTGTGTCCTGTTTCATGGGAAAAAAAACTATTGTAAAAGTGAGCATGCTTTCTTTTCCTGTTCTTCTCCTGCCCCAGTTTTAGAGCAATGTCAGGGGAAAGACAGGCCGATGAGAAGAGGAAAACAAGGACAGTGCTGTGTTGACAACTCATGAGAGGAAGTGGTATTGTTGTTCTGCTGGGGGAGAGGAGGAGGGGGGTCAGAAACCAGACCTGTCAGCACTGACCTCTTCAGTGATAGCACTTACAGAAATGACAGAAAAACAAGATAATTCTGGGTGGTTTGATAAAAAAGAAGGCAGTGTGGTGTGTTTACACTGCCCTCTGGCTTCTTTGTAAAAGCATTAGTCGCAAGAAATAGATGTCACAAAATGTTAATGAGTCAGTTTTGTTAGTCCCGCTTACCTTGGGTTGGACAAAAGCCCCACTTCTTGGCTTTATCGTAATCTCTCTCTGTAGCGCACCACAGCTGTCCATCTGGTCGACCGTCCTTTGTGCATTCAGCGTACCACTTCTCCCCAAACTTAAAAGGGAACTGACAAGGGCCTCCAAAGGCATTGCCCCCTATTGTGAAAATCTCTGAGGAGACAGATCAGGAGAAGTATGTGGACATGTAACCATTATAGCAATACGTGATTGTCAATTATGGGCATTAATTTTCTGTCATAACAGCCTCCACTCTTCTGGGAGGGCTTTCCACAAGATTTTGGAAGAGATTTTCTCCCACTCAGCAACAAGAGCATTACCGAAGTCATTTATTGGTGTTGGGTGCGAAGGCCTGGCTCGCAGTTCCAGTTCATACCAGAGATAATAGACGGGGTTGAGGTTAGGACTCAGGTTCTTCCACACCAAACTTAGAGAGCGATTTCTTAATGGACTTCACTTTGAGCACATGATGGGGGTGTTCTCCTGTTGTCTAAAATATCATTGCAAAGCTGTAGTTTAATTAGAACCAAGGGGGTAATCTAAATCATTGGAAAGAGCCCCAGACTAAAAGTACACAAGTGCATAGCTACATACTTTTGGCTGTAAAATGTTCCATTTATGACGCATTTGCTTGATCTGAACATGAAGCCTACAGCACTGTAGGTAAATTTGCTAAATTGCCCTAATTCACAGAAACGACTGGTCCAATAGTCAGACTACAGATTTGGGAGGCAGCCCTTCAAAGGTCAGTGCACTACATTGCATTTAGAGTGCATCCCTTCATATCAAACAAAGCTTGATATTTGCGACGCATTACCAGCTGTGCCATTCTGGACAGTGAACTTTCAGACCAAAGCACATGACATCTGAGTGTGCTCACTGAAAGTTGCTAATGCCTTGAACATGACTTTATTTTTGAACAGGCATGTCTACCCCCAAGTAAGTAGTCTATGCTTTCCAAAGAAACATCCCCTCACTTTAAACACAACTATGTCTTGAAGTTTACACACGTTTTCTTTAAATGCTGCATTTCTCATGATGATTTTATTTTACTTTGTTTATCTTTATCTACTGTAACATACATTTCAGTAAATAGCTATGCCCAGAATTTCAGGCATGTGACTACAAGATTATTGGTTAGATTATTTGCCTTTTCATTTACTTCCAGAATAATGTCTTCTTCATAAATATACATACATTTTGACTTCCCAATGTAAGACAGTGGTATAATAGAGACCCTTGTTTGAAATTTAAATGTAATCTACAGCCATAGCACCTGTTACTTAGGAAATTACAATTTTGCTATATATTGCAACTGTACAGTACCTACAGTACTGTACAGTGCCTTTTCTTTTTAATTGCCTGGAATTCCTACCTTGATACCCCTTTGAACAAAGGTCACCCCGAGTGCCAAATATCCTCCAGCGACTCCACAGCCCCGAGCCTTTGTAGATCATTATGTTCCTCTCATTGCGGTTGCCCCAGTTTAAGTGGAGGTCCTGGTCTTTTAGGCCGAAGAGAGTCTCATTCTTGCACTGCCAATGCTGGAGGTCACTCTTCTCATCGCATTCAAAGAGGAGCACCTTCACCCAGTCTTTTATCTCTGTGGCCCCCAGACAGAGCTTGAGGGACAGACTGAGGACACGCGACTGGGAAGCCCAACGAAACTGCTGCTGTTTGGCATGAGGATCACAAGGGGCCACAGTTAGCGATGTGGCACTCTCCACCTTAATGCACTTGTTGTGGTTCTCATTGAAGATCAGGAAGGAGCCACTGTCTGAAGTAGAATAGAACAGCTTTAACAACACATCTCATATGATCATTTCAAATTTACAAGATGATTACTCTCATAATTTCACTCACAGCCAAGTTGAAAACATTTTTTTTTTTTTTAAATGCATCAGAGATACATACCTATGTCAGCAGTAATGCAGAGGATTTGCAGGAGACAGAGGATCACAGCTAAATTCAAACAGGGTAACATTATCCTCGATGTGTAGTTTGCACTCAGTGGTGGAAGAGTTGGTGTGAGAGTTTTCCAGTCATGAGAGAAGAGGTCTGATGTGTGCTAAGGTGTATGACATTGAGCAACAGAGACACAGAGGCATGGCACTTTCCTCCCTTAATCACTCTGATGGATATCCTGTCACATGAGTGGGGTGCTTGAGGTTGGTCAAACCACAGCAATTTCCATGAGCTTCCACAGAAGTTTTCACAGAGAACAGGAAGGCAGGAGGAGGGAAGCAAGCAACATCATTTCACCGTTAAACAAGAAATGAGAGTTACCAACGATAGCTTCAAATAAAAGCCATAGTGTCAGGGTAGGACAACAAATCTATTTTTAATAAATCAAAGGCAAAAGCGGAACTGGATGATGAATTTTGGGAATTAATTTATCCTAGGAGGTTTTTTTCAGGTTCAATATCTTGCCTTTATCTGAGATTTTTGATCTATTATAAATAGCCCTTCAGTCTGTGCTAAATCTGTACCTGGATAATGAACCCAGAGAGCAGGTGCCTTTCAACAAGACTGACTGAAGACGTTTCCCGTGTCAGAGGATTTAAGTAAATCACATCTGATTAGGAATGTGACAGTTTCATAGTGAGTGCCAGAGCAAATGAGGTTTGCAGCACTTTGCTGATGTGACTTTTTTTCGCGGGATAGTAGCCCCACAGGAGGTCCGCGAGGCTTTGGGTTAGGAGTGCAGTGATGATACAGGTCAGGAGAAAGAGAGGACAGGAGGAAATCCTGCTTCCTATTGGGGGAAGTGAATGGAGATTTCACCACTTTGGCTTCAAACTGCAGGGATGCTCAGTTGTGCTGCTCAGACAAATACCTGTAAAATACATGTATGGAAAAAGATAAAGGTTCCACTAAAGGTCCCATGTTTAACACTTTTCAAGTGTTTTATTTTAAGTTTTTTAAGAAGATATATTTGTGGTTTTAAGTACCAAAAAGGATCAAAATATAGTTTTACATCTGTTTCATGCATCTCTTTGGAGCTCTAGCAAGAACAGGCGGTTTGTTTTGGTCTCTGAGCATTTCTTCTGATTGGCTGACTGTTTTCTGAGTGAAGCGCACCCAGGTCAAGTAAGGGAGATGGCCAAGCTCAGTCGGTGCTGAAATGAGCCAAACAGATGGTCAAATCTAAACTACAATGCCCAGGTACTACAGAAAAAAAAAATTGAGCCACTGGTCTATAATCGATCATGCAGCGTTTACTTGACATTTTTCTGTCTTGTAGCTTGCTAGCTCAACTTGGTGTTGTGTTGTTAATAAAGTTAAAATAACAACAAAAACAAAAAAAGGCTGAACAATTGGTCCAGGTGGGCTGTGCAGGGGCCACGGCCGAGAGCGGTGACTGTATACTTGTGACATCACAAAATTACGAAAGTCCTGATGGCTTGTTTTAAGACACAGTCTCTGAATACGAACTGTGTGCATTTGTCTGTGGACTGAGCCTTCTGATACTGTATGTATTTATATAGCACCTAATACTATAATCAAAAAAGAAGTCTCACTTTCTTCAATATGGGACCTTTAAACACACAGATGTAGGAGAATCTATAAACAGCAAACAGTAGATTTAATGAATAGGTATTGACTGCAACAATTTTGATGGTTTATCCCCTGGCCTTAGAGGATGGGAAGGGGAGGCTGTGTCCATTTTGTTGATCGTGCAGTCATGTTTGCATTGGTTTCTCTTTGATACTACCACTAGGTGCTGCTAAAGTTAGAAACTTTAAGTTATGCAGCCCCACTATTATCACACATGAACATGATTTTGATACATATTCTGCAGCCATAGCACATGTTTGTGCTCTCTGAATGATTTGCAGTGAAACATCAAAATGTTGAACTATTCCTTCAGGGTAAACACCAAAGCTTGTAGAAGACAGAAAATACACACAGATATGTAATAGTGAAAAATGCATGACTTGCCTAGTTGAACTGTTTTCCAAGGGGGCTGAATGTCGGGCTTGAGACATTATAGTACACAATAGGAATCAGTCCAAATACACAATTAAATATTGGTGGAACGACCGTTTACTAGAAATTGGACATAATATCATCAACACATGTCCAATTTAATGCAATCCAATACAACAGCCCAGCAATAAATAATATATCCTTTGCCACTGTCAGTGAAAACGATAATTTCCATGTTGCTGCAGGATTCCAGGAAGGGAAGGTGCGAGAATGTTTTGCAGCATAATGACAGGAAACTTTTTCTCTTGAGGACTTACTGGGAAGAAATTGGACAAATTCCAGTGTAAAAGGTTTAAATTGGCATCGAAAACATACACTGTATCTACCTTCAGTTCATGTCAGTACCTTCTGCATACATGATAAAAATCACACAAATAAAACTTAAAACATATTTGAATAATTATCTTTATTAACCTTACCAAAATATATGTATCAATGATACAAACTCACACTTTGTTTTCCTTTTTAAAATGTAACTTAGCAAAGAAAAACCTAATATAAACAACATGGATTTATGCTTTTACATATTCACTGCACTTTATGATGGTAGAAAAAAAGTCTCCCAAAAAAATCTCAAGTGACATTACAGGTACATTCCCAAAGTGTCATTCGTGGTGAGGGTGAAGGGTTTTGAGGGGTAAAAAAAGTACGTTTCAACAAAAAGGTAAATAATACATAACGCAACAGTCATTTGACACAATGTCCTTTATGGGAAAACATTGCCTAAGAGCTCCCTTTTGGCCTGTGAAAAGTACCATCATGCATTTGATCAAAAAAAATGTTTCATCTGTGTTGCATACCCAAAATCATACTTTTGGTTTGGTTGCACCAGCTATTCTTAGATCCATTATTAAGTTTGTTTCAAGCTGCGAAGTAGTATAACGTCACAGTTAAGAAATGTCTTAGCTAGAAAATCAACTTTGTAAACAAGTCAGTGTAGCATCACAAACTTCTAACTGCCACAAATGAGTTTTAGAGGGGCAATTCAGGGGCCGCATCCTTCGGCGGAAGTGGTCTACGAAGGTATGGCCCATCGTAGCCGTCGTAGACTGCAAAAAGGACGAACCGAGATGAGACGGTTTAGTCTACAGAGTATTTTCTCTCCAACACTTCATTTGGCTAGGTATGAATTTCCAAAATGCTGGTGCTGGCGCCCCTATCATATCAAGTCATCCTACAGATCCTGACAGATCTATTGCTCCTGCTATATGTCGTAATGTTGCACTGTCTTTGCTTGAAGTGTTGGTCTTAAAAGAACATCCTCTCCGTGTTGAAGACCCTCAGCTTGGTCATGAAGTTGAAATAGACGAAGGCCAGGCACACCAACAGGTTCTTCATCAGATAGAGGAGGGGTGTGACGAAGCCAAAGAAGGCAATGAGGCCAACGCGCACAAAGAAAAAGGGCAAGTCCTGCAGAACTACTCCAAGTGAGGAAAGCAGGGGGCTGTGGGGCATGACCACCACACGCAGGCAGGACAGGTAGCTGAAGATATAGATGGGGAACACCCAGCCTGAGTAGTAGACCAGGGGATGTCCTGCCACCCGCACCATCTCCACCGTATCCATCCAGAACATAAAGCTGTCCACAAACACGTCTGCTCGGGCGTCGCTAGCACACAGGAATCTCAGCGGACCCGTGTAGGCGTATGGAGATATGTGGTACGCTGTGGTGCTCACTGATCGAGAGCTCAACCCAGAGATACTAAATGGTCTCCCAGGATTACCGGGTATCCCGGGGACAGTCCCGTTGGTCTCTGGTCGAGCCCCCCCCGCTCCATTCTGGTTCCTGTCATTGGGCTGGCTTGCCCCTGGTTGCGCAGGAGTGGGAGCACCTTGCCCGGGCGCAGCTGGCCCTGGCACAGCTGGAGTGACAGGTGCTACTGGAGTTACCTGTTCCACATGTGTGAGGACAGTGGAGGGGATGTCAGCATCTCTCTCCATGTCGTTAGCTGGAGAGACAAAAACATGATGAATGATTTTCCAGACTCAAGTCTAGTCGAATGAGATTATACAGAGCAAAACAAGCCTGAAATTACATTTACTGATGTTGCTTATCTTCATGTGGTGCTGGTGAGAAAACAGCATGATAGGGTTACAACAGGCCACCACCAAATCTTATCATGAAAATGAAAAATAGTATTTAGTTGGAACCACGGCTCCATGAAACAATTATCAGTGGTTTTTCCAAGCAACTTCATAAAAACGTCAGTCTACTCAAACCGCCTTGATGCTTTTCTTTAGAAAAACCTTTCCCGTCACGTTCTCACTGTTTTAGAAGAAGTCTGGGTTAACCAAATTCCTTCGTACTCATTCCTTCTGTTACAGCAGTATTTCTTTTTAACTGCAACTGTGGGCACAGAGCCAAAGAATAAGAAGTTCAGTCGTGTTTCCAAAATATTCCGGATAAACAATATAAAGAACTGTTCGCTGTATTTGTTGCCTCCAAGCTGCCTGCCTGCAATGTAAAGCCAGGCTGGAATCACTATATCTATAGTTGGGCAGAGGAAAGTTCAGGATCTATAGCCGGCAGCGAGTGATTTGTGTAATGTGTTCAGAGAGCTGCGCTCACCCTGGCCAGTCAGTCTGCAGTGGCGTATCCTCTCCACAACGTCAATACAGATGAGAGAGAAGAGGACTAGTGATACAGGGAGCTCCGTGAACGTATCATCTTTCATGTTGTTATTTATCTGAACCTGAGCAACCAACCAGAAAATGATTAGTAGAACAAACATCTTGACCAGAACATTTAATGTAATTATCTACTCACTTCCAGTAAATATAAAACTTATCTTTGCGTACAAACAATAATAATAATAATAATGGTCCTTTGCATCATGCCTTTACATCGAACTCTCTACACTGGTGACCTCCTGTAGTTCTGTATTTCTGGGTTAAAATCACTTGCAGCTTTGGTATTTTCCTGAGTTGGGACTTCATGCCAACAGGACACAGAACAAAGCAGACAAGCTGGTTGTCTACGTAGAATTTATGGCCCTTATGTAAAAGACACCAGATAAGCAAGGGCCATGAGGTCAGGCTGGGCTTCAGAAAGGACCACATGAAACAGCAGAGAAGCTCGGCTGCAGCCAGCAAGGAAGTGAAAATGTGCCTCATGGACAGATGATTTGACAAGGGCAGCTTGGACAGGAAGAGGAACCAAGCTGCTTATCAGTGGCTCCTTATCCATATAGCTGGATATTTCCCCCCTGGAGAACCAAAATGTTCCCCACAAATCATCACCTTTATAACAGCCGCAGAGGCCTGACACTGTGATTCCACTCATCTACAAAACTTTATCTCAAATGTAAAGTTGTAGCAGGTTTTTTTTTTTAAGTTCCAAGCAACCTCTCTGGATGATAAACACGACCAGCCATAGTAACTGCAAAGGGCCTAAATAATTACAGTAAATGTTGCGGTCAATTATAGACTCTTGTAGCAAATATAGTGAAATGAGGAGATAAGAAAATGCATGATCAGGATACAGATGAAGTAATGTAATAAAACAAATGACAAACAATCCACAACATGTACCTCAGAGCTGGCGATGAGAAAGGCAAAGCAGGGTAATGTGGACAGGATCACATATACGAGGGCCACAGGCCTCCTGATACAAAGACAAAGGAAGGGAAAGACAAAAAAAGTAAGGAAGGAAGACAAAGGCAGTTGCAGGACTTGCTAAATCATGATATTCACCAGCCAAGTGCAGTCCGAACCAGCTACAGGCCTGTTCAGACTCAAACCAGCTGGTCAGGTCTCAGTCAGTGCTGCACTGGGATCCTAGTTCCTGACCATACACAGCAACAAACAGAGCTGGACCTCCATTTCTGGCTCCTCAGGCCCCTGACATCAGGGCAAAGGCAGAAGAAACTCACCACTTCTTTCTCCCAATGAGAAACTTCTTTTTCATGAAGACCATGTACTTCAGGGGTACCCAGACCAGCAGGGCAGTTGAGGTGACATAGGCAACGGAGGAGGCCACGATCAACCAGTAGGCTGTGCCGCCGTCGCCAGGAGGCTGCGCTGAGGTTTTCACCTTTGCTACGATGACGGCAAACCTCTGCATGACGATGAAGAGGGGCACACACAGGCCTGCAAACTGCAGCACCTCGCACAGGGCGAACTTCAGCGTCCTCCCCGAGCCCATGCTGTAGCAGTTCAAAAAAAGAAAAAGAAGGGAGGGAGACGGGGGCTGTTGTCGCAGTGAGGCGACCCCTGTCCCTCTGAGGGCTGGTCAGGCCTCGGACCAGTGCATTGTCTGCCTCCACTAGCATTTTCCACACACCACAGCCCTGGCTCTCTGCTCACCCAACTGCTTACACTGCACTAGGCTTTGTGTACTTTGGTGTGACGATGATGTGACTGGCCCTTTACTCTCTTTATATACAGGATATAAACAAAGGTTGTCGAAGGATATGTATGTGCTACAGGCATCTTTAAAATGACATTTCAGCCCTTAATTTTGAAGTTGAAATCTAATCAGCAGACGTCCTCCATCGTTCTAAGCGTATAAAACACATGTGACCTGAACACGTTTCCAATAAAACCCGGGAAACAAAAGTGGACTTGATAACAGCCACGTTCAAAGCATCATCCAGAGGCTTGAAGCTGCGACCCCAAGACACACACATCACAAGGAAACCTAAAGGCACTTGTGGCTCTTCTCACATTTATACGTCGCCATCTAGTGGCAAAAGTTTACAAGTGTAAAATGCCACAAGCTCAGTGATGTCACAAATGTCAGAAATACAGTGTATCTGTGGCTTAATATCACAGCTTTGCCTCTTCAAATTCAGATAAATTGAGGAAGGCTTGACATGTCATAATAATAAGAGTGACATTTTACTCAAAAGGCCAAAAGTACAAGCTACAACGAGCAACGAGGGATCAAATGGTTTCATCAGTGCTCTCTTTAGTTCAGACACCAGTCGCCAACAGTTTCCTGCTACGTCCCTTTGTGTTCATGCACACTGAAGCTAATTATGTGAAAATGCTGCTGAGCTCAGACACCTGAACACTTGATCAAGTAACTGGATCAGGATTATGTCGTCTGGACTATATTTGGTGCTGTCTTTAGTTTACACACATTTCTACATGGTGCCATTAGGAGAGCTAATTTTAGATGCTGCGTTGATTCAGTTTCTCAGGCAGTGCCTCCATAAGAGTCAGATCTCAGACCAGTGTAGAATGATACCTGTGTATAAACATTACCCCTCTTGTCTGCCCCTCAGTACTAGGACTACAGCCACTCTACTGGAGTTGTGGTCCTAGAGATCTGAGTCCCAAGACCAGTGTACCCAGGCCAATAGAGGTTTTATGTCAAGGTCGCAAGAAACCTGGGTGTCATGTTTGATGCCTAGCTGTTCTTCTCTGACCTTGTTGCATGCGTCTCCCGGTCATGCCGCCTTGCACTATACAACATAAGAAAAATCAGGCCTTACCTGACTATGTACGTCGCCCAGCTCTTGGTCTGGGTCATGGTTATCTCTCGCCTTTACTGCTGCAGTTCTCTCCTGGCAGGCCTCCATTCGTACACAGTGAAACCCTTGCAGATGGTCCAGAATGCAGCAGCCTGTCTGGTCTTCGATCAGCCTAAAAAGGCACATGTCACTCCGCTACGCAACCGCCCTGAAAAATTCAAGTCACCAATGCTTGACTTCAGAGAAACTTCTGGATCTGGCATTGCCATCCCTGCAGACAAGGACAATCACAGTACATACTGTTCTCATCTGTGATTCCCTGATGGTGGAACAAGCTACAGGATGCTGTCAGAGCTGGGGCGTCCCTCTGTACCCTCAAGAATCTCTTGAAGACTCATCTCTTCTGAGGACACTTCCTCTCCTGACACCTTTAACACCCTAATACGCCTAACCAGCACTTAGTATGCACTTTCGATGCACTTCTCTCCTTGATTTCCTGGCTTGCACTTATTAAACAGATGCAGTACTTAGTACTTATGCCAAGGTTTCCTACTGCACTGAAGCAGTAGCACTAATGATGTCCCTCACTTGTAAGTCGCTTTGGATAAAAGCCTCTGCCAAGAGAGTAAATGTCAGACAAAAACGAAACGAAAAGAAAAGAAAAGAAAAGAATAATATGTGGCCAAAACAGTGATGGAATTGATGGTTAAGATAGAGATAGTCGTATTAAAGCAAGGCTCTGACTCCAGGCCCCTCTGCAGTTTAAAATACATACACTTAATAATATCTAATATGTTTGTATATATATATATATAGTTATATAAACATATAAATAAAATGTTAGTCAGTTATGAGCAGGTTAAAATGGGAACAACAAAAGTTATTCATCTGTTTCAGCAAACTTAAAATAAGTGTGGATTATTTCGGTGCATGAATGTGAACCATCAAAATCCAATTCGTTATTTCCACACCTCAATGGACACCATATGACAGCCTGCCCTTGAACCCTCAGCCTATTTATTCTTCTTAGTTCTAGTTGTGTGAATGTAACTCGAGGGAGAGTCCGGTCTCCCATGAGAAAAGTAATTTGATAATATTTTGTAATTATGGGCGGCCATGGGCTTCTGTAGGAGAGTCCACTTCCAGTATGTTTGGGGTTGTATTATCTCAAAGGATCCACAATTTGTAGATACGCCCCTGTAATAACACTGACAAGGCTTTAAAGTCTTATATCACAAAGGGACTTTTATTTCACCAGATCCACCGGCAGGCCACGCACTTGTTGCAGCACTAGTCCCGCGAGAGAGGGGGGATCCGTGGGCGGATAGATGGATGGATGACCCTGCTGCTCCCCTCCCAACCAGCCCCAGCTGTCAGCTCCCTTCCTGACTTCCCCACCCTGCCCCCGGTACCATGGCGTCCAGCGAGGAGGACGGCGCGGTTGAGGAGAAGGAAAACAACAACAAGAAGAGAACGAAAAGCGCCCTCGCTACCGCATGGCTCACTTTCTACAACATCGCCATGACCGCCGGGTACGTGCGTTATTCCGCCCCTGTCGCCTATTAATAAGAAAAGCTTATAAGTTCGCCGCTCCCTGAAAACTGTAAGCGTGTGTTGCTGTTTATAGGACTGTGTCTGTGTCAAGTCGAAAGTGCCTGTTCAGCTCGCTGCATTTAGCGGCGCACCGTGACACCGGAGTTGGAGAAAAAACCAGGGAGAACAGTTTGATAGTTAAAAAAAAAAAAAAAATACAAATGTAAGCGGTGTTTATCTGAGAGGTAAAAAATGAATGAATGGCGTTTGGTTAAAGTGACGGACTGGCGCTGCAGCCGTGTCCAAATAGGGCTGACTGCACGGTGTCAGCGTCAAGGCCCACAGCGCTCCCGACAGTTGCAGTGATAAGTATAGCCGGAGTGCGCTGACACTGGAGCTCAGGACTGGGACAGTGAAATGCTCGTTGGGCAGATTTTTCAATAACAACATTACGTTTGTGGATTGTAGATTGTAGATTTTTGTTTTTTGTAGATAAAACAGACGAGAATCAGAACTTGTCTGCTCATATCACTTGTGTAGAGAAAAGACAACAGAGCTGTCAGGTCAGCAAGTGGCTCTCACTGGATCAATAAGGACTAAACGCGCCTCCAGTTTGGCTCAGTGCGTCAGCACTGACTACACCTTTATTTACAGCTTAATCTCCACCCAAATATATACAATACTTCACTCATTATGACACGATGCGTCTGTGAGAATGTGATAAACTGTCGATGCCATTCATCACAGATATACATAGGCATATACATTATTCGACAATTAACTTTTATTTTAATTATGGAGTAATCTGTAGATGATTTCTTTCGGTTAATCGTCTTGTCTATAATAACATTATAGTCCGAGGTGACGTCTTCAGGTGTGTTGCTTTGTTGACATTTAGTTGATGATATAAGACAGTGAAAATCAGCATCTTTAGGAGAAGCTGAAGGAAGTATTTAAGTTTCTGAGGCAAAATTACTAAAACAGTTGATCGATTATATAAATAGTTGCAGATTAAATGATCAGTCTGTGGATAAAAAATGATGGACTAATTGTTGCAGCTGTGTGAGACAAACTTTATAAACTTTATAGTAAAAATACTGTAAAGGTTATCATGTGCGTTAACACTGAGGAGACAATAATGCTACAGCTGTACATTAGGCCGTGAACATAATATTCATGATATATCATCCATCATACTGAAACACAGGATTCAGTTTGTTGTTTCAATTTATACAAAAGCAAAGATGATATTTTTTTGTTTGACTACCCATCATTGTCACATGCACACAAAGCAGCAGAATAAGACATGCAGGTCATGTAAGGCAACAGGGTTAAAGTGTCTTAGTATTATAGTGCAAATAAACCAAAGGCAGCGTCACCAGCAAGAGGGCGATCAATAACCATAAAAATAAAGAGCTGAGTAATCTGGACAAAAAAACGAACAAAAACAAAACAGAAATAAAATATTATTAAGTAAAATCGAGAAAAGCTCTATGATAAAAGTTTTGGATGAATATTCAACACTCAGAAGATTATAATCATTAGTTGCAGTCATATATCCAATCCAGCCATTAACCTACTAAGTAGTTAATACCAGTGAGCGTGTAAACAGCTGTGAGATAATCTTTCTTGGCTGGAGTTTATTATCAAGGTGTTTCTGTACATTGCTGAGTCAGGGGCTCAGATTGATGGTAATGCACAAATTGTTTAGAGGCTTTCTCAATGTTGATCACGTATTTAATTTTGCTGCCACGTGAATTTTTAGGATCCATACATCCACAAACGCTCAGTGACAGTCGAAAGTTCAGCTGCTGTAATTTGTGCACTTATACTTATACTTACCTATACTTACGCTAATATCTGGTGTTAGCTACAGTCGTCTCCTTTCACATCAACGTTTAAGCTATAAAATATGATACATGTTTAAAATCTGTCATGATATATTGTAAACTGACAAGTCATTTATTATGGGAAAATTCCAAATATGTGCTGGTTCCATCTTCACAAATACAAGTATTTTCTGCTCTTCTCTGTTTTATATCGCTGCATGCAAACAAGTCGTTTCATGACGTCACTATGGATTCTCTAAATTTTTATTTTCTGACATTTTCTTAATTGAAAAAAAAAAGAAATCCACAGATTAATAGGATGAAAATAATTGTTAGTTGCAGCTCGACTGTAGATTAAGTGAAGGAGATAAAGTCAGTACTGAAAAGGGATTTTTACTTTAAACTAATATGTTCAAGAGAAGCTGTAATATTTTGGTTAAGGTGAAGTAAAGACACTTCTGTCAGTCTCTTGAGTTGGGTTTTCTTTCCACCTCAACCTTTACTTAAAGATGCATAAGAAAACTAACTTCATTCATCATGTCTTGTCACGTTAGTGCTTTTTTAAATGATCATCAGTAAATCTTTAGTTGAGCAGTACTTCACCTGCACTTCAATGGCACATTTGTTTTCCTTATTTATACTAAGTTATGAGGATGCACACTGCCCCAAATGTCCTAAATTGGGACACTGCACAAAATATCCAGCTGTCCCTGTGTTTTAGTCTCCCAAGCCAAAACCTGCCAAGATTTAATGCAGGAGATGTCATCACACCAAAGCCTGTAGATCTGAAGAAACCTCTCCTTTTGGCAAGAGAGAACAAAGCAACAGATCACCGTTATATTGTGTGGTGTTATCTGTTGTTGATCTGCAGATTTAATCTCTTTTTTTTACTCAACATATACTGCAAAAATAGAGACACGAGTCCAGGCAATAGAGGTGAGTAGGGTTTTCCATATCAGTGAAGGCCCTGCGATATAATCCCATCATTACTGTAGAGGTTCACACAAACCTAAATAATAACGCATCTTTCATTAAAGCAGCTTTCAGCCTCTGTTGCATCAGTGCTGGGAGACTCTGTCCAAATATGTCCCACACAGTCTTTTCAAGCACCTTGAGGAATTAACTTCACACTAAACCGTTCCTTTATGTAGTATTGTGTTTTCTTTTTGTCTGCAGGTGGCTGGTTTTGGCCATTGCAATGATGCGCTTCTACATCCAGAAAGGCACACACAAGGGTCTGTACAGAAGTATAGCAAGGACACTCAAGTTTTTCCAGACCTTTGCATTAGTTGAGGTAAGACTTTGAGTAGAATAGCATCAGAATGAAAACACTGGCAGATCATGGTCAACATTCATTCACCTACCGAGGAGATGAAGTCTGACGATCGTAGAAAAGTTATTATAAAACAAAATAACTACATAAACTCATTTTGTACATGTCTTCTTACAGGTGGGACATTGTGCAATCGGTATGTGATGCTTTTGCTCAATTTACTGTATGTTTGAATTTAAATGTTCACACACATGCAAACACACGTGCAACTGTAAATTGTTTTGTTTTTTTGGGTTTTTTCTCTCTCTTGCTCTGCTGCAGGAATCGTGAGGACTTCTGTGATTGTTACCGGGGTTCAAGTGTGTTCACGGATTTTTATGGTTTGGTTCATCACCAACGGCATCAGACAGGTAAAGCAAAGGCAAAACAGTGTCTCAGTGACTTTTACTCTCACAAGGCTTTCTGGGACAAAATCTAATCAAACGAGGTCGTTCAACAATTCACGTCTCTGCTCCCACACACCCGACACACAGGTACCGAGACCTGTAAGAGCTGCATTTGTCATGTAAACATCTTCCTTCTTCCTCCCTCTGACTTTAATGAAGATCCAGAATGAAGAAAGCGTAATCCTATTCCTGGTTGTGTGGACGATGACAGAGATTACCAGATATTCCTACTACACATTCAACCTGCTCAACCACCTGCCGTACTTCATCAAATGGGCCAGGTGGAGACGCCATTAGCCGTGGCCGCGGATGAGCTTGATTTGTCATTACAGTTGTCGGGACATTGTGTCTGAGCATGTGGGCCTGATCTGGCGATTTCACCTCTGGCATGCTTCCCCTACCCCCTGGGCCTAGACCGGCTTTACATCAGGAAGTAGTTCAGCCCTGTGTGTGTATTAAGTATCGCCCGGCTCACACAGAGAGAGAAGGAGCATGTGTGTGTTTATTGATTAGCACCTCGTTTGCCATTCTCTGTCAATGGTGGGTGAACTAACTGCTGACATTGTGCACTGACAATACTGATAATGCAAAGCAGATGCTACAGAGGACAGGCTGATATTTAATCATTTCAAGATATTTTCATCAATACTTTTATTTTTTTTAACTGTAGCTTGAAAATAGAATGAAATATGGTTTATAATGTTATATGTATTTTTCCTAACATACATCTACATTAGCAAAAAAACAGATTCTTTTAGCAATGAAAAAAGTGCTGTTTTGAATCCAAATCCTTAATTGTTCGCATGGCAACAATAAAATGAGGCATTTCTCGTGGCTGTCAGTGAAATGTGGTGATGATCAACACATTTCTGGGATGCACAGTAACATAATGCCTGCTTACTACTGTATGAAGAGTGCTTGTGACGTGGCAGTCTGGCCTTGCGTGTCTCTGTGCTACAGTAGCTCAGCTGAAATTGGAGTCCTTGGGAGGAACGTCAGCCGTACACATTGATAGCTGTCCAACACACAGGCCTGGCATCTTACAGCCCAGAGAGCCATCTCGCTTCAGAATAGTGAAGTTCACATATTACATCAGCTCATTTACCAGGAGAGATGTTGTGCTGTCTCTGGGTTACCACTGTCAGAGGCCTACCAGCGACTTGTTCATTTTTCTGCCCCTTTTTAGTGAGCCATGTGATCGTCACGAAGGCGGTTCAGTTTTGTTCAAATTTCTCTTTTGTTTTGGATTTTTTGATCTCGTGTACCGACTGGCCCCTCTCCTCCCTGCCCCCCACCCTTCACGTCTTTCTTTAAGCATGGAGGAGACGCCAGGCCCCCGGAGAGGGGGCTCATGTTCAGCTGCTCCTGTTTTTAAGACCATCTGTTTTGGTCATGGAATGTTCACCCAACATTTCTCTCACATCCGCTGAGACGCTCCCCCGAGCCTTTGCTGTGGTCTTGGCTAAATACAGTATCCCTATAGCCCTGAGTCACGGCACATATCGCACTGGAGGGACCTCGAGTCGCCACAAAGGGACGTAGGCGATCTCACACTTTTGCGCAGTGAGAGACCTTTGCAATAGAAAGACAAGAAGATAATGTTTGTGGATAATTTTTAGCTGCACATAGAGAAAACCTTCTTAACCCTAATAGCTCTTTTCTGAATTTTATGAGACCGTATTTGATGTGGAATTCCTAAATTTGTTTACCAAGCTATAAAAGTAAAGCCAACATGCACAGAAAACTGCTTGCTGTCAGCTGAATATCTCCTGCCTACTGATGCTTGTAAGCCTTTGAATGAAGCACTAGTTGTCGTCCAAGTTGAGAGACCGTCTGTGTGTGCATTTCAGTGTGCGTATGCCAAGTTATCAAAATGTATCCATTGTCACTGTAGTAATCAGCCATTTAGTGCAACGATTCAGTTGCTCACAGTTGTCAGAGGCACAAGTTGCAGCCACAACCTGATCCTGCAGCTTTGCCCACTACGACACCGTGCCAAACCAAATCCTTTTTCACTGGGGAACCCCAGATCTCTGTCCAAGCTTCAGTCATCGCCCATCAGCAGTACTAGAGATCCTTCCTGACCAGCTGGTTTGCTTCAGTAGGTCACAATATATGTAAAATAACCCTAAAAAATACAGTAGAACTGCTTAAAAGTAGAATCTACGAGTTGGTCTTC
The DNA here is from genome assembly GCF_021018895.1 of Seriola aureovittata. Taxonomy (NCBI): domain Eukaryota; kingdom Metazoa; phylum Chordata; class Actinopteri; order Carangiformes; family Carangidae; genus Seriola; species Seriola aureovittata. Next base: position 16,461,498 of record NC_079383.1, read on the forward strand.
TTTTTTTGAAGACCCAAATGTCATTCTACTTTGCTTCAGCCCCATCAGTCTCTTGGCCCCTCATCTGTGAGATTACCTTTCCCTTTCCCTTTCCAGCCCGTATCAATTTAACCTCAAAATACTGTATCCCTACCTGCCAAGTGGCTTCATTCTCTCATACTGTGTCTTCCTCCGTTTACCACCTCTTCACTATAAACCACACAGTTATACTGTCGGCTGCAGTTGGTTTTCAGGTGATGGGAAGGTCCAATATCTATGATCTGAGAGTCGGCTCCTGGCCAGTGTTTTAATCTGAACAGTTCCATTGGTTATTTGAACAATACAACACACAACAGTAAGCACACAGGTATTTGTTGTGCAAAAGATATTGTCATTTGTAGATCTCTATGTCATGACTTGTATCAGCTGCTGTTTGGGAGCCAAGCTAACTGCTTAGTTTGTAATAGCAGTAAATGAGCTAAAAGATCCAAATATTCCATGTGGTTCTTTATTTTTTCACCTTGGACCCACAGGCTGCTTATGTGTAAAAATAAAATCCCTGCAGGATTAGGGAAGCATGTGTTTATTGTCCCACTCCCTTTTCCAAGGTAGCATTTGTTGCAGTGTGCACTCCTGCATCTTGGACTCCCCTCCTATCATTAAAGCAGCACTGTGTGTTTTCATGCATGCGAGTGTTAACGTCCTCTGGCCATTACTGCAGGACTGTGTGGGTTGCAGTTGTGTGTGACTGTGTATATTGCTCTGCTGGAGTTTAAAGACATCTGTGTCTCTTCCTTCCCAGATACAACCTCTTCATCGTCTTGTACCCACTGGGAGTCGTTGGAGAGCTGCTGACCATTTATGCTGCTCTACCGTTTGTACGCAGATCTGGAATGTACTCCATGAGGCTTCCCAACAAATATAACGTGTCGTTTGACTACTACTACTGCCTCATCATCGTCATGCTGTCCTACATCCCATGTAAGGAGCATTTTCAGTCCCACACTGTGCACATCATATTAAAGGCATGTGAAGACTGAAAGTGAAACCCACTCTTTAGAGGATACACGTGGCATTTAAAGTCAAGCTAGCTATAAACTAGTATATAAAATAATAGCTATAAACTCTCTGTGCAGCACATCAGTTACATGCTCATGTTAAATTGTATGCAGGGCTGCCGGAAGACGTTTTAAGTTTTACCCTAACCCATACAAATACAACATAGGCCTACAACAATACTACTGCACACACCAAAAAAGCAGCAGCAGCCAGGTCTATAAAACAGACACAGCAATGCTGTTGCACAATAATAGCTCACAATAATGCCATAACATTGCAATACACATGTCCAAAGCCCATTGCGCACGGCACACAAGGACATATCCAAATACGCACATTTTTTCCAACAAAGTTACATCAGTGTGATGTTAAAAGTAATTGGCAGCTGAATATTAAACTACTTGGTGGCAGCTTAAACCAAATAATTTACCATGAGCTGCAGGTCAGGTGCTCCAGTAGTTATAATAATCCAAATGTAGCCTTGCTCAGGTGTTGGGGAAAGTCTCTCATAAGGGCATGGGTGTGGGCAGTCACAGACTTTTTCAGTGAACACAGCTCTTCTTTGTGGATGGAGCTTGGATAGACATGTTGCTTCATCTGGACGTCTTGAACTGAGACAGGAGACTCGCTCCTCGGGAAGGTGAAGGGGCAGGAAATCACCTGTTAGCAGCAGCAGGCTAGCTCCTGGCGGCGGTGCTAACGCTGATACTCCAGCATGTCTCCGTCTCCAAGGAAAAATTACAACCACACGAAAACAATGCTGTGGAGGGCTGGGCTTCACTTGTGATCTCTTTAGCTGGTGGTTTGCCCAAAAAAAAAAAATCTGCAATAATCTTTTCCTGTATTGTGATTTTATCCTTCGATTAGCTATCAATGCCACAGCAGCCGGATGTAATTTTACGGGCCCTACTATAGAGTTGATGACCCGTCCTACACTGCCTCTGATTGGCTGATGAAAACATTAAGCTCTCGCGTAGTTCCGGCAGCCATGATTGTATCGTCATTATTAAATAAATAAATAAATAAACTAAACTAAACTCCTGCAGGTCATAACAAGTTTTGTGCTGTAAAATGTTAGTGGACGTTTATCAATTATGGTTTATTTCATTTTACATTGTTTATGCTGCATATGGATGATTGCAAATTTATTTTACATTTTCTGGAGAAATCAGTTGAGAATGGCACAAAAATCCAGTCCCGACATTAAACAGACCTGCCCAGTGATTTGTAACATTGCCCACAATGGCCCACTGCTTATTAAATAGAATTATAATATATGGTATAAATGTGGCCTCACTGTATATCCAGTATCATAATGTGACTGATGTGACTGATCCTGTTTGTTTTTCTGTTTCCCCAGTGTTTCCTCAGCTCTTCTTCCACATGCTGCGGCAGAGGAGAAAGGTGCTTCACGGGGAGGTCATAGTGGAGAAAGATGACTAAACAAAGCACCACCTCATGCCTCTGTTTGAGCCAGCCTGCCCCCCCCCCCCCCCCCCCCCCCCCCGACACACACACCCTTCACCGTCCCCACCCCCACCCCTCATCTTCATCTCCATCTCCATCTCATCTTTAGCACCATCAGCTGTTCCATTCTTCATTGCACAGGACAGGAAGGGCCACACAGATGACGACCTGTCTGATGAGAAAAACAAAAAAGCGACAAGCGGTGATAATGAGGAAGAAATGACAAAACCCACAGGAGTTCATCTGTACCCAGCAATAATAAACAAGTGATCCTAGGTCTTTCCTCACAGGATCTGAATGGTAATATTGGAAACATGTTTACAGTCCCAGTGTTGCTGGAGCTTGAAACAGAAGCCTGGCGTTGTGGCGCAGCGTAGAGAGAGAGATCCTGAGCCCTTTTATTCACCCACCAGCCTTACCGCATCTTGTTGCACCGATGCACCGCAGCCTGAAACATGCGCTGATCTTGAAAAAACATGAGCCACGACACAGCACCCTGAAGGAGAAAAAAGAGGCAAATGAAAGGCTTCCAGGGAAATGTGAAAGAAGATTGTAAGTTGTGTCTATTGAGTTGTCCCAACGTCATCGCCCCAAAACCTACACAATTGGCATTTTTATTATATTTTATTTTTTAAAGATGTATTCCACCACAGATTTTATACAAACATAGCGTGGCTGTACAAGAGAAGGTTCAAGAGAAAATATTCATAGTTCTATCATACCTCAACAATAAATCTACATTTAGACAATATGCTGCTTCTTTTGTGTATGTTTGTTTTACCTTATGTGTAAATGATGCAATGTGAAATAAGCAGGTAAATAGTAAGCATATTTTCTTAAAAGAGAATTTATGCACACACTGTATGACTTAGAGCAAGCACAGCTCAGACTTAACATTTTGTCTGCTTGGCTCAGCTCCTGCATTCTTTAAAGTTGCTTTGATGTTTACTGTGTCAGATTAATTTACAGGGGTTGCATCTTAAACTTATTTGAGCCTTCAAAAAAGTTGCATCTTTTTCTGTAACAAACCGCAGTAGGTGAGGCTACACTTCAAATTCACATGAGCGCTATTTTGTTTGTTTTTTAACACAGAATCTGATGTCCGTGTTTGATAGAGAGGTAGTTAGATTCCCTCCGACTAAAGGTGCTATTGTGAGATCAATTCAATCTTCTGTGCAGCTGAAGGAGTGACTGTGATTGGAGTTAACCTAAAGCAGGAAAAAACAGGATGTGAAATGAAATGAGAGGAAATGTTAGTCAATGAATTGCATAGCCTGTGGTAATCGAAGACAATCAACCGCTTTGCTTATACTCTGGGTTAAAGAGGAGAAAAAGCAATAAAAGTCAATGTCAAAACAATCACTGGAAAAAAAGTTATTTTTCAAGGAGAGCAACAGAAATGTGAAAATACCTTTTTTGTGCAAAGTCAATAAATAAATTCTACAATACTGTGGAGAGTTTTGTGATGACCTTCACGCCGAGTTACGCTGAAATTTAAATATCAGACATCTGACACGAGATCTGTTTCTATGCATTTGTGTTTAAAATGTATAAATGAGCCAAACAAACACAATCATCTCTTGGGTTTTACATATTTATTTTTGAGTGTTTCCTTCATGTTTAAAATCAAGTGTTTTTTTTTTCAACAGGAAATACCTGAGTGCAGAAAATGGTACATTTTCTATTTGTAGGTAGGATCCACAGATTCTTATATATAAACATAGGTATGTCTGTAAAAAAGGAAAAATAGATCTCGTAATCAAAATACTGTATCATACACAAGAGTATTAAAATGTAAACTTGAAGTTTTGAACTAAAACTCAAGGTGATTGTGACATTTCTTCCTGTATTTATGTGTCAGTACTTCATTTATTCTTACTCATATAAAGGAAAATGCTATATAGACATTCATGAGGTTAGATAACAGTTCCTCAAAGATAGCATATCAGCAACATTTTTTGTGCATCATTTTGCACCTTTTATTCTCATTTTAAGACACTTGCATATTATGAAAAGCACTACGGTAAGTCCATTGGGCTTCATAGAATTTATATTTTCCTATAAAATAGTTGCATAATGATATATACATTCAGATATTCAGTTGCACATGGAATACAGTTTTATAAAATTTCAAATAACCATAATATATATATGTATATATATATCAATGGATGATTTGGTAGTTTAAAAAATAAAAAACAGATTCTCCTCCTTCTTTGGTTGCCCTGCTGTATTGCACTTGCTGGTAAAGTCGGACTGGCTTCACTCTGGAGGAGAAAGGCGTCTCTTCAGCATTGGAGAGACGTTTGCTGCTGCAGCCCCGGGCTCATTTCAAATTTGTCCCTTTGCTCTCTCCGTATGGACTCTCCATGTGCCGTGTCAGTGGACCAGTGCCACATGGGTGAAGTCTAGCTGCTCACTGCAAGCTCGCTTTCAAGACGTCGCTACGACCCAAGTGATCTTGCTGCAGGAAAAAGACACAGAGTGACATTAGGACACCCCTGAGGAAAAAAAAATTCTTGAGATATTTGTTGAGCAGGAGGAAAAACAGTGGCATTCGGAAAAGGAAGAAGAAGACAAAAACAGGTGCGGAGCAAGACAGAAATGGACGTACAGGTCTCCATGTCCTTCTCACAGATGTAGCTTATGAGATCTTCACAGAAGAAATCATTCCATAACCCTTCGTGGATGAGACCAGCACAGTCTTCTCCTATTTCATGGCCGTGGCCCCAGTTGTCAGGCTGACCTGGCTTCCACTTCCTGCAGGCAAACAACAGGGGGCGATCATACATCAGATTTACATGATCTGATCTAAGGCTGTAGTGGAAAACCACAGCGGTGAATAAAAGAAAATAAACTTGCAGAAAGTGAAGCTGGATCACTTGATAGAAATTTCCACCATTGACCATTCCTTTATCTGCAATAGTAACATACAGGTGTAGATCATTGGGGTTAACTTGGATTCTCTCCCAGCGTATCAGTTTCCTTTATTTATAGTTCTGTACAGCTTTAACGTTTGTCTTAATGAGGGATTTTTGCTTTTGTTTTCTGGTGGAGACAAAGAAAGTGAACTGCTCTCATTGGATGACCTTGTATAAATGAAAGTCGAATGAATCTGTTTTGTTTGAAGAGGCAGCTGAAATTGAGAAGTGGAGTTTTACATGCAAGTTAATGCAATCAGAAAGTACCAGAAAGTTGAGATTTTCACAGGAATTTGAATGTTTATTTTGTGTTATTTCATGTAACTGAAAACCTACAGCTTAATGGTACTCTATGCTCGTTATTATTATTGGAAAGCAAGATTTTGCTCTGAAACTAAATCTCCATCCCCGAGAACAGAAAATCTTCCCTATGAAAGAAGTTTTTGCTTCAGTACTGACGTGAAAGCAGGTTCAGTCCCGTCCAGCCAGCGCCACACGTTCTCCTCCTCCCTGTCGGTCAGACCCATCCAGAAGTAACCCTTTCCAAATGTCTGCTTCTTCAGCCATCTCTGAGGTCACACGAGGACAGAAAAAGCAACGAGTCATTAACTAAGAAGTTACCTCACACATTACAGAGCCATGACACACTTGAAACAGGTCAGATTCTGGGATTTCGTTATTTTATTAAGGGAAAAAAATGAAATCATAGTCAGTCACCTGTTCCTCCATATCATTGATGATGAGCAAAGAAGCAGACTTTGATTCGCATGATGCTTTTGCATCATCAAAACTGTACAGGTTCCTGGAGAAGAAGTAGCACTTGTCTCTATAATTTACCCACCCAACAGGGCATCCTGCAAAACAATGAGCAAGTTCGTTATTATAAGTGGTGCTAGATCAAAGGCTTATTCACTTCCTTTTATTTTATATTATTATTTCATATTCAAACAGAATATAAGACTAAATGAGGAAAGCCTTACCGGGGGCCCATATCGTAGGAGCTACTGCCTCATCCTGCAGAGACACAGGGCCCAAAGGAATCATAGGACCACGGAACTGGATTCCTGGTTGTCCTGGTTGTCCTGGTGGTCCCGGAGGCCCCACTGGTCCTGGTAGTCCCCTTGGCCCCTGCTCCCCAGCTGGTCCCACTGAGCCTCTGATACCTGGTGGGCCCTGTGCCCCCTGAGGGCCAGGCTGTCCGTCTCTTCCCGGCAAACCGGCAGTACCTGGCTCTCCTTTAGCTCCAGAAGGTCCGGCCCTGCCTCCTGACCCTCGGGAGCCCTTGGACCCTGGGCTGCCAGGTACGCCTGGTAGACCCTTTAACCCTGGCAGACCTGGTGGTCCTGGAATACCCTGCTCTCCTCTGGGCCCTCGTATCCCTGGACCACCCTTTTCTCCTTTCTCTCCCTTTTGGCCTTGCTGACCAGATGGTCCCTGAGGTCCCTTGTCCCCTCTTGGCCCTCTGGGACCAGGGGGCCCTGAAACATAAAATATACTAGTTAAACAATCTGCGAAGTATTCTTTTAAAGGTTAATGCCACATTTTGGGAAAAACACATTTCAGCTTTCTTCCTGAGAGTTCGATGAGAAGAGTGACACCACTGTGTCTATGGGATGAATCTGAAGCTACAGCCAACAGCCAATTAGCTTGGCTTAATAGTCTGACAGTGTAGACTAGCTATTTGTAGCCTTTGTACTAAGCTAAGCTAACTGGCTGCTGGCGCTCGCTTCACATTAACATGAGAGTGGTATCTAACTTACAGCCACACATCCCTCACCCTGTAAAATAGTGAAGTTGGTTATTAGTTGTGAGTGCTTGGTGTCCACCAGTTTCATCTCCTCCATGACAATGGAGAGGCTGGTGACCTCATTGTCTAGACGTGCTGCCAGCTCCTCCTGGTGGGACCTCAGACTTGATGCATCTGTCCTCACATCTGTCACGCTGCTGTTGAGGTTTAACAAGAAGTCTGAGTGACGGCCGACTGTCTCGGAACAAGTGCGTAAATCGTTCAGGTTTAGGTTGATGGCACCCAAGAGCTGCGTGGTGAAGCTGATGTTGCCCGTCACGCGGTCCATGCCTTGCTCCGACTCATCCAGCCGTACCTCCAGCCGGTCAAACTTGCTGGACGTGAAGTTGCCGAAGTTCCTCTGCTGATCCATAATCTGCCGCAAGGTCTGGTCATGAGCATCAGCCAGGCTGCTGGTGTTCTGGAGCTGGTTGGCCATAAAAGTGAGCTGTGATCCCACATCCTCAAGGCTATAGTTGTTGGCATTTGCCAGAACTGAGGCGTTAATAGCCAAGATTTCCAAGTTTTCCACTTTACCTCTAAGCCACTCGGTTTCAGACCGTGTCTGTTGGGTCGTTTGCTCAAGGCTCTGAAAGTCAATGTGCATGTTCTGGATGGCCTGGCTGGTGTCATCCACCGAGTGCTGCAGAGCAGCAATGAGGCCTCTCTGCTGGGCCTGGGTGAGGTTCAGGCTGCTGATACTGATCAGCGCCTGGTTCTGGAGTTTCACCTGCTGCTGGAGTTCTCTCTGCAGCCTGGCTGTGTCTTCCTGCAGACCTTCAATGATGTTGCCGTAAGACTGCAGGGTGCCATTTACAGAGCGCAAGGTGGCTGTGTTGCTATTCAGCAGTCCCTGGATGGAGCCCTGGCTGCTCTGGATGTCTGAGCCAATGCTCTGCAGCTGACTAAGCTTAACTTGATCGCTGTGGATGCGTTCCTCCACCGCAGACAGTTGCCTCTGAAGAGTCCTGATGTTGTTCTTAAAAGTCTGGATCTCTGTGGTGGTATTCTCTGACTTCTCCCCTGTTTGATCATCTGTGGACAGAGATTTGTACAATAACAAAAATGTTTTATCCGCTTACTGTAGCTTTTACTTCAATTTGAACCCAACTACTGTGCATGAAACTTACCTAGCTTTTTTAAATCAGTCTCAACAGCTATTATCTTTCCTCCATAGTTTGCGATACCTTCAGAGACACTGTCAACTCTTTGCACCACTGTAAAAAAACAGGACAGGGAGGACAAAGGTCAGTGTCAGTTTCATTGCAGACTCTGTCCTTTAATAACAGACCAGAGTTGCCTGCAACCACAGACATCATATATATAAGGGATCAGAGAGGAAACCAATGAGATGCGTCTACATATCTTGTAGGCATGTAATAATGGTGGAATTGATTAACATAATCTCCTTGGTTAGGCCAGTTCTAGTGAGATGGATGTAAAGAGATGGAGCAGCTAAATTTAGGGTGAGAGACAGAAAAGGTAGGCAATGAGAAAGAGACAGGGGGAGGGAGGAAGAAACTTTGATTCAGCAAAGATGGAGTGGGGCGGTCAGTGAGAGAGACTGAGGTTGGAGGTGCATGGGGAGACACTGCTGAGGGCCCTAGGGGACAGGAAGTGACCTAGGGGGTGTCTTCAGTAAACAGGCGGATCAAAAGACAACCCAGAGGAGACAGACGCTGTGGCAGGGAGGCTCTTCACGCCCCCACAGGCGACACCAGCGTTCATTTCCTCTGGAATGTGTCTGGGATTCCAGGGAATCAGCCCACTTCTACCACCAGCCTCGCCAGGGGGACACATCCTTGAACTGGGAACTGCATGGTATCCTCTGCTGGGAAGCTGCATCCCAGCTGTGCACTAAGTCAGCAGTTCAATCAGAGGGCTTCCACAGATCACATCATTAGATGAGAAGATCGATACCACACTCATCATTGTACGCAAAATTTGATGCTATACCCAGCAGCCGGTTAGCTTAGCTTAGCATAGAGGAAGTCACTGCTCCGAGCCAAGGAATAGTCCAGACATAACCCTGTGTAAAAAAAACTGTAACATGTTGTTTTTACACCCTGGTTTTTGAACCAATTAAACAATCTAAATATGATAACTTGTTAATTACTGAGCTTTAGGGGTGCTGGTACCTTCAGACATATCCAGGCTAGCTGTATCCCCTTGTTCCCTGACTACAGCAATCAGTATATATCAATATATCAATCTATTCATCTGCTTCTTGGCAAAAAAAAGCAAATGAGCATATTTCCCAAAATGTGAAACTGTTCCTTTAAATCCAAGACTTCACCAGCAGAAGACTCATTCTTTAGCCTCCAGACTGCTAATACAAGAAATCTTTTGCTATTATGGAAAAATTACCTCCTGAATAATTGACAGTGAAATGTTTGGGAAACTTCAAATTGAAAAATGAATGTTTAACCAATATGGTCAAAACAGTTTTTTGTTTCCTTTCTTCACCCTCTTCAACGTCCTAAAAACCCACCTAAGGGCGTCTCATGGAACAAATAAACTGATTTAAAACCATATGTACCTATGAAAATATCCCCATATTACCACATTATTTTTAGTTATGAGAGAAAATGCTCAGTTTGACAGGAAATATTCCACACAGAAAACTAAATGGGGCGTATTTCCAGACACAGGATGTGCAGTCCCACACTGCGGAGCACAAAAAAAACACTTTGACTTTAAGTCCACAGGCTACACCGATGGCAAATTGTTTTATTTCACTGACACTTACACACACTGTCCTGGATACTGAAACTAACACAGGCAGGATTGCATCACCCTATAGCAAAATTAACCATAACACACATATACAAAGAAGCTGACATTGCGACAGGGCTGCAGAGGGAAGCGTTACCTTGGCAGAAACATTATGGGTTCAGATGTTGTAAAAATGAACTGTTTTGTACCCAGTATGAACTCGTTCCAGCTCTTGTGTGGGTGGTTCCTGAAACTTAGTGTTGACTCTGTCCGGGATGTCTCGTAAAATCCAACTTCCTTACACGCATAAAGTCAGAAATAGTAAAAAATAGTTATGAAGTGAGTGAACTGTAAACTCTGTGCTTTGATTGTTTTAAAATTCATGGAGCAACAAGGCAAGCATCTCAAAACTCAATGTACAGCTAACTACTGTACAAATACTACTGTTAAAGATGAGGATGACAATTTTCTGCCTCCTCTCAGGCTACATAGTGGCTATAGCTCCAGCATCTTATTGCTGGTGGTTGTACCTGCAGCCTGACATGTAACCTGCAGCCACTAGTCAGGGCTAGAAAACATCCCCAAACTCCTCTGCACATTTTCAGGTATTTTACTGATGCTAAATATCCGAAATGCTTACAAATAACTGTCATTTAACTTTGTTAAAATCACCAAATTTTCAGCTTCTAAATGTAAATACTGTAGTACACAATTATTTATCTTAGAATACAGATATGCTAGTAAATCCCAGGGAGGTGTTTCATTTTATTGTGCATGAATTCTCCTTTTCATTTGTATAAGAAAGTCCATGACTTGTTGTTTATGGTATCAAACTTAATTCAACTGAGAATGAATTGAATTGAAAAATTTAAAATCAAAGCTTTTTAAATGCAAAGCTCCTCCTCAGACGCGGCCCGCTCACCCTTTAGCTGCCTCCGACTTAAAATATCTACAGAAGACACTTAACCAGGGTCATTCACTTTCCTCTTTGCCACACTGCTGAACTCTGCAGGACGCTTTGCTTCAATGACTCTGTTTAAACTGACGCTATTTAAAATGAATTAGTCTTTCAAAATTAAAAAAACACTCAGAAGGAGAGGTAAAATGTGCAGGTCATGTCCGGTTCCAGTTACTTTTCTTACAGTTTTTGAGGAAATTAATGGGATTTAAATCCTCAAGAGCCCAGAGAATGACCTCATATTGTCTATGGTCTTGTCAATCAAGACAACAGGCTGCAGGGAGAAGACAGAGGTCACTGAACCCCTGCCAAACGTCTCAGGTTAAATTGCATCAAAACAAAAGAGCCACATAGAGGATGTTTCTCTGGGTCAGTGATGGAGGACAGAGAGAAGCACACATGTTAAGTGCATAGAGCACTCTGGGTCTCACTACATAACCATCTGGAGCTGGGAGTGTGTTTAGGCTGAGCTGTGGTTCCCTTGACAGAGCAGCGCTTCAGTGCCAGTAAAAACCCAATTTCAGTGGGTTCTGCTGGAGTTGCATGGAGTTCACTCACTGCTCATCTGGGATCAATTAGGCCTGCATGAAAACATGCAGCATGGAACAAGAAGGACTAACTGACCTCAGAGAGTGAGGGGACATCATTGTTAATGTACTCAAGACACACAGATAACCCCTGAACATGTTAACTTCATGTCATTTTCACAAACTGAGAAGAGAAGGGGGACAAAAAGCAGTCACATATGGGAATGTTTAGCACAATTATGGCAGGAACATTCAGAGTTCAGTTCTCCAAGAGACGACCTGGAAAAAATGCGAGAAAGCCAACCAGGAAGTTCAGCTCCACAAAGCCTGAAGAACTTCCCCGGTTGGTGTGAGCTTTGGGGGTGTTGGTAAAATAAACTGGGACAAGCTTGTGTGGTGGAAGCAGAGGGAGTAAAGCGCAGGGAGAGGGGACACATAGATGGATGAGGCTGAAACTGAAAGGCTCTGTTGAACCATGTCACAATGAAACATATTTTCTCACTTACCTCCACTGGCACGTGTAGATAGTTTGAGATAATTTCTGCCTCCATCCCCAATATTAAGGAGGTGAATTGAATTTCATTACTGTAAACAGTTTTCATTGGACCTACTTTCAACAGAAGAAACTGTCCTCATAAAAACTGCTGACAGTGAGGCCACGAGTCATGGGAAATGAACAGTTTAAAAGTAATTTTCCCAATGCTGCACACTGCAAACAAAAATTCCAATCATCTCCATTGTAACAGAAGAATTCTCCGAAACAAGCGTCTCAAGACCTGAACAAATAAAACCAAAACTACTGTGTTTGCACGGCTAGATCGCCACTTATGTTAAAAGACACTTAACATATGCTTATTTGCACTTTTGCAAATTAATATGAGAAGACTGTTACCACTCTCATGTAAATATGAACCTATAAAGACTGGACACAGAACTAGCCTGGCTCTGTCCAAAGTGTCAATTAGTCCGCTCTACAGCAGAGACGCTGGTAGGCAGAGTCTTTACGCTAAGCTAAGCTAAGCTAAGCTAATTGGCTGCTGGCTGTAGCTTCATATTTATCAGACAGAAATGAGAGTGGTATCGAACCTCTAAGTGTAGTTTCCAAAATGTAAAATTATTCCTTAGTGAGAAAATGTTTGTTTTGGGGTGAACTGACCCTTTATCTGTATCTACCAGTGAATCCTGAGAGGAAATCAGATTTTTTTTTTCTAGTAGGTGTGGCAGCTCTCTCCTCATATTTTCCATTACTGATCTATGGTCTTAAATAATGACAAAGAAACATCGCCAAAGAACATTGATATCATGCTTCATGGGCACGCAAAGGGACAAAGATCTGCTTCTCTCACACAAACACAGGAGGTCTCACTGTACTCATAAACTTATCAAACAGCAAAAGCTTTTTATTTCTTGGCAGCATGAAGAGAAACCAAATATCTGATAAGTGCTGGGACGCCCACTCTCTCAGAACTCTGAATCATTTCAACATTTTCAAAAAACAAATTGTATCATTTAAGTGATGTTTAGAAATATTTGTCGTCCTCCAATTTCACCAGTCGTATCAGAGTGACAGAGGAATAGAGTGAAGTTTAGTGAGAGAGATACTTCATCTTACCTTTATATCCAAGTACAGCAACAGCGATGGTGAGGAGAGTACACAGCACATAGAGCAGAGCTATGGAGGTCTTCAGCGCCCATTCATTCTTGCACTTGGTGCACTGGGTGCCCTCCTGGATCCCTGTGTAGAAACAATGAAGAATACCACATGATTCAATACATTATGCAGTTTTCTGAAGCAGAAGAATTTAAAAAGGACATGCGGGTAGAATTTTGGTGTCGGCTAGGGACTCTCCACATCCAGGACTCCCACATCTGGACAAACAGCATTGGAGTCTACATTAAAGGGTCCAGCAGTTCCCTCAGGGCCCAGGTGGTGAAGGGGCAAGGGACACAAAAACAATCCCCCCCACTGACTTGTTTACACTCAGTGACATGCTTATTTTCCTGAACTCAGTCTTCACTCAACAAACCGCCTCTTTTTCAGTTGCCGTCTCTCTCGTGTGCACAACTATTCCTTCCCAGTGAGTGTTGTACAAGAAAAACTGGAAGTGAATTGTATGTAATGTACTTTTGTGCCACCTAAAAAGTTTCATCTTTATAAATCTACACTTTTTCAATTTTATTCTTGCAGTGCCAGGACTGTGGAGTTGAAATGAAAGGCCTCGGCTTTAGGGGACACTTGTGGAATATATCTTTCTGAAGATATCTTTCATGACAGATGAGTGGCAAGATCCAGAGTGCTGACAGTAACACAGCTGCGTTTCATTGTCAGTGCAGGAAGAGTGTGTCTGTGTGTGTGTGTCTGTGTGTGGAAAGGTTTGGGGGTTTTGGTTTTCATGCACCTGGAATCAAACTCACTTTCATATCCTTTAACATAAAAGGAACAGCTCTCATCTAACATGGACACAAAGAGTTCAACACATGACTATCACATATCCAGATGAACAGGAACCCCACCAGAAAACCAGTCAGTTATCAACATACATCAACCTGTAAAGTGCAGGAACCATTTAGTGCCAAAGATTTCACCACACATTCAGTTCAAGTGCATTTTAAATGATGAGGTCATTCTTAAACAAATTAAAAATGCAGTGCTGATTGGTTGGTCAGGGTCTCACTGGGAGTTTACAAGCCAAAGTTAACAACTTGACTCGTTCTTATGGGTGTGAAGGGACTGTTAATCATCACTAAGTGTTAGACCACAGTAAAACACTGACTCCAGCTGGAAGCGAGGTCTCCTCAGCACCGGGCCGACCTGAGAGAACATGAGATTTACCGTAAAAAGCACAGGCAACTTCTGCAGAAAAAAATAATTAAAAAAACATTTTAGGTGAACTGCTTCCATGGTTTTGATTCTTTGCCAACTCACATGACACCACTGCCTCGCAGGCCAAATAACAGACCTACTTTATTTCATCTGCCTTCCCAAAAATGACGGTGTAGAAGTCATTAAACTCAGAGACTCACACAGTTTCAAGCATGACATCTTTAGAGGAGCCAGACTGACCAACTGGCCTGGCCGACATTGTGAAGGATATTAGCTTATTACAGATAAATTGGTATATATGGTTGAGGCAAAAAGTCTTAGACCACTTTCCCATCCTCAGCATTTTGGAGTCCCACTGTATGTTGTCCAATAAGTAGCAAGAAATTGCAGCACAGACATACCAAATACCATACTTTTTTTGCCCTCCACCAACTCCTAGAGAAAATATATGACTCTTTAGTAACTAAATGGTTTACCATTTTCACCAGCTAGTTGCTAACTTTGTCTGTTTGTTACTTAGTGCTCAGCATGTAGCATACAACTGATTTTATAAGAGCTTTTTTGCTTAAAGGAGTTATTTGTAAGTTTTGCTATTGCTACATAGCCAGCGTTAGCTGCTAGCATTAACAGCTGTTTACTTACCAGTCTTGATGAGAGCTTCAGTCGTTGTTCTGTTTACAAGTCAAGAGGTTTATAATACATGCTCTGAGCAGTGCTACTTCTTCAGGGCACCCTGTACGCTATACACTGACTCAGTATCATAACGTGACAAGACAGTCCGACCGGGCGGGGGCTAGCTTGTTAGCATGCTAACATCAGCTGGAGATTTTGATGCAGAACTCGCTAAGTTTCTTCTAGACTGGTAAGTAAACAGCTGTTAATGCTAACATTGGCTATGAAGCGATAGCAAAAACTTACAACTAGCTCCTTTAAAACACTCATGAGAGACATGACAATGAACCAAAACATGAGAGTTGTGGGTCGTATAAACAAAAAAATGTGTTACTGTTAAAGAGGCTAAACGACGCCTTTCAGATTATATATCGTAATTGGATCAATACCTAATACAAAAATATTGATTATAGCAGCTTTAAGCTAAAATCTTTTTAATGTAATGCTTCCACAGTTCCAACTCTTTGCCAACGCAGATGACGCCACCGCCTTTCAGGCCAAATACCATTCCTACTTTTTCTGCCTAAAGCTGCACAAAAATCTGTAAATAAATCTTATGTTGAACATGTGTTCCTAAGAATGGCAATGTAGAAGTCCATAAATTTCATCAAACTGTTTGAAGGCATGACATCTTTATATAAACCAAATCAGCTTTTCGTGACTTTTGTTGATTTCTTGCCAAAATGTTCACATATTTAAAAGGAAAACAGGTCGTTAAGTGGGAGGAAAAGTTTGAATAGAAGTGGAGACAGAGAAAGTAAAAAGGCAAGATATGAGTCAAGGAGGGAGTGGAAATCGTGGAAATGTTGCAGTGTTGCTATAGTTTTTTTCTGCTTGAATTGTTGTACCACACACTTGAGAGTGACATCAGCTGTTAGAGCCCGAAAACATGGCTGATGCTCATGTCCAAATCACGTAAAGAGCCTCTATGGACTCCTGAAAATGTATTAACAAGTATTCATGCCTGAAAGACATTTGTCTTTAAAAGCACAGTTCCAGTTCTGGGTGTGGAGCCATTTACTAAGCACAAAGTGGTTACCACAGCTGTGTTTGAGACATCAGGAGTTACCAAACGTCTTCCCTCGCCACTGGTTTAACCGTAAGCAGAGAAGTGCACTCTGGGAATACAGCCACAACAAATGATTGCATTGAATCATTCATAACTGCTGACATGTTTGAAGTGTCAGCTCGTGCATGCTTCCATAGTAAAGCAAGCATATCAGTTCATCAGTTCACAGTAATCATAGCGCTGCTGCCCAAATTTGCTGTTCCAATCCAAACACACTGACAGTGTTTACAAATCTGCTGCACTGAAACGATACCAAAACACTTTGTAAGGGTATAAACGATTACACAGGCAAAAGGCTTTTCCATTTCACTGCACACTTGAGTGATGATCTTCAGATTCTCGGGGGATATGTGGAGAATTTTGGGTTGGCTGTCAAATAGGAAGGACACCTGGCATAACAAAAAACACATGGTTGACAACACAACAACAAGAAGGAGAGATTCCAGTTTCACAGCTCCTCTATGAGCGCAGAGAGAAGACATCAGATGGAGCAGCTGTAATCCTTTCAACCCCCGACTGTCGACACACCAGTGGGCTGTCCAAGGCTCTATCAGGGGTCGCGACCTGCTTGCTGTTAATTTCTCAGTAGGTCACTTCCTGGATGTGCAGTACAAATAAGATAAAGAGACAAATCCTGGAATGAACTGCAGAGTCAAACTCTAAGATTATGTTGTTGTTGCTTTCTTTAAATGCATGCAAATCATCATTGCTTCCTTTTTTATGTTGTTCTTTGTGCTTTTCTAAAAATATACCGATACATCGTCTGCATAAGTGAAGATATTAGGGCTTATTTTCCTCCCTTCAAGAATTCTTTTTCAACTTAGTTGAAATTATAATTTTCAATTATATTTTGACTGTCTTGTGCTGGTGAGTTAATATCAGCAGCTAGATTATGCTTAGGGGCTGGGTATTTCCAATTTTTTAAAAATGATAGCCTTACTAACACTGGATTTTTGAGGCTGAGGCTGATATCAAAGTTTAAAACATAAGATACAGACAAAAAATAAATAATAAATAAATAATACATTAAAAAAAATCAAAAATCAAATCAAATGTCAGCTTTCAATACTTGTTATTGTTAGTCAGAACCAACAGAGTTCAAATGTTCTTAAAAGTCACTGGAAATGTTATCATTGTGTAACTACTGTAAAGACAAATCAATTTTCAACTAAATTCAGCCCAGTTTTAACTTAGATGTCTAGTTGTCTTTTAACCTGCAAATGATCAAAGCCACACTTACTCATGCTGCTTTTGTTAGTAGGAACAGAAAGTTATTTCTGTCCAACACAGTATGCCTTAACAAAGAGCATAATAGATTTTGATCCCACATGAAATACAATTGGAAAACCAAACATCATCATGAAGTAACACAGAGACACCTGGGATGTGACATGGCTCCGCATTCTACAGCAACCGGCTGTTGACATGACAAACGGCCAGATGGATATGAGACAGTCAGGACGAGCGTCTTTCACACATTCTCAGATATCTGTCACACTAATAGAGCCCAGATGCACAAATCCTAACACATGGATAAAATATCTTGAGGTTTATAGCACATGAGGTTTGGCTACACTTGGAGTAATAAGTTCATGATACAGTGAAAAAAAAAAGCTTCTGTGGGGACAAATTTCTCAATAAATATTAAAATAAGGAAGATGAGAACTTTAAGCAGACTGTGGAAAAACATACGTGAACACCGACCTCCTTGTTCACAGTTTAACATCAGAGAGACTCAGTTTCCTTTAGTTTGGCCACTCGTTATTAAATCGGACACTGATTCGTCATCTTTCCCCTTCGCCGGCACAGTCAGGCGCAGCTGGATCTTACTGACCACAACCACAAAAACAACCATCGTCCAGGATGCTCAGACCACAGGCTGACAACAACACTTTTACTGCTCATGGCAAAACAAAAACGATGCTCCGAACACAAAGGGCCTTTCCAAAACAAGAACAACACACCAGTGGGTTTTCAAATGTGAATGGATCCCCTTTGTCATTGTGTATTTTGGCTCGACAAAGGCGCTCATTGTTCCGGCAAAATCGATGTTGAAATTGTGTCCGGACAGTGTCCATCTTGGTGATAATAAAGTGTCTCCAAGCCTGTGTATTTCATCAGCCTCGTTACATGAAACAAAGGATTACCCAAACATCATCTTTTTCATCTCGACATGGCCATTAATCTGCCCCTGAAATGCCAAAACAACGTCCAGGAGGTCACAGTTAAGCACAGCAGATACATGGGCCTTGCTCATTAAAAGATAATGTTTATTTACAGTAAATAGCAGAAGGGACGCTATAGTAACGGATGAGAACACAGAGCTGTGAGCTGAGGTCACACAAGCTGTGATTTGGAAACATGCCTTGCCTAACACACACTCAACCGCTTTCCAGTAACCAGAGTGTATTTCTACTCCAAGAGGGCAATCAGTGAATTATACCTGGCACCAAAGACAAAGTTCAAGGCGAACTGCTGCAGTGGATGAAGTCCTCAAACGCTGGACCTCAGAAAAGTCAAAACAGCAACATCAGAAAGGGAATATCCTCTGGTACAACTTAAAGCTTTGCACTCAAAGGTGTACCTTTAACGGAAACATTAAATATACTGCAGTCATTGTGAAGATGGAGAGAGAAGAACGATAGGGAGTAACGAAGGGATGAGGAAAGTTGACGAAAAGAAGGAAAAATGGAGGACAGAATTTAAAGTGAGTGTGGTACAGATTGAAGTAAACTCTCTGTATGCCGCTGGCAGTTTTTCATAGCTGACGTTTTGGAGATAGATGTTAACCCCAGAGTAAAACCTAAATCTAAAAACCAACTAGTAACGACAGGTATCAGATGAAAGGGAGTGTAAAACTGCATTCATTTTGCGTTTTGGTTTGGGGGCAGCACAATAAGCTGTAAACACAACATTAACAAATTATCACATTATAAAGTGTTGATATGTTAGTGTTATATTAGCAGGAACAGCCTTTTGACACATGCAGCAGACATTATGCAACATTACCATTCATTTCAAGTTGAGTTTCTGGCCACCTGATGAATGTAAGTCCTAATATTTGCTCTGTTTAAACTCTGTTTTGATCCCCTGAGAGAAATATAATACATATAAATATAATAATGTAAAGCCGCTTTAAGTAAAATGGGAAAATTTTTGACTTTTGTGCCCCCTGTGGCAGTGTGTAAAAAAGCACTGAGGCAAACAGCGAGACATGCTGTTCCCCTGATCATACAGCTCCAGTATGGGAACATCAGGATGAATAAGCTAAAATCACTTAAAAATTCTGCGCAAAGTGGCTTTAAAAAATATACCGAAGTCCAGTACCTGAGTAAATGCACCTCTGACTCTCATTACATCACGGGGACAGGAAGCAGCTGCCGTGTACCACATCGACCAAACCTTACCTCCGCTGATTGTGAAATACGTTTTTTTTTTTTCACCGAGTGCCAAAACTATAGCTGGTTGTTTCCAAAAGCAGCCATCTACCATGCCATCTGTCCTTCATTACTCAAACAGAAATAAGAGGTTTTTACAAGATCTCTGATACACTGTAATCTAAGCCAAGATGTTTTACAGTCAGGAGGGAGATGATGGCCCAGTGAATGACTCATACGCAGCTCGGCTTTCTCAATGGCACGGTGAGGTGGCCTGCACTGTTTCATGTGCTGCAGTAGCGTGTGTGAGCGAGCGCACTGGTCCATGACTTTCGGTGTTTGTGCACATAAATCAGTGACTTTCAGTAACTTCTAGCTGCAGCTTTAATTTTAAAGAAAAATTACTCCTGTTAAATATTAGCAATGGGTGATGTTTGATGTAATCCAGGAGTAGTTCTTTGGCGTACTCACTTTTCTCCTCAGCCTGCCTCCGAGACATCTAGTTCAGTTGGTGGATTCACCACTAGAAATATTTCCTAGAGTGCTTCAAGTGTGAACTTTAAACTTTGAAACTTGTAGCAGAAACAGAGATGAAGGAGCTTCTCCTGCAAAGAAAATGTGAGTTTGAAGCGTCTTTGAGCCGCCAAACAGAAACTAGTCCCATTATGAAAGTTAAATCACCAACAGCTCTTGTAACGGCACTTTTGGGTCCACTTTCCGCTAAAGAGACATGCGGAGAGAGGTGCTGTGCTTCCACAACTAATGCACAGAGCTCTCGTGTAGCAGCAGTCCTGGCTGGATGGTTATTTCACCTAATAACTGGCTGTTAAACAGCTTGGACAACGTATCCTGTCTTACAACATGCCCACTGCACTCACATCGAGGCTGTACCTGCCAATGATGTAATCAGAGGAAGTGCAGAATTGGGGCCAAAGGGTTCTGGGTTCATGGGATGGCTCTGGGGCCCTGCAGGAAAACCGACACCATCCCGGCTCCATGTGTGGCCTGATTTAGGCTCCATCTCTTTTATTACACGTGATGGAAACCATGCGCCTCATCACTGGAGACAGGCGGGCATGATGCTCATGGTTATAATGTGAATGAAAGTGGAGTGAGAGGAGGAGTGAGGACAGGAGTGACAAGGCCAAGCCTCATTCACAGAAGGGAAGAACAAAATGTTCGAAAAACACAAGAGACAATGGGGGAAACAAAATGAATTAAAAGATCTAAGAGGTGGAGAGAAAGCAGTGATGGATGAACTATAAAAACTGTTAACGCCCGTCACAATCACCTACAGCGAGCCAAGGCTGTGATGTAAGGACTGGGAGAGAAAAAGCACTGGTGCCTATCTGACAGGATATCTCTGACTCTGCTCTGTAGCTATCACATCCAACAAAAGCCATTGTCAAATTGTGAGGCAACCAAGATTACAGCATCCAGCGGCTCTCCAGAGGCTCCGACTGTCTGCCACCTCTCTGTGGGGGAGAGAGGCAGAACACATAAAGATCTAATTCATCTGTCAGATCTAGTTTGATCTAAAGACTTTTTATGGCGTTATATTAGACACGTATTTAAAAAAATGAAAAAGGCAATTTGGGTTATTTGTTAGTTACAGAGTGGACAGATGCAGAAACTCTTAGGAAGAAGCAAAAAATGATGCTGACAAAAGCACATGTAGAGCTTGATGTCAGTGAATAAGATGGATACAGGACGTGTTTAAAGCTGCAATCATTGTTTTTGTCGAATTGGGAGAAATACTGAACATCTGACTTCATCATCTTATAAAGTTGTCTAGTAAATACTTGCCTATTTGCCCATCCTCAGTAACATCAGCATTCATTTAAAGTTATGTTTCAAGTCCGATATTCTCTGTTTTAGCTCTGTTTTTGTTCTCCACCAGTTCTTAAGAGTGATATCTGACTCTTTGCTGTTAAATATTACTATGTTAAGCAGCCGGTCGCCGTTTGGTGCTGGAAACCAGGTTGAAGAGAGTTGAGTTGGGAGCTGTAAAACCAAAACGATAAGCAACGCTCTGTGTCATTTGATCCATTGATAACATGAAAATACTGATTAGTGCAGTTTGCAAAATGAAGTCCATGATTAATCAGGAAGTCATAAAACTATAAATGTTCCTTCCTGGAATGGGAAAGTATTTTTTCTTGTCAAAGAGCCAAAACCCGAGTGAATAAATTGCAGTGTGTTCAAGAAAATGAACAAAGAATCTACAACAACAGTCCTCAGGCTTGCAAATAACACTGGTGGGACACGGAGAGCTGCCCACCCCTCATCCTACCACACCGACGTCTCAGCAACTGATAGTAGAGGTGGAGAAATAAACATTTCTAAAATGCTTTTCAGATGAGCTGCGGTCAGACAGGCTCGCAGGCTGCGGCAGCATCCATGGCATCTCCTGCTCCGCAGCCCCCCCCCCCTCCTACGAGCCCAGAGGCCCCACTCGACTCTGCTCAGACTCAGCGCTCGCTGCAGTTACACAAACAGGCCGTCTTTCCAGAAAACTGCATCAACAATAGAGTGGAGAGCGGGAATGGACTCGCTCAGCTCAGGGATTTGGGGCCCATGGAGTGACTTGGGTTTTAGTTACAAAGCAAAACATCAGGGCTTAGGCACCCCAAACGTTGCAGCTCTCTAGTAAGTGCGTGTTTCTTTTGGTGTGTGTGTGTGTGTGTGTGGCCCACTGGTTAATGATCATCACATTAGCATCCAGAATTTGATAGCCTAGCCTACACTCAACCACGCCATCAGCAAAAAGAAGCGGGCTCAAAGTGAGAATGCAGGAAAGCGGGACAAGAAAAACAAAAGAAACACTTTATCCAAAGAAAAACAAGATTCAAAGGCTGTTCATCGACTCTCAGCTGCCATTCAACCGTAAAAGATGATCACATAGAGCAGAGCTTCACAGTAAGTCCATACAGCTTTGGAATCAGAAGCTTATGATCTTTTAAACAAAAATGCAACCAAAGAAAAACTTGCAGGAACTCTCAAGCAGCAAAGACCTGGACCTGAGTCTCTGTCTCCAAAACCCCATCTGATCGATGTCCACTCTCTCCCTGGTCAGAGCTCCAGCTGGTTGCTTCAGGTGCCAGTCAAAATGTAAAAAACCACTACAAAGACCCTCATTGCCGACTGAGTGCTGGCAAGAACTTCAAGGAAAAACAAACAGCTAAATGTAACCAGTTGAAGAGAGGCAGAAATAAAATAAATAACGTGACATTTTCCCTCTGATGAGCAGCTGGGATAATAAACCACAAAACGGTATTTGAGGCATGCCCTTCTCCGACTCCGGCAGCCCCCTTTTTTTTTTTTTTGGTGATTTGGGAAATTCTTATGGGAAATAAGAGCATGCACACATAAAAATCTACTTCTGTCCGTCTCTTTTTACAAGTAATTCTCTCTTTTTGTTGTGTTTGTTAGACCTTCAGGACACACACAATGTTATTTTGGTGACAAACGCTGAATGGAAAAAGAATCAGGGCGACTTAAAATCAAGCTGCAGCCACCACAGCTGTATGAGGAAGCCAATGCAGAACTGCCTATTGATGCAATTCTCATAATGGCCACTGGATGCTGGCTTCAGACTGTAGTGAAATGGGGGTTTTTCTTGATTGACAGTTGTCTCAACCCATCACGCTCATCAACCATGCTGTGATTGGTCCTCCCACAGCACCCATCTCTCCACTATCCTGTTGTTATAGCAACAAAATCCAAATTATGTGACCACTTTGTCACCTCTAATTTGACCTGGTGCCGGTTTTACAAAGACAGATTTTGACTGTGGCTTAGATATAACAAAACAAACAGTCGGACTCAATTCATCTGTTGGA
Source organism: Seriola aureovittata (assembly GCF_021018895.1). Classification (NCBI taxonomy): domain Eukaryota; kingdom Metazoa; phylum Chordata; class Actinopteri; order Carangiformes; family Carangidae; genus Seriola; species Seriola aureovittata. The sequence continues at coordinate 16,484,694 of NC_079383.1, forward strand.
CAAAGCAGTTCAGTTCTGGACTATCTTAAACCAGACTGTGACACAAGGAATTCTGGGTAAATTAAGATTGGAGAACTGCATCCAACTGCTCAGCTCCGTTTACCACAGCAGAAAATGTTTGTCCACTTTGAAAAAACCTCTCTCCCTTCTTGCTCTCTCCATAACAATGTTAGCAAACCACAAATTATGAGTTTTTGCCACTGGTCAGCACAGGTGTTGTCGGTTGTTACCATGGCAGCACTGTTCTTATGCCGGAGTTAGCCAGGGGGTAAGGTGAATTACCATCTAAACTCGATGTGCAGCGTCCAAGCAGGTAGAGCCAGACACTGATGCACAGCAGTCAGCATTAAAAAGAAAAAAATACATAAAACATCTCCGTACGCCTGCAGTGACTGATCCTCACAGGAACCATGAGGATCCAGTTAGATCAGTGCACTCATACATTTATGCATGCACGCATTACAAATCCCCAGACCAACAGGAAAGTGTGATGTTTTGTGTTTGATTCTTAGCTTCAGTCTGTTTTTGACAAAACTATACAGTTTTGTTCTGTTTCAAATATCAGAAAAGAAAAAGATCCAGCAAAAGAAAAGAGCAGCTCTGAATCATTTTGCAGTTGCTGTGATGTTTCACTGTCGCACTTCATGTCCTGCTCAAACAATGTCTGAAATGTAAATGTACTGAACTGCAGTTCCTGCCCTGCTGAGGCGCCGCCAGATAAAACCCTGAAGAAGTGAAAGATTCGTGCACATTATTGGGATATTTAACAGGAAGCTGGTTGGGGGAAAATCTCCATGGGACAGTTTCTTTTAAAGACTGTGCCCACAGCAGCTAAACTCATCCCCGCGTTTGGCCGCATCCACCGCTAACGCTGCCAATATGGACGAAGGACTGTTTCTTCACCGACGCACATCACCCGATGAAGGAACATGTTTCCTCCCTGACAGATCCGCTGTGGACTGACGTTCTCTACCCGAGCCCGACGGTTTGACTGGTTTCTGCTCGCTACCACAGGGGTCGCTTGTGGGTAACGTCAGTATAACATTATGGTCATCGCGGAGAGAGCCGCTCTGTGATTTCAGGGTTGCTTGTAATAAGAGGCTCTATCATTTAGCAGTGGCTTTGAGAGGACATGGAGGGCTGTGAAATATGAATAGGACCGTGGTCTGTGTGTTGACAGGTGGTTGACAACCATGAAGAGGTTTAAAATGAAATCAATTAAACAAAGACAATCATGAAGAGGATGTGATGTGCAGTTTGTGGTTATATAATCTTAATATTAAGCAATTTTACAGGTGATTTTTAATCCCTGTTATTTCAATGTGAAGCCATGCACAGTATCAGTGTAGCAGAGTTAATACTATGTAAGTAGAGAAGGAAAATTTTGGACAAAATATGCACTGCTCAGAAAGTGGAAAACTCCAGAATGGAAACGAAGAAATTACAACCACTTGTGCAACTTGCTCTGCACAATAATTCATATTTCAGAGAGAGCACAAACCACACGCAGGATGTTCAGTTACAAAGTTGTACACTTTTACTCCAAAAGCTAAAAAACCTCCAAAATCAACAAGATAAAATCCAAAAAAGCAGCAGGTTAAAAAAGACTGATGGGATGATCTCTGAGGTGGGTAACAATGGAAATGCCTTCTGTTAGCATGCGGCATCACGGGCGCAGGGAGTTCCTCCTGGGTGGCCCGGCACATCTGCGCTGGATGTGAAGGCGTGGCGTGTCAGTGTGAAAGACAACAAGCCTCCCTGGTCAGGAAGAAGGGGGGCGATTTTCCGCCAAATCCCGTTCACACGGACACGCTCCAGACGTTGAGGGTGGCACGCCACTCTACCTCAGTCCGGGAGACGAGGCATCGAGAGGCAAGGAGGAGCCGTCTGACATCTGGGTGGTGAATCACACCAGTTACTGAAAGTCCTAATCAACACCAGACAATGGATTTAAATTACACTCCACAAGTGTTTGTTTTGATTCAAAGACGTCCTGGAGAGAAAACTCCTCTTTGAATCACTGCCGGGTGTCATCAAGTGATTGTCCTCACTGCTGCAAACAGCGAGATGTGTTTACAGAAAAAAAAAACTATTTGCAAACAATCAAACTACCGTGCGTTCAAGATCTTTTCCTACAGCTGCGGCGGCGTGTGCCATGAAATATTTGTGCGGACATTGTAGGATTTACATGGGGGGGGGAGACGGACTCAGACGCCTTTTTCAACAGTAGCATTTTACATCTTCAGAAAATGTGTGAAAAGTTTGTTTCCATCCAAACAAGAGTGACGAATGATATAAATCTGTTTGTCTCTGAAGTGACAAGCACAACACGAGGAATACTAATACAACAGTGGTTACAGCGCGTCACGTCGCTTCGCTCCGTCCGATGTTCTGCTACTGTGCATCTGCACAAAAACACTTGTAACTAACTGCTTCCGCAAATTACTCTGAAGCTCTTCCACACATGGGATGTTAAAGCACTGAACGCTGAATATAGACGATTGTGAACAATGAACAATATTAACACAACGTCTGCGTGTTCAGAGGAGCTTTAACTCAAAAGTGCAGCAGTAAGTTGATGTTTGAAATTTGAAGTGCTATTCTTTTAAAAAAAAAAAAAAATGTTTTAAATAACCAGATGCACACATGACAAGCTTTGTGCGGAGCTCTGAAAAGATGCCAGAAAATGAATTTAGTGAATTCCCTCTGTCTGCAGGCTCAGCCACACATGGAAAATGTGATAGTCATTATGCATCTGACAGGGTTTTGGAGCCCAACACTATTCCTCTCCACTTCAACTCCCTTTTGCAAACCAGGAAGCTGTAGGTTGATCTTGGCAAACCTCACAGTCGCCCCCCCCCTTCATTAACATTTTGGACTGTGAGGAGCAGATTTAGTGGGTTTTATTACTTATACTAAAAGCGGAGGAATTAGAATCCCCAAATTCATTGCAAAAGTGCGCCTGTGTGTTCGGCTGCCGGAGGTGTTGGAGAAATTTTAGTGCTTGTGGACACGGGAGACTCACATACATAAAAGTATCAGTTTGTACTACTGAAGTGAGGTGTTGTGTGTTATTCCAAGGGTGAGCACACACACACACACACACACATTGGAGGGAATACAAATGTAAAGTCTAATGTAGAAGCATGTTCCTCACAGAACAAAGAAGTGCAGCTCGCCAAAGTCGAACACATGCCTTTCCACAGGAGACGTTACAGGGAACGCAGGTGTCTTGGACCACCTTCCCTCCGCTCCGCTGCTCTTTCATTTAATTACTAAATCAATGACTCAGACCCCCTTGTTTGAAAACCTCCTGAAAGGCTCTTTAATAGAGGTGATGCTGAACTCCAGAAACCCTCTCCTGACATCTGCATGTGGGTCACATCAAGGACACTGGGGCTATTACAGTGTGTGAGCGCTGGAGGACGGGGCGGCGGGGGGGTGGGAGGCTCAATGGGGGGGTTTGCTGCTTTTCCTCACTCTTAAAAAAAAAAGAAAAAGGGGGAGTCAGAGAAGTCACTGACACATTCAGATGATCACAGGTCCGGACTGAAAATAGCAGCTAACTAGCAGCACATGTGCTCTGGCAGCAGCGTCGCCTGCTCTTTGCATTCAGCGCCCAGAGTCGTGTTACTGCTGCTTCATTCAGCGTAATGAAGGTGTAACAGAGAGCGAAAGAGAAATGGGGGGGGTGGAAAGTTTGGACCAAAGTTTACAGGATCTTTCGGAAACCGACTGTGATGTTAAAACCATTTGTTGTGCTGGAGTTCCTCTACCTGCTGTCCAGTGGTGAAACGTGTATTCATTCATCATTTACTCTGGCACTCCACTGATGATACACGTCAAAGCTTGCTTGGTGTTTGGAAGGCGTCACATCCGAGTCACTCATCGTAAGTGTCTGACTTAGCGTTCACGTCAGCATCTGAGTCGTGATTACAACTGGGACGGTCACACTTTTCTGCTACATGTTGGTAGATCCCACTTCGCTTCATAATACACAAGCGCCTTAAGATCGAGCAAACAGGAACACGTTGGCTCAAATCCACTGTTCACTGATTAAACCCAAATTTAACAGACATAGTGTTATACTGTCAATGCAGCGTAACACTGTAATCACACAACTGTCTGCAGTTGTTCTGTGACACGATCGCTTGCAAGTGGTAACCATGGAAATGTTTCCCATCTCGTCCACCCATCCCATATGCCTCTTGCATGTCTCCCAGATTCATGACATTACAAAACTCAGTTGGGAACTCTTCAGTAAAAGTAGCTGTACTTTAATTTAAAACGACTTTGAGCAATTTGTGAGCACTGCTTACATGCAGATTGCAACGACGTCACATTTGATTGTGGCTCGCAAATTGCAGGTAAATGTGCAAGAGCTGCACGTGCACACCCGGGTCACAAGTACGCCATTTGTTTTGTGAGTGAAATGTGTCAAAAGTAACACAACAAGTGTTGAGTGGGGTGTTTTTTTGGACCTTTTCCCACAGAAAAGTTCAATTTTGGGACATAAAACCAAAACAATGAGCTGAAAGATGCTTAAATGCTCCATATTAGAGCTGAGGGGAACTGTCGGATGATACTTTCCTGTGGATTTCTCATTCACATTAGACGTAGTCATCTCCGAGGAGCTACAGCTGTCAGAAAAAGTATCAGACTTGAGTATGAAGTCGTGTAAAATAGACATGCTTGAGTAAAAGCGCCTCAAAATTATACTTGAGTATGTGTGTAAATGTACTTCTGTTCCTGTTCCATCCCTGCTGCTGTCGACCTACGATGTACAGCTGAAAACTCAAGGGAAAAAAGAAATGATGTGTTCATAAAATTCCTCTGAGCAGCCGCTATTCCCCTTTTGGCCGCTCTTCTTTACCCTCAGACAGTTCTGTCAGATTCCAGGTTGAAAGGATTGAATTATAACAGAGATAAGAGTCTGTCCAAACGTCTGCGAGCGAGAGGAATGGAGGCCTGTGACGAACTGCAGCACTGGGCTAATTATTTTCTAATTGCATTTATGTGAGTGCAATATGATCTTATGTCATAAAGGTGTGTAAGTTCATGCTTCAGATAAACACTTCCAGCTGGATCTGGTACTGTTACGACTCCCTCCTCTCCTTTATCTCCTACCATCGCACACACACTCACACGATCCCTTATCTCCTCACAAAGAACTCCTCTCATGCTCCTCCAAAGACATCCATCCACTTCCTGCTCCTCTCTCACAGACCGGCTGCGTCTCCTCCACCTTCTCCCCCTTCCTTTTCACTCCCCTCCCACCTCCGGGGATAAAACACCCTCTCACCCAGTGCCCCCCCCCCCCCACCCCCCCGTGCGCCGCTCCTCGCCTTCATTCACCATATTGGTTGTTATCTCTCCTCCCGTCTGTCCTGTGGTGTGCGATTCTCCCAAAACCAGATATGAGGAAATCCCTCACCCCTGGTCTGCACATCATCTTGTTGTTTACACCCCGAGGCCTCAGTTTTAACAGCCCGCTTCTCTGGGTGAACTCTCCTCTCCCTGCTCAGAGAAAACAAGACTTAAGCCTGATGTGAAACTGAGACATGCTGCTGGTTTCTGTAAGCCACTGACTTTATTTTTTTAATCACATTATACTTCATTGTTTCTGGCCGTCTCCTTGGGAAAACATCATTTGTAGCGTTAGCCGACATTTTTCTTGCACTGTCTCACACAAACTTAGTTCTCCTTTTTCTCTTTTTGACACCACGTTAATTTCACCCTCACTCTCTAACGTGCTTTGAAGCTTACATTAAAACCCAACAGAGAACCTCCTGCACACGTCACCAGATGGCACGAAGTAGCCAAAATCAAAACGCTGGGATAAAACAAAAACCTTTTTTTTTTTTAAATTTTGCTCAACAAGTGCTGAAAGTGCGAAATGTGCAGCCGACATTTTGACTCTGTAGGTCAGACAGAGCAACAGCACAACGAGTGAACGAGCACCAGGTGAGGGGCAGCGATTCACAGATAATCAAGAACAGGTGTTTAAATGTGACTTAAAAAATGGTGCTTAAAAAGGCTTGAAAATAAATTTGTTTTCATTAAAACACAGTGCCCTGTTGCATCAGTGTACCTCCACTCTAGATCAGCATGTGAGGGAAAACCCTTTGTTATAGATTAATGTCTGCACAGCAGGAGTTTTAAAAATGATTTCCCCATAAAGTTAACGAGTTAAAAACGCGACCCAAAAAGTTTGAGTTCCTGATCTTCACCAGACAAACTCTGTTTTTACTGCTGGTCTGAGTCGTTTTAGCAGGAGGCTTCAGTAAGTGCTTCACCATCTCCGTCTGCTCGCTACAACAGGTGTCTGACCTGCTCCGAGCTCAGGTCACGTTAGCCCCTTGAAGTACGTCTGAGTCTGGAGTTTCCACAAGAGCTCAGTTTACCTCAAGGTCACTGAGAAGCACTTTACCAAAATTCAAACTTCCCTCAGCTGATTTTTTGGCCACGTGGCGGCGGCAGAAACAAGCTCCAAACACAACATTTACATTTCTTTTATGTCAACATATGGTTAACTTGTGAGCAAATAGTTGCCTGTTATGCATCCATCATGTTTGTGTCCACATGACAGGTTTTTAGCTCAGTTTTAGTCTCCATCAACTCCTGATATATGAAATATTTGGCTCTTTAGCTGCCAAATGCTTTACTGTGTTCACCACCTGGCTGGGCAGGAAGCTTACAGTGGGTGTTTGGATCTTTTTTTTATTGCTGAAACGACTCACAGCAGTGAGTGAAACAGTGAAGTTGTGAGCCATATTTCCAAACAATGAGCTGAAAGATTCCTAAAACTGAGAGGAACTGCAGAGCAGGGTGAAAATTCTCTGTGGGTTCGTCACCACAAGCAACACCTTTCACATGAAAATTGATTGTGGCAGCTTTAATGACCAAATGCAATTCAGCCAACTGTAATTATGAATAAGAAAAATGAACTGGTGGACTATGAGAATCACATGCGAGAAAACACAAACATTAGCAGCAAAGAGAGAAGAAAAAGCTTAATACACATGTGCGCACCCACACGCATGATAAATACGCGTGCGAAGGCATGCCGACTACGTCTCAAGGCCAGAGGAAATCTTTTGACAGTGGTATGGCAGACAGTGAAGAAATCTTTGTACATTTTACAGAAGTATTAAGTGATCAAAGCCTGCCACGCAATTTTTTAAAGAAAGAACCGAGAGGCAGAATTTTACAAAACCACATCACAACACTGCGAAAAAAAAAGCCACAGCAAAGTGCGCGAAAATCAGACATTCTGACAAACACACTGTGAAGTCTCACATGACAGTTTGTATTAAACGTGTCAGCGTCTGACAAGGGCAGGCTAGTAATTGTTAACATAACCATGTTAACCAGGACGGATGAGGTGGTGGGTGAGCTGTCATTATGACTACAGCTAAAAAGGTGCTTGTGAAGCCGGGGGGGGGGGGGGGGCGCGCGCTCTTCGCCAGAGAAACCAACCGGACCGAACCGAGCCCTGGCTGTGCTGACACAGCTGGTTCCAGGCACAGACACCCCAACACCGTGCTCGGCTGCAGGAATGTTCCAGGCCGTGCTGGAGAAACCATAACAAGTGCAGGAAATAGATTAGTGGACTCCGGGTTCCACACCGGCCACAAACCTCCCGAGTCCGGCCTCTCGAAAAAACCCACATGTGTGGGAACGGCAGACACAGCAGCCGAGGGAGTAAGACCCCAGATCCAGACATCAGTGAAGATCCCATGAGGACCTGCTGCACGGAGCAATCAGGTCTCATCTACTTCATTACGAGCCCCGACTCCTATCTGGAGACCGACATGCAAGTCTTCCAGTAAAACCCAACGTCCAGTATTACCATCCAGCGGAGGATTGCTGGTGAATGCCATTTATGTAACTGTAACCTTATTGCCTTTGCCTCACCTTGTCCTCTGTGCTTCTAACTTGGGTTGCGTCTAACTCTTTTCCTTTTCAGAATAGCCTTTGGGAAAAACTCACTACGGCAATTATATTCAATATTTGACATATGTCTGTGTAAGCTACAACATTATTTAGGCCTCTCTTTATGATGTTTGAGCTGCTTGCTAACTGGCTAACTTGACTTCAACCCAGGATGGAGACTTAAGCTGTTTCAGAAAAAAGTAAGTGACCTTTGTGGTTCTTTTGAATCTATAAACCTTGTGTATATACACAGTCCAGACCCTAAGTACATATGTTTTGTTCTTCAGGCTCAGTGCTTCAGCACGGTCAATTTGAGATAAAATACTGTAATAGATTTCATACATTAAACTGCAAATCTCTGCCTTCGTTTGAGTGGGTTTGCATCAATGTAGAGAGAAGTGTGTAGGAGATATAATCCTTTTAACACATAGTGCTCAAAGTGGAAAAAAAAGAAATCAACGCTTTTAATATTTTGTGGAAAATCCTTTGCAGTAAATAACTGCTGGAAGTCTTTGAGTCACAGACATCAGCAGAAGCTTTGTTTCTCCCCTGGTGATGCCTTCACTGCAGCCTCCTTCTGCTCCTGCTTGTTGTGTGGTCTCTCTGCCTGAAGTTTGTGTCTTCAGTGAGCGGACTGCAGCGCAACTGGATTGAGATCAGTCGAGGACATCCCACCTCTTAACCCCTGAAGGGTTCTTTGGTTGCTTTGGCCGTATGTTTAGGATTGTTGTCCTGCTGAGTGATTAAAACGTCGTCCTATGAGTTTTGACGCATTTGGCTCAGCCTGAGCGCAGGGACGTTCTCCGTGTTCCCCTGCATTCATCCTGCTGCTTCCGTCAGCCGTGGAATCATCTATAAAGGGCCGGTGTGCCAGTTCCATTGGCAGCCGCACCTGCCCGAGCAATGACGGACCCACCGCCACGTTTGATAGATGAGGTGGTGGGCTTTGGGCCACGAGCTCTTCCTTATTTTCTCCATTTGATTTTTCTGTTTCTTCAGATCTTTGTTCCATGTGTTTGTGAACCGCAGCCTGGCCGTTCTGTTTCTGGGGTTTGCATCTTGTGGTGAATCCTCTGAGGTTTACTCTGTTGTCTTATTACTTTTCAACCCTCGCAACTTGGTTACTCTGTTAAAAAAAAAAAAAAAAAAGGGGGCTGTATCTCCCACAGAGTTTGTTCAATATCGACATAGACCTCTTCAAAGTGTAGGAAGAACCAGAGGCTGAAGAACAAAACATTTTCCTGGTTAGAAGAAGTCAAATCCGTATCTCAGACTGTTTCCATCGGGTGCCACTAGCACTATGCTAACATGAGCCGCCACTATCACCAGTAATATAATGCATTATATACATGTAGGTGGAGAGTCAACAGTGATAAGAGTAATAAAAACTATAGGATATACTATAGGACATATCTATAGGTTGTGTTTCATTGAAGCTACTGTTGGTGGAGAAGCTAACTTCTGTTCAACCAACATGGCTGCTTCAGTCCGATACTGAACAACTGAAACCCCAAACCTGATGTGTACCAGTAGTTCTTTCTGCTGTTAAACTAATGTGTAGCTGTACTTGACATAAATCAGAGTTTGTCACCTTTTCTTCATTTAACCAGAACAACACACCAGTGTGTCAAGAAATACGGGGGAAACCAGTAGCGGAAAAAAGACACGTCCCTCCAAAAGCATGTTTGGCTGCACGCTCAGCGACTCGTGCTCTAATTTACTGACCGGAAAAAAAAAAGTTAATGAATACAGTTCATTTTAAAAAAAAAACATCCGTTTGTGTTCCACAAGTGACTTCAAACCACAGGAACGCCATTCCCTCACTGGTTACAAATTGGTAAACAGGGCGAATTTGTGTTTGTTGAACGCTACACAAAACTTTTTTTTTTTTCTTTCCTGCTGGCGGCATTTCAACGCTTCTCTTCCGTGAATCTTGTCGGACTCCAGTGTTTACTGATCTTTGTATAATGCACCTATCCCACTGAGGTTCAGTCAAAGGACACACGCCTACACTTGCCAGTTTTTTTTTTTTTTGCCTTCAACAAAGATGCGACACAAACTTTACAGTGACGAGGTTTTAGCGACTGGTGGGTTCATGGTTTGAGTCAGGCCAGGGGCAGCTGCCGACTCCCAGTGACCAATTATTATACCAGCTCTAGAGAGAGTTCAGCCAAAGCTCAGGTAGGGTTTGTTATTATTCTGATGGCCTTCTTATGTCAACCCCCCACAGAAAAATAAATATGTTTAAACCTTGAGCACTGTGGAAGCAATTCCGGCCTGGCTTCAACTTGGCAGGGAGAGAGATGGGATTACCATATGAATTCACTCAGTGGCTGTACTAGTGTGTGTGTGTGTGTGTGTGTGTGTGCGCGTGCGTGTCTGTGTGTGCATGTGTGTGTGTGTGTGTAGGGTGTGCATTTCCACTTGTATACAAGTGAGTGGAAAGTGTAAATATACATGTATGCATGCCTTCTGGATGACGTTTGTGTAATATACAGAATCAAAAACAGTTCACTTTGTTGAAAATATGTGTGTGTGTGTGTGTGTGTGTGTGTGTGTGTGTGTGTGTTCCCACCGGGCTCTTTCTGACCTTCGGAAAGCTGACTCGTTACTTTGCGCGTCAACAAACGTACAAACAGCCCCAACGGTACTTTTAAAAGATATTTTTCAACACATGGTCACTATGTGTTACTTGTACATGAGTGTTGATATTACACATTGAACTTTTGTCTAATGCAAACCTTTCTCTGTACAGCACGGCTGGAGGCGAGGCTGGGTTTGCTGGTGTGGGTGAAGAACAGCCAAAGCGGTGAGGAAACTGAACGCTGCGTCAGATTTTATTACAACTGCATTAGTGTGTTTTTACAAAACGGAGATCAGTGCATCTGATCTTGGAATTCGAGGAATGGGAGGAGAGTTTTGTAAACAACCTCCTTGGAAGATGAGGCCGACAGTCATTTCACTGCTTCTTTATCTTTCCTAATGCATTCTTTACAGAGAAAAGCCAAAGCACACAAACCACCAGTCGCCTCATTTTTTTAAAATTTTATTTATACCACAGCTCTAAAGCATCTTGCTGGAAAAGGAGTTTGTACGTGTTTGAGCCAGTTAACTACAAATCACTGCTGGAGTCCATTTCCCAAAGCCTATAATGTATTTTAACACTGATTTCTCTCATGGAAACCATTGACTTCTATTCATAACAGTAAAGGCATGAAAATCACCTTGCAGAGTCTTGAGAGTTACTTGAAATAGACGATTTCAGCACAAAGACGGACACTTTCTTTGTGATATGTTCAAGTGCTTGTGTGAGAAATCTAAAAGCAACCTAATACTCTGAGAAAAAACACCAGGTTCTTGTTGTCCCCCTGTTGCATTTATGTAATGCTTTTTCCCAAAGCACTTTACAGTTCACTCACACACACACACACACACACACACACACACACACACACACACACACGATGCTGTTCAGCTGCTGACTTGCTAATACTGGATGTCCAAACTTCTGCAATGCACAGTGTGTGAATGTAAATGTACAAAGAAAAACAAAAGAAGTGACACTGTGTACTTTCTTACCGAATGTTCACTTGGTAAAACCAGCAGGATTAAGTGCTCTCTCTCTCTCTCTCTCTCTCTCTGTGTGTCTGTGTTAAGTCTTCCCTTTTTTGAGCTCACAGCTTTGACATGTCGTAATAATTTAAACAATATCCGTCCCCTGGGAGAACGCCATGAATTAAAGCAAAAATATTCAGAGAGGAAATAACTGTTTGCTTCCCCTTGAGGACTGAGATTACATTGCTAATAGTGGAAGAATGAGGGTTTGCGATGGTTTGCATGAATGCAGCTCTGTTGCACAACAAAGACTCTGGGGGTGTGTGTGTGTGTGTGTGATTGTGTGTGTGTGTGTGTGTGTGTGTGTGTGTGTGGGGGGGGTGACGGGCCCTTGGAGCCGACCCCTCCAAACAGCTGCCGTGTCCCTGCGAGGACCAACAACACTCAGCTCAGAGTTCAACAGCTCTCTCTTCCTACTCCTCCGAATGTCAAAAGTTCATTTGAATAAAGTTAAAAGCGAGCTGGATCTGGCTCCCCTCCCCACAGCTCTCTAATCTAATCCATGAGCGGGACTCGCACGCGCCCACAGAGCAGGACAAACAGGATGCCTCTACTCGGGTGACTCGGATGAAAGACATGGTGTTTTTACACAGTTTGAATTCGCCTCTGCTGGCGCTGGGTTAAACAGCGCTGTCCGCTGCCGAACAGCCGCTCTCACGGACCTCGGCCGAACTGTGCGTGAATGAGTCATACTGCAGCAACACCCTGAATACAGAGACACGGAGGCTCCTGATCCCAAATCAATGTTGAATCAACAGAGCAGTGATGGAGCACGAGCTCTGTCTCCAAGGAGAATAATAATGATGTGTTTGAGTGTGTGTGTGACACAGCGTTTGCCCTTTGCTGACTTTTTTCCCCCCTTTTTTTTTTAGATTTTTTCCAAAAGCATGATGCAGTAAATGGCAAACATCGCTGCCTGACAAAACTCATGAGCAGCAACTGCAGGACAAACTAACTGCATTGTGCATCATTAAAAAGGCAGAAAGGGTTACAAAAAAACAAAACAAAAACGCACTTATGAAAGAGAGTAAACATGTGTAGGCATGTTACATGAGATCAGGAAAGGGGAAAGGACAGAAAAGATGGGACTCGTTTTAGTCGACTCAACTAAATTTTCCACTTTACGGGACGTATCACTCATGGAAACTGTTTGTTTTTGAACAAAATACTCACAGAACTTCCAAAACTCCAATGAGTTGTTATGACAGTGAGGTCTGTGGATTCTCCTGAGTAATGGGGGAACATGCTGTTGTATTTTATCTTTTGTGCATCGAAAATGTAGTTTAATGACAGATGAAGGGGCTGTCTGTGTGACTTGTCGCAGCAATAGTCTAAGTTCAGTGCTATATATTACATTACATAACATTTAGTCATTTGGCAGACGCTCTTATCCAAAGCGACTTATAAGTGACGGAGTGGAGAAGGAAACCTTGGTGTAAGTACTAAGTATTACATCTGTTTAATAAATGTAAGGACATAGTAAGTGCTAGTTATCTATGTTTGGGTGTTAGAGGTGTTAGGAGACCCTCTCTGAAAAGATGAGTGGGGGGACGCCCCCTGCTCTGACGGCATTCGGTAGCTTGGAACCACAGACGAGAACAGTCTGGACTGCGATCGCCTTTGTGTGCGGGGACGGCGACGCCAGACGACTTTCCTCGGAGGAACGCAGCGGCAGACGAGGAGCATAAGGCTGTATGACTGAGCTCAAGTACTGTAGATGGGTGCAGACCCAGAAGATACATGAAGTAACGCGAGACTGAGAGAGATCAAGAGCCGTGTTGTTCGTGAATAAGAAGCTACAGAGAAGATGTCCAAAAGTGTTCATGATGCTTGGGGGTGGGGGGGGTTTGGGTTGATATAATCAAAACTATCCGCATGACTAGATATCACGTGAGGTAAGTGAGAAAATACTGTACGTTTGCTTTTTGTCATCTGGGTGGACTCACCCTTTAAGCGTTTTAATCCTTATCATTCTGGTCTTGTTTGGATCACTGCCAATCTACGAGTCAGCTGGGAAAACTTATAAAGACTCCTAATGCTCCAGATGGCCTCTGAGCAAATGAGAGTGAGTTCCTGGCTGCTTTGAGTGACATGCATGAGTAGGCAAACCAAATGCATGTGAACTCTCGTCCGCACGAGTCGCACCACAACAATCAGATATGCAGCGCGTGGACGGCAGTTTGGATTTCGAGCAGCTCCACATTTTTTGGGGGGGTGTGTGTGTGGGGGGGTGTCCTCCTCTGCGTGTTTGTGTGAGTCAGCATGAGCGGGTGAGACACAGAGGAGAGTTCTCTGGATCTTCTTGATCTGGGGAGCTCTGTCAGCAGTGGTTGGGCCTGTGGTGAGGCTGGACCTCACAGACTGTCAAGCCGCATTTAAGTTTAAACCCCAAAAGAAGCAAAACCGTTAGTGACGGAAGCGAATATCGGGACAGATGAGGCTCCGACAGCCTGATGTCTGCTCTGATATGAAAGATAAGTTGCTTGTGTTAACTAGAGGTTTTAATTAGACATGATACCCCCATAAACACAGAGGTAAATCTAGGAAAGAACAGCGCAGAGTCAAGCCCACACACGCTCCTTTTAATTCATGACTTCTAATTTTCAAAACAATAAAAGTTTTATTATTAGAGCTCCAAGTGAGCTGACCTTTCTCTCTTCCACCTTTAGAAAAAGGGAAAAAAAAGTCTTTCACTCACCGAACCTCTTGTATCCAAAAGACTGTACTTCCTCCTCGTCTGCAAAGTCGTCTGCGTGACATAATCAGAAACATATGACAGAAATAGGTCATACGCACGCTACTAGGGGCACATTGTGTTTAAAGCAGTCGGGAAGGACTCCACAAACAAAGTTAAATAACAGAGAGAAACACAACAGGGCAGCCGCACAGAGCCAAGAATCCATAATGTTATACCCTTGAATACAATGATTTCTGTTTCCGAGAGTGCAGGCAGCCAACAAGGCTTTAGGTTGGAGATAGTGAGAGTATCATCTCTGGTCTGTGTGTGTGTGTGGGTATGTGTGTGTGTGTGTGTGTGTGTGTGTGTGTGTGTGCAGATAGGAGGTCCAGAGAACTGTAAAAGCCACAGGCTGCGGTTTCTCTGGGTTGTTGATAGTAAACCCTAATTACACTCTGCTACACTACACTGAAGACTGGAGCAGAGCACAGAGAACATCACTGGTAATGGTGAACAGATGGGGGACCCAGGGGGGTGGGGTTGGGGTTTGGAGGGATGGGGTGGGGGGTGGGGGGCATGGGAGACGGGCAGGGTTGGAGCTGAGCTTGTGTTTGTTGGTGGGCAGTCGGAGTGGGTTAGACTAGATGAAGAGCCAGTGATGCCAAGTGAATCAGATCTGCCACTTCAGTTTCTGAATTTAAATATTGTTTTGTATAAATACTGTTTAAATGGCTTTAACTTGTTTACACACAGCAGTTAGTCATGAAACTGTGCAAACCACATGCACTACAGGTGGTGCTCAGTGGTCAACATCAAAACCTTTTCCATAACTTTTTTTTTTTTTTTTTTTGGAAACTGCATGTTAACCTCTCTTTTCTGATTCAGATTAACACGGTTTCATGTGGGATTTCTCATGCTTACAGTGGGAGATTACAGGATACGCAGCCTAATTGTGCAAACAAGATTTGGGCTTTTATTTATTTCAATGGGATGCAACTAAGTGGTGGTAAGAAAAAAAAAAAAAAACTAAGTATTTCACAACTTGTGCACCGCAGTATCGTAATATCATCCAGATGTGACTCGTGCACCACAAAGAAATAGACCGAATCAAGATTGATCATGAGAATTTAAATAAAACAAACATGCACTAAAGGGTCAGCTACACGCAGGCTACGTACCTTTCATGGCGTTTTGTAACTCGTTGAGGACTGTAGAAGAGATGAGGACCCCTGTCACTTTCTGCGCATCTCAGCATCCAGTACAAAAAAGGTGTAAACTTGTTCCACGCGCACTGACTCAGAAAAAGAATCTACAGGTGTGTCTTCATGCCGAGTGTCCAGGTTAAAATCCCATGGTCTCTGCTCCGCCGCGGCTCTGAGGAGTTTGTGCACAAAAGTGATGCGATGTTCCCGGAGCCTTGTCCAGCAGCGCCGAAGGAGGGAGAGCTGATCTGAGCGCTGTCTGTCACTGCCGCTGTTAAGTTACACAGAATGACAGATTACACTTCCGGCGTCGCTTTCAAAATTAAATCGTTTTTTGTTGTGTAGAAAAGGTAGGACGTGCAGTGTATATCCCGAGAGGAGACGACACAGCTCCAAGCTCATAAATATTTATAGGTTTAGTAGGAGTTATCTCTACGCCTCCAAACACAAACTGCTTATTAAAAGGAAATTTCCTGGGAGCGAAACTGAATGAGCTCCTCGCCCTTTTCTAATATGGCATGCTTCATAAAGTGTTTAAGTGGTTGTAATTATTAATGATTAAATTATTTGCTAAAACTTAGTAAACTATAAATCAGTTCACTTTTGGGTTGCCAGGTTGTGCGAAATCGACAAATTGGACAGCATGACCACTTACCTTCTGAAAATGGGGCTGGACCTGGACCAAAAAGCATTTCTTAATGATTACCAGCATCTCTAATTTAATTTAATTAAATGTCGATAACATAATAGAAATAATTGACACCAGGGGAGGCTAATGGTTTATTATAACTGGTCAATAAAGCATTAATATATGATTTATTAACCATTAACAAAGGTGGTAGTTACATCAATAAACCCTTTATATTAGAAAGTGGTATCAGACGTTTTTATAATTTTAACATTCCCCAGCAGAACTGTTTGTTCAGTTTGTTAAAAAAAAAAAAAATATATATATATATATATATATTGGGACATGCCATCACAGTTGCCCAGAGCCACGTGACACCTTCAAAATGCTTCTTTAGTCCAAACAACAGTCCAAACCTCAGTTATCAAAAAAAAAGAAAATAATTTGAATAATCAAACTAAAAAGCAGGAAATGTTCACATCTGTGCAGCTGTAACCAAGAAATGTTTTGCAATTTAAATAATAATCAAAATAAATTCTCATTTTATATCTGGTAATCGATTAATTTGAGTCCATGTATTTTAGCTATTGGATCCTTTTCTAACCTTGTCATTTGTTACAGAAAACCATTGCTGCTCTGCTGCTGTTCAGCCCCACCAGTGAGGTCATCTCCGTCCCCAAAACAAAGCCCAACACTTTTATTTTGACAGCTGAGAAGCTTCATTTCCGGTATTCTCTCAGCTTTCTCCTTAGTTTTTTCTAGCTCGCTTCATGCGCTCACCAGTTACTTTAGCCACGCAACCAGTGTCCCACTAAGTTTTGTGAAGTCATACCGGCGACTGTCCCGTCCACACTCCCGCTGCGTCTCCTCCTGAGGAGAGAGAGAGGAGGTGCGGCTGCTTTCAACACCACACAGCCCGGGACGTCGTGCGGCGCTGCAGTAATCCAGCCGGAGATGAGATTAAGTTACAGGGGGTTGATGGCAATCGCGTCCCCGGGTGAAAACCTGGTACTCATTAAAGATCATTTCAAAGGTTTGGGGAGGGGAGGGGGACGTTTCTCTGCTGTTCATCTTTTCTTTGGCCTCTCTGAGGTGCTCAATAATGAGTTAATGATGTGGTTTGGGGCATTTTATCATTTGATTTCACACAAAATTCCCACATTACTGTAATACATTGCAAAACTGGCTTTTCAAGGGACCTTTTCTATTGTTTCCATAAAACAACAATAAAAGATTCTGCCAGGACAGTTTAAACCATGTCTAATACTGACAACTTAAAAAAAAAAAAAAAAAATACTAAAAATGATTATTCCTATCATGAAACAAGACATGTTGCAATCACCGGAATTGAGAAAAATGGCGCCTGATTCAAGAAAAGGGAAGATAAATCAATGTATTGTGCGTCAATGACATAATTTTCTTTTGTTTGTAAGAAAATAAAGTTTTAAGACTCAGTTATATACAAAGAAAATGACTTGATAAGGTGGATTGATAAAGGAAACAAGATGGGTGATCAGATGCTGTGATAAATAGCGTCCATCCTATAGATGATATATGATAACGAGTTCCATGCATTTGCTCACTGTTGCCCTAACAAGATTTTCCGTTGCAGCGAAGACTGACCACGATCTATCAAAATAAGACTTAAAGGTTCACCAGCAGCCATTTCCCATTTCACTCTTCCAGCTGCAGTGATAATTCCATCAGTTCCTGCGTCCATAATCTCTCCGGCCTGCAGATACAGATCACTGATCAAAGGCGGAAAACAGCTGCATCCTCCCACACTAATGAGGAACATCAAAGAAATTAGACAGACCCACCATCATGTCTTCACAGTACAGGTTAGTGTCACTGGGTTACATGATACGGCCCTGATGCTAATCTCTTTCCACACGCTCAGCTCAGGCCAATTGATTTACAGGAAAAGATGCAGTTAACACCAACTGTCTCTTCTCTAAAATCCCCAGAGCTTTAAAAAACAGTCATCAAACTAGGATCTATTTTTCTTCTTTCTTTGGATAACAGGGCCTCCAAACTCAGGCTCTGCGCTAGTAGCTCAAGATTGACCCAGTCCACCACATATTAGATTCCAGAGCAGCCTGAGATGATAAAGCGACTAATTACTTGTTTTCCTAAAGGCTTCAAAACTGTTATCTTACTGTCTGCTATAATTGGAGCAGCAGGCTGGTATTAGGGCTCAGATCGGGATCGTTGCGAGCTGATAAAAAGCAGCTGAGGGTCAGGTATCTTACAGCCGGGCTCCTGCTGGTCCTCATTCAGAGGTTGGGACCTCATTTGCTGGGTCAAGGCTTTCAGCAGTGGGCTCGGCTTAACAGGAGGACTGAGAAAGCACACAGGAATTCCACATTAACCACGCTGCTGCCGTGTTCAGATATCATGATAAGAACAACGGCAACTCAGATCCTCGTATATGCAGCACGAGAGAGTCGCTGGTGGCAGAGGCCAGAGAGACAGGAAGCGAAAATTGACTTGTTTAATACAATGCCGATACAGAAGCTATAAGGGATGTTTTTAGAGTCTGTTTGCTTAAAAACTGGCAGGTAAGTCTGAGATGGGGGTTTCTGTGCTGGTAACTCAACCTTTAATCAAACTTTTATGGGGGATAGTGGGCTACGCCATCGTATCCCATAATACTACAATACATGAATATGATTTTGAGCACTTTGAAACCTGCATTAGGAAGTTACCCTTTTAAGCTGATATGCCTGAGTTGTTAGCAAACAGCTGCATAAATGCTCAAACTAAAATGCATTATCAGTGAGTGGTGGGAATAAAACAAAATGATTATGGGCCAAAAATCAAAACAATGAGCTGAAAGATGCTAAAATCCTCCATGGAGCTGAGGGGATTCATGCACGAGCCACTCCTTTAACAACACAAGCAGTCATGGGATTTTTTGATATAAAGATATTGATTATAGCCATTTTAAGGTTGAAGGCATACTTGTGTTTTTTTTAATTTTATTTTATTTCAGACAAGCTTTAGATGCAGAGCATTTACCTTAAAGGTCAGAGATCAATGCATCAACTTTCAACTGTTCCTCCGTGCATCTATCATGGATTAACATTTATATGATATACGACAGGTGAGACATTAAATAGAATAAAAGAAAAAACTTAAATGATTGAAATAAAGAAGTTTAGAAGCTTAACAAATGCAGATTTCTCCATAAAAAGATGCATGGGGAATGGTCATTGAATGCACCTCCAGAATTCATAGCATACAGAAATTAATGGAAACTAATGGCGTGAAAAATAACATACATACACGAACATTACATTAAGTGCTTAAGTGATTTGCAGTTACATATAAAGTGGAAAACAAACAGATGTCCTCTGTAAGGTTAGCATGCGTTTGCACAGCATGTGCTTGCAGTCCTCTTGCTCCTGTTGTGGCCTATGATGCAGAGCTTAGCCCATGACCGAGACCATGCCAGTGTGTGCGAGGTCTCTGCAGGAGGCCCGGGCTTACTGCCAGTCCGATGGAGATTAGAGCAGAAAGTTTTACCTGAGGAGGGCTCTGCACCATGTCGGAGACCAGTGAGAGAGATAGACCTGCAAACAAATGAGCACGTTATGTTTACCGTGCATTAAAGCCCGTCTTAAGCTGATTTGTAACTATGCTGTGCGCGTATGGCTTAATAACCAATAAACAGTGCAAACACACTAATAGGATCTGTGCGGCTGAGTAGATCCATAAAAATAGAACAATCCTTCGAGGAAGCGCGTGGCTCTCTCTCTCTCTCTCTCTCCCTCCCTCTCTCTCTCTCCAACTGCTGCTCTTGTTTTCCGGAGGCTGATGGTTTCATAGCTCTCAAGGTAAACGCCAGTTTTATCATTTTCTGTTTTGCATGTAAGATCAGTCCACTGTTTAGCTATACATAGTGACGGCTTGTGTTTTCAATGAAAGTTACTGTAAGACCTACTTTGATTTATATATATATATGGGCAACATAGTGAATATAAGTAAATTCAGTAGCATATTGTGCTAACTTTTTCAATTAGTCAATTTTTCTTTTCTTCTTTTAATGTTGTTGATTGATATATCCCTGCACACACACACACACACACACACACACACACACACACACACACACACACACACACACACACACACACACACACACACACACACACACACGTGAGATATAAAGTAAATAAAACTGTTGCTTAACGTCCAGGCTCTTGGCGTCCTCAGTGCAGAAGCTGTGTGGCACAATTGACTGTATTTACTAAGGAAAGATTAAAGCAGTAATTTGAGTTTATGTGATTTTAACTTGACTAATTCAGTTGTACAGTATTATAGGTAGTATCCTCGTTATGTAATGTGATACTTCAACCCCAGAGAAATGAGTTGATTGTGGTAAATCATGTTTATTTGGCTCAACACTGATGTCATATTCCATGCAAATGGATGAATATTTCTGTGCACTGGAATAATTAGTCGACCTAATTATTGTACTCACTTATATAGGGCATCTAACTTGAAATGCCTGAGAAATGGCGCCCCCTTGTGAAAAGTTTAGGAGCTTTTTCCCCCCCTTCTCATTCACATGATTGAAAATGATTAAAAAAGTTGAAAGCATGTCTTTCATTTGTATTAAGATCTGGTACTTTAAGATGCTCAACAGCAGAATAATGAGTAGGTTCTGTACTTTCCACAGAGCTGAAGACAGGATGAGGGGGCTGCTTGTTCAAATTCTCTGCGTCGCACTCTCTGAGGTCGTGCTCTGTGCCGCTGACCCTTCTCCACTGAGCGAGGACGCGCTGCAAAGTGAGGCCTTCACTGGATGTGCTCATTCTATTGTCAACATTAAGTGCTACAGAAATTAACTACATCATGTTTCACTGGTGTGTGCAGAGCTGTCTGCAGCGGGAGAGCGGTATGTTGATGAGGAAATCAAGCGGGCTTTACTCGGGGTGAAGCAGGTGAAGGAAGTGATGGAGAAAAAGGAGGAGAAGCACCGACACCTGATGGATGCCCTGAGACACAGCAGCGACAAGAAGATGGTACATTGTGTTTCTGTGATTGGCATTAAAAGGAATCCGCCCAAAAAGCAGATGCTAATTGTGTGTTTTAAGTACAATAACTTTCCACAGAACATGCCCATTGTAGTTGAACAGTCAACATGCCAGTCTTTGTGAGTTGTTCTGAAACCCACCACATATTTTCTGCCTCATAAAAAGGCAAAGCCACAGAGAGGCTTCATGGGGAAACCTCAAAGCAGACAGTGAATAATGAACGTGGGAGTTGGGCTGGTTCAAGGAGGCGAGGGTGTAGTTTTACATCAGTCAGGATAAATGTACTGTCTGTGGATGAATCTGTTTTCTGAGTAACTTCAGAATTACCCTCCCTCCCAAAAACCACATCTTATCCACTCTGGCCTATTAAGAGGCAGTGTATCTGTGACTGAATTTTCTGTTCTGGGTTTCCATCAGGGTGCGATGCAGCTGGCCCGGGAAACAGAGCAGAAACTCGAGGAGGCCGAACAGCAGTGTCACGATTTAACCAAATCGTCCTTTGAGGAGTGTCGACCTTGTCTTGAAGACACCTGTAAGGCCTTCTATACCTCCACGTGTCGCCGTGGCTTCGCGTCTTTCTCGTTCAAGGTTAGATCTCAGCATTTTCCATTTATAACTGTGTCACACGTCCAAGAGTGTAAGAGTTACGACTGGTTTGTAACAGTCACCAAACCCCTTTAAAAATCGATCTCCTGCAGGTGGAGGAGTTTTTCAGGAAAATGGCCGCCCAGTTGGACGCTACCGAGCGCGTTTACAATCAGAACGAGGAGAACGCGGGTTGGACCAGCTCACCTCAGAACAGGGTTGAAGAGGGTAAAGCCGAACTGGAGCTGCTGCAGGCGGAGGCGTCATTCGGCCAGCTGCTGTCAAACATCAGCCTCCTGTACAACCAAAGCCTCACTCTGGTCAAGAAGATGCAGCAGAGGTTCGGCCATTCCTTTTCTGCAGCCTTCACCGCAGAGATCCAACCCAGCACGCTGTCGGGCGTCCAGGACGACTCGACTGCAGGCTTCTTGGCGACCGCAGGCCTGGATCACATCCTCGATTCAGTTTATGACTTTGGGAGGAATGTGCTGGAAGAATTCAGCTCCACGGTGACTGATGTGTTTGAGGAGATACACGAAGCTGAGGAGTCTTTTCAGCCGTCAAGCAGAGGTATCAGATGTGGCACTTTTTGTATTCACACTGCATTCAGTCCCATGTATTAAATGACGATAGCCTTTGTAACATCCGCTCTCATATGTATATCTCCACAGATGCAGGATCACTCACCATTTTGGGACAATCTCAAAGCAGATATATGTGCAGAAGACTTCGCAGACAAGCATCAGAGTGCTGGCAGCTCCAAGACCTGTGTGAGACATGCAAGGATTATCTGTTAAAAGGTAATTAAACATATTTCCAACAAAACAAATTCTCAGATAATTATTTCAACATGAAAAAGGAAGACACATGGGCTGCGGGTTCTGAAAGTTCAATAAAGAATAAAGATTCAATTTGACACAGCAAATCAAAATAGTCTGATTATGTAATGAAAGAAATAAGGATAAAGAAGGTTCTCTGAAACTGACGGACGAATTACAAGAACTGAAGAGTAACATGCTTCTCTTACCGGAAGCTGCCGCCCAATGTGAAGGTGAAAGAGAGTGAATGAGTGGAGTGTAGCCGTTAATTAATCCTCTATTGCCCAGGTGAACTCTATCAGGTAAGTGAGGGGTGGAGTGAGAAAACAAGAGCCAATCGGTGATGAGGAAAGGAAAGGAAGTGAGATAGGGGAAGAAAAGAAGAGGAAAATAAAAGAAAATAGGAATCTTTACTACACAGTTAATTGATTATGAGAATTGTAGATTCATTTTCTATTGATCAACTAATGGTTTAATCAACTTGTCATTTCACCACTTTTCTTAAATTATAATTGCTGGAATTTCCTTTGTCACAAACATAAATAGAGTAGTAGAGTAGAGTAGTTTGTGCTGATACAGCAATGTGTGAACGCCAGTGTCAAATGTGGTCGAGAGAATGGCGGTCTAACTGATGCGCTCGCACACGCACACGCACACACCTGGATTTATGCACGCGTCTCTGTATGTGCACTTGCAGAGTGCCCCAGCGTCCAGCAGTTGCACTCCGAGATGGAGGAGATGTACATGCTGCTCAACGCCTCCCGGCAGCAGTACGACGACAGGCTGCAGCTGGTTCAGAGACACACGGCGGACACACAGCGATGGCTCAGCAGCATGGATGACAAGTACGGCTGGGTCAGCCAGCTGTCCAACAGCACAGCCGGCCCACACGACATCTTCAGTGTGATCATGGTATGTCTGTTGCCATATTGGATTTGTCAGACTTTATCCTTCACTATTTACTTTTGGAGGTTGTTTTCAGGGTTGTGAAGTGCCAAGTCCCTGGAGAGAAAAAAGCTTATTATCCGGAGTACTGCTGATCCTACCTGTATCATTCAAATTTATTAGTATAATACAGTCTTTGATCTTTGGCAAACAGCATTCAAAATAATCCTGTTTTTTAAAATCTGTCATAGATAACAGACTTCATCTTTAAAATGACAAAACAAGATGTTTATTAAATGTTTATCTGACTCTTTATACCATAAAAATGTATGAGTTGATATCAGGCTGATAAAATACTAAAACAGATGATTTTTAAAAAGAAAATCTTTTGTGATTTAACCTCAGAAAACCCCAGCGTTTTATTATCATCACTAGAATCTACATCTTTATTCTGTGTTGCAGCAACGAGCTCATGCAGTTTCACATCATTTTGCTTTTCAGGTGATTCCACAGGAACAAATGAAGAATATCAGGTCTAAACCAGACAGCAGTGTGGTCGTAACCATACTGGACTCTGCCCCATTTACTGTACTGGTCCCAGCAGATCTGGAGGCGGATGACCCTGCCTTCATCCAATACGCAGCTCAGGAGGCTCTGACGCTACATAAACAGGAGATTAGAAGTATCGATCCAGGAAGTATTGAGGCTTAGTACATGGCAGAGCTCCGACCTGAATTTGAACAAAATGAATGTCATGTTTACACCATGAAAAATCCCTGTGCATTTCTTCAAATTAAATCTTATTCAAAGAGAAACAATGCAAAAGAGATTATATGTAAGAATGATGATGATACATTTCTTCCTTCACTGACTTTGTATTAAAAAATGAAATGGATCCGTATGCAATGTAGCATCTGTATCCATGGGAATATTTAAGTGTACTGACTTGCTTGTGAACCTAGTCAACCTTCTGTTCACTTATATCAGTTTAAATTGTGGTTATATTTTTTCTTTAAAAATGGTTTTATGGTTCTTTTCTACTCAGGGATGGAGTAAAACTGTGATTCCTCTCTTCCAGAGAGTCCAGCACCGGTTTTCTTGAAAAATGAAGCTGAGTTTGTAAAACTTGAAAATGCACTTTATAGACCACTAAACATTTACATGCACAGCTTATATTCTTTTTATTTGTGTAAGTTATGTGTTAGGATTTAAAATGTTTCTGCAATAAAACTGTATACACTCTGCCTGTACCATTCTTTTTTTCTATTTTTTTCCCCCACAAGTCATCCTAAGAAAATAGGGCGCATCCATGTAATGTTTATGCCAAATTGTTGATTAAATATTATCACCTATTCTAACATCTTGACATGTTATTATGGTAATATTCTTGGGAAAATATATAGACCCGACAAACTTTAGTCTGGATGGTATTTGTATCCGGACAGAAAGTACAACTAAATATTCAGCTGAGGGCACAACCCAGTCTGCTCTGTCATGACAGGAAAGATAAATCAGTTAGTTAAAACAGTCACTAAAAGGCTTGGTCTTGCAGATGAGGGTTGCAGCAGAGCAGAAAAAAAAATATATATAATAAACATTGTATTTTATTTGTACTTGCGTTGGAACTGTTTGTGCCTGCAGTTGCAGGAGCCCTTTTTCGCCTATAGAGGGCGCAGTGAGTTTCTGTGTTTTCCACAGTCTGTGTAATTTACAGGAAGTGAGGTACCCGGAAGTCGTTTCGTTTTCTGCTCCACAACGAGAAACGCATAGAGCACTCGGATGTTTACTTTTCGTCCAGCTTCTTGTTTTGCCCTTGTGGTGGCAATATAAGTGAGTACATTTATCATTGTTAGAGTGCAAAGTGTTTCGTTGAATTTGACACTATGTAATTAATATAACGATCGAGATCCGATCGCGGACTTTTTCCGCCACAGATCTATAAATATTAGATCCGCTATCTCTGCTATGTATTTATATCGGTTGTTAATTTATGTTTTCTGTACTTTGTGTTTCAGTTTCATAATTTTTGGCATTAAACCTGTCCAACTACAACTGCTTGCCTGTTCCTTGGAGGTCATGATGTATTAAAGAGTTTAGCTGGCTGTGAATCCCAGTATACGACAGGAGTCACACTGGGTGTAACAGTACAGTACTTTATTTAGTTTATTTTATTTCTTTATTAGGCAACTATAATCTAATTACAATTATTTGATGATGTTTCTCGGTTATATTGTAAAAAGCCACAGAACTGTTTTGTACCGCCTATTTTTAGAAACAACAAAAACAAACAAAAAAAAAAACGGCCGGAGAGGCGTACTTTTTCAGTCCTCTCGCGAGATTTTGTCCAAGTGGCGGTGCTTCACAATCCCTCCAAAAACCTCTTCACCTCCATTAAAAAGTACCCGGGAAAGTTGTTTTGTTGCCACTTTTGCGCTGCAATTGTCAACGCTGCTGTCCACAAAATGCCAGCCACTTCAGATATACACACCGGGCCGATACACGCGCAGGACGACGGTAAGAAGACAGAAGTGAGTCCGGCTGCAGAGAAGAAACATTTTGGTGTTTTCTGCGATGAATGGGGGTACCTGGCCCAGATTGAGTACATCATGCAGCACGGCTGCAGGAAGGGGGACCGAACCGGGACTGGAGTCATCTCTGTGTTCGGTGCTCAGGCCAGATACAGTCTGAGAGGTTAGTTTGGACTTTACTCTGTTGACTTTAAGTGTTTAAGTGTCTTTGTTCAATTCAGGTCCCACAACTACTGCTGAAGTAAAAGTGGCGGTAACATTGTCCTAAAATACTCCGTCTGCATTCAGAATAAAAAGAACTGAAAGCCCTGAAGTATCTGCAAAATCCTACCTAAAACACCAACAGTAAATTGTTCTTAATGTCATATTATTATATTACGTTAACAATGCACCATTTTTATGATTATGATTTGTTTTTAAAATCTGCCAAGTAAGTAGTAAAGATAAGTAAATATGTTGTAATAAGTACAGTGTGTCCCATCAAAGAATGCAGTGCTGTAGGAGTAATAATGGGAAAATTAAAGTTAAGTACAGATGTGATCAGGTTCTGCATAACGATCTGCTGAATAGCAACAAAGACTTGCAGTACAGAAATGCTAATGAATTGTTTGTGGTTGGTCACCATCATCTATTTTCTCCACCACAGGGCAAACAACAAGTTTATTTTACAACTGTAACATTTCCAGTGAATATCTTGGTCACACAATTTTGATCATCACTTTTAAAGGGATTTATGTTATTGTTTGTTTATGTAAAAAAAAAAAAAATCAGTTGATGTATCTTCTTTTTAAATCCTCTCAAATATCAGGCTATAATATATACTGTCAAATAACCTGCTTGTGTTCTTTGTGTGTTTTGTAGACCAGTTTCCTTTGCTAACAACCAAGAGGGTGTTTTGGAAAGGGATCCTTGAAGAGCTGCTGTGGTTTATTAAGGTGAGCAATGACGACTTGATTTTTTTTGCAATTTAGTTGGACTGAGCCTTTAAGTTCACATGCAGCATTTCTGTTTGAGGTTTCAAGTCAATTCGCTGAATTAGGCGCCAATATTTATTTTGATGTCTGTCACAGGGATCGACAAATGCCAAGGAGCTCTCGGAGAAAGGGGTGAAGATTTGGGAGGCCAACGGGTCCCGGGAGTTCCTGGACAATCTCGGGTTCACAGACAGAGAGGAGGGCGACCTGGGACCTGTGTATGGTTTCCAGTGGAGGCACTTTGGTGCAGAATACACAAACATGCATGCAGGTACAGTATGTCAAAGCCACACCCATCAAAGTAACTGGGGCTGAATCGCACAAAGATGATCGATCTCAATGTGTTAAACAATTCCTTTAAACGGCTGATATTTGGCATGCTGCAGATGTACACGCCTAACGGATTACCGGCCTTCAGATCTTTTATTGATCCTTGTCACTGATTCCTTCCTTCAACAGATTACACAGGACAAGGTGTTGACCAGCTGCAGAAAGTCATCGACACCATCAAAAAGAATCCAGAGGACAGGCGCATCATCATGTGCGCTTGGAACGTCAAAGGTGCGGCAGATACTAAAATTCACCTTCATTTCAGACTGGTGTAGAACTCTCTTAAATCTCGTTTTGTTGACGTATGATGAGTAAAATGTAAACCTCTCCCTACACGTGCTTTTTCAGACCTGCCCCAAATGGCTCTGCCCCCCTGCCACGCCCTCTGCCAGTTCAGCGTGTGTGATGGCGAGCTGTCGTGTCAGCTGTACCAGCGCTCAGGCGATATGGGTCTGGGAGTGCCTTTCAATATCGCCAGCTACGCACTTCTTACCTACATGATCGCCCACATCACAGGACTCAAGGTAAGAGCAGTGCCCTCATGTCGAAGCTCGTAGCTCATTGTGGCGGTAGTCTGTTACCTCAGCTGTCATGTGTTTTTGTTTTCCGTCCCTTCAGACTGGCGACTTCGTTCACACCCTGGGTGATGCTCACATCTACGTCAACCACATTGAACCTCTCAAAGTGCAGGTTGGTCAGTGAAAACAGTTTTTAATCTCGTTTCCCCACTGGATTTTAAACTTACATCAGCTCGTCTTTCTAAACCCGCAGCTCCAGAGGGAGATCCGCCCCTTCCCCAAGCTGAAGATCCTGAGAAAGGTGGAGAGTATCGATGATTTCCGTGCAGAGGACTTTGAGATTATTGACTACAACCCCCATCCCACCATCAAGATGCAGATGGCAGTGTAACAACCCCAATCTAAAAGGCAATTAGGGATGAATGTGGTGCATAGTGTTTGAGGGAAAAGTTCATTTATCAATTAGTTCAATTATCACATTGTTCTTTATTTATAGTATCGGTTCGACTTTCTCTTTTATTACCAAGATCATACATACATTTTTAAACTTTATCTAAATCACAATTTTTTTTTGTGTGTGTGATTTTTGGTGAACTAAACCTTTTATATCATTTAGTTACAGAAGTTGTGTTACCTTTTCTTTTTTTCTTTTTCTTTTTCTTACTGGTGTGAAAAACAAATCTACACTTTTCTACAATTTTCTATAGCAGAACTGCTGGTGTTCTTTTAACCTGGTTTATTTTAAAATAAAGGATTTATTTCTATAAATAAAAAGTTAAATTTGTTTTGCTTTTGTTGTGCATACTTTTCATTGACATGCTTCAGGAAACTAGTAGCAGTTAAATAATGCGCTGCAAGTGTAAAAATGAAATTATGCAGTTAAAAAAAAAAGAAGATTCCAGCTGGGTTACTGTAACTTAGATGAGTTTTACTAAGCCTTCGTCATTTGTTCATGTGCAGCTTTCCATGCCTCTCCTTCAGGGTACTGGTGTCTCTGCACTGAAGACTCCAGCATCTCACAAGAGTAGCCTGGATCCTGAGAACAGCAGTGTAAACAAACAAACAGTCTCGAGCAATAAGTGTGAATGAGTAACGAGAGCAAGTTAACTTTCCCTCTGTCGTACCTTCGGGGGCATGTAGTGGGCGTCCTGAATCACCACGGGATTCACGAAGTGTTCGTGGAGGTGGTCCACGTATTCACACATCCTGGGGAGGAAGTCGTGACGCCGGTGATAATGTGCTACTCAGACACTCAACAGCTCAAACTGGGAACAAAAAAAGACCAAAACACATCCCGCTCTTACCGGTCGCTGAGACTTGCAGACACACAGATGTAGTCGAACAGAATCAGATGCTGGACGAGCTCACAGAGGCCGACTCCTCCGGCATGAGGACAAACTGGCACTGAGGGGAAAAAGACATGGTAGCATGTGTAGTGTAATATCCATGTAGTCAGATGTGTTAAAAATATAACTGAATACACAAGTTAGCAATACAGTTAAAGAGAGTTTATACTTTTACATTTTGATCTTTCACTTGGTCAAAGAGAAAATCTTTTATCTTTTCATGGGTCATTTAAAATTTCAGCTCTTCAGTTTCCTATTACCATGTGTTTAACCATTTATCTACACACTGCTTTGTTTTTTGTTTGTTTGAACTCTTACCCTTGAATTTGTGGGCCATCAGCAGCACAGCCAGGTTTTCATTGACGCTGCCCAGCCGACAGCTGTCTATTTGGACAAACTGCAGCGCAGAGGCCTGGAGGAACTGCTTAAACATCACCCTGTTAGCACACTGGAGAGGAAACAGTCAGCCAACCAGACATTTCATTACATCATGTCATCAGACAGACAGAGTAGGCAGCGTAGAAGAAACTTGGGCTCTGACCTGCTCTCCTGTTGCCACTCCAATCCCGAGTGGAGCCAAAGCCTGCAACAACAAAGTCAAACACCTTGTATCGGTCTCGAGCCACGGGTGGATTACTGATTAGACTTACAGGGCACAGGCCAGAGCCTTTCACATGTCTGTGTCCAGGGCCCCGTCACCTCGTAATCCCTCCACGCCTTCAAAACACAAGAGCAACCTAACTTCTTTCTCACCTTGGAGATAGCAGCGTGACCCAGGATGTCATCTGGAGACGTTGGCTCCTCGATCCAAAGAGGTTTGAACTCCGAGAGGCGGGACACCCAGCTGATGGCCTCGTCTACGTCCCATCTCTGGTTGGCATCGATCATCTAACAAAAAAATATACAACAAAAAACACTTGGAATTCTGTTATTTCCTAAAAAAAAAAAAGACAATGTCCACGACAAAAACAAATTTACCAACGTGTTATTTGGTCCAATCATTTGCCTGATGAGTCGACACCTGCGAATGTCGTCCTCTAGATCAGCGCCGACTTTCACCTTAAACTTGGTCCAGCCGCCTTCGAGTGCGTCCGTGCAGAGCTGCAGAAAAACACAGCTCGTCATTAAAAGCCTTTTTTTAATCCAACTACAGATATGTCGTGCATTTTATACAGCGCAGAGAACCTGTTTGAGCTGCTGGTCCGGGTATCCAAGCCAAGCACAGGAGGTGGTGTAAGCAGGATAACCCTCTTTCAGCATCTGATCCTCTGGCAGGCGAAAGAAACAGTCGGCACAGGTAATAAATACTTGGGAAGTGACTTTTAATAGAGCAATCATGGAGTGTAGGGGCCTATTATGCAGGCTAATAGCACCTAATAGTTTCTAAAGAGGCAATTTCATTCCACAAAATCCCATCCAACCATGTAATTTATGAGTCTTTTTCTCTTCTGCTCACCTCTCCGCTTCTTGCCCTCCTGTGCTTTCACAAGTATGTCTGAAATAAAAAATAAAAAGCTTTGACCACTGTTCAGAATGCAGGGATTTCTTTCCCCCCCAAACTTTAGAGGTCACACACCGTGCGTCATAAACCCGTCTCACCTACAGCTTCCTCCTCCGTGAGCGCATCAGTGATGTATCTGAAGTCGATGCACGAGACAATCTGCTTTGGGTCCTGAACTGACACACGGACGAGCATGATATTTCCCTTGTGATCACATCCTGGACAATAATGATCTTAATTTTTTTCCTGTGACTCACCATGTCAACGAGCAGCTTCCACAGTGGCTGCAGGAAAAAAAAATGATGACAACAGGCTGCGAGTCATGAGGTGTCACACTTGTTAAGGAAATAGTGTTTTTTCTCGTCTAATGGCCCCACCTTGCCCTCCGCCCTCGCCCACAGGTCCCACACTGCATTCAGAACCGCAGCAGTGGCCAGGTGGATCACTCCTTTCTCCGGTCCCAACTGTTTCGGACAAGACAAAAGATTTAAGAAGCCAACGTTTGACTACCACTTAAAATATTCAACATTACATAAATAGCACTGAAAAAACAAACAACACGTGTATCGAAAATGGGAGTCACAAAAAAGACTCAATGTGAAGAACTAATAGGACAATTTTTAAAAGTGTGTTTAAGAGTTTTAGGTAGACAGGGTTTTAAAATGTCGAAGGACTCCAGGACCTTCAAGAACTATTCCTTTTCACATTTTATTATCTATTGCACGTTATAAATAGCTTTTTCTTGCATGTGAAGAACCCTCTACTTGAAAAGTCTCAGTTCAAGATTGGAAACCCTTTCAAACGGTTTGCAAAGCATTAGTTTGTTACATCTAGCAGCAACAAGTTATGACGGCAGACAATGCAATCAGTCACCAAAAAGGATTTATGTGGCACTTATTTTTTGGATATCAGCATAATATTATTCTGGATGAGGAGACAGAAGCCAGATATCTTCTTAACAGAAGTATTGATGTAGTTAAAAGGAATCCATGACAAGATAAGAGGATGTGAATCACTCTCTCTGTGTTGGAAAAAGCACAACATGGTGCTGTGAGCAAGAAAGATAATGTTATTAGAGGCAAGAAAAAAAAAATCTCATCCAGTGAATACATCAGGTTGAATGGCTCAGTGTTTCCCATATCAGTTTTGATAAGGTCTATCAGTGTTTGTGTGCCTGCTCTTACCCATCTCATCTGACCATCGCTGGTCAGGAGGCGGTAAAACCCACGGAAGTCGCTCACAATCTCCTGCAAGGATTTCCCAACAACCAGTCCTGCCAGGGCGTCCACAGCACGCACCACTGCGGGGTGACAGTTCAAGGCGACAGAGATCAGTCGATCATTACTGACCATGACCACAAGATGGCAGTGCACGGCTCAACTTTGCACACTGGCAAGCGAGAAAAGAAGTGTTAGCTTCAGGTACCGTCGCACACATGACAACATTTCAGATACGTGCGTATAAAATTTCATTATTAAGTAGCATTTTGGCATTATGGCTTTTTTAAGTGTATGTATGTATGTATTATTATTAAGCATTACAATCAATGTAATTTGCAAAAAGTTGTATTTTTACTCCAGGGTCTCGAAATTCGGAGCTTATTAGGAGCACTTGAACGCAGCAGCACATGTTGCAGTGGTCGTGTCGTGAACTTTGAAGACTCGGAAGTGCCTTGGCTACGCTGTGTGTGTGTGTGTGTGTGTGTGTGTGTGTGTGTGTGTGTGTGTGTGTGTGTGTGTGTGTGTGTGTGTGTGTGTGTGTGTGTGTGTGTGTGTGTGTGTGTGTGTTAGAGAGAATCTTACCAATCTCGGTGCCTTTTCCTAAAGTGAATGTGAGGCCGAAGCCTTTCAGGCCGCAGTCCGTGTCGATGACCACATATGCGGCTGAATAATCCGGGTCAGTGTGCTGCAGCGCATAAATTTACAGTCAGTTCTCTCCACAATGTAAATGTGAGCGCAGTAAAGTGTATGTGCACAACAGACGGTTCTGCAGAAACTCTCTCACCATCGCATCTGAGCCGTGCTGCTCCAAAGACGTCTGGAATCTCACATCCCTGACGGTCAAACTAATAACTCTCTGCAACATTTTGGCACCGAAGTTTAGTTTGTCTTGTGATTCCGTGGTTCCTTCTCAAGTGACCTGCGAAGCTTGATCCCACCCACCTCATTCTGTCATTGGTTTAAACGTTGCCTACAGGAGGACGCTTAAAGGGACAAATCAAAACATTTCATTTCTTAGAAGAAGAGGGGAAAAAAAGGTGTAAAATCACGTGTTTATTGTACAAATTACCCCGGATGAGCCTCCACCCACTCCCTCCCTCCCAAATATAATATGCAATCTTGTCCATTTCATTAATAATAATATAAAATGAAGATTTTATAATATACAAAGCCCTTCTTTACAAGCCCAGTCATCAATTATTCCATTATAGTACTGTCCTGATGAGTCCATACAGGAACAAAATGCAAAGAGTAACTCGCTGTAAAAAAGCATCACTGCTGTACATACGAGAAGACCACGAGAGTCCGAGAGTTCTTCAGCAGTCACATTTCAGAGGACAAGATGGTTGTTTCCAGCTTATTAGGAGGCTCTTTTTTTTTTTTCATGCTCTCTGCCTTCACAAAGTAGTTCTGCAGCCAGTGAAATCCTCCTGCATGCTTGATTGGCAGCAGTTGTGTAGTGTCATCCCAGCTTGGCAAGGGGCCACACGTCTACGAGTTTCATCATTGTTTAACTGTTATTTTGCTGTAAAACCAAACCCAGTGACACATTATACACACATTTCTTTTTTTTCTTTTTTTTTTTTTTATGTAAGCATGTCTCTGTAGTCATCACAGTGAGATTATACAACCAACTGTTATAAAAGTCTTATCAGAGATTTGTGGACGATGATGGACAGTGAGGAAAGACTTCAAATGAAGCTGTAAAACCATGTCCACATGATATGAATAAATTCTTGCAATAATAAATTCTTAAAAGGAACATAACATTGCTAAAATTGAAAAAGCAGGGAACACAGAGACTTCCTCTAGTCACCCATTTGTAACAAATAAAAAATTGCACTGCAAATGATGATTATGTAAATAAACTGTGTGGGATTTGCTTTTAAATAATCACTGTCAAATGGACTGTGATAATGACCATCAACCCCCTGAGAGCTTCTCCCTATTAGTTTAGCATATTACCTCCGTCAATAATTAATCACTTTGATGCATAATTTACTAATCTACCACAGAGACTACAATTTGGAGAAACATGGAGAGAGAGCTCTCCACATTAAAACACATAAAAGGCCTGCTACTCACAATGATACCTGTGTCTTTTGTGAGGCATCGTCACAGCTTATTTCACAGCAACGCAGTGCTGTGTTCACGAGCCGTGTATGTAAAACATGCTTGAAATGAATATGCCAATGTGTCCATTTCCACAGTCTGCCATTTTGTACACGATGATTAAATCCACATGAAAAAAAAAAAAAAAAAAAAATCAGGAATTCACACAGCTAAGACTTGTGTAGTACCATGTGTGAAAACAAAAACAATATGAAAATACTACAAAATGTTGGCGGACACTGGAACGCAGAACCAAAAAAACAAGGATCATCCCGTTTTCCAGTCGACTCTCTATGCAAGTGTGAAGTTTCAGCTCCTGCCCTCTCTCGTCTTTAGACAAGTCTCCTCGTGGGACCGCAGGGTGCCGGCAGGCTATAGGTTCTCTCCAGGCTGATACTGTGGCTCTGTGGCGGTGAAATAGTCCTCCAGGAAAGACTGGAGGTACTCGAAAGTGGGCCTCTCGTCCGGATCCTTCTTCCAGCAGAGCTTCATCATCTCGTGCAGGGACTCGGGGCACCCTTGGGGGCAGGGCATGCGGTAGCCTCGCTCCACCTGCTCCAGCACCTCCCGGTTCACCATACCTGAGCGGGGGGTGGGGGGTGGAGATGGCTGTTAGCGTTTTCAGGTAATCAAAAAAGACTAGAAATGATGTGATGAAAGAAGGAAACTGGGATCATGTTTCTAACTATATATTGTTTACAATTTACCCAAGAGTCTTCATGCAAATGGCTGACATTAATGATGATTTCCTTTATTGATTATTCATTGATACACAGAAATGTGGAAGATTCTCACTTGTGAGAAGCTCAAACCGGGAAATGTTTGATAAATTATTCATTTGCCGTCCTTCTGAGAATTACATGGGAAGATTAATACCACTCTCATGAAGCTACAGGCAGAAGATGGTTAGCTTAGCTTAGCATAAAGACTGGAAACTGGGGGTAAACAGCTTACTTAGTTCTGTCCAGTGGGGCAACACAAAGTAACATGTTGTATCATGTTACACTCATTAATCAAACTAAATATGATGTGCAAATTATTGAGCTTTGTGTTGAAGTGCTGGAAAGTAGATTTAGTCTCTTCTGGATGGAGCCGGGTTAGCTGCTTCTCCCTGTTATCAGTCTTTATGCTAATTTATGCTTATTCCTTATAATTCCTTTAATCAACTATCAAAATGGTTGTTTATTATTTGCCGTCAATGGACTAATCTAATTATCTTCTCAGCACTACGTCAGATATAAAGCGGGGCAGTGTGAAAGTAGTGCAGAACACTGCAGGCAACCGCTCCCCAGGGCAGTACCAGTCTGGCAGATGGTTATAAACAAGAGTGGTGTTCAATCTCCTGATCGTTCCCCACCAGATGGTTTCATCTAATCCCAAATATGTGTGTGTGTGTGTGTGTAAAGGTATCAGTGTGTGTGTGTGTGTAGATGTCAGTGTTACCCCTGCAGAGGCATAAACAACCAGCACAGACAATGTCAGACAGGCAGCTTTACTTCATCCTCTGACATTAACAAACACGCCAGCTTGACGTCTACTGACAGACTGAAAGCTGATAACTTCGGCCATGATTCACCGCTCTCTGACACCGTGTTTTTTTTTTTTTTTTTTCTTCTTCCTCATCAAGCATATGCATCACCGTGTATGTGTGCCTTGATTGTCATTTACCTGGGTAGGGCACCCTGCCTTTGGTGACGAGCTCGGTGAGTAAGATACCGAAGGACCAGACGTCTGACTTGATGGTGAAGCGGCCGTACAGTGCAGCCTCCGGGGCCGTCCATTTAATAGGAAATTTGGCTCCTTAAGGCGATGGAGGGGAGGGGAGGAGAGGAGAGGAAAAAAAGTGGGGGGGGTCAGATGATCCCACTAGAGGGCGTACGTGTTCATTTCTGGCCTAATTTTACAGGAAACCACAATGACCCACAATTACATCATGAAGACCAGTTTTTCTTTCCCTGTTGATTCCATTATTCTGGTTCGTACAGACAGGCCAATGCACTTCACAGAAAGGTCCTAATATCTCAAAGAATTTAAATCATTTTAATCACCATAGTGCCTATTTAGCAGACCCATTAGCACAGCTTTAGACTCTATAATCTTGTTACAATAGCCTACCTTTGGTCTAACTCTTACTTACGCTATTTCATATTTTTCTGATTTGTATGATTGAATACAGTTTCACAGTTGCTTCTGGTAAAAATTCATAAAAGCAAACTGCTGTCTTGAACCTCTATTGGAAAATATGTTTGCCTCACATTCATGACAAACCCTCCATTGTAGTTAATCGGACAAAGAAGATTCAATTTCAAAGACACAAATCTCAAAGCATGAGCACATAAAAACTAAAATGATCAGCATGCTTAGATACATTTTTTAAGCAATTTGGTGAAGCAGCGCTTTCAGCAGCAGACAAAGCAGAGAGCT
Organism: Seriola aureovittata; assembly: GCF_021018895.1. Classification (NCBI taxonomy): domain Eukaryota; kingdom Metazoa; phylum Chordata; class Actinopteri; order Carangiformes; family Carangidae; genus Seriola; species Seriola aureovittata. Next base: position 16,521,034 of record NC_079383.1, read on the forward strand.
GAATCCTCCCAGCGTGTGAAAAGCACAACTAATCAGAGGGAACAGGAGCATCTGGTTTCCACTATTAGCCTAATACACCATGATAGGAGACAATAGGGAGTCGTCCTAGCTGTGAGGTCGCTGCTCTATCATCTCCACCTTGACGCCTCATTCACCTGTGACTCAGACTGTCTGTGTGTCTGTGTGTGTGTGTGTTTCTGCGTTACAGTGTGTATGCACCGACCTTGTCTGGCTGTGTACTCATTGTCCTCTATCAACCTGGCCAGACCAAAGTCGGCGATCTTGCACGCCAGGTTGTCGCCCACGAGGATATTGGCAGCGCGCAGGTCCCTGTGGATGTAGTTCATCCTCTCGATGAAAGCCATGCCGTCAGCGATCTGAAAACAAAACAATTTGACAGCACTTCACGACTGCCGCGCCAGTAAATAATTTTTAGCTTACACTCTGAACGTCAAGGCTGCCGTCAGACCGTTAAAAGAAGAGTAAAAGTGAAGGAACAAAAGCAAAGCGTACCAAATCTGGGAGAGGAAGACATGTTTACCTGAGGCTGTGGTTCTTTTTTTAAAAATCTGAAGCTTAAAATAGAGCTCTAAACTTAACAGTGTGATTCACTGACACAAATTCTGCACTCGTGCAACAACAACAAAAAAAAAAGGAAAAAAGAAAGTGTGCTTTGTCTCACCTTTGCAGCCATGTCCACCAGCAAGACAAGCTTCAAGAATTTTCCATCACCTTCTTTGAGAAAGTCAAGCAAGCTTCCTATAAAAACAGCAAAAGTGAAAGGTCATGAGGAGGTGCAGCTGATGGGAATGTGAGTGAGCTGCATACCAATACACCGCTGTACGAAACGTTAAATATTTCAATTAAGCCCTGGATCTCTCCAATTAAACTGAATATTACATTAAGCTTGACTGTAATTTGATATGCAATTCATAGTGATATTTAATCAGTATTTCTCATTTAGTGTCTATCAGAGGAAATATTTTCTCTGCATGACGAGCAGCGGAGCTGTGGAAAATCCTAAAGCAGTTGCTCTATGAGATCACAACACTGAATCAACAAACTGCAGGCATTTAGACACGCATTCTCTCACACACACACACACATACACACACACACACACACACACACACACACACGGAGGCATATGTCATAGAGTTAACATTTACACACATAAATCTAATTACTCATAAAACCCTGAAAAAAAATGCATTGCAGCTGAAGCTATGAAAGCCTCCCACAAAACTACTGCAGTTTTCAATTAACCATCCCAGTTTCAGACCCCGAGGAACCACAAGGGACTTTCAAGGACTTTCAATCTGTACAGCATATTAATTAAAACCTCCATAAAATTTACATTTTTCCCTTTAAGGAAATGAGCATGCATATATCTGACATCACCGCTGTGCCTGAAAACCGAGGCCGCGTGATCAGTTTTGTGCCTGGAAGGTCTACGGGCTCAGGCTTGATGTTGTTTAGCTTTTTCTTTAAAAATAGACCTCATCTGTGTCATGTAACAGGAAACAGCTGAGTTTTGTTATTCTCCAGGGCTGAAGGTTCATAGAATATCTGTTTTAATTGCTGATCAGATACGCCAGTCTGCACCTTCTTCAACATGTTTTTTGGGATATGTTTCAGGTATCTGTGTTCACCTTTGGCCATGTATTCTGTGACGATGTAGATGGGTTCCTCAGACACCACTGCATAGAGAGGCACCAGTTTGTCGTGTCTGAGCTTCTTCATGATCTGAGCCTCTTGGAGGAAAGCCTCTGGCGACATGGTTCCGGGCTTCAGCGTCTTTATGGCCACCTTAGTGGTGCCATTCCACGTGCCTGCCGAGACAAAGACAGGGAGAGAAAAGCCCAGAGGCCACAGGGGTAATCAGTGTTCTTAATGGGTTGGGAGCGAGACAATATCATTAATTAGCTCTTGTAATTGCCCAGACATGTGCTGTCATGCGTGCACTGCTCGCAAAAATATCCCTGGGATGAGCAGATACAAGCTCGGAGTTCAACCAGGAATGAATAAATTTGGCTGGAGCTGTCCTCCTGACTGAGACGATCTCTGGAGATAAAGAGGACACAACAAACAGAGGAAGCTACTGCAGGAAGTGGATAAGTTTGGACTAAAATAGACACAATAAATATAGTCTTCGGAGTATTTGTGTATGTTTGATTTATGTGCATTGTGTCTGCATTTCCTACATAAATCTGGGCGGATTTTGTATTTCCCAGTCTAGATTATTACCAGTGAATAATAAACAAGTCTATGATGCCAGAAAGCATTTTCTCAACATGTTCCTGTGTGTCTTGTCTGTCTTGCTCTTACCCATCCAGACCTCTCCAAAGCAGCCCTGGCCTAGTTTGAGCTCCAGTCGCAGAGACTCCCGGGGAATCTCCCAGGCATCTTTAGCGAGCCCCTGGGTTTGAGGTTTGACCGTGGGGCAAACTGTGGTTAGCCTGTGGCACAGCCCGTCAGCATGCTCTGTGATAAAAGTGAGACACAGTGATCAAAACGCTACATTACACACACACACACACACACACACACACACACACACCCACGAGTCTCCGAACCAGTTCGAAACAGCGCTTTAAAGCCAGTCTTTTTCATGCATCGATTCATTCCATTTGATGTTGATGAATTTAGACGCTCTTATGCTAACTGTGATGAAACATAAATGAGATTAAGTGGCTTTTTAACAGACCAAAACCCTCTCTAGAGTCACTCTGAAATGAAGTGGCTTCATAGTGATTTAACCTCAACCCTCCTCAGGCTGAAGACAAGGTGGGAGGCTCAAAATCATAAATGCACAATCAATTGTTATTAAAATTAAAGGCTATTCATCGCCCTTGGAAACACTCTGGGGCCTACTGTAGGCAGCACAGCAAACTGCATGGTGGCACAGAGCAGCGGGTGTGACTCAAAGTAATTTTCAGGATAATTCCTGGAGGTGTGATGAGAGATTGTGATGAATAATGAATGAGAGGAGAGAGAAAAACAGACTGTGAGTGGGAAGCTTTGCACGCCACATACCTGTATAGTGTTTGACAAGCTTCTGTAGCGTGTCAAACTGTGCTCGTGTAGTGATATAGTATCCCCCGTTGTCAAGCTTGCGGATCTTGTAGTGTTTCACATTGTCTCCTTTGGCCTCATCCCAGTCTCGTATGGAGAGAGAATAAGCACCTGAAGGAGGAAAGAGAAATGTTCTTTATCCAACTCAACACTGTGTCAATGATTTGACTGTGTGGTTAAAAGAGAGCAGAAATCCTGTTTTTCTTTTGGTTTTGCTTGATTTTATGCCTTTAACTTTGTCTGTTGTACACTTAATTCTGCTAGCCAAAAACAAACCAAAAACATTGGTGATACCAGAGTGTTTCATCCAATTTGTCCTGTATTTCTTTTAAAGAAATGGCATTCCCTTCAAACTCAGCTGTTCAATGCTAATTAGCAAATATTAGCATGCTAACACACTGAACTACAATGGTGAACATGCTGAACGTTAAACCTGCTAACATCAGCAAGTTAGCATAGTCATTGTGAGCATGTTAGCATGCTGACATTAGCATTTAACTCAAAGCCCTGCTGTGCCTGAGTACAGCCTCACAGAGCAGCTAGCATTGCTGTTTGCCTTGTTATACACTGCACACACTTCTCTGTCTCTGTTATCCCCTTCTTTAAACTTTTGCACGCTGTAACTTCTGCTTTCAAAATCGCAAAATAAAAAAGTTTGCTTGCTTGCTAGTCTGACTAGCCATAGCAGTGCTAGCAACACAATTGTGAGCTCTCTTCATGCTCATTGGGAGCTGAAGTGGGCTTCTTTCTTTAGGTTTAGTGCACTCTTTTAACCTTTGACTTTTTAAGCAAAGAACCAGACATTTTCTGTCGCAGTTGCTCATCTTTTGTAATGATGATTAAATCTAGGAAGCTGTGTATCCATCAAAGCCTTAAACTGCTAGTAGTCTAACATCCAGAAACTGATCAGGACTCAGGATGACAGAAAATATCTTTATAAAGAAGTCAGTATCACCTTTAGTAGTTTCACTTTCCCGCACCAAGAAAGTCCCTCGATGGTTTCCTGTATTCAGCAGCAACCTCTCAGCGTCTTTGCGACCCATTTTACCAAAATACCACCTAGAAAAACACATGAGAGTAAGGTAGCTGCAGATTGCGAAGCTTACTATTGAAAATCAGTAACATACTGTATTTACTACATGTCCTGGCGCAGAACCTCAAAATCACATTATTTCAGGTTGTGAGGCTGTTTATGTTGGACATCTGTGCTTTGATGCAAGCCATGTGAGATGAAATCATGCTAGTGCCATTAGTCTCCTGGTTCAGTTGCTGTAAATGGAGTAATGAGGTTAAAAGCAGCAACAAGGCCTTACTCTTCAGCCTGGATGGAGTCAGCAGGGGCCACATAATTGCTTGGGATGTAGCCTTTCTTTCCTGTGTTGATGGAGCGAGCCTCCCACCAGTCTCCTTCTCTGCAGGAGGACAATGACACAAGAGAGATGAGATGAATGGTTTGTTCATGTAACAGTCGACCAATGACCGGTACCTACATATCCTACTACGATTGATACCAGGGATGAAAATCGGTTAATGGTGGGTTAATAATTTACAAGTCAGCCTTGTATAAAAGTATACACGTGGCTTATGTAAAAGGTTTGACCTTTAAATCTCATCCCAAATTCTCCTCTCAGCTTATTTGTTTTGCTAAGATCTCCAGATTTGATTTGAAAAGTCTTTGAGTCTTTAAAATGCTTTTTTTTTGTACTATCTACATCTACTTTACATTATAATGTTATTACCTAAGGCGACATCTCTGCCTCATCGCTGAGCAGCATCAGGAAACAAGTAGTAATCTAACTCATTCATGGAGGCAGATACACACCGAACAGGTGCAGCTGAGCATTATTGCTCGAAAGAAAGGCATCTCGTAATCACTGCACTACTTGTGCGGAAACATATTCAAATAAATGTTCCATAAACCGAGAGAGAAACTAGAGAGATTCTCACGTATTGTTGATGATCTGGAAGCGATCTCCCTTTTTAAACGTAAGATCATCTGATGTTCTGGCTTCATAGTCGTACAAGGCCACAAAGAATGTAACACCACCTTAAAAACACAAGAACAGACCCACAAATTAATGAATAACTGCACACACAATAGCAGACAATGATGCAAGTACAGGACATTATGGTGCTGTAGAGGAAACAAATCAGGACCCAGCAGGTTTGTTTGTGAGTGACTGTTTAAAGACCAATTTAAGGTGATAAAACTGTCTCGCCAGGGTCTGAGAGCTCATACTGTATTGATCTTCTTTGGCTTGCAATTTCATAATATGAGTACTTCTCCTGCATGGAAATATGACTGTGACTAGACTCCAGGAAGACAAGCAATGCCGCTATAAACAGTATATCAAACCAGTTTTTGATAAGATTGTCTCCCTGTCATAATCTCGATCCCATCAGTCACACTTAAGTATTTAGTAAATTATTGGCACAAAAGCTCAAATTAAACACTACGATACATAGTTCAGTAAATTATAGTGTAAGTCTCATCTTTCATTCTGCCTACTGCGCGGCCACACGTCCTGACAGAAGACATTCATATACCCACCACTGACAACAATGCTGTCAATACTAATCCCATTATCTCCTGCAGAAAGCAAAATACCATCCAAATGCCACCTTCACCCCCCTCTGAAAGCAGATAATCCAACATAGGATGATGATTACAACCTAAATCCCACCTAAACAGGAGGGTTCAATCTCAACCTCATCTCTTTGCTCTCCGGATTGCTGTAAGCTGCTCAGACACGTTTATAGTGATCACAGTTGATATCAGGACCTGTGTTAAATCTAACAAGGAAGAGCTGGTTAAAACAACAATGATGATGTGGCATTAGCCGTGACATGGACAGATTAGCAAACTGACCAATCTAAGGTCAGTGTTCAGTATGTTTGCGTGTTTAAGTCCATTTATTCTTTACTTAAAATTACTGTTGACTACTGCCCCAGCATACTGTAGCGATTTTATACATATATAGCGTTTGTTTTCCATTCATTTCACCACAAGGATAAACTTGAATTAACACCTCGCAGTCGTGTGTATCCACCATCCAGTCCAGTTGGAGTTAATTAGCGTATGAATTCTTGGATTATGGCCAAAAATGTGTTTTTGTGTGGTCACAGTGACCTTGACCTTTAACCTTTGACCACCAAAATCTAATCAATTCATGCCTGAGGTCTATTTGAGTCTATGGTGGATAACCCATCTGCAACAAGTCAAGTCTCCACAACTTAATTTGAATACCATATTAAAAATATCGTATTAAAGATTGAATACCACATGGTATTATGGAAATACTATCACAGAAAGCAGATTGAAGAATAGAAGGATTACGAGTGGTTGTCTGAAAAATAAGAAAAGCACATTCCATAACTAAAACCCGATAGTACAGTTTAAAAGAAGCAATCAGCAGAGAAGAAAATCTGATAAAACATTCAAAAACAGTGGTAATGTTCTTTAACCGTGACATTAAGAGGATAATCCTCTCCATATCAGCGTTGCAGTAACATAAAACACTACTCACTTGAGACAGCACCAGAGAACGAGTTGGACACAGGACCGGAGAAGGAGGACGACATCCCTCCAAAGGGAGTTATGGCAGAAGAGGAGCCACCAAATGGTGTGAGGGTGTGGTTAAAATTTGCAGCCCCGGAGGCAGATGTGGATGAGGGAGGCTGATTCTGCTGTAGCTGGGTGGGATCCGGCCCGTAGTGACCCACGTGAGGCGTGGTGGCGGCGGTGTTGGGGTCTGACACCAGGGAATTGTCTGGCTGATACTTCATTGCAGGACCTTTGTCCTCTTTGCTCTTAATGCAGCCCATCGTCTCGCCCTTCCTGGAAACACAACACAAAGCCTTCACTTTAATGCCAGCAGACTGAAGAATATAAAAACAGAATTCAACTCATCATATGCCTTTATAACGCAAAATAAAGTGACGGGGCGTAGGCGCTGAATCATGCGTTATGAAATGAAGATTTAATAACCTGATACCATGTGAATCATTTTGTTGTTGTTGCAGGCGTTAAGACTATAAGCCATGTGGTAACTGGGACATATGGGTAAATGCTAAATCCGCTTTGAGTCACTCACAAGTCAAACGTGGCCATGCAGATTCAACTGTGTGCATGCAGCGCAAAACACTGGAATAAAAAGCTGATTAACAGTTTATATTGTCGTGATATTCACAGTCACAGGTCCGGGGGGTCAGGGGGCCTCTGTGCCACAACCTTTTCAAAATAACCACAAACAGATGCAAAACTACAAAGAGACTCAAAAACACCTACAGAAGGTTTCAAAACAATTACAAACAGATGCAAAACTACAAAGACACAAAATAACCACAAGGAGATGCAGAATGAGTACACAGAGACTCAAAATGACAACAGGATTCATAATTACCACAAAGAGACTCAAAACAACCACAAACAGATCAAACATGATTATAAAGAGACACAAACAACTACAACACCACTGATGTTGTGGCTCTGAATCTGCCAACAGTTCTGGTTCATCCTTAGTTGTAGTTGTTTTTTTTGTAGTTTGGGTGTCTTACTCCTGTATAGAAGGGGTAAGGGGCCTTTTACTTGTCTGTGACTAGGGGCCCATTGTCTCATAATCCACCCAAGTCTCAACCTGACCACGCTAAAAGATTCAAAACATTGGTGTGTCTCCATCTGCGTGATTGTCATTCCTCCTTCTAACATCATTTGGCCGGAGTCACTGGGGCATTCTTCCGTGAGGTGAAGGCCCAGAAAATGTGGAGACAATCAGACACGCTCGTAAAGAAGTCTGAGCTCGGGGAGATCAAAACAGTTTCATTCGTCAAGAACAGCAGCTACTTAAGGAGTTGGACTCGGATAATTGGCGCTGACACATTCAAATACAGAAAGACAATAGAGGACTGAAGTGAAATAGAAGCTTTTATTCAGAGCAGGGAAGTCGGGTATGAAAGCAGACTAAAACCTGGTGCAACTCAGCTGCATTGTGGCACAGTGGGGAAGCAGCTCACTGAGTTACAGGGTTACAATCACACATCAGTAAAAGAGAAGAGGATCTGCTGGAGCAGTAATACATCTTTCCCTGATTTTGGAACAGTGGCCTTGATGTTGGGAGGTGGGAGGGATTTTTTCCTCATCAGAGAGGGAGGGGCGTAATCGGGAGTTCATCGAGTTCTCCAGCTGAACTGCCAAGGAAATCAAGAAAATGGGGACAAACCACAGAAGCCTTCCAAAGATTTAGAACACTTTGCTCAAATAAAACCGTGCAACCGGTTAAATTGCAGGTTACAGCTCGTGCTGAGCACTAGTCGTATTCTACAAAACCATTTCACGAGCGGTCAGTCACTGGAGATGTGTCAAAATGAAACAGATTCCTTATAAATCACTTCAAAGGAACTCACCAATAAATCTTATCTCACAAGTTGGATCTGGAGCCAATATGTTGAGAATGTTGGCATGGAAAGAAAAACCTCTCAGGTTCCTAGCCAACCTTTCCTTTGACATTGAGACAAAACCAGTGTCGTGGAAAACGGAGGGCTTTACTCAGTAGCTCGGTCGACGATGGCGGGCTTGTATTTCATCATCAGACAGAGGAGAGCCGGGCTCGTCGGGTCAGCAGTGAACTTACCGCGCTATAAAACACTGGCTAGTGTCCCAGGAATAGTTGCACTTTAAACTGAAGACAATTTTCCCTTCCAAAAATGAGACATCAGGCATTTCATAAAAGTGACATCACTCTTCCCAAATCATCACAAATGCACAAATACACATGTGCCCAAAATAATAATGTAAAGAAAAACAATATTTTTACTCATTTACTCTGTAAAAATAACCAAGATTTGCCAGTTAAAGTTTTACTAAGGGCAAGATGTGTCTGCTCTAGTGGCGTGGCTCTAGGGATGGCAATGTCTGTCTGATGATTGGTCCAAGCTGAAATATCACAACAACCGGTGGAGGGATTGCCAGAAATTCTTTAAGCTTCAGATATTCAAGGTCCCTTAGGGATAACCGTATTAACTTTGGTGATCTTCTAACTTTTCATCTAGCATCATTATTGGGTCACAATTTTAATTTGTCCAGTAGTTTGCTTTATGACCAAATACATGCTAAATGAATGGCATTCATCAGTGTCAGCTGGAGTTTGTGTTAAGTCCAAATACGCAAACATTAGCATGCTAACACGTGAAACCAAGATGGTAAACATGGCATACATTATCCCTGCTAAACATCCACATGTTAGCATTGTCAGTGTGAGCATGTCAGCATTGTCAGTGTGAGCATGTTAGCATTGTCAGTGTGAGCATGTCAGCATTGTCAGTGTGAGCATGTTAGCATTGTCAATGTGAGCATGTTAGCATTGTCAGTGTGAGCATGTTAGCATTGTCAATGTGAGTATGTTAGCATTGTCAGTGTGAGCATGTTAGCATTGTCAGTGTGAGCATGTTAGCATTGTCAGTGTGAGCATGTTAGCATTGTCAGTGTGAGCATGTTAGCACTGTCAATGTGAGTATGTTTGCATTGTCAGTGTGAGCATGTTAGCATTGTCAATGTGAGTATGTTTGCATTGTCAGTGTGATCATTCGCTAGGAAGGAGTTATAAGACATTGTATTGATTAAACGAACATTCAGTTAATTAGAAAATTGTTCACAAATTATTAAAGCTGCAGCAGCAGGTGTTACACAGTAAATGCAAGAAAAGAAAGAAAAGCAGTGCATAGCTTATCTGTCAGCAGCGTGTGTGTGTGTGTTCAGACACACCTGTTCCGTCGTCGTATTTCTACCGTCAGTAAAAAGAAATGTGATATATGGTCCACCATCTTTACTGAGCTAAAAAAGCACTCTACTGCATAAATGAAATGAATTCTTCTGATGAAATATTATAAAATGTTAACATTACCTATGAAAAATCATTATAACCAAAGTTATAAGTAGAGAACTGCAGGGCTAAAGAATAATGCATATAAAGTCTCACTAGCAGCTGTGTGGGCATAATATATATATATATATATATATATATTATATATATATATATATATATATATATATTATATCGTATATATAGACAGAAACAGAGAGAGAGCAAGCTGGTTGAAGGGGGGGGGCACCCAGGCAGACAGTGGCAGCTCTACCAGCTTGAACAAGGAGGATTTACCCTAAGAGGATAATAACAGAACACAAAAAAAACAGGAGTGACCACCAGGGCCTGGAGCTGAAACACCGCTGACCCGCGATTCCAACTGCGCATGGTCATTTTGGCCTGTAGTGACCTTCAATATTTGTCATGTGAAAAGCACAAACAGTGAGCAGACACTCACAGCTGAGAGGGATCTCTGTCGGAGGGCTCTTAAGGACTCTTGGCTGTGATGATACGATGCAGACTGGCTTTTCCCGGAGCCTCTGAATCAGCTCAGCTAGCCGTCTATCAGTGCCATATCGCTTAAATCAGCCAGCCATCACATAATGTGAGACCAAAGGGAGAAGGCAACGACCCCAGATGAGGTGAAAAAAGGATGCAACAAAAATAAAAGGTGTGTTGTGTGGCATTTACCAGCATAAAAGACAAGCAGTCATAATGAAAGTGTCTGGAGAAAAAAAAAAATCCACAATGACATAAAAGATCACACCTTCATCTTAAAGCCAGCCAGACTTTGCTGCAGTGGATCTTAGGTGTCCAAATGTCTCACTGGCTTTTCTATCCAAGCCTAAAAACTAAATCATTCCTGAACAGTGGAGCCATGACACCACAAGGAAAATCTGCCTTGCTGCTATTTATAGTAACTTATTCTAATTGCTGACAACATCCCATCCACTGCCCCAAGGAAGATAACATGACCTACAACAGCACATCGCATGCAAACACAGGACGACTTCTAGTTGCACAAGTTACAGCTACATTATATAGAAACAATGAGAGAGGAAGGTGAAGAGTTGAAATGAGGAAGTTTACATGTCATCACACATGCACAAAATACAAACACATGTTTATTCAGAGGCTCCTTCGTTTATCTGATTTGGACAGATGTGGTGCTATTGTTTTAGTGCTGCAGATAGAGACAAAAAGGGGACAGAGCAAGCCGGACTTTTCAATCAAAGCATTGTAATTTGGTACGGACTGAAATGATTACAGCTGGAGGCAAACATTTTCTCTTTTTTCCAGCCAGCGTGACTGTGAAATTTTTTTGAAATCTTAAAAACAAAGATGTGTATTCTTTTTTGCTAGTATGTGTAAGATGTAGTCAATGCAGACAGAAGTCTTTTCTTGACTGTGAACAACTGTAAAAATGACAAATGAACACTTGTGATAAGGACACAAAAACCTTGGAGTTTTATGTTGCCACAGACTAGACTCTATCTTTGTTTTGTACTCCTCTTCCAGTGAGGTCAGACTGTCCCGTAAGCTACTGTAGAACTGATAGCTGGTGGCGGACTCAGGGTCACACACTGTATTTACATTCACATTTACTCATTTGACAAATGCTTTTATCCAAAGCGACGTACAAGTGAGGGACGACGCTGAAGCTTCAGCGCAGTAGGATACCTTGGTGTAAGTACTACATACTTATCTATTTAATAAGTAAAAGGAGATCACGTATTACAGGAAATACATAATAAACAAAAAACTAACCGTATTTGTTGTCTGCAGGATCCAGATGTTCCCCTGAGGGACCTTGTGACCCTTGACCTCTTGTTCCTACTTGTTTTTGCCTAGAACATACATAGTTTCATGGAGTTTTTTCGAGGCATCCTCTCATGCTCTCACAAGCTCTAGTGTCTTTGTTTGATTTTCACCCATCAACTATATTTATGTAGACTCACATAATCCTGATATCAGCCAGTGTATACATATATGGAGTGTTTAACAGAGGCTTGGAGAGAGCTTGTGTGTGTAACTAAACTGAAAGCAGACCACACTGAATCAGCTTCCACCATCAGCTGTGGGGAGAAAAAAAACAAACAAAAGACATTTACTATAGCTGTTCAAACCGTCTCTGTGCGTTCCACAGATATGAAATCAAAACTTTTCATTTACTTGTGTTACATTTATAATTCGAACCTGCACCCTTCTTATCAGCCGACCCGCCGATGGTTTCCTCCCACCCAGCTCCGATCACAGTGTGAGAATTCCACACAGGCTTCACAAAATGCCGATAAGACGGATGAGGGCTCAGTTTTTTCCTCCCTCACACTCTCTGATAAAGGAGAGTGGTGAAAACGTTTGGGTGCTTTCGGTGGCCGTGGTTCAGAATTTTAAAGAAGGCTGCGGAGACGAAGTTGAGCTGATGAGTAAGGGGAAAGTACAGGATTACTCGAGGGCGGTGCTACCTGCACTCACAATCCTGGTGCACAGAAGGGGAGACAGCTGCAGTTTCACGTCTTTACCAACGCTCGCTTCTGAAGAACACACAATTAGCTGGGTTAAATATCGATCCACTGAAAATCCATCCGTCAGCCACTGTTTCCAGCTTTGCAAATGCGAGGATTTGCTACATTTTCCCGTCTTTTATCATTTTGAATTGAATACGTTTGGCTCATGGGATGTTAGTTGGACTAAACAAGCATTTTGAATGGTTAATCAACAGTTAATGATCAATCAATAATGACTCTATAGCCATACTAGCAACTCTATGAGGCCGTATAGACACAGCGGTGATTCAAGCTAAATGCTAGCATCCGCGTGCTAACATGCTCAGGATGACAAAGCTGCTGCTGCTGGGTCGGTAATGATGATAAAATGATGGAGCGATCGACCGACAGATTGGCATGTATCTCCTCAAATGTGAAGATCAGCTTCTTTTTCTGTGTGATCACTTCAAAGTGAACACTTTGTGGTTTTTTGACTCGTACATGAAAAAAACAAGCACCTTGAAAGGTTAAACGACACTTAATAATCAACAGATGACTCAATAGTGAAAATTATAATCAGGTGAAACCCTACACATTCACTAATTGACTTTTTTAGGTTTCAGCCTAGAAGACATTAAGAAGATGGATGGAAACCAGTGGGTAAAGTTACAAGATGTGATAGTGAAGTACTGTGTGTTATTTTATACATAACTGACTGAACATGTATTTCAGATCCTTCCTTTATAGATTTGAGGCTGTAAAGCTCATTAAAAAATGCAGAGCATGCATTATTAATGAACTAAACTAATGATTCTAAAATATATTTGAGTCTTTTTAGCATCTTACTGGATCAAACAACCTCCGCTCCCCTGTGATGATCTACACTCTTATGAAGTTGACACTTGGCTGGCTGAGAGTCAGACAGACAAGCCGAGAGGAAGTACGATGGTGGAGTTCCTCCATCCATCAGCCAGCGGTCTGAGTGAAACCCTGCCCAGCGTCCCGTTGGACAGCTGTTAGCAGCTGACGCAGCGGCTGCAGACGGGGAGGGTCTCTGGAGCTTTACTGGGCTTCAGATCTGCAACAGATGCTGCCCGCCACCATCCACCACATTCCTCTGATGCCAAAGGGTTAAAACTGGGGTGTGGAGAAATGTTGTGTGACGATATGGATGTAAAGCCTCAGAGCGTCAGAGAAACATCAATAAATGGTTCATAATGAGATTTACACTGTGCTGGGTGTAGAGTCCTGTTACAAGAACTGATCCTGAGGCTTACAAACAAATTGAGGGCAAGAAAAGACTTGATTTGAGAAATACTAAATACAAAATCTCTCTTGGAAATGAATGAGGAGACTTTAAGTGCTTGACTGTTGTTATTCAAAGCTCAGCAGCTTGAATCCACAGCTCTCTTCACCATCAATATTTCAGTCCTGGGGGAAAAGCTGTCGCGTTAATATGATTTAACTTAACTTGACAAGATCATGTGTAAAAAAAACAACAACTCTACACTAAACCTCACTGAACAGCTTTTGGTTGGACACGTGTCAGTTTCTTTTGCTGCCAGACAACAGACATCACACATTCCCCCCCCCCCCAAAAAAAAAAACTGCTCTTATGGGAATACCTGAAGACTGGCACCTGAGCATCGGGTAAACATGAGCTATTTTGGGAATCAGAGTGTGTCTACAATCATCCATTTGTCAGCACATAACTAGGCTGGGTGTTTGAAGTGTCAACATCTAATAGAGTGACTGTAAGCCCCGTGTGGTAGCCTGGATTAGCCTGTTTTCTCAGGCAAAATCGATTCACTAAAAACTGCTTCTTTTAAGATTTTGCAGTTAGAGGGCAGAGCAAAGGACACAGCTGCCGACTGCCCGCTCGTATCTGGCAACCTCCTACTACTAAACCGCTCTTTAGAGAGCTTCTTCAGCCGTTCCTTTAAATGAGGTAAGACTGGTATCGGATCGTTACTCAGTATCATGAGATTCCCTTAGTGGAGTTTCTGGGAAAGAAAACTGAATCAGTTTATCTGTGTTAGTTGAGCCGTGACGTGCTGCGCTGCACTGTCACGATTAAACAAAGTGCATAAGCTCATAACTTACAACCCCGTGGTGTTTAGCGATACGAACAAGAATTTCAACCTCGCCGGTGTCACGCACAAGTCTTATGAGTTATGTGATTTGTTATGTTATGCTTGGAGTTCTGCTGGATGATTATAAGCAAGCTGTGTTTTATGAATGGAACCTTTTGTGTGGCTGATTTCACTTGTAGAAATTGGGACAGGAGACAAAGCTCTTTGTTTGCGGTGTAATGTAACAAGTTATATCATTTCAGCACTGCAACTGTAGATTTTGGTGTTTTATAAATTCACCTGTAATTTAAAAACCGGCAGAGGCGCAAGCCATCAGGGAGAGGCTGTATCTTTTACACGACACATTATCCAGTCACTTTAAAGCGCGACAGTCAGTGAGTTCACTCCGAGCCGGCTTTGAAAAACTATGTGGGTAATGAGGACAGTTCTCCAGCCCCTGCCCTCCAAAGTGGAAATGGATCATTGGCACTACAGTAACTGAACAGTACAGCAGCAGCACAGAGTGAAGAACACACAGAAGCGGTGACTCAGCTGTTTAATCACCAAGTTTAAATTCAGACTGTGCAAACTGACAGCATCACCAGGAGGGCCTGAACTTCCTCCTTCCTCCCTCCTCCTCCTCCTCCTCATCATCAGCCTGATACAGATCTCTGATTAATCTGAATCAACATGAGTCAAACACTGGGGTAGATATTTGCAACAATCAGGTGGCACTTGTGCCTCTTGTGTCTGGGTCTCACTGAAGTCAGCTGGACTTCTAGTTAAAACATTGCGTGGGCAAACATCTGTCAACAGTGCTTGAAAGAGATTAAAACTGAGAACATTCATAAAAATGCCATATTTTAACAATTAAATCAATTTACTCAAAGGAGTTTTAAATTTTATCCTTTTCTTTTACTACCACGATCCTTCATTAACTAGTTAAGCTCCATGTATAAGATACTTAAACCATCTCATATCATATATTTAACGAATTGCTGTAATGATATTTTACTGTAATGCAATGACCTTGTCCTACTTTAAAGTATTTATATGCTATCTGATATGGTTACACTCATATTCCACTGGGACTTTAAGCACATGCTCTGTATCCACTGATATATATATATATATATATTCTTTACCTTTATATAAATGGTTTAATGAATTCTCCATAGCTCCTGGCATGCAGGGAACATCGCATTGCAAACTATAGCCTACAGACAGGTATATGTTTGTATTATAATAAGTCAGCTTCATTCCTTTGTTGGTGACAGATCAGACAGGCGAGCAGCTGCTGCGTTTCGGCCCATCCTCATCTGATCCTGCAGCTCTGACAAAGACCAGTTTAATTTGTGCTTTTACCTTCACAGATAATCCGCGACCTTCTCGGGTGTCTTCTCCTTTTTTTTTTCCTTCCCCCTCCTTTGAATCAGATCCGGTGAAAAAAAAAAAATAAAAAAAAAAAAAGGAAATCCGAGTTATTCCAATCGGGACCGAGCTGCCTTCATCCTCACTTCATCCATCCGCCAGAGAAACAACTGTGGTCAGATTTAGTGCTGAAGTTAAATCAAAGCAGCTCAAGTGTCACAGTCTGTGAGGATGGCGGAGCTGGTGGAGCAGTCAGTCATTGTGTTCAGAGCGGAGAGGTCAGAGAGGAGGAAACCAGCAGCAGCATGACAGTGATTCAAAAAAAAAAAAAAAAAAAAAGGAAAAAAGTGAGAACCTAAAGTATTCCACCTCTTTGTAGCTTCTACTTCCTACTACTAAACTTGCATCAACCCCCACACAACAACATGGCCGACCCTGCCTGCGGGACTGGAGCCACACAGCTGGAGATACAGACACAGATCCGTCCGGTGCAGCTGATCTGAAAACGGCCGAGGGGGGGTGTGGGGGGGGGACGAGGCAGTCACAGAAGCGGGGGGAACCGGCTGGATAGAGAAATGACAAAAAAGAAAAGAAAAGAGGGTACAGCTACAGTCGGATTAGAGGAAGGAGAGCGGACCGGCGAGCGGAGGATGGTTTCATGTACAAAAAGGAGCGTCCTCAGTTTGTACCGATATAAGCCACAAATACGAACCTGTAGCGCCATCTGCTGGTCGTGACGCCGGTACTGCAGCTGCCAGGGCACATCTGCAGCTCAGGGAGGTCTCACTTAACAGGGTGTAGCTGCCGTTACAGCTTTAGTACATCATAACTTCACAGGGATGCAATACACATACCACTGCAAGCATAAGTTGTTATATTAATATTGGCCTTTAGGAATATTACATTTATAGATGCAATAGAATTATAGTAAGATCACTAACGTGTGGCATTATTCACACACATTATTCACTGTGTGTCATTATAGTGATTTTATTTATGTGATTTATGTGGTCGATTGTTTTTATATCAGAAACAAAATCACAGAGAGCATTATAGGATTTATTTAATATATAGATTAGCTAATAGTCTACCTCTATCAGCTTTCTCAATTCTTGATTGGTAATTTTATTAATTTCTAGTCATTTTTTGTGTACATTCTTTTAGATATTTTCGGATGATTGTGTTTATTTATTACCAATACTACATACAGTTTTCACGTTTAAAGCCTGTGACTGTATTGGCTTTGCAATTAACTGTAAATTGTTTGTCCTTTTTTATTGTAAGTGTATTTGTTGACCTGAGTGGTAAGTTGCTGCACAGTTCTCCTTGCAGGGATCAATAAAGTTGTATTGAACTGAATTAGGCTCTGACTTTTATTGATTCTTAAGTAGCTTCAAAGTAAGGCTGAACAAAAATCCTCTACAAATTTTGTGCGTTGTGGTGAAAATAATCCTGATGATGTCATTAGGGTTATATCAGCTTCTTCTGTGAGACGTCAAAAACCAGTGCTAGAAATTCGGGGGAACGGAGATTGAAAAACACGGGCATGTCTCAGACAGTGAGTGTCTGATTTAAGATACCAGTGTGTTTCTGGAGCTTCACCTATACCAGAGACTAGAGGTCAAAATATCTCTGCACCAATTTTGACTATTGTCTGTGTCGTTCAGGGCGAGTATGAAGAAGGAGAGAATGACTTTATCTAAAAAATAACATCAGTGATCTCTAAAACTAAAACCTTCCTCACTGTAACATATAACAATTGGCAACACATAAACTAAACTACATTTTAAAAGTGTTTTCACTAGAAAGATTAAGTTTGACACGATAACCTAAATATTACCAAAGTCTTCTCCCTTTAAGAAAAATTATCATGATTTGGATTGTAAATCTTTTACTTAGTGGCCCATTATACTGAGGAGAAAAGAGAGGCAATGTTGATGAGTTCACAGTTCTCCATAGCATGTACCAGAATACCACATTTCTGGAAAAACAGGATATTCTATTCTCCGTTACAACCCCACTTTCTAGTGGAGGCTTCTGTATATTTTATATACTTCTTCTACTGTTGGTGAGGAAAGTTGCCCTCAGCTTAATGTCAGTACTTCTATCATGTGTTTGTGATTAAACCTATAATATAAAATCAGTAAAACGCAACAAATAATAGAGTAATGAAACATTTCTGTGCAGTTGTGACAGCTTGTTGTACCAGTGAGTTAGGGATAGTGAATCTGTGAAACTCAACCCTGTAAGGCTCTTGTATTGCACTGGTGATTACATCCTCTTCAGTGCGTACCCTGCAATTTCAATACAGCAGTTCTCCTCCCTCTTTTACAGACTCCTTTTAATTACATAGCCTGCTTTAATTGTGCCATTTGTGCCAGGAATTACTTACAGTCCTTGACAAACAATCATCAGTCATACCCTCTAATTCGATGTACACTAATATTATTATCAAAAGTATTCATAAGCCTATTTTAAATAACCCACTTGGATGATTAACATTTTCCGCAATCTTGTGTATTAAATATAGAAAACAGTTTATAAGTAAACTGAATGTTGAGAATGATTATACCTGATTATACCTCAGTCAATAAGAAGGTTTATACAAATCAGATAACCACGTGTCTCATAGAGTTTACAGGACGTTGGTTTCTGTCCAATAAAAAAACTGTAATTCCCCTTTTTCTTTCAGTAATGAATTGAAGGATTAGGTTTTCATTTCAAGCTGATTAAGGTATACAAATGATTACAAATTCATTGGAAAAATGCACAGTTTTTCTTTCTGCGCTCAATTGAAACTTGATGACGTGTAAAATATATAAGAATAACAGTTAATTAACATTTAATAAACATATACAGCAATAAGCGGCGAGCAACCTTACCCTAATCTTTATCCAAGTATTGGATAAAAAATGGAATAATTTACATTAAAGCGACTTGATTTTTTTCCTCAAAAGGCAGAGTCCCCACAATGTGACTGTATAAACAGATTTATGTCCCCACAACATTGTACAGGCAGACACATGTTGCTTTTTCTGTAGCTGTGAGGACACTCATTGACATAATGTGTTCCCCAAACCTCTTAACCCTAAACCCCTGACCCTAACCTAAACCTAATTCTACCTTTAACCCTTGAAACCGAGCCATAACACTCAAACAGCCCCTTTAAGGTTTATGAAGGCTGGCAAAATGTCCTCACAATGCAAACATGTCCTCAATACGATGGTTTTGAACTGAAATCTGTCCATTCAAACATAGAGAGACATGTGAGAGAGACACACACACACACCTGTCAACACTCTGCGCTGTAAAAGCTGCGTATTGAGGCACTTGAGTCATGAGATTGTAACTTCAATAAAACCCTTTAAACACCGCATGTCAACACCGGTAGGCGCTATAAAAGGCCAACAGTGCTAAAATTAGAATGAGTCATATGTTCTTCTCCTGTCTTCTCTGGTGTGATAAAGCTCAGTCATACGCTGTGTGGTCTTGTCTTGTGTGATTACTCACGGCTCTCTTTCCAAGCAAAACGATATTAAACAGTGTGAATTCAAGGAAGCTGCTGTTTGCAGACACATCTGAACAAACAGAAGCAAATTTATTTTACCATACATAATTACACAATGCAATGTTATTGATAACAATGTAAATAATGACTTACTGTAAGGTGCCAGTTTTAAAACCTACCATAACCTAAATGGATTTTATGTCACATTTATCAGATTGTAATCAGTTTCATTAAATAATCCTGATGTTATATGAACATGGACATTTATTATAATAAGAGTGTGGCCAGAAAAGCATCAAGCATTTCAATCAACTTTCAAATGGAGAATAAAATGCTTCTGTAAATGGTTGCAGAGGCAATGAGGTTTATTAATATTCCCCTAGGATTATTACAGGAAGGCACTTGATGATGAGTCAAGCATCGGGTGATTACTGGATAAATATTCTTATCTATTTTATGTTCTCTGTAATTGGATTTAGAAAAACTGATATCCTGGCAACACCAGTACAAATATTTTCAAAATGTTATTAAGAGATGAACAAAGCTGAATCACTAATCATCATTTTATTGTGATTACTTTGACTACTTTCAACAGGCAGTCATGATGATCTGATTATCTTATGTTAATCTTAATTATTTTCCACTTTACACAGTGTCCAAAAGAAAAAAAAAATAGTATCACCTAGACACACAGCTCTTTGTTATGAACAGGAAAAAAAAAAAAATCTGCAATTTATTTAAAATGTATTATTTACATTCAAGTGAGGAATTTGAAAATCATTTTATCTTCTAGTGCGTAGGAACAAAACAAAACATATTTCCTCATTTTTTGAAATTAAACTCTGTAAAAATGATGATTACATTTCAGTTATAAGTTCAGAATTAGATGTAATTCTGCGTCAGGTGACATTCAACCACACACTCTTCTCAGATGACGTTTCCCTGATAAGATTAGGTTCTGTCTGCCTGGGTGGGGTCCATGACATTACCAAAGCTCGGAGACTTATGGGTGCACTTTCTTCTCATAACCACTTGGGTGCAGTGCTCTCTCAGACCAAGAAGAGGACTCCATCACAGATTCTTCCCCCCCCCTCAACATCTTAAGAATTCAGAGTAAAGTGTTTTTTCTTTGCGCTAAACAACAAACCGTCACATGACGTCAGAGCCAGAAAAGGATCGACTGCTGTGAATCACCCACTAAAGATTCAACACATGGTCCGAATACCTGTGTGGAAAGAGGACACTGTTAATGAACACTGTCCAGGCCAGAAACACAGGCATGGGAGCCTGTAAATGACAAAAATCAAAGCAGGAAAAACAAAAGTTAATAATAGCTTTAGCTTTAAATTTAGCTTTGGATCAAGGCATTACTGCACATTGGGACAATTTTAAAGTACTTGTACTTTAGTGTTTCCATTTTATGATACATTATACTTCAATTTCACTACATTTCATTTGTACTTTGTACTCGACATTTATCTGACAGCTGTACTTACTTTTTCAGATTAGGGTTTTACCTTAAAGCATATAATATGATGAGTTTAACGATTAAACCAGTGGTTCCAAACGTTTTGGGCTTGTGACAAGTGTCTGCTCGGGGCGTAGTGTCATGTTTCAGATGTTTATGAGTTGTTAACAATTCCACTAAAGAAAGATTTCCCCTCTAAACTGTTCAGATAATTATTTAAATGACTGTTTGACGACCAAAAGTATCCAATGTTTCACAAGAAAGCAGACATTATGGCTATTATAGTTGATAACATTTACTTTAACCTTAATAGGAATTACTTTAATGGAGTATTTTTCCATTGTTGCATTGTTGTTACTTTTAGACAAGTAAACGATATGAGTATTTTTCCTCCACTGGATTAAGTGAATCACTGATGGTTTGAATTGTATGTGTCATACAGCACTTCAGCCTCTGAAACAGGGACAGCCAAGAGGTGAAAAAGACATCCTTCAACCGGGTGACTCAGGTTCAAACTCTGTAGCCTACATGACCCGTGTATCTGGTTCTTTAACTGAGCCTGACCTGTGGAAAGATGAGTGTAACAAGGAAACTTATTCTGATCAATAAAGTCGGCAGCCTCAGACACATCTCTTTGGTGTCTCAGTTTGGGAAACTTTCTAGTAGAGAGGCTGTCAGTCGTATTTCAGCACCGGACAGCTCCACCAGACAGTAGCTAAAAAAAAAAAAGAAGCTTTCCAGCAATTTCCAGTGAAAACCATGTATCTCCGTTCTAGAAGATTAATAGTTTTTTAATGGGTTGAGAAAATTCACCTTCTTCTTAAGTTAAATAAACCATCTGAAACCCACTGGCTTACTTGAAAACGTCATTATGACAAAGCTGAAATAAAGCCTACATCTAACTCAGAGTTGATACTTTGGAGATATGTGGTTCTCATACTGGGGCGTTTTATTACCGCAATAAGGAATGCAGTGTTCAGCCCTAATAAGGAATAGAAATCAAAACGTCAGAATTGAAAGATTATTGCCACCAAATCGTTCAGTCAGATGACTCAGGTTCAAACTCCGAACAGTTCTTTAGCACCTACAGCAGTTGTGTAGCTGAGCTTGACCTCTGGCCTTAATAGAGGGGGGCAGGAAAAAAAAAATCCCTCCTAAGGCCAATATGATCCTATTTATGGCGTGACGTCAAATTTTGATATTAATTCACAATGTAATTAATGATAATGTTTGAAACCCAGATCCATTCTTTTTTTTCTCTTTTTTTTTAATGACTTGGCTCTGGGTCCTTCATTGACGCGGAAGAAGGATGCTCTCCAATGGGACGGGGTTGGGGGGGGGGGGGGGGGCAATGACGCAGCCACCCACTTCCCCTCTCCACCCCCCTCCTTACCTACGTGACAAGTGAAAAAGGCATGCCTTTCGGATTCATGAATAAAAAACGAGGAGGACAAGAGGAGTTAAGTTCTCAGGACGCAGGAAAGTTCTCCGCAGACTGTTTGGTGCTCTTCTTTCCGCCCATGACAGAGTACACGTAGAAACCCCCGAGAACCGAGCTGCGGAGGAGCTGCACACCCGGTTGAGAAGCACAGACTGAAGACTGAAGAGGCGCTTCACTGAGGGAATAGAGGAAGAGGCGAGGACGGGAGAGAGAGAGAGAGAGAGAGAGAGAGAGAGAGAGAGAAGAGAGACTGAGATAGAGATCCTATCTCAGTTCAGGTCTTCAGCGGATCGCGTCCAGCGTCTCGCAACTGGTAAGAAGGCAACTTTCCGGGGGGTTTTACGCTGCGTAAAAGTGGGGAGAAAGTCAGGTTTGGCTGTTTTTTTGTGTGTTTAGAAACTCGCAGGTGTGATGCGAAAGTTACTAAATATCACAGGAAAAAACTAAAACCCACCTCATTGCATCAAATAATTGCTCCTATGAGTAGTCTGTGCACTCACTTAATGTCGTTTTCTTCTCTTACAGCAGGACAATGTCTAGTAAAGCGACTTTAGCCTTACTCATCTATGGAATCATAATGCATTACAGCGTCAACTGCTCACCTGTGGGGCTTAGCTTTCCAAGTGTTAGGTATGTACACTCCTGCTTATCATCGAAGTGTTCAGGTGTTGATTCCTTTTGAATGTTTGACATGCATGGAAAGGAGTTGTTGCACTCAGCAGCATCAGCAGCAGGGCACAGGGTAACGACCACATCTGCCTCACAGTTTGTTATGTCTGTGGCTATAAAAGCCTATTGGATTACCGGGTAATAGCATCTGACAGACAATCCATAGAGCTGCTCGCACAGAAATAATTGGGGAGAAACATTCACCAGGGAGCGGCTGTAATGTAATTTAGGCTACTGAGGCAGTGGAGTACAGTGTCTCAATTTGACCTGCAGCCACTAATCGACTAATTTATGTGATTAGATAATTAATAGAAAACGTTTTTGTTGAAAAATTGGCTTAAAGATCTGGTTTCTTTTGTATCTTTGTACATAATTTAAAGGACTTATGCAGACATGGCAACAAGTAACATTTATATAAAATAATGCTTCTATTTACTGTTTTTATTCATTCAGACTTGACAGTGAGGTTTATGATGAGGATGGAAATTCCTTACCGTCCCTGGATTATGACGGAGACCAAATGGATGTGAGAAGCCCCCAGTCAATGGCTGACGACGTCTACACTTTGTATTACCCACCAGAGAAAAGGTGACTATCATCTCCTTTTCCCAAACACTCAACGTTGGCGACGTCCGTGTTGAACATCTCATTATTGCTGTACAGTCCTATCTCTGTCCTTGTACTGTGTGTAGTACGTGTGTGTGTGTGTGTGTGTGTGTGTGTGTGTGAATCAATGTAACGTATCGTCGAGATTTTGTCAGTAAGTTCAAACAGGAAGACAGAATTCATTATCATTTTTACTTTTCGTTTATTTCAGCTTTTTTTTTTTTTTGTTTGTTGCCAAATTAGTCTGGTCTCTTTTTAACTTAGTCGCTTTCTTTATAAAGGATGGACTTTAATGAACATTTCCAAATTGAACAAAAGAGTAAAAAAAAAAACCTCACTGAAACCTGACTGCCTCTCCTGTGGAGTTGATCAGTCCTAAAATCATATTTTTCTTTTTTTTTCTTTTTTTTTTTTAAATAGTGAAAAACTCCGCCAAAATCAGCATAAATTGTAAAACGAGGTAGATTATTCTGGTCAAATATAAACCTTAAAGAAATTCATCATTAGACACAAGTGAAATAATCATAAAACTACTTGATTAGATGCAGATTTCTCACTGTCTTTAATTTAAAAAAATAAATAAAGTGTCTTTAGGGCCCGACATGTTGAGATAAATAATTATTTGCAGTGCAGCTTGACATTGTTGCCTCTTGCGCTGGGTGTGTGGTGACTTTACTGTGTGGCTATCTATCATCCCAGAACGGAAAGGCATGCAGACGGCATGTTTAATAAAGCCTACAGGAAAGCGCTGGGTCAGTTATCAGCAAGGAAATATCTGCATTCTCTGATGGCAAAACGTGTAGGGTAAGAGCATCTTCTTGGTTGTCACCTTTTCTTTTCTACTGAACGTTTCCTGTCCTTTGTGCGTTTTTGTTTCTTTGGACTGATCCCTTTTTAAATGCTCATAATTCACGCTGTTATACGTACGGTGTATGTCTGTGGTCCCATTATCTCCCAGCATGCTCCTAGATCCGGCGCCCTCGCCCCCTGAATCAGCCTTTTATTAATGCTATAAAAGCGTGGAGGGGGAGCACAAACGGGCACTTGATTGATTTGGGAAGTGTCATTTTCTGAGCCCGCTGCTGTGTCGTTAAGGCGCAGAGTGAGGAATTAACCCGCGCAGGCTTAAATTTATTTCCATATGAATAATTTATGGATTTGAGTCCCAGTGGTTCCCGATAGAAGAAGGGAGGGATGCAATTACTCCAGCCTCGTGAGCAGGCCTTATTGCACGTCGAGAAATATGGGCCAAATTGTCCTGGGATGGGCTGAGAGTTAAACAGAGAGAGAATACGACTCCAAAATAAAAGCCCTTTGAGCTTATTTTGAAAAGATTCTTTCTCTAAAATGACAATGCACAAACACGTTTTGTCCTGGAACAAAACAAATCTGATTATCTTCCCTAAAAATGCTTTGAACATTGCACATCACTCCAGGCTGCATTGTTCTGAACTAAATAGGGAGTCAGAAATTATTTCCCCTCTCAGATGGTGACACAAAGATCCTAATTCAAGTATCCAGAGGCTTCACCTCAGCACCACAGGCAGTACATGCAGAGGTCATGTGAATGCACATCACATGCGTATAGTGAAACCTTCCTCTTGTCTCTCTCACAGCGGGGGGAAGACGGAGGAGGACAGCTCAGAGCCCCTGTCCAAGCGACACTCAGACGGGATCTTCACAGACAGCTACAGCCGCTACCGAAAGCAAATGGCAGTCAAGAAATACCTGGCAGCAGTCCTTGGGAAAAGGTATAGACAGAGAATTAGAAACAAAGGACGCCGGCTGGCATATTTGTAGCATCCTCCCCTCCCCTCCTGAAAAACAAACAAAAAAAAACAAAACAAACTTAAGTGTGTGCAGCCCCAGATGAAGTCATTTTGAGATCTGAACAATCAGTGGATCGCTTTTGTGTTCTTAAACATGTATTTATGTATGAAGTAAGCCATTAAAATGAATATTTTGATAATAATATTGTTTTTTATTTTGTACTTAAAGCACTTGAGGACACATATATCTACTTTGTGGACTAATTTTTGTTCATTTTAAGAAAAAATAGCCTCTATTTATGTATTCATTGATTTATTTTTCTTAGACCTATTTATTGAGGGGAGACAATTGTTCACATGACGATATGCTCCAACAGCCCTGTCTTTTAAACATTTAGTGAACAGATATGATTGTGAGGAAAATAAATAGTTTAAAAGACAATCAATGTATTGAATGCTGCTTTTTGTAAAGTGACATTAAGAGTTTAGTTGTCTTTATTCACAACAGCCTTGAAGACATAGGTATTCATCATATCCTACAAGACATAGACTTTGATGCCCTCCCGGACGGGGATGAGTTTGAGGCTTTTTTGGGAGATTGGCTGAAACAGTTCTCTCCCGAATTTCCGGTGAGTTTCAGGCTCTTTCCTGAGGCAGTGTCCTCGCAGGGGGCGTCTCATGTCCCTCCCTTATTTTTCCTCTCACCTTTAACTCTTTAACCTTGTGATCTTGCTCCAAACACTCGAATCCAACTCTTCTTCCACCTCATTTGTGCTCCTGTCTCTCTACAGTCTCACTGATTTTACCTTTAACCCCACCTGTATAGCCACGTGCATACAGGCTTGAATGTGGAGAGACTTTGCTTAGACTGATATGTTATACATATCACCACTGATTGATATGAATGGTACCGATTTATCAGCGTCTGTGTTTATGGATGCAAGGATGATATTATGATGATAAAAACTATTTTATTAGATCTGGTTTAGACCAGATGTGAGCCCTGCTGGCTTTCAAAATGCCAGTTATACATTTTTTAAAGTCAAGAGGGGACGCTTGTCAAGAAAAAAGAAAAAGAAAAAAAAAAAAAAGAAATCCCAAATCTGAGATGAGGACCAGAGTACTTTTGAGGTTTTTCTTGTCCTTTTCTTCCGCAGTGTTTACAGAGTGAGCTTACACCTTTGACTCATGTAAAGTGCCAATCTTGTGTTTCTATCAACTGGTTTCTGTGTGTTTGGAAACCTCTTATTCTGCTGAAGGTTTTCTCATGTCTCTCTGCCCATATAATAAGTATCACTATCATTTAAAGCACCATCAGGCAAAATTTAAAAAGCATTAAAAAAAAAAGAATGAAAAAAAAAATGCCAAGAAATGATACTTGTTACATGGTAACTTACCCATCGATTTGTTCTTTGTGAGAGACATATGACGCAGTTTGAACTTTTGTGTTTGAACCTTCTGGGTCTATTGTGCTTCCCTTTTCTGTCATGTGAACCAATGTAAAAACTACAGTAGATTGCATGATTAAAGTAATTGCACTAGCCACCGCATCTGTGCAGACGACTCCAACTAGATGGTTTTGCTTGCTTTCTGACTACTGCAAACATATATACCTGTCATCTCTAGATGTTGTTTTGTGTTCTGTTCTCCTCACTGACATTTCTACACAAGCTGTATGTTGAACCTTGTCCTCCATTGAAGAATTACTCTGAATGTACTTCTGCTGTGAGAGTCTCTCAGTCTAATGTCTAGCATCTGTTACTTAACCAGCTTGAGATTTTGTAACCCACTGTTAAATTGTATATGAAGGAAAAGCTGTGGTCATGTTCTATCATCTTTATCTGCAGTATAGCACAAAAACTGCCATAATTAACACAATTTAGTTGACATGATTAAATTTAAAGAGCAGGAAGGGCACAGTTAGAGAGATATCAAGCGAAAGCAAATAAAGGAAGCAAGGGTCGGGTGCAAGACCAAGAACATGCATCAAGGAAGGAGTTTATAAAACCAATATGGTAAGACTGAAAACCCACTACCAACAAGTACCATTAAAAACAGTCTAGTATATGCACACTTCCTCCCAGTTCCTGAGGAAACTACGATGATACATCAGGCACAATTTTGCAGAAATAAAAAACAAGTTGATCTTTAGTTTTCAAAAAGCAGGGTAAAAGTTCTTCGATTTGTGTTTATTGTATCAATCTTTCTTTAATTTTGCATTCTCCTCTAGGCTTTGTGACGCAGGAAGCAGTTTGCAGCTGTGGTGCCTTGCATCGACTTTAAAATCGCCATGAATCACAGATGGCTATTTAGTGGCCCTACAATGCTGCACATCATCAGCTTACATTTCACCCTTTTGTTGTTGTTCTTGTGTTGCACAGACGTTTGATAGGATCTCTATAGTACCATCCAGCTTAGACGTCAAGCGTTCTTGCTTGCACTGCTTTCTTTTGCACTTTGTTTTTAGAGCACTAGATTAGATTTTTGTGAAAACAGAGGGAAGGATCAGTTTCCCCTCTCCATGAAACATTATATGTATGATAATGAAAGCGCCAATAGCCTTACTAAAATGAAATAATCTTCAAAGATATATTTACTGTGTAGAAAATGAATATTAGATTACTACTTCAAATGACGATCTGCAAAGGTCCAGTCAATAAATGTTTAAAAAAAAAAAAAAAAAAGTGTTGTAAGATTTGTATGAATAAATTTTTGTAAACAACAAAAATTTCGTCTAATCTTTGAAGCCAATATCACCATAAGTCAAGACACATTTACGCGGATGAAAACAAGTAAGGAAAACCTAAATCAATCATCACAGTTTGAACAAGAGGTTACATAAGAAATGAGGAGAAGAATCAGCTTGTGGATTTCAGAGAGAGAAACAGCGGTG
This sequence comes from Seriola aureovittata, assembly GCF_021018895.1. NCBI lineage: Eukaryota > Metazoa > Chordata > Actinopteri > Carangiformes > Carangidae > Seriola > Seriola aureovittata. The sequence continues at coordinate 16,549,252 of NC_079383.1, forward strand.
AAACATTAACAGTTTGAGACATCAAATACACCACACACAATCAGACAACACAAAGCAACATGCTGCTAATCGGTTTCATAGCACAGTCACATGTTTACACATAATAACTTGAAAAATTAATTCAATTCCCTAAAAAAAACAAAAAAGGGAAGAGTATCTGTTCATTTTTGTATCTCCATCATGGTGGACGTTACATGCTGTAGCTATGTGGACGTTCAATAACTGCAAGATGTTGCAAAATAAATCAGTAAACCACAGAAACAAAGGATCAGCTGGTGAAAAGGACACCAACAGATCTACGTCTCTGCCCCATGTTCATACTGACTCAGTCGGTTTGGCGGAGGAACAGTGACACCAGTTGGCTGGGTGTCTACCTCCCCTCGGGACAGCATGAGTAAAGAGACGTGGGAGGGATCACCCAGCCCGCACCACACACTGCCTCGCTGCACTTTACACCTCTCCAGGACTTCAACAGTCACCACCAAAGGCCTGAAGTACTGGTGGAACAGTTGGCCAGTCTCAACACTGGTACATTCCTTTTGTGCCAAAAACAACATTGATGCGTGAAGAGAAAGAGCTGATGCAGGCTGGTTTCAACCAACCGTGCTCAGAAATGAGGGAATATATATCCACATGTTTTGAGACAGAAATGTGCTTTTTTTTATGTCCAGTCATAAATGTAATAATCTGAGGTGGTACAACTGCTACTGGAACGGGGGAAGGGTATTTTTTCCCAGAAAGCAGTTACTGCATATTAATGCCGTTAAGCACAACTTTTTAATGTTCATCTTTTTCTTTGTAGATATTAAGGTGAAAGATAATAGATGATTTTATATGGTCTCAGATGGTCTCTTAACAGCCTAACAGGGTGAAGCAATACTTTTGAAGTATTCATATTTCACACAAACTACATTTGGGATAAACGTCTGGGTTGAATTCTCATCTCTAATTTATTGCCTTGCTTCAAAGATTTCAAAGGTGTTTGTCTTGTACTTTTGCACCTTACCAGTTTACCAGTAGGCAGGTCTTCTCCCAGCTCTGGTTCAATTCAAGCAGATGGAGACTGATGAACAGATATAAATGTTAAATTTAGTAAAAATGGTAATTTATTTAAAAAAAAAAAAAAAAAAGTGTTGTAAGATTTGTATGAATAAATTTTTGTAAACAACAAAAATTTCGTCTAATCTTTGAAGCCAATATCACCATAAGTCAAGACACATTTACGCGGATGAAAACAAGTAAGGAAAACCTAAATCAATCATCACAGTTTGAACAAGAGGTTACATAAGAAATGAGGAGAAGAATCAGCTTGTGGATTTCAGAGAGAGAAACAGCGGTGAAACATTAACAGTTTGAGACATCAAATACACCACACACAATCAGACAACACAAAGCAACATGCTGCTAATCGGTTTCATAGCACAGTCACATGTTTACACATAATAACTTGAAAAATTAATTCAATTCCCTAAAAAAAACAAAAAAGGGAAGAGTATCTGTTCATTTTTGTATCTCCATCATGGTGGACGTTACATGCTGTAGCTATGTGGACGTTCAATAACTGCAAGATGTTGCAAAATAAATCAGTAAACCACAGAAACAAAGGATCAGCTGGTGAAAAGGACACCAACAGATCTACGTCTCTGCCCCATGTTCATACTGACTCAGTCGGTTTGGCGGAGGAACAGTGACACCAGTTGGCTGGGTGTCTACCTCCCCTCGGGACAGCATGAGTAAAGAGACGTGGGAGGGATCACCCAGCCCGCACCACACACTGCCTCGCTGCACTTTACACCTCTCCAGGACTTCAACAGTCACCACCAAAGGCCTGAAGTACTGGTGGAACAGTTGGCCAGTCTCAACACTGGTACATTCCTTTTGTGCCAAAAACAACATTGATGCGTGAAGAGAAAGAGCTGATGCAGGCTGGTTTCAACCAACCGTGCTCAGAAATGAGGGAATATATATCCACATGTTTTGAGACAGAAATGTGCTTTTTTTTATGTCCAGTCATAAATGTAATAATCTGAGGTGGTACAACTGCTACTGGAACGGGGGAAGGGTATTTTTTCCCAGAAAGCAGTTACTGCATATTAATGCCGTTAAGCACAACTTTTTAATGTTCATCTTTTTCTTTGTAGATATTAAGGTGAAAGATAATAGATGATTTTATATGGTCTCAGATGGTCTCTTAACAGCCTAACAGGGTGAAGCAATACTTTTGAAGTATTCATATTTCACACAAACTACATTTGGGATAAACGTCTGGGTTGAATTCTCATCTCTAATTTATTGCCTTGCTTCAAAGATTTCAAAGGTGTTTGTCTTGTACTTTTGCACCTTACCAGTTTACCAGTAGGCAGGTCTTCTCCCAGCTCTGGTTCAATTCAAGCAGATGGAGACTGATGAACAGATATAAATGTTAAATTTAGTAAAAATGGTAATTTATTTAAAAAAAAAAACACAATACAACACAATATGAAGCAATTTTCAAAGACAGCCATCAAAGAGCTAGATATGTTAGCTAACATTTTAGCTACCTTTAAAATTTAGCCTGTCCTTCACTCTTCAAAGCATCAAGACGACACGTTCCTTGTAAGAAAACACTAGCGAACATGATAACTGACTCATGACTGCAGGAGTAACAGAAACTACACTCATAAGGTAGCTAATTTAGCCTGCTAGCTATCTAGCAAATATTAGCTAGCTAAAAGGATAATTCACGGTAGGTCCAGGGGACAGTCGATAGCTTTAGTTTGCATTGACTTACAGCAACTAAACTATCTTTGGGGCTCATAATGCCCCTTAAAAGCCCCATATAGAAGTGGTTTAGCTGCTTGCTCTCTCTGGTGTGCGTTATTGTTTAGTTAGCTAAATATTTAACCAGCAACCAGACTTTTTTTCACTCTAGACAATTTGACATTGGAAAAGCACAGGTGTCATTTATATCAATAACAACTGTATTTCATTAAAGTAACCTAGTTACATGTTCCTAGTATTGGTCACTGGTTTACTGTGACACGTAATGCAACTGAGTCATTGTTAATGTTATTATGTGTCTGTGATTTTCCTGATGTTATGACAAGGTCTGTTTTCTTTTCATTAATAGTCCCTGTAAACTTCTACCTGTAACATTACCTCAGTGTTGAATGACACATTTGTCAGACTATATAATTAAGTGGTAACAAATGGCGATGAGGTCTGATTATTAGGCTCGAAACCATTAACTTCAGAATCCACATTAAAGCTTATTTTGATTTTCATCCAAACGCAGGAGCGAGATGTCAAATATACATATTACATGTAATTGTTAAAAGTGGAATAATGCTATTTTCAGTATCATATAATGATAAAAAAAAACTAGTGGTGTGAGGCTCCTGTTGAAACCACAGGGACTCGCTCACTGTGGTTGCAGTGGGTGGCATTTGCAATACTACCACCCACGCTATGGCCCTCTACTCTGTTCTATTTCTACACAAGTGTGTCAATCCAAATTACAGTTAATGACTTTAAATAGATCCCCCGTATCTCATAACATCTGATAATAAGTCGCTGCAGAGCTGGACCTGTTCTAGACATTGATAGTTTGTCTGAACACCCCAGACCTGCCATATTTAGCGCCTGGAATCTCTTTTAAGGCTTCAATTACAATCATATCAGTTGCGACTGAGTAGTTGCAGCATCACACTGTGATGTGCGGTATGGGATGTCAGACTGAGAAACCACACAAAGCCTGCCGTGTCTCTGTCTGCTCCCCTGTGTGCGTAATAACCCCCTCTCAGACATGATGGCAGGGCTTTGATTTTGTGGCCACGGCCTCAGCTCTCAGAGGAGCACACACAGAAGATGATCAATGGGAGTGATCCGATTCCTCCAGCCCGTGCCAGACCCTTTCTTAACCTTGCTAACCCAATCAGCCAGTGTTGCCATGGAACCGCTCCCAGGAGGATGCGATGGGAGTGGGCAAGGCGCCGGTGGCCTTCCTGGGCACCAAAAGATCACGCTGGATATATTTCACTCAGATGGCTTCAGTGTCAGCTATGTTGTCTTTCACTGGCTGCAATGGCAAGTTGCAGGGAGGGGCTGATAAATAGGCTCTCAGAGAGGAAAACAGAGGTTGAGTAATGTGTAGTGATTCATAAAACTGCACAGACATAAAGAAAGCAAGAGAGGCGCGCACACACTGTAACTAATGCTTTCACAAATTAATCACACAACTCAGCAAATGTCAAGATACATTTGGAACGGACAAAAAAAGGCCGCTAAAAGTAAAAACAACTCTATTCTATTCAGAATATTGTAGGGAGAGTTTAAAGATTATTTTTGATCATGTCATATAAAATGAAACAACAATTTAATGTGTAGAGAGCAGAAAGCTTATTCAACTGTGGCTATTAGCGTGCTATTAGCTTTTGTAGCCCGTTTCATTAACAAAAATGTTTTGATCGAAGCCAAGTGCCTGTATTATTTTCAGCAGAAGTCTAATTTTAGCATTTCTTGTCAAACATTTTATATGGATGCAGGATAGATACCTGAATTCTAGGTGGAAAACCCAATAGACAAAGTTCAAAGCAAAAACTCTCCAGTCAACCACAGAAAAATGAAATTCTTTCACAAATGTATAAGCTACCAGCACATTATACCAAATCAAAGATGAGCTAAAATAAGATACAAGCAATGTGATCAAACAGCAAATATATTCAAATGTACGTGGTGCCGTTGTTCAACATTGTTTCTATTTCAGTCGAACCCAACTTTGCTGTTGGCAAACTGCTGCTTAAAATACTCAGACTGTCTCTCTCGCACGTTCAAAACTCCACAGCCCAAACTCCGAGCTTCAACCCAGGATCCCCCCGTGCTCCTCTGGGGGCTGTGTGAGTGACAGGTTTCTGGAGGGGGAATCCGCATGAAGCCCTTTCATCACTGCCTCCCCCTGGGCCCTGCTTGACTGACTGCAGCACAGTGCAAAAGTTCAGCCATTATAGAACACTATGGCTGTATTTACACCAGTTAAGTGTGTCACTTTTTTAATGTCAGACCTCTACGAAAGAGACATCTCTTATGTGAGTGGACTTTGGGTCCATCATCGTCTAGCTTTGGAGGGAGGAGACAGTGTTTCCATGAAGGTTAAACAGGATCTGATGGGTTTTGTTTGGATTATTTTTAAGGCCAATTACAGCGCTAATATTATTTGTATTGAAGCCACGGATCACCAACGATTAGTAACTCTTTAAAGTTACAAATAAAAAGTTACACTCATACCAATAACACAGACCCTCGTTCAATTTAATACTCTCAGGGGGTTTGTTGTTGTTACACTATGTGTTCAATCATATGGTTGGAAAAACCAAGGATATTGGACAATTCATCAGCTGGATACGGTTCAATAACAATATTTCTTTTTCGTTTTTTTAATGTCCAATATCAGCATTTTAAAAATTATTTTCTTTCTACAATATCTGCACAGGCATCATGGTCCTGTCCCCACCACAGAAGCCAGAATCTGCTTGATGTTAAGATGAAAAAGCCTCATCAAGGTGAATCTATGAAAACAAACAAAAAAATCCCACATTTATCCTCTTATAAATATAAAACACTGAATTCAGAGCAACAAAAGGCAACCTTGCTCAGTTCAGTGCGGTCGGGGCTTTTGCAGCTACAGCCTTACATATAGCCTGGTAGGATCAGTGACAAACTTGAGGTAGATTGTTGTGCAACTGGCTATTACTAAGCCAGTTTGCTGACTTGAGCTACTGTTAAGTGCAACATGCACTGCGTCGCACATCTCTTGACACCTGAAGCACACAGAAGACACAACCTAGAGTCAGAAAGAGCTGTCAGCTCATCGCCGGGATGTTATAAAAAAAAAAAAAAATTGCTGCTTTTCTGGAGAGCTGACGTACACGGGGAAACAGAACGGTGGCACATCCTGTTATGGTTTGTACAAACTTCGGTGTTTGGATGCATATCATATGTAGGCAGCGTATTGCATTTAACAATATAGGTTTGAGTTCACCACACATTTCTTTGCAGGTTGAAAAGATTGTATTTGTATCTATATTGGTAGTGGACCATGTAGCTGGTGAACATGTGGCATTGGATAAAGGCCAAGCAGCTGGCGATGTGCGTGCGGTATTCTCAGTTACAATGTATGTGTGAGTGTTTGTCTCTCTTTATCTATAAGTCTCTCCTCCGTTAGTGTGCAGGGAATAGAGAGAGCTGACGGCGGTTCACGGCGTACCTTGTTAAGTGGTTGAAATATTTGCTTTTCATCCCACCTTTCTTGCTGAGGCATTGAGCGCTGAAAGGCGCGTAATGAAGTTTTTATTCACAACAATATCTCTGAACCACGTCCGAACAAAGACTCACGTCCAAATCATGAATTCAGAGTATTGTATTTCCATATTCTTTTTAAACCGTTCATATACATCTGCAGCTCACACCGCTTCCCATTTCTCATGTTACTCGTCCCCCTTCCCTCTCTCTGTGGACACCATACAGTACATCAGAGCCCAATTAGCATTCTCCTAGCTCAGACGTCATTGCAGTCTAGGTTCAAAGGCCAGAGGTAGAGGAGCACGTTCCCCCGATTTGGACTGAACGTTGTACTCATTATTGGGCTGTCAGCTGACCCCTGATGTCATTTTCCTCACATCATTAGAGATACTGTAGGTCTCAAGGCTCAACTGGGCACACAAACACACACACACACACACACTCACACACACACACACACACACACACACACACACACACACACACACACACACACACACACACACACACACACACACACCCCCAGGCCACGGCGCCATTAATATGCATCTACTAACATCACAGTATCGATCTATCCATTAGCATGCTGTATTACCCCATGAAATCATCACTGAGAGAGGAAGAAGAAGGCTGAAGAAGGTCACAGACATTTTGGGAGATTTGGCAGATATGTACACAGTTAAATCACACACTTCTCTGCACATTACAGTATGCTCCTGCCCACTGTGTTGAGAGGTCATAAAAAAAAAAGAAAAGAAAGAAAAACAAGGCTATAAAGTGGTGGTTTTCATATCTAGACGTTCATCATTCATCTGACATCAATGAGACGGTGGTAATAAATCAGTTCAGCTGCTTGCTCTAAATCCTGCTAAAGATAGATGTTGAGTTAATTTATCTCACTTCTGCTGACGTGGATATACCTGTCTTCTCTTGTTGCGGGAGGTACACTGCAAGCAGAGATAAATCATATTCTACCACAACAGAGCATTCAGTCATCTTTTCAAAAAAAGAGCATCAGTTACTTGTGTACACACACTTTTCTTGGCATATTCTTTTGTTCCTTTGCAGCCCATTGAAAACATATTTTTACCTGAACAACAAATATATATATTTTTTATTTCAGGCAGGTTAATTAATAAGTAAAAAGAATGAGTCAAAAAAGTGTTGTATTTCCTTTGTGAACAGCTTTGATCATGTGGTTATATTTGTAACGTGTGTGTGTGTTGTTACAAATAACCCAGACTCTTGTAGCCATGAACTAGCTAACCATACAGCTAGCAGCTAAAGCATTAGCACTGACAACTTGCATGAAAGATATATACATAGACTCACAATAAACATGATTTAAGTTTGAAGAGTTTAACTACAAAGCAAGCAAAAATAAATAAAGCTAAAAAAAAATACTTTCTGACCTCAGAACTTCCTGACTGGAGAAGCGTTGCAACTGACCCGTGTTACAACCATCCCCGGTCTCTCCAGCATGCTAGCTTTAGTGAGGCTAACATTTATTTTGTCATGTTTCTAATAAGTATTAATGTAAAACAGCAACTTAAATACCAAGTTAAAATAGCAAAAGGTAAAATAATTGACCAGTTATAAGCCTCGGACACACTTAATGGACTTAATAAAAGTATTAATCAGGGACGCTTTGAGGTTAGGCTAACATTTCAATCATCTGTGGCCTGTTTCAGTGGTTCACATATTGTTCATACAGTATCTTTTCTCAAAACAAAAAGCTGCGTACTGTAAATCTTTGTTAAAATCGAATCATTATTAATGTGCGTGGTCAAATCTGCACTGATTCTATAAAGAGACCGTTCACTGTTCTTGCTTCACATCAGTACAGCAGTAGCCTTGGGCTGGCATTTCAAGAAAGGCTCCTGCTGTTCATCTTCATTGGAAATTTCCTCCATCAGTCTTCCTTTTTGCCAAAGTGTGTGGCAGCCTAATAAGATTTCATGGCTTCCTTTAACCCTTTTAAGCGGGCCACTTTCGTAATGACACATAAATAAACAGGTGATGAATAAGAAAGGTAATTGGATATGACTCAAGCATATTAACATATTTCTAAATTACAATTACAATCTGCTTTGTGGAGGAAATTAATTTCCTGTCATATATGCTTAGACAGCTTGTTCTGAATATCAGGGTTAAGTAAATGAGTCATTCATCCCTCTTTGGATTTTACACATCGTTAACATGCTTTACAATGTAGCCAAATGTTTAACAGTTGTTTTTCTACGCCTTTGGTTTACATTTCCTTGATGCTCAGTCTGCAGATTTTCTTATTATTATGTTGGTGGGTGGCACTGATATAGCAATGTGGGCGGATTTTAATGGATTTATGTCATGGGTCAGTGGGTTAATGACCAAAAACAGAGGCGGCTTTGTTTGCCTAATTTGCAGCTTGATCACTAATCAGCAGCTAACCTTTGTCAATTAAACATCCATAATTACACTCGGGGGTCACTGACTGAAGATGACCTTTGGTTTCATAAAAACTGCTTTGTAGTCCTGCACTATGTGAATGAATATGCTATCATTCATCTTCTCCTCTGTTTCATATGTATCTTTAATATCTCCCGTTACTAAAATAGAGCCTCTATCTTTAGCTGTTCACAGTTCATCTTAGCAGACAGTGACTGCTCCTGAAAAAAAGAGTCTCTTGTCTTCTCAGATTCCTCCTGAGGTAATGCTGCAGGGCAGAAGTGTTGATGAAGCAGCAGGGAGCACATGACTGAGAAACCAGAGCACTTTCAGCGACTGAAAAACATTGACATCATCATTTTGAAAGCTAAAGATAAACACTGCCAAAATAAGACATCCTAAAAACAGAGGCGAACCACGACCAACTCAGCAACCCAGCAGCTGCAGAGTTTAAAGATGTGTGAGGATGGAAATAAGTTGTATTACTTTCATTAAAATGCACAATTTCCTTGAAGCTCTAAGTCTTGAAAAATGGATGATGCTCGTTTATTTGTCCCCTGCACACACCGAAAAATTCACCGCTGAGCAACAAACAACACTTTGTGTCAGAATCAGCACCATTACTGTCTAACAGTGAGCCGTACTGTTATGCTCTGAGCTTATTAAAAAAGACTGAGCATGCTCTATCTGCTGACGGCCCTGAATCATTCACCAAAGCCAAAGTGTTTGTGGAGGGGCAACACTCTTGGGTGTCATCGTATGTACTTACTTATGTCCTGGTGCTCTGTTTGAAGCAATCTAATTATGTCATCTATCCGTGCGACGACATCATCCAAAGCCAGATAGATAGATCTTTTTTTTAGGTAGATGATCACATTGTAAAGTGCATGAAATAAAAGATTATGAAAGAGTAGAACGTGGTATATGCTCTGGTTGTCTCTATATTCAAATGACATTTAAAATAGTGTAATGGGGTTTTTCTGTTGTTTGAGTTTGTCTTTCAAAGGTTGTTATTGGGGAGAAAGTGTCAGTAATTATGAGGCCATTCCTACAGTTTAGATATCAGGATGGAGTGAACAACAATTTCCAATGTGTCCATTATAATACACGATTTGTCTCGGGAGGAGCTGCGGTTGTTGGAGCTTACACTATTTTACGAAGCACTACACTGAATATAGTTGAACGGCTGAACTGCAAGAGGCTACAATGAAAAAGTGACATTGACACTGGCCCAATCTTTCTCCTGGGATCTTTCGGTTCTCTTATTGTCCTGTTTGAGACAGATATCACCTGAGTAACGCACATTGTAAAATTTTTTAACTCTTATCAACAACTCCTCTTTATATCTTTCACCACAGCAGAAATGAGTGTCACTAGCAGGCCTTGCAGCAGCTTACATTGCATCCACAGCGCATCATTACTTTATGGATTCATCTTGAATGCATACAAACATTTAATATAATTCAAAAATTATTCACAGTATGATGCATTGCTGGAATACAAAGGGCAAGTTGGGGACCCTCCAGGCTTGGTCCTCCGCAGCCTCTCAGAATAAATATTCCTATTTTCTCTCAATAGTAACATACAGTATGTACTGTATAATTTTCTCTTTTCATATGGGCATTTCATATTGGTGTTTCATATACAGTGCCTGCAAACATCACAGTCAGAGCATACTCGGTGAAGAACTGTCGCCTAAGGGCTGCAGAGTCGGTCTGTTGTTTGGTCCAGACTGAAACATCTCAACATGACATGTTTTTAATGTCTTATATAGAATTAAAAGAAGATGCACTCAGAACAAAACAATGGTTTGAAAATGCAGCCACACCGGAGGTTAATGCATTTCAAGCTAAAATGTGTTCTGCCTTACTAATGGAAGGTTTATGAGACAAGGTTGACTGACAGCAAACGTCCTTCCAGGTCCAAATAGATATTGTGTCTTTCCACTAATAACTATCACTTACAGTTAAAGTTCACACCTCAATGAGACCCCGAGGTTTTACTCCATGATCCAAAAGGTGGATGTGCTATTAATAGTGCTCGTTATGGCGTGTGTGTTTTTGGGGAGACATTTTCATTTGTGCAAAGGGATGACTTTATGACTCCTCTAATGACAGTGAGGGCACAGCACCCTCACCTCACCCTGAATTTCATCAGCTCATATACCATAAGGTATATGAGCTTATGAGGTACAAAGATCTACCTGGAGGAGAAAAGACCCCCCCCCCAGAGTCAGCGTTTTTACCACCAGCTATCATTTTGACCTGTAGTGTAAATTACAGCGCATTATAAGAGTTCTAGAAAGGAATAATGGAAAAATACCATTAAAAGCCTGTAATAAAAGTCTCAGTGAGCTCGGTGTAATTATGTCAGAAACCTCTCTTCATGCAGCTCTTAATTGAGAGGATGCATAACCAGGATGAGTGTTTCCCCCTCTCTCCTCTCTCTGTTTTGTATGGACGAGGACTTGCTCATTATTGGTCAATTCAATGCAAGGGTGTTGTAGTGTCAAATGAGATTTGTCTCACCATTACAAGAGGTAATTGGTCGAGGCTCTCTCTGTAATTTACTCTCAGCCGGCGCTGCATTGCTTTATGGTGAATAATTGCTCCTGTCTGGCTCACTACTGTTATGGGCAACGCGAGCGCGGAGCCCCGCAGCTGAAGGGACAACCATCCACAATCGAGAGGGCTCGAGCGCTCCTCTGTTTTAATCTACGGCAGATAAATATCTTTATATCTTCAGTTATTATGTTGTCGTAAATGTTGGCAGTGATGACTGTGAGAAAACGAGTAAATATTTGATGAAGTTACGAAAAGGATTTATGCTTCTTTTTAGGATATTATCTCCCTATAAAGCTTGAATTTAAAAAATAAAGTTCGCTCCTAACAACTTTGTGCTTATGAAGCGAAAGTTCTTAAACCACATCAGAGCCTCTTGATGATAAACAACCACGGTTAATGATTCCACACTCGCATTTAATGGTCATAATGTGTTCATAAGACAAGCTCACAGCACTACGGATGATGCAGGCGCACAGACGCTTTAATAATAGAGATGCACCCCCCCCCAGAGCCCACTTGAATTATCTTACTGTACACTGATGAGCGGACGTGAGTCTTACCATTACATGAATGTGGAAGAATATTAGTGGCTGAAATCCAGAGACCAGATTTTCCTGGTCTGGTAGATCATCACGAATCTCCCTTTGGGTTCGTTACAGCAAATCATGGCGTCATGTGATATCTGAGGCCGAAAATAAAATGTCATCCTTCCTCTTAATGTCTACATAAAAAACGGACAAAGCTTCAAGTTTGTCTGTGTGTCTAGATGTACGTAACTTAATGTATTGTTTGTCCCCTCAGTTGGTTTTCATTACAACTGAAAGACGACTGATCATTTTTTATATTTAGATATAACATTTAAACGCACTGTCATGTCAAAAGAAAGCACACTTCAGCTGAAATGATGATGATTTTAACTCCATGACTTCCTCCTTTCTAAAACTGCTTGATGTTCAGGTGAAGAAAATGCAATTAATTAAAGTACCTCTGAGAAAAAGGCCAAGAGCATTGTCAGTTATTTGTGCTCAAACACGCTGCATTTACTTAATATAAAACAGGCAGAACCTTTTATTGCTGTGCACAGGGGGTGAAACTGGAGGAACAGCAACAAAATGAAGGTGAAATTTAGAGCACTAAAGTAAATTATATGCCAGCAGTTAATATTAAGATATAATTTGATGTTAAGAGATACGCTTTTTAAAAAAAATAAAAATAACCCAATGTACTTCTTGTGACTTCATGAGAGAACCACTAGCTGCTTTAAGGTAATTTGCTGCCAATGTCTCAAAGGTAAAAGCATAACAATCTTCTCAAAGCATGGCAAACACAATATCCCATATATTTAACCTCATGTCACTGACTCGTTAACTTCCATTCAGCTTGTATTAAAGCAAGAGTTTCTATACAGCCAGATAGAAATCTGTATTCTCAGCTGGCCACAGGCCACAGAGGAAACTCATGGTATATTGATGGCCTTGGCACAGATCGGAGTCCTTCACTGTCTGCTAGCACCGTCCTGGTTATACATGCCTCACAAATTTTTAGCTTAAGGGTAGGATTTGAATAAAACCGTCAAAATGATTTAGCGATTAAAAACGTTCCTGTCCTTATGACGTGCGCCCTTCTCTGTGTGAAATCATTTGGCAGGCTCTTCACAATGAGCTGCACCTATGATACGACCTTGCAGCATCTCAAAAACAGTAGAGCAAGGCTTCGTTTGCGAGCAGGGGCTCGGACATGTGATGCCTGGAAGTTACTTAATCAAAAACACATTCATTTGCCAATGAAGGATTGAGAAGAAAACTGTGAGGATGATGAGGGAACTACAGAAAAGATCATAACTTCTCCTCTCCTGTTAGTTTTAAGGCTCCGGATGAACTCTGTCAAAAACAGAAGGTTGAATGTGAAGGCCACAAACCGTTTGCATGGTGAGAGCTTTTGCAATTCCAACCACGGGCAGCGGGCACACGCTTGAGACATGACATTCAGTGTGGAGAGAAAAACACTGATACTGAACCTCCCATCATTAGTCTGGTCATCATTGTTAAATCTTCTGCAACCTGAACCAGTGGAGGTCAAATGATTTACAAATAGCTGCTTTACTAATTCTTTGAATGTGATATCAAATCATGCTGCAGCGCTGTTCTCGGGGTCAGTTGTGTTAATGGGAGTCTTCCTCTGAGTTTGAAGATATTTAATTAAAGATACAGCTAACTGGGCTGAGATCTTATTATCATTAATGTTGAACAAAAACAGGTTAAGCATTTTATCCTTCTCCAACTCATGATTTGAAAATGATCCATAAGCTATCACCTTAAAAAATACCTTCCTGGAGACTAACTGAGGAGCCGTCTGAGGTGTGTGTGAGTCGTTTGCAGCAAAGACCAAAGCGACAAGGTGAAATAAACACTGCAAGAATCATGTATGTTGCATGTCCGTCTCCCTGCGTCCGTTAATCTCTGTGACACCTTGACACTTTTATGAGCAACATATCTGTTCGCACGCTCAATATGTTCATGGTGGTCCCAGTGGCGATGCCCCGATATAACTTATGGATCAGGTGCTTGTGGAGCTGAATGAGGTAGACTGAATTTTTCCCTGAAGGAGATGGAGACGGAGGAGGGAGGGGCGGCGGCGGGAGTGTGAGGAGAGCCATGACAGTGAGAGGGGCAGGGTAATTTGCTCATGTCCATTCATTACCTTCATTAAAGTCTGAGAGGCAGACACATGCTCACTGTCTGATTTATTCTGTCAATCACAGCAATGATAGGGCAGTCTATTACTCTCCTTCCTCCAATCGGATTGTAGTTCACGGCTTCATTATGCTGCAAGTGTTAACATCAAAATATTCAGAGGAGACGGACGGCATGCTGCTCTGACGATGACGCATACAGGACTCATCTGTTTCTCACTCCTGCTGGAATGAATCACTGACCAACGTAACATCTTTTAACTTGTTAAATGACGATGACAGCCGCAATGGATGCTTCTCTCTCTTAAAAGAAATCATCATAATCTGTATTTTACCATAAGTTTAAAAAAAACAAAAAAACATGTCTGATGTTCCTGTGTGTGTGTGTGACTGAGAAGTTAACTTTTTCTACTTTGTTCAGTAAATGTTACAGAGTATGTCTGACATTGTAAATGTCATATCCGGTGTAATTTTTGTCTCCTTGACTGAGAGCTACCGAGGCGTTCCTGCTCCGCTCAGGCAGCATCATCCCAGCAGAGGACAAATTGTCTCCTACTTGTAAAAGACATAAAAATCAACTTTTTAATAGGACATCCATTAATAAAGGTTCATAAGTATCAATTTAAGACTTAATTAGTTCGTAAATCATTTATTAAAGCTTTATAAATTAATTATAGGTCATCTTTCACACCCTGGAAAGTGCTTATTAATGGTTTACAACTGATCTATAAAGCATTTTTAAAGCATTAATAAAGTCATTACTTTAGTTCATGAAGGGCAACTTATCACAAAGTGGCACCAATTTATTGGTTATTGGAGAAATAAAGTCTAAACTTTATCACATCTGTGTCCGTCTCATTTATTATTCTCCCCTCCTCCATTTATCTGCACCTTTCAAAAGTATATCTGTTTTATGATGTGGCCGTACTATGGTAAAGGTTTTGTTAGTTTTAGGCACAAAAACAACTTGGTTCAGTTTTGGGAAACACTGTAGTTTAGGTTAAAATATTACTTTATTAAAGTTTGGAGAGCTTTATTGCCATGGTTACAATAATACACATGTGGTTAAAGTTAAAGACTACTTAAACTACAATGTTATCTGACAGACGGAGACAGAAAACAAACAGCAGACTTCAACTTTGTGGCTCTATGATATCGTCACTTGACTGTGCTTTTCATCACACTTACTCTGGTCGCTGGAGAGCTTTGTCACTGAACGTACGTCGCTGTGACGATGCGACTGATGCTGCCTTTCTTTTTGGGAGTACAGCCTCAGTTCTTTGCTGTTAACAGTCTGCACAACGGAAAAAAACTGTAAATAATCAACACAGGACACAGGAGTTGGAAACATCACGTGTGTTAACTATAAACTACCTGAAAAATGTGTTTTTAATTGGTAGGATTGTTTGACTTCCAACCAATTAAACCTTCTGCCCCGACATAAACTATAAGAGACTTCCTCTACCCAACAGATAACCCACTGGTTTACACTTGTCAATGATACATTCCTGGTGTTGTTGATGTCCTGAAGTATTTGAAAGTGATTGTTGTTGCACATAGACATAAGACAACGCAAACTTCAGCCTCAGAGAGTAGCAGCACAATGAATCAACACAATGAATCAACACCTATGTGACACAGCGTCAGAGCCTTGTCTTTTTGTCCCTTTCCTATTTGATAGATATTTATAGACTATCAAAGACTTCTCAGTTTTGCTTGGTGACAGACGGGAACGAGCTAATTAGAGGTTGCAGTGCAACCTCAATCGTGATCAGTCCAAAGACCGGGGACCACTTTATGGTGAGTTAATGGAGTGCTATGTGTCCCTTTGGCTATTATTGCTTCCACCAATGTCAGCGAGACGTTTTTCTTGAACAGCTAGAACTGTGACACAATACAGGGAACAATATTTTATATTTTTTTACCAGTGCTCACACATTATAGATATAGTACAATGGTGCTGCTGACGGCCTTGAGGCTGAACTGGATGTCAGGCTGAGGAAGGGAGAGCTTGATTGGAATTAAGGCTCTGTTGGTGGAAGACCCAGCAGTGATGGCCACAGGAGGCTAATTGGTCTTTGGCATTTAGCACATTGTCGATCAAGGTGAATGGACACATTTCCCCCTGTGCTTTGACTGCCAGGTTTGCATAAAAGAGCAGAAAACAGCGTGAGAGGGCACGGTATTTTCATACACATCAGTGAAATTAGACGACACTGGGCATGTACATACGCACGTGATGTTATTAAGCTGCCTTTGTTACCTAATGATGAACAGATCAAGAATGTTGGGCAGATATTAACAGCACCAAAAATAAACTGCGGTGGCTGCACTCGTTGTAACGAAAGAACATGTCACCCAGTGCACCTCTGTTTCCAGAGGATGTCTATGACACAGAAGAATAAGGTCACATATAGACAATTCTTGTTGGCTGGATCAGTTCATTGCTGAACTGAACTTCTATGGTAGAGACAGTGTAGTCCGGTGTGCAGCGGTACCCTGTGTTCACTGCACAAAGTGAAAACAGCAAACAGCCTGTGTGTAGTATACATTCTTTCACAATGCACATACCACACATTTCAGATTTCAGAGCTGTTTCGCTTTGACCCGCTGGCATTTCTGGAGGCAGAGCAGAACAGATCAACTCTCCCTGCAGCCTGCCTGCTGGGCAACAAGGATCTCACTGAGTCGTGTGTGTGTGTGTATGTGTGTGTGTTTGTGTGTGTACTGTAGTTTCCCTCACCGTCACCAGTTTCCACAGAGTCTGTCATCCTGGATCAGCTCACTGCGACTGAGATCATTAACTGCGAGTGGCCTACAGTGCCAGAGATCAGGTAGCAAATTTCAAATTACGTTTGAGGAAAGTGTCTGTAATGATTCGTCTGTACATGTCAGAGTATAAAGAAGATATAATACGTGTTTTCTCTGCCTTCGGCTAGGATTTAATAATGCACAGCCTCTCCTGGTGTGTTACCTCAAACCTCTGCTGAACGCTGTGCAGCAATACACTGTGGATACAATAAATAACATATGCTAAATAAAACCGGTTTTGAAAATTGGTATCAGAGCAATTTTATACCTTCTGCACATGTGTTATTCTCATGCTGGGAATAACTCACACACAGGCAAACAACCATGGATGTGATCATGATTCCCAAGTCTTATATCATGTATGCACTGTTACATTGTATGGTGATAGCAGGGGTATGTTTTATGCTTTAATGCTTCATACATTTTTATGTTTTAGTTTCATGGAATATGCTTGTTTTTGTTGTTTAAACCGCTAATAATTCAGCAATTGCAGCAAAGAAGTATTTGATTCCTGAATGTTAAAATTGATTTAACTTCAGTCCTCAAAACCCCTCACACAGTATTTCATCTACTGTTGCTTTATTTCATCACAAAAATTGTCAATACATCTGTTGAGACTGTTTCTTTCTTTAAATCCCCGCCTTTCATCATTTCATCACTTACTCCAAATCGCATGAAACATCCACTCACCACGAGACACGGTTGCTATAGTTAAGATTAAAGTCCAGATTCACAGAGATGTCGCCGGTAAGTGCTCTTGTGTTGCATTTTGTTCACAGCCGTTTCATGCACTGATGTAATCGTTGACAATTCAAGGTTAAAGGTATCAAATGCTCTGAAAGACATCTAGGCTGCAAATTGTAAAACTTTTTTTGAAAAAGACGATTCTCACAGAAAATAAAATAAAAATCATTGATTTTATATACAAAAAACACTTAGTGTGTGATGCTGATATAGATCCTGGTGATAAAAACAGAACTCTTCTTGAAGTACAAATTGTTTCATTTAGTTTTAAAAAAGCCTGTGCTGGAAGACGCATTACATCTCATTATGTGTGAGGAGGAACTGATGAGTTGAGCTGGACGTCAGCCTGTTCTCTCAAAAGACAAAAGTTCAAACGTCACCGTCTTTAATTAACGCATCATGTTATTTGGATTGTAGCGCCAAAGCCTGGAGATTAATGCTCATATACAAAAATTGGCTTGCATCACACTACTGTGAAACTTGGTAAAAAAAAACAAAACAGTTCATTCAGCCGCTCCAAACAAGGTAATCAACAGAAACATAACATTTATCCTTTTAGACTGAAACTTGCAAAGTTTGAAATTGCCATAGCTTTTATCTGCTTTGGTAGATTTCTCTTTAATATGTGTTTTAAGTTCCGTTGGGTCAATGAAAAGCTTGGTTAATATCAGTTTTCCCCTTTAAAAATGATTTGCCCTTTGCTGTGAATGTAATTAGCCTCTTCCAACGACATTTTGGCTAAACTTTCAATAAAGACAAAGACCAAAAGTCACACAAAAGCATGAACTTTTACTGGAATATTTTAAGTATAAACTGTTAGAAACAATCCCTCTTCTAATCATTAGCAATCACATTAAAATGCATCCTAACAGTTCTCTTGTGATCATTAATGCTTTCCTTGGTCAAGTATTTTGTTTCATTAAGCCATGTCCACCTGCCACGTTTTCTACCTCATTAGCGGCTCGCTACTTCAACCTGCTACTTAAGCTTGCAGTAAGCGTAGCACAATGGCCTCATGGGAGAATAGGTGACCAGTGCGGCTCTGCAAAGGATATGTTGTTGCCTACAGATGAATACCAATGAGGGTATAGGTACATCCTTTCCATGTTAAACCTGAAATCTGACGAAAGGTGGTAAAAAAACAACAACCACAAAACAAACCATGAGGGAACAAGTAGCCTGTATTTAAGAGATAAATATTAATGTTTGTGATAAATAACAAATTTACAGAGTTTAGGAGTGACCTCCACCTGTATACATTTTTAATATCCATCATTACTATTCCTACCTTCTTCCAAGCTGTCTTACCTCTTACCCAGTGTCAGGCAAGGCCATGAGACTCAACACTTTATGTCTCTCAAAGACATTAGTAGCAACCAATTAGTACATAAGTAGATGGCAATGAGTTCCATGAAGAATAGCTGCGCTTTAAAAGAAAAATGAACATGTGTTTACTGATGTACTGACGGCATCATCCCACTAAACCCACACAAACTCATCCATTCAGTCAAGGCCTACCATTCTCTATTGATCTGACCGCTTAAGAATGTTGTGCATTATGTGCTCTCACTATTATTCGTCTCAGTTGAATGAATGTATTGCAGCGATGAACTACAGAAAAAAACCTTGTGGGAAAATAAAGTGAATAGATGTGTGTAGGAGGTGATGCCGTGGTCTGTCTGTCTATATGTCTGCAACTGGATGGCTGGAAGTCCAGGAAGTATAAGGATTTGAGAATATTTTAAAGTTGATTACTGAATATTTTAAAGGCGCATCAGTGACTAAAATTTATATTATTTCTGTTTTATATCATGCACCTTATACTGAGAATATTAGCTCTCTAAACAAATTGTTTTGTTTGGTTATGACTGAAATTGTGATTTGGAAACTAAAGTGAACAGCTTATATTGTACAACAGAAGTTTGTAACTTGGAGCATTGAGTTGATATTTAATAAGCTTTATCCTATGATCGTAAATGCTTATAGAATTCACATAAAGGTAATTTTATCTTGACCTTATTCTTAGGTCAGGTTCTTTGAGTTGGAGACGATTCCAGAGAGAACCTTTTCTAGTACTGGATGGCGAGCACAACATGACACCGAACCTGTGATACCGAGCCTGATGCCATTAATTAACAGAGCAAATGGGGACAGCCTGAATAAAATGTAAAGAATTGGGGGGGGGATTTCATGTCAATTAAGTCTTGCGAAACCATGCAGGAAAAAATTAGGCTGTAGATATAATGCGAAGAGACTAGAGTGGATGTAATTAATATGAGCAGGAGGGAATGATTATGAGCAAATTGGTGTTTTTGGAGTCTTTAAATTAAATTGGACGATCACTGAGATGGAGCTCAGGTGTGTTTGGTGATGATTAAAAAGCAACAGCTGAGCTCCCTGATCAAGGCCAGAGCTGCAGTGAATTCCCATGCTGTCCTGTATTTGGCTGCGCTGGAGTCTGATCAATAGCAACACGGAGTGCATCTACCTGCCAGGTTAATACCGCCTGATATTTCCAAGGGAGAGTACTCATAATTAAATAATAGGGAGAGAAAAAAAGAGTTTGGCTGTCAATACCACACACTGGAGTTATTCAGAAAAGTTTGAACTTACGGTTTCCATGACTACTTATATTCATCCTCCTGATAATAAAACATTGATCGTGAAACAATGGGTGGGAATACCAACAGTCGACACCGAAAGAATGCACCAAGCACAACTGAATAGAAATCATATAAAAGCTGGCTAAACATGACTCAGCCCAAATCAATAGAAGCTCAAAGTCAACCTTTTGTTGGGTGTTGTGACTGGAAAATGTCAGTGTGCATATAATGCGGTTTTCAGAAACAGGACTCCCATTGATTTGAATGGAGGATTGAATTCATCCGATCAGGTCTAACTGAGCGGGAAGACGCTCTAGGTGTAACTGCAGATGATTGTCCATCCTCTGAAGACTGTCACACTGAGGGCCTCCTGCACCGTAGCTGACCAGAGTTACCACTTGAATCTAATCCTAAAGATAAAAAGAGATTAATCTTTAGACACAGTTATTAGCATTACTGAGATATGGAAATACAATATTTCAAGGGGAAGCTTTACTGAAAAGACAATACACCGTCTCTTTATTTTAGCTAAAGAAAATTGAAATTATTAACTATTTTGGTTTTAATTATCATTTAGTTGATTAGCGTATTAGATAAAAAAGCAAATAGCCTTCAAAAGATAAAAAAGCAGACCATCTTCTGAACTTCTGCTGCCAGCCTAAAGGCTTAGTCACACCAGGATTTAAGAGAAAATTTGCAAAGAAATCAATTTGTTTCAATGGAACTGCTGCGATCGGAGCACCTGCTCAAGGACGAAAATTTAATCCCTGTCAATGTTTCACGTCGAGTTCGACTCGTTGGACGATGACACACAAATTCAGGCCTTTGACGAACAGCAAGCCGTCCTGACAGCGCTGACCTCTGATAGGACAGAGAGCCAGAGAGTCCAAAATGAAAAAGCTTTCGTAGCTTGTTAAATTGTGTCAGTTGACAACGTGCCATCATTAAAAACACAGTTTCAAGGAAGTGAGGTAATTAATAGCAGGCTTACTCTGAAAAATCTGTTTCCAGGGTTCGGGAAAAGAAACTGTGACATATTCCACTTCATACCTAAAATGATTGATAATTCTACCCTCAAAGATAATTGTGCTGTTTTTAAAAAGAGGATTTCTCGTTTCATTTCCAAGCTCTTTAATTAGAATTAGGTGTTAATGAACAGGCGGCTTGTTAGTGCTTGCCACAATGACACAATGGACCTGTTGTGTACTGAGAGGAATGTCTCTAGCAAACACACAACCTCCCTCAGCTTCATCTGGGAAGTATCGACGTGTCTCCATAGCAACTCTGAGCTACTTTCCGCAGCAATGAAAACATTTCTGAGAACAGACACAGAGCATTAACGAATCCCTTCAGACTTACCACAAAGAAAAGTTATGACACTCACAAATGTTCAAGGACTATTCTCCTTACACTTGAGTGTCTCCATCATCATCATCATCCTCATCATCATACTTTATGGTGTATGTACTGAGGTTGTCAAAGTTAACACTTTATCTCTTTCTAAAGGTGCTTCGTGTGTGCTGGTTGGTGCTCTCTGTGTTCGTGGTTGTGTCCCTCCTATCATCCTGAATTGATAGCTGATTAAATTTAGTGGTTGAATATAGATTCTGAAAGTTGGTCTCACCGTTGTAAAAGGTGATAAGAAAGAAACGTCTAGTAGTGATGAGTGCCTACATCACATTCATCTCCAGCAGGTTAACCTAGAAGTCCTTGTGCTTAATCCCTTCTCTGACTCCCTGTTCATACTTGTGACCAAAGGCCAATAATCTGACCTCCACCTGAATATTTTATACTTGTTTGTGCTTCCTCTTTGAGGGCTTTGAAGAGATTTGTCGAGGGAACGCCTGTCATACATTATTCATTATTCCACGTCAAAGTCACCGTCACTACTCCCTCAGCTTCAGCTGTCACACAGAATTACCTGCCCCACCCGGCACCAACTGAGGTGAGTTCAGGGATACAGATTGGACACTTTTCTAAAGCAATGACAAGTAAGACTTTAAGAGCCTGGAGCAACTTGAGCATCTAGTATTATGGTATTAGTTTGAGAAGGACATTGCTACTTTTTCTTACAGTGACTTCTGATGTCTTTCTATTGTCAGGGCGAGGATAGGAAGTACTATATACTTTATATAAATGCAGTTTGAATCTTTAGCTCCCTTCAGCTTTCAGATCTTTATTGTGAGTTTCAGCCCAATCGTTTACAACTTTATTATTTTGGTTCAATCTCACCATTCTCAGAGCTGAAAAGTTACCGGCTCAGAAATGGCAAACAGACGCAGTTATCTGGTGATCATAATGGAGCGTTTAGCAGCTAAGGGGTAAGATTTTTCCCTCAGGAGTTGGTAGAGACCAAAAACAGAGTTAAAAGAGAGTGAATATTGGACTTACAGCAGGTAGGCAACTCCTAATGATGAGAACTTTTTGTCAACAAGTTCACTGACAACATGTCAGTGTCGTGTTCACAACTTATTTCAACAAGTGGATGAAAAAGTCATTATTGCACATTTAAACTTAATTTCATCTCAACTGTGTTGGGACAATTTATTTATGTAAGTTAAAATCTATGAGGTGAGATTGTTTCTCAATTACTAAAAGATCAAAGGTCTAAAAGTGTTTATTCCTGATCCTAAAACCTTGTTGAATCCGGCAGTACCACAGAACAAGATGGTACCTTTGTGATGTTGAATGAAGTGAAATGAATCACATAACCACTTTTGCTCTTTCCCACCCTGACGGAGACACAGACAACAGCACTGCGATCGGCCATGACAGTATGGTGGTCACATATTCATCCAGTTACAGTGAACACAGACATAACAGCATCATCGACCGCCCACAGCTTGACTAATTGGCAAAGGCTTGAGTCCTTGAATATTTCATAGCACACATTAGATTAAGATCAAAATGAGTCTCTATTTGCCTATAATGACCCCCAAAAGGTTAAGGGTTGGCTCACTACTGCGGCACTCTCTGTGCAGCGAGGGAGCGCTCACACGGCTAATGACATTCACAAGTCCATCAGCGGCCAACCACCGCGCGGTTAGAAGAAACTCTAGAGAGGAAAACTTTATTGATTTTTTTCAGACTAAATCAGGCAAGTGAGTGAAACACATCCTCCTGTAATTTGTCATATTTAAGTTTCAGTCACCACGTTATTCATGCGGTTGGATAATGGCCAGTAGTGGAGGAAGTAGTCAGAGCCTTTGTAGTAGTGAAAATACCACAATGTTAAAATGCTCCATGACAAC
This sequence comes from Seriola aureovittata, assembly GCF_021018895.1. Taxonomy (NCBI): domain Eukaryota; kingdom Metazoa; phylum Chordata; class Actinopteri; order Carangiformes; family Carangidae; genus Seriola; species Seriola aureovittata. Next base: position 16,572,620 of record NC_079383.1, read on the forward strand.
TGAGAGTCTTATTCACAAAATGTGCCGTAGGATCAAAAGTTAAAAACACTTAAAGTTGTTTTGGAAGTGTTATAGTTCCATGTGTGTATGATATTATTGAATAATTATTATTGATTATTGTGTAAGGAGCATTGTAGCTAGTTCAGATTGAGCTAATTTTAATATTTAATGTACTGCTGGGTGGTTTAATCTATAACAATCAAACAATTTGTCATGTTTTTTTTTTTTTCTTAATCTTCAAGTTAATGTCACAGCGCAAAAAGTCAATCAGCAGCGAACACGCCCACCCTTTTCAAAGTAGAAAAAAATAAAGCAAAACTCACAAGCTGCATGTCAATAAATGACCTGTGGGAATCCTCCTCCGTGGTGGGTCTGAAGGCTTTTCCTCCTCTCTTGTAGATGGATGATGGAAGAAGAGTTGGCAGGTCCTCCAGAGCTCTCTCACCTTTAGCAACGAAACAGTTAAAGCATAATGCATTAACATTTAATCAGTATGCTGTATGTGATACTTGATAGTTTTAAAGCAGTATTTCGGACTTTTCTGCCCTGGTGTTGATTGTGTAGCCTACTATAATGCATTGTACCATCTTATAATGGAGTAAATACTGTTTATAGTCTAAAAAGTAACATATTTGATGCTAAGTGAGACAATAAGCCAGATCATGGTAAAGTAACTGACAATGAATACACATATGGAAGGTTTTTAAATTCATGAGGACTGAATTTGTTTGCAGTTGGAAGGACATACGTTTGAAACCGAAGCAGAAATGGAGGTAGACAGACCGAGGAGAGAAAAGCAGAGAGGCAGAGGAGACATAACCTATAAAGACGAGGATACTGGGGTAAAGACTGGGCATTGTGAATCCAGAAATGACATTTAGTGGCATTTTTTAAGAGCTAATTAACGGAAGACTCCATGTGCTCCAGGTAGGTCAACTACAGCCCAATTTCAGCCACAAGTTTCTCGGTACTAAGGGAAACAGCAAAGTTATATTCATCAACTGACACTGTTAAAAAAGTCTTTTAAAAACTGTCTTTTAATTTTCGTTTTTTAAATATTATGACATATTACTATGAGAAATATTACAGCTTACCAAGTGTCATGTCATCCAGCACTAAGTGCAGTGTCCCTCTCACAGGGTATATGTAAGGATTCTGTCACCGATAGCGGCCCAGTTTTCAGAGGGTTTTCTTGCTCCATTCGGATGAAGCTGCTGGAAGTTCTTTGAAATCTGATCAATTCTGAAAATGTGGAAAGCAAATGTAACTAAAACAACAGTGTTTGAAGAAATGATATGGGCTTGCAGGAAGCACCTGTTTGAAATTAAAAGCAAATGAACAAAAAATGACATCAAAACCCATTTAAAAGAGTCTTTTCTTCAAAATAATCCTGTTACTGTATTTAATCCATGGATATATTGTATTTCCCCTTTACTTGTTTCACTTTTGTTTTCTCCTCTTTCTCTTGTGCTTGTCATTTCCTGTCAGATAATTACATAATATAACAACAACAACTGCAATGAGGACTTTTTATGCTTGAAAATTTTACTGTCCAACTTTATGGGACTATGTGCAGTATTATAGTCAATAATAAGGTAGTAAAAATAAGATTGTTTGAAAGTAGAATTATTATTCCCCCTTCTTACACTTTGTATGCAACTTTTAGATGATTTAGTTTACATGTATACATTAATCTGATGTGAATAATTAAATAGGTTATGTTGTAAAAAGTTACAAACTCACCAATAAGCACCATCTCACCCAGGATTTCCTCTCTGAAACTTTTCTCCTCTGTGTGCCTGGTGTGAAAACACAAAAGAGAAGACGAAACAACAGAAAAGAATTTGAAACAAGACTGTCAGCACACGCAGCTGCACCCTGACAAAAAGTGAAATACACTAAATGGCCAAAAATATACCAGACACAGTGTGCAGAGGTTTATAAGCTAGCCTTGAAATATCCAAAAGTTAAAAGCTCATGCTAGCCTTATAATGTGCAAATATTAGAAGGTTAGCAGCTGATTCTAACATTATAATGCCCAAATTTAGTACTTTAGCAGCTAATGCTAGCCTTGTATTCGATACATTAGCAGCTAAAGTTAGCCTTGTAATATTCAGAGGTTATAAGGCTCTTTGTAATTGTAAAGTCCAAAAGTTAGCAGCTCATGCTAGCTTAATGTCCGAAGGTTAGCCAGAACTTTAGCAGCTAATGCTATCTCATGCTTTGTGTAGCACTTTATTTTTAACACTGGGAACATTTGACAGGTTTGTTTGTGATTGGCATTGTGTTTTGTTACAATTACCATCGCTATCTTTTGGTACGATACATACAGTTCTACTTTATTGGTTTAATCTGAGCATCTTTAAGTCTCCACACTTACCATGGACTCCAGCAGTTCTAATGGGGATGGCAGCCAAACATTTACTTCCTTTATGCTCTTGCTGATGTCATCAGTGATGTCACGGTATATACCATGACTGTGGGGGTGGTCATAAGTTTAATATACTGTGTCATAAGTATTTGTCTGATTTGGAGTGAATGCACTGTTTAGAAAATTTTTAATTTACATCTCATTTGTACTGTTCATGATTACTGATAAAATTAACTTATTATCAATTAATCTTTTTAAATGAAATAGACGAAGATCCCCTAAATGAGGTTTGGTTCTGCCCAGGCTAATTGTTCAGTAGAGAAAAGGACTATATAAGCAGTTGTTTCTTATCAGCTGAGAGAAAGGGATGTCTGTGCAGGTGAGAGCTGTTTGGTGGTCATGTAATGACTTTAGTTTTACCTTGATTTTAACTTTGTATTTGACTACTTTCTTTTGTTTGGTCGTGGCTGGGTAGTGTACATACACTTAAGTGGATTTATCAGAGCTTTTTTGCCAAAAGATCTGGTTGATGGGAATGGTGAGACTGAGCCACAACTGTAAAAGTCTAGGACATAAAACCAAAACAAGTTCTGTAGAGTTGAGAGGAACTACTAGAGATCCCTTTTACACAACACAGTTATTCCATCCATTATTGATATGAAAATATTGATCAGCGCAGCTTTAAGTATATAGCACGAGTGAATGCATTCACTTTTCACTACAGGTAAGCTGTATGCTCATCCAGGTGATCAAATAAGCAAACATATCCTCAGTTAATTGGGCTTTCAATGACTCTCAAACAAGCCACACAAGGTGTACAGTGTATAGTAAATTTATTACAAACAGGAAATTTGAAAGAGTTCTCATGTTTGCTTAATATTCTGCTGACCTAAATTAGGCAAACACTGTGTGGCTAACAGCTGTAATATAAATGTAATTGCTGCTATTAGTGTCACAATGAAATATGAATACGGCTAAAAGGGTATAAAACTGCATTAGTTATTGTGGTAGTCTGAGGGTCACAGGTGACTTATTTCTTTATTGTAGGGATTTGTCGGACATTTCTGATTGAACAACAAACTCATCCTCACGTCTGTTCAGACACTTTCTATGATGCACAAGTGCAAGTCAAGTATAAACTCTTCATGCGTCATTCACGTCTAAATATAGTTTACACAAATATTCAGAAATAAAAAAATCCTGTATCCTGAGTATCATGTCAGTGTTGCCTCTGGCATTTCAAAGGAGATGAAAGAGCTGCATGGCAGAAATGTCAATGTTTACTAAATATTTCATCTATATGACGTGACCACTGAATAGTCATGTAGCGGGTATAATCTCTCTCAGGAGTAAAATGTATGACCAAATTAGTGGTTCAATTTCCATATCAAAAGCCATCGTAATTTCACTGCTCAGGACTTGGGTGGGTTGTGGAAACAGTACAGGCAAACGGGGCAAATGCAAGTCTGTGTGTTGTTTCTATGGGATTGATATGCAGTGTGAGTATATTGTGCTGACATGAATTAAAACCCTGTTGTTGTCATTTCACTTCCAACATGTGACAGCCTGAAAAATTGTTAAGGAAACAGGTTTTATATTAAAAATGAATGCATTAGGTATCGCACCTGTCTATTGCTCTGCACAGACACGTATCAATTTCCTCACTTCTCCCAATGTTTGAATCCATTTTCTCTCTTTAAATATGTGTTTTTGGTAGAATTCGTCATATTTCTTAATATGTTTTTCCATTATGAAATTTCCATTAGATGCGCTATCGTCAGTGTGAGCTCTAATAAATGTGAGGAATATATTTCCCTCCACGTAAAACACTTAAAACTCAGATCTTAAAGGTTTGTAAGATGTAATGTTTACATCACTGTTTGCAGTCCTCTTCCCTGCCCAGTTTGATTTTGTTTGTTGACATTGATCTTTATGAACTTGTCCAACATCGTTATCCCTTTGCCATGAGCTGCTCAAGACAGATTCGAACTGTTGAGTCATTACGACATAAAAAAATGGAAAGTTTTGATGTCCGTTCAGCGGCGAATTTCATATCTGTCACTGAAAATGACTGTCAACTGAGCTCAGCTTTTTTTAATTTAATGGCGTGCGGTCACTTAGTGAAAGCTTTATAAATACTTAATAAGTAGGGTGAGTGATTTATTCACCATAAGCCATGAAGCATTACCGTCACAGTATTGATTTCTAATGGTCTTGTTGGCTGAGTGATGATCCGGAGCTGTCAAAACAGTAATTGTTTTATTCGATACCAAGTAACTGGGAATTCAATAGGTATTGATTTCATATTAAAGTGTATAATAAGTTCCACACTGTGGCACCGAGAGCGGACACTAACTTACACAATGTCAGGACTTAAAAGCACAGTTTAAGCTTTCTCAGAGATTACTTTAACTTTAGCAATTCTCTCTGCAATGTATTTCCTCAACTCTAATTTATTTGGGATAATAGTTCCATTGGCTTCTCTCCTTTCTTTTTTTATCATTTTTGGTTTTACTGTTTTATTATCCTGTGTAGCATTTGGAGCTACATTTGTGCCAAAATGGTGCCATGCAACGAAACCTAATCTTCCACTGGGAAACACTAGGAAAGCAATGGATCAGTGCAAAATGAACCAACCGCTTCATCTTAAAGGGCAACTTAACACGAAATTAGCCTCAAAACTCTACAGCAAATCACCATGTATTTTGGGGTGTGGCGTTTAAGGCAATGTCAAAGACTTTTTGCATCTTTTTTTTACTCAATGTTCTCACAAAAGAAAAGAAAGTGCCAACATTAACTGCAAAATGTCTTCAGGTGACTTCTACCTCAGAACTGTGACTGAAACTTGCACTCTTCTTTTAGCTCTGTTTTAGTTTCGACCAACTTCTGAGGGGAATATCTGACTTTGTAGCTGCAAAATGCTGCTGATGCTTAGCTAATCGCTAACTTTGCCTGTTTGTCGGAATTGATGCTGCACAGGCAGCGTACAATGGGATTATCCAAACCTTTGGCTTAAACACAGCTGCCTGTTGTGTCTGGGCATGATTTGGATGAGAACAGTGAGAGTGAACCAAAACAATGCACTGAAACACTGGCACTATAGGTGACCTCCTTCATATTGCACATTGTCATGTGATCCCTTGTTGATACAAAAATATTGATAAGAGCAGCTTCAGATAAAGTGGTACATACACACTTTTCATTTTGGTCCATGCACTTGGTGTCAGGGGCCTGAGAGGCGGGGACACTCCACCACCGACCTATTCAGCTGAATGCAGGATCTGACATGTTTTTGTTAGAGCAGTAACACTTCTGCAACATCACTTCTCACCTTTCAGCTAAACACATCGTAATCATTTCACAGATATTTCAAATATTACCATAAGTGGCTTTTTTTTTTTTTTTTAAACGAGGGAGAAAGATTTCATTTCTCCTGGCATGCTGCAGCCATGATGAGTGTGTGTGCGCAGAGTATCAGAACTGCCATTGATTGCTGACACATTGTGGAAACAGAGGATGGAGCCGGTGCTAAAAGGAGAAGAAGCTGAGCTAAAGTCTGAGCACATCGGCTGTCGGTGAACAGAGCTGACCTTAGAACAGGGAAACCTGCAGAGAAAGCGAAGCAGCCTCTGCAGCTCTTTGTTCAGGAGCTTGATAGTAGCTGGGAGAGTTTATTTTTGTTTGTTTTTCATGTCAGGAACCACCCAGGGGTGCAACAGAGCCTGATTGTTTTTAATTGCACTCACCACCTTAGTGCTTTACTTACTTTATTGTGAAACTCACTGTGCTGGTTTGTTGCTTCATCTTTTAGAGGTGTTGGATTCAAAGATATGCTAATGCTTTTGTGGGGTTTAAAATAAAACCCGGGTTACTCCTCTCAGCCTCATAAATAAAAATGTACGCTAAATGGCCTAGTTGTCCCTCAGGCTTGGGACAATAGTGATGCATTGTAAGGATCTGTCGCCATGGGAGCATGCGGTGAAACATCTCTACTACTTTCCTGCCTCGAGTCTCGACTTTGACGCGTATACTTTTACACTCGGTGACATATGTGGCAGCCTGCGCATGTATGTAAGTGTCCCTCTCAGCAACCTCTCCACTGTGCTTTCCAAAGACAGACCATCTCAAATTTCATAATCCCACTGTTTGCATGTACGGGCATGCCCATGACTGAGCACCAGAGAGAGCCAGCGCTCGCCGGATCTCGATGATTGTCCACGAGGGTCTCAGAGAAAAAAGCAATTTAGTTTTTTTTTTTTTTTTTTTTTTGATACTCATGGAACATGATGAATGAAGTGTGTTAAGAAATATAAAGCTTTGATTAAAAAGAGATGGAATTATGATTCATGACGTGTCTGTGAGTATGAAAATTGTAAATCAAGCCAGTTCAATGAGATTTTTGAAATACTTTTGAAATAGTGAAGCTCTTTACGTTTTTTTTTACTCTCTTCATTATCAAGGAATTTATTCCTTTGGACAAGTAGCACGGTTTCATGCAAAAGTGAAGCGTGTGTGCATTTATTTGACAGCCGGGTGGATTTTATAGAGCAAGATTTAATACAGCTGAAATCCATAACTTGCTAGAGGGTGTTGCCCCAAAGATACTGAAGGCTTCATTAATACGATTCAAAGATGCACAAAGAGGAAAAGCAAAACTTAATCACAACATAAATTTCAGGAACTAAAGACACATGATTTAGTTCCTGCATTATCACGGCCATTAAAGCGCCATCATCATCACAGTATGATGAAACGTAAGATGCCCCTCTCTGCCACAGAGCACATGTACACTTTGTTTCCCCTGTCGCCCTTGTTCGCTGTAGTCGAAGCTGGTCAACACTTTGCTTCTCCGCCGCGTTAGCTTAACATGTGTTTAATTGCTGATATCACATTCACACTCCCGCATGCATTTGTTTGCTTTCTCTCCACGTGGTGGTGTGTAGGTGGTAAGATGCAAATGTCACCGGTGATGTGGTGTAGCTCAGATAGCACCGAAAACACACACACACACACACACACACACACACACAGGCTTAAACTGTACATATTAAGCCGCACGATTTCTTTATTTTTGCGATGACCTGGGTGAACAAGACTCGCCATTCAACTCAACCTTGACCATGCACACTTGACACAGTGTACTTCATCTAACGGTGTGACTGGAAAAAACAAAAAAAACAAAAAAGAAAGACGTATTTTTGTGCCGCTCCACACCGTTAAAGCATCTTTCACCTGCCAATTTCTCTTCTGGTTTTCTGGTGTTGGGCTGTTAAAAAATACACAGGCAAAGGAATGAACCCGGGGGAGCAGAGAGGAGATGGGATTAATCTGTCTTCAAGCCCGGTGTTAACCTCAAGCTTGACGTTCAGAATATGTGAAATGAGAAAGGAAGCCTCTGACCTGACGGCGAGAACAGGGCAGCAAGAGCAGAGGGCAAAAAAAACAGTAAAGCAATTAAAACTTGTATTTATTTTCTTAATTTCTTCTTCTTCTTACATTAATACTCATACATTGCCCTTATATCCACACTAAGATGGCTCAGTCTCAGTGTGCTTGAAACAAGGCAGCTTATATAACATGTCATCAAAGCAAATGTGGGATAAAAAAGTGTGATGAAAACTATTGAAAAGTGTGAATTGTGACGAAGAGAAGTTCAAGCCCTGCGCTCTCTCCCACCTCCGTGCACCTGGCCAATTGCTGCATGAATGTCAGTCGTGTCAGTTTTGAAAAGTGCAATTCTGACACTGAAAAATAAAAATTAAGAAGGGGCTGGTGTTTGTTGTCTGTTTGACAGCCTGACGAGCTTTTTGTTTACTATCCTTGACCATAGTTCATTTGTTATTATCACAATGTTTCCCATTCCTTGGCAACACTGTATAGTTGCCATCCTTGGATACTAAGGAAGCAAGAATTTTAAAAACATGCACTGGACACAAAAAAACCACTAGTTTTGCAGGATTATCCGATATAGAGGTTGTTTTGTGTGAAAGGGGTTGCTATGGTGGATAACTCAAACATCAGTCTCACATTTTAATGTCAAGGAGAAATATTTGCTGAGGAGATGTTTCACTGTGGAAGGAAATCTTTACAAAAACGACCTGAAAGTGCAGTGCGGTCATGTCTGACATTTTTACTTCACTAATATCAATGTAATCTTTGTCCCTCTCGTTCACTCTCTCTTATCAGACTGATAATGATCCTCTCTTTGAACATGGACATCTGTAAGTATCTCATCTTCACACGTGTACTCCGCCTCTTTTTGATCCTCCTGCTCTCCTCCCACATCTTCAGCTCTCTTTGTTGTGGCACCGTCACCCTGCTGCCTAGCGCCTCTCTCTTCGCCATGATGAGTGCTTTTCTCTCCATCCCCTCCTAAACCTCCAGATGCCACAACAAGACGCAGACAGCTGTTCTTGTGTGTACAAATAATGAAAACAAGCCAAATGCACCTTGAACCAACACTTGTGGCCATTTTGTCAAGGGAGCAGTGTTTTTTCAAGCACGCTTTCTTTTTGTTCTTTTCTTCATTGAATTTATTGGTCATTCACATCATTTACACATTCATAATGTTGCTGACAACTGCGTTGTGTGAACTGAAGCTAAATTTAGAGTGTTAATTAACCAAGCTCTCACTCCGGCTCTGGTTGTTCTTGCAGTTTGATTTGTTTGTGTCACTCGGCGTAGACGCCTCCCTCATGCTCTGCCGGCGATCTTGTTGTGCATTTCAATTACTGAATGTCTGTAATTTAATACAGATTTATCAAGGTCAGAACAGATCTGTAGAAAAACAATCTAATGCCTATCAATGACTTTGATAGGTTTTATCCTGTGTGATCCATAATGAAATCAACATCTTTAAGTGATTTTCTGGCAGATACACAGAAGATAATAGAACTTTACATACAATTTATCTCAAAAGATTATTATTATGTTTTGATATCTTTTCACCTTGGTATGGGTATGTGTTGATTAATTGTTGCTAAGCAACACAGCATCCTAGCCATCTGGTGGCTAACCACTTTGTCAGTGTCCCATCAAAGCCTGGACTAAGTAAACAAACCTAAACCTAAATAACAATGCCAGTCTCATTGTAGAAATTTGGGTCTAACTGTAGACACCATGTGGAACCATGGTGACAATTTCATAAGCATTCGATATTATGTTATATATAAAATCTTAGTTTTTACATTTGGTATGTAATATTCCAAAATTGCAAATTTAATATTGAACATTATATTATATTGTGTGATAATTCATATTTAATATGAAAAATGTAATACTCGTATTGTATTGTATACTCTTTTTTTTGTATGTGGTCATTGGGTGTTTTCATCATTATTTCACTTGACTATATAATGTCACTGTTATGTCAACATTAAGTAAAGTTGGATCTAACCTCCAGTCACCAGGTTTCGCTTGACAAAGAGCCTCTATGGGATCAAAATTAGACATCCATATTAATTGTTTAAAGACCCTGAATACCTACCTCACCTCAGTTTTTCTGCCTGATTAGACCTCCGCTCTGTTTGAAGGTGGAAGAATCACGAGGTCAATGAACTGTACTAAAAAGGACAATGAAGGTGTAATTTGTCTTAACGAGTGCAACAAAGCGAACAGGAGAGTGAGTGTCAATCACACACCACCTGTACATGCCCACAGAGTCCAGAGGCCAAAACAATAAAAATCACCTTTGTTTTCTTCACTGATATCTGTGGACCGCTGCAGTTCGGCTCAAGACCAGGATGATGTATGTAAAAAAAAAAAAAAAAAAAAAAAGACAAACTCTTTCAGAAATTTCTATTCAGGATTTTTCTCCTTCCTTTTGTGATTCTGTGTAATGCACTTTTTTTGTAGCTGCAGTAGATGCTCAGGTGCTGCTAATTCACACCAGGAAGAAAGTGGAGATTTCAGGTTTTGTGCTGCTGCAGTTGTAACAAAGGATAAATGCAGTTGCTATTAAATGAATCCTGTCTCACCTTCGTCTTGTGCACTTTAATTACTCTTCAGTAAAAACCCTTTCACAGTGGGTCTCTCTCTTTCTCCATCCCTGCTCTTATGACTGCACAAACAGTAGGTTGCAAGATGTGCTTTGCTGCTGCTTGATCTCCTTTTCTTCCCACTAGATGCCGAGCAGATCGAGCAGTGTCTGTCTCCATCTCTGCGTGCATGTCAGTGGCATCTGTTCCATCTCTGCTGGTTTATTGGTTGATGAATAAACAAACAGTCACCAGATTTGTCTTGGCTGTGTAATATCGATGACAAATCTGGCAACCCCCAAGACGCTTGTTCTCATCAGTCAACAGTGAATTGTTATGGGAATATTCATTCAAACCCCCCACCCCCACCCGATCCATATACCTTTGTGCATTAACTTTACTGTAATTTAATCACAGTATTTTTGAGAGAAGCCATTTTTTTCTCTGATAAAGTCATTTGACAGTGTATGAAGTTTATTGGAGCTAAATTTAGAACCCACCTGAAATACAATGACCAAATATAATGTGAGTATTTATTATATGTGGCTTGTATGAGGTTTTAAAACTTCAGAGAGATTTTGAATTTGATGCATTTATAATCTTTTGTGCTGATGTTTAACCTGGTTGTTCCCGTGACAGAAATGTCCATAAAACACAAAAGTTTCTGCAACAGTCGAAAAACCTGACGACTGTAGCGCAGAAGAGGAATACAATGTGCCTTACATCGATGGGAATAACTTAGATTATATGATTAATTTACACTGTATTTCTCATCTTAAAGTGAGTCACATACACATGACAGTATCACAACTTTTCACTCAACTGAAAAGAAACTGAGGCGGAGTTCTGACATGTTTTTTTTTGTATAGTATTTTTAGCTCTCACTATAATAAAAATACGTATAAATTACACCAAATAACTGATGCCACAAAATTTTGTTTTCTCGGTGCACTGTTTTAGTCTGTTTCATATCAAGAGTAAAAGACAGGACTTATTTATCTTTACTGATGAGTGATTTAGGATTGAGCCGCTGATATTCTGACATCATAATTTCACCCCCATATATACAGTACTGCAAGTCCTGTTGATTGGTTTATGTCTTAGATACAATCGCTTGATTCACCCTGAAGCAAATCATGTGCTAATATCAGAAAAATGCTGATAATTAAATAGAAAAAAAATCACAGGAGAATATTAGAATATTTGCTTGTGTGCTTTTTTAAAAATTATTATTATTTTTATTTTATGGCTCAGGGTCATTAAATCAACTTTTCTTTTTACAGGTGCAGTGTACACTTGGTGTCAGTTTGAGAAGTTTAGAAACATCTAAAAAAAAAAACAACAACAACAGGCTTTTACTGTCACCCAGGTCAAGTAAACATCTGTCGCCCTCTAAACACTACACACACACACACACATACACACACACACACAAACAGAGAAACACACCCACATATTAGAAAGGTGTTATTCATGGACTAAGTATATAGACTCACCTCTTTGTCTTCCTCAGAATCCTCCTGAGACTGAGGGGGTTTCACTGTTCTGGCAGTTTTGTCCAGTTAATAGATGTTCATTAAAATCCAATTGCTATGTTTTGATGTGTTTTTGTTTTCTGCATCTAACGAGCACAATTAAAATGTATTCAGTGATTCAGTGCTATTGTCTCTGTGGACCTTTAAAGCGTTTTGGCCAAAAACACTAATTAGTGTCAGATTTCCACTGTAGATTAATTTACTCTTTTTTTCCACACACACACAGACAGGCTCTGGTCTCTCTAATGAGGCCTGTCTGGAGGAGGAGAGAGGAGAGGAAGTACAGGTGGCAGCTCTCTAATTATGTCCCTAGTGGATGACTACATTACCCAGGTACCCCAGGCCTCTGACAGGTGGGTGGATGGATTGGAGATGGACCATCACTGGGATGAATGACAGTCTTAATGAATCATTTCCTCAGTTATTCCATTAGGGAAGGGAGTGGGCCAGTGTCTCTCCACTGTGAATCACATTAGAAGTTTCATCAGGATGATGCACTTTTCTTTTCTCTGCACAATGTAACTGAAATCACTGGGCAACCATTTTTTTTTTCTGCATTAGCTTTGTGTCTTAATTTGTACTAATAGGCTAAATGTTTTATTTATTCTTCTCCTGTCAAATCATCCTCGTATTGTTCTACAGGGGGCATGAAATGTTGGCTCTGACTGACGATGTGGGCAGGACACTTGTGGTGGCTCTTAGCCAGCGCAGGGGCTCATGTTGTTAGGCGTTTGGATTTGAGCACTGCCTGTGTTATGACTCTGTACATTACTCTGTGTTGTGATTTGAATCATGTGGAAACATAATGAGGTTACCCTGTTGTTATGAATTTTGACAGTCTGGTCACTTTCCATTAGCACAACTGCACCCATGAAAGAAAGACTAACTAACACTAGCTGCACCGCTCCTTTTTAATAATGTGGGAGGAACACAGGATAGTGTTACGTATCTACCATGACTCAAACTTAAGAGCATGATGTGTCCTCAAATGTGTGATGTTTTATAAAGACAGACTGTTATTTTGCTAACAGCTGATAGCTAATGCCATTGGCTCGTTGAAAGAGGGGGGGGAAAAGCATCATGCATCAGCGTTAACGAGCTATCTCCGCTGCGCACCACATGGCAATGACAATCACTGCATTAGCAAGCTAGTTAGCCTAGCTTGTTAGCATCCACTTTGCGAGTGAGAGCAGATGTGACCTCCCAAATGTCGAATGCTGCAAAAGGGACAGACGGTTTAAATTGCTACCAGTAGGCCAACATAACCAGCTCTGTGCGCTGCACATCCTGTATGAACTTTTGTTCGACTGTTCAGGGCTACGACACGCTTCAGTCTGTTAGTTGACAGCGCAGAGGCCTGAAGCTTGGGCGCAAAAACAGCTCTGTCCTTTTCTTTTATCGTTATGTGTCATTATATTTCCTTAGACAAAGTGTGACAGAGAAAATTTCAGTTCAACCTTAAATGGGACATTGGTAAATACTCCTCGGCTAATGTCAACTTTACATGTATTTTTCCACTACTGGATTGCAATGTCTCAATCTTCCCCACATTCCTCTCATTCCCTCATCCCTGGACTCTCCTCTTGTTTGAGTAAACAGTAGTTGTCATTTCGAAACGGTCACGGGAGCAGGCTGAGGCCTCCTTGGCAGTGATTTGTGTGGAGAGAGTCAGGTCCCATCTGTTCCTTGTCCACGGGGGATGTTGGGTTAGCCAGCCAGTCTCCACCACCACCACCACCTTCCCCTCCCCTCTCCACTCCTCCTTAACACCCAGAGAGAGGATAATGAGAACAGGGAGAGGGTGCACCACACATCACCGGGCAGCATGCGTGTCTGAGATCCCGCTTTGACCGTCTCGTCCCCTGTGCCCCTGTCACAGCGACACCGGGCCTCAGCTGGTCGCATGTGATCCGAGCGGCCAAGAACAATTCCTCAGATGCAGGTGAGCTGCTTGACGTGTGTCTCAGTGACTGTGATGCGCATGCCTTTTAGGAATATGGGTGAGCTGACCCTTAAATCAGCATGTCAGGAAATACACAAGATGATCCGTTCTGCTGCAATTCTGTTTATCTTTGCTTGTATTTCAAGCCCCATATTTCAAGTATTTTTGGATTGCTTCCTCTTGTCACTGTTAAACATTCAGTGGTACAAATGCAGGCAGGCCAAAACACAGCTTGAAATATTTAATGAAAAATATTTAATCAAAAGGAGAATCTGGCAGAGGCAGCAGTTTAGTTTTTTTTGTTGTTGTTATTTTTACCCACTTCTTCTGAGCCATTGAATCAGAGCAAGATGTCAGACTCACTTCTCTGCATGTGTTACCAATTTTTTCCTCTATAACAGAATCAATCGTTTCTCCCCTGAGAGCAGCTTGGACGAGCCTTTGTGTAAGCACTGTCTGACTTGTGACTTAGAGGCCACCGTGATTTGTGCTTCGCCCCTCCCAGATGACGTCTTTTCATTACCTCCCTGCACCTTTTCGGCTCACGGAAAACCACGACAAATGTTAATTCTTCATTCAGAGTCAGACTGAGCACTGAGTCACGTCGCACCAGCTCTCACTGTCCGGCCCGGCTGCAGCCAGATCCAGCCGGAGACCGGAGGCTTAACAAAAAATTCACAACTAAACAGTGTGACCAGATGTTCCGGTGACCCTCCTGCACAGATGAGCTCTGGCGTCGCACTCTCTGCTGGCCAGAAGACGCTGAGACACGCTCAGAGACACGCCACACCCACACATGCACAGAGAAGCAGAGGAAAAACTCCTGATGGGCTCTCACCGTCTGAAAATGAAATTCCCCTCACTCCGCCTGCAGAACACAATGTGCTGAGATTTGCATGTGTGAATGAAAGTGTTTTGCCTTCTGAATACTAGTAATATGGTATTGTCATTCCTTTCACCCTCTGCAAGATTAGTGTTGCACAAAAACACGCCAGAGTCAACGTTCATACATTTGTGTAATTCTTCAGTATCTCATTCTTTTCTGCTCCGCATTCATGTTTGCAGAGTTTAGTTGATTGCTCTCCCTCACATAATCACGTTAAACAAAAAGCTGAACAGCCAGAAAACACCCGGCTCGTTCTTTGAGGGCAGACTGAAATTAGAGTGTGTAGCGGGTGTGCATGGTCCCT
Source organism: Seriola aureovittata (assembly GCF_021018895.1). NCBI lineage: Eukaryota > Metazoa > Chordata > Actinopteri > Carangiformes > Carangidae > Seriola > Seriola aureovittata. Next base: position 16,587,634 of record NC_079383.1, read on the forward strand.
TTTTGAGACCCGGGTCAGACTGTTATTAGAATATTGATTCAGACAGAAAATGGACTCAGGTCAGCCTGGCACCGAGATTCTTTGCAGGATATTATTTCACACACACACACACACAAAAAAAGAAGAAGCAGGATTTCAGTTTTAATTTGCACATCAGAATTAATGTAGCTCACAAATTCAGACAAAAGAAAATCATGCAACATCTCATTTACCACCACAACACCATCACCTGCCTGCACACCTGCCCCTCGTTGCCCTAATTAATCACTTTGTGTATATACTGGCCCATTAGCTCACTCTCTTTGCCAGATTGTCTTAGGTGCAAGTTCCTGCCTTTGTTCTGCGTTCCTGCTTATGACTTCTGCCTGTTTTAGGGTTTTGTCCGTCTGCCTACCTGTTTCTTGCCTCCGTGCCCTCCCCCTGTACAACTTTAGAACAGAACTGTCACACATTTTAATAAGTTTTGCTTGCTAAAACAAATGGGGCGTGAGACCACATAAGAGTTTGTCAATTACATTAGCTTTTTTGTCAGAGTTTGTGGTCAGGGTGAAGTCCATCCTGCGCCGTTGATTAAAAGCGCACTCCGATGAAGCAGAACCGGAGATATTGTCTCTTTATTCCACTTTTAAATTCCTCGTCCAATCCTGGTGCCTTTATTACCCAGAATGCACCTCAACCGCTGACGGTTCAGTCAGATATTTGGATGTGTTACCAGAGACAGTTGAGAAAGGAGACGGTATCACCACCTCCCCACCTCTTTAGGAGACCAGAGGCAGGTCTGAGTCTGTTCACTGCGACGGAAGAAATTTCGGATTATGACCGATTCTTCTCGCCCCAAAGCCACTGAAATAAATACTGGACTCATATTTCCACAAGCCACAGATCTTCAAAACATTCTGACACTAAAATGGCATTTTTTCAGTCGGATCAGGAAAAAATCAACTTTGTTCGAGACCTGTCTCTGTCCTAGCAAACAAAGCCTCGCGAGATCTCGCAACACAAATCTCTTCTCGTTGTAGTCCCTTTGTATTGGCTGAAACAGAATTAAGTGGTGTGTTTCTGTTTTTTTCAACGGGGTTCTCTTCAGTGTAAAAATCTGTCCTTTACAGTATTTGACACGACACGTAAAAGCCTCCTGTTCGGATTTTTAATTATGCTTCGTGAATCTCGCCCGTAAAAATTTAAGTAGAAAGTGTCTGGAGTTATGTAAATCGCAGCATTGAAAGCTCTCTCCATGTTCACCATCCTTATGCTTTTCTTTTATGTGAGAAGTTCATGAATTATGGAACCGGGTCAGTGTGAAAGAGGTGTAAATTTGTTTTTTTTTTCTGCTGGTGTGAGAGCTGCTCAGGGTTAATTAATTTACACTCGTTTGTATTTCACCGCCATGTCTCCCTGTTTGTGACACACACCTGCATCTGCCTACACGCTTACTCACCTACACACACACACACACACACACACACACACACACACACACACACAGTATAGGATGTAAACAAGCCCAGAGGTCAGAGGGGCAGCGGAGACACAGGAGAAATGGAATGAAGCTTTGAGTCACTCTCCACCTCCAGTCTCTCAGTGTCCCGCTGCTCCTTCATACCTGATGGGGACGCCTGACTGTTTGATGTGTGTGACAGCGGTACAGAGAACACCACACCCTGCAGTTCTGATCTGGTCTAATCACGGACCCACCTCCGCGCTCTCCCGCCGATCCGCATCCTGTCACCTGCGGGGGAAAAGGTCAATCCAGGTAACATCACAGCTCGCAAAGCAGGTAACTCACGATTATTTGTATCGTACCAAACAAACATGGCTGCGGCGGCACTCCACCCTACTTTCCTCTCTCAGTGCAGTTTTTTTTAAATCCACACCTTCACACGCAGCTGGAGGCTGCAGGCTGGATGCCAAGAGGTCGCCACTATGAGTGCAACGGGGGCCGAATTCGGTTCCTCCAGTGGCGATGGGAAGCTCGTCTGCGGTTCAGCACATTTCTAGTCAAAAAAAAAAAAAGGATTTTGGGATGGGAGCTGAATTCATTGAAAATACAAAAAGAGAAACATTAATCTGTATGGAGAAGAAATCCACTGGGAAAATCAGAAAATGCAAATTCTTCCAAAATAAACTTTCGTGATCCCATGTGGAGAAATTGTAGAGTCACAGTAGAAGTACAAGAACAGATCATGTACAAACTAAAGCATGAAGAAACAAAAATAAAATGTACTAAATACTGTGTGGTAACTATAAAAAGTGCAGTGTAAACAAGTTCCACATGGAAGGATGCAACAATTGTGTTGCTTCAGCTAGCATGAAATAGTTGTACAATGGCCACCTTCCTCCTTCCCCCTTTGTCCCCCCGCACTGAACATTACATAGTAGAATGTGAACGTCCATCCATCTTTCATCCATGTTTTAGCCAATTTGTCTGTATCAGAGTTGCAGTGGAAACAGGACGAACCCGGCAGCATTAGACTCCCTGTCTCTCGTCGGGGATGTCCAGGTGCCTCCAGGCGAGCTGCTGAGACACGTGTTGTGCCCTGGGACCGTTATTTGTCATGCCTGCCTGGAACGCCTCCAGAACAGGCGAGTGAAAATCCCAACAGATGCTTGGACAATAAGGTCCTTTTCAAAATGCTGAACTCCTCACCTCATCACACAGTCTGAGGTGAACAGGCGGGAGCCGGGGCCAAACTTTTCACTGTACTGACAGAGCAGCTCTTTCCAGCCTCACAGTCCAACCGAACGACTGCACCTCCGACCTCGTGATCCATCAGCTTTTGATTTAGATTATTGCTGTAAAATTGAATTTAAAATTGATTCTGACTTCATTCCTCATATGGCCAACTCATATCCTTTAACTAACTGATGTCTTGAGGCATCTTTAAACTAGGAACTTGTTCGCAGCGTTGACCAATCAGGTGCTTCTCAATTTAATACGACCACATCAAGAACTATATTCATACGCAGAAAGGTCTCCACTTTTCCTGAGCAAGAAAAAAATCAACTCACACTGCTTTTGTCTCTTTTTCTAGCTATCCACTCTAACCCTGTAATTATTTGCTTTTCTGCTGCATTGCCCCTTGGTCTCATCCTAAATGTCCTCACAATTAAATAGCACAATTGTTGCACTGATCAAGGAGGTGCTTGTGTTTTTAAAGCAGGTCTTACCGTTAAATACATGAAATAAAAATGTCTTTCTCTTCCGTTTCACGTCTTTCATGACAAAAGAAATCAAAGTGAAGCGCTCTGGCACGTGCTACATTGTTCCAGAGAACAATAGCCAATGAAAACGTTTGCTTGTTTCATTAGCAGCTCTTCCTCTAAAGAAAACTTTTGAGGCTCAATTCAACCGACGTGCAAGTTTTATGGTGAGGAATGGTAATACTTAAATCTAGCAATACCACAGGTCAGTATGTGGTCAGCCAGTGAAGACAAGCTTAATGCAAAGATTAATATAACATAAGGTTTAATATTACGCCTAGGTCGCTAATATTTGGACACACAGCTAACCTAATATGAAAGGCAATATTTCTCAAACGCATCTCCTACCAGGTGCTTGATTGGAAACTCTCATCTACAGAAAAACAAAACAATAAAGGACATTATGAAACAGTAAATATGCAAATTTTTTGCATGCTGGAGGAATTTAAAAAAAAAAGAGAAGAAGCTGTAAATGTATTTTAAATGCCCACTGAACAATCATAGTTTAATCCCGGAGGTCTCTGAGAGGAGTGTGAAGGCATCTAGATTGAGACTGGGGTGGTAAAATGTTCTTCTGATGGGAGGGGGATGGGCAGGGGGGGTGCAGCACAGACAAGATGAGTCCAGCGGGATTGAGGCTATTGGTACCGCTGCGGTTCTCCCCATGGAAATAGAACGAGAGGTTTAATTCACAGAGACTCCTCGTGATCAAGAGAGACGGGCGCCGCGAGAGCGAGAGAAAATGAGACACCTAGAATGAAATTTAAATTTGCCTGCACTCACAGGGGCAGTTTTCGCCGCCTTCATTTGCATTGACCCCCGAGTCCGCCGTGCTGGAGCCTCTCTGGTTGGACATTTAGTTGCTATTTTGTGAAACTGGACAATCAAACCCTTTATTTAGAGGTTCGAAGTTGCTGAGCGCCTTTAGCTCGCCTGAACACCTCTTAAAGAAACAGTTTATTGCGTCTATAGAATAGATCTTGTTTTTTCTCCCTTAAGAAAAATCTTAAAATGTGCTTCAAACCCACATTTGAGTTGCAAAAAAAGTCTGTTGTTCATGAACCCAACATGCAAGCAAACATATTTGCTGTATAATAAAGTCACGTAATGTGTTTTATTGCCATCAAACAGCCAAGCTTATCGATGTCTGTTTGATGATCTCCACTGAGGTCTGTTTAATGATCTCCGTTGCTCCTCTTGCTATAAGCTGTCTGTCAAAATTCAATTAATTTGTCGGAGGTTATTGGCCTGTCATTGCACTGCATTTTAATAAAGCTGAAGGGCTTTGATAAGACCTCACTTTAATTGACAGCGAGGAAGCGATAAAGCCAGCTTTATTTATTTCCTCCTTTTTATTTTGTCTCGTACGTTCGAGGATTCTCCAGTGCAGATGGATCAGTGTATTAAGGACGCGGCCTTCAAACCCTCTTGAGATTGTATCCAGAGTTTTCAGCGAGTGCTTTTTATTTGAACGCCTCTCTGGGTTTTGGAGAAGGACAGTGGCATCCCAACGCTGGGACCGGTCTTCTCTCGTATGTGCCATCTACTGTCATGCCGGTATTCTGAGCTGACACGTCTCTTTTCCATCAAAGCGGCACATCTGGCCCTCCTGGAGCTGTAGTCAAATGTCACCCACAGCCACCCACAGAGGGATGCCAGCCCTGTGTAGGGTTACACCACCAGATATTTAAGCATTTGAGTGTCATTCTTGTGTTGCTGCCCACTGTGATGCCCATGGGTTATTCTCCCATTGCCCCTTTTAAGAATTATTATATAACTGTTAAACAGGTTATCACAACGCACAGGGCTTTTTATGAATAAGCATCAATTTAGTTTAATATTATCAGTACTGAACATGGATTGTGTGTTTATGAAGTGTGCTGAACATGAAATGTGCAACAAAGGAACTTCTTTGTCTTGGTGGTTCACTGTGCATCATCACCCTCATGGCAAATTAAAAGGCAACATGTCTAATAATAATCAGGTGGATGTTACATAACATAACCCCGTCCAAACCTCCAGAAAACACACGTTTGTGCACATACAGAGGCTTTACACACATGTAAACAATCACCTTTTGGTGCTTTCTTGAGAAGAAGTGGGTTTTTTTTTCCTTATGAAAAAGTATACAGTATAATAGTTGGATTGTCTTTGCTGAAAAAGTATTAAAACGACACAATAGTAAAAGTTTTTTTGGGGGGAAATCAATCTTTGTTGAGACTGAAAACAACTCAATGTAGCCTGAACAGAACCTGGTGCATGTCCACTGTCCCTGTCGGTTTCTGGACTCGGTGTCCACAGGCATATGCGACCTGTCACAAGCAGATACTGCATCATATGAAAGTAGAGCTCCATCAATTTTACAACCACACCAAGACCGCTGTATTATTCATGACAGGTACTACTCAGCCTTGACAGCTGTATAATGTCCTCTGTGGCTCTGGAGGATCTTTATGAAGAAAAAAGTAACCCTGATGATGTCGTTATTTCAGGCCGTCTAATTAAAGATGCTAATGAGTTGCTTTGTGGAAACAGTTGAATCCAGTGTTTTTGTAACGTGACACTCCACCATCACGACGACTGAGTACAGAGGACAACTTTTATTTCACAAAGCTCCTTCAGTCCCAAAAGAAGAAGACATATTTAACTCCATAAAATATCGCCGGTTTATTAGAGGTGCAGGTTACAGGCCCGTGTTGCTGTTTTAAAAAGATTCTTGATATCAAAGGGATACCCTCGAAACGTTACAGCTTTCCATAAATAACCACTTAACAGCCATGCACAAACATCATACGCACACATTTCCCAGGGGTGCAGCTATTCTGAGAGACCTTCCTTTCCTTCTTTTTTTTTCTTTCTGTCTGTTCTTATCATCATTCACAGCAGAGGTGGGCTCAGCATCAGATTTATTTGTCATTTTTGCCGCTGCTCAGGGAGCTCGTCTCTGAAGAAACGGTCAACACGAAGAGCTTTGACACCCAGATGGATACGGAGCTACGTGTTCTGGAGCAACACTGGTAAATGCCCTGGGGATAAAAATACACCCAAGCCCTTTGATCCCCTCAATGTTTCATTCACCTCTGCACTCTTTGTCTTTTTTCTTTCTTTCTTTCTTTTTCTTTTACACCCATAGAGGCTTGATTGAGTAGTTCTCAGACTGGCCTTGACAGGTTAAGTAGGGCACGAGACACAGCTCTCTGCAGGTCCCGGCCCGCTGCTAACTCACATTACCACATACATCTGTTTAAGGACTTTTCCTTAAAGGCCGATAAGTCATGTTGTCACGGGCACTTTTGCCTGAGTGGAGTCTCATTTTGTGCACAGAGGATCATGGAGGACTTTGGGCTTGGTTGCAGCCTCTGCTAATGGGTTTGGACCTTAACTGCTTGTTCTCCCTTGTCCAAATCGACTCTGGCATGTTTGCTTATCGAATGCCTCATCTTGTGATTCATGATAAGTAGACGTATTATGAGATCCCACGCAGGGCTGTGGTGTTTCCTCTGGGCTAATCGTCTAATCATTTGATGCAGGAGGCCGTTCTCTTGTTTAGACATCTAGTGGATAAAAAAAACTAATGTGCTGCATAAACTAAAGTTTATGTAATAAAGACTTTTATGTTTTTTAGACTTTCTGTGACTCGAAGCAAACACTTATTAGCTTCATTCATTTTGTATAATAAAGCAGCACTGTTATAAACTGGATATGAGTGTGACAATTCAGATTTTTATTGACATTTTAGCTGATTGGAAAAAGCAAATAAGGCGTAAGAAAAAGAGGAAATCAGATTATTTTCCATCAAATGTGAAGATCATGTGTTTTATCAGCTAAATGTTTAAAAAAATAAAAAAAGTACTCATGCAGAATGGGCCCTTTCAGACGCTGTGTCTCGGTCAGTACACTCACATGGAGTGCACAGTGTGTACATAATACAGTACACTCACTGGCAGTGTGCGTGAAATCCAACAGGGTAGTGTTGTCCCAAATCAAACACACACATATCTGCAAGCTGCTTTGCTTGACTTGACTTGAAAAGTTAACGTTGTATACAGTATTGGGTATTAACACATTACTTAGTAAAGCATAACAGTAATGATAAATGTTTCTTCGGTAACGAGCAGTGTAAAGAAGTAGAATTTGAAACTATGCTCCAGTTACTATACAAGTAATGCTCTGTTAATTTGTCGGGCGTTAACCTTTTCAGGGAGTAACTTGCTTTAAGTGTTTTCAAAGTGCTTGCTCATCACTGCTTGCCCTTCAATATTTGCATAAGACGCAAGAAAAGGATCTCAGAATTACAGCACTGGAGTTAATGTACTTCATTTCCACTCAAACAGAAACCCTATCGCTAAACAAAAAAAACAAAAATCATCCTTTACATGGAGTGGAAACTCAGAAAACAGAATACAAATTACAATATATGATCTACGATTGATCAAAAGACGAGTCTAGAGGTCATCAATGAAGAGCAAAAAGCAGCCACGGTGGTAATAATAACTAGCTCAGGGTCAGAGGCTAACCAGCACAGAGTCACAGACAGATGGAGGCATTAGTTAAGCATTAATGCAGGGACACTACACCCAGATCCCTCACTGGTGGAAAGGGGGGATGAAGAGCTCCATCCTATCAGCTTGTATTATCGGAGCAGAGTGGGTTTATACCTGACTGTCAGGAGGATGAAAAAGAGAAATGTGTTGTAGTGTGTGTGTGTGTGTGTGTGTGTGTGTGTGTGTGTGTGTGTGTGTGTGTAGGATTTTGGGGCAGTTGTGCCTGCCAGTCAAGACTTTATTTAGGACTAAAGTAAATGCCAAAGTGGCCCAAAAGGTGCCTAATTAAGCCGCTTGCTGGCTGTCAAGAGAGCTTAGTGGTATGTCTTTGCCTTTCACTTCCTCTCTCTCTGTCTCTGTCTCTCTCTCTCTGTCTCTCTCTCTCTCTCTCTCTCTCTCTCTCTCTCTTGGTGAGTGAGCAGGCCTGTAATCATTAACGAGATGTTATGGATGAGTCCCCGAGGGAAATCCTCAACTATGTTTGCATGAGCATCAATCATGTATTGACCGAGTTTGTCCGAAGACGTGGAGTGGGGGGTGGGGCAGGGGGTGGGGGTGGGGGTGTAACTTCGGCCATAACTTGGGTGCAGCGCCTCCACCTGAAGCTTGCGTTTTACTTGACTGAGAGATGTCGGAAACACAGTATCTCCCGCTTGTCTGTCTCCCTGTGGCTTCCAGGGACTCGGATGTGCAGCTAATTAGCATGTGCATAGTTTGAGCAGGTTGAGTCACTCACTTATTTCTCAGTTATAACTCCTTTGTGGACTGTTGAGCTAAATGAAATGCAAGTGGAGAAATGTATGTCTCACTCAGAAGATTGTTGAAGACCAGGAAATGGTGCATGCCTACGTCTCCACCTCCATTTTACTGCATTTCGAGGATATTCTTTGCTCGTTATTAAAATGAATTTGCAATAATCCATCTGTTTTCTGGTAGAAATGCCACGCACAGGGACGGTTCTCACACTGCAGTTGATATTTTCTCTTTTTCAAATTTAGACATTTAGACGCATCTCTGGAGTTTCTACTGTCTAACGTGAATCACCACATCAAAGGAAAATATAATAAGCTCTTCAAAACGATAACAAGCAATTAATCCTCTGCGGAAGGTCTGATTATAAAATAGGAGCTGAATACTAAATGAAACAGCTGAAGCCAAGAGACCTGAACCTGTTGCCTGAACCAGACAAGGACCCGCTGTGAGGAGGCAATATCTAAGGTCAAGATATTTGACAGTGTGTGTGTGTGTGTGTGTGTGTAGTTTGCAGATACACTGGACAACTGTGTGGATCTTTTATAGTAGCCTATATTATTCTTAATAACTATCATATCGAATTATCTGAAAGATTTTTATACACACTCTACAATCATTATATAGAGTGTATATAAAAGCAGTATTATCTTGTCAATGTGGTTTTACGTTGAGTTAAACTGTCCATTAGCTGCTTGGTGTTTAGCCAGGAGTCACGGTCCCAGCTACTTGCACAGTCGGACTTTGCAAGCTTCTTGAACTGTAAAATGAACTTAATTAGGTGATATTAAAATTGCTCTGGCATAATGAGGAAATTCAAGTCCTGCTCATTCATGAAAGCCTGGCTCCCCGAGACGACTCCTGCCTGACTCATCTAATGATTTCACAAACTCATTAATTAATGCGATCACCACCGGCTTTCATTATTCACAACTACTAATTGTGGATTTGTTTTATGCAATTAACATCTTGAGTTTTCCAAGTCAACAGTTGTCTGTCACCATCTGGTTTAATTTCATTATCTTTTCAAGTATTTCTGGTGATTTATAAGCTGATGAAAAGTTCTCAGTGTTGCTGTTGTAGAAAAGACCAAAAAAGGAAAATCTATGTGATGTGTACAGTGCTATCATCTGTATGTGATTTACTGCCACATATATGTTTTTCTAATAGCATATTGACCCAGTTTAGAAGAATTATGTGTGCACAAAGTCCTCTGTTTATGAATTCACTTAATGTTATTCATATTATCATAAATTGAAATGGAGACTTTGGTGCACAAAGTCTGGCAAATATGCCAAAATATGTTTGTCACTGCCCTCTAGAACAGCACATGTAACAACACTGATAGTGCCTTCCAAATCCTGTTTAAAAAATAAAACCTTTCTGATCTTACACAGCAGTAGTTAAGGTTTAGTTAAGTTCCCAGGTGCAAAAACAACTTGGTTAATGTCGGGGAAAGATAATGGTTTGGGCTACAATGACCTTCTTCATAGGGAACGGCTACAGTCATGGTTGAAAGAAACTGTCTGTTGAAACTGTCTGTTGAAACATCCATCTGCCATATTCCTCTGCCTCTATAATAACGTCACACACTTCCCCTTTGTTCTCAAGGGACAAGAGTCACAATTGCAACGGCGGCTTTGACCCTTCAACGTAAGCAAATGACGTTTTTGGACATTTGATGAGACGCCTGATGGAGTCATTTTCTTTCTCAGAGGGAAACTGATACCACTGTTTGTCCATGATGACGCAAACAAACTTTTTTTTTTCCATTTTACATCATCTTTATTTACAAATCTCACAGTTTTGAAGGGGGAAAAAAAAAGCTGTGATATTTTTCTATATCCTTTTGCACTCCCTTGTCTCTCTCATACTTAGTCTTGCTATTGCAGACAGAATGTCCCTCCTCTCTACTCTAAAATAGAGCTCCAGAGCCCTGGAGAGCGGATGCTGAAGTGACGGCATGTCATCGCTGTCCCATATCAGTGACTCACTGAGGCCTGTGTGCCCCGGCCTGTCACCAGCCTGTCGTTCTCTCTTGCTGGGCCGGTTGGCAGCACGATGTCTCACCACCTTGGCGATGTTAACGCCAGCTTCAGAAATCCCTACCTTACCCTATGAAGAGTGTCACGAGAGGGAGCACCTCAAAAATACCTGTCTCTCTCCTCATGTCACTCTGCAGCGTCCCTTCAACACCAATCTTTAACTTCAGCATAAAGCAAAAGACCAGATACACTATTCATACGACTCTCACTGGAAGACCTGGATGATTCTGCTGGTTAATCTGGTTTACAGCCACAGTCTTCCCCTGTGCCAGAGGGCAGAGTCATTACAGATGGATTTCCCTAAACTGCTGGAAACACTATGTTATGTCATTAAAGGAGACCTATATTGCGCCAGATTTGCGAGCTGTCAGGAAGAAGAAGGAGTAAGGAGGGAAGTGATATGGTTTGAACTTGGAGATATAACTTAAAGCAAACAAAGAAAAGCTTTATGTGGCATGGCAGCCGCTGCGGGGCATCCGGTCCCCAGTACCGAGCAAAATATCTAAAATTGTAATTTGTGGGTTCATAAAAAACAATATGTGAGAGTGTGGGTGGCTCTGTTTCTTTGTTGCTGATCTATAGTAATGGAAATTTTCAGAACACAGAGGGATGATATTTTATAGACTCTGCCTTGGGCTTTGTTTGAAGAAATAGGAAGTGGAATTAAGTCCTTTGAATGATTAGTTTCCAATATAACTCAACTTTAAGGCCTTTATCTCCTCGTGTAAGTTCCATTTAAACAGTGAAATCATTTATCAATCATTTATTAAGTTTTTTAGGTAGAGGGGTATCAAAGCTGAATCATAAAGCCAAAGAAGGGACTCAAATTACAAAGGCATATAACAGCAGACATAGATTACTGAGGCTTCTGCTTGTTGTGATCAATTAAACCCCTGTAACGAATTAACATCGGGAAAAGACACATGCGTGAACTCCTCAGTCTGCCACTGCAGGCTACATGTTTTTTGACTTGAAATTCATTATAGTTGGGTCAGTTTCCATCACAACCACTCAGCATTAAAGGTGAACCTCATTAATCTTTAGTGGGAACTTCTCCACCTTGTTAGAGAAGGGACAGGACTGATCGCAAGCTACGATACCTGAGCCTGTCAAGAAAAGAACCTGGAAAAAAATCGCCCAGCGATGTTAATTGTTGAAAGTGACTGGAAGTGTGATATTGATGCTCAGGAAATTTGGAAGATACATTTAAATATGACCATTTCTTTCAGTTATTATGAGATTAGATGGTCTCACCTGATCAAATAAGGTTCATGAGCAGAGAATTGACCTCACCCTCCCTTAGCTCCAGTTGCTAAGCCTGTCAAGCTTTCTTGTACATCTCAGTTTACATTTATGGCGGTGAAAGATTTACCACTTGAAATTCTTAGTAGTTGCTGAAAAACTGACACCGACATTTCAGACAAAGCAGGCTCATAATTTGTGGCTGTTTTTTTTCAGGCTGAAACAACCATTACTTGTCGAGTCTATCAGCTGTAGAAAGCTAGCTAGCTATTTAGGCTAACGTATTCCCCACAAGTTTGTTTCAAACATAAGGTTCAAAACATTATTCAAGTGATTTTTTTCCCCCCGAATGACCAGAAATTGATTTCCTGTAAAGCCCTCAATCTCATGTTGGTTGATACAATAGATTTTTGTTCAATTTGCTTTTAAATCCCCTTTGAACATTAATAAAATTCACTGAACTTCACTCCCACTTGATCACTTCTCCGACACTCAGCTCAATATCAGAATACTAACCAGGAGAGTCAATACTCGACAAAGGTTATCCATTGCATTCTTTGCATAAAGCTCCGATCAGCAGTCGCCCTGCTGCTTGCTTTGTTTACGCAGCGATTTATTAAACTGAAGCTATTTTTATTACTCTAATATTTATTCCCTTTGCTTCTGATACAGAGGCTGACAGTAATAGCTCCCCGTGTGTTCTGAGGTTATAAAAGATATGCATTAATACATTTTAAAATTTGTAGTATTTATGAAAATGATGTACAATTTCAACTACAGAATTACTCACCACTCTAATAAAACAGAAGTGTCATTTATCTTGCCCCTGTTTCCCTGTGTCCACGCACTCCTTAAAGGTCAAGGTAAGAAAAATAGAGGTTGTTGTTGCTGTACTGCAGAGGTGGGAGTTTAGGCAGGCGTAGACAAACCACTGGGACTATGATTGATGGAAACCCCGTCTGAATGACCGGGTTGCTGGCTCTTACCGGCAGCAATCTGCCAGCGCTGCACCCTCATCAACACAAACCCACATCCCACACTCACGGATTTACTCTCTTTCGCACGCATCCCACTGCCACGGCGACAGCCACGCTCATTACTCTGATATCCTGTTAATACTTCATGACTGTAACAAATCACTGGTCTTCAGATCATCTACTTCCACCCTATTTTTAACCTTTGTGAAGAAAGAATCCAGGTGTGGTTTCATCTGGCTTTCCCTCAGCTGTATGCATGGGTATTTATTTTCTGAATGTCAAGACAATGGGCAGGGCTGATGGATCCTCATCCTCATACTGACACTTAGTGTGGAGGATGGTGTGTAGCTACAGAAATCTGACTGATCCTAAACTATCCTAAAGATACCCTTAAAAAAAATTCATATGGTACAAAATTTTCTGTGTGTGTTAACCTTTGCTTTTCATTTTTTTTTTATTTTGTCCCACTTAGTTCACACCTACCTCGCCCTACATGCTACCAGCCTAACAGATGGTGTTGGACAGTTGGATTAAAGTTGGAGTTAAAGCAAAGGATCAAAGTAGGTAGTCACAGTTTGCTGCCTCATGCCATGTCTCTGGTCTGCAGGTCATAGTTTGGTTGTTGCCAGGTTGTGGCATCTTAAATGCTGGTAGGGCTGCAGGAAGTCAGTTCAAAAATGACCTAAATGTCCTCCTGTTGGCAATATTGACTGCAACATGCACTCAGTTATGAGTTACAGCTCCAAAATCTAATGCAATCCAGTATAACAGCTCTATAAAATCTACCTTTACAGTGATAACAATGTCCAGTTTTGATTGACACTGTCAGAGAGGTATTAATTTAATGATATGTTTATTATTTAGGTTGAAGTTTGCAGTGATGTTGAACTGGATTCAATTACACTGAGAGGTTACATGCCTTATGTAAATGCCTCTGCATATAAAAAGTACTAAACATGTAAACTTTGCCTTTCCTCATGAAAAATTCAATCCCAAGACTCCATGTTTTTTTATACAACAGCATAAAATGGAAATATTCTAAAAGTCCTCTGCATCATGTCATACATATTTACCCAAAATCCAGCCCGACATAAATGGTATTTCTAGAAACTTTGGAGTATTCACCAGAATTGAAAATCAAGCTTTTTTTTTCAGCTGCAGTCATTACAAATTTCCTTCAGTAAATTTAACTGAAGTTAATTGTTGCTGATTTTCTCTTCCCCCCCTTCCTGCCCGCTGATTAAAAAAAGATTCCTACAAACACCAACAAAGGTAAAGGGCTCTTACAAAGTAGCATGTTGAGAGGAAGAATGGTCCAGGTACTTGTGTCATGCTGAGCTTTGTTTTGCACACCATTGCCCTTTGCTCAGCAGAGAGGGCGGGATTGGTATTCTCCTGCTGAATCTGACAACGTGCTTGTGCTGTTGCTCCAGAAACTAACGAAGGTGCACAAGCCGAGCAGGTGTGCAGCACAAATTCTGACCTGTTATTAGGCAAAAACAACGTGCTAAAGGAAGAGAGGATGATCCAGTGTAACTATATATCGCCGTTGTAATGGCACAGCTGAAGTCTGGTAAATACAATAAACTTAATGAGGCGTGGTAAAGCATGAAATGAATGAGGGGCAGTTCAGTGTCACTACGAGACAGACAAATAAAAAACCACATATACTGTCAGGAAATGACAAGCCATATTTTTGCAACAACCTTTAGTTTTACACAAGGACAAATCTTATCTCCTTATGTTGCTCGATTGACCAGGGTCCTAAAACTCGTTGAGAGATACATCTGTGTCCATGTGGTCCAAATAACAAGAAGAGAGAAAATATCAAACAATACGATATGTCACTTACACGAACATGATGTGCGAACACATTTTCTTTGACTTTTTTGTGCCTTCTACAGTTTGGACCCCGAGAGGAGTTAACATACGGTCAGTGCTTTGTTCTTTGGTCATTGGTCACTGGGTTTTGTCACGGTATATTATCACTGTGCTGCTGTAAAGCGTGTTTCCTGCCGTTGATCTGCTCAGAGACCTCGGCCCTATTCGAGTTGGACGGCCAGTAAGGTTCTTCCGCAAATTGACTCAGAAAACCATCTATTTCTGGACCAGGGCGACTTGTCATGGTGAAACAGCAGAGGGCTTTACTGTTATCCAGAATATCATGATCATCACTTCCCTTAAAGCATGAAAAAACAACCTCAGACTGAAAGTGAACAGGGACTTTATCTAAAACTCTCACTGTCAATCTAAAACCTACTGTATATCCTTAAGCAAAGCACCTCCTTGCCAAAGTATTCACTCACTTGCAAAACAACATAATTATATTAGTGCTGACAGACTGTTGAAGAACTTACGTGTGACAATCAAACACTACTACAATTTTAATATCTACTTTTAGCCACTCAAATGCCATTTCACAAAGGGATTCTTGACTGCGATCCGTATTAAACAGCAGCCTTTGGCGTTTTACACATTTGCATAGATTCATTTTCCTCCCACAGAATTTAAAAAAAAACTTCCATGGCTTTGTTTACTTCTCTCACAGTGGAAAACCCTGCAGCAAAGCATCCACTGTGATGCAACATGACCCGTCACTGACACAGAAATGACATTTGAGAAAAAGCTTCCTGAACAAAAATAATGAGGTGTCTTCAAAGCAAAGGAGGCAAATAGAGGTATTTTGTGGGTCTTTACTGAGGAATAGCAGGGTTTTGCCTTTTAAAGCTGTCATGACTCTTTCTATTTGACAAAGCCAAAAGATTTGTAAATCTGGTGTGATTCCCTGCCTGCTGCCATCCACCTGTCAGCCTTTTTGACACCTAAGCTGCTAATATCCCTCAATCTATCTCCTTCAGTGACTCTTTTAGACTGGCTGCTCATGTTTGGATGTTCAAACAGTCCTTTTTTCCCTCTCTGACACCTTGTCATTGACTCACTGACACATGCTGCTTACTGACAGACAGATCTTTACATGGGAGACGTGAGGTATCCTGTGAATGAATATGGATGGAGCCGTCCATCTGTCCATCCGCCATTAGGCTCCGCTGACACTGAATGCTGATGGGGCCCAGTGAGAGGCTGGGAAGAAACGAAAAAAAAGCTTGATGTGAATGAAGCCCTAATAGATTGTATGTGCTGAGAAGGAAGACACACAGAAGTAAGCATATTCACATATTTCTATCTGGCTGGAGCCCAGCCGAGCTGATCCGGGTAGAGGGGGGGACCCTTGGGCGGCAGGTTGCCAGTTAGAAGACAAACTATACTAACGCTCACATTCAGACCAGTGGGAGATTAGGAGTCTCCGTTCCACCTGACATGCTTGTCTTTGGATGTGTGGCGTGAGGGCAACAGCGTGAAGCAAAACCCACACAGTGACAGGGAGGACTAATTAACGTAAATCAAATTAAAACTGAAGACAACATACGATGTAAATAAATAGTTCTAATGCACCATCCGTTCCTCAGTGGAGTAAAATGACAGAAAATCAAATCACTGAACAAGAATTGTGTGTCTTTACAGTTCTATCTGGCACGGTGTTTGCGTGTTTCACAGCTTGTTGGTGTGTTAGCTTTTTAGCTTTTGGCTGTCAGTGGCTTGCAGCAGGACTTCCTGTTTGTCATTTGCACTGTTGCCCAGGCTGGAATCACATCCTCTGTGGCTGCCTGCCCTCAGTTAGCACTAGTGATCAACTTAAAGTAGTGTTAAGCGATTTTTTACAAGGCCAGTAAAGCAAGTTGTAAACACAAATTTGCATATTATCTTGTAACGCCTTATAACGTTGCAATGTGAAGAAAACAGCTGCCTTTTGACACATTCATTAGTATTCATATGAAGTTGTGTTTCTGACCACCTGCCAAATCTATCTTCGATACTTGCTCCGTTTTTAGCTTTGGTTTTAGTCTACACAAACTCCCAGGGGAAACATCTGTCTGTGGTTGACACCTTTCACATTAAACTTTGTAATCTGACCCATTGTTGACATAGAAACATTGATTAATGCAGCTTTAAGGCTCCAACAAGCCTACTTGGCCTTTTGGTTTACCATCTCCTCTACAGACTCGAATGTAGTGTCTGAAAAGTGATGTGTACATGCTGCTGTGCTGAAGTCCTGTGTTCTCTCTGTGGTTCAAATCTGCAGCAAGAGCCACCCAGTGGCAGCCAGTAAAGTGGCATAAAGAGCATATTTAAAACTTTTAACATTTACCGTTGGAGCATAATTAAACTTTGATCCATGTGTTATTTGATTACTTTACTACCCATTCACTTTACTGGAACCACTCATGATGTTCCCATTGTGTATGCTACACGTAAGTCCAGATAATGTGGATGTTTAGCTCCAAATCCTGTTCAGGATTAAAGTGTGAAATCTCTGAGCTGCAGTGTGTTCATGTAAAATTATGAGCTCTGCAGCGTCTTGATTTAGCTCTGAAACACCCTCCTCTGTTCACCTGTATATTTAATGACAGCCAGATATATCCTGTCCTTTGGGTGACTTTAAAACATGGCAACAAGTACACGGCACTATGTTAAATCTGATTATATCGCAGTCTACATACTCATAAATACATTTAAGATATTCAGCAAAGCGTTTGCTTTGATTCCTCTCATCTCAAATTTAGGGGTAAATGAATCCTTTGAGGAGATGAAATCATCATTTGAATGTTTATCAGAAAGGAAATAAAAGCTTCCTGTATAAGGAACTGTGTGTAAGAAAATCATTGATATTAAACAATGTTAGGATTTCTGAATAAAGAAATCTGAGAGTGTGAAGTAAGTGTCTGTGATAAAAATCTGAATTTTAATGTTTTTTAACGGCTGCATTTTGGTATAAGAGAAAAAATAAGAGCCCTTTTAGTTAAAAAGATATCTAGTTGTGGTTTTTCTTTTTACCACCAAACTCTTCTTTAAAATCGCAACAACACAGAGTTGCTACCATAAACATGAGAGTTTGTGGTAATAAATTTATACCTTGGGAATTGTTCAAACGTCTGAACTTCAGATTTCACATTCTCTCTGATGATGCCGGCTGACAAAACTACTAAGTGCCGCTGCTCGTTCATTACAGTTTCTACTTTTTCTTTAGAAGTCTGAGCTGCGCGTGTGTCTAGCAAAGACAGCGCAGAAGACAGGGCCTTGGGATTGAGACAGATGAGGAGATTCAGCTCCTCATAGGAAATAGTTATCTCTCTCAAGCCCCACGCGGCGTCCTGAGGGAGATCTGGCTGTGATGGCTGCCAGATCGCTGCACGGCTGTCTCTAAACCGAAGGCTTTGTTTTCCCCTCTGTGAGCTGAGTTGTTGACAAAGCCTCTGACTATTTGAAGCAACATTTTTTCCAAATCTCTTATAATATGTCTCGCAGTTTACCAGTGGCAACGCAAGATATTCTCTCGTGAAAGCTTACACACTGGAGCAACTGCACAAAATCATTACCACTACCAAGTGTCTGATCTGATCAAAGGGTGTTGAAACAACTTCTGAAGACGTGACACTTTTCTTTTTCACGCTGAGATGTAACTCACTGCCCTCCTGCAAAATGAGGATTAGTCATAGATTTTAAAGGGACACTCCACCGATTCTACATGTCAAAGTCAAATAATTAGTGATGAGGAGTGAGGAAACAGTTGTATAATGTCTTCTGTTGTTCTGGGAGGAGTTGTGTCAAGTCATCACCCAGGTTTGAGGACGCAGGAACCTGCTGCATCTATAAGTCTTCTTCAAGTCTCTTTATGGTAATGCAACATTAAATCCAAACAGACAGGCAGACGTGATTTTGACTTACGTTTTCTTACTTCTTTCTTACTACTACAGTATTTTTTTATTTTTGCATTGTGACCTGTTGGCTTGATGCTTCTGTTGGAAACCTGCGCCTATTAGCTGACTCAAGTGTTGGCCACGTTAATTGATTTCATTGGTTTTGTCGGTCACAGGCCATCAGCCTTTCAGAGGGATGAGCTGTGGGCTCCCCTGATGATGTTCTCAGCGGTTTCCATTTGAGGTTGAGAGAAATCATGCAGCACTTTAGGTGAAACATTAGCAGTGTTGAAGGAAATATACCAATATAGAGGGAAAAAGTTTTAACCCACAGCTAATTAACTGACTCCATGGCAACATTATACTTCCTGTTTATGTCTACCAAAACATTGTGGGGACCGTAGATCCAAAATTGATTGACTTGATTATCCTTAATGGCACTATCGATATTTTTATTACATTAGACGTGGATGTTGGGAGGAGTGGACTCAAATTAACTGGACCCTCAACATTTTTGTTGACAGTCATTGTTGTTTATAGTTTAATTGCAGCAGATGTTTAAGAGCTTTGATTTCTCTTTGAATGTCATACTGAAACATTCCTCGGCAACAAACTTCTCTGCCTCTCATCATTAACTTACGTCAGGCCCCCGATACGGAGCAAAAGATGAACAGGCTATTGTGTTGGTCGTGTGTGTGTTAGAGAGAGAGAGAGAGAGACAGAGAGCATGACAAGGTAATGTGTAAATGATCCTGCTGGAGTCACACTCTGGCTTCATTAGCTGTGATGTGTACTGTGCTGCAGTGGCCGTAACTCATCCTCATCTGCCTGAAAAGACAGCCCTGCCCCCCCCCCCCCCCCCCCCCCCCCCCCCCCCCCCACACACACACACACACACACACACACACACACACACATACACACACACACACACACACACACACACACACACCACCTCTCCTTCCTCTGGACAACCACAGGCTCATTAGAGAGGCTCCACCTCCACGGAAAAGGTAGGCTATACAGGCTTTACTGACAGTTAGTGAAGAGTGTGACTTTCAGAGGAAACAAGGAAATTTCACAGACAAATTATATGAGGATAGAACTGGGTGTCCTTGACAGTGTCATGGCTGAGTAGTGTGAAAGAAATGTATGTGGAAGGACGTCTACAAGCAAATCAAAATACATTCAGTATAAAATTTTATTTCGCTATGATGGGGAGACATTTTGAAATTCAGTTCAAAACAGCAACAATAGAAAGAAATACTTCATCTTTAAGACACATTTTGTTAAGATTACTCAAAATGGGAAATATAAAAAATATAAAAAAGCAAATATAAAAAAACCTTGTGTTGTTGCAATGTGGTAAAAGAGGTTCAAAACATAGCAGCACAGAAATGCACTTTCATCTCTCCAACTGCATCATCAGCCCTGTGATTCACTACTTTAAAAATGTACCCAGACTCAAAAAGAAATCAAAGGTCCCACATGCATGAGAAATACAGATCAAAAGGAGCTGGTATAGAAATATTCTACCGTTAAATCTTTATTAAAAACAAAGCGAAATGCTGAAGATGAGTCATGAGTCCTCAGTGGTTGGCCGCTGAAGAGGAGGAGAGGATTCTACAGGTGACTCGGATGCTGGTGTGACTGCGGGTTTGTCTGTGCAGATCCCATCTTTAGAAATGTCTGTTGGATCATCTGCAGGTGTCAGAGCGAAATAGCTCGAGTTCTGAAATTTGAGCACTTCATTGCCCCAGCTGGTCCAACCGGGTTGCAGGCTTCGAGCGAACAGCTCCAAGCACGTGGCTTCGGCTCCAACATACAGCTTCAACACCTCTACGGAGAGGAAGAAATGAGGAAGAGGAATGATCATGGATGGATTAACTCACTATAGCGCCTGAAACAATAAAGCTGTTGGGCCTAATGTTCAATTCAAAATGGCATGTATCAACAACTGGGGGCACAAAACACGACTTGAGCTGCTACACTATCAGAAATGCAACAGAATTGGACCAATTTGTGTATCAGATGCTTATGTTTCTGTTCCTGTGTAGTCGAGTATAAATGTAGTTTCTAGGAGACAAGATTACATGAGGACACAGATGTACACACACAAGCCCATGAGTGATGCGGTACATGTTACTGCCAATGGTTTGTGGTGGTAATATGCCCAGGAGGGCAGCAATATGCCAGCAAAAGCAGGGAAGAAGAAGACTGCCACACAGCAAACAATGCAGCTTTCAAACTTTTCAGAAAAACTAGCAAATGCAAATGTTTTTGGATTTTTTTTGGAGGAAGGAAATGCACTCATCAAGTTTGTTAGACCTCAAAGATACACAAAATGCAGTGACCCTGCGGCTTTCAGGTGCCAGGTATGTTTGCCCTCTTGGTAATTCAACCTTGGGAAGAACAAGAGATAATAAATTCAATTGTAAATTTTAATGAATTTAAAGTTGGGTTGTAAAATTACTGCACTGCAACCTTTTCTTATGGGAGCACTTTGCTTGTTACTCTGTAAAAGTCAGAGGACAGCACTGGCAACCGCCCAGCTCCATCACACCATAGCACAGGGTTTTCTATGTGGACTGGCAGTGACCTTGAGTCTATAAGTGATGATATTCCAGCAGCAGCAGCAGCAGCATACCTGACAGATACGTTTCACTTCCTCCCCTTTGCTACTCTGTCTGCTCTTGTGCAGGCTCAAACCACCCTGACACTCGACTCAGCCAACACTCAGGGAGTTAATGAGCTCAAAAGCCTGATCCCCTAACCGATCTAACCTGCACGATGCGGTGTCCTGCCTCCCGTTTTCTCTTCCTATGCATGTCACAGAGACAGAGTCACGGAGTGGAAAGGCCAAACATGCAGCTCTCCGACTAATTCAGCCCGAACCGGTGACTCAGCTCTCAAAGTTGAACAGAGAATAAAAGGTCTAATTATGCTTTTTACTCTGAAATGGGACAACATATGAAACTTCTAGCAAGAAAGGCCTGAGGCAAAGGAAGGTGTTACTTAACTGCTGTCTAGACAAGTAACATTTTCAGTCTTATAAATTCTGTTTTGCAAGTTTCTCGTATTCTCTCCAGAGTTGATTCAGGATTAACCAAACCGCAGAGAACTAATTATGTATCCAGAACTGCTCAGTTTGATCAATCACGGCACAATAAATAATTCCATGGTCAAGTTTGAATAAAATATCTGCAACATAACTATGGCTTTAATCATTATTACCATGGTTGGTCATAGAAAATGTCATAGATTTAAACATAGATCTTTTTAAAGTCTCATGTTTCCTGTCTTTTCAATAGGATGTTTTCAGTCAATATAATCAATGACTTGTTATGGAGTGCCACAGGGTTTGGCTTCGGCCCCATGTTAATCTTCATTTACGACTATGTTAACCAATAACATTAAGAATCGTTCTTTTTCCTTGTAAAAAGCCACTAATCAGTTATTTCAGTTTATATTTATATACATTGTTTATTATTTATTATATATATTAATCATTAAAAAGGCATTTTAAGGATGTTCAATCTTCTTTCTTACTGAATATAGTTGAAATATCATTCTCATCTTCAGCTTGCATTAAAAACCAACTAAAGTTTGAACCATGAATCAAAAGCACTGCTATACCGATCTCTGTGTTGTCATGTTTTGACAGGTTCAAGTCTAGGTTCAACAGACAACATGTCAGTGAGATGTAGTGTAGATAATGGTGGGGCAGAGTACACAGCAACCAATAGTGCATGACAGTGTTGGATTGTCCGCCTGGGTGCAGTTACTCTTTCAAGCTGCTCTATTCAATATTTTTTATATCAACAATGGATAAAATGACTACGTATAATCTGAATGGGGTCGACTCATCACTCGATTCTGTCGTTCCCCTTGACTTTGCGATATGTTTTAAAAAACTTTAAAGTTTACTGTTTTGGTTCACTCTCACCATTATCATCCTTGCCATTTTCAGCACCAGGAAAAGCTCTAAAAACCCACTTTCCCCTTTCAGCACCAGACAGACAAAGTTGTTGAGTAGCAGCTAAACACAGTGCAGCATTTAGCAGCTTAGCAGCCAGATATTTCCCTCAGGAGCAGTTGAGAGCAAAAGAGAAGAGTGAATGTAGGGCTTAAATTTGCCATTTCACCTTTATAAGGTGATAATACATCAAAGTATGTGGCCAAAGGAGCTCAGGGTATTTCTGGAAAAAAAGAATAGAAAAGACAGAGGCCCATAATCTAACCTAATTTTGACTTCCTTACTGCTTTTCAGAATTTATTAAATAAATTTCAAAGATCACATTTACGGCACAGAGGGGATCACATCAATTACATCGTCCTCAGGGGATCCCAAATTATATTACATAGTGAGAATTCAAACGCTCTACAAGCAGCCCCTAGTGGCACTGCTGCTCCTTACACCCAACTGGAACAAGGTGATTTGAATCATCTGACATACGACTGAGTCACAGTCTCGCACAGGTCGAAAACAAAAGGCAATTAGACAACTGGCATCAGGGTTTCGAGACTCTGGAACGACAAACATAGAGAGCTGACAAATCTGGATAACGCTAGATTTCTATGTGTTTTTAATTAGACTGTTTTCATTTTTAACTGATGGGATAGTTGACAAGGAAGGCTTAATGTTGTAGCTGCCAATGAAACATACTGGTAAACAGATCACAGTCACAAATAATTTCCCAGTCAACAGTAATGCAACCCACACCACTGGCACTGTGCCTCTTTCTGAAATGAATATTAGGAGCAGCCACTTAACCACTGATTAAAATACCAAGTTGGGAAAATACTTTTTTTTCCTAAAGTTGCGAGGGGGGGGGGGGCTAGTTAATAAAAATCACACGTTTTGTCAGAGCAAAGTGCAAACACTTATTTTTTGCAGCTTGACCATCTGGCAACGATGTGTTGTATCCGTAGTGGAGAAATGGTGTCCCTTATCTCTCCATAGCAACCACGAATGTCAGTGACAGTAGCCCCATCTGAGAGGGGAAGTGGGTCAGGGTTTCTCAGGGCTGCGGGTCTGAGGGTTGTGGCTTCACGCCGTCGAGGCTGCCCACTGGCTCGAGCAGACCTGACACGCTCGACGTGACCGCTCAGTACAGCCAAGTTATGAGGAATGAAGGTGTGGGGACTTTATGTAATTTCTAACAGTTGCATTATCTATTGCAGGAGTGAACAAAAGAAAGAGAAAATCATCCCTCAAGCCTCTAGGTGTTAAATTATCATCTTAAATAAATAATCTGGTCTGCTTTTATTTGGCAGCTCTACAAGATTTGGGTCAAGCTCTCCTAATAGTTCATGCCACACTGCAATTTCTAACTATTACACTCACAGATTTGAGCCACACCCACTGCCAACAGAGGCTTCTCACTTCTGGCAGAATAACAAAAGAGGGACAGTAACTGGAGTTGAAACATATTAATTGTAGATGCTGCTCATTCTGGCCATTTAGTAGCAAATCTTTATTTTAAATACAACGAAAAAGCACCACAAATAGATATTTTTCGACCATTTTTGTATTTAATTATTAGTGCAACTCAGTGTCTGCATCTGACAAGTATAAATAAAAATATTGTGTGCATAAAAAAATAACTCCACAGCAACAAATAAAGTGACTGGAATAAACAAACCAGCTCTGGGTAAAACTGCTGAGAGGCTTTGCAATGAACAAAGAATCACACATGGAGACTGAGCACAATCTGTATACTAATCTACTTAATCTCTATGGCATCACAGCTCCACAATAGCATCTTTATGATTTAAATCAATGTATTTGTACAATATCCAGCCAATTCCATGAGGTGCAGGCTTTTCTGTGCTCCTGAAAGGGCACTGGCAAACACTGGCCATGTTTTGCTCTCCATACTGCACAATAAATCGCGTTCCCCTGAGAGGGAGTGATATGACGTCAAGCCTCTCTTATTCAGAGTCCCTGCATATTCATTGTCAAGGTCTTACATTGATTCCAAGTAGCAGGAGCCGTGTTGAAGTCAAGTCCTGCCACACCACAACCAGTGCAAACAATATCAATTTGAGACATCTGAGCAGCAGAGGTTCAAATTCTGAGAAATCCAACCTGTCATTGGTTGAGGATTCAAGCCCTGTGGTTATTATGGATACAGTAGAGACCCTGTATGTTGTCTTTGAGCAGTGCTCTCTCCTCCAACATGACCATCTGCAACCACTGTAAGCATTTCCAAAAGAAAGTGCCAACTTTCTGCAGTGGAAAAGGTATTTATACACTCAAAAAGTGTGATATATCCACTTAAATAATGTAATAAATCAATAATTTATTACTTAAATGCATTAATTTCTCACACAAAAACACATTGTAGTCATAATTATGTATGTAGTTTGTATGTAACTGCTGTCGCCTTGCGAACTGGAAGAAAATCAAAATGGGTTTTTAAACAAATTTAAATTTCAGTGATGCACCCATGAAGAATTGATTCAGGCTTAAGACCATTGCTTTTGCATCTGTGCAGGCGATAGCAGGATTTAGAGCTCATCGCTGGCACTGATAACAATCACTGATGTTGCAGCATTGCCCTCTGCTGGCACAGTAAAACAGAACAGTATTGTACTTGATGTATTTGGAGATATTAACCTGAGAGTGAGGGCTTCTGGGAATGGAGAGCTGATGGGACGCTGATGATCAAGCGGCTGTCCTCTACGGGAACCTCTGGCGTCTCCAAAGAGCTGAAAGTAGTCAAACAAGTCCGAGACTAAATATGATTTTGATTTTTGGGTTTGGGCGTAAAAGTGAAAGACAGAAGTCAAAGATTTTAAAACCTTATGGAGGTATCTGCAGAGGAACGATATCGGCCCAGGACCAGCACTTCATACGGCTTCTTGTGCGGCGAATCCAGTGGAAACACAAACTGTCCAGATGTGGTCACCTGAGGGAAAAGAGCAAAAAACCCACCGTCAAACGTCTGGAATCACACCAACAGGTCACATTCGAGAGCTGTTTCTATTCAAAGCTTCTGTACCTTGACCCAGAACCATTCGGCTACGACCTCTATCCCCCAGTGTGGATACAGCTCATCACGGACGAAACGCAGGTGGCTGGGCCGGTTTGTGACCCAGGTGACGACTAAGCAGTTCGTGGACGCCAGTTGGGGGATAGGCAGCCGTTTCAGCTGTGATGAGGGCAAAGAACTGTATCTTTGTTGAGGAAAAAAAATACATAAATAAAAAAAGATGTAATCAGTGTAAATGCATTCACCATACCGTTCTCTACTTCAGTATGATTCTTAAGATACGTCTGTTGTGCCTTATGTACAGTAATACTTTTCTACTTTCTGCTTTACACCTTCTAAAATAGCCAAATTACCTGCGACTCCTTTTCACAGACTTGTTTTCCCACGGTGGATCCATAACTATTAAGTCAAACTTTGTTCCATCTGTGTGAGAAACAAGCAGCTTTAGAAAACAGACACAACTAATATGCTCTCACTCAATGAGAATTCAAAGAAACACACTGAGTCACACTAGAATTATTTACGCCACTAAATTCAGAGAGGGTTGTTATGTTATGTTTGTGCCTCATGTTTCTCTGATTCAGACGCACTGTTCCTCACATTGCACTCACAGTGGACTAGCGGCTGGATTCGTGTGAAATCAGACAGCAGGAAGGCTGTGTGTGGTGGTATTACATATTCCTCTCCCATTAGTGTAACCACTGTGGCCTCGTCCGCCCTGTTCTCCGTTACCCGGGAGAACAAGTCAACATGCGATGTGCAGCCATCCTCAGCAGCAAGTGACTGAGTACGCTCCTCCTGCTCCTCCTCGTCCACTAGAGGAAGCTCTTTAGCCATTTCACAAAGAGCGGCAAGGCTGCATTCCTGGAGGGGAAGAGGCTCCGTCACCGTGTCCGTGGCTCCGGTCAGATATCCCAGGTACCGAGCAGAGTCCACCAAAGACTTGCTTCCCTCCAGGATGACAGACCTGATCTGCATCGGCACACATTACAGAGATTATTGTGACTGGGTGGTGTCATAAACTGAAAATATAAGGATATAAGGATATAAGAAAGTAACATGGTCATTTACTCAAGTTTTGCACTTTTTTTGTTCAGTTCTGATGTACTTTAACTAACTGCTGATTTATTAACATAATTTAAAAAAAAAAATTGAAACTAAAAATTTTTTATGTAGTATTATCCAAAGTGAGAAATCATCTCTGATCAGGGGAAGCTGTTCTCTGCTGCCTACAACAGACTCGAATTTGGGATCGCCAAATGATCTTCTCACCTCTCACAATAAAAGTGTCAAAATTAACATTGGCCAGACGAGGAAGCAGCTTTCTTAAAGACGCTGATGTTCTGACATGATAACAACATCAACTGCAGGACATTAAAGACACTTTACGACCTTGTGGGGGGTCATCCTGGCTGTTAAAGGGACAAGACATACTACACATTCTTCTTGTCAAAACCTGGCACCTACATTACCCACAATGCAACTCATCTGCCGACAGTTCTGTTGAGGAGTAGGTGTGTTCTAATAGTGGCTAATGTAGCGTCGAGCTGCCGGCCTCAGGCGGAGAAAAGGAGCAGGCTACAGAGGTCTGGTGAGGTCACCTTTTTCTAACTCCACACCACCCATCTTCAATCTTGTAGTCTACAGCCCCAACCAACTGAATAAGAAATGTGACTGCAACATCATGGTTAATTTTCCCCAATCCAGTTGTTCTCTCCGTGACACATTCATTTCAGTGGTTTAATACGACCCCTGCTGACACAAATGTCTTTCTACAGAAGATATATGCAGCTTGGACTTATATTTAGAGAATGAGAGTCAACCTACCTTCTCGTGAAAAGCTTGTGCATCAACTTCCCCCTGGTTGAGATCACTGTGTTTTCGTTTCCTTTTCTGAAAATAACATTGTCATTACATTATACACTGATGAATGGAGAAGCACAAGTAAACACAAGCAAAAGATTCAGGTACCAAACACGACCCAAATAGCTTCCACGTTTTTAACTTGAGAATAAAAAACAAAAACGTGTAACAATAAAAAAGTGACCTACAAGATATTTTCATTCACAATCATAACAGAAACATAAAAACATCATTGCATTATGAAGCACTGATTTGAGGTTGGAAAGCTAGGTGCTCTGACTGACTATAATATATTGACATGTTGAGCAAGTTTATTCCCCTATGACCTGGTTTAATCTTTATGTGTGTAATTGTCCTTTGAATCTGTAAAGTAACTTTCTCCAATATGCGTTTGTAGATGTGTTATTTTATGAAAGAAATTAAATGTATTTAATCAATTTGGATTATTCAAACAAAATAAATATATTCACACAAGATTTTTGCTCCAAGCATCAAAAAGTAATGGATGCTGCATTATTAAATATCTTATTCCATGTTAAGTAATTAACACCTAGAAAACTGAGTCTGCAACTAGATAGATAGATAGATAGATAGATAGATAGATAGATAGATAGATAGATAGATAGATAGATAGATACTTTATTTATCCCTTAGGGAAAATTCATGAACTGACAGTTACTTTTATTTAAGTTTAATTTAAGAATCTGGTACCTGCAAATCTTGTCTGTCCATCAACTAATTGACTGAGCTCTACAATACTGGTTTCTAGAGAAATTGAAATTGCAACACATTTTTGTCCCAGGGCCCCTCAGGATGAACTGGTATTACTCAACAGCATGAGTACTTCGAAACTGTACTTTAGTGCTTGTAGTTAGTTGCATTCCTCCACTGCTGTAAAGTAATTTTGTGGCACAGGATTTACCTTTGATGGTTTGTTTACTTTCTGTAACGTATCCGTGTTTCCTCCTTCCACAGCAACACTGGCATTCACACAATAATGGCTCTTTAAAATCTGAAAACACCGCCTTTTGCAACGACACTTGACTTGTGACTTTCGACCATTTCTCCATCGGATGCAACGCGAATAGCCCTGATCAATAAGTGAGCATGCATCCAAAACCCAGCCCTCGCTGCTCTGGACCACCACGGCCATTGTGAACGTGGTTGGTTACAGCTAAAGCGACTCACATAGCTGCATTAGGTTCCAGTGTAGCGAGCCACAACTCACCCGGGACCACATACAAATAAATCTTAACAGCTCGGCTTTCCTAAAAAAACGAAACCGAAAGTAAACGTCGTTCAAGACTCAGCGTGACTCAGTAATTACTTACGCAGAAAAGGAAACTAACTGCGTTGGTCCTGAGCGGGCTTCCGTAGAAATTCTGATGCGTTTACGTAATATTGATAGGGTGGGAATAACAAAAAAAACAACCGTGATTCAGACTTGGAAGTGTTCACACATTATTCCAGGGTAGCCTTTTTGTAAAGCTCCTGTATAATGACGGAATGTATTGACTATTCTGCAAAATTTTGTTTCAACAAAGGAGGAAACGCTCGTGGCTCGGCTCGTCGGTTTAAACCATAGTTTTAAACGAAGGTATTGAACGCAACACGAAGGACTCGAGGAGGAGTTAAATTCAGTTTAAAGGGAAATAAAGCCACTCCTGAAATCTTTGATACGACATTATGTCATATGTGATACAGCAACGAGAAAAACGACTAACTTTGATATAGGCTACACGTAGCGTAGAAAATGTTGAACACGGGCGGTGTGCGTCCCTCTGCTGCGTCCTCCCGGCGGGAAGGAAGAGGACCGAGAAAGATCCGTGTGTATGACTGCCGCGTTGACAACAAGAAAGTTACTGGGACCGAGCTGAACACAAGTGGTTTGAACTACAATACCTTTCTTCAAATTCTGCACAAGGCAAAGTTTTCTAACTTTACTTGGGTTTGGGGGGCAGTTTAAATATATTTTAAAGTCAGTTCAGTTATTAACCTTAAATTTAAATCTGGGGTCACGTTTCAACTTTATGCTTCACTACATCTTACAGCTGTACTAATTATCTTCCAATTAAGAGTTTCAATAACAGTGTTGTAGAAGAGTTTTAGCACATTAGCTATATAAAAGTCTTAAATTTGAATTTATTGTCTTAATTTCAACTTGAATATCGTCTTATATATTTTTTTCACTTATATTTTGGTCGAAGTTAGCAGAGGTTAAATGTGTAACATGCAAATAATATGTAAATGTAAATATAAGTGAATACATTTACTCAAGTACTGTAGGCCAACATAAGTACAAATTTAAGTACAAATACTCAAGTATTCGTACTTGAATATTTTCTATTACTTTGTACATTGTAAATACAACAAATATGAAGAGATTATGAAGTACGATGATTTGGTATAGATTAAACTACCCAAAAGAATATACAACCAGAGCTGAAACCATTTATCAATTAATCAATTAGCCAAAAATAATCATACAAACATTTCATGGTCCCAGCTTCTCAAGTGAGCTGATTGACTGCATTTTCTATGTAATTGATTTATTTTATATTGATTTTTAATGATTTTGAGGTTTGGACTATTGTTGGACTAAGCCTGCTTTGTCAAAGTGTCACTTTGAGCTCTGGGTAATTGTGATGGATTTGCTAATTATTCAATTAGCACGCTACAAAATATCAGGAAACAATCAAGTTTTTGTTGGAGCAGTTTTAGGGAGGTGTTGATCACTTCATGATCATTTTGTAATCGCACACAAATTGCATCGCAAACTACATCTTCCAAAATGTTGAATCAACACCTCCTCTAAAACAGTTCCAGCAAAAACTGAACATTAATCTTGATGTAAGTAGGATTTGTTGCAGGACTGCACTAGTTTGAACTATGTGTGCATAATGAACTGGCAGATGGGTGTGTATGTTATGTGTCATTTGCCTTAAGGAAACAAAACTGGTTAGATAAAGGAAGCGTTCTGTGTGTGTGCCAATCCAGCAAATCCATTTAAATGACTGTTTTGGAAACCATATGTATATTCAAGATCTGGAAGCCGTCTGAATGCACATATGAAGGCATTACCATCTTAAATTTGATAAACATGTTTTTAATTCATGCTTAAAAATACTACGGACCTCCTAGAGGGACATTCAGGGCATCTAACAAGGTTTTTGTCAGCTGTTACCAACAAGTATCTGATTTCAATCTCTGTGTGAAACACTCCTTTTCTTGCCCTCATTATCCGCCTCTACTCCCTCTTACCCACGACTCCTACCTGTTTTTCTCGTTGGGTACAAGTAACCATTATTTTCATTATCAGTGAATCCTAATAATTTTTTCAGTGGTCGTTTTGTTTTTAAAATATCAAAAAATTTTGAAAAATTTTAAATTAAAAAAATTTAACAGCTGGCACTCACTTTCGCCATTTTTTTTGTACAGGAATTTGCAATCCGTTCACATGAAATATTTGTGCTGGCCACAACCGACAGAACTGTCCTGGACTTTGACAAATATGGTGAGTAAATCAGTCCCTGTTGGTGCGAAAGTAAACGATATGCTTCCATAAAATATAGATGAGAAAATTAAGCAAATACATTTGAAACTATTGTTAAGTTGTACGATAAATGTCATCTATAAACAGAGTTTTGCTGACCTCGTTCTGAATTTGCTGTGATTATGACTGTTTTAAATGCAGAGAAGCTTCAGGATGGCAGTACCCTCTACTTGCTGCAGAGGGAGGACCAAGCTCTTCCAGTGGCAACGGAAGAGCACATCATGTTTACGCCTCATTTTGATACGTTGATCCAGTGTGGGACATATGAGTACTACTCTAGTGAGGGACAGAATTCATTACGTAAGTGCTTATGCGATTTAAACATAAGTCATTAACTACTCAAGTTGGTATAATTCAGATGGACAGAGAGATTAGGTTGTGTGGCATCACTCATAACTTGCTTCTTTTTCTTTTTTCCCCAGCTTATGCAATTGCTGAGTTGATTGACAATGCTCTGTCGGCTACAGCTAAAAAAACAGGAACGAGGACAATAGAGTTACGAATGGTTGGTTAAACAGTTGCATATCATTTGTAGACACATATTTTTCATTTGAACCTTTTGCTTATTTTTTTCACTATTAATTTAGCGGAATCTGCAATAGTGACTGACTTCTCTTTTCTATTGTCCAGCTCTTTGATGAAAGTCTTGGGAAGCCTGCAGTGATCGTCTTAGATAATGGATGCGGGATGACGTCTAAGCAGCTCAATAACTGGGCAGTGTACAGACTCTCTAAATTTACCAGGGAAAACAGCTCATTTGCAAGGTTGGTGGTCTTTACTTTAAATCTTCAGATTAGATGTGATTGTGCAAACTTCTTTAGTTCTGAGTTCCCAGATTAGATCATTTGTCCATGTTGTCCGTCCATCCATCTGTCCTATTCTCATGAATGTGATAGCTCAGTAATGCTGTGAGGGAATTTCTTCAAATT
This sequence comes from Seriola aureovittata, assembly GCF_021018895.1. Lineage (NCBI taxonomy): Eukaryota > Metazoa > Chordata > Actinopteri > Carangiformes > Carangidae > Seriola > Seriola aureovittata. Next base: position 16,619,492 of record NC_079383.1, read on the forward strand.
TGGCAAAAACTTTGATTTGGACTCAAGGACGAACTGATTATATTTTGATGGTCAAAGGTCAAAGGTCACTGTGACCGGTGCAAAAAACACATTTTTAGCCATAACTCAAGAATTCACATAGCAGTTATGATAAAATTTCACACACATGGCTAATGTTTTATATGATTCTGCATAAACAGGGATGTTAAGTGAAACTAGTGTGAGTGGTGGAGGTATATAACTGTGAAGAGGTAATTCTGGTTTTTGTTTTGTCTTGACAACAGTAAGCAAGAGGGGTATGTTCGGCCTGTTCCTGTCCCTCGTAGTCTCAACAGTGATATATCCTACTTTGGAGTTGGAGGAAAACAGGCTGTTTTCTTCATTGGAGACTCAACCAGGGTAAGCACAGAAATTAAAAAAAAAATTAAAAAAAATTTGATTCTGAGAAGACCCTGAGATTAAATTCCATCACGTCAGTAAATATTAACATTTATTCAATTTCTAGATGATCAGCAAAGCAGTGGGCTCCCCAGATGTTCATGAGCTGATTCTGTCTAAAGAGGAATTTGAGAGAAAAGAGAAGAACAAAGAAGATGTGTACCGTGGGACCATCAGAAACAGGAAGGTAAACGCTCTATTTGAAAAGACTGCTCACATTAAGTGAACATATTTGTAATTATTACTTTAAATCAAGGCAATCATGATTTGTAACAGGTAATATGGAGTCCTCTCTGTCAACATCTCTGCTGTCTATCCTCTGTGTGATGTCTCATTCTCCTCCTGCAGCCCGGTGACTCTTCACATGTGCGTGAAAACGATCAGCGTTTCCTCCACGAATTAATTTCTGAGGAACCTGGGAAGCAAAGCTTCACAGCCGTGGTCATTACAGGAATCAAGTCTGAGCATATCACCTTTTTGAAAGAGGATTTCGCAAAGTGGACCAGAGAGTTGGCGTAAGTTCATTCACCCCCGCCATCCCAAACACAGTCCAAAGTCCCTTTACAGGGATTTGATTGAGTTCTAACTAAAAAGATTTTTTTGCCCATATTTCAGTCACATATATCATTATTACATCCATGGAGTCAATGGAAATGACATGAGTCGCAAATCTACAAACTCAGATCATCTCCCTAAAATTGACATTCAGGTGAGGCTGTCGGTCTTAAACAGTTTAATTGATGATGATCCACATCTTGCTTATGGCACGATTACTATTTGACTCTCCTCTTTTAATCAGGTCACCTTGCGGGAGAAGTCTAACAGATGTCCCCGTGTGATGAATCTCAGGGAAGTTGACGATGACATGCAGACTCTGTACATAAATGCTACTGCAGACACGTTTGAGTTTAAGGCCACCACTGGACAAGACAGAGGCACGGTGGAGGGACTAATTCGATATCATCCCTTCCTTTACGACAGGGAGACTTTCCCTCCTGACCCATATGTTGTGCAAGGTATTCAAACTTAGATATTGAACAAACTTTATGATATATGTCCGTGTTGGATCAAATTGTAGATTTTATTTTGTTCCTTCGTTTATCAGCACCTGCTAATGATGAAGATGAGTCTGGAGTCCAGCATCAGGCAAGAGGAAAGAGGCCGATCTTTGAGTGTTTCTGGAATGGACGGCTCATACCTTACGCCAAAATTGATGAGTAAATACTTTTTAATTGTTTAGTTCTTTTTTCTTTCCATTTTAATTGTAAAAGAATAAAAGGTAACTTAATTCTGCGATTGTAAAAGTTATTATAAATAAATGTTGTTTTTTCATTAGTTAGAAAATTCAATGTCACAGCAGGACTACCAGCTGGTTGATCCACTGCTTTGGTTCAGACTGAAAAATCTTACCAACCTTATTGTGATAAAATCACTGGAGCTCCAGCTCCATATTAAGCATATAATTATGTGAATGGTAACAATGTTCTCATTTAACTCCCAGCAAGACGGCAAATAAACCTATTTCTCAAAATGTCAAACAATTATATCAATGCTACAAAAAGCAGGTTAGTGTTAACATGAAACTCAAAAGCAAACCTTTCCCCTGCTCCTACCACTCCCTCTCGCTGCCCTGTGTATGCCTTTGTTGGTCTTCTCATGTCTTGTTGTATATTTTTTACAGGTTTCAGTGGTGTACTCAGAAAGGAAACGATGTGCCCGATGAGTGTTACAGTCGGTTTTCGGGGGTGCTTTTCACTGATGACAGATTCCAGGTCACCACGAACAAGCTCACCTTTATGGACCTGGAGATGAAAGTGAAGAGCAAGGACACTATCTTCACACGTGTCGTTAATGGACAGGTGATGGTGTTCTAGAGTCTCTCTTCCTCCTAGTAGTCATAAATCTCTATTTATTCTAATGCAGCTTCAAGCCATTTCATAGAGTTAAAGAGCTGAAACTTTCCACAGGCACAAAGAAGTATCATTGAGAAGGACTTCAGGAAGTGGCTCCAAAACTGTCACAAGAAATGGGACAAGCAAGTGAAGTTCCTGGGCTTCAGGGAGATCATAACACGAAAAGACTTGGCCACTAAGAAAATGCAGCACCCCTGGGCGACATTTTCCTCCATCGAATTGGACGGCAAATTATACAAAACAGACCAACTTGTGAGAATCTCTTTATTTTGTTTTTTCAGAATGTACTGTATATGTGAACACAAATGTATTTTGATGATTCTATATTCTACTGTATATTGATGCCTACTCACTTCTTCATACAGGTGAAGTCTCAGAAAACAAACCCCATTCATCATGGTACTGTGGTTCGGTTTTTGCTGTACGGAGAGCATAAGAGCGATGTCTTTGCCACAGGAGGACAAGTTGAAGTGTGTTTGGTAAGAAAGGAATTATGGAATGTGTTTGCCTCAGGGGTTTTCCTTGCATGTCAGTCCTTTCTGCCTCTTTATCCCACTGTCTAAAATCTGCTTATTAAAGGCAAAACTGACAAAAATCCTAAACTGGAGGTAACTGCTTAAAGATTTGGTAACTCAGAAATTATGTCCAGTAGTTTAACATCTTATAAAATAAGAATCTAGGGTTTCTTCATACTGTATTTGCGCTGGTTTTAATAAATATTCAGGGTCATCTACATGATTCAACATAAAAAAAAGTTTTTGCCATCATCCTATATCTAATATCCTACAGCGGCTCAGTGAGAATACAGACTTTCTCATCTCAACAGACTGAACAATTTAAGAGTTTTTGTTTGTTTTTTTAGAAAGCAGATATGATACATTGACAAGTTGCAAACACGACTTTGTTTTTTACTCTCATTTTTTATTGTATTGAGTTTGTATTTTACATGAGATTGACAAACAAATTTGCTTCCTAGGAACCCAAAGCACTTTATGCCATGACCAAGATCATACCCATTTCCAAGATCGACAGGACCGTCACTGATGCCGCCATCAAGAAAAACATTGAAAATGACTTCGCCAAGTGAGTAAGCAGCTTCGGGAAACGGTCGTAGCATCAAGCATCTAATGTGTGCTCTGGTCTACAGTGCATTTATAACACAAAGAACAACCACCATATGAGTCTTTACACAGCACAATGAGCAATCACTTTCTTTGGATGTGATTCAGTGCTTATGAAGTTGTTATCAGTTGTGTGTCTGTTTCCCTGCCCAGATGTTGCTGTTGAAGCCTGATGGCACTTTATCAACTCAAGTTAATGATACGTTGTTGTTCCAGGCTTCCAGATAAACTAAAAGTGGACTGGCCAGACGGTAACCCCTGGCCCCAGAATGCTGTCCGTCCAGCTGGGATGCCGTTAGGTAAAACGGTGCATCGTCTGCACACCACACCAGTTCACGTATCAGTCATCATTTTGCATCAAAATGTGGTAATACTGAAAAATGTCCTTTTTTATGGAGCCAAAACGTCATTCTGTGTTTTGTACTTTTACTTTGACATTTCAGGGGCGCTCAGAATCGAAATTCTGAACAAGAAGGGAGAGTCAATATCCAGGATGCCAACAGTGGGCCAGTCGACAGTGATAAAGCTGTGTATTGAGCTGAAAGTAGTTCAGCATGGTAAGATCATCTGTGTTGCCAAAGAAAGTCTTCAGGATGTCACACTGGCAAATAGATGTGTAAAAGTAAAAATCTTTAACATAGAATTATAACTTTAGGGGTTTTGTTATTATGGCTTTAAATACCATTTACCTCTTCACAGGCGTGCTGTTTTTACAGACTCACTCATTACTCAGACTACAAACCAGTGAAAATGCCATTTACAGTTTTCTGGAATTGAGTCAAAATAATCAATATAACCTTTTTGTTTTGCCAGGAGTTTGAACCCTCAAAAAGCCAATTAGATAACAAAAAAGCAGCAAATACACATTTGTAAAGTTGGAGCCAAAGAATTTTGTTATAAGCTCTTTTTGCCTTTCATATGTAGGTCCTAAAACAAATGCAGATGTTATCAGTTTTGTGGCCCAGCATTCACCAAAGTGGGGTTTCTGGTTCAGAAAAATTGGTACGTTTCTTTTTAATTGTCATTTTTTTCTCGGTTACTTATTGGCTGGTCTGATTTTTATCTGCTTAAGTAAAATAATTGATCAGTTTCCAAACATTTCATATTTGGCAGAGAATCTGATCAAACCAGGGAGGTATACACTGTTTCTCAGCACCATAATAAGTGAAAGTAATGCCACCATCTTTGGAGGCAGAAACCTCCCAAGCTACGAACTCAATTTCACCATCAAAGGTAAAGGAAACAGGAGCACAGAGAGTTAACAGTCCTGTTCATTTATTATTATCCTTTTCTGAACGTCCAATCAAACACTTCTGCTTCTTTTCTCCTTCTCAGAGGGAAATGCTGAGAGTTTTGTTACGGGTACAGTGAGCTCCACTCTTCACGTAGGGACTCCATTTGACATTCCTCTGCACTTAAAAGATCAATATGGCAACTTGACAATGGGTCTTCCTGATCTCCAGCCTGTACTTAAATGCAGGTGAGTCACTCCACTTTGTTTGTGAAAACACGTATATGTAACTATTTGCAAACTTAAGTCTACATGAATTGTTCACCAGCTAACGCATGAAAATGTTTTTATCGAAAATCTCATGTCCTTAATTTGCCGGATGTGAAAGTTGCTTTAACAATTACCATTATCAACTTTTAGTGACCTGGATCTGAGCTATGATGCAGTGAACAGCAGCGGAACCACATATATCATAAAAGGCGTCAAAGCAAGAGGAAAAGTCCTGAATTACCAACAATCAAAGGTTAGAAAAAATATGCTCCTCTCAGAAGACATACTAACTTTGCCCGTCTACTAGAAAGGTTGATGGAAAAGCTATAATCATTTAATAATGGAGGACATACATGAAGGATTTCTGAAGCCCCTTTTACACTGGTTAAAAAGCCCACTCACACCTGCTAACATCAGGCTTTTTCAGGCAATGTGAAAGGTCACAACTCGTATTGCATACAAAGTTAGAAAAATTAAATATTGCTTGTCAGCTGGTCATCCTCTGTAAAATTTTTTCCATCCCATATTTTATTTTACAGACACATGAGCTGAAAGTGATCCTGCCTGGCCTGAAAAAAGACACGCAGACTATCAAGATCAGTCTCCTCCCTGGTAAGAAAGCATTTATTAATTTCAAACAAAGTAGCTTTCAGATTATTCATGCATTCACTTTTGATGCAGATTTCTCACTTTTGTAGAGCTGAAACATAAAGAAACTTTTAAAGCGAAATGCCAAACATTTGAGAATTTACTGTAAATTAAATGTATTTGAGGTCTGGAAGCATTGGTTGGACAAAACAAGCAATTCGAGTTGTCATTTTGGACCCTGGTAATGTCCTTGTAATGGACAAAAACATATTGCATCACACACACAAATGTGTTTATTTGTGGCTGAGAGTCTGAACTCCGTCTGACTCTGGTGAAGATTTCTCATCCACACATTCAGTAGTTTTCTCAGATGCATTCTAATGTTTTTCAGGTAATCCACATTCCCTCCATGTGATGACGGAAAACAACCCAGTCATAGTAGAGAATCGAAACCCGGTCAAGTTTAATGTTGAAATTCGTGATGAGGCTGGAAACATCACTGCTCACCCCAGACAGACGGTTCACTGCAAGGTATGGGTGTGCAGTTGCTTGGAAACGCAACGTGTTTGTGTGAGAGAGGACGAGAGTGTGAAACCTTTCTCAACTTTAAAAGGAGTATTTTGATTAATCACACCATAATTCAGCATCCTATTACATATCTTAAACTAAAAAATATGTTGTCTGTTTTTCCAGCAGTATTTCAGTTCCTCTGGTTCAGTAAGAGGCTGTGTGTCTCATGAGTCTTGTGTCTCCAGGGTTTATCTTGTGTGTTTACCAGCTCAAGAAAAACTCCCAGCAGGACCCATTAAATCTCAATGAACGGCATCTTAGTCCTAGTCATCATTCTAATAGAAGATACCAAAAACAATATTGTTTTTCATTCCAGGGAACAAAACACACATGTGGTCAGAATTGCTGTTATTGTGATTTAAATCTTAGAAATTAAAAAAAAAAGAAAATAATCCCAAACTAAACACTTTGGTCTGCCTTCAATTTGGTTTGATTAACTATTTTTTTAAGAAATTATCTAATTTATGCAAGACAGTTGTTAAAAATCTAACCTGCTGGAAATGGAAACATGGATTAGTTTGTCCCACTTGGACATGAATCTTCTGATTCTTAGCTATATTTTTAGCACGGTAGAATTCAAGATACTCAAAGATTACACCAAGATTTCTGACTTGGTTTTTGTTTTTTAGACACGGAGTTGAGATGAGTGCTAACTCCTAGCCTTCCTTTATGCACAAAAGATATCTCAGTTTTGTCTGCATTTAGCTGAAAAAGGTTCAGGCACATACACTCACATTTGTTCAATGCCTGTGCAGAGAGAATCTTTGCAAATTACTGACAGACAGGTAAATTTGGGTGTAGTCTGTATGATTATTATAGTTAATGTGGTTGTTCTCTATAGTGCAGCCTAATAGAAGCATGTAAATGTTACATAGAAGTGGACTCTCTTGCTCTGTCCAAATGCATAAAGAGCGACTAGTCTTATCTTTCTAACCCTAATCTTCTAACTTTCTAAATTTGATTAAACATCATAATAAATAAGAATAAATTTAGTATGTTTTGTTGCTTAATCCTCATCCCTTCCTATGTGGATTTCCAGGTCCAGGGCCTTCCACCAGCAGTAGTTGACTGCAGCAGCACAGGAGCTGGACAGCTTTTGACAAAGCCCATAAACCTGAATATAATCAAGGGAGAACCACAAACACTCAAAGTTCAATTTGAGGTGCCTGTAAGTAAAAACAAAACAAAAATAGACTTCACACTTAAACACTTATCGCTTTCTCTCTAATGTAACATTCTCTGATTAAAACTTTGTTCCAAATGTCTCCATTCCTTCCTCCTTTTTCTACCAGAGTCAGAAGAGCATAGCATTAGTTGTGAGGGAGCTGAAGGTGATGCCCAGCACAAGAGTCTCCCTGATAAAGATATACAGTCGAGACGACAAGAATCTGGTGCTGAGGAACAATGAAAGGGTAGAATGGCTGGCCGGAGGGTCACTGGAGGGTCTGTTCTATAAGCTGTATGACGAGGCTTACAGAGCCGTGCCCCTCACTGCTGAAATGGCTTCTAAGATCAAGGTGTGTCTGGCATATATAATGCAATGTATTCCTGTTGTTGTTTTTACTGTATCCTGTCATATTATTATGGAGATGCTTGTTTTGCAAATTTCAGAGCTACTCTCGGTTTGGTGGGGTGGGGTGGGGGGGCACATTTCTACAATAAATCACATTTAGGGGTCATTTTATCTGAACACTGCCCAGTTTATCACTGACTTTTGATTGTTTACTGTGTTTGTGTTTAAGGTTAATTGGAAAAGCGAGGTAGATCTGAAATATTTGGTGCAGGGGAAACTGCCTGATATAATGGTCCCAACGCAGGTGCATGAACAACGCTTCTTCCAGGTGTCCTACCAAGACCAGAGTGTGTCTGTCTCCTTTACTATAATGTAAGCCACATACTAAACTCAAAGCTGTGATTGCAAGCTCAAAGGAAAAGTTCACTTTGGGAAATTTGCTTGTTGGGTTAGAAGATGGATACCACTCTGGAAACGGAGGTTTTCCAGTCTTTATGCTAAGCTAAGATACAGTAACTGTCTCCTGGCTGTAGCTTCAAATGGACACATTTAACATTGGATACATTCATTTAACAAAGTAAAAATCAGCATTGTTACTTGTTTTGTTTTTAGACCTCGTCCAAATGAACCACATCGGCTAAAAGCAACTCTGCCCCAAAGCGCAGTGAAGCTGGGTGAAACTCTCTCTGAAAACATCAGTGAGTATGAACCTGATCAGACAAAAATCATACTTTTTCATGCTAAATTTCACACTAGATGACACAATGTTTTCCTCTTACAGACTTGGAGCTTGTGGACCGGTTTGACAATGAAACCAAGAGGCTAACCTCCATCTGTGTAAACCACATGACAGTGGAAGCTGAGGGGCTGGATAAATCAGCCATCACCTTTATATGGCAGGTAGGAACAGAGATAGTCACATTTAAAACTAAAATGAGGAGAGTAAAGGAATTGTTCACCCCCCCAAATTAAAATGCAGTCGTTCACTCATTCTGTCTTCATCCTAGCTTAGTTTTTTTTCCCCCAAACAAAGTAATTTGTATGTATTTTAAAAAAAAAAATTCAATTAAAATAACTACTTAATAGCTCATAAAGAGTATTCCAGATGTTTTGCAGCCAGTTGTGGGTCCAAATGTCCTATATATTTTCCACTATATAACAATGGGAGGTATGAGGCATACTGCTGTTCCACTTTTCTTATGCACCCTGATCTCCTCACCTCTGTCTCCTATCTAAACTCCAAACCAAGTAACCAAGGTAGTAAAACTTTGCACTTTGCATAATTGCACTGATAAGGAACACCTCCTGAGATTAAAAGAACAAAGTGAATATTCCTTCTCTGCTTAAGCAGCATGGACAGGGAAGTGGCTTTGTGGTAGAGGGCCAGCAGTTGAGTATGCAGTCATTAGAAGACAGTGTGTTCCCCCATACTGTTGGCAATGGCCAAACAATGTGCCCATGAACTGTAAAGTTTGTTTGAACTTGTTAAAACTAAGTCATGTAGCAAGCAAGTGGCGCTCCTGAGATACCTGAGGTGCACCAGGATGAGCGATGGCTTGAAAAATATAAGACGTCGACACCAAACCTCACAGTTTTTTAACAATACCTAGGCTGGGTCACCAAAACCTAGTATGGCTCAGGAAGGGAGCAAAGGAGACAGAGAGCAAATAGAGAATTAAAAGATGTTTGTTTATTTATTTGATAGGGACAATGCATGTAAATTAACATCAGTTCAAAATACAGAATGTAAACATGCCAGATTGTAGCAAAAATGCTAATTCACAGCCGTAGTCCCAAGGCAGGTAATATAAAACAAAAAACATTACAAGACACAATACACTACTACACATATGAAGTACACAAACAGAAAGAGAATACATTTTGGTGCATACTGAAGTAAAAGTGACCACAAATCTGTTTTAACTTAAGCCAGTGTTTGAGATGTGTCTTAAAGGTGTGATATGTAAGACACTCCATTATTGCAAGAGGGAGCAGTAAGTCATTCCAATATTGATAACCCACTGACAGCACAGATTGTCCAAATGTGCTCCACCTATTGTACTGCAGGTTGATGTAAACGTCCTCACTCTGTGTGTTCAAATCAGGAGGGGAATAGTTCTGTCAAGGTGACAGGAATACGTTTCCAGTGTGGGACTCCTGGCTGGAGAGAGATGTGCTTCACCTACCAGAAATATGTGGCGTGTGTCAAGGTGGAAGTGACCGCTGGAAACCCTGCACAGCTTCAACTAGTCAGTGGGCCAGAGCTGGTAAGACAGACTTATCTCACAGCTGTGTATTTTTTATGTTCAGCAGGTCCAAATGAGAATTAAAGCTTTTTTTTTTCTTTTTTTTATGTGCAAGCCTTTGCAGGTGTTAAATGGCCACGGCATCCCCACGCCGTTTCTTATCCAACTCTCTGACGAGTGGGGAAACCCGTCTTCAGACCAGAGGGTTGTGGTGGAATTGTGGCCCTCACCACCAGCACTGAAGGTTAGCGTGACAGGCGATACAAACAGCCCAGGCCTTGTACATTTACACATTTTTAGTAACTGATGTCACTGATGGTCAGTAACCGATGAGTTGGACAGAGTGATGTAAATGTCATGAGATCTTCTTGTTGTTCTAGGTGACGGCAGCAGTTACTTCACAACCAGTGAACTTAGAAGGGAAAGCCCCTTTCACTGTTACTAGTGTAAACGGACCAAAGTGAGTGTTACAATACAATAATCAATAAGCTTTATCTCAAATCAGTGAGTTGATTCCTGAAATTAGGCACAGCTAATGTCCCACCAGTTACTATTGACAGTGTTGTTACCCTGTTGTTCCACCAGGGGGTACTATCAGCTGGAGTTTAAAGGTTCCTTCAATAACAAACCCATCCCTGGTCCATCTGTGAATCTCACCGTTTTACCTGATCCCAACAAACCTGTCAGCCTGTCAGTGAAGTATGACACCACTGCCATGTTTCCAGCAGGAGGCTTATTCCCAGGTTTGCATTTGTACCTCTTCTCTCTTCTCTGACTCAACCCTGATTTGTTTCACCTTATGCAGCTGGTTTAATCTCTGTCTTTGCAAAACTAAGAGCAGCTGTGTGTGTGTGTCTGTTCAGTCTTCTCTGTCACTGTGGTGTCTGATGAAGGAAGCCCAATGACAACTTTTAACCCAGCTGCTGCATCCATGTGGCTGTGGGAGGGAGTGCCGTTAGGGAAAATTCCTCCACAAACAGTGAGTGATTTGCTAACAGACAGAGGAACCGCCACTGATATTTATTTGTTTTTCTTTTAGCTAATATTTATTATTCCCTCTAGGCCACCCCGCTGGTGTGTAGTAAACCCATGGAGAATGAAAGGAAAGACTGTTTTCACTTTAGGTAAGATGCTGGCACATCCTGTTTCTGTTCTGTCCTAGTTGTTGCAGGATGTTTAAAGGAATAGTTTGACATTTTCGTTAATGCTCTTTTTTGCTTTCTTACATCGTTAGCTGACCACTCAAATGTCTGTATGGTAAATATGTAAATATTGTTTTTGCCTGTTTCATTGCAGAGATAAAGAAATCCCAGAGCGTGCTGGGAAACACATTGTCCAGTTTTCTCTGCGCATCGACGCAACAAACTACCTGTACAGTAATCAGGTCGGTTGAACCCACAATCTGTACACTCAAAGTATATGGATACTATATTAAGCATGTGGTGTTGTTATACTCATTGTTATTTAACAGGGATGTTGTACAGGTCTGTAGGTCATAATCCCTGAGAGAAATGACCAACCTCACCACTGCTTCCTCTCTCCTAGATTACTCTAAATGTGGTAGCCAATCAGCCTGTCAAACTGGCACCCGACTCCCAGCCACCAGCCCCAGTCGTTTCCTGCTGCACGGACATTGCTAACCGAACCTTGGTGGAGAACATGACTCTGAGGATAATGGTGAGTTGACCAGGAGCTTGTCAGTCTTTGATCATTGATGTTTGTTTATTTATTGTTAGATATATGAATTTTAAATCTGTGGTAACTGTGGTTTATCAGCTGGTACGTGTGGCTGGACTTAACTCAGACTGAGTTCCCTTGATCAATTCCAGGACTCGTATGGAAACCCAGCAGGGCAGGACCTGGGCGGGCAGGTGGTTGTTTCTATAACAAGCTCTGGCAACAAAAACCTGCCTCTGTTTGAAGGCAAAAGGAGGACACATTGTATTAGCTTGGCAGAGGGACAGGCCCACATCACTGTGAGTAGCCGTTCCTCTTTAGAAGATTTATTGTGGCACGTAAGGACCCTGCATATGATAATTGGACTTATTTTCCACAGAGGTTGGCTATCATGGAGAACAGTCCTGGTGAGGATGGCAGTGCATACACCCTCTGCTTCCAACCTCAAGTGTCAATGCTTCCTCAGACCCTGTCTCCCTTTGAGCTCACCTTCCATTTTTACAATGGTATGATGTTCTTTTTTATTATTCTTTAACAAAACCCTGCAGCTGGGCTGAAGTTTGTACAACCTAACTTTGAGTAAATAAGTTTAAGACGTACATCTCTTAGTAAAATATCAGTAGCCTAATACAATGGATGTGAATTTAACAGCATTAAAAATTGCATTTAAAGAGGAACCGTTCTTTCTAGAGGAAGTGTCTCCATTATTCTGAATCAAAAAACTGCTGTCAACAGTTTTCATGTGGACTTTTTCTTTGGTAAAAATGTAGTTCAGACACAGAGCTGCAGACCAGAAACAAAACTCAGTTCCCCTTCATTGTGTTGGACTGGTAGCAGTAAATTATCTAAAATGTAAGTCATTCACTAAAATAAGGAACATTTACTTTAACATTTTACTTTTAAATTTTACTAAAGGACATCTCAAAATTAGAAATACTCCTGGGAGATGGAGACATGGCATATCCAGTATATATGAACATGCCACAAAATGAAGGACAGTGAATAACCTAGACACATATTGTATATTGATGTTGGTGTTGTTTTATTGTTGTTTTCTGTTATTGTGAACACGGATGAAGTGTATTTTGATGCTTTGACACCATTGTTACTGAAACTTTCATGTCAATAAAACACCCTCTGAATTTGATGAATATCTTAAAAGGTTTGAGCAAATAAAACCAAAAATATCTGCAAAGTGTGATGTTAGATTCCCAGTTTGCTTTATTTAACCTTTTTAAGTTTGTCTCTTGTTTGTCTTTTACCATTTTAGATGCATTGAGCCAACTGAAAATGAGTGAGATGTTAAAGAAGAAAACTGACCTCGAGGTTATTGTTGCTGCACAAAATGACTTTTTTTCTGATAACAAGCAACTCCTCACTTTGCTAACAGGTAGGATTTCACCTTCTCTCACTTTTGTTTTGTTATTTGCTTCTGTCTGTGCAGTGTGCTGCCATGTATGTTTGTGTGACTCTAACTGAAAGTATTTCTTCCATACCAGATCAATACCTGACTGCAAATATCAAAGAGACTGAAGTTAGAAATGTGCTGAGTAACAGGAAAATAGCACAACCTTTATCTGTAAGATTTCAATTCTATTTTCACTTTACTTTTCAGTATATGTAGAAACTGTGATCTCATCTATACATATTTATTGGGAGATGATATTCTTGGATTTTTAATTCTTTCTAGATCCCAGACATCGACAAACTCCTAAAAGAGAAGAATATAGAAGCTGATAGGATTCTGAAAATGCCCAGAAGAGTCTACTCCATCCGTGACAACTTCAGGGGGCAGCAGGATGTTTTGGGAATGGTAATGTCATAGAAAAGGGACTTTTTTTGTTGGCTTAGAACCTTTTTTTAAAATGTGAGTCATTTAGGGAAACATTGACTCCATGCAGATGTGTCCGAGCGATGTTTGGGCTAGTGTGCGAGTTTGAGTTGTGTGAGGAAAGGCGATGAGTCTTTAAACTTTACTTTTTGAATGCAGGTTGGCCACTTGGCTTATGTGCAGGATGACGCTGCTGCGAGAGTCATCTCCTGGTTCATCAGGGGTGACATGGATTGTGTCATCACCAGAACATCAGAAGCAGCACGGAGAATCCATAGAGACACCCAGGGAAGGCAGCAGGTCATGCCCCTGGACAGCATTTATGTGCAACCACAAAACAGGTACACAGTTTGAGTCGATGATTTTTCAAACAAATATAGTTCAAGGTCTTATGTGACACTAAAAAGCTCAGACAGTTGGCTTCCAGCAATTTAAAGCTGTATTTGTGTGTTCATCAAGCCCAACACCTTGTTGGTATTATACCTTCATGCATCATCATTCATTTCCGTTTTGTTGTTGGCGTCTGAGAAGCTTTCCTGATGATATTCCTGTGTGTCTTTGATTATAGTCTCCTCCAAGCCTTCCAACAACAGTAATTTAAAGATCTTGAGCAGCACCCAGTTGCACAGGCTGCCTAAAATTAAGCAACAAGGACAACTACAGTGAAGTCCTGCTTTCATTCACCCAGTTATTATATAGATTTCAATTCAATGGAAATTTTATATAAATTATGCATGCTTTGAAACTTGGACAATATAGGGCAATAAAAAGTGTAAATATAAATTCTTTGTTATGATACAAGACTTAGTTTCTTTCTTAACTTTTGGTTTACTATACAAATAATGGCGACTATAATTACTGTAATCGTCTATGAAAGGGAGGAACAACTTCCTGCTGTTCTTTGGTGTGGTTTATGTGCTGATGACGGTGACCTAAAGGATTATACCTTCACTGTTGCATGTTTTAGCTTTTGATGAAAAAACCATGTTCAGTTACAGTGTACAGTTTGAGAGTTTAAAATGTATTTTTCCTGCCATTAACAGCATTTACTTTTTGGGTTAAGTGAAGATTGGTTTAAAATTTATACAACACATTATTAATGTTCAGATTTTTTTTTATTAATTGATTAATTTTGGCCTATGAAATGTCAGAAAATTGTCATAGTAAACCGAATATCTTTGAGTTGTTGGCTGTTTGTAGACCAAATAAATATTTCATTATTTGAGAAAATAATCAGCAGATTTAATCGATGATGGCAATAATCATTAGTCGCATCCCTAATGTAACTAAAACACTGCAGACTTGATGATTTACCATAGTGGATCTCAAGCAAGTTTGTAGAGTCTGCGAATTAATTTTCAAAACATACAGAAATGAATGGTTGTCAACAGCTGCCCAGACGAGCAGGAAAAACACCCTTATTAATTTAGTGTACTGTACATGATTTCATACTGTACATGATTTCTTGTTGAGGAGCTAAATCTTTCAGTGACACTAGTACCCGCCCTTTAAAGCAGTGAACAGTGCATGGTTTTAGTTTGCTTCTTTTAGCCCTAAATGTCAGATCACCTCTGCAGTGTCTCTTCTAAAGTCTGAATTGCTTGCAGGCCGCTGCCACACATGAGAAATGGCAACATGCTCTTTGATCCCCCTGGGAACCCGGTCCATGCCAGAGACCTCCTAATTTACCCCAACAACCAGGAGTGCTGTGACAAAGGTGAGCTTTCTTGAATGGATTTCCGCGGCGCAGTGTAACATTGCCTACGTGTTGTTTTTTCATCGCAGATTTAGAGCACAAGTCCAGGGTTTCTGTGGTTTTCTAGAAGCTACCCAGGTCTCTTTGTGTTTGCTGTTGTTGGGGTATTTCCTTCATGCCCCCACCACTCCTGTTGAGTTTTGGGTAAATGGTTCCACCTGGTATCCAACATAGGAAATCATAGGATATGAGGGGTCCCTAACAGGGGGCCCCTTTATGGGAGGAGAAATTGGGCGTCTTTCACAGCATTAAATATTTTTTATAATGTAGTAATAATTTTCTTTTTCATAGGTCAGACGTTGGTCTGTTGATTCAGGGTATATATGGTTTAATGTAAGAGATAAATATTTGGTTACAAAATGTTTAGCCATCTTGATTACGCTCTTAACTCCCCTTTAAAATTTTTCAGTAGTATAAGTAGTAAACAAGTTTAAATGTGTTTAAGTTTGTTAAAACATGTCTAAAGGTTTTCTGCTTGTGCTCATTCTGTAGTGTTTAAAAACATCCTTGGAGAGACTCTTCTGATTGATGACTTGGAGTCTGCCAACAACTACAGACGGATGGTGAGTGATGCTTGCTGACAGAGCAGTGCCATAGACTAACTGGCTGACGGTTGTTGTTGCTCTAAATGTGCTGTCGCTTACAGGTGGTGCAGAACAACATGCATTGTCCCACCATACTGACCCGGGAGGGAGACTGTATCAGTGCCAAGGGCAAGTTCGGAGGCAAACAGAACAAAGCCCCACCAACTGGCGCATTAAAAATGTTTGGAGCCCCCATCCCCCAGCCTTACTACGCTGTTAAAGAACAAATAGGTGACATGAATTTGTCATTTTTTAAGTTTATTTTTATGGTTGTGTTTAGTCATATTGTGCTTTAATAGCTCTTTTTTTTTTTTTTTTTCTTTGATCGACAGATCTGCTCAGTCGGTACCGGGCAGCTGTGGAAAAGAGAGAGAAGGCAGAAAAGGACCGTGAGGACCACTTACAAGACATGAAGTCTCCTCAAATGAAGAAAAAACAAGAAGATATGAGGGAGAAAATTATGCAGCTGGAGGCTCTTGAAAGACATCTTGGTATGTTTGTTGACTTGAGAGAAAAGGCAGGCAGCTGTTTATTCTTTTAGACTTGTCGATTTCTAATTGGTCTTTGTTCTTCTTCTAGCGTCTAAATCAATGAAACGGGGTCTGGAGGATGCTGGTGAGCCTTCTGGCATCATTACAAAAAGAGTAAAATAGAAATCCACAAAAGAGGATTAGTCAAACCTGAACCAAACCTTTTTATTAACTATTTTATTACTTTCATTTCATTTTGGAATTTTTAAGTTTAAATTTTTTTATTTGTTTTCTTATGTTTTAAGTCTTTTCTTATAATCAACACTGCTCATACAATTATGTGCATGGCATGATGTATCTTAAAAAAATATTTGGATTCTGTGTATGTAAAAATAAATATGTAATAAAACCTATCTTTGCCTGTGTCTTTATTTCTGTTCAGTAACTTGAGTGAAACTCAAGTTATGAATATAAAAGTTTGGCAGACCAAGGGCATAGGTTTGGTTTCAACTTTGGTGGGGACGCAACAACCCTCCAAAACAAAGATATTGTTTGTTTTTTTTCACCAAACTGTTAACATATCAGATCTGAATTCACATTCAGGAATGCCCATACAGAAAAAGGTCAAAAAAAGCAGTAGTATAGTAAGTCATAAAAATGGCAAAAAAAAGTCATAGTATAGCAAGGCATAAAAATGTCAAAAGATGTCATAGTATAGCAAGGCATAAAAATGTCATAGTGTAGCAACGCATAAAAATGTCAAAAAATGTAATAGTGGAGCAAGCCATAAGAATTTAAAAAAATGTCATAGTATAGCAAGGCATGAAAATGTCAAAAAATGTAATAGTGGAGCAAGCCGTAAGAATTTAATAAAATGTCATAGTATAGCAAGGCATGAAAATTTCAAAAAATGGCATAGAATAGTATGGCATAAAAATGTCAAAAAATGTCATAGTATAGCAATGCATAAAAATGTCATAGTGTAGCAAGGCATAAAAATGTCAAAAAATGTAATAGTGGAGCAAGGCATAAAAATGTCAAAAAATGTCATAGTATAGCAAGGCATAAAAATATCATAGTATAGCAATGCATAATAATGTCATAGTGTAGCAAGGCACAAAAATGTCAAAAAATGTCATAGTATAGCAAGGCATAAAAATATCATAGTATACCAATGCATAAAAATGTCATAGTGTAGAAAGGCATAAAAATGTCTAAAAATGTCATAGTATAGTATTGCAATAAAATGTCAAAAGATGTCATAGTATAGCAAAGCATAAAAATGTCAAAAAATGTCATAGTAAGGTATGGCATGAAAATGTCAAAAAATGTCATAGTATAGCAATGCATAATAATGTCATAGTGTAGCAAGGCACAAAAATGTCAAAAAATGTCATAGTATAGTATGGCATAAAAATTTCAAAAAATGGTATAGTATAGCAAGGCAAAACATTTTTTTAAAAAAACTCATAGTATAGCAAGGCAAGAAAATGTCAAAAAACCTCATAATAAGGTATGGCATAAAAATGTCAAAAAATGTCATAGTATAGCAATGCATAAAAATTTCAAAAAATGTCATAGCATAGCAATGCATAATAATGTCATAGTGTAGCAAGACATAAAAATGTCATAAAATGTCATAGTATAGCAAGGCAAAACATTTTTTAAAAAAAGTCATAGTATAGCAAGGCATGAAAATGTCAAAAAATGTCATAGTATAGCAAGGCAAAAAAAATTAAAAAAAAAAGTCATAGTATAGCAAGGTAAGAAAATGTCAAAAAACGTCATAGTAAGGTATGGCATAAAAATGTAAAAAAATGTCATAGTATATCAATGCATAAAAATTTCAAAAAATGTCATAGTATAGCAATGCATAATAATGTCATAGTGTAGAAAGGCATAAAAATGTCATAAAATGTCATAGTATAGCAAGGCATAAAAATGTCTAAAAATGTCATAGTAAGGTATGGCATAAAAATGGCAAAAAACATCATAGTATAGTATGCCATAAAAATGGCAAAAAATGTCATAGTGTAGCAAGACATGAAAATGGCGAATAATGTCATAGTGTAGCAAGGCACAAAAATGTCAAAAAATGTCATAGTATAGCAATGTATAAAAATGTCATAGTGTAGAAAGGCATAAAAATGTCATAAAATGTCATAGTATAGCAAGGCATGAAAATGTCAAAAAATGTCATAGTGTAGCAAGACATGAAAATGGCGAATAATGTCATAGTGTAGCAAGGCAAAAAAATGGCAAAACACGTCATAGTATAGCAAGGCATAAAATTGTCATACTGTAGCAAGGTATAAAAATGTCAAAAAAAGGTCATAGTATAGCAAGGTAATAAAATGTCAAAAAAGGTCATAGTATAGTATGGCATTAAAATGTCAAAAAAGGTCATAGTATAGTAAGGCATTAAAATGGAAGAAAATGTCATAGAATAGCAAGGCAATAAAATGGCAAAAAAGTCATAGTATAGTAAGGCATAAAATTGTCAAAAAATGTCATATTATAGTATGGCATAAAAATGGCAAAAAATGTCATAGAATGGTATGGCATAAAAATGTCCAAAAATGTCATAGTATAGCAATGCATAATAATGTCATAGTTTAGCAAGGCATAAAAATGTCAAAAAATGTGATACTATAGCAATGCATAAAAATGTCAAAAAACGTCATAGTAAGGTATGGCATAAGAATTTCATAGTACAGTATGGCATAAAAATGTCATGGTGTAGCAAGGCATAAAAATTTCCAAAAATGTCATAGCGTAGCAAGCCATAAAATTGTAAAAAAAAATGTCATTGTATAGTATGGCATAAAAATGTCAAAAAACGTCATAGTAAGGTATGGCATAAAAATTTCAAAAAAGGTGATAGTATAGTATGGCATTAAAATGTCAAAAAACGTCATAGTATAGCAATGCATAAAAATGTCAAAAAACGTCATAGTAGAGCAAGGCATAAAAATGGGAAAAAAATGTCATAGTATAACAAGGCATAAAAATGTAAAGAAAAAAAAAAAAAAGTCATAGTATAGTAAGGCATAAAATTGTCAAAAAATGTCATATTATAGTATGGCATCAAAATGTCATAAAACGTCATAGTATAGTATGGCAATAAATTGTCAAAAAATGTCATAGCAAAGTAAGGGATAAAAATGGCAAAACATGTCATAGTGTAGCAAGGCATAAAAATGTCAAAAAACGTCTTAGTAAGGTATATCATAAAAATGGCAAAAAATGTCACGATATAGTATGGCATAAAAATGTCATAGTATAGTATGGCATAAAAATGTCATAGTGTAGCAATGCATAAAAATGTCAAAAAATGTCATACTGTAGCAAGCCATAAAAATGTCAAAAAATGTCATAGCGTAGCAAGGCATAAAAATGTCAAAAAATGTCATAGTATAGCATGGCAATAAAATGTCAAAAAACGTCATAGTATAGTATGGCAATAAAATGTCAAAAAATGTCATAGCAAAGTAAGGGATAAAAATGGCAAAAAATGTCATAGTGTAGCAAGGCATAAAATTGTCAAAAAAGGTCATAGTATAGTAAGGCATAAAATTGTCATACTGTAGCAAGACATAAAAATGGTATAGTATGGCATTAAAATGTCAAAAAAGGTCATAGTATAGTAAGGCATTAAAATGGAAGAAAATGTCATAGAATAGCAAGGCAATAAAATGGCAAAAAAAGTCATAGTATAGTAAGGCATAAAATTGTCAAAAAATGTCATATTATAGTATGGCATAAAAATGTCATAGAATGGTATGGCATAAAAATGGCAAAAAACGTCATAGTAAGGTATGGCATAAAAATGTCCAAAAATGTCTTAGTATAGCAATGCATAATAATGTCATAGTTTAGCAAGGCATAAAAATGTCAAAAAATGTCATAGTATAGCAAGGCATAAAAATGTCAAAAAATGTGATACTATAGCAATGCATAAAAATGTCAAAAAACGTCATAGTACAGCAAGGCAATAAAATGTCAAAAAAGGTCATAGTATAGTAAGGCATTAAAATTTCTAAAAATGTCACAGTATAGTATGGGATGAAAATGTAATAATATAGCAAGCCATAAAAAT
This sequence comes from Seriola aureovittata, assembly GCF_021018895.1. Taxonomy (NCBI): domain Eukaryota; kingdom Metazoa; phylum Chordata; class Actinopteri; order Carangiformes; family Carangidae; genus Seriola; species Seriola aureovittata. Next base: position 16,639,778 of record NC_079383.1, read on the forward strand.
GTCATAGTATAGCAAGGCAATAAAATGTCAAAAACTGTCATAGTATAGTATGACATAAAACTGTGATAGTATAGTATGGCATAAAAATGGTAAAAAAAATGTAATGGTATAGCAATCCATAAAAATGGCAAAAAACGTCATAGTATAGTATGGCATAAAAATGTCATAGTATAGTATGGCATAAAAATGTCACAAAATGTCATAGTATAGCAAGGCATAAAAATGTCATAGTATAGCAAGGCATAAAAATGTCAAAAAACGTCATAGTATAGTATGGCATAAAAATGTCACAAAATGTCATAGTATAGCAAGGCATAAAAATGTCATAGTATAGCAAGGCATAAAAATGTCAAAAAACGTCATAGTATAGTATGGCATAAAAAATGTCAAAAAAGGTTATAGTATAGTAAGGCATTAAAATGTCAAAAAAGGTTATAGTATAGTATGGCATAAAAATGGCAAAAAACGTCATAGTATAGTATGGCATAAAAAATGTCATAGTATAGTAAAGCATAAAAATGTCACAAAATGTCATGGTATGGCAAGGCATAAAAATGTCAAAAAACGTCATAGTATCGCAAAACATAAAAATGTCAAAAAATTTCATAGTATAGAAAGGCAATAAAATGTCAAAAAATGTCATAGTATAGAAAGGCAATAAAATGTCAAAAAACGTCATAGTATAGTATGCCATAAAAATGGCAAAAAATGTCATAGAATGGTATGGCATAAAAATGGCAAAAAACGTCATAGTAAGGTATGGCATAAAAATGTCCAAAAATGTCTTAGTATAGCAATGCATAATAATGTCATAGTTTAGCAAGGCATAAAAATGTCAAAAAATGTCATAGTATAGCAAGGCATAAAAATGTCAAAAAATGTGATACTATAGCAATGCATAAAAATGTCAAAAAACGTCATAGTACAGCAAGGCAATAAAATGTCAAAAAAGGTCATAGTATAGTAAGGCATTAAAATTTCTAAAAATGTCACAGTATAGTATGGGATGAAAATGTAATAATATAGCAAGCCATAAAAATGTCATAGTATAGCAAGGCAATAAAATGTCAAAAACTGTCATAGTATAGTATGACATAAAACTGTGATAGTATAGTATGGCATAAAAATGGTAAAAAAAATGTAATGGTATAGCAATCCATAAAAATGGCAAAAAACGTCATAGTATAGTATGGCATAAAAATGTCATAGTATAGCAAGGCATAAACATGTCTTAAAATGTCACAGTATAACAAGCCATAAAAATGTCAAAAAGGTCACAGTATAGTAAGACAAGAAATGATCAAAAAAACGTCATAGTATAGTATGGCAATAAAATGTCACAAAATGTCATAGTAAAGTAAGGCCTAAAAATATCACAGTATAATAAAGTATAAAAACGACCATCCTCTTTTGCTTGTCCTCTATAGGTAAAAACATTTGACATTTTAATGATATATTGATCGAGGAACTCGAAATGTCTCCGGTTTTCATTCCAGATATCTGGTCACCTTATCTTGGAGTGCACATTGGAATGATCTAATATGACTTCACTCTAAACATAGTGCTAACGAGTTCACTAAGATATTGATTGGAAACCTACGCCCTTGGGGCACATTGAAGGGCGCGCACATTTTACGCACGGGATAATTACGATGCCTTTTGGAAGAAAGACCATCATTATCCAAAAGTAGGCGTCCGGAAATTATGTAGGTCGATGACATTGTGTTTTTGGATGCCGAAAGAGAGCTGGATCTGGGTTTTGGGGTGTGTGTGTGTGTGTGTGTGTGTGTGTGTGTGTGTGTGTGTGTGTGTGTGTGTGTGTGAGTGTGTGATCTGAGAACACGGAACAGTATTGGAGGGGTTCCCGAAACGTCACATCCAAGGACGCTGGAGGAGCTTGTTAAGGTCTGCTGCTCCACAGAGAGGGAACAACCCGTGGTGCCTTCACTGATCACTGGACCACAGACTTTCACTACTGATTACCATCTGAAAGGGCACTGCAATATTTTAACCATGAAGCGCGGACTGTACGGGCTGCCACTAATTCATCTTCTAATAATGCTTCCTCTCATCACTGGATCACCTTTCCAAAACAGCATTTTCCAGAACAACGCGCATTCAGGCATGGACACACGACAAAGAAACAAGTGAGTTAAGTAGATTTCTATACATTTTAGGTCATGTTGCACGTTAATGAAACACAGATTGATGTGTTGATTAATTTGTGTGATCCTATTATTCTCATCGTCTGTGCATAAATGGATGCATTCAGTCACTGAGTGATTAACCGGTGGTTTCCTGCAGAAACTGGTGCGCCTACGTTGTGCACAAGAACGTGAGCTGTGCCGTCGTGGGAGGCACGGAGAGTTTTGTGCAGCCGGAGGTTTTACCGTGTCCACCGGAGCTGCCAAACTGCGCGCAACAAGTGATGTAAGTTCCCAGAAGTCCTGGACTCTGCGTGGAGGGCGGATAGTCTTTGCTTTTGTTAGTATTTTTAACAATGTGAGGCAATACTCTTATACAGTCATACAGTTTGGACTGATCCACTATTTAAAAAAATACTGATGTTAATCATCTACGTTGTGGGCTGAGTCAGTTGTGTGTATTTTTATAGTAGGCTATTGTGTGTTATCCAGCTCTGTAACATTCCTGTGTGTGCACTAATACATGTTATTTACAGTTGTGTTATCATAGTACACTTTGTATTGCAGTAAAGATCGTTTTTTTTCCTTCAGGGTCAAAAATAAGAAAGCTTTCAGGATGAAAACCATTAACACTTTAATATGCATGAATATGAAATGAATGGTGTCTAAGAGGGACTAAAAGAAATGTATTATTATTATTAATTTTTACTCTTAGAATAATCTTAAAAATATGACTTAAAAGCAAAAAGCTGATTATTCAGACATCTGTGTTCAATCTTCATAAATGGCAAATATGGATTGATTGTTTTGCTTCAGTGTACATTGAGCAAGAAACACACTCCTGAGAAAAGTGGATGGCAGGAAAGTCTGGAACTAATTCCTCCTAACTTCATGATTAATTCATTGCAAATGTGACTGTCTATCTAGTCTCAGTTGCCAACAAACAGACTTTTCCTACATTTTTATTCCAAGATTACATTGTATTTCTGAGAAGGAGAATTGAACAAGTGTGCCATTGTACAGTATCTGTGAATTTTTAGAAAGCAGAGTAATAATTCATGTCTTCATGTGTTAAATGCTTCCAGATATCGGACACACTTCAGGCCCATGTATAAGATTGCATACAAGACAGTAACAGAGCTGGAGTGGAGGTGCTGCCCGGGCTACCAGGGCCACGACTGCAGGGAGGTGAAAGACCTAATGCTACTCCAAGTAGAGCGTTTGCCTCATGCGCCGTCTGCCGCTGGACATATTCCAGTCCCACAAGGTGAAAGACACGACTATAACTAAGGAAATAAACCATCAAAATATCAAAATAAATGCAAATATAAAAGCATTTGTATTCTTGTTTCTTAACCCTCTCTCTGAAATTTCTCCCTACAGCTCCAGAACAGAGAACACAGGGTCAGAGAAATCACCCATGGGTAGGGGAGGGGCAGTCTGGAGGTCAGACAGGTCCCAGGTCACCATGGGGCCACGGAGGATCTCAAAGTGCAACACACCTGGAGGAGGAGGTGCAGCAACTGTCCCAGATGGTTCTTGACATGCAGGCAAGAATGACTGACATGTCCTCCAATCTGAGACTGGACTTCCAGGAGGATGCCAGTAAAATGTTGCACACACTGCTGAACAACCTCAGACAGCCCGCCAGTGCACGAGGCGCAGAAACACAAACCATTCAGGTGCAGGACTTCTCCTTTGACCATGACACAACACCAATGGAAGAAGTAATGAACAAGATCAGCCAGGTTACAGACGACCTAGAGTCCAAGACTAATACCCTGGATGACCTGCTGGGCCGTGTCAACCGCCATGATGGACAGATCAGTCTGCTCATGGAGGCTGCCCAGAACCCACTGTCCACACCTCCTCCTGCTCGCCCAGCTAGTGATACAGACCTACGTGCCTACCTGGATGATAAGATCCGTGCTCTGAGAGAGGAGTTGATGGAGGGCATGGATATCAAACTGGCAGACATGAAGAACGCTTGCGATTATAAAATCGTGTCAGTTCAGGAGCAGTGTGAGGGGCAAGAGGCTAATTACCTCAGCCTAGCTGAGCTCATGGACTCTAAGGAAACTGATCTCCGCAAGGAGATTGAAGACCTTAAGATCAAGCTGGTTGATCCAGTAAAAGAAGGCACCCGAGTATCTGACAATGTTCTCACTCGTGTGGAAAACCTTGAGATCTATCTGAACTCATCTGAAAAGAGTGTGGCAGGGCAGTGCCTTGCTGTGGAGGAGAAACTGAAGAAAGAACGGACAGAGGCCATCAAAGACCTCAGGGAGACTCTGGAGGACAAGTTGGCCTCCATGGAAGAAAGATTCACGACCGTGTTGGTTGATACAAGCGCCAACTCCCAATCTGGGGTTCAGCCAGAGAGTCAAGATATGTTGCAGACAGATGTTAACTCTTTAAAGGGCTCTGTTCAAACTCTGGAGGATAGACTCAATGTCTTGGACCAGTTTTGCTCAAAGGAGCAAAGGGCTAATTTAACTGTTGTAGAAAACCTTCAGCAAGACTTTGAGAGTTGCAAAACTGCTATAGGTGCTATGGAGACTAGTCTGAAAGCCCAGATAAATGGCCTTGGAGCCATGGAGGGGCAACTCCTCAACTGCAGCACTAGCATTGAGAATGTACACAGTGAACTCGGCTCCATGAAAGGCCACATGGGCAGATTGGAGGACTCTCTATCAGATGTAGTCCAACAACAGTCTCAGACGTTGCAGAGCCTCAACTCCACCTGGGGTCAAGTTAAAACAGGGGCGGAGCAGGAGGCCAAGGACCTTTTGGAGCTCCACAGAACACAGCATCAGGAGCTGAGACAGCGGCTGGACGAGCTGGGCAGGGAGGTGAAATCCGAGGCCGACCAGTGCAGGGAAAAAACTGAAGATGTCGAGAAGGAGATTGCCCACGTGGACAGCCGCGTTGTTAGTGTGGAGAGTTTATGCGGCAAGCTGGATCCTATCTCCAGTAGCCTACAGAGGATCAAAGATGGGCTGAATAAACATGTCACTGGGTTGTGGACTTGTGTCAACCAGCTGAATGGCACAGTTAGAGCCCATGCCCGAGATATTGGAGGGGTGAAGGGAATTTGCCAGAACCTCCAGAACAACATTGCCAACATAGCCAGAGACCTTCAGGTGCTAACCGACAGCAACGCCGGGAAGACAGGTAAGCTGTCTGTACAGTAATGCAAACATAAACCAAACTTTTTTTTTGGCTGTGTTATTGAAAAGGTTGCAATATTAACCAGCTACGACAGCATGGCTGATACTGTTTTCGCCTTGTGAGTGTGTGTGCGTGTCTTCATGGCAAAAAGAAAACCTCCATTCGGTGGTTTTGAGTAGTTTGGTAAGTGTAATATGTCTGTGGACAGATTTCATCACCACTAGAGCGTCACAGATGTGCAAGCTGCAGCCACAAAACGTTACGGGTGTACAGTTGAAATCAAAATGAGGACCAAGTTCAAAGATGCATGTGGTCGGACCCAAATGTACTAATGACTTCCGAGCAGTCATGGGTGGAAATGTCAACATGTTGACAGGCGTTGCAGCTTGTGGGATCCCTTCGCAGGATGTTCTCTAGTGGTGCGTATTTCAATGTGTGAGTGAGAGGAAGTTTGATTTTAAATTTAACCATGTTCTCAGTTAAAGGAGGCAGGGCTGATTGAAGACACATGCTTGATTTAATAAACCCCAATTGTGTTGAGCAATGCCTTGGCTCAAAGAAAATATTGCTCACTTGGCTTTTTTCTGTATCCAAGTGTGAATTCATGTGTGTTAGTCCATTATCTCTACACTCACACACACACACACACACACACACACACACACATACATATACATATACATATATATGTAGTTTTTTGGATGTAAAATGTTTGCCTTGCATTAAGGTGAACATCAGCTTAATCATGTGCATCTGTTGTTTTTGTTTATCATTTATACTGGATGTTATTGTGAGACTCAGTTATGTTGCTGTCAGCATATCTGAGAGCATAGATTTCCATATCGGTGCATATGTTGCATACGTCTTTTATGAGTTTTCTCATTAATGACACCTATGAGACCGAGCTGGACTTCACCGACTCTCCTAGTTGTAAATGTGAACTAGAAGCACGCCCATAATGTTTACGAGCCCAGTCTCTTCCTCTGGGACCAGCTGGTTTATGTGGCAGATGATGCAGCGTGTGATCCAGTCCAGAATCTTATGGGAGGTGAACTGGAATAAAATAGTCCCGGGTCATGTTGTGATTCCAGTCCAAACCAGTATGTTTCAGTTTTACTCCTGATTTAGCTGTGTCGTTCGGAGATGCCAGTTTTACTAATTTTTGCCAAAGTACTGAATCAGTGGTGGCTGAGAAATGTTGCCACTCCACCCCAAGGTTTTTGTCATAATATAGCATTTAATTCATCATTCTGTCACTGGGATGTTTTGCAAGTGGGAGCACGATTATTCATGATTTCCACTCACTCTCAGTGATGTCAGGGGCTGCTCTGAGCTTGGCTTTCTGTTTGTCTTTACCCTTCCAGCCACCTCATCCTATTGTCTCCCTCCTTGCTTATCTCAAGAGAGTGGAAAACGCTGCTTTTAGAGGGGTCAATTACAGAGAGATCTGCACACAGCTTATCAATGATCCTCAGAAGGACCACTCATGGGCGTCTTTATTTCAGAGCCAAGAGCTTCTCTGTGTTTCGATTAAGAACTACTGGATCAAAATTTCTATCACTCCTTTTCCTCTCAGCCTCTTCAGCACAGTCACATTTTTACTCCCGTCTGAAGTTTTCTCACATTCTTAACTTCCACGGCCGAGTTCCTTTTCTGCTGAAATAAACAGTGCGAACACTCAAAGCTGCACGGCGGTCTCAAGGGCCATTTGTCATTGTGTTTACCATGATGTCATACCAGTTGTTAACCTTAAACGAGAGGGTCGGGAGAGAGGTGAAGAGAGATGTAATATGTCATTCTTGAATTGATTTTGTTGCTTTGAGTTCAGACAGACCATGAAGTTTTTGCTTCAATTTGTTATAGTCGTTGACACAACTGAAGAGAAATTCATAAGCCACTGAGCTTTTGCTTGAAGAACCTTTTTCTTCATTCAACACTGAGCTGCGTATTTCAAGTGAATGTACACATCAGCTGTATTTACCTTGCTTCAAGTTGAGGAAAAAACAAATTCTTCACATTGGAAATAGTAGTTTGAAACTGTCAAAGTGTCCTGGTGGAGGAGGATAAACACTAAAGGAAATGGATAAACACTAAAGGAAATGGTTCCTGAAAACTGAACCAATTTCCCAAACAAATAAAGGTGCGCTGTAGGGTTTTCCTTATGTTCCCATAAAGGCAGTGCAAAAGACAGCAGCATAAATATAAATGTAAACAACATTGTTTGAAAAATCTGTTTTGCAGATGTGTTATGAGGTAAGAATGCATTTTCTGGACATCAAAGATACACAACACGTGACACACTGAATGTAAACCTTTGTTTGTTTAAAAGAAAACTCCACGGGACGCTTTAAACTTTCAGTTATGAGCTATTGTTTGAGTCGCAGTAGTGAATTGGTCTTTAACATCCATGTCCTCTCATTGAGTTCGACAAAGTGGTTTCAACGTTCTTAAAACAGCATAGTGCAGCTCTATTATGGGGATGCGCTGAGATAATAAAGTGTGATTTCCTGCTCCTGACGAGGCTCCGTGGTTAAGGCTCGTAGGTCAATGCGAGAGATAAGGCCACTCGTAGGGTGAGACACTCTGGTCAGTAGTGAACCATGATAACCCCATGAACCAAAAACAAGATGGGGCCTGACAGAAAGCCTTCAAGAACAATGAAGCTGCTGTAACTGTGGCAGCTTGTTTATCCTGACAGAGTGGGTGTGACATTATCTGACGCAAGACATTTAGCAGTCTCTGCTTTGAGCGCTCGATTCTCAGGCTGGATTTATTGATTCCTAAATCAAAGTCTTTAAGAGCCCACTGTGTTTTGGCGAACAGTGACTCATAAAGTCAACACGCACCAAATTGCTCTGCAGTCATTGTATGTAATGCGGAAAAAATGGCCATACTTGTGACACAAGGGGCTGTTGTGTCCCGGGAACTGAAGCTTTTCCCCGTCTTTCAGTGGAAAGGTGCAAATTTGAGGTCGACACCAGATCCAGCTGCGTTTGTTTACGGCGCACCTCTTTCATCATGACAGACACTCTCACATGCGTACGTATATACATCCTGCTTTTGCCTCATTTATCCTCGTGGCACTAGGTCTGAAATCAGTATTGAATCGCTCCCCATCAAAGCCCGCTCTCTGGAGCACATGCCTCGCTTTATACGAGGAGCGACACGACGAACAGACGCAGACCAGTAAAACACATGCACATGTGTGTATACACGTAGACTCAACCCCCCCCCCCCCCCCCCCCCCCCCCCCCCCCCCCCCCGTGCTGTTTTATGGTCACACACCGGTCCCTCTGCACATGTTGTGTTTAACAGGCAGACTTCTCCAGCTTCTACACTAAATGACCCCTTTCCCCCGGGGTGAGGGGACAGGCTGTGTGCTGATTGAACATGTGGCCGGGCCTTGGTATGCTGCTGGTATGTCTTTTATGTGCTGGTTTCCCCTTTTTTTTGGAGCAGCAGAGTCGAGGCCTTTTGTCTCGCTGCAGACCTGAGAGTAACTATGTACCCGCAGCCAGGAGGCTTTGATTTGTTGATAAACTCCAGGGTTCGTCTCAGCTGTGCTTCTCAGGAATGCGGCGGTTTAGAGCTGATCACCATATGACGGGAGATGAGGCAGAGGTCTGTCATTTTCTCTGTTTATGTCCATAATGAGAGGCTCAGATAACCGCTCACTGTTTGGCTGTTAATGAGAGTCGACAGTAGCCCCGACCATAAACACAAGCCAAATTGCACGTATCCTGATTGGTTTTCATAAAGTGACAACAAGTGCAACATCACACATAATTGCACATTATCCCCTATGAGGTTCTGTGTTGGTGCAGATCAGTGCCAAAGTTTAAAACATGTTGAGTGAAGACATCAGTTTGGGAAGATGGATATTCAACCTACTCTCATATGACAAAAAACAAAAAACAAACAGGAAATGTAGTTTTGCTTGAAAAATGACTGAAAAAGTGTCTCCCATCAATAAATTTGGTCGCACCATTCATGCAGTAGAAGCTATCCACACAGTGACACAGAATCTCTGGATGCACAACGTCGCTTCAGGCGATGTTGCATCAGTGTGATGAAGTTGCATGTTTTGTTTTCATTTCATATGATAGCAGAGCAGATGTAACTGACAGCAACAGTAATAGCTGCGATACATTTTGCAGGCTCAATAGTAGATACTGACGCGCCTAAATGGAAAGCAGCCATTTTAAACTTATTAGTTATATCTGTGTGAAGCCATTACATCCTGGTCTGCAGTCAGTCTCCATGGAGACACAGGGCCTAAATCAGAAAAACTTACAAAAGCTCCTCTGCTCATCATTTTAAGGGGTTTTAACTGGATTTATGGGGGAGATATTTCTCACGGAGTGAAAAGGGTGAAGTTTTAGTGTCACTATGACACCAGCTGGTTTGGTGACACGTCTGACCTCCAACCATCTGGCCCTGCATCTGTCTCTGCCTGACCTGCAGCCTCTGTCCCATCGCTCACTGCATATCTGTCTTTTTAAGGTGTTCAGGTTGCAGTGGAGGACGCAGGACTTCCCCAGGGCTCAAGTAAGAGCCTCACAGTGGCGGTCGGCCCAGTGGACGCCTCTCTCCCTCAGCCACCTGTGATAGAGGCCGGAGAGGCGGGTCCCCCCGGGAAGATGACCTCGTCCAAGTTGCCCAAGGGGACTGGCGGCAGCATGATGCCTGTTCAGGGCTTTGCTGGAGCTCCAGGTGAGACACCCCCCCCCCCGTATATGCACTCTGTGCTGCATGTTTCCCACGACGCGCTTCACCTTTTTCCTCTATTTCACAGCTTCTCCAGTCAAATCCACTGACTCGCTTAAGATCAGCATTCCACTGAACACAGGTAAATTCATTAATTGTTACGGTGCATCACAACAATGATGCAGCTTTCAAGTGTGGATGAACCGTTTTCCTCTCGCTCAACAGATGTGAACTCGCTCCACCGACCATCTCCACAGAAACCTGCCATGGCTTTAGGTCAGAATTTATTGACTGATTAAACAAGATGCCGCTTCAGTTACTGTAATGTTTGCCGGCGTGTGATGTTTGTTTTCCTGTGTTCAGATGAAAGGGTGTCGTTCTCAGCCGGTCTGACTCTGACGCCGTTCCAAGGAGAGGTTGGAATCATTCTATTCAACGAGGTGTTGGTCAACGACGGAGGACACTACGACCCTCATACAGGTAACTATCACTGCAGGCTCACAGGCCCAAACAGTGAAGCATGAATCCACGTTTTCCTCCATAAAATACCCTTGACCTCAACTTTGACACATAATCAGCGTCTTCCCTGTGTCCTCAGGTATTTTCACGGCTCCCACAAACGGCCGCTACCTGGTGAGCGCTGTGCTCGCGGCCCATCGAGGGGAGAAGGTTGAGGCGGTCCTCTCGGTGTCCAATCGCAGCATCCAGAGGCTGGACTCCACGGGATTCTTGTCTGGAGCGGCAGCGGCCGCGTCACACGAACAATGCAACTGCAGCAGTTCAACCTCGCTGAGCCTGGTTCTCTCCCTGAAGCGAGGAGACCGAGCCGGACTCGTCATGACGGCCGGAAAGCTCGCCATCTCGGCTTCCTCCTCTGAGATCCTGTCGTCTTTCAGTGCTGTGCTTCTTTACCCCAGCCCATCAAAACGGTAGCCCTGCCACTATCAGAGACAACTGACACCTTATATAAGCCATAAGTGGAGGATGTTGATACACTAACGCTAATTGTGATATTTTATTATCAGAGAGGGAACCAACAAAAAGAACAACAAACGCAGTCTCCAAATAATAAGAGATTATTTCTATCATGAGTACTAATATATAATGTTTTTATATTAGTTATTTTCTATTGTAAAGTTTTGTTTACAACCTAGACCTACCAAATACATATTTTGCTTGAACATATAATTGTTGTACATCTTGTAATCAATGATTTTAAAGATATGTTACTGCTAAAATTTCAATTCCAGTTGATCAATTTGTTAATTACTGTGAAGAAATCTGTGTTTTTTCCTCCAGAATGAACCTCACACGTCCTACAGTTCACACCCGTGTTCATTATTGCAGATATACTCCTTGTTGGTGCTAAAATGTCAATAATGTGCAAAATCAGTTTTGATTGTTCTGACACACTTTTTGTTTTTATTAAAGCATCATCCAACAAAGGATGTTTGATTCAACAGTTTCTTAATACATTACATATAGTAAATATACTATATATACAGTCTATATACACTAGGATCTACACTTTTGACACACCACAAAAATGATCTTACATAAGTTGTGTTCAGAGCCGACCCCTCACACTGTCTAACAAATACAAAGCAAATCAAACAGCTGAATATATTTGTGCTTGCACTGTCATATGATGTCAACCGGATTCCCACCGAGGTAATCACAACAACCTACAGAAAACACTTGAAGCAGCTGCAAAAGTTCTTCATTGAAAAGTGAAATTTGACACAAAAACTAAGAAAATACTGTGTGTTCTCGTCACACAAAGTTTATCACTTTCATAGAAAGAATGCATGAAATTTCACTGACAGCTGTTACCGAGCATGAAAAGCAAAATAATAATAAAAAAAAAAAAAGAGGCATTAACATTAATAATATACTGTAGTTTGTTTTCACAAGTCTGGCAAAAGACGTCTCAAAGATTAGCTTCAAAATTCATCAAAAATAGTTTTCTACCGTACGTCTTAACTAAATCTTGTTTTTTGGAAAAATACTTAATACCAAATAGCAGCAGTATCTACAGTTCAGAAAGTGCTTTTTCTTCAAAGTAATGCAGTTATAACCTATGAGCAAAATCATTTCACATTTCTTTCTTTTTTTTTTAGCATCATTGTGCAAAATCCTTAAGCCCCGGAGCAAAGATATAAGATTCATATACATCAACTGACACCGTTATAGAGTGAGTAAGGCCTTAAAGGGACGACTGCACACTTGCTCTAAATACAGCAGGAACTGTGCGTTTGGTGATCGTTCTCGTTTCATATCGAACTCGTCAGTTTAAACACAGTTATTGTACCTGCGCTGCCTAAATAAGTGCTTAGGCAATTTCTTCTCAGAAGCGCTGTGACAAATGATAAAACAACTGATACTTTCATATCCCAAAAGCTGACAGAGCCGTCCACTACACCTCAAGCACAAACAACACCAAGTGCATAAAGGGGATAAACCCTTAATCAGATGACGTGGCACAAAAAACATGGAATACATCAATATCCCAAACTTTGTCACTAAACAGGAATGTGTCTAATACAATACAAAACTAATATATACTGAATTTATATTAAAGAACTATCATCAGTATTAAGCCAGTGCATACAGGCATACAATAAATTACTGCTCTGAGCTCACTTGATTTCAAGTAATTAATATAACATTAATATTGGTCTGAGTTTAAAGCAGCTCCTCAAAACACACCTCAGCGATCGGCTGCCTCCAGAAGCAGAAGGAGCTGAACTCCGGGCAGCTGAAGGTGGCGTTGTGTTGTGAACTTCGTAAAGGGAAAACGTGCTCCACCAGCTCACTCAGCCGACTGTAACTGGAAAAATAAAAATACCAAAAAAAAAAATTAAAAAATGAAGTAACGGGAACAATAAACACGTGCGAGAGAAACAGCTGACAGGCAAAAACAACAGCTGCAGGGACACTTCAGTACTTACGATGTTTTATTGCCTTTGGATTGTTCGAGGATTAACTCGCCTTTGGGATTCACTGTGAATATGCGGCACACAGGCACACCTACTTGTTTGTAGGCAAAGACGTCCTTGAAGACAGGAAAAAAAAAAGAAAAAAAAGACAATCATTTTCATTGAACTGAGCCCAAGAATACTCGTACAACACAGTGAGCTCAGTAAATCCAAAAACAAACAGAAACGTTGCACTTACACTCGCTCTGTTTCCGAAGGCTGCGTAGAAGGGATGCGTGTTTGGGAAGAACAGGTTCTTGATGTCGGTGAGGCATTCGATCTTGAACTTCTCGGGCTTTTTTTCTATGATCTCTCTAACAAGAGAATTACAAAGGAAGGATTAAAGACTTGACCTCTGACCTTTGATTGAGCGGCTGTCATTTCTAACCATTTATAATGACTATAAAACGGGTTAGTGAGGTTACCAATCAGAGCAAATGCTGAATGAAATTCTGAGGTTTTAAAACAAAACAAAAAACGGTGCAGGATGAAGTGACAGGTGAACAAAAGACCAAAAGCAGAATTACTGTCATTTCACTGGGATAAATCACCTCATTTTGTGTTTGATCTCCACTGTAATTTGCTGGAAGAGCAGTGTCTAAAAACACTTGTTATTTGAAATGAAAGGAGGACCTGCTTAGGGAAAGGATTTCTTACCTGTGGAAGGCAGAGAAGAGGCTGCTGGGGGAGAGCATGAGAGGTCCTTGAGGCAGGAGAGTCCCCCTGTCGTTCACCCAGTGCAAATATCCTCGCGTCATGTCAGCCATGCCGATCGCTCGGGCCGAACAGTACAGGAACTTGTAACCGTTCCTGAAGTGGGCAGATGTTTATTAATGGGTTAGATATTTCTATTCATCTTTTTCATACCGTCAGAATATAGGAAACGGAGAATAGTACTTCAGTCATTATTCTTACTCGTGCACTGAGTGGTAAAGCTTAGCGATTCCTTGGTGAGTCCAGTCTTTACCAAGCTGAGGCAGGATCTGTCCAAACACATCTGATCTGTGGGAAGAAAAGTATCTGGGGAGTAAACACTCAGGAATCATGTGATAATATATCTGAGGTTGAAACTATCAAACCTGTGTAACAAGATGAAGAGCAGGACAGTCTTCATCACGGCCTGAGAATAAACTACAAATATGGTGAAAAGGCAGAAATGTTCCCGTACTTGGTGATGGTGCCGTCGATGTCAGAGATTATAACCTTGTCGTCCCAGTTCCACAGGTAGATGGTGCCCTCGCAGCGACACGTCCCCTGGTACTGAGTGGTTATGCTGAAGGTGACATCATTAGGCCCCTCCCTTAGCTTCAGGCTGGCCTGTGAGAGACATAAAAGCATTTCTTATAGGCAAATACAGTCTCACTGGCTGAATTAAACCTCAATGGGTGGACCTAAAGAATATATAGAAGGATGATATAGAAGGAAATTTGATCCAGATATATTACTACAAAAAAAGCTGCTAGAAGCTGCAGCATTCATGACACAATAACATCGACTTATTGATGTTCCTGGGCCTGAACCGTAATAGAGCTAAAATATAAAACATTTCCTGAGGGTGGCATCACAAAAAAGACTCATCAAATCAATCAGGCTTTTCTTCTTTACAACACAAATGTGTTCAGTCAATTTCATGGAAAGTTGCTGTGAAAAATATGAAGTATTTTAGGATATCTGGCCACTGATGAAGAAGCAGAAGAGTGATGAAGACTCTTAGGCCCAGTACTAGCACCACTCTGTATCTTTCAGTGCTTTTTTTATTTCATACCTTCTCCTTCTGTTTTCTTTGAGTGTCGCTGTGTTCATGCTCTTGTTTCTTTATGTTCTCTCTACAGGTAAGTTGCACTGCTCCACTTGTCATTTGTCTGCATACAGATCATGCATTTCTGTGTCCTATCTTGCTGTAATTCATCTATGCTCTTACTATCTGGTCAGAGGACAGGCGGAGGGATTTCTTATAGGAGTGACAAGGCGCTGGTGCCGGTCCTTCTGTCTGCACACGCTCAGTAGACGTCAGAGCAGGCGCCACGGCGTTCAGCTCTTTAGTCTCGTCGTCGCTGGACCACTCTGCTGTTTTGTGTCTGCAGGACAGAGAACGCAGTCTGAAGGAGGGAGACCAGCAACCGATATCAAGACAAAGGTCAAATCAACCCCTGATGGTGACTTAGGTGCAGACACTTCTATGTCAAAATAAACACAGTAACATGGCAACGCACTGACAGAAAGTGTGTGAAAATGTGATTGAGGGTCTGCAGACTCATTTACAGTCACCAGAGGGCGGCAGACTTCCTAATCTGCCTGTTTGGGTTGTAAATATACAATGTTTTTGTTTGTAATCCCTTTCTTTTACACTGAAACCGAAAGCATCTGTAAAAATCTCCAACACGAAGCCAAAAAAACTTAACTCTTTAAAAACTGCTTCAAACAACATCTAAAATATCTGTCCTGAATCTTCATGAAATAGCAGCACTGCTCACTGACTAACATGCTAATCCAGTCTGTGTGCCACATGTTTACCCAACACTGCTTGTGTCACTGTGTGCGACCGTAGCGTTGTGAGGAAGCCAGAGCTTTGTTGCTGACTCACTGTGTTTCTGGGGCCTGGTGGAGGGCAGGGCTCTCTCTGGTCAGGGACTCCTGTCTGTCTAATTTGGTCTCCGATGATGACTGAGGAGAGGAAGAAATATTATCAGCCTCTAATGCGTTGACATAAATATCTATTGTTAAAAATCAATGTACAGTGAAATACATGGTGTAAATCGAGCTCAAGTCTTTGTATAATGCAAAACAGGAAGATAATGGTTCCTGAAGCCTGTTCCTGATTTGTCTCTCATTTACAATGCAAAGTTACTCAAACGGCATGCGATTCCCACTGATCCCCACCGTACGGTCAACACACACACACACACACACACACACACACACACACACACACACACACACACACACACACACAGATGGGAGTGTGACTCATAATCTTACCTAAAGACTTTTGGCTGAGTCACACACATTCAGTACCTGCTTCACGCTGCTCTTTCTCCAGAACCACCAGCGTCCAGACTTTTTTGGCATCTTCTCCTTCACCCAGGCCTCCTCTGTAGCCTGCCGTTCACATAAATAATTCATGTGCAAACAGACATAAAAAGAAAAGAAAAAAAAAAGTGCAGATGCAGCATAAGATCAAATTGCACAGTATGAGCATGTCACATTAGAGCAGAGGATGATACCTTTGGCAAGTTCTTCTGAAAAGCCTGCATACTGAGTATCAACGGTGCCGCCAGGGTCCAGTTGTAATACCTGGAGAAAATAAAGGTTTTTGAGTTTTTTTTTTGTTTTTTTTTTTTAAAGCTGTAATGTGAACATCATGCAATAACATACAAATGAACCATCTGATGAGAGAGCGCGTCCGTTAGGGAGAAGGAAGACTCACCTGTTTGCGATTCTAACCACCAAATTGGGGTTGTCAATAATCGCTGGATTCTCTGCAAATTCGTTGTAGGTGATGATGTCCTCCATGAATTTTTCTGGAATAAATGGAACAAGAAAGAGATGAGAAGCAGGGACAGACACAATATGTCATGTATGGCTGCTTACTGAGTCCTCACACACAAGTAGTCCAAGGATGGAAAGCTTTATTTGTCACATACGCAACTAATAGAATAAAATAAAATATGTAAAAGGGTCAAATGTAAATATGTCACAGGTATGCAATGTGCAGGGTTGTGTAAAGGATTTAATGGGAAAAGGTTTCCATTCTTGTAATACAAAATAAATGTTAACATCCTTTTTTCAGAGATAAGATAATTTGCCTACAGGGAACAAGTTTTTTATCAGTGACGCTGCAGTTAATGACAGCCGATAATACAGGTGATTAATTACCTTTCGAGATCTCCGAGTTCTCGCCGACGCCTCCGCACAGCGACAGTGTGACGTCGGGGAGGTCGCCGGCAGAGTCGGACAGACACTCGGTGCCGCTGTCTGCTGCTGCGCTGCCCACCGACTGTGGAGACTGGGATCCAGAGCGCCGTCCCATCTCCACCCAGTGTTTAGGAACCTGCTCAGACTCACTGAAGAACACCACCACAGTCCAGTCTTACACATTTAAAATCACTGACTTTCAGAAAGAGACGCAGACACTCTTATTTGTTCTAGAAGTTCTCAATGGTACCAGGTATTTTCAATGCGTCTGCGCTTCTGCTTACAGCTAGGGCTCAGTAATAATGTGCTCACTGAGAGCTCGGACATGTGCTGCGCATACGCCAAATGAGATAAGGTGTCTGAAGCGGTAACGGGACTTCAGGGGTTTGTACCTTTTCGGGAAGTAACGGGCAACAACATCAGGCTCCAGTGCATTCAGATCATCCAGGTAAATATCTTCAGGCCCCTGATGCTGGCTCCTCTTCCTCACACCTGCACGAAACGGAAACCACAAGGAAAGAAGTTTACTGAGAAAATCGCCGACTTTGTTGTTTTTTTTGCTTTTTTTTTTTTTCCACTTCCTTTTCTTTTAAACATATGAATGTAGAACAGTCCCAGAGACCAAATCTGAACTCAGGCCCGAGTAGAAACCACATCCTTCCTGTCAACATTCACTAACATTAAGACTGTGTGTAGACTACCGTCATACAGAGAAATCTGGAGTTCTACTCAACATTTCTGTGTCATTTAAGATGCAAAATAAGAATTATTCAACTATTAAAATGATGCTTTGCTTCTTTGCTGTTTTCAAACTTTTCATTACATTTTTTTTTTTTTGTATTTTCTTATGTTTGCCATAAATATACCATCTCAATACCTTGAGGGTATTGCAGTTTTCTCATCAGGTAATGTTTTTGTAGAAAACTTACAACTACTATAAGAAATTGCTGAGGAGCTTTTTCTAGCCTCCTGCTTTTCAGGCATTTCAGGCATTTCAGGAAACTTATCCTTAAAATTTCTTTAGTTGAAAGGTCATGTTTATATTCATACAGAATGAAAATGAAAGGTGCAGTAACGACCACAAAGCGCAGGAAATACGTAAACACAGTGTGAGAGAGTGAGGTGTAAAAGGAAGTCGTGTTACCTCTCCTCTTGCTGGGGGAGTCCGTGGGTTTGGAGGAGGCTCCTGTGTCGGCACAAACTGCCGCAGCGTCTCCGGCCATGTTACTGCCTCCGCTGGCAGCAGAGCCGCTGCCCCTGCGGCCGGGCGGCGAAGACGTCCACCTGGCCTTGCGCACGGTTTTTGTGTTGAGGTCAGAGTTACCGGGACGTGGCTCGGAAGTAAAACTGCTGCACGCCGAGTTGGAAAGGTCTGGCTCATCCTTGGTGACATTTGCATCATGTGGCGACGCTTCAGGGGCCTGTGGTTTGCAGCAGCACTGATCGGGTTTAATGGTCCGTGGCTCTGGTTTAACGATACTGCAAACTGGATCTGTGCTTCTCTCTTCATCCCGTGACTCTTCCTCCATCGCTTCTGAGCTTAAAATAACCCTGAAATGCGTGTTCTCCGAGGGAGTGATGATCAGCGTCTTTGGCTCTGTTTTGTCCTTTTTGTTGACCTGCATACAAAAGAGTACAGAACAAGATGAAGGTTAAAAATCCATACACACCTAAATAAAAGGAGCATATGAGCCAGACAGCCCCACAAATCTCACGTGTCTTAGACCAGATTCTACGAGACTAGATCTCTACCATACCCTGGTAGATTCTGGAAACTCGCCCCACGTCCACTGCATGTGCGACTCGGCCCTGAGGATACTCTCTGCCGGCTTCACCATCAGCTCCGAGTCACTCTTGGGCGACATGGGCTCGGACATCTCCCTGCTGTAAGCAGACACCACATTTCCACTGAGTCAGCGCTAATGATCTTGAGGGAGTGTTTTGTTTCACTCAGCCCTGTCTGTTTTCATACAGTGGGTCTTTAATGATGTTTCATCGTTTCTCTCTGTTTGTATGAACTGTGTAAAGATTTGAAAGGGCAGAGCGGGAGGGGGAGGGGGCGTACGTTGTGGAGGGTGACCAGTCTCCGTCGGAGAAAGGGTAGCTGTCCCATTCGAGGCCGGTGAGGGGGGAATGTTGCCTGTGGTCCGCGCTGTTGTTCATCGTGGAGAGAGAAGACGCCCTGAAGACAGGAAACCATTAAGTTCACAAAAGGTTTACGACAGACGACGACGAACTGAACACGAACATGTGCGCTTACCGCCCATTGTGTGCGTTGTGCTCCTCGTCTGAACTGAGCTCACACAGCTCCGGCTCCCCACCTGCAGGCGTGGTCGTCGGCTCCTCCTTGCGCGGCTCAGCTTTGTGCTTCCTCCGGCGCCTCTTCTTCTTCTTGCCGGCTGAATTGGAGCACAGCTGCGCGTTTCCAGAAGCCGGGTCTTCTGGATTCAGTGGCGCGCTGGTCTCCGCCGCCGATCCCACGCATCTAGGCTCTCTGCTCCTGAACAGAGCCTCTTCTGTGGGGATGGGCGAGGTCACCAGGTGGGCCGGGACGATCTCCTGTGTTGAGGAAAGCATGAATATCTAGAATTACCGCCTCGCCATAGTTTGCCTCCGCCTACCAGTCACGTTGCAGGAAATGTGGTCACAATCTCACAAGTGTTTATGCAGAACATTATGATATCACAGTGAAGTTGACCTTTGACCGTATGTATATAACATGTCATCACTTAATTTCATCCTTATAGACATTTGAGTTAAATTGCATCATAATTAGTGTATGCATTTGTGAGTTATGGCCAAAAACATGTTTTGTGAGGTCACAGTGACTTTGACCTTTGACCTTTGACCACCAAGTTCAAATCCAAATGAATGTTTGTGCCACATACTGAGATATCATGTTCACAAGAATGCGACAGACGGACGGACAACCTGTAAACGGCTGAAATTCGACATTAAATTCTCCGTCATTTTCATCACATACTGAACAAAACTCACATTGTTCTGCTCCGTCTCCTGGACAAAAAAGGCCTCTCCATTGTCTCCAAGCTTCATGTGCAGCTCCACAGGTTCCCCGTTGATTTCTATGTCAATCTGCGGAGTCACACAACACATTTCTGTAAGACACACACTCACCAGGTCACCGTGTTCCTCAACAAGCATCAATGAGGTTTGTTTACAGCTGTCCACAATGCGGCTCATGGATTAAAAAAGACAAAGAAAAAACTGTGCCACAGAATTAACTGAAGAATTAAGAGTTAAGCTACAGAGAAAACAGTGAACGGCTTGTGTGAACGACTTGCTGTTTTTAGCTTTAGCCACAACTTTTATCTGTGAATTACACAACCAGGGTTTCTCCTCTCAGGGAACTGAGAATTGGGCTGCATGGGTGGAATTAGGTTGTTAATAAAAAGGTCAACACACATTCTGCGACTTGTGTGTACAGCAGTGCTTCTTTCCATCCTTTAATTATCAGAAAAAGGTTGTGAGATGAAACAAAATCTACTCAAACTGTCTGCAAGATGCTGACGTTTGATAAGAAGTCAAGAGGAGGTTTAACTTTTAACCCACAAGATTCACTGTAGAGAATCACTGAATCCGTCTTATCCGTGAACCACGGGCGATTTCCTGCACAGCTAAGTCTGTAACAGTAAAGGCTCTCCTGTTCTTAGGATGAATCTTAACACGTTGAGAATACAGCAAGAGCTTTAGTCTGTGCAACCCACCTTAGTCCTCAGCTGAAAACTATACAGCGTCTATAAATAGAGAGAAAGGGCAATCTGCTGTTGTGAGGAGCAGAGAGTGGATTGGATGGTAATGTTGAGAGAGTTTCAGGGGGGGGAGGGGGGAGCAGCAGCAGTTCAATTATAACCCTCTGGAACGGACGGTTCAATCTGTTATCCTACATTTTACTAAATATTTTACAGGCACCAGTCCTTTTAGCAGATATAACAACATGCTGTTAGATTTATATCGGGGGGGAAAAAAGTGTCAAAAATGCAGCAGCAGCTACATCTGTTGATAACAAAGATAAAATGTAATTATGTCTTTGAGAAATATGTGCACTCACCACTTTCTCCCTGGAGCGCAGCACCCCCAGTTTCCCGAAGCGAACGTGGAAAGGCGAGCACTGGAACGTCCCATCGGGCTGTCGGACCACGACCACGTCGATGCAGCCCGACAGGGTGGCCTGATTGATCCCTTTGTACAGCTCCTTCACCGTCACCAGCACCTGGCCAGCCAGCTGCCCCACGTAGTTCATGGTGTCCACCTGCCAACAACAAAGACGCCCTTTCGCTAATTAACATATATGTAATGACGGCATTCGACAGTCACCTCATTAGACCAAGTTTAACTGACCTTAATTACCATCAGAATAAAACAATGCATTTTTTTGCTGCATCTTACTAGGCCACTGTTCCTGTTGCGTGTGCTCCTGTTGATCAGAATAGTCTGCAAAGGAAATGCAAGCTGGTCCCTAAACACAGCGGCTCTGTCCCATTTTCCTCAAGAGTCCTGCTGATCGTGACTTAATCAGGCCCTCGTTTGCTGCGGCGAGGGCCGCTGCAGACCAGAGCAGTGCAGAGCAGAGAGGATAGTGTGTGTTACTGTCTCCACACACACACACACACACACACACACACACACACACACACACACACACACACACACACACACACACACACACACACACACACACACACAGGCAGGCCTGAAGTTTGAGCCCCATTGGGGAGTGTACAGCAAATATACATATAACATTACATAAATATCTAAATCCATTCAAAATCTAAACACGGCTCAGAGTATTAGCCTGTACTGTGAACCATGCTGCTTAAATATTACAGAGTCAAGAGTCAAGAAAGAGATAAAACATGATAGATAACATGTTCAGATGATTAGTTAAGTCTGATATATGCTGTTTAATCAGTACTTCAGGATTAACATGTTTATATTGCAAAAGACATTTTTCCCATCTCTTTAGATACAGGTTGTCTGTTCCAATGAAAAATATATTAACAGGGCAAAATTTCAAAATCATTGGATGGTTAAAAAACTAAATTGGATTTGCTATTAAAGTTGTATCAAGAAAAAGGAAAATCTCTGCCTGTCAGTCAGATAATTGCAGCATCAGTAATCAGCTAACTGAAGAGGAAGACAAACAGGCCTAATGCTACAGAGCTACAGTATTAACCCAGTGCCTACCCATCCATTAAAAAATACTTAACAGCTGCTCAGCTGATGCATCAACAAACATAAGACATGGCTAGGAAAGAAGAGGCACCAGGAAAACCACACAGATTTGCAAACAGAGATGACAAAATAGAAAGCAAGAGCTGATTCTATCACAAGGATGAGCTTTACCTCAATATCACTCTCCTTACTAGGAAGTCACTCACTCACAAAGAAAAAGCCCAACACAATAAAATATACATTCGGGCAACTAAGTTTGAGTATAGGTTTACTGAATGACAAAAAACAAAATCTTCATCAACCACACACCACCACTGTATTTCTACACACGACAGTGTGTTGTGTTCCTAAGGTTTTCTAAATTATATTTTATTCTATTATATCATCTATTGAAACAGCAGGACACTTTACTGCTCAGTGTTTTGATGCACCAGGGTTCATATGATCTTCCCTGGAGGTTGTCAACACTGGTCATGTGGGTGTCATTAGGCGCGCTCACCTTGGTTCTGCACCCGTCGTTACTGTAGTGGACAACACCAACACCATTTTCAAAGCAAGCTCAAGCTATGTGTGTGTCTGTGTCTGTGTGTGTGTGTGTGACATGAACAATGAGACTCTAGCAGCGTGTTTCAATATTTAGGACAATGGTTTACACGGACTAAATCAGAGCTGCATACCAGCTGGATGGACTTTGACACCATTCAGTTTCTATGGCCTGCAGCCACTGCACCCGCTAAACTCTAATGCACTTAAAGGATGGCAGAGAGAAAATACTCTGCAAATAACCACCTGCTGAAAAGAACCGGAAAAACAGCTATACATACAGAAAACAAACAAAGAACACAAACACGCATAGTATGCCTCATATGTTATCTCTACAGTCTAGTGATAATAATCACTAGAGTCTCAGGTAATCATATTACCACATATAGCAGGATTGGGCAATACGGCAGTAAATACCATGAGATCAAAGGGATTTGTCTCTTTCATTTTCATTTTTCCTCACTGTGTCTGTTTGGGCCGTTGTGGGCAATGTTGCAAATCAATGAGCAGGACTTGGATTTACAGGATTTTTATACCACTGTGGTAAAGTACCTTGGTTTGTAAGGAATCTAATTCACTGTATAAACCTAAAAAAGGACATTTAATCCCACTATGGCATTTCACAATAGATAAATGATATCACCAAACAAAATGATATATGTGCACTATGTTTTTCCCATGTGATTATTCTTTGTGTTTCATTATTCACATCTCTCACCCTGAATATAAAGGTGGTCTACAGGTGGTCAGGGATACAGTTACAACTGGCAGATAAGACTTGAGCTTTAAAGATGAGTTGATTAACCAATTAGTCAGCAGCATATTGGAAACTATTTTGTTACAGTAAGTATAAGTAAGTAAAATTAATATATATATGTAAATTTAACTTTTCATAGACTGAACGATTTGTCAATTAATTGTACAATAATCCACAGATTAATCAATAATTAAAATAATCATTAGTATGGGTCTTATTGGATACTTTCATCACCTGATTATGAGAGAAAAACCCTGCAAATAAATTCCCACCAAAACTCCAAAAAGCCAAAGTACCGCAACTCACCAGAGTCCAGGGGGACTTCAGGTGCAGCCGCTGGCCCTGCTGCTCTAGAGGTAACCTCCCTGAGAGCTCCATGTCGCCCCAACAGGATTTTAGCAGGAAAACCGGGTCTGCTAAGACCTTCTCTGCTCCCCCCCGTCCTCCTCAGCCACCCAGCTCCTGGTCTGTGCCATGCACCACAGCCGCTTTCCAACCCCTCAGACTGAGCACAAACACTGCGAGGGAAAATTACCCCCAGCCTGAAGCCCTTACATAACCTCTCCCTCAGCACCGGCCCTCGGCACTGCCATCTCTCTAAAGAGTTAAAAAAAAAAACTTGAGAACATTTTAATCTATCATTTATTTGTTGGAATAATAAATAATTTATAAATCACTTTCTCAATAAAATATGAAAACCAATGCAGAACCAGTTTCCAGACCCTGAAGATACTCTCTAAGATTTATCATGGGAGTCCGGCGATGTTAGCATGGCAATGTTAGCATTTATACATGCTATTGTAGGTTAGCATTAATGTCAGATAAGGCTGACAGGATTTTGGTCAGTTGTTTTGGAGGTGAACTCATCTAAATCTGACCAGTTGATGCCAGTCACCGTTCGGATTCATCCTGTGGACACCATGAATGTTTGTATGAAAATTCATAGCAATCCATCCAATAGTTATTGAAATATTTCACACATGTTGGACCATTGCAGTATGATTCCTAAAGCCACAGTGTTGTTGTTCAAAATGGTCCTTCATTCACAACTGTTACAGAATGATAATTAACAAAGTAAAGCTACAGCAAGGATCCAGTGTGTTACAGCACCAGTTGATAACACTGTTATATTGTGTACTCTGTGTCCCTGCAACGTGCTGTGGCTTTTACCCCGCAGTGAACCGCAGCACATTGTAAAGTGAAAGTGCAATGTTCAGTTAATGGACAAAGCAGAAGTGTCTAGATCAGAGTCATCAGCCATGATAGCAACGCTGCAAAAGCAGGTCTCTCTAGCGGGCTGACTACACACTGTCTGCATCTACACACCACCAGATTTAGTAAGAGCGTCGACTCCCACAGCCCTTCACGTAGACCCCCTCCGCTGCAGCGCTTCAACACTCAGGCACTCGTACCATAATGTTCTGCATACAGTAGTTTCCAACGGAGAACAAGAGCATCAAGAGGGAGGATTTAAAAAGATTTATGATGTAGAAAACCACAGTTTGTTCCCTGATGAATGTTGACGAAACAATCTGAACTCTAGGTCCATGTACTCGCTTGCACTGGAGCTTTTGACCATATTACAGGGTTTTCATTAGTGTCAAGCTTTGACAGTCCAACAAAGAGTACAAAACCCCAAAAGGTATTCACTTTACTATCACAGAGGAAACTGAGAAGCTAGAACCAGTTTTCGTTCACAGATTCATTCTTTAAGTCATTTTTATGCAAAAATGTGTCAAGTGACTCAGAAAATAAGGAGTAATTGCTTGAGCTCTAGTTCCAAGTCAATCTGCTCACGAAGACTGGTGGAAAGCTCCAGAGCAAGTGTGTGAGTAAAGATTGTTTTGTCAACTACTGTTTCCAAGGTCAAGACATAAAACGTCTACAAAATGAGAATAAATAGTGAAAATGCCGGTGTCATTTCTCACAGAACGAGGTGACGTCTTCAAACATTATTCAGTTACAGTCATGTGAACAATGAAAAGCATCAAATCATCATATTACAGAAGCTAAAAACAGCAAATATTTGACATTTATGCTTTAAAAAATTGCTTGATCACCAAAATAGTTTCAGATTAATTGTCTGTTAATCGACTAATCGTAAGGTAAAAAGGGCTGTGGCCAGTACTTGATGATAAATCGTACACAACCCTTTCTCATCCACGACTCTCTCTCTCTCTCTCTGTGTGTGGGACGAGGGACTTTAAGAGGTGTTAATCCTGTTTACAGGATTAAGACGAATCTAGCTTTCCCTGTCTCGGCACGTTCCTCCTGCTCACTACGTCCCAGTGTCCAACGTGATCCTGCGTCAGCCAGTGTTGTTGTGTCTGAGGTTTTCATTTCAGTCACCAGTACCAACAGCACCGATGTTTTAGACTTCAATAATCCAACTAGCACAGGAACTAATGATTACTTCCATTTTGAATGCAATGCTGCTGATTTTCTACTAATTGCTTAATCATTTAGTCAATAAATTACTGTCAATTCTGTCAATCAACTAACTGATTAATCGACTAAATGCAACAATATTTTGGTACCTCCAAACATCTAGTAGCCTTGGTGTCTATAGGAAGAAAATAAAATATTCCTCCACATTCACTGGTCATTCAGCTATACTGCAGATTTTCAATAGAGTTACAACAGCCAAATCTCAGTGAATATTGATTCTCATATCTCAGTTCAGATACAGTGGATTGATCATTCTCTAAAATCCAAAGTCTGCTAACCACAATCAGATGATAAAACCTGCATATTGTCAGCCTCTAAGCGAGACAACCACAAGATCTGATGCTCATGATATTGCCAAAAGAGATGTAGATGATGTCAATGTGAAATATCCCAAGTTTGGACATTGAAACTTCAGGTATAGCAACCCATGAGGCGTTCAAGGACACAAACAGACATTTATGAGAAAGACTGGGCTGTTATAAATAGCTGCACCGTGTCATTGAGGTAGGGTTCCTCTCGTAAGAACGTACACTGTCTGTTAGTCGGTGCTTACCGCTAATATCCGCTATCACAACACTTTAAATGCAATGTTCAGCATCAAACAGGACTCACGAGTTGCACACAAACCAAAATGACTCCTGAGAAAGGTGTCAAGGACTCCGCTGCCGGTGTCTTTACAGCGCAGAGGAGCGACATTAACAAGCGTCGATACTAATTCTGCCTTATCTTTTTTTTTTTTTAATGGAGCTGTGGAGGAGAATTGGTGATTAAATCGTCCTACCCGTCGGAGTAGAGGCTCACCCGCAGTCAGTCACACCTTCGCTCAGCTCCTCTACCGGCAGTTTGTTGCGTCTCCTCCGCCACCGCCGCTGCTGCTGCTGCTGCTGCTGCTCTGCTGAAGCCACCGCACCACGTGACCCTGCAGCGCTCAGGCTGCACGTGATTACAACGCAGGAGGACATGATGAGGTTAATTATTAAGGTTATTTATTAGAGAATTGTGAGGAATTTGAGTGTGAGTTTTTCCTCACAGAAGAATAAAATAAAAAAAAAGATTGTTGATATGATGATATCTCATGATTCTGCATCACAGAATAAACTCAAAAAGTTGAGACAATATAATTGTGGCTTTTTTTTTTTATATTATAATTTAGGAAGTCAAATGTCACTGTATCTTGAGCATTGACTGTATATAAATACTATATATGCTATTATATACAGTCTATGGTCCTGACTTGGACACTTTCTTGCTGTTAAAATAACATTTGTCAACATGAACTTGAACATAACTTCCTGCATTACATTGCAAACAAAGAACAGTCTCCACATTAGTAAAACAAAACACTGAATACTTGCAGTTGAGCGATAGCTGTGCAGCAAGCTTGATACTATATCCACTCTCTAGAATCTAAGACTGCCAAATGTATCACTATTTTTCAGCAAATTAATGTTAATTAGCAAATGTATATTTTATTGGCATACCTGGCTCTACAAAGCACCTGGGAGGTAATAATATGAGGTAATAATATATGCAAGAAAGTCAGTTACAGCACTTCTAAATAAGAAGATAAAATGATAACCTCTACAAAACAACAGCTGGATTATCAGTATATTATCACTCCACAACAGCATGTTTATTTATTAAAACGTATCATTGTTTTTGACCTGAAATAATGTGCACTCAATTAATGTGGTAATTCATCGATCACAGTGAGGAAATTCATTTTCCACGTTCTCCATTTTGAGGTCAGAGGTCACCGCCTGCATCAGATGGTGGCAGATTTTCAGGGATTTGCTCCTTGGCAGTTCAGCAGGGCGGATATTTTTTGGCAGTACAGGTGTCTCTGAACCTGCCTCGTCAGCTGAAGGACACTGTGTCACCAGACTGTCCTATAGGTGAGTGGAAGGAGGAACAAATTAAATGTATCACCATCCACTGGCGTTAGAGGGGAAGTAGAAACTTTCATTTCCCCATAGAACAATAGCTGAGTCAGGTTACCTCATGACCAGCTGTTTTACAGAGGGATTTCCTAGATTAAGGAGTTTATCACATAAACATGTGCTGTCTTTTTGAGGTGTATGAAACATATATTTTACATATTGATCAAGGGTTTGTAGGCCTCATATTAATACATGTCTCTGTATATGTTTTTAGTTGCTATGTCCCAAAATGTTTATAGTATATTTGTTTTTATTTTTATTCTTACTCAGTGAAACTTTTTGCCAAGTAAAATTCCAATAAGTACAATTAAAGATAAGCTCAATAAAACCTAAATTCAGCAAAACAGCATTTGGATAAACTTTAGATCACCAAATATCTACGTGAAAAAAATGCGTGTGTGCATTTATGGAACTGCCTTTCTCCTTGCGGGACTTTTGTCTAAAACTTTTACACGTGTTGATTTGAATTAATTCTGCCCCGTTTCACCTCAAGAATTTCTCCTGTTTGCTTTGTTCTTCCCTCCAACAAGAGAGTATTGTGCCTCTTTAAGCCTTTTAAGCCTGTGTCACTCTGTACTTTCTTAAATCTTCTAGCCCTGTATACTAACAAGTGTGACAATCTAGAGCAATTAATATTTCAGTAGCTTCTTTATTCAAGCAAATATGATGAATACAAGAAACACGGTATACAAAATATCCAAAGAGGCAAACAGTAGAAACAGTCTATGCTGTGTGGTCATTAGACTATATGTAATATACTGATAGATACATGTTCCATTATTAGCTCCATTAGTATAAATAAAGAATATTGTTATCATTAATATTTGACAGGAGAAAAATCTAAACATTTAAGTTATGATAAACATCACAGTAGATATAAAAGCACACATCAGAGTCAGAGGATATGCATATAGTAATACTTTTCTATACTAGAGTTACATAGTGTTTTCTGGCTGTGTTTCATGTGATGTCTGAGCCTCAGGTTCAGGCGCCTCCACTGTGTCTGCACGCCGTTCACGGGCTTCTGATTGGTCAGCAAGATCTTCTCTTGCATCTCCTGTTGATTTGGGTTCTGCAGCAGCAACAGCTGTGATCTCATTTTTCTGCTCCTCCGGCTCCTGACTTTTGCTCTCCTTCTTGTCTTCCTCCTTTTCTGCAGGGCGTGTCTTAGCCACAGATTCTGCAAGAGAATAATCATTAGTGAACATGTCATCTCAGTCGTGGCAAAATTACAGCATTACAATCCTGTAATGTCTCAGATGTCACCTGCAAACAAATATACATATTTCACGACCCTCACCCTTTGCCCTCTGCGTTTTCGTTCCAGTCACTGTGGTTTTCATCTTTTCCTTTGGGGTGCTTGCACCAAACACCACATTTCCATCCGCATCAGTCCAATATGAAGTCACCCCCAGGTCGGGTGTCCCCTCTATGATCTCCAGCTGAGAGGAGACAAATGTGAGTTAGCTAAAAAAGGAAAAAACTTGCTTTGTAATCAGACTCAACCATCACACCATCAGCCAAAGATTTATGTTCCATTACTTACCCAAGAAGTGCAATGAGGTCAGACTTATCATTGATTGCCAAAGTAATCCACTTGACTACAGTACAAACAAGAAAACTTGCATAATACAAGTAATCTATCACTTCATTTAATTTCTGTTCAACTGATATTAGAGCTTTTATAAACAATTTAAATATAAATGTGCTGTTCTTTATTGTATATTTTTCATATGATTTCTATTTGAAACACAGTGAAAAGTACTGCTGCATATCTGATTCAGCCAGATCGAAGATCTTAGGATAGAGTGTATCACATGCTGTGCTATTTGTAAAACCCTCTGAGACAAATTTTGGCCTAAATAAATAAACATGACTTATTGTTGATTTCTTCTGCAATTCTTAACCCAGTGTTTGCTAGCTGAGGAGTGGTTGAAGCTGAGCAGAGGACATCCTGTATAATGCATACCCTCCATATCCTGTATACAGTAGCTGCATACACCACAAGTGACTATCACTGTATCCCAGTTACATATACTCTAATTTGATTAAGGTTTAACAGCTAAAATTCACTATAATTAATAATGTTATTAGCTGTCATTGCTATTTTTATCATTATGAGCACTACAGTTTCCACTACATTACTATCGCTGTTACTGCCGCTACTATCACTATTATTAATATTGCTATAATAATCTAATTTGTGTCTCCTGGTCTCTATTAGCTGCAATTACAGCCAGACAACAGGAGATTTATCAGATAGTGCTGCTGTGTAAACTCACATCCTGGTCCTTCATACTAATAGTTACATGATGTCATATTAATATATTCTGTTGACTTAAAGGATTACTCCAGTGATTTAGTATTGCACCTCCATAAAGTTGGGGGACTCATAAAAGACAGGAAATTATGCAACGGAGGCCAAAACCTTGACTTTCCAACAAGTCCTCATCTAGTTTTTTGTTAGTCCCTCCCTGGTAAATGTCATCTACAGGCGGTGACTAGTAAAATGACTTTGACATGAGAGATCTGTGGTGTTCCTCTTTAACCTTTTGTGGGCTTTACAGTCGCTATGAAAACACTCTTGGTGTGCATCATCTATAATTTCCAGTCAGTGAACCTAAATAGAGACCTGGGCCTGCTAATCCACATTCACAGGAGTAGAGGAATGAGCAGATTTTACTTCCATATAACCAAATATATAAAGATAATAGAGATAAATCTTAAAGAAAAAGTTTCTCATATATTTCTACTGATGTGATTGTACCATTGGATGCTGGTCACCGTAGACAACAAGGGGAAACAGCATTAGTTTTCTCTCATTTATATTCAGCTGAGCTTGATCTTGATGCTCTGTTAGTTTGACGTGAATGTCACATTATTTTTGTTTCCAAAGCATCATCAGTCAAGTGCGCCGCCATAGTCCTAAAACAAATATTTGGATCATGGTTGGATTACAGTAGAAGAGGGAGGGGAAGGGAGGGTTGTCTCCATGCCGGTGGTTGATCTTCGGGGAGTCCGAGTCTACAGAGATCGTGACTGGGAGTGAAAAGGGGAAGAAGCAACTGAAACGAGAGAGTGAATGGTGGAAATGGTGAAGGGTGGAGGGTTCAAACCAAAGTGAGACAACTCATAGAGGAGGAGGAAGTGGGGAAGTACATGCTCATTTTTATTAGTCTCATCAAGAAACAGGGGAATAGAAAGTGAAACAATAATCACTAATGTTTGGTATTAACAGTGATCTCAGTCTTCATTACAGTGGTTTCATTATCATCATTATGAATTAAGGAGACACCATAACCATTGGTGATGGACAGTGAAGGGGGAGTCATAATAGTGGTAAATAACATCAAGAATAATGAGTAGACAGTGTGCTGACATACAGTGTTCACTACGGACAGGGATACAGTGGAAGTGATGTCATGATCACAACATTCATAGTGATTGTGAATAAAATGGAACAAAAACTAAAACAGGACTGAATGTAACAGCTAATGACATGGCACATTTCATCAAAGGACCATGTTTTAGTCCATTTGCAACACGTTTTGTGAACTTATGCTGTTTTATTTTCCAAAACCAAAAACGCAAGAGGATGAAACTGTGCATTTGTCTGCTCTAATGTAAGATACAGTTGTTAGCATGTACAGCTAACTAGCTAACTACCTATATAACCCAGCAATAGGCTAATAGCTAATAGCTAAAGAGCACAGGGTATTATTAAAAAGTTTGTTCAGTAGTTAGATACAACATATCCACTATGTTGTATCTACCTACTGAACAAAGGTCCTAGATGCTTTTAAAGTTTTGGGGAACGTTAGCAGTTCTTTCCTGCTCTCTGTTGGATTTTGGAAAGAGCTAGCTTTATGGTTACCAAGTACATTGGCTAGTCCTCATCCAAAAAGCTAATCCTTGCTCAGTATGACCTACTGCTGTTCAAGCAAGATGTTGTTGATATTTCGATGACATGAATTAAAGATAATTGCTTTAAAGTTTTGGTGTGCCTTAAAAAACAATTAGCAGTGAAGTCCACATCATTTGTGGCAAATGGGTTAAAACATGTAAAAAAAAAACCAAACATCCATATGGCTTTTTAATAGACATTTCACACTAACATCATGATTTCTCTTCTTTCTGCTGCATCCTATCAACACAACGTGTCTTAAACTATTATCTTTGGCTTCCTTTTATGTTTCATTTATTCGTCTAAAGCAAAGAGAGTCAAACTGATACCAACATGTTCCTCTCTGCATGCCACAACTTTACACAGACACAAACTAAAATTGCACCAGTAATGTTTTGGTAATATTTTGGGTGGGTAGAATGTCACAAATACCTTTTTATGTTCAGTCAGATTTGTTAGTTTTGGACCAAATATTTAGATTTCTCTCTGAACTATTGGACATTTTGGGTTTTATTGTTTAACACCACTAGAGGGAATTTTATATTCTACACAAACATCTAAAACATCCTCAAGCCTTTTTTTTCTCCTTAAACTGTTTCCAGTGTTTTTCTTTTATACATATTTACGACAAGATTTGGACCGCTTTTATTTTTTCTTGCCGCCCGCCTCATCGGGGATGAAGACACTTACGGTGAAGTCCCCGCTCTCTGTGCCGTACTTGTTCTTCACCAGGATGCTGTATTTGCCAGAGTCCGACGTGTTCACGCCGGTGATGGTGAAGCTGGCGAACTTGCCTGACGCAAACTTCAGGATGCAGTGGTCGTCGGACGTGATCTCCCTGTCGTTCTTCAGCCAGGTGACCTCCGGCACGGGGTCGCCCGAAATGTTGCAGGTGAGATTGAGGGCCTGAGGGACGGATAAGACACAACACACATCAACAAAATGATACATTACAGTAATTATAATTACATTAAACATGTAGAATGACTGCCAGATGTCTAATGTGCGGTCTTTCTTCAGCACCATTCACAAGACACATGTCAATGCGTTGTCTGCAGGCCACGTTATTTCAGCTGAGACAGTTTACCTTGCCCTCCTGGATGGTGACCACATCAGGCAGGCCTCCTGCTACTCGAGCACGGTCTGAAAAAAAACAATGTCTACTTTAATAATAACCATAAATAAACTTTATTCCTATGGCAAAAAAACGCTTTCCATAAAATGAAAAACCTGCTTGAAAAATAAACAAATAAATAGAGAACAAATGTAAACATGTCAGAAAAGACAAAAACAACAAGACAAAATAAAATTACCACACTGGACTAAAAGCATGTCATCAAAACTGCAAAATCTTTATATTAAAGCTCCAGACCTGAGATGGGAAATTCAATTTTAGTTGGAAAGAATAAGAGTTATATAAAACGTGTTTGTAGTTTGGAAACTTGTATGAAACATTGTATTCTTAACATTATAATTGAGTTTTCAAGTTTTCATGATGATTCACCAACTTCATCATCAGGCCTAAAAAGAGCCAAACACAACAATTAAAAAAGGGGAATCCAATGTGAACTCAGCATTACTTACTTCTCTCTGCAATAGCAGCAGCTCTGAGGAGGTAAAAAAAAAGAATCAAGAAATTAGGTCAAAGGTGCTGAGAGTCAGAAGTGAAAGTTAAAACTTGATCTGCATGCAGATGGTACTTTATGTATTTCCTCAAATCAGAAAAAACTGCAGGTTTGAATCTACAAACACCACATCTGTTTGGAACAGTAAAATACAATGCTGACATCATGTGGAGCTCTGCATAAAGATAATCATATGATAGTTATGAGGTAAAGGTAGGAACTTACTTGAGTCTCTGGAATTCTGCAAAAGCATCGTCAAACGCTGCAAAACAAAAACAAGTCGTAAGAATCAGAATCCAAATGATCAAAAAGTGCAAGACATTTATTAAAGGTCATGAAATGGGGGACGGGTCTCTGATCGGCACATTATATGCACATTTAGGTAAGAATTATCTCATATAAAACTATAGTACAGCCCGAGTATGAACTCACTGTGGCTGAGCGAGAGGTTAGGAATATACTGACAGTCTCACCTTTACCAGACAGCTCAACAGTTCTCTTCAGGCCGTCCTTTCCGTCATGGAACTCGATGGCGTATTTGCCCATGTCTTTCTCTGTGGGCTCTGTGATCTGCAGCCACAGCTGCTCTCCCACCACGCCACTCTTTATACGGTCAGAGAAGGCGATGGCTGATTCCCTGTCGGAGAGACAACACACACAGAAACATGTCAGAATACACAGACTGTACACACGTACGCCTGATCCTGAAATCCTGATATTAGGGAGCATTATATTTTTTAAAAACTTCATTATTGTTTCAACACAAATGTCCACATGTTGGCTTGTATATGAATGTGCTAACTGAACTCACTTGTAGTGCCATGTCACTTGGAGTAAATCGTTATAGTAGCTGACAAAGGTGTAGATTCGGATTCCCTCATCTGTGCTTGTGATCTTCAGCGGAGTGGAGGAATTGGCTGCGAGTAAAGAAAGCAACAAAACTTCATTCAAATATTCATTTCTGGTCAAAGACTAAATCTAAAACAAATCGGCTGCAATATTATTTAGGGACAAAATATTTCTCCTCACCGATATAACTGAAAACTTCATTCATCAAGTCCTTGAAACCTTAAAGAGAGCAAGATTAGATTGTTTTTTAAAGTGACACATTCACTGTATTCAGTCACTGACTCTTACTGTGCAACTACTCGAAGTTACCTTGGTCTGTCAAATTCAGTGTGGAAGTGTCCTTTCCTCTGTCATCCTTCAGAACCACCTCATACACACCGGCATCCTTCTTGGAAATCTGACAGGGAAAGCAGAGAAGTCAGATTCAGTCGGAAACAACACTCAACAACATCATCAAGATTATGTAAAGGAATATGATTTGTATAGATCTGAAAAGGCAAGCTTTTCTCTTCTGCTATGGGTGCTGCAGAAAACACATATATGACGCAAAAGCAAAAAAGCCGACAGACAGACGAACAAACAAAAAAAAAGCATTCTCAGGCAAAACCAGAAGTGGCCGTTGGCCCATGATGACAACAGAAAACTGATCCCGACTTTTAGTCTTCTCCAGAGTAGGTTGCGGTCACAGGCTGCTGTGTCTGCGGGGAAGTCGCGCTGAAATGGGGACACATGTGACATCATGTTTATTTGTTATTATTGACCTGGGAGGGCGGCATGCCACCGTGCGCCACTCGGACAGACATTGCGAGACGATACAGCGGGATGGGAGTGAGTGATGAGAGACAGAATGAAGACAGAGTGCTAATACAGTCTGAGAGAGAGGAGCGGTTTTAAACAGAGAGGAGGACAGAGAGAGTTAAAGAGAGAGAGAGAGAGAGAGAGAGAGAGAGAGAGAGAGAGAGAAAGAGAGAGAGAGTGACAACGGCGTCCTGAAATTTAGTGTGAATTAATTGAATGGTTTTGTTAGGTTTTATAATATGATGTTATATTTATTTTATTGACAGTTAATGCTGAAATTCCCAAGGGAAATTAGTAAAAAAAACAAACAAAAAAAACCAGCCTCTTGTTGACTGTTAACTTACTTCCTCTTACTCAAACACTGTAAGGATCCATATGTTTTTGGAGTATAGACATAACCAGAGCTGCGCAAGGATTCCACCGTTTACAGTCATATATGCAAATGAATTCAGTGACAACTATACAATACAGAAATATACATATATATATAGTCACATCAATTCACACTTCACACAGGTGTCTTTTCTCATGTTCTCACCTGAGCTATCTCCAGTTTCAGCACTCCCTCGGTGAAGCCCAGATGTTCGTCTGCTTTGATCTCACGTCCGTCTTTGTACCACAGCGCCGAGGTCTCCTTCTTCATGTTGCCCACCTGCAAAGCAGCACGACAGAGGAACGTGAGAAATCGACACACACTCACAAGAGTTTCCGTAAAAGAAAAATATGCAGCGAATGAAATCTTCCAAAGTTCTGTCTCACCTTGCATTTCAGCACAACGCAGCACTCTGGTGTCACCTCATAACTCAAATACTCGATAAAGTGAGGACCTGCAACAGATGCGGCAGTTATGAGAATAATTCTAGTAGAGCTGAAATGTTTACATGATCAATCAATTAGCTGATTCACAGAAAAGCATTTTGATAATCTGTGTTTGTGGGGTGGTGAAACTGTTGGTTGGACAAAACAAGACATTTAAAGATGTCATCTTCAACTCTGGCATTCTGGGGTTTTTTTATATTGTTTTTTAATATGTTATAGACAAAAACAACAAATTGTTTAATCAGGAAAATAATCAGCAAATTAAATGATAATGAAAATAACAATTCTGGTTAGTTGCAGGTGTAATTTGCAGTGACCCGAGTGTATACCTTGCTTTCTGAACCATTCTTTCCTCTGGAACTCGGATTCCTTCTGCAGCTCCTTGAACACTGCAAATAAAAAGATAGAAAGATTTTATGGTTCAAAATGACACTCAATCTAACCACAAAATCTATCAATGGGATAATGTTTGGTTGCTGTGTGACAACATGAATGTAGTTTGGGATGCTCATTTACAATGTGCTTTCTTAAATGTTTTACTGCCCTCTAGTGTCCTGGCTTTTGCATTACTGCCTACTGCACATAATAAGCCTGGTAGGTTTTGAAAGGCTGATATAATACTATGATTTTTATTAACAGCTGATATGTTGGAGCACTTTTAATAATTTCTATTTTTATGCCAAAAAAGTAAGTAGATTTAATTTCAAATATCATGAGGCACTAAACTCTGACTGAAGTCCATCGTGATCAGAAACATTTCAGGAGGTTTTTATGCGGCTGAACATACCGTCTCCTATCAGTACCAAGCTGGACTGGTTGGTTGCTTTCCCATCCTGCATCTGGAAGGTGAAGGTGCCCTCATCTGCCGGAGTCAGAGACTCCATGGTCATCTCAATCACGCCGGTGTTCTTGTCAAAGTTCATCTTATATTTCTGCGAAACGAGAGTTTACACACTTTCAGTCTCATCCACCTGAAAAGTGAAAGTATGTCCAAACTTTTCGACTGGTACTGTATGTTTATATCGTGCATGTAAATGACTGAAGGAGTGATTTCCTTTGTTGCTTACTGACCTCCCCCTGAGAGAGAAGGTTATCATTGAACACGTAATCGATTTTGCCATTAGCTGATATCTTCTCCGCCTGCAGCCAAAAGCGAACTTTGCCTTTCTCCAGCAGCTCCACGGCCAACTCTGACTTCAGGGGAATAACTGGTTTGAAGAGTGAGAGTGAGAGAGAGAGTGAGAGAGAGAGAGAGTGAGGGCCAGCTCAAAGGAACCGGTCCAGTCCGTGACACACGAGAAACCAGCAGTGAAGCAGGATGTGAGGCCGATACACTCACTGGGGAATTTGTGGTCATGGCTGATCTCCAGCAGCCTCTTCAGCTCTGACAAAGATAAAAGGAGGAGATTCATAAACAGAAGGAAACAAAAAATAATATATTGTTACATTAACTTCTTGAGGCATGCACCCACCTTCCTCAGAGAGGTTGTAGCTGGATGAAGCACCATCAGTGTGGGTGACGAGACAGGAGTAAATACCAATGTCCTCGTCCCCAGGAGCGTTGAAAAAAGCTTTGGACCTGTGAGAAAAAAGTAGTATTTTAGTCATAATAATCAAAGTGTTTCAGCTTTACCATTTCTGACATCTCTCACTTGTTTCCCTTGGTCTCTACAGTCAAGCGGGAGGTGTCTGTGATCTCCTCGTAATTCTTGGACCACACAAATTTGGAGTCAGGGGTCAGGTCGCAGCAGTCAAAGTTCAGGGAGATAATACCGTCATCATCAACATCCACAACGATCTCATTGGTGCCTGAAGTGCAGAGAGGAGAAAGGGACACCTTGAAATGAAGTCATACCGTGGTAAACTGCGTCATTATCACCATCATCTTTTTTTTGTTGTTGTTGTTTCGTTTCTCCCACCTGGTTTGGTCACAGCTAGAACTGGTTCTGTCACATCTGAGGTTTTTCCAACGCCGGCTTTATTCTGCGCACGAACACGGAACACATACGTCTCTGCTTCCTTCAGATTCTTAATCTGTGAAATGAAAGGAAATAACCAGGTGACACGCCGGCTGCTGACGTGCGGGAAAATGAATGAGGAGAAGGTCCCAAGATGACGGCGACCTTAAAGTATGTCTTCTCCGTAGCCTTGGTGTTGACTCCTCTCCACGCCTCCTCTGGTGCGTCCGCTTCCTTGATGTCAACGTAGAACCCGTTGACCGGGTCACGGCCCTGGTACACAGGTGGTTTCCATATCAACACCAGAGAGTCGCTTCTCACCTCTCTTATCTGCAGGTCATGAGGAGGTCCTGTGGTCCAGAAAAACATCGGAAATACACATTTATACCTCGAAACCTGACGATCAGGATGTTTGATTGTGTTTTACTAACAGCCAAAGGATCCATAAATATCTCATAGGTGTCGGGCAACAATTGTGTGAACAGTTATTCTTTTATTTCATGTGAACAAGAGTGACAAGGTGTGTCCAGGACTTGACCTTGATGCTGGTCTTCACAGTCAAGACCTGAGACTTTGTCCCACCTCTGATTGTAAGTATCAACATTATATTAAATTGATGTAACTGTTAGATTTGGATTGTGTGATCATCCTTACTCGGCTATTTAGTATTTATTATTTAGTATTGTACCTCCATAAAGTTGGGGGATTTGCTAGTGACATGTAAAAGAAGGAATGGAAAAAATCAGTGGAACATGGGCGAACACATCCTGACTTTTCCTCCCCACTATGGGTCGAAATCCAAAAACACTCAATCCAACATTTCCCATAATGCCTCTCACTGGCATCTGTGTTTGCCTTCCTTTGCCAACATCATCCAAACTCTATGAGAAAAACTTGTGGTCCACACGGAGGTGTAACCAACCTGGCACAGCGATGGTCCACTCCTCACACAGGAAGGTGTCACTGGGCAGTGATGGGATGCCAACACCCGCCATGTTGGCTGCTCTCACCTGGAACTGGTACTTCCTGTTCTCCTTCAGGTCACACACCTGAAGAGAAAAAACCTCGCTCGTGAAATCGTCTTGTTCCGCTTTAAAACCCATATCATCTGTAGTATTTCGTGTGTGCTCACCCTGTATGCCCTCTCGCTGACTGACTTGATGTTGGCCTCGTGCCACTTCCCGTGCACGCCATCGATGACCTCACGGTAATCCACAAAGTAGCCGGTGATGTCAGCGCCGCCGATGAAAGTCGGCTGTTTCCAGCCCAGCACCATGGAGTCACGCACACACTCCAGGACACTGATGCCATAGGGTGGAGCAGGGGAGGCTGAGATGACAGAAAACTCAAGTTAACACCACCGAGCGTCAGCAGGGAAACCGGTTGATGTAATGGGAAAAAGAAGCGCTACAGTGAGGTGATACTTTCAAATCCCACTCCTCTGCCCAGCTGCTAACCTTCATTAAAAATACTCAATCTTGCAAAACATCAAACAATTCCTTTATACTCTCAATTAGAAAGGTTAAATTCTCACATAGCATTAGTGGTACCAAAATACTAACAAAGGACAGAGTGATTTCCGAGACTAGGTTGAAGCAGTGACAATGTGATAATAAATTGGCCTGTCATACACAAATAGTCACGTGAACTTGATACCCTCCTTTATCTAGTCCAAGTGTCCCAGAGGTCAACATCTAACGTACACAGTCTGCTACCGAAAAGGTCTCGGATCACAAGTGTCCTGCTCCCGTGTTTGCTGGATGACCCGCTTCTCAAGTACAGGGTGGGATTAGCTGGCTCCTGCCATTGACATACTACTGTATTTGTGTGTGTGTGTGTGTGTGTTTGTGTGTGTGTGAGTGTGTGTGTGTGTGTGTGTGTGTGTGTGTGTGTGTGTGTGTGTGTGTGTGTGTGTGTGTGTGTGTGTGTGTGTGTGTGTGTTAAAGTGCTCTGGGTATTCTCTGGAGTTGGCGGCGGCTCCCGAGGTGCCAGGGAACGGACACCGAGCCACCGAGTGAGGAGGTTGTGGGGAAAGGTGGTGGCCAGGAAAACTACTGACAAGCGTGACTGTGTTGAGTTAAAGTTTGGTTGGTGTTTGACAATGACTTACCTTTAAGAAGAGAATACCAGTAGAGCACTTCACTTCCTGTTTATTGTTTAATTTAAATCAAACACTTGAAAGTTTGTATGAAAGTAATAAGATGGGAAATTCTTCTTTTTACTTGAAGAGTCAGGGTGGGATATTTCTAATGGATCCTAAGGGGGAAATGATTTCCATCTGTGACCGGTGCTCACCTGTCGACTCTCTCCTCGGCCTCGCTGTCTCCCGATTAGCAGAGGCCCCTACAGAGAACTTACGTGCCTGCCCGGCCTCAGGCCCCTTGGCCGTCTCTACAGCCTGATGCTGAGCCTCGGCAGTGACTGGGTCTAAGTGTGCAGCTGCGACTATGTCAGTGGGTGAGTTAGAAACTGAGCCTGACACAGACTCTGAGACCAGGTCTTTTGCCAGGTCAGGGGCCCAGGACACACTGCCTCTCTTGCCCCCCTTGTTTTTACTCTCCGCTGGGACGGGCTCTGCGAGGCCTGAGCTTGCAGCCCCGGCCCCCTCCCTGGCTTCAGTGTCAGCCTGAGCTTTTTTATTGCACTTTTGCATAGTGTCATGGAGGGACTGGACAGTTTCATGCGTGCCCGTCCAGC
Organism: Seriola aureovittata; assembly: GCF_021018895.1. Classification (NCBI taxonomy): domain Eukaryota; kingdom Metazoa; phylum Chordata; class Actinopteri; order Carangiformes; family Carangidae; genus Seriola; species Seriola aureovittata. The sequence goes on from NC_079383.1 coordinate 16,680,224, forward strand.
GTGGCCTGTGCTCGGTTAGTCGGCCCACGTTACCCCCCGGCCCCATCTCCGGCAACACACCATGAGGGATGCCGCCCCCTACAGGAGTTAGCAGAGAAAAGCAGAAGAGGCTTTTTTTAAAAAACAGGCAAAAGGTCAATTCACAAATCACAGCTTTTATTCCAATCGCACAACAACATCAAGAGAGCAAAAACAAGAGACAGGCTTAAACACAAAAAAAAAAAGCAATATTCATGACATCAGCCTATCAAGTTCAGTAAAATGTCTTCATCCGACTAGGAGTGAAAAATGAAGACAAGATGACCAACAAGTGACATCCAAGTGCTGAGGCTGCTCGGCCTCATCAGGGATTATGAGAACATGCAGGCGAGTGAAGTAGAACAGGCCGTGAGTGTGGGAGTTCAGGCTTTGCACCAACCCTTTATGAAAAAAACACTTCAGAAACAATGCCAATGGATTTCATTACCTCATAGATTTCCACTCAAGAGTGTGTCAAGTGTTAGCTATGATCTCATTCATATGAAGTAGTGTAATTGAACGGTGCTATGTACCGTAAATAAAGTCTGTTAGCAGTAGTAGTGGTAGTCACACAGCTTGTGTGTGTTTCCTGGGAACCATTACTGACATCGGCATTCTCGCTGAGTGTGTTTCACAAGGGAAAACAGAGCATGCCGCTCAGCACAAAGCTGGCCAGTGAATGAGCGACATCCAGAGGCCGAGAGCTGCGTTAGTTGTAATGCAGAGAGAATTCGGGGGAGCGCGTGCAGGAGATCAGAAAGAACATCTCTTGACATTTATTACAACAGCAGATTCGCTCTGTTTTGAATAGTATGTGTTAGGGCTGGCCTTCAATTCAGTACTATCATTTATCAACTTTCTGTGGAATCATATCTTGATAATATGAAAATATTGTTGTTTTCTTGTTGTTTTTTTTTACAGAATTCTGCCAAATTAAATCTTTTAATGAACAAAAATGACTTTTTAAACTAGTTCAAAGGTTAAAAAAGTCTCAACTTGAACTGAAATTAGATTTCAGTTATTAATCTGTATGTGTAACTTCAATTGAGTACATTCAGTGTCTCAATCATAGGCCTACACTAAATATGAGAATACAGCATCATTAATTTTTTGGAGGAAGCTGCCAAGATGATACAAAAATAGCCAAAATCACAACATAATTTTTGTATCATGGGTGTGTGTATTTTTAACTAAGCATATAAATAATTTATAGTCCAGTCGTTAAATTTCAGTTAACTATCCAACAGAGCAACACCACTGCCAGGTTAGCTGCTACGAGAGAGGTTATGACAGAGAAAACTCAGTGCAGTTTGAGGGTACCGGTGGGGGTGGGAGAGGTGTGTGTGTTGGTACCTTTAGCACCACGCGGGGGGGTGGGGGGGTTGCCGACACGTTCTGTGCCCAGGATAGGTGAGGGATAATGGTGGGGGTGGTGCGTGAAACCGGGCTAGTTTGTAACAACCGCTGAATTGGATCGCACCGACCCAAATTAGAGGTAGTCTACAAGTCCTGACCCTGACCCCGCCTCAGGCTGTGCAGGGAGGAGGAGGAGGAGGAGGAGGAGGAGGAGGTGGTGGTGGTGGTGGTGGTGGTGGTGGGGTAGGTGGGGGTAGATGTGGCTGAACAGGGTGGTGGGGTAGGTGCGGCACATGTCAGTGCACAATAACGTGACAGGGTGACAGAGTGGGACCATGGTGGAGAAAGTGTGGGAGTGTAGATGCTGATGGTAAAAACAGCTGAAGACATGTCTCAAGAGAACAACAGCCGACAACAAACTGTTTGCATGACTTTTCTAAAAAAAAGTTCAAAAAATTAAGCTATAATTTAAAATGAAATGATACTATTAAAAGCAACACTCTCATTACTCATCAGTCTGTGATGTTCGGTGCATTACAGGAGTCATTTTATGTCTCACCCACGTCTACTTTCACATTCTGGTTTTTTTCATTTTCCAGAAAACATTTCAGCAATCTCCAGATAATAAAGTTATATATCATACTAAAATTAATTGCATTCTGTATAATCTAATGAAAATGTTATGATGACGATGTTAAAAGTTAGAATTAAAGGGTCCAGAAAGTAGCCCTTTGTTTTTATGATTATAACAGACTGGTATTAAAAACGGCTCTCTACTCTTAGCATCACAGTTAGCTTCAATATTTCTTTTAGAATGAAATATCATAGGAATATCCTAACACGATGTTGTCTGTATTCATCCATGGAAGTTTACAAATCTACACACTAACAGCAAAATGGACTGAGAAATGCAAGCTTTTTTATAAATAGTGATTTAAAGTGGATTTGTCCTTTAAGTCACAAATCTGAAGAGACAAACATGATAAGTTGTAATCCTCAGTATCCTCTGACTCCTACATTATCCTCTTTATCTAAATGAACAGTATGAACCCTCCACCTCACTCACCAATAGCAGCCTTCACCTTCACAGGCTCAGACTCCTGGGAGAACTGGCTGAGCCCTGCAGCGTTCACCGCCCTCACCCTCAACACGTACTGCTCTCCTGTCATCAGACCGTGGCAGATGAACCTGGAAATATGTTTGATCAGCTGTGGTAGTGGCAACACTTTTTCTATAACATTAGTCTTGTCTGTAAAATCCATTGTACAGAATATGGGGTGTAATTTTACCTGGTAGCTTTTACGGGCTTGTTGTTGCATGGCTCCCACACGTTGCTGCCCACAATGCTCGCCTCAATGTAGTATCCAATCAACTCTTTGGCTTCACGGGACGCTTCCCAGGACACAACGACTGATGTGTCTGTGTTTCTAGTGGGAATAACTTTGCCTGGGGCAGATGGGATATCTGTGGACCGGAGAAATGTACACTTTAGGGTGATTAATGCTGCTTTTAGTGACGCGCGTGTGTGTGTGTGTGTGTGTGTGTGTGTTTTGTGTGTTTTCTCACCAAGCTTGTCGCCAACTGTGGTGGCCTCAGTCGGGTCAGAAGGTTCACCGACACCGGCAGAGTTGCAGCAGCGGACACGGAAGCTGTATGACTTCCCCTCGGCGAGATCAAACAACGCAAAGCGAGGGGACCTGACTGGGATCTCTGTGTTCACCCTCTGCCAGCTGTCTGTGCCGGCGACGCACTGACGGACAAGGATACAGGGGTCAGACTGTCATCCATCACAGACACACTGGCAAAGTGTTTTTAATTATTCAAGGGTGAATTTCTTTAAAAGGTAAGAAGATATAATTTACCTTTTCCACATAGTACATGACACCCTCCAGGCCTTTCTCTCCAGGCGGCTTCCAGCTCAGCACCACATAGTTCTTGGTTGCCTCTGTCACCTCTAGTTCACGAGGTCTGCCGGGAACGACGCCCTCTGATGGTCGAAAGATAAAAGATAATGTCAAAAACAGCAGCCGGGCAGCAGACAACACTGGTCGCCTCGACCTTCGTGTCACATGGTTTTATGGAGAATATGACTTATATAAAAGTGAGATCTCGTACCTGCAGGCTCCTCCTCTGTGACAATGATCTGACCGGTCCAGGGGGCGGAAGTACCTGACAACAAATACATCATCATCACGAATTCCCTCCTCCTTTTTGTACAATTAAACTGAATTTAAAAAAAAATATGTAAAAATAAATATGTAAAATTTTGTGTGTTTTAAGGAGCTGTTGTGTGTATCAGTTAACCCTATGTTACTGCTGATATTCTACTACTTATATGAGGTAATAAAGCTCTTTAAATATGGATAACAGTCTGGTAGGGTGTGTTTGAGTTCGGTTGTACCTCTCATGCGTGCGCGGTCAGCTGGGTCCATGGCAGCCACCGGTTCAGACACTCTGGACGGGTGACTCATGCCACTCTTGTTGACAGCACGCACACGGAAAGTATACGAACGGCCCTCCACCAAGCCGGTCACAGGGAAACGGGCAAACTTAACCGGAGTGTCGTTGCACTGGATCCAGTGGGTGGTTCCAACCTCACACCTGTACACATATCGTACATTTAATTCATATGTATTGAGGTTTTTTATTAACACATTTCAATTAATTCCTGGGAGCAGAGCATGTAAAGGAAGATCTACTACAAAGAAAGGGGTGGATCTCGTTTTAAGAACCAAAAACCATCTCAATGTAGTTTTACATCTCCTCTCTCGGGCTTCTCTCTGGAGCTCGAGTAACAACAGGTTGGTGATCCAATCAGAAGAGAGGAAGCTGTGAGTCTTTCCTCTGATTGGCTGACTGTTTTCTGAGTAATCAAATAAAAATATGGCAGATTTCAGGTAAACACTCAGAGAAACCAAATCCTGCAAGGCTGGACGGTGGGTCTTGGTGGGCGGGGCTTGGGGCATGGCTGAGAACGGTGACTGCTTTGTTGCGACATCACAAAGTTACAGAAATCCTGACGGCTTGTTTCTGAAATCAAGCTGTGTGAATTTCTCTGTGGACTGAGCGCTTTGATACTTTCACAGTATTAATATAGAACCTGCTTTATAATTGAAAAAGACATGGAAATGTCACTTTATACAATATGTGACCTTTAATTCTTCGAGGGGTTTTATCCAGAGACAAATGGTAGACATGTTTAGCAGTGTTAAAGTGTTAAGAGTAACACAGGCAGCCTCATACTGACTGACCTGTCCACAAAGTAGCCCAGGATGGAGTTGCCACCATCGACAGCTGGCTGCTTCCAAGTGACAATAATGTAGTCTTTGTTGGCATCCAGACAGCGAACATCCAGAGGGGCACCTGGGGCTCCTTCAATCTCAGCATCAGAATCTAACACACACAGTAAAAACAAATACAGCACATGCATTTTTATGTTCCATTGTTTTTTTACATTTAATATTGACCCAACAAAAGTTTAATTCTCGCTATTAAAGTGTGTTTTTCCCTGTGTCGAACTGTGTAGCTGCAGGGCTTGATGCCAGGAATGTCTCTGGTCCTCAAGTCAAACACGAGCTGAGAGCAATCAGTGGCAGGAGGACAGAATTAGCAGTAGCCCTCCCCGGAGTGAAAGGGGATAAGAGAGGTGACTCTTAAAGAAACATAAGGGTAAAACCAGGGCACCTAGAAAAGGCTACAGACAGGAGTTGCATCATAAAGTAAGAGCATGTATTAACAAGGTATGGGTGTGTTTGTATTCTACAACCATAAAGGCAACATTTTACTTACACTCTTTATTAAATAAATTAAAGTATCTTCAAAATTGTATCTAGATTTTTAAATTTTATGTTTCAAAAAGTCGCAAAAGAGAAATTCAGTTTTATAAAATGATTACTTCAGAATCTCAATTTATCAACGTAGGCCGTTAATAATATCGTACTGAATAAAAAGAGACGATTAGATAAAACAAGTGGTAATAATTATAACTGGAGTGTCTTTTGGCTCACAGAGAGAACCATAGAGAGCAGTAAGGAAACTGGCAGCCTATTGTTTCTCCTTGAAGCTGATATTTACAGTATCTATCTGCGCTCACAGCCAGACTCATTCCAAAGCTGAGCTCTCTGAGAATAGCCTGACAGCAGCCAGGCTTATATAGCGTTTTGTTATGGAGACTGTACCTGACGTCGCCTTTACTGCGTGACCCTGAGCTGAAGCAGGGGGAACGACAGGGTCTATTTTCTAGCTTGTTCATACTCAACATGGTTCCTCTGTAGAAGTGAAAGCTTCGAAAGGTCACATTATCTCTGAAGGCAGGAAAGATAAGCTTCACTGATCACTTTTTCCAGGGTATTCAAACAGATGCCAGGGAGCTGCCATGCCACTCTGCTGGGTCTCTATTGGAGATATCCTATTTAAAACCACTCATTCACATTCGAACACTTTGACCATTACATGTGGTTTTGTCATCAGGTGCCAGAGGACACGCTGCTGTGACTTTGACCTTGATCTGATGACATACTCGATAAAAACAAAGCTGGGGGTACCAGGCTGCATTTAGCTTCTGTTGACTAGGGTTGCAGTTGAAATGTCAGTGGGGAGATATTTCAGATACGTAACATTTTAAAAAATTAAGAGCTTGAGGACCTTTCCTAAATGTGCATGAGGTAAGATTTTAGAACAGGCTTTTGTTGATGTTTTGATATTTAAACTAAAATAGTCAGAGCTTAGAGTCCTCTAAAGGAGTCTCAGGCTTGGAGGCAACACTGGGGCAGGATCTCAGTAATGTTATTTAGGCAAAATAGCAATGAGGGAATATTCATAGTGAGCTGTTCCTAAATACCTAAAGCACATACCTGCACTCAAAAATTTGTGGTACGATGGTTATGGATGAGCGTATGTATATATGTGTGTGTGGGAAATGTAGGTGGGTTGAAGGGCTGCTTTGTTGTGACATCACAAAGTTACAGGAGTCCTGATGGCTCGTTTTAAGGCTCAGCTTTTGAATACAGGCTGTGTGCATTTCTCTGGACTGCGCACCGTGATACTTTCACAGTATTAATATAAAACATAGACCTGCTTTATAATCAAAAAAGGCATGGAAATCTCACTTTATACAATATGGACCCTTTAAGTTTTAGGGAAGGTGCCCCCACCTCTGACAAAGACGTAGGCCGAGTAGGTTTCGTATCCAGACTTGGTGGTGACACGCAGGGTGTAGAGACCCTCATCCTCCTTGTTGAGGTGTGTGAGTGTCAGCGTGGCTCGGTCTCCACTCCAGTGCATGTGGTTCCATTTAGATGGAGACAGGAGAACATCTGCAAAACACGCCAAGGAATGTTAGTAAGTTAACGAATTTTATACATTTTATACAAAAATTCTGCTCCAATTTCATAATTTTTAGAGCCCAGATTTGCTACATGCATAATGTAGGAAGCAGGTTTGACACGGCTTTGAAAAGTGAGTCAAAACCACAGCAGTTATCCACACTGATCGTCCTGTTGGAGTCATTAGACAAACAGCTCTGAGTAGTCTACTAACCATCTCTGTACCACTCGATCTCTGGCTGGTAGCGGTGCAGGGAAGGGTAGATGATGACCGTACACCCCAGACTCATGGTCTCCCCCTCTCTTCCAAAGGATACACCAAACTTATCAACAATGTGAGTCTGGAAGGTGATGCCATACTCAGACACTGGGCCATCTACAGACGAAGCAAGAGACGGCAGAGTCAGAGTCTGGACTCGCATTATTGTGCGACAGTGAGTCTTGCAAGATAAAAAACTACTGTTCAAATCAAGTGAAGGGAGCAAAACATTAAAAGAGACAGAAAATGATCACATCAAAAATCATATCCAACAGAAAAAAAACATGAACAATACACTAAACCACAACTTTTTAACCACACAGAAGAAGATGGAGAAGAAAACATGTATCAGCAGAGTAAGGATCAAGGACAAAAACACAAACACAGACCAAAGGAGTGACTCTGAAACTACGATACAGTGCTCACAAAAAGAAACGGGTGAAATATGACAACTTGTGTTCATGCATTGAACAGTGAAGCACAACAAACACACGTAAAAACCTAGTTGAAATGAAATGAAAAAAACTTTCTGTAGCTCTAGTTCAAAGCACAATAAAGATCTTTATTGTGATGCTAACCATCTACATATTAATTTACAATGTGTGCGGGATGAAATAATGATTTCTAAAATTTAAAAGATATACTTTATAACAGTTTGCTTGCACAGGATCTTGCACTCCTTCTACTTTCTTGCAACATTGCAGATGCACACAGACGGATGTTTTTCTACCGGAGGTGCTGAAAAATCTGCAGATTTTTCCAGATGAACTACTGTACGTCAGATCTCACAGTTCCACGAGAACACTGTGAACTTTACTGTGGAAATTTCGACACAGAAAAGAGTGGCCATGCATTGACACATAATAGTCAGTGGAAACAAATGTTTTCAAACCAGATTCCTGTGAACCTGTTACCTTCAGTACTGGCCCCTGCATTGTCGCCGCAGCATTAAAGAAACAAAAAAGTTGTTAGTGCAGTAGCACCCACTGTTCTTCCACCCCCCCACCCCACTCACCACTGAGGTCATGCATCAACAACCTGATATGGGTAATGTTAATGCAATAGATATAGAAAGATTTTTTCTTTCTTTCTTTAAATGACTAATAAATGCATAATGATTGCATTGTTTAAACTGAATCAAATAAGAGCACATAATTGAAAGGTGGACACTGGGACAAACCCAGAGAGCATTATTGCACAGTTGTTTAGCTTTGGGGAGATTTTTAAGCTTCTTTTAGCTCATTGGTTTGGTTTTACTGCAGGTTTGTTGCAAAAAGCACTGACCAACTGACTGTTTCATACATGCAAACAGGAGGCAAATGAAGTTAGCAATTAGCTGGAGAAAATTTGAGCTAAAGAACCTGTTATCTTCAAGAGTTGGAGGAGACCAAACCAAAGCTATAAGGAGCGTGGATTATTGACTTACATTTATCCGGTGCCCCGAAAAATGACTCTTAATGAATGTTAATGTTGCTTAACATCTGATGGATATGTGTAAGGCAATCCTTTGCTAAAACATTAGCAGTAGCAGTTTAGTAAGGCAACAATATGTCAGGGCCATGTGTCTTTCACCTCAACTCAATATTCTACCCCCAAGTGGGCATTTATTAATAACTGCAGCTTTAAATACATAAAGGAGCATTTAATACTAAAGCAAAAAACAACTGTGAACACACTTACGTCTGGGTGCTGGCAGGGACTCATCAATTTCACCCTTGAATCCTATGGGGAATAGCAGCAGTTGCTATTAATATATACATAATATTATATAACGCTTGTGATGAACTACATGTACAGTATTATACTGACAAAATACCAACATCATATGAGTCATCACAGTTGGAGAGAATAGTTGGTTTTATTCTTGTGATTTGAGATAATTCTGTGACCGTGAGAAAACAGGTCTTTCATGTGGAGAGCACTGGGGTGTGAAGATGATGTTGGGAATCAGTGAAACCTACTCTTAACAACGACAGAGGCAAATGCAGACAGCTCTCCCTTGGAGTTCATGGCGGAGACGCGATACTGCGCTGTGTCATCAAAATCACATCTGAAAGAGCAGAGTATCGGGTGATCAATGTCCATGATATGCACATTCTCTTGAGGATTCATGTGTACACCGCCCTTCCCCCACCTCAACCTCAAGCCAGTCAACCATGTAAATAATACCAACTATGTGAGCCCTGACTGTAAGCGTTCCATAACTCCTGGACAGGAATACTCTTGCAATAAATAGACACCAGCGGTGATGTCATGTGCACCAGGTGGTTTGCGTTTCTGTACATCAAAATATCTGTTGTGCGCTGTTCTCAATGGGAACCAACAGCTGGACTCAATGAGACATATTCTATTAAAATATAGGAATAATTTATGGTTATGGTATTTGTACACCCTTGTGAGTTTTGTCTGCTTGTTGAAACAGTCAAATGTGCTTATCTATCTTTAGAGACGCTCTTTGTTATCTGTGGAAGCCTGGGAAATAGCATGGCTCTTCTCCAGGTCACAGTCCTACAGCGTCAGTCTGTTTAGACAAGTTAGAAAGGGATAAAGGGAGATATCAACATTACCATGCCACACATAAAAAGCGAAGCTTTGGTTCTTCCCATTGAGAACAGTCTTTGACTGTAAGCTGAAACCAAAGCTAACGTAAATTGCAGTATATATACAGACGGTCTACTTCAACTAAAGAGGATTTAATCTAAACAGTTCATTATTTAAAGACATGATTAAAATGAAAAATACATTTTTCAAATTCTAATCCTGTAGCCCTGTGTTAACTCTTCATTCATCTCTTTTTTCGTGCTAAGGATGTATCAAAAAAATAATTTTTTCAATTTCAAAATCTGTCTTTTTTCCTGTAAATTTCTGACGACAATTGAATTGAATCAATTGAAATTTTGGGAAAATATGAAGCCAAACTGACCCGTTAGTTTGAGGATTGCTGAGCTAAGTGGTGAGACCCTGAAGACATTCATTTCTCTGGCTAAAGCTTATGCAAAAAGGGACTAAGAGAAGCGCAGCTCTAGCTAATAGTGGGCAAAGCTAACTTGGCTTGACTTTCCACAATGTTCCCACTGATTCTACAAATGCCGTCAAGGTGGTGAAATGTGATGGATGTTAACCTGTGACACAAGATGTCAGTGGCTCTTTTGAGAATAATTTATTTCAAGCACTGTGGATAGGAAGAGCTACACCTACCTGTTAATCTCCAGTGAGTGCACGCTGTATCTGCTCTCAAGTTTATACTTGCCAGGGTTGCCAAGGGGGTCAAGTGCCACATTGTTTTTGTACCTTGTAGTGGAAGGCAGAAAACAGAAAAGAAGAAAGACCAAGGGAAGTAGAAAAAGCTTGAAAAGGAGTCAAGGATAAAAAAAAATAAAGCCATGGAAGATAGATGGATCTTAAAGAAACAGGCAGGCTGTTGAGAGAACAGAAAGGACAGACTTGAGCTTATGTTATGGGTGATGTGTGTTGGTGACCTACCAGACGACCCGTGGGTCGGGCCAGCCACTGACAGTGCAATGCAGCCGCACACACTGATTCTCCCACACTGTGTGGGAGCGAGGTTTAATCACAAACTCTGGGGCGTGCATCAGGCTGTCTTCGTTCATGCGCTTGAAGTGTTCCCCGTGTTCATGGATCTAAAGATAGCAGAGTAAATCACTCAGGACAACTTTACCTTTGTCAACTATAAACTGTTACACCAAACAAAAAATGTAAAAAAAAAACAAAAACGTCCTATGATTTGGACAGGAATTCACAATGCATGCTTGAAGCAAAAAAACGTTTTTATATACACAAATTGAGCAAAATCCCAGCATATATTTACTGTTTCACACATACAGGGTGTATGCACTTGTTGACAACGTGACACGTGTTATGAGTGTTACTGTATGTTATTCATTATGTCCTATGAATAGCTAAGGGTGTTGAGGCCCCCTCTAGTTGTGCATCAAGTAACTCAGCACATAGTATGACAACACTCATGGGACACTGTGTCTCAAGAAACACGATCTCCTGAGGCATTTGTCACCCAGTTGTAAGGCTATCTGCCAGAATGGAGACAGATAAATACAGTGAGGGGGTCACTGTTGCTTTTATGATGCTCGGTGAATGGCCGGGTACTTCACATAATCACCCAGGGACATAAATAACTCCCTTGTGTAAGGAATAGTAATAACAACCACTTAGCCACAGGCACTTGGCGGTCCCAAGACGTACTACAATTAATTATGCTCAGTTATACAACCATGCAGATAACATAAATGGGTTATGTAGCCACATATGATTCAATGATGGAGTTTTTTTTCACTGTGATGTCACAAGTAGGTGAAGCCAACAGTACCGTGATGTCATGATGCAGAGTTGTCTACTATGATGTCACAAGTAACAAATGACAGTCTATGATGTCACTAAAGAGAGTAGTCAATTTTTATGTCACAAGTCATGAGTAACAAAAAACAGTATGTGGTGCTATAAAATATTGTGATCTATTGTGATGTCATAAATAGGAGAAGCCAACTGCACTGTGATGTCATAAGTAGCAAAAAACAGATTGGGATGTCATGAGATAGAATGGTCCACTGTGATGTCACAAGTAACAAAAGACAGTCTATGATGTCATGAAAGAGAATAGAATGTTATGGCACAAGTAACAACAACAATCTATGATGTAGGAGAAGCCAACTGCACTGTGATGTCATAAGTAGCAAAAAACAGATTGGGATGTCATGAGATAGAATGGTCCACTGTGATGTCACAAGTAACAAAAGACAGTCTATGATGTCATGAAAGAGAATAGAATGTTATGGCACAAGTAACAACAACAATCTATGATGTAGGAGAAGCCAACTGCACTGTGATGTCATAAGTAGCAAAAAACAGATTGGGATGTCATGAGATAGAATGGTCCACTGTGATGTCACAAGTAACAAAAGACAGTCTATGATATCATGAAAGAGAATAGAATGTTATGGCACAAGTAACAACAACAATCTATGATGTAGGAGAAGCCAACTGCACTGTGATGTCATAAGTAGCAAAAAACAGATTGGGATGTCATGAGATAGAATGGTCCACTGTGATGTCACAAGTAACAAAAGACAGTCTATGATATCATGAAAGAGAATAGAATGTTATGGCACAAGTAACAACAACAATCTATGATGTAGGAGAAGCCAACTGCACTGTGATGTCATAAGTAGCAAAAAACAGATTGGGATGTCATGAGATAGAATGGTCCACTGTGATGTCACAAGTAACAAAAGACAGTCTATGATATCATGAAAGAGAATAGAATGTTATGGCACAAGTAACAACAACAATCTATGATGTCATAAAATAATGTGGTCTATTGTGATGTCATAGGTAGGAGAAGCCAACTGCACTGTGATGTCATGAGTAACAAAAAACAATATGTGATATCATGAGGCAGAATGGTCCACTGTGATGTCACAAGTAACAAAAGTCTATGATGTCATGAAAGAGAAGGGTCAATTGTTACGTCACAAGTAGGAGAAGCCAACTGTTACAAAAAAACAATCTCTAATATAATGAAGCAGATAGAGGAGAAGAAGCCAGTGTCACAGAGTTGGATGGTTTTTCCAACACACATCAGTTCAAACACTGACGTCACAATCGTGTCACAGGTGTGTTTTTGATATAAAAAACTAATCTAAGTAGTAGTAGTAAAAGCCCGTGCCTTCCTGTATGACCTTCAAACAGCGTCTCTCCTTCACTGACCCTTTTGTTCAGAGAGATGCGTTCAGCTGATTCGCGCATGGTCTCCTTCCTGGATATCTGCTCTGATCTCTCCATCTCCACGCCACTGGTGAACAAATCCCTGCGGGCCATGTATGCAGCAGTGTCCCTCACTCTTGCTTCCTCTGTATCCGAAAATCCTGTAGCAAACTCTTTACTGGGAGTCAGCAGAGCGGAGCCACGTGGACGGATGTGGGAAGTAAGGAATAGCATTAAAACTGAAATAACCTTAACAGAACAGCATTTTTGGAGTTCCAGTTTAACATGGCGAGGAGTTAATTACCTGCCCCTGAAGATCGGCACTACATAACCGATGACTTGGTTCTCTTTATCCACAGCCAAGTAAGTTGGCTTGGCTCTCTTGGGTAGAGGGCTCAGTCTGCTGTCTTCCAGCCCAGAGTATGAAGACACTCTAAGTCTGAGACATACAGAATACAATCAACCTGGCTCACAGCCAGACAGTGCAACTTATTACATAACATTAACATGTGGGGATAAAGCTAAGGTCACGGGTGGATGAGTAGCAGATTAGGGTTCAGTGGGAAGGTCGTGTAGATGGTTTAGTTATGATTATAACATTTTTACACCTATATAATAATTCCATTTTCAAAATCAACTATTCACCAGCATGGAGGACAACTGAAAACTGCTATAACTGAATCATTAAAAGACACAAACAACACTTTTGCTGAAGTCCAATCCAATGGTTCATATTGTGGATTCCAAATCCACTCATCTCAGAGTACAACTGAAACTGATATGATATCATAGAGCCCATAGGACTCACATTACAATTTATAATTTTGCTACCCCATTCGTAACAAGTCAAAGCCACATTGCATCAGTCCCTCTTATTGTACTGCTGTCCCAAGATGAACGGAGAAAATGGATAACCAGGCCAACCTTCGAGCTCTGTTTTCTCAAACAATATTATCACAGTATTATGCATATAAACTTTTACATCTAATATGTCAGTTTTCCAGGCTGTCCACTGAAGAATATAGGTCAGACTTCAATCACTATGTTGTGTTTTGGAGGAAGGGGCAACACTATCTGTAGAACTGGAGAGACGGGGGTGGGAGCTCACGGTATGAGATAACAAGAACATGATAAGGAGGCAGGGGCAAGAAAGGTGACAGGGCAGCTGCCCTCATTCTTCCCGTATCTATCTGGGTCACTGTCCCTTTGGCTCTGACCATTTAACTCCGCTCGGCTTTCCAGGATCAGGGCTGCAACAATACAATATTTGGGGCTGCCCAAATCCCATCCGATATAACAAGTACAACAACTACATAAAGGCAGTTGTATCCTTGCAGTAACCACAATATCATGACCACCCTGACGGCTCATCATCATCACATCATAATCCTCCTTTCCTCACCACAGCTCCGACTTGGTGACTAATGCATTGCCCAGTCCAGTCATGAGTGTAAAGGCAAAGCCTGCAAAGATCGGATAGTGTTAGCAAAACCTAAGCCCGCTGACCTGTTCACACTCTCCAGGCCAGGGTATTTAAAGACTTGCCAGGCACGGTAAAAGATAGGATCACTGTAAACTGGGTGTTTTGTTTGTTACTGTGTTAAAAAAAACAAACTCTCAAAACACTCCATCCTGTAAATGACAGGAAATCTTAACTGATTGATTGTACGGATCACCTTTCTAGTGACACAGAATCCACATCATCACAGATTTTAGAGAATTAGCTGCTTAAAACAACCAACTTTTTGCTTTTTGTTGCACTACTTGTTGCTTTTTAAACATTCCCTGTAAAACATGTTCTTCTTTCCCATAATGTATTACACACTGGCTAATTTTCATGCTCATTATAGCATTTCAAGCAGGTAAACACTGGACAGCTGACCGCTGCCTTCAACAGGGACCGCACAGATCTTGGCAGCAAAACCAACAGCTAACAACAAGCAATCAAGTTTCTCAGACATAAAAATCCACATGTATATGATCCGGTTTAAAAGAAAATAAACCTGTAATACGAGAGTTCAGTTCTTAAGTGGACAAGGATGAGAAACTGGCACCTCTTATTTTCTCTCCAACATGGTATGCACAGGTCAAGCTTCTATTTCAGTCAATGCCATATACCACAACTCAGCCATTACATAACAGTGCAATTCCTCACAGCTTATCTAACAAGGGTTTTTGCTCTGAACAGTTACAGTGTGTTACACATTACCATTTGGTTATAGTTGTATTAAAAGTAAGTTTGTCAGCATGCATATAAGCACACAGGGCAGGGCATCTCTCAGCCTGCATGCAAACAGCTTCATGCAGGATTCAGAGCTGTCTTCAATCAGGACTGTCATCATCAGGTGTGACTGAGGGTTGATCAGAGTGACAGTGATCTCGAAAGGGGGAGAGAGATGGTTACTTGTTGTCAATATAACAGCAGGGCGGGAAAGAGGATCCAAAAGCTGTGACTGTGATGGAGGTGAACTTGATCAGTTGGGGTGGGTGATGGTGTTAAGGGGAGGGTGGGGGTGGGGAGGCAGCAGGGCTTTCCTGTGACAAAGACGTGGATTGATGGTGAACGCAGGGCATGACCCCTCCATCCTCCTCCTCTTCCTCCTCCTCCTTACCCTGCGCTCCTGCTGGCGGCGGAGGCGCTCCTGCTGGCGGCGGAGGCGCTCCTGATGGCGGCGGAGGCGCTGCTGCCAGCAACGTATCTGCTGCTGGACTGGTACTGGCTCATTTTAGACTCCGTCTGCTTGCTACGGTAGCCACGGTCGTAGTGGCGGTGGTCCTTCTGGTAGAACGGTATAGATCCAGACATGCTGCAGGCCGCTCCTGGTACAAGCCTCGAGTTTCCAAGTTTCTTGCTGCCTATTTGTTTTTCTGTCTGGTTAGTTAATGTTGAAGAGCAGGTGGATTTATCGTTATTAAATTATACTCTAGGCTTATCTTGATTTTCATTGAATTTGAGATGTTACAGACTTTTTAAATGTTGTTTTTCTGGAAATTGCTGCAATAACAAGCTGGCCATGCTTCCATTTACTTCAACATGTTCTTTATAGACGAACATGGAGGGTTATTTTAGCTCTCAAGATGGAAAAAAATCAAATATATTGTGGAGAAATAATGTATTTCCCATGATGTCAGTATAAGTATATTTTAAAATTTCCAGCCAAAACTGCATAATAGTCCCTTCATCAAAAAAGAAAACAACAAGGAAAAGTCATGAAACCTGCAAATACAAACCTGCAACATCAGCTAGCAAGACATGATATGAGATTCAGGCAATCAGGCACGGTCTCAGCATGCTCAGACAGACATATGCAACAATTACAACCTGGCTTATCACATCTCATCCCTGCACAACAGTTGCCACTTACCCCACACAAAAACCCCTCAAACTCAAAAGCTTTAAAGGAAAAGATGGTCCAACTCCACACGTCAAGCTTGATATCCCAGCAGACCTACAGGTAGGTGCACACAGGGCTGCGGTCTACACAACAAAAATAATATTGGCCCTTGCCAGAGTGTCCAAGCAGCAGTCACAGCCTTTTATGGTGAGGGTGGAGATAAATATAGCTGAGAGCAGAGCTGGGGGGCGAGTCGACTCCCGTAGAGCAACGCGGTTATGGGTGCGTGTCTCTGCCATTGAGCATTAATGCCTGATATGCAGGTAAACACAGGGTTACTGTTTGTATTATTATTCAATGTTATTCTTTTATCTTTTCATGTCATGTGTTTGGCTTTTTCATCCTTGTCTTATATGAAATCTATATAGTGTATTTATGAATGAGTGTGTCTATTTAGTTGCATGTATATTATTTAAATTCAGAATTGATTCATGTATTCATTGATACTTGACTTACTTCTTTTATCTACTAAAGCCAAACAGAAAAGTCCATCATTTATGAATAAGACAAAGACTACATATTTCAAATCAGAATGCAAATCCATCCAAACCCTCATTAAACCTAGAGGCCTGATATGCTGGTATTGATTTTATTCTATTCATACTGAATTCAGTATCTGTTATATTCTCATTTCTTTTAAAGCCCGTGAAGACCATGCTGACTTATAGGCTGTGTTTTTGCCACAGCAGTGTCAGCTGTGACTGTTACTAACTTTAGCTATGCTATTGTTACTTGCTTCACATACAACAAATGCCAGGTATACTGTCTCTTGGTCACTCTCTCTTTCAGTCTCAGTCATTTGTGGAAGTACACAAATGTCCCCTCTTGTGCCATAAATCAAAGAATCAGACTTCACTGGCAGATGTTTTTCCACACTCTTGATGCTACAATGAAAAAGTGATGAAGAATGAATTGAACGTGAATCAAAAGCACTTACCTGTGTAAATAAAGTTTGTTAAAGGCCAGATGTTTGGACATTGTTCGGGAAACTTTCCGCAACACAAACACGTGGTAAGTTTCCATGGCAAAGTTACAGATATTTCTTTGAACACCTCTGACGCCTCCCACACAACAGTCAGCATGACTACATACCTAAAATGTTACAGCAAACTGAAGATGAGGCCCATTTAAAGAGATCAACAGTGAGGGGAACTAAAACAAGACATCAAGCAGGGTCACAACACTACATGCTGTCTAATGAATACGGAATATGCTGTATTTTACTAGTGGAATATAATATGTCACAGCCCACTACATCATTTTGCCAATATTGCCTCCTTTATTTTCATCATAACTGAGTATTTTGTAAATCCTTTATCTTTATATACTGTAAATAAAATCCGTGTCTTAGTACCCTGTCAGGCACATAAAGGTACGGTAACCTATAGGATTAGTGAATATGAGTGAATGTCAAAGAATAGTATACAGCCTCTCTATAGCTGTTATCACAAACATCCCGGGCTTTACACTGATCTGACTGTAAGCCCCAATTACCAAACAACTGCCACTCACAACTCATACAGGAGAGTCTTTTCCCTGAAACCCTCCAGTTTATAAGTAAAACTCAAATGAATATCTTCCCATACAGTCACCTAATGAGTTCATCCCACGGAGTAGCCTATCTATGCCACATGACTCTATCTAAATATTTTTAGCAGTAGGGCTTTAACATTGTTGGCAGTGAATTTTATCACTTCATAACTGGAATATCAACACCTATAGCCTACCTACGATCCAATACAATCTCTCTGCCACTGCAAAGCCTGTAATGTCCAGTTTTGTTGATGCTGGGACAGAATGGTGTTGACTCAATTCTACGGAAAAGTGGAGTTGTATTATACTGCATTATTCAATCTATTTCCCACATACTGTACATACATGAATGGTTTGGTTTCCGGCAAATTTCCCTAAGTGAATATGATGAATCTAGTTCATGTTAGCAGTATGTCTCTGAGTCCAGCTGTCCAGGAAATTCCAACTGTATGGAGGTCTCAAGGGATCTGTTAGGACTATTTCAAGTCTGGTTTTGTATCGTGGCCTCAGACTGAGACCATGTGAACATTTAACAGTTGTAGACATGAACAAATTCACGGGATTGGGTAACATGCTGAGAAAAATTATGAATTTCCCTCAATAATCTAAATAACACTGAGGAAATGAAAGGTTTCCTATGAAACTAGCACCCTCTAGTGGTTATATGCAACACTACAATTTCTAAGTAAACTAGATTTGTGAATGCACAGAAGTAAAGTAGAAAATGTTAATGTTCCTGGCTGATGTATGTTTGTTTCAGTTTGTAAAACATGTAAAATGAAATGAACCTTCTTCTAGTGTCCGACAGTTAACAGTTCTCTTGAAACCATAGCACTCTAATTCCAATTAAGATCTGTTTTTTTCCTTCACTAATACAACATTATAGTATGAACTGAGTTTAGTTTGCTCCTTTGAGAAACCAGACAACCATTAATGATATTTGTCATTATCTAAGTTATTTTTTTCCCCAACAGTCTCCTATTGTATTCTTCAATAACAGCAGTTATGATGTTTTTGGACTATACAGCTCCGGACCTAATCTGTTTGGTTACAACATATAGCACGACTATAAATGACTCATGGCACATGTTCACCAATTTTGTTATCAACTTTGAAAGTGGGTATGACAGCTGGACAAAGAGACAGATGTGGCTTGTTTTAACCTGTGAGTCAACAGTTCCACAACATGCTGCTGAAGCCCTGCAGCAGTAAGCCCCTCTTTACAGCAATGACCGGATACCAACTGTTGTCTGACCCACACTGGGCAGTCAGTATCTATTATTACCCATCCTATCAAGATTTTTTCTCTTATTGTTTTGGTTTCAGTGTATCAACTTCCTTTCATTTTTTTCTTTCACTTTTTTTTAAGCAACATCAAAGTCTCATTGAGGTTCAGATTCCTCTCTTTCCAAGTGAAACCTGGTCAAGAAAGAAGAACAAAACATTTTGACAGCAATGAATACCAAACATACAATATAAACAGTCAAAGACAACTGTCACATGCTACTGAACAATGATATCTAAGAATCTAATAAGTACATTTACTCAAGTACTGTAGCCTACTAAGTACAATTTTGAGGAGAATATTGTAACTCTTACTGTACCAAATTTTTCAATTACTTTAGATTCAGATTCTGAAAATTAATATAACATACAGTATATTTACCAAAAAAATTTAATGTATTATCATAGGTTAAGTTAAGTCTATTGATCCCCAGGGGGAAATTTGCAAACTACTCAGCAGTGTATAAAATGGGCAGATCGATCCCCAAAGTACTAATAATACTGATGAAGTCTTGCTTTGAGTATAGAGAGGATTTTATGAACATTATGTTATTCACCACTGAATACTGTCTTGTGTTTAAACATTCATGTGATTAAATAATTATCAGAAAATGATCAAAATAAATAATAAAAATACATAAATAGATTTCTCTCTCCTACATGATAGTACATTAGCTGTTTTCAACAATAAAAACTATTGAAATTGATAATTATGCAAGTGATCCTGGTCCTAGTAATAGTCTAGCTTCTATCGGATCAAAACAAAATTCCTTGTACAGGTACCTGAATGATTAAAACAACCTCAAAGAAGTGGTAATAAATTACCAGCAAAGTACCATTGGCATAATTCATTACATAAAAAATGGGACAAAACTGAACAAAAATGGCAAAATATTTTTGGATGATTGATGGTAACACCTATTTCCCCCATCATTTAAGCTTTACCTTGCCTTAATTGCACAATGCCAAGGAGGATGTGTTCTTTCTGTCCTTAAAAGGGCATATCCAGGAATGTCAAAGGGAGCGTTTGTGGAAGTTACATTTACTCCACCGGGGGGGTGAAGCTGTGTTTTATTACCACTAGTACTGAAATATTACGAAACATTACGATACCTTTTCAAGTATAGTGTGGTAAAGTGTAAGAAATTATAGGATTCAGACAGAAACGATGTATGAATTGCTTTTTAAACGATTAATAATAGTTTCATACTTGTTGACCCCCCTATTTTCCTATATTGGTTTGTTCTGCTGTTCTGCATGGAACCCAACATTATTATGAGGAAGTGAAGGGCGGTGGTTGAGAAGAAGAGCAGCATCGGGCTAGCTGACAAGTCAGTTTGAAGTCAGGTAAGACTGTTTTACCTTTTATTGTTCTGTATACAACAGTTAGCTACGTTATAAATGCTCTGCTACCATGATAGAACATAGGTACTGGCATTATTAAAACTGTATATGTGAATAACATGTTATCGTGCCATTTTGAGCGTTCGGTTAATAGCATTGAAAACACGGCTAACTGTTAGCTGCGTAGCTAATACCTCGACAGCTGACGTAGTGATTCCAAATTAGCTGCAAATAAGCGGGTAGTTTATAGGCTTATGTGGTTAACTATTGGCTTTATAAATCTAAATCTACATGTAAACCTGTTTGCAGAGGGCTACATTTCACAGATTTATGAACACTAATTATTTAATGTGGCTCAAACTAGGCCGCGAACCATCAGGACTATGTACGTACTTAATGTCGAGCCAACGTTAGGTGTTGTGGTAAGATTCTTTACTAAAACAAACTACTATGAGGAGGAATTGGTTTTGTAAGAAGATAACTGTTGGTGTGCACGGTAAAGTGCACAACACAGTCAAAAGCATACGTTATAATCAAGTCAACGATTATCGAATATTTTTATTGTAGATTAATTTGCCGTTTATGTTTTAGAGTAAACGATTAATCGTGTATAAAACGTCAAAATAGTGAAAAGTGCCTGTTTTCAAAATGTTTTGTTTTTGTCTAACCAATAGTCCCAAACCCAAGGACATGCGGTCAGTTATCATGTATGACTAAAACTCAAACAACACCTATCAATATTACTGTCTGTACTCTCGAACAGAGACTTTACCATTTTGAGTTAAACCTATTGCAATATAAGATTTTTACTAGGATCAGCAAAATGTGCAGCTCTGAACTAATGGAGGTGTTAAAGTAACAGACATCTCAGATATGATTTTCAAGTAAAAGAACAATCATTTGCTGTTGTCAGCATCTCATTTGTGAGAATCGGCTCCTTTTCATTGCAAATTGCATATTTTTGGATTTTACACTATTGATCAAACAAAAGAAGCAATTCAAAGATGTCGCCTTGGGCTTTGTGATGGGCAGTTTATCTACTAAACGGTTAGTCATTGAAATTTGCATCTCAGTTGATAGTCAAAACAAAGTTAGGTGCAGACCTAACTCAGATCATGCATTATTGAACCTTCATACTTAAACAATTACCATTTTACCAGATCATATTTAGCCAGATCACCATATTGACAGTGCATCAATGCAAGGCCCAGCTCTAGATTTGTCCTTGCTGTCCAAGCTGATTGAGTCCATTTTCCATAAGTACCATGTGGCTAAAACATGGGTGTCGGTCAACACAAAATTGTAGCTGTAGGACCATTCAAGTCTACATTCAAGACATTGCCTGATAAGGGCATCTGTCCTCACATCAGTAACTTTCCTACCCTCTGTGAAGGCAGTGAGCTGATCAACCTAGAAAGATGAGGAACATTCCCATTTATAGCTCAGTGAGGGACACCACACTGGGGATTCACTGCCAGAGAATTAAATTACTCCGCCACTGAGTTGTGAGCATGAATGACGAAATCTTATTTTGAGTAACAGCATGATTCACTATACCTTTGATCAGATTGTCTCCCTGTATGCTGTGGGTATTCTCATCGTCTGTCTCATCAGGCCAGGCTTACATTTTGTATTTTTCTTCTGCACTGTCAACTGTCATGTTAATGTCACTGAGGCATATGTTTGCTGTACTTAAAATAGTACTACTAAAAGTTGTTTTTATTATTGACAAATTTGGCATTTATTTATTTATTTATTTATTTATTTATTAATTATCACAATGTATTAGTAAGTCCCTGGTTGTCACAATACCTGACTGTAAATAATCTGAGGTTTGTATTTTTTGTCTTTTTAAATTTCACAGGAATAAAACAGTCAAAATGTCTAGCAAAAGGGCTAAGGGAAAGACCACAAAGAAGCGCCCTCAGCGCGCCACCTCCAATGTCTTCGCCATGTTTGATCAGTCTCAGATTCAGGAGTTCAAGGAGGCCTTCAACATGATTGACCAGAACCGTGATGGGTTTGTCGACAAAGAGGACCTTCACGATATGCTGGCTTCACTAGGTGAGTGGGCAAGTCTCTGAGACAAGTAACTTGCTTCAGGATGAGCTGATGTCGAATAACAAACATGTCGGTATGAAGCTGTAAGCAGCTCTGCACTTTGCTCGTTTGGGTGTACACCTGCAATGTTTGCAGTTCGAAAACTAGCTCTCTAAGCAAACACATTTGAATTTTAATCATCTGTTTATGTCACTTGTACTTAAAACCACCTATGCGGTTGTTAATCCTAAAACTTAATTTTAAGTGCACTATACTTGTTTCTTTATACAGGTAAAAATCCAACTGAAGATTACCTGGAGGCAATGATGAATGAAGCTCCTGGACCCATTAACTTCACCATGTTCCTCACCATGTTTGGAGAGAAGCTCAATGGCACAGACCCTGAGGATGTGATCAGAAATGCATTCGCTTGCTTCGATGAGGAGGGGACAGGTAAGTTCTGACAGCTGTAATTTCTTTCCTGTTGATAGACAAAAAAACAATAATTTTGCTTTTTGTAGCCATTTAATGTTATAATTCACCCTTATACGAAGTACTTGAATTGCAGCTGTGTTCAAAAAGTGTATACAGACAAACTTGCCTTGACTTGCCTAAAACAATCCAGTTGCAGAAAGACAAAGGGTCTTTTAAAAGACAGTAATTGAATCATTCAGGCAAAAGAAAATTGTCCAGGAGAAGTCTCTGTTTATTCAGGCTGTCTTTTTCTCTGACTTCTTATCTGATTTGACTGTCTTCCTCCCCAGGCTTCATCCAGGAAGATTACCTCAGAGAGCTGCTCACAACAATGGGTGACCGGTTTACAGACGAAGAGGTGGATGAGCTCTTCAGGGAGGCCCCCATTGACAAGAAAAGCAACTTCAACTACGTGGAGTTCACACGCATCCTAAAGCATGGTGCCAAGGATAAGGACGATTAAAGAGCCCCACCAGCATATTCCTCTTCACACTCTTCGCCTCTTTGTCAGCTAGCTCACGTGCTGCATGTGTCAACTCTCCAGTATAAAACCCATTTTAAACAAACCAAAGCAATAACTATCCACTCTGTTTATTGTGAACTTCCAGTATTGCCAAATCTAAACATCTCGAATGAGAGGACAAAATTCTAGTCGGTCGTGAAATGTTTTTTTTCTCTTGTGAAGATGTGAAGTGGCAGCATATTGGAAGCTCTAAGGGATAAATCTTTGCAATTCATGTGATCGGGTATAGCTGAATTTTTACCATTTTATAATATAAACTTTTTAAATAAAGCCCTCTATCAAGTTGTATTTTGCTGATTTTTTTTTTTTCCCCCCCTTCCATAAATGACAACTGAAATAAGTTTTGCATTAATCTGTCTTTATTTTTTCCTGGGACTAACCGATTGAAAAGCTTGTGCACTATTTTCTCCTCTTCAGATGCTTGTCAAGTCTCGACAAGTCTGCCCTCCCTCCTCATTAAATTCATTGAGCATGTGCAGACTAGCATCAGCTGAATTCTTTCTGTAAACGAGCAAGTTAACATGACCACAGCCTACACTGAAATCTGGGGTGTATTGCTGTGGCACAGTTCAATTGAACCCCTTAAAGGGAAAGGAAAACCTACTACAATCACCGGTATGTGGTGGTGACTTACGTCATACAGGGAGTGGCCTAATGTAATAAAAATCCTTATCAAACAAAGGGTTTGGACACTGAGTCACCAGACAAGCATGATAAAGCTCATCCCAGCCGATGACTGCATCAGGTTATAGTTGATTCAGCAGCAGTGCCTGAGCTCAGAAGTTACACTGCCCAGTGTTCAAAGCCCAGTGAAAATGTGGACAGTCACTGGTTGCTGTTTTTGGAATTACAGCAGTCAAATTGTGGTCAAAATTACTTGGATAAAACAAACAATTAACTTTATAGCCCCCATTAACATTAAATATCTATTTGCTCCAGGGTTTGTATTTATTTTATTTCACTTCAAAAAGAAATAAAATGTGCAATTTACACAGACTTCCGCAAACAACTGAGTGCAAACTACTATATGGGGACTTCAACTGTTGCAAGGATATGTTTTAATATCTACTGATTTTTGGTGGAGAGTGACAGTCAAAATGATTATATTGATGGTAAACAATTAATTTAAGTCTACAAATTATTTATTAAATTGACAAATGTTAACAAACTCACCAACCTTTGAAAAGTAGTGTGGAATTGAAGTATGCAGTTGTTTCATGGATTATATCGCCCTCTAGTGTGTCCATGGAAGATTAAAATTGGCATGGTGCTGCCTTCATGTGCTATTGGAAAATGTGAATTGCATGAGCAAGTCCACAAAAGTCAAGAGGTTATTGGAGTGACTTGGTTAAGTGATGTACTGATCGAATAATTTTTTTACGGGACGGACAGTCTAAATTGAGAAGATCGTAGTAGCAGTTAAGCCTGCAGTAAAATAATGTTTTTTACAGTAAAAGATAATAAAAAGCTAACAAATCTCTACCTGTAGTACAGCTTAACCATTTATGCGTCTCTGGAGGCATTATTTCTGTTATATAGTCAATCTTGCTGTTAATTTCGACTAAAAACATGTAACACCAGGTTTGAGTCACGGCACTTCCGAGACTACTACCGGATTACACATTTACGAGGTGCCCTGAACGCTTCACGTTCCTTACGATACCACGTTGGGTCTGCCTGTTCTGTGCCGGCGGTTTCTGTGAGTCTGTGACCCTTTGCCGCTGCTGGAAAGGTCCAGGTATGAATTTTGCCAGTTCCACGTTGTCATTTGTAATTTATGTATCACTCTGAGCTTAAGTGTCAACCTAAAGAAACGTTAATAACCGGAATAGAAGTGTGATTCATGTGGTATAGCGAGGAAGCTATAGCTAAGTGGCTAACGTTAGCTAACAGCTCCCTTCAAGGTTGGTTAGTTAACAGCGGAGTAAGGAAGGGGGAGGAGACTGAGCAGTGATATTGCTAGTAGTTTTGTTATGTAGGAATAATTTATCGACATCGTGTCCTCTGACAAGGCTTCGTAAAGCTTTTCTTGTTTTTAAAGTTTTCTTTTTCGCTGTTTGTGAATCAGCTGGGTCTGAGGAATCCTGGACCGGGGTCATGGCTCTAAAGCTTATCCAGAGGTTTCCGCGGCTCGGGCAGCTCGGGATTCAACGTCATCCTCCTGTTGCATCTGCCAGCCCTCTGAGAACCAGCAGTGCAGGTCAGCCCGTATGTGCAGCCTGTCTGTGCACCTCAGCTGGCCGGTGCATCAGAAGACAGGGCTGTAGGGCGCTCCAGCCGGACTGTGGGATAAGGAGCCTGACCACGATCGCCAGGGAGCCTGCCTTTGTCGCCAGCAGCTCTGTGGGACTCCACAGAGATTCAGTTCCCCGGTTCTCGCTGACCCAGCTGCATCGACCCACAGCTACAGAGGAGCAGGATTTCCAGCAGCGTCTAGGCAGCTGCTCCTCATATCGGCAGGTCTTCAAACTGCTGCGCTCAGTGGAGATTTTATCTGACACCATGGCTGCAGCAGCACTTCACCGTGTGGCCGACCTGGAGCAGGAGGGAACCTCTCTGAAGGACCCCACAGTGCTGGAGAAGGACACCATCAGGGCCCTGTGCTTCCAGCTGGAGCAGGACTCGGGCCGGCTGACGGATGCTGGGCTGGTATCAGCTCTCTTGGCCTGCACACGCCTCTTTTTGGATCCCTGGAGCACTCTGATGGTTCGGCTGGTGTCTGAGAGCCAGGACAGACTAGACAGGGGGCAGATGACTGTGGGGCAGCTGTGTAACTTAGGCCAGGCGATGATAGCCATTGAGGGTCCTGGCTGTGTGATGCTGGAGCAGGTGATGGTGAACATCCAGAAGCAGGAGCCTGCCCAGTGGAGCCTATCAGATCTCGTTGCTGTATATAGGCTTCTGCAAGGTTGCATTGGTGAAGATGGAAAATACAGAGACTTGCTGAATGCCATGCACACCCACGCCGTGAAAGTGACCTCTCGTATGGATCCTGCTGCTGTCAGCGTGCTGCTCAGTACTCTTGTGATCCTGAACCAGACCCAGGCCATGCCTCTAGTGATCAGTCTGTGTAAGCAGGCTGTGCAGCATGTACCTCACTTCACTGATGAGGAGCTCACCCTTGTGGTTGGGGCGCTGATCCACTTTGGCCACAGCGATCATTACTTTGTGCAGGCTATGGAGAAGTACGTCCCTACAATGGCATTCACCTCCCACCCAGAGACGGTTACCAAGGTGATGCAGTTCTTTGGCCGGAGGAACATCCTGTCACCAACTGTGTTTAACGCTGTTGCTGAAAGCTTTGTGTACCGAGCGGACGACTACAACACCAGCCAGGTTGCCAGGCAGATCATGGCTTTCGGGAAGCTGGGATACCTCCCGCCTAACGCAGGCAACATGTTCAGGAAAGTTGAAACCATCCTGCACACACGCTTTTCACACTTCCAGCCTCGAACGCTGCTCAACCTGCTCCACGCCTGCATCCTGGTGGAGAGGTTCCCTGTCAACTTTGTCTCCAAAGTCTTCAGCAGATACTTCCTCCAGCAGCTGCAAGGTAAAATACCCTGCCAGACACCTGCAATAATTATGCATGTGCCATGAGTGCATAATTAAAGATAAAATCATTGTCTCATTTACATTTTTGTGTTTATTTTTGTCCTGCAGAGCAAGGCACAGGAATGGATCGGCTCATCCTGTCACAGCTGACCCAGCTCTACATGACTGTGAAGTTGGAGTGTCCTTTCTATGAGGTAGAGGATTTAAAACTTTGTCATGGGTTACATACGTTTAAGATGAGAATGGCAAAGGAATAATTGGTAGTCAGAAACATGAATACACACCCTGTGCCTTAACACGCCATCAGTATGTGAGGTTCAGTGCATTCCAGTTATCTGTGATAGAACCTGCACCTGTAACCTTAGTGTATGAAAAATGTACTTACAAACATGTAAACAAGAGGGGAAAAAAAGATAAATGTTTCTTAATTGGGTTTAAAGTTATATTATTCTCAAGTGTGAATGTATTCATGTGTCTTATTTTTTGGTTTTTGTAATCAGGGCCCCAAGCTGCATTCAAAGTACCGCGTCAAGTCTTTCCTCATGTCCGGACGCTCCCTGGAGACGCCGGTGGACACACATCTGTACCACTCTGTGAAAAATGGACTGATTGGTTTGCTCGGGGCTCGTTCGTACTTTGGATCCAAAGTTCTGACGCCATACTGCTACACACTCGGTAACACACAACACAACAGCTGTTTATCTCCTAAGTGTTTCCTATAGTCCTATATACAAACGGCTGAAAATGTATTCCACTCTTGCAGATGTGGAGCTAAAACTTGACGAAGAGGGATATGTGCTGCCTGCCAGTCACAATGGTGATGTGTACAAAAGGTAAATGATTTCACGTTTTATATTGTTTAAGGTTGACAGCTCAAAATTGTTGATGTATTAGATATGAAATCCATCTGAAGTTGATCTTTTGAGAGCTGAAGCTGATGTGTGATTGCAGGATTGCTCTTTGTATTGATGGACAAAAGAGGTTCACTACAAACAAGAGACAGCTGCTTGGAAAAGAGGCCATCAAGCAGCGACACCTGAGGCTTCTGGGATATGAAGTTGTTCAGGTGAGACCCTCACATTCACTTTTCTGCTTTAAAATCTTTGTTTGTGTGTTCTCTGGGCACTTTTCTGCCAGATTTCAATCTACATCTGCTATTAGCACCTAAGATGCACATAAAATACAAGTATTAATGATGTTTTTCTTCTTTTTCTTTTCTAGATTCCTTACTATGAATTTGAAAAACTGAAAAACATGACCAGTGTGGTGGAGTACCTGCACCAAAAAATCTTTCCTCACACTTACAGGCTGAACTGGTGATGATAAAAACAATGTGATATCAGGGGTCTTTACTTTTAATGAGCCTTTTTTCTCAC
Organism: Seriola aureovittata; assembly: GCF_021018895.1. NCBI lineage: Eukaryota > Metazoa > Chordata > Actinopteri > Carangiformes > Carangidae > Seriola > Seriola aureovittata. The sequence goes on from NC_079383.1 coordinate 16,708,444, forward strand.
TTAAAGAAATCATTATTTATTTTTGCTAATTACTCGTTATCAAATGAATGTGTTTTAAGTTATTAATTATGCACCTCTACATTATATAACTTTACAATAAAGTGACTTTTATATGAATGATGACTTTTGAATGACTTCAGTGTATCACACCAAGTGAAGTATTGTTTGAAAAATATAATTTATTTTGTTCTTAGCAACACAATGCTGCAGAAACTGTACAAAGTTAAGAGAATCCCAATTCCATCAATCACCTCAGATACATATGAAACAAGCTCACCTATATAGAATAATCACAAGATTTAATTAAGGAACCTGATTTAACGTTAGAGTTTCCATCATTCGTTGGACAGAAAATGCTTTGGTTTTCAATGCTGCCCTCTAAGGCTGGGAGTGTAATTTGGGTAAATACAAAAAAGGCTATGATACATGTAAAACTAGTAACTGCTAATACAAGTATTCTGATTGCTTCTTTATGTAGCAGGAATTTGAGGAAGGCCAAATTCGTCCACCAGAACACCATCCTGAAAAAAAAAAGGATTTCCCATTAATCAAACCAAGGTGTCGTAAAAACTAATGATGAAATTCATATAAAACTAAAAAAACCCTAAAACTGTGACGTACCCTGTTGGTTGACTTGTCACCGGGCAGACCCTCTGGGATGGAAGGAGCTGTTGCGGCGTCGTCCAGGTACGAGCTGTCCTCATCCAACAGGAGCTCGTCTCCCAAAGCATCCAGCTCTGTGGACACAACAGTTTAAGCTATCATCAGGTTATATCTATCACTAACGGCTGCACTGTCAGGGTCTTGGTTGACAATGCATTTAATGAGTCTATTTTTATTAGTTGGGTGCTAATAGTTTCTTGACTTTGCCTCTGGCACTCATTTGTTTTAATTTAATCTGTAAATCAATTAGTCACAGCTATTATACAACTTTAGTAAAGGACAGCAGCTTCCATCACCTTAAAACCGCACTAAATATTCACTGTGATGTGTTACAAAGCTAGATGTGTTCACAGCATCTCTGCAGCTTGGGACTCAGTAATATTGTCATGACATCACAGAAAAAAAAAAGAAACATGATGTTTTCCTGACCTGCTTCCAAGTCATCTTCATCAATGTCAGGCGTGCCGTAGCTCCTGCCCAGCGCCTCCTGGATGTCATTGGCGTCCTCCATCATGTCCTCCAGCTGATCTTGAATGTCCTGAATATTACAATCAATAAAGGGTTAAAATGTTTCTCTATCTGTCATCTGCTCTGAAGACAGTCCACAAAGACTTTCATTGTGCTGAAAGCTGAACAAATTAAGGTCCAACGCACAGTCCCATGCTCACAACTGAAACACGTGTTTCAGAAACTTAATGGCTAATAAAATGTTCTGGTTGTGAGCTTCAGACAACGTGTGGTACCTTTTGTTGTGGGAATGTTTTCTGTCGCCCAACATTTTAATTAAACAGTGATATAACAGCCTCATTAGGAAACAAATAGGAGTTCACCATCTTTGAATATATTCACAATTATTAACTGTGAAACAATATCATTTGCTGTATGTAAAAAATGTATATGTATTTGTCATAACCAACTTTAGGTTTGGCCACTATATGGTCTCCTTATTACTAAGAATTACATCCTGCTGAAGTAAACCTATGGTCAAAAAACAAATACCTCAATTTGATCAATTTTCACGTTCTTGTACGCTTTCTTCATGTCCTTGAGGCCGACTTTCATGGCATCAACCTGAGAAGAAAATAAAATTGTTAGCAGAAAAACACTTTTTTCCTAGAACTACTTAGTTTCCTGGATGTAAACATCATCATGCTTCTTACCGTGGTTTTAGTGTCTTTCAGGGACTGGATTGTGTAGTTAGTTTGTTCCATGTTAAACGACTGCTGCATGAGGTTATCTCTCTGGCCCTCATACCTGTAGAACAGAGAACATAAAGTTAGGCTCTTATAATAGATGAACGAGGGAATATATAACTGGATTTAGTAATAAAACTATTGAACATTTAAATTTATTTTACATGGTTAATAATAAAAACACTTAGGTTTACTTACATTTTCTTCTGCTTCAGAACTCTCATAGCCTTTTGCTTGACCATGTTCTAGTAAAAGAAAAATGAATGAAAATACTTAAGTAATAGAAATAAACAGAACGACACAAACAATAAACATGTTATGGATACGTAATATCATAAGTATATGATGAGTAAGTTTGGGTAATGAATCTCAATACTTTTTTATACCTATATTTTATGTGTAGGACAGACTACCAAAGACTGTCCGAGTCATGGTTTTGTTTAATTATTCTTTGACGAGATAGTTCCTTATTTAAATCCAATTTTTGCCAATTTTAGATTAAATTCTGTTTGGGCATTTACCAGGTTTGACGTCTTTTGTTAAATGAAAAACTGTTTTGTTAACCTTTCTTACTGTCAGGAACTGAAATAAATCAAATTTTAGGGAACCATATCTAATGATACTGAAGTGTATCATAATACTATAAAAATGAGAAGATCTGTATTCACTTCTGTGTTTTGCAGCATTAAAGCATAGGATGAGAAGTCACAAACTGGCTTCTACATATTTTTCTTTTTAATAACCTACACACACCAACAGTTCAGGCTCTGTCTTCCTCAGCATGTGTGTGTTATGTTGAAAACAAAAATGTAAGAAGAAAGTTTGTGAATGATGAGATTGTATTTATATCTGAACTGAATGGACTTTTGGTTCTGGCTGGTAGCACCCCAAGGTTTTTGTTTTACAGCACCACTGGACATTAACTCTCACCTTTGAAGGCCCATCTCTCATCTTTTTCATCTGATCCTTGTACTTGACAAGTTCAGCATCTAGTCTGGCAATCTTCTTGTCAATGGACTCCGCCCGGGAATCAACCTTAAAGTGGAGAACAGAGAACAGGGCATCAGCTTTTGTGAGTGATTATTACCAATAGGATCATTTAAAACAACTCATGATGACTTAACTCATTTTGTGGCCTGCTCCTTTACACACAGTAGCTCAATTGAGGATAATTGATTACCAGTAAATACTATACATCATCTGCTTCACGTCAACTGTGCTAATAATAGCTCGTCTCACAAATAACCTGTATAACTGGTTGTTGTCAGCCGTTTCACTGAGAGAATAACATGGTTTCTGCTGTATGTCTGTCAAATGGCTCAAATTCCTGCTTAAAATGAACTAACGCTGATTCATCACCTCAACACAAACATATTGTTATAGTCAAATTCGTTGATTATCGACTTATATTATCACTACACGTGTGAAGTAAAAACGCCTATTTTGATAATCCTGTCTGCGATTAGTAATGTAACAAATTATTGATCTATGAGCTGCTAAACTCTGGTGACTGTGACAAACTCCAGTTAAATATGGCAAACCATGGCCTCGTTTCTGCTAATAAACAGAGTTAGCTGACCCAGTCGAGAAGGGGTCCATCTTTGTTTACTTCGCTCAAGACAGCGTTAGAAAACTTGTATAAACTTTATACTTACGTTTCCTATGCAGTCCGTAAGGTTCGGCGGTGGGCCCTTTGGTTTTCCTCTGCCAAATATACGGTTCATTTTGGCGAAATTAAGGCTTCAAATGTACAAGAAAGCTGCGTTAGCTCGCCGTCACAGTCCAGCTGAGGGGAAAACACCCGGAAGTGACTTTCAGGAGACGTCAGAGGGGTCACGTGATCATTACTCAATCAGCCGCGCCCTCCACAGTACTCTGCAATGTTTTAATATTTAATCAGACTTTTTAAGTGTTTATCTGCTTCGAGTTCAAATATTTTTTGTTTGTATTTCCATTAACCTCTTAATTTATTGTGTTTGTATTAAAGCCCCTTACCTTGAAAAATATTAATAATGAGACTCTTTATTATCAATTTACTTGTTTTGTTGTTTGTTACCTTAGACTAATAAATTAAAACAGACTCAAAATGCTAATCAAAGTGACCGGAAAGGTGACTGGGGTGCAGCAAGCCCAGCTTTAAGCTTACAATGAAAAATCAACAATAATAAAAGCGTATAGGGAAACTAGACAATGAAAAACATTTCAACAACTGCATCAGGAAAAAATAAGTAAAAGTACTAAATTGGCAACACACAATGAGCACGTTAGGCTGGCGTATCATTTTCACTCTATTTATTACACTATTGATTATTTTTCAGCTGACTGGAGACAGGGGCCACAGACTGCAGGGGACAACATTGGCTTTAAATTGTGGCAATATTTTGACATAATTCAACCTCATACGACCCGCTGGCCCGTTAATGGACAGATCAGAAAGTTCTGAACATGTTCTGACAAAGTAAACGAAACGTTTGTCAATAAACACAGGCTGTACATCGTTAGATCGGTAAGAGTCTCAAGAATTCAAATATTCCGTTAATTTTGCGCTAACCGTAAGCACATAAATATGATTTATTACTATCTACCAGCATTCAGGACCAGCAGAGGTTGGTGACTACTTAACCTTTAGAAGTGTAGAAAAACGATTCTCTCTCCATTCCTCCATCATTTGTAGTCCTTTAGTCCGTAAGTGTCCACAGATCACAAAACATCAAAAGTGTTCCTTATAAAAGTATTCCAGGTTATGAATATCTTCAAGAGACGTCCAAAGCAGACCACCCAGCAATCTGTATCTGCTAATCTTCCCTCACTTCACTCTCTCTCTGCACCTGTGGCTGTGTTAGCTGGTCTGCTGTTGTTTGTTAGCTTTGTGGCTACAACATGGAGGCCTCCCTGTAAAGATCGGAGCAGATTTCACTTCTGCAACTAGATGACGAGCGAAAACGAGCATAAGACTTAATGATGGCTTTTTCAGTGTTTTTGTGTAAAGTACATCCTTTTATGTAATATTACTTTTTTACATGCGAGGACTGAAAAATACAAAAAAAAAACATCATGAGCTGATGTAGTTCAGGTTGGGTTGTAGTCACATGCAAAACAAGCACATTTTCAGAAACTACAATATGTTAAATATGTTATATTTCAAATGAGGTCTTATGCATTTTGGAAAAAATAACAAATGTTGGAGAAATATAAAATGAAATTAAACAGGTATTAATAGACACAATTAAAGCAATAACATAGTCATATTATAATTTAGGAGCCTTTGGCTGTGGGTATTAAATATAATTGGGTAATTGAACAGATGATGAGAGAGAGAAAAAGTTTTATTTTTGCAGGAGACATAATGTGGAAAATAATGAAGCTATTGACTGAATTTCACCATGAAAAAAACTATATTTAGGACCTTCATTATTTCAGCAGATGTTGTATTTAAATTTTTGCAAATAGCTACATTTCTTTGTGTTAATCAATTACCACACAACAAACATGGAGACGGGAATAATGTGCATGGAGAGGGCATCTGATAACTGCAGCTCATTTTTAATTCTGGTGGGCCCCCCAGGCAGATTAATCCATGCTCTCCAAATTCATGATAATATGAGGTGGAGAAAAGCAGCAAATCCCTTCAATTTGAATACCAGCTTTAATATTATATATACTTTATGTCATTCATTTAAGTACTAATATAGGTGGTTGTAGTGAAGCTTCTGCATATGCCAAGTTATGTGCATGCAACTATCAATCACTGTAGGATTTTCTTTTTTCTTTAACCAGACCACATATATTTTATTTAGTAATGCCATTTTCTGTCCTCTGGAGGGAGCTGCTGGCAAACAGGAAAAGACTAAATCTGAGCCGGCAGAAGACTCCAGGCCTCCTGCCAGAACTCATCTCCAAAAATTATCATAAAACAATAAACTTCTCTTCTTGCATCAAACTGTGCTTCAAATAAGCCGCTGTGAGCTGCCGAGTTTTCTTTTAAAAATGAGACATCCAGAGGTAATGACGCGGAGCAAAGACAAATTGACAACAACATGAGCTTGTCACTGTAAGAGAAGAGAATCGATGAGGATTTGTTAAACTGGCTTTAATATTAAGCACTTGACAGACAGGATGTTTTGATCAATACATCTCCTGCTCAGTTCACAGCAGACAAAGCCAATATACAGTAGCAGGTTTAACCAGTCAACACAGAGACTGAAAATAATGATAATAAAGATAATAATGACGTCCTGGTCACAGTGAAGTTTCTTAGAGTAATGTCTTTTATTTTTTGTCAAGTAACAGAACCTCTGTGCTATATCTATTTTTATGCCAGTACACATGTTGTAGCTAGAGATTTATTAAGTTAAAAAAAAAAGAAAGGTTTATCTCAAACCCACAATGCTCTGGTTTAGCGACACAACAGTGAAACTGAAAGTGTTTATGGAAATGGGTTTCCTAAATATAAGCTGAAGTTCTTTTCTAATGAGACAGATGAGTTTATACCATGATTAATCATTATATAATACAGTCTATTTTCAGTACATTCAAAATAACAGCACAGTCCATCGAGCATATAGGGTGCTGATGTTGCATTTACTATCATAGCAATGATCACGGACATGCTACAAATACAGTATGTTTCAACGATGTCTGTGCAAAGATTTTCTTTTTTGTAATCTATACAAAATAAGGTATTGGTATTAAACCATGTGCACAACTTCTTAAGACAGCTATTCATGGTTTCAGATAGAATATTTCTCTACAATAATAGCATGAGTATTTCACATAGGACTATGTGTATCATGGTAAAAGCCGTACACAGCACATGTGTTTGAATTATATACCATAAATTTAACAACTTATCGATCTGGACACAACTCCAGATTCAAAGCTGATAGAGAGCCCTCTGTCAAATTTTAAATGCACATTGCACATCCAGGATTTACCCTTTAACTTTCCTCATTGATAAACTTGCTTTGATGCAACTGAGCGTTGCTTTTTTTCCTTTCAGTCATTTCAAAGTCAAACATGAGTCAGTCCATCAGCACAATCCAAACTCTTCACAGAGGTGAAAAGGTTTTTGGCACATCTACTGTCAGTGATTCGTAGAACTAGCACTGAGATGTATAAAAAAACAAACAAAAAAAAACCAAAAAAAACCATTTTATACATGAAGCGCTGTTTGACCCCTTTCAGTTAATCATTTTCTGCTGCTACAAACGTGTTATCCTGGACTGTTAAAGGCACATTTGGCAATTGATAAATTGTAGGAGGAAATGATGGGGAAAGGAGAGAGGCGTAGAGAAACTGCAGCTAAAAGGAAACACATCATAAACACACAGAAGCAAGAAGTTGCAAAACTTGACCCCTCAATGTTACTATTTCCATTAACACCTTGCTAATTTTGCCATCAAATAATAAGCAACCCTCCTGAGAAATGGTCTCATTTTCTGATGATGTCTGATGCAATATGTTTGTGATGTGCAATTTTTTAGTGATATCTTTAATACCTAGGGCCGCAAGTAAAAGTTATTTTTGTTATCATTGATTAATCTGCTGATTATTTTCTTTGATTCATTGTTTTCTCATTAAAACATCAAAATATAGTGAAAAATGCCTGCTACAATTTCCCACAGTCCACAATAACATCTTCAGATGTCCTTGTTTTTGTCTGAGCAACAGTCCAAGACCCAAAGATATTCAGTTTACGATCAGGTATGATTTAGAAAAGTATCAAATCCACACATTTGAGGAGCTGGAACCACCAAATGTTTGGCATTTCTGCTTAAAAAAATAGACCTAAATGATTTTTGATTATCAAAATAGTTGTACATTAATTTATTGTCCATTGACTGATCAATTAATCAACTTATCGATGCAGCGCTATACTTAATGAGCAGCATTAACCCTTTCTTATAGGATTAACATGAAAATAGATAATGTTAAAGAAGAGTCTTAGTCACATTTGTTTTTTCTTTTCCTGCTTCCACAAAACGGTCACATCCACCTTCAAGTTGAAATAATAAATATACAATCTTTATCACAACTGCCATGAGGAAATTCATTTATCAAAGGGGCAAAAGTCAAAGCAGAGGGGAGGAGGAGGAAGTTGTTGTTATGCAGAGGACATTGATGTTTTTGATTCTGTGTGGATTTATGAAAAGATGGAATACAATTCATGATTTGACCTCTGAAGTGAAATCATATCATCGTTGGCACTGCTTAAACATCAAGAGACAGGAAAATAAATCCAGTCAACCTTCACCATAGAGTCAAGATTACAGTCTACATTGCTGTTGTGATGTGGGTTAAGCACAGGTCATGAGAGTCTTCTTTTCCAATGTGGGAAATTGAAGACAGTTCCACTGCTAGTCATGTCGGTTTACTCGTCCCGTCTGGGTTCTCCAGGGGAACAGCCGCCTCTCGCACGTTGCTGGGGGTCTTTTTGCTCCCTGACACCTTCTCTCCTCTCAGTTTGGCCGAGAGGCAGAAATCCTTGAAGCACCTCTTGAAATTCTCATCCAGAAAGGCGTAGAGGACAGGGTTGAGGCTGCTGTTGGTGTAGCCCAGAGCCACGCAGAAGAAGTAGGCGGCCATGATGGCGGTGGTTTCCGGCACGCTCACGAGGGCCTTGACCAGGATGAAGATGTGAATGGGCGTCCAGCACACCACGAACACGGCCACCACAACCACCACGAGTCTGGTGATGCGGCGCAGGTTGCGATCCTTCTCCCGCGAGCCGGACAACATTCGGACGCTCTTCAGCCTCAGGACCATCAGGGAGTAGCACACGGTGATGATGAGCACAGGCACGACGAAGGCGAAGACAAACACGCATACTTTCATCAGTGTGTCCCAGTACACGTATGGCTCAGGGAACTGTAAGGCACACTCGGTTATGCCTGTACGAGGAGAAAGAGAGAGGGAGGGAGGACGAAAATGTAAACTAAGTGATGAAGTGCTTGTGCTTTATCATAAATAAAATTCCTTTCTGTTCCTTTCTGTTATCACTTTAGCAAGCTGTTATGGAGCAGCTAATCTGCACTCCGAAGGGAACATTTTGCTCTCAACTCCACTTTTTTCTTACATCATCTATATTCAGGAGGGGTTGATGCATGATGTGTGGCTAATGGAAAAACTGATGGATGGACTTGATAGAATACATTTCTGCTTTTAAAATACTATCAGTGCACGCTCGAAGTGGATCTCTGATGCCTAAAAAATTGACAGAAACCTTTAAAATTTATTGGGAGATGGTGAAAGCACTTCCTCACCGCTGTTTGTCTGGGTGCCACCCAGAATAAAAGCAGGTATCCCTGCGGCTGAGGACAAGATCCAGATGCACACATTGATCATCTTGGCTTTGATCGGAGTGCGGAAGTCCAGGGCTTTCACCGGGTGACACACAGCCACGTAGCGATCCACACTCATCATGGTGAGAGTGAAGATACTGGTGAACATGTTGTAGTAGTCGATGGAGATGAAGACCTTGCAAACCACCTCACCAAAGGGCCAGGTATTCAGCAGGTAGTCGGTGCTCTGGAAGGGCATCGTGGTGGTGACGAGGGCATCAGCGAGCGCTAGGTTGAAAATGTAAATGTTGGTGGCTGTCTTCATCTTTGTGTACCTGTTGAACATGAAGAATGGAAGAGAGAGAGCGATGACCCATCCATCCAGACCCGTCATGGCAGCCGAACATTTCTTGGCTGATTCTGTAGAAGGCCTTTCTACTTGGCTCATTGTGAATTAAACATTGTCCACTGCTTCCTTGAATGAGTAATGCAGTTTTTATGACTCACACTTCATTGTTATGTATAGAGCGCCTCTGATTGCAGGCCATGTGTAATCAACTTGTTTTCAGGTCATTAAATTATGACCGCATTAAAGCTCTATGTGATTACTTTTGCAAAAATTCAAGTTTTAATTTTACCAGAGGTGACGCCTACAGGATAATGAAACACTGAGATTCAAATAAAGTCCGTTCAAATATTATGATTTATAGCATTACACAAAATTGCCATGTCTCACAGGAAGTGAGGCCTTTGTTGTTAATAATAAACACTAATAAGAACAAAGAAGAACAAAATTAAAAATAATAGACAAAGTTGTTAACGTGTGCACATTTCTCAATCCACTGTAAGCACCAGACAACCTGTGCTTGTGTTATGTCTACTGTCGTTTCGAGTGTGACACACACAGATCACATGCAGCTTACTCAAACCTATTTTTTTCCTCTTGTTATGTATGACATAGTCGCATTACAGATTGTTGAGAAGTTAAAAGCCTTCAAAGAACAGTTTGACATTTTGGAGAACACACTTATTCACGTTCTTGCAGAGAGTTAGAGGAGAAGATGAATACCACTGTCATGTTTGTCTGGTAAATATGACATTTCAGCTAATAGCATGCTAACTTAGGTTAGCATAAACACAAGGAACCTAATGGTTGAAAAAAAGCTAGCATTGCTCTGTCCAAGCTACCAGCACCTCTAAAGCTCTTTAACATGTTAAATCTCATTTGTTTAATCTGTGCAAAAACAGAAGTGTACAAAATGAGAATGGTTTTAAGATAACCACCTGCTAGCAGTAACTTTATATCTAATTAGCTGAAATGAGAGTGAAGCTTTTCATTTCACTCCCAGCAGATAAGTGAATAAGTGCAGTGCCCTGAAATATCTACATATTCCTTTGAACCTTTATTAATTGATTTTGACTTGGCCACTTGGGGTTAGCAGCAGGAAGCACAGCACAGTGTATAGGTGGGGCATGTAAGTATTCATGCTTTGTTTTGAGCTCACCATATCCTGGGAAAAGTACTTGGCTTTCTAGCTGCTAAATGCTGCACTACTTTCACCAGCTAGCCGCTAATTTCTCTGCTGTTCATTGCTGGGCAGGTAGCGTACAGTGAGTGTATCAGAGCTCTTTCAGCTGAAAACAGCTGCATGCAATGAGAAGGAAACAACGCTGCTTAGCAACGCTAAATCAAATCATAAAGTTTTGCATCATCAGACCAAAACAATCAGCTGAAAGATGGCAAAAATGCTCAGTGGAGTTATTTGTGTTTCAGTGTTTACTACATGGCCTATGTTGACTTTGCAAGTTTTTGGATGATTAATTATAATTTCATATATTTGTTTACACTAAATCAACATGAACCCCTTCTTCTCTCAGTGGAATCGCCCTCCACAAAGCAACTAAATATTAAAACGTAAAGTCATTTCAGGCGACACAATCAATCTGATTTGAGGTAACTGTCGTCAATGGACCGAAGCTTTCTCGATGGCACTGCTGCATTTCACATTACATCAAAGGAGATTTGCTGCTCTCACACACCATAAATAACACCCAATGAGCTGCAAGCAGGCTATCAGCTTGATAAAGCACCACTGGTTTCAACTATAATTAATATCACGTCCACCAGACTATGTAGCTGATTTATAGTTTATTGTTATTATATTATATTGGAGGTCTTGAGGGTTATTGGATTCATAAAATGGGCAACGTTGAAGGTTTTGGCCACTTCTTAACCAGTGAAGGAGGCAAAAATCAATTCTATATGGCCATGCTTTACACATTTAATGCCGGATGAGAAATGACAGCATTAATCTTAACCCTTGCAACTCCACTATTGTCTCTTGTCACTTACTAGCTCAAAGATTTATCTACTTTAGACATTACATACGGATACTTACTGCATAAGTGGATATCAGAGCAACATCTCTTGTCTCTGAAGTACCTGTCTGTCTGTCTGTAGTGTGCATCCACGAACAGAAGGCAGGCACAATAAGGCGTACTCCGATAGAGACCAGATGGCCTAGAGGTCATTGTAAAAGTCCAAGGCTTGGTGCCAGCGCCTCCTCCTCAAGCATTAATATTTACAAAGGGTGTGTAGGAACGCCTGGAACTCTATTTATGTTTTTTATCACCAACAAAAATATTGCATGATTAGACTTTTCTGCATATGCCAAAAGAGATTTCCCCATAAATAAATCTCATTTTCCAAAACATCTCCCCATCAACAAAGTTCAAGCAGCCACTTCAATTGCAACTTTAAATCACTGTAACTAATATCTATGAGTATTTCTCAGTAGCCTATATCATAAAGAATATGTAAGGAAAGATTTTCTCATATTTAATTACAACTTACCTAACGATGACATACATGACGAGGCAGTTGCCCAACAAGCCGACCACAAACACCACTGAGTAGACTGCAGTGATGATGGGGATGATGGGAGACATGCTCTCCTGCTCCCAGCTCTCATCGTGGGTCACGTTGCGGCTCTCTGAGTATCCGGACACCCAGGCTGAGGAATTGACTGGACAGTCCTCCGGAAGCGTAGAGAGGCACTTATTGTCTTCTTTGAAAATTTCAACCGGAATGCTTTCCATTTTTATACCTGTGTGTTCAGCTGGGAAAAAAGTGGATAACTAGGGGGAAAAAATGCATTCAGAGATTGAAAAACGCGTGTAAAGCAACATTTCATTCCCAATGAAAATGAAAACGTAGTACATGCACAAACTTCACTTTGGCTCAGGAGCCAGTTGATCATGCACAACAGTCGGAAATAAACACAGCGCATCAGCCGTTCAGGAAAAATGCGCACTGTGAACATCAGCTGGCAGGTTACTCACCTTTTATCAACCCGAATTAGCGGGCGCTCCCTTTGAGATACCCTGTGTATATATGTTTTAAAAGCGTGTCCTCCCAGTTATCACTCAGCCCGGCTTGTTTTTGTTGCCTTGGTGAAGCTTACAGCTCGTCAAAGTTTGTGGATGATACTGCGCGCCTGGAGAGGAGCAGCCAGCGGCTTTGCGGACGCTTGTGCACACGCACCGATGGAGAGGCGGCGCGCAATGCAATCAGGCTAGATCCCAGCGCGCGCACACACGCACGCGCGCACACACACACACACACACACACACACACACACACACACACACACAAGCTTTACCCAAAATAAGAGATGACAGAGCGATGACAATAACCCGCAGGCAGACACACTGCTTCCCACAGTCTTATGTCACAGAGGAGTAAAAGCTGTAGAGCATTAATAATAACGAGGTCCCTGATAATTCTGTGTTGGAGATGTTTAAAGAGGAAACGCCATGATTAAAATTACATTTCAAAAAAACTGTCCTCTGAGGATTTACAGTCCTCACAAATCTAAACACATCGTCTCGTCCATGTCTCAGCAGCTCTAATGTTATAAAAACACATTTTCTTTAAAGGAAATTTGGCTCAATTTTTGTATTTTCTCTTTCTATTAAAACCTGAGAGTGAGGCAGAGGTGAGGAAAGGCATGGGAGATGATATTCAGCCGCAGGGTCGTAACTGAACACAGCACTGCACATTTTCACAGGGCATTTCTGCTTTAGTGGACAGAGTATAATAACAGGGGCAGGAAGAGGGACATGATATATGAGCAAGGTCCAACAGAGGCAGAATTCAAACCAGCCAAACCAGCCAAACCAGCAAGCAGGATGACCCTTCATTTCACCTTCATTTCATTCTTAAAAGTAAATGCTAGCACCTCAGCCTTGGATCTCAGGATTTTGCTGTTTTATTAACATAAACTAAATTCTCTTGATTTTTTTTAAGAGCAAACTGTTGAATGTTTTATCTCGGGCTTTTTTAAAAAACATGCAGATTTTTGTTTAAATACATACAGAGTAGTGGTGTTCTCCACTCTGCACCTTCAGCCTCATGTATCGAGCTTGGTTCTCTGTTTTAAAGGAGCTCCTGCAGTGTGGTGCAAAGAAGCAGGCTCTCCTTTATCCTGCAAGACTATAGCACCACAGGCTGTTAGTGAACTAATGATAGCTGGTGAAGTATGTTAGCTGGCGCAAATTGCACAAATGTGTGAGGAGCATCTGACGGAACAAATATAAACAGTAAAACAACTGGAGACTAATGCACACAAGAGATAGAAATGATAAAAAAATGAAATGATGATGTCAATAAAGAGTAAATAGATATGCGACAATAACAAATTAAAGGAAAGGCAACATTTTGAAACATGAATTATCTAAAAATAAATCACATTTAAACAATGGACCTCTCTGCAGTCTAACTGGCCCAAGACACAAGTATAGAGTATAAAATTAAATAATTGTTTCATAAAAAGCAAAATTATTTTTATTTGGTGTAACAGAAGCTTAATGGTCATTTCTGTATTTTGTCACTTTTCATCAAATGTGCAAACTCAGTTTGTCTAAAGAAAGGTTTGCTATCTTTTACTATATTTGTACAAAATTGGTTTTAATGAAGTCATGAGGAAAGAAAAAAATATCTAAAGGATTCAAATTGATTGATTTTGCAGTTAACAAATACAGCACAGGGTCCGTGGTGTCCTGAGGGAGTAAAGCCTTTAACATACATCATCACCTGGACACATCATCAGTGATGTTTCATGGGGTTCGTCGGGTGGTTCAGGTCTTTTAACATCAGACACCCTCTCCGTGGTGAGTTGATCAAACCCCGGCTTGTACAAGTCCAGTTCCTGAGCCACAGCCGCCCGCCTTGAAGCAACTGGCCCCTGCGATGCTCAGCATGTTGTAGGCACCTGCAAAGGGACCCCCCCCCCCCCCCATCACCTTGGCTCGCACCCCGCTCACCACCTGTTGCTTCGGGATTTTTCCACTATCTCAGCCTCCTCAATGCAATGCAAATGTCAGTCCAGCAGAAGGGTTAAGTTGTTTATTGTTGTCTTATCTTTTTATATGACAATGATTATAGTGTGTGTGTGTGTGTGTGTTTTTCTTTTGAAAGCCTGGGGTTTTTTCCCTTCACTTATTTTTGTTCATCATTTCATCTCCTCCTTTAGAAGCCTATATGTTGCACAGCATTACATTATATCTTATTCTGCAGTTCTATCGAAGACAGCAAACCTTAAGGCCGCACTGACTCATGCATTACATCAGACTAAACAAGAAAACTTACAGATGTTTACATTAGATGCTTTAGGGCGCCGCTTTGTGTGAATATTATATTGGATCATGATGCGAGTCATCAGTCGGCGAAGTGGCCAGTCGACTACAGCTGATGTCTGGGGACATAAAAAGGTCTCATTTGTTGAGTCCTCAAGGCTCCCAGAGGCCATGGCTCTGGGAGCTTTTGTCAGTAATTATGGTGAACATAAGACAAAAAAAAAACCAATGAAAAGTCAAAAGTCATTGTTGCAGAAAAAGAATAATTTAAACAGTTTGGCTGCTGACTCAAACTAAGTAATAAATGAGCTCATTTCTGCTCTGGGTGTCTGCTTCCATTACATTTCTTTATAGTCAGGAAAATCTCTGGGTGGCAATCGGGTCAGTGACTTGGAGCTCAAGTTATTCAAGTTCAGGAAATAGGAAAGTGTTCAGATCTATTTTATTATTCACCCACACTATAATAATGAATTATGCATTTTTTTGAAATATAAAACTCACATGAAATTACAACTTTAAACACAAAACTGTTAAGCTCATGAATGTTTGTGTGCACTCTTTTGAATGTTGACTTTTAAATGTGTGGAAGGAAAAGTAAGTGTAGTCAGTGTAAACAGAAGCTGGAGAAAGTGCCTGTCTGAAGTTTTCAATGTGCTGAATGATAATTACCGTCACACTCAGGAGAATCAATAGCACGACTCAGAGACGCTGGTAAAAGTTTGAAACAGTTCACCTTTATTGAGGCGACAAAAATTGCACAATTTAAATTTTGTAGTGACAGCTCCACAAGTCAATACTTCATTCGTCTTCCATGGAGTCGCTGATTTTATATCAAATACGCCAACTTTCTCCTTGATTTCTAGCTTCAGGTAACACTGCTACAGACTGACTGAGCGGCCTTGAGGCTCAGAAACAACGGGTCAGTTATTCAAAGAGGGTAAAAAAAAGATTCCCCACAACCTGGTAAACAGTGACGCATCACTCTGAGGGTTTGGTTTTATCTTTAGTTGGGATATCTTTTGTCAGATGGCCAAAATTAACAATTGCATACATGTACTTGCATGCTCTTTTTTCACATTCATATGCACACGTATACACATATGAAGACCCTGACTCTGCAAAACATTAACTTTATTATGTATTAGCTGATATAACTTGCATGAAGCCGGATTTGTATAATCTATTTTCTGATTTGAAATATAGTCTTTTCTTCTACTGAAGTTAGCATGCTAACCAGCTAGCCCTGAACCGTCTCGTCACTTTCCGATAGGGACTCACTGTAGCCTCCAATCTGCCTTGAAGACATAGTGCTGCTCAGAGGGCGTATTATAACCTCTTGTCTTGTAAATGCAAAGATGGCTGAACTCTTGTCAAGCCACGATCACCACCACCAGCGTCCAGCATTAAACCACGTTTGGCTGCAGGGAAAACCTACAAATGGCCCTTCTCAAACAAATCAGCTGGAAAAGATGTGTCTAATTTAACTTACAAATGATGCTCATGGCTTAATGACACACATGCAATAATATCTCTGCGATAAATTCATTCTCAAAGAAGATAAATGTTTGGATTGATAACCTAATACAATCTGAAGCTGAGGGTTGCCAGATCACAGTCGAGTATCCCCCATATCCCAGTCTGTCACTTTGTATCATAATAAACATTTTACAGAAAACACACAAACCTGGCAACTCTGCATCTGATCGCTTGATATTTGTAAAATTATTGGAAGGGACAATTCTGCCCTACATTAACAGAAACTTCCATCACATCAGTGAGTCTGAAGCTAAATCAGATGTGGGATCAGCTGTTCATCTGTTGTGTACAAACAGTAAACCCTGTGTGGAAGATTATTTGAGAATTACAAGGGTCCACCTGTCATCACACAGGTTGCACAATGAAGTAGGCCAGAACCATGTTTTGTGAGATCACAGATGATACTGACCTTTGACCAACAACATCTAATAAGTTCACCCTTCAGTACGAGTGAATGTTTGTACCAAATCTGAAGAAATTCCCTCCAGGTGTTACAAGAACAGGATGGACAACGCCAAAAAACACAATGCCTCCGGCCACAGCCGTCACCAGGTCAAAAATACTTACTATCCACAGAAAAAAAAGTGTCAAGGGATTACAGTTCATCATGAGGGAAACATGAATGTCCGGCATGTAAATTTCATGGGAATCAGTTTATTGGTTGTTGAGACATTTTACTTACATTAAAAGCACAAAAGTCAGGGTGGCACTAGATGAAAAGTTGGGTGATCATCAAGTCACTATGGTAACATCCTCTCTGGGAAGTCTGACCCCGACATCGCCATCGCACTTTGTGATTTACTTGCACTGGTGACATTTATATAAAACAGATCAACATGTGAATTTAATTTTTAAAGCTTAGATGATGTGCTGGTGAAAGTCGATTGTTGCTTTAATCTACTGTAGACCCCCTGCTGTGAACATCTGTACACATCTGTCCAGAGATGTGGTAAAGAGACCTCATCCATCACAACAAATCTAGTTCAAGCTGCGCTGGCACACATCCTGCCTAAGTGTCCTTCAGTAAATCATTCACTCTATTCCACCTCACAGCTTCTCCAACTGCCTCTGACCCCTGACCCCCACCATATACAGGAGCAAGCTCAAGGCAATTTCCTTTCAGGAATCAATACAACACCACATTAATATTGTAATTACAGTATATCCCCTCCTGCCTCCACAAACATTCTGCTGAGCTTAAAGACAATACTACTGTAAATGTGTACAGGCACAATTCTGTCAGTGTCTCTAAGAATGTCAAGTGTATATCCACAGTGAGGGATTAAATAGATTTAAAAGAAGATTACTTTGAAAGTCTGTGGCTGTGTTCACCAACATACAGCGTCAGATGCAACTTGTGCTTTGTGCTATTTTGAGAGCCAGTGCAGAAATGTGGGATTTGTTGCTCCTTCTATCACAAATGTTTTGATGCTTTGGTCAAAAAAAAGTCCAGACTTGACAATGTAATTCTCTTAACTAAACAGGCAGTTCAGTAAAGATTATTATCGACCACGTCCTTCCTCTAATAGCTACTTTCAGCATCACAGCTCCAACTTATCCATTTCAACCCCCAGATTAGCAAATCATGGTGTGAAAACACATTGATCCGCTTCTGACAGGAGGGTCAGTTGATCTTGCTGTTTACTAATGTCCAACACTGACGCCAGCGTTCACAGTTTGCTCATAATTTGCAGCTTTTGTGAAGACGCGTGGGAGGCCCGTGGAGTATCTTTCACAGCTTTGTCTGAACTCACAGGCGCGAGAGGACAGATGGATGCCATAACATGTTTGTCGATCGCCTGCGCAGAGAAGCCAGTGGGTCAGGGAGTAAATCTTGCGTCTAATTTAAGTTCAGTCCTCGAAATTATTTAAGCAGTGTGATGTTTTGTTTGTTTTTTTTTTTTCTTAGTGTGAAAGGATTTCTGAGACAGGTCAAATTAAAGTAAAGAAGCTCTTTCCCAAAAAGAGACTCAAATTCAGCTTGAATAAAAAAAAAAAAGTGCAATTACTGTTGTTTGCATAAAAGTCAAAGTCACTCAAAGTCTATCAATTTATTGCTCTGATGTGCCATTACTCATGTGCACTCACACCCACGAACTACTTCATCTTGGTTTAATCAAAGCCTCAGCATGCGCAGGTTTAGAAAAAGTGAACATTATGTGCTGCATGTGAATCATTTTTCTTCTCTTGATCTCCAAACTCGTCGGGCATCAGCACCTTTCTTTTTCTACACCTAACAGTAATAGAGGTCATCACTACGATGCCTGGTAATAAATCGGTTTTCTTACTTTTGTGTGTGTGTGTGTGTGTGTGTGTGTGTGTGTGTGTGGTGCGAGTAAGCGTCTACCTACAGCGCTTCACGCGAGGTAGAGCGGCAGAGATGGAAACTGTAGGTTCAGAGGAGAGAGAGCAGCTATTTCAGGCTGGCGGTTTTCCCTGCTGGGTACGTACGGTGTACGTGGGGGAAACTGAGTGTGTTGTTCTGCTGTTATGAGTTAGTAGCTTTCCTCACAATGTGCAGCATACAGGACTGTTATTGAAAAAAAAAAAAAAATTATCTGTCAGTGCCTTCACATCCCCGAGGTTGCAATAAAACTCACCAAAGGAGAACCAATTACGGGATAAACCACACTGGTTTGTCATTGAGGTGACTGGAATGCCATGAAAATGTTGCTGCCAGGCATTGTGATGTTTCAGATGTGTGGTCATTCCCAAGCACACCAAAATGAACTCAAATATCTGATCCATTATGATCCTAATGAGGCTGTGAATTCAATGCCACAATTCCTCCTTTAAGGGGCAATTTGATGCAAGAGAGTTTGGAAACACAAGTACACATAAATAATTAATATACACTGAGGAAAAAAATTATCTTAAAGTACAGATATGACAGCGTTAGAAAGAGTTGAACTTAGGAGGGTAGGAAGGATTAATGGCAGCGGCCAGTTCATAGCTGTCTGCTGCCATTAATCCTTGTGTATTTCAATGGTGAAGCCAAAAGTCCTGAGCCGCAACAGGCTGTACATAGCGAGGATTTTATAAATGGCGAGGTCATGAGTTACCACAACACAAAGTCATTGAAAACAACATAACACAACTCCTCCCTAGTCCTCCCCAGAAAAACAACAGAATGATGACAGGGAGGAGGCGGGGGCAGACAGGTCAACAAAATGTCAGATTTCTAACATGGGAAATCACAGTTTGCTTCCTGTTAGCAACTGACAGTCAACGTTAGTTAGAGGTTGTCCTTAAACCTTTACCACAACTTTAACGAAGAAGTAGTTTAAACCCAAAGTTTAAAAGACAATTCTAAGTCGTTGTTTTTGTGCCAAAACCAGACCGAACCATAACCTCGTCATGGCCCTGCTTCAAGGATCAGATCAGAAAATGCTTATATGCGTTCAGTCTGAAAGGGCAGTTACGAACATTGTATTTTGTCATTTCATTTGGAGGACTTGTTGTCATTAAGTATTCTATTTTCTGTTAATGTTATTTCTTTACACAGGCCTGTCTCCTTGAAATGACGACCAAATTGTTCCCAATTACATTTTGATGGAAAATGACTATCCGCACTATGTTCGCGGGCAACATTTTTTCAGGTAAGATAGTGCTGCTATTTTCACTGCATGGAAGCATAGCGAGGAGGGTTGGGGTAGAAGATGATTTATTATTAAAAAACAGAGAAAAACAAGCTATCTGACGATGCCACTTGGAGCTTTTCATTTTTACATTTTTATTTACAACTTTTTAATATTTTCTGAACTAATTGGTTAAAATCCGTAGTGGCAGCCCTGTTCCAAACCCTAAACTTTTAGAAACGATCCTGAGGACATGACCTTGGTTTCCTCAGTGGAAGCTACAGCCCTGGACAAAGACATTAAACAGACCATAGACATCAGTCTTTGAAATTTCCCAGCCAAAACCAAAGTAAGAAGATTAAAACTTGATTAACATGTTGTGTATAAACATTAAATAAGGTAAGTTTACTGTAAGGCAGTAAAGAGACAGATATGTGAATGCAACAAAAAGTCCCCATAATACACATCCATATACTGTAAGTGTTTATGTGCTCCACCTTGAGGCGTGGAGCCAGCGGGAACACTGTCTTTGATCTATGACCCAGAGGAACAGCTGATCATCTTCAAAAAAATGCTGAATGTGCACACTGAGCGAGCGGGACATTTACAATCAATGGCCGAGGGATTGGACTGCACACAGACGGTCCTCTACATCAAAGAGAGGGAGCGAGAAAGTTGGAAAATTTAGGGGTTGATGTGGTGGAAAAGTTGGAGGAGGACATCGGAGTGATGGAAGGTGTGGACAGAGGCCAGAAATGATGAGGCAGGTGAAGAGAAGAGACTTTTACTGACAGGGGGAAAAATCATTACTCATGATTGATGTGTCCTGATGTAAACTATATACTATATGTGGCTATGTAATGTAATATTTTACATAAATATAACAGTCAATATCTAAATATATTTGTAAAATGAGGCTGGAAATTTCTTATTTATTGTCAGGGAAAGCATCATGTTCACTATTTCAGTATACAGACTGTGTAGACTGAATCCTGCCAATGTTACACAACTAAAAAACTTTTTCTAAACTGACTGTGTTTGTTCTCCTGAACTTACAGTAAAAGGTTAATTCTAGTTACTTTCAACTTGGGTCTTAAATCTATTGTTTTGTTAGTATTGACAACATTAAACTCCAAATGAATTTAGATCTAAGAACAGGGCAATATAATGAAAAAGAAGTTTGACAGGGCAAGACAGAAAATGTATGACAATCTAAATTTTGATCAAACTCCTGGGTTAACTACTCTTATTTGGAAGAGAAAAATGAAGGTGGGTGGTAAATTTTTAGCCCCAGATTTGCCGATTCAGTTTGGGCTTAATGTGCTTCCAAAATAGTGTGCACACAGTTTTCCTGCATAGTGAGGAAACATTACCAATATTTCAGGTGTGCTCACCTCCAGCTTATACTTCCAAATAAAGTTTTTAGATAATTAAGATAAACTCTTTACTTGACTATTTGAACAGATATAGTTGCAGCGCTATTGCTGTGCTCCCAGGCCTCAATATTTACAAGTTTATAGGCAAAAGTACAAAAATAAATTGTGATAAACTGGATAATTTTGCAGAAATGCTAGGGCTTCCACCTTTTGGAGGATCCAAACCATCATGAGAATTTGTTACTAGTTTTGCAATTCTTTATTCCAATTCAAACTCTATCCGACTTTTCATTGAGTTGCATACAACTGTCCTAATATCAATATAACAAAATGTCATATAAAAATCAGAACAAGTGACAAAAAGCCACTGGAGCTTGATATTACCCAGAGAAAACACCAACACTATAGAAATGTTCCTGTCTCACAGCATCAGATTTGCTCTCTGTACTGAATGATTTACCTCTGGGTCTTAAAACTTGTCAAGCATCAGTGGCCAGTACAGAAACTCCCTGCAGGCACAGCAATGTTTATTGTGCGTCATGAACTCACACACACAATGGCAAACACACACGTCCACAAAACCCTTTATGCATTCTCTCAGATATAACCCTGATGTATTCTGCCGCAAAGACCTGTCTCCCAGTGCAAGGTGTCCCTGCCTCCCAGCTTCTGCACGTCAGCTACAGTGCATAGAAGCTTCTCGTTGTGATCTTCCACCAACAGTCACCAGGGGAACCGCAGGCTTTTTGATAGATGCCTGTGACTTAATGAGAAGTGAGAGCTGTCAATAGAAAAGGATCAATAGGGACGCCCTTTCCCTCTCAATTCAGATCCGTGCAGCACTACCCCCCACGCACACACATGCATTCATAATCATATACAGCTCTCAGCAGACCTGACCTTGGTACCACAGCAAAACACACCCGTAGTGGAAAGTAGAATTCACAGCTCATATTCATACTGCTACTTCTGTGCATAGCAGGGCTGTATTTTACAAGGAGGTGTTGTAATGAACGTTTTCTCACTTCAACCTGCTTCTTGGGTCAGGTAGTGATTTCCAATATTTCTTGCAAATGACATTCAAAATCCCCCTAGGGGTGCATGACCTTGCAGCAGGCAGGGCATGTAGCCTAGGTGTGGAGAAAAGTGTTTTAACGGTTCTCTTCATTTGGCACAAAAATGAAAGTTACACTCACATGTTGCTATACAGCACTTTGGTCCAAAACCATAAGTAAAATCAAGTAAGGAATGGATCAAATGCGTTACTTCTAAGGCCAAGAACCATATTAACTAACAAGGTTACATTAATTTGTGTGGTTACAGATTTTTTTCTCTTTTTTTTAAAACCCCATTCACGAAGCAAAGCATATTCACTGCAGTATCTCCCCACTATGTTGGCGCTAGGTCATGGATGCTACCAGTTTAGGCTGGTAGAAGCTCTGTCCTATTCTTTATTCTCCAACTCCAGCAATCCTAGCCAAACTCATTATCCAATTAAGTGTTACATTAGCCAAACAGGAGAATTAGTCAGCTAGTTACAGACGATAAAATCTGACAGTTGTAATTTGAGCAGACAAAATTTTGCTGCCTGCTTTTGTCTACCTCTATCTGAAACCACCCAATCATTCACTACTCCAAAACAGACACTCAATTGTTTGCTCAGTACGGAGCAGTAAAATGAGATTTTAGACTCCTATTTTGTGTCATCATTGACAACTGCAGAGCCACTAATTTTCACATCTATAAAACATGGCGCTTTGTATTGCACTTTGTTTTGAATATTTTCACCGCTTTATTTTGCAGCTAGCTTGCAGCTCAAGATGGGGGTAAAGCTCACCACCTCCCCCTTTTAGGACAGTCATGACATATGAAATGTCAAAATTTTGTCAAATGTAAAATGTGATTTCTTCTGTGTGAAATTGTTTTCAGATAAAACCTACCTCTACATGCATCTTATTATGATAAATTCATATTGTTGTATTTCTTTTTCTGCATTTCACTGAAAGTAGAACTGATTTGGCCACGTTTCATGTTAGCATCAATTCCCAAGACATAACTTTTTGTATGATGTTATATCAACAGCTGAACCACCGTATACACTCTGTTAGGTTTATCCCTGATTATAGAAAGGAGGGTGTCTTGTGCCTGTTTTTCATGGGTCCAGATGTGGTGATGGCAAATGTCCAGATCATCAAAACTCAGAGCAAATATTGGATAGGGTTGGTAATGAAATGATAGGGTGAATAATTTTGTCTGCCAGAGATATTTCATTAAATAAATTCATGTCACTGCAGAAAAATAAATAAAATTTAGTTTTTTGTGGTCATAACAGTTTTGACCAAATGAATGCATCAAAAAAAAAAGACAAGATGTTTTTCTGTTTCATTCATTAGGATGCCTCTTCTCTTTACAACTGAACTGAGAGTGAGCTGCAGTAGCTGGAGGAAGGCAGAAGGTCATTCTTCTGGGTCTTGAGTGTATTCAAGAACTGAGCAAAAAGCTCCTCTCCATCCTCAACAGAAGCAAAGGTTGAGTCAAGAACCAGCAAGCAGACTGGATACATTCACTTCTGACTGTTGAATGAAATACGTCTTAATATGAAACTAAATATAAACTAAAATCAAAATAAAATGGTATTCACCTAATCATTGTAGCAAGTTGATTTGCTAAATTATTTTTGATTGTAGGCTCAATCAAGGAAAAGAATATTTCAGGCTGATTTTGGAGCCCAATTTGCATGAACACCACAAGCAGGAGACAAAAAAAAAAAAACGAAACCAAAAATATGGCCACTTCAGTTAATTTTCCAATCTGCTAAATTACAAGGTAAAAAAAAGAAAATGCTGTACAAGCTGTGGAAATCAGTTCCTTTTACCACATACTGTGGAAATCAGTCAATCAAGTCTGTCTTTTTACCACAAACTGTGTAATTAAGTTCCTGTGTCTTGTCCTACCACATTGTGGAACTGAGGTTCATTTTCATTATCCAGGGTAGCTCACAGTCAAAGGTGGGTGACGATAATTTCTGTCATCATGATCCAGATCATTGATTCTATTAAAAAAAAAAAAAAAAGAAAACCTGACCTTTAAAAAGGCCACAACAAAAGTTAGAATTTCTAGTTTCTAATGTGAGAGTGTTGTACATGTTATATTTCTCATTTAAAAATCACAATTATAATTCAAATTAGAAATGACCTTTTGTCAAGGTTTACACACAACTGAATTACAATAATTACAATATTCAATAATATACAATATTTAATAAATAAAATAAAAACAGAACAGAAATACACATCAGGCTAAAAACAAGAGCTCTATCCCAGTTTCAACATTTAACTAAATGGTATTGCATTCACTTAGAACAACTCCTTTAAATGACAGTTTCCCTGTGGGAATTCTGTATTGTTGGTGGGTCTAAAGTCATTTCATAACAACGTGCTAATGCTAACGGTTAATTTAGCGGGACTACAATCATTTCATCACAAGATGCTAATGCTAATGCTAACGGTTAAACTAGCGGGACTACAATCATTTCATCACAAGATGCTAATGCTAACGGTTAAGCTAGCGGGACTACATTCATTTCATCACAACGTGCTAATGCTAACGGTTAAGCTAGCGGGACTACATTCATTTCATCACAACATGCTAATGCTAACGGTTAGGCTAGCGGGACCTTTTAAAGAGACATTCCACTTCGTTGTGCAAATATAACTCACCATTGAGCGTCGGAAGGTTTGCAAAAGATGTTGAGAGGGGAAAAAAAACAGTGTGTTCAACTCTGCTCCATAGTTGATTATGTTGTCACGCTTACCTGCGAGCGTGGGGTCAGAGGTCAAAACAGAGGGCACCTGCCCTAACCCGGATATTTATAAAGATGCAGCCGTCCGTGATTGGCTGAAGGAGGTGCAGGTGGTTAACCATGGGCTACATTTGTATTTGGCATCAGGTGTATGTCCGTGCTATTCTTTGGCTTTGATGATGAAGTCAGTAATGGGAACAGATGGTGAAAACATCAGTCACCTATTTTATGTACACATGCTTCCCCCACACTACAGAGAAATACACGCAGCTCTTTGCATTCATCACTTTTATTGTTGTTTTGCCAAACATGATTGTGAATTTCCCTTCACGGATATTAATACATGCAGGAGAAAGTATTTTTGCAAGAAGGATGACACCAATTACAACTGGCTCCTAGTGACTTGTAGAACTGATTTGTATTACTAGTTTACAAGGCTGTTGATGCTTGGCATCCTTAGCTGATTCCTCTTCCTTTTTTTAATACCACTGCTGCCTTATCAGGTACTGTAGGTACCTCATTAATTTTTATGGAACCTGTGTAAAAGCATATTATTAGTATATTCTTAATCTAGATACATATTGTACAAAGATGAATACGCTTCCTTTGGTTCATATAAATGTATTTACCAGTAAAAGTTGTCCAAACAACATCCATACTCACAATAAGGACAACTATTGAGAAAAAAGGCAATGATAACTTAGTAGCCTATCTGGTACAGCCTATAGCCTACTAATAAAACAAACTTGCCTCTCTTACTCACAAATTAATATGGGGAATAAATGGCTCTCTTCTGCAATATCCCAACTTTTAATTTCAGTTCACAACAAGTCTTGTATTTAGCTTTGTTTCTGCATGAAAAATGATACAATCTTAATATTTTATTGAAATGTGTTTCATTACTTTCTGCGAACTGAAAACCTGATATTGAAGTCCATGACACTATTGCACGATACTGTTCTCTGCATTAAACTAGTTCCACATGACCAGTTTAATAAGGCTGCCTAAAGTAACGATGTCTGTCGTAAAGAACAACAGAACAAGAACCTCTTTACGATGCGTCACCTTGTAAAACACAGTAGGGAGTAAAAAGACCAAAAAGACAAATTATTATTCATTGTAGACATGCCACCTAGTTGTATATGGGCAGTGAAGTGCCATAGGTGGGTGGACAGATTATGAGTCTAGGGAGTCCTTTCAGCTGTGCAGATATAAACACTCATGCTTTTATATGTGATACAGCTGTGTTTGTCAGCTGTATGGAAAAAAAGATTACACACAAATATGAAAAATGAATATTGCATCTGACTCAGTGTGGGCAGGACTTGGATTTCAGGAGCACAAAACATGATGGGGAAAACCTTTCACTTTCAATATTAAATATTAATAAGAGTCACTTCATAGAGAGGCTCTAGCTTTAGGGGCCAGAAGTGATTGTTATTAACCACCTGGTATTGGACCATATCACTTAATAATAAGTGTCATAAAAGCTAAATTGCTCAGAATTTCCTGCAGTGTTTTATAATTATCATACTTCCGCCTATTTTTGCACTACTTTCCTGGCCGTAGACATATTATTTATAGGTCAGATAACATGCAACCAAGTCAGTGTGTTATATATTTTAATATTTTTACAAGGTGCATGTGTGCATCTGATCAGCTCCCCTCCCTCGCCTGCAGATGGGTGCACACTGTCACAGACATGCCAGACAGATGGAGGCAGTGATGTGGTTTGTTGAGCGTGGGGTGAATCACTTGCTGCTCGGTTGCATCCACGTTTCCACAGCAACCATTGGCAGCAGTCACACCGGAGCGAGTGGTGACCTTTAGACAGGATTTATGTATGACTTCATCTCAATAAAGTTTGGGGAGCTCATGAGGGAAAGTGAAAATTGAAAAGAAAATGAAAAGAAAAAAAAGTACAGAGATAATTTTGTGTGTCTGACATAAACAAGCCTCATATATCAGAAACAAACTTAAACAAATGAAACTCAAATATGAAAGTGAGATTAGCGCAGTTTATTATGGCTGCACCATAATTATGGCTTGATAATATGTGCTGCTGAATAATTAATGCTCTATTACACGTGCTTACACATGCTGTAAAAGTAACTGTGTGTTTGTTGGCGGTGCTTCGTAGTTCATCATTAAATGAATTGCCCCCGTCAGAGGAATTAATGTGATAAATCACCCTGATGCTGAGCTGTGAGGCTGTAGGCTGTTTTTCCAATCTGCACTTAATAACATACAGCTGGACTAGCAGTGATTTGACTTTACATTTTATAATAGAAGCACTGAGGCTAATGCTGCTGTGCATTAGGCCAAGAGAATAAGTGATCAGCCTGAAAAGCCTCTGTGCTACCACATTATTAACATGGTTTCATCAACACCATTGCTGACACACTTAAGGCTTGAGGGCATTATCAGGTACACATATTGTCACACTCGCATTGTGCTGCTGATTATGTTAATGGTCCCATTTCATTAGATCAGTCACCTCAGAGAAAATGAATGCAATTTTAATATTTTTATCCTACAATGTCCTCAAAAAAGTTTAATCAGGAAAATCCAATTAAGTATTTCATTATTCTGAGGATTATTTTTGTATTTATTTGCCAGCTGAGTCACCAGGATGCCACTGCCAACTTTCTAGTTACTTTGTAAATGATGGACTGGAGCGACTTAAAGCTGCACTTAGGTTACATTGTAGGTGGTGGTGTGGCTCTATAGGGAAGGCAATGTTGATCCCTCCATCAGCCAGAAATATCTTTAATAATAACTTTACTGGAAGGAATTTTCTACAGACATTCGTCATCCCAAAAGGCCTACTGAGTTTGGTAATCCCCTGACCTCCCCATGAGGTTGACATTTTTGTTTTTTAGTGAAATGTCTCCTCAGCTGTTGGATGGATTGCAGTGACATTTGCTACAGATTTTGTACAGATATGTTGCCCAGAGGAGAAATCCAACTGACTGAGCTTTCTTCTAGTGCGTAATCTTAAGATAAGCTATTTCAGATGCCCCTGGTTCTGGAAGTAAAATCCCCATTCACTCTAAAACATGGGGGTGAGCTACTGGTAGCTCGTGAGCCACGTGTTGGAGACCCCTACTGTAGACATTTAGTCTTTATGTCTTTTTCTACCAGTCAAATCAGCAGGACACCAGCAAAAACACAAACAACATATTCCTTTGATGATGCTTCCCACTCATTTTGAAAATGGTGCATCCAACTAGCTAATTTTGAACATACCAAAGTTCTGTAACTGCACTTTAAGCTACAGGATGTTTTTCAGATACAAACTCATATGAATGAGGATTGAATCTGAAGGGTTTCTCCAGAAGCATACATGGCTGGAAACTGACATTTCTGAATGTGACCTTCCTCAGACAGCTGCATCTGGGGAAATTGCAGGGTACTGAACAGGCAAATAATAATACATTTGTTCAGGCAGAGAGGGATGTTAAAGGTGCTGGAAATGCATTTCTATTAAGTCCTGTCAGTGGCACCTAAATGATCAGATCATAAAGATAGGTAGTAGACCGCTGTGAGGGCTGGTTTGGCATGTAGCTATAGATCCACACACCGTTAAAATCAGGGCAGAGAGATAGAACTTCATTGATTTCTATATGGAAAAAGAGAGAGTGCTATATCTGTTTTAAATGGTGAATTATAAATAAAAAAAACAAATTCACTGGTAACGCCTCATAGAGAATGCAGTCAAAGAAAGCTCCTACCTTACTCCTACTAATTAAAATGTAGCTCGAGCTACAGCTTAATGAAGTACGTAGTGTAGAACAAACAGCCTGTATAGTGTGGAGTTGTCGTGTTAGGTTTGACCATGAAGTCTTTCGCCCCAGCACCTGAATGCTTTGATCCTAAAAGCTCTGCAAATGACAAACTCATTAAAAACAGCAATATGTAGGCCTAAAAAAAAAAAAAATAACCAGAAGAAATTCATAACAGACTGGTTTTGTGCTCATTACTAGTCCAGAAATATTTCAAATGTTGTAGAACATGATTCTTTTTTAGCATGTTGTCTGCGTTTGTTTTGCTTGTTTTGGGTTCCTCTTTATTCCCCTCAGTGCAGGAGGGAGCTGTTCAGCATTCGGTGTCAGGGCTTGAACCAGAGCTGCACAGGTGAAAGATTCAAGCTGCTGTCTTTAAACCTCTCCCCGCAGGGCTTTCATTGGCAAAACCCAATTTGAGCCCTATTTCTGTCATTTGTGACCCTCCTACATCCTCATAATCCTCTACCTGAGCTCTGTATATGAAATTGATAAATCAGACCCGAACTGCTTCGGACACAGTGAGACGAATGGCGGCGACGGTGTATTGTGAAATGTACACAAGACAACTTTGCTCTGACCTCACTGTCTACCCGGCTCATCAGCCACTTGACCCCACGTCTAACGAGGACTGACAGCAGCACTTAAAGGTCACACACGTGCGGTCTGAATTAACTTACCGTCAGAAGCTGAATTAAGGCAATTTTCATTCTTCCATCTGGTCTTCTTGGAGCGACGTTAGCTCTTGTAAATATCCTCTAAGGTGTTTTGTAAAGAAGCCGCTGAATGACTGATGCATTGAAATCATCGGGAGATTAGCCTATGAGAAAGCTATTGAACGGAGAATTGGAATAATGTGTTTAAAATTGATTTCAGGAGCAAAAATGGTTTTCGAAGTAATTAGGACCTGCGGGATATGGAAGAGCATTTTTCTCATGAATGATTCATACCACGCACTGTATACTGTACACGTGTGTCAATGTGACGAGGCGTACAGCAGGAATGAAGGATAACAATGTCAGAATGGAGAGAGCCAATATTTACCTGCCAGGAAATATTCAATTCATGCAAGATGGAGAAATTGGACAAGATTTCAATACGGAAAGACTTCGAACTCAAAGAATCACCATTGTCACTGATCAGTAGCTTTTAGATGTCACCAGTGAGCTACTGAGAACTCTGTTACTACATTGCGTCCTAATTAAAAGCATATTAAAGCCATAGAGAATTTATTATCTGATAACTCAGTTGTAAATCACAGGCTGCTCAGCTCTTTACCCTATGTGCAGTGCTCCAATAGGGTGGTTTCACACTGAACTGAACCTGGCCTGAATGTACTAGTGAACTGAACACGGTCCGAATCAGCGCTGGATTGTTGTGCACACCGTGCTACTAATCTGAGTTGTATTTTGTTTAAAGATGAGAAAATAATAGTTGCTTTACTTTGGTTAAACCGAGATAAGCTGTGTAATTGTTATTTATGTTGCAGTGGCAGACACACATCTAGGTTAACATGGAGCCAGACAACCCCAGTACAGCACCATGTTTTTACCATGTTTCAGCTTTTTCCCGCTTCAGAAGGAGGACGGCCTCACAGTCCTGCGCTGTTCCTGGGGACTTGGCTCAATCATAGCTTGGATAACTAAACTAAACTAACTAAAAGAACCTAACACTGACACTTAAGAGACGGGATGCAAACAAAAGCACAACTGTTCACCGCTACCTCCTGCTTTAAGTTCTTTTTGGCGTTATAACGACTGCACAAACGAAGGTCCTCTCTGGAGAGGAGTGGAGTGGTGTATGACATCTTAATTTCTAAATCATTACATCTTTTTTTTCATACATCGAATGAGTTTCTAAGTAATCTAACTAGTGATTCAAACTATCAGCTATAACTCTTCACACAATCTTATTATCTACAGTGCGTCTTTAATTAATGCTTTAGTGCGTATTTAATCGGATGATTAAGATCGCAGCTACAGTTCAGCGTTACTGCTCCAGTCCATAAAAGAAACACACAGCAGCCCCACAACTGACTGATCTCTGGAGGGGAGGAGGAAAAAGAAAAGATCATTCCCCTGTGAAATATTCTTTGATGTCACAACAAAAGGATGAAGCACAGGCCTCCTGGGAATCCCCACCGCAGTGTCCTCCACATTAATTTATTTCACTTTTCATCTGAGAGTATAGAGACGATGAGAGTTAAACACTGCCTTGTTTTTTTTTCACTTGCATGATACCCTGTTGATTTTTTAACTTCATGTCCCCTCCAGGTTTTCAAGTTGAAGTGTTATTTTTTCTCCTGACAGGAAATCTCAGCCTCGCATCGTATTGGACAGTCATGATGTGATAAGTCATATTGCGAAGGCTAACAGAAAGATCCTCATCTCTCTCTCTCTCTCTCTCTCTCTCTCTCTCTCTCTCTCTCTCTCTCTCTCTCTCTCTCTCTCTCTCTCTGTGCCACAGAAAAAACTTCCAGGCATGATGTTTTTTTGGGGGGTTTTTTTGGAGGCCGCAAAGTGTTCATTTCAATCTAGTCTGGAATATCTGGAGTGATTTTCTGCACAGTGTCTCTTTCTAAAAGCCCAGCTGCTCCGACAATTAAAACCTAAACAGGGATTTGACACATCAGCTGCATCAGTCAGGACTTTGGCTCCGATAGTCCTGGCTCTCATCTGAAATGCTGCTGGGAGCTGTAAATGACCAGAGAGTGCCACTGGAGGAATAATGATAGGATACTGAGCCGCTGTGAACAGGAAGGCTTGAATATCTGAATCTGAACACGGCAGGATTATTATTAAAACTTTCAAATTAAGGCCAGATGTCAGAAAATACTTTGAGATATTATGTTCAAAGAGTGATCCTCGTGTGGTTGCATTTATGCTTCCATTTTATTACAGAGCATCTTGTTTACTAATCCATACAGCCGTGTGCATTTCATGCTGTAAAACGTATGCTGGTCATGGACTGTAAGGCATTAAATATTTCAGAGTGACCGGACCTGAAGCAATATTAAGTCTCCCTCTGGCTCTTGCTGTTACCTTGTTTATGCACCTGCGTGTGTGGTCATAAATGAAGAAAACCTGTACGGTCGATGCGTAAAAACCAAAACATTACAGCAGTTTGCAAGGTTTTGGCAGATACAGTTCTTCTAGATAACTGCGCGGCTTATAGCATCTGAAATCCTGACTGATTAACTGTCTTGCTCTGTCTGATACAAAGGTCTGTCACTGAAGTCCGTAAAGCCTGTGAGAGTCATTGAACGTGTCACGGTTATCGACTTCCTCCAAGCCGTTGTGGATAATGAGAAATCTGAAATATCTGAGGACCTGGCTGGTCATGGTCCTGCACAGGTGACCTGTCTTCATCACGTGCCGGGAGAGACCAAGATGAGGTCTCTCTTTAACCCCAAAAGGTTCCCACACCCTCCTCTGCTTGTCACATTTCATTAAGGCCACACTTGAAATCATCATCAAAGACCAGGCAGAACCTTCCAGGGGAACATTATTGTGCTGATGAATAACACCCACTGCTGTCAGGGTGTTGCAAAATAAACAGGTTCGAATCCGACCTGTGGCCCTTTGCTGCATGTCATCCCCTCTCTCTCTCTCTCTCTCTCTCTCTCTCTCCCTGACTTTCCTGTC
Source organism: Seriola aureovittata (assembly GCF_021018895.1). Taxonomy (NCBI): domain Eukaryota; kingdom Metazoa; phylum Chordata; class Actinopteri; order Carangiformes; family Carangidae; genus Seriola; species Seriola aureovittata. Next base: position 16,740,938 of record NC_079383.1, read on the forward strand.
TCTTTCTTACTTCACTATCTGAATAAAGGGAAAATGCCTCCACTTCCTAAACATTAGACGCTCTTTGTTGTTATGGTTACAATATAAAGTATTGGTTTCACATGGGAATCGAGCGCCGCTCTCCACTATGGGTCACGATAACCTGCTGCACAAACGACCTATGGGCTAGTTTTCTTAAGTTGCAGTGCGTTGACCTCTCAGGTCGGCTGTATTTAAAGGATCATGTAAGATGCTTGATTCTGTCTTTACATTTTACATTCCTTTAATCCTTTTAAAGTATATGCACCACAATTAAGACATTTTTTTTGCATTGCTTTTGCCATATAGTAACTGAGCTCATTCATCCCCAATTGGTCCTTAACAGTAAAACTAGGTGGAGATTTTCTGTGAGACTTGTGCTTAATCCATCACTGTGAACAAACTACAAATCCTGTTTTTCACAGCTGCATCACAATGATGTAATTAATCTGTTTTCAAAGGAGTCAGCCATGCTGAGAGCCTCGACAAGACACTCTACTTCTGCTGTCTGAGCTTTTCTCTGCTTTTCATTGTTTCGTGTCCAAAATAAATCTAAAAACCAAAAATAATAATCTCATTAAAAGCACTGGAAAATTATCTACAACAGTAAAATGGAGTGAGGAAATGCAAGGAATAACAGACTTTTCACACCGAGTCCATGAACAGACACAGGGAAGATGGAAGATATAAAAGAGTGAGTTTCAAAAAATAAAAATAAAAAAAGTTTTTATGCTTTGCTGAGGTGGAGAGTGTATCGCTGAAAACAAAATGAAACAGACGAAAATCATGTTTCCATCACATTTTCTACATTATTTGGCTGCTGCTCTTTTAATTACATCCTCGTGTTGCATCCTCTTCTTCTGCAGTGGTTTAATGGCATCCATCTGCAGAATTAGAGCCACCAACCATTTATCTCCACTCCTCATTTGCACTTAGCCAAAAAAGGACAGACAGGTTTCCAAGCAACCTCATTTTATTTCTCACTGGAGTATGTATCATGTTAGCTGCAAGACTTGCATCGGATGCAAGTAATTTCACAGATTTCCAGTCGACGGCTTCATTTCTAAATAGTGGAAAGGTCCGTATTTAAACTGTTATTACATTGCATGTGTTTTCTACCCCAATGATTCCCACACATTCTCGATTTGTTCCCAAGCAGGAAACCCGTATATAGAAACACATACTGAGATAACAGCGTGTAATAAAAATAATATCTGCACCAGCCAACTTGACATAAAAGAACGGGACACCAACAGATAACGCGACAGTGGCCTGTGAGGATGCGATGATTTGTGCTCACTGCGTCATCGCGAGCAGACGGGTGATGTTATTTTTGATCAGTGAAAATGTCTAATTCGAGTGCTGAGAAAATATCAGTAAACATGGATTCAGCACAAACACTTCCTGTCTGTTCATCAGAGAAACACATGCTTTCAGATATTGGATCATATTGCATAATGATATCATAATGATATATTCCACCAAGCTTTAAGTTTCATGCTTAAAGCCAACAGCATCATCACAATGGAGGCTATACTGTACGTACACTAATAAGGACAGCATTAATCATAAAGGGAATATTGTAAGAACTAAGGCACTGTATAGATTTCATCGTAGACACATGTTTCATGCCTCAGAGTGCTCGTGGAGCCGGAGCAGAGTGCCAGGTGCAGCCCATGAGGATAACGAGCCACACATGCTGCCAATTAAGCTCTTTGTGTATTTGCTGGTGGAGGAGCCTGAGCACCGACGGCAGGGGGACGTGTAATCACGCACCTGAAAGCATCGAATGTGGCCACACTGTTGCACTGACAGAGCAGGTTTGATTTTGTTTGGTTAATTAATGTGTGTAAAGTGTGGAGAGTAAAGAGCCACAGGTGCAAACCGGAGTGACATCTTTTCCCCTGATTTTCCAGATACGTGACTAGATTTCATTCGTAAAGTGTTTCTAACAATTAAACTTTATTTAACTTCGATGTAATCACATAGAGTCATGTGACTACTCGTTACGGCTTGACACTATCAACCTAACGAATGATCCATTGTTCAAAAGTAGCTTCGGACTCATTTTTGTAAATCATTTTTCCACCACTTGACCACATCACATAATTTCGTGTCCACACTCCATCATTTTGACGTATAATTGGTGCTTGAAACAGACACATGAAGTAGAACATTGCTTAAGGAGGGATTAAATGTAAATCACTGGGATTTCACCAGAGAAGGAAGACCAGATTGGCAAGCGTTTTCAAAGATCTGTGATGATTTTATTGGGTTTTATGTGGTCCAGTAAAGTTTTCCAGGAGGTGAAGGCAGTGGGATTTCAATGGGATTAAAATATAAATGGCAAACCAGTTGTTTTCCTTGTGATTCCAGCTGAATGGAGGCAACAGATGTTGCTCTGGTTCGTCACCGAGGTGTTCACACTTCCACCAGCAGGCGTTCCACACTTGACCCTTTATCACTATGAGGAACAAACCAAAATATCACATCCCACACAGCGACGCGTGCAATCAGTCGGAGGCCAGAGGTGACATTTAGACAGCAGGCATTACTCTTAGTAATAAGCCCTGTCAATGTAGAACACACCGACCATCCATCAACCAATAACAAAACTGTCTTCCTTGAACGGCTAAACAGGCGGGGTGATGCCTGTTAATCACAACTCTGAGGCAAAATAAATGGTCTTTCAAAAAATAAAGTTTCTCTCAGTTAGTGTTTGCTGAGCTGAGTTTGAATTGAATTATTGAATTGAATTATGGATTATTATGGATATATAAGGATTACAAGTATGCTATGTTATCAAGCATTTGTTAATTGTTCATAAGAGAAGGTAGAGATGTTGAAACACGTTCGTAAAAATGTTAAAAATGTCCTTGAATCTGCTTACACCTATGACATCATTATCAAGCACATGTTTAGAGGACTTAATAATAACATAAAAACAGGCCAAAGAGGTTGAAATCCAATAAAGAACTATATGAAATTACATAACACAATGCATTGCAAACATGCAAAATCAAGTACAAACACAAAACATATTGTATGCGCACATTTCCATGTGAATCCCCCAGCATCCCTTTCATCAGCCGCTCAAAACTTCAAATTTTTAGTTGTCGAGTTTAAACATCAAACCATATTGTCGTATGATGTCCATGATTTAAAAATAATAATAAAGAAACTGCAGTGAACTGTGTGTATGTCACTGAGGATTCGGGGGGGGGGGTGTCAGCCACTGTTTTCTCTCTTCACTGTTCAGCGACACCAAACACACGACAGATTATTTTTATTGTGAAGATTTTGTTTTATGCTCTTTTTTCATTATTACTTGTTTCCACCTGTCGCAGCGCAGGAAGACACTTGTTCTGCTTAAGAAATGTTATCTGTAACCTTTTTTTATATCAAGCATCAGTGATGAGCATCAACAAATCCCTGATGTTGATGACTGACATTTTAACAGATATTGAGTTGTAGACATTCATGTCAGACACTGTTCTCGCAGGAATTCATGCGGATCACATGCTGACAGAAAACAACAATAATTGTGCAAATGATTCCTCCGAGACGCCGGCAGGACCAGACAGATGGACAAAACATAGTGTCTTGTATGTAAAAAAACAAACAAAAAAAACATCAATAATGGTGCTAATATCCCTCTTGCAGATGCATGCTTCAATGACCAGATCTATAAATGCATTCATCTGTATTCAAACCTCAAGTGGAAACTGCAGAGTTTTGCATCCCCAGACCACCAGTTGTTTGTTTATTTTATTATTTATGGATCAAAATCGTATTCTTTTTCTGATGGCAAACCCGGGGAGATTCTTCCACACAACCGCTGCACCACTGTGTGGAAGAATCTCTTCAGGTTATGAATAATGTATGAGGGTCAGTGCCATTATTCACTATCAACCAGTTTCATATTTCTCAAGACCTTCTGGGGCCAGATTGGTCTTCAGGCTAATGGAGGTGACAACCAACAAGTATCATCGTACTAATGGTCATCAGCCAGACAGGCAGCTTGTTAATGGGGGCTGTATCCTCTGTCCAGATACCTGGCTGACCTTACTTGCTCTAAACTACAACGCCCGAGGCAATTATAGGACAGTTATCCTTTTATCCAAAGTATCTACAAACACATTTATCACCCAGTAGTACACTTCAGAACCTCGGGCAGACACATTCGAGTCACATATGGGTTTGGATCAGCATGAGTCATCATAAAAAACATCTTTATTGATCCGATTTCAGGACAGTGCCACAGTTCCTTTAATTAACTTTATTGTGGCGATGTGTTTCTCGGAGCCGTCTCCTTTCCTCAGGCCACTTGGAAATGATATATATCCAAAAGACTGAGCAGCCCCTCAGGGGTCAGAGGAAGCCAGCTCTGTGTGACTGAAGTGCGAGCATCTCTGTGATCTTTATCACCCTCTTGCATCAGCTCGAATAATAATATTAAAAATATTAGCTGTGGTTTGCTTCGGTTTTATTCTGTCGTGACACAGGAAACAAAAACACTTCACTTTAAAGATATAACACCTTCTGCGGGCACCAATAAGTGAAGGTTGGAGTAAAAACAGATACTGGTGGTGTGCACTGTGAGATGAATAATAACAATAATAATATTGTAAAGCACAGTTGTAATAATATGAAACATGTCTAATGCGAAAAATGATCATTTCAGACAAATAAACACTTAAAAAAAGGCTGTTATATCTGGCCCTTAAATCCAGGCAGATGGAATAAAAACAGTTTACTCGTTCAGTGATGCAGGAAAAGGTTGGCAACAGGCAGCTGAGTCCAGATGGTTGTCTAGTAGCAGGAAACGCGTCCAAAAAGGCAAATTAATGCAGACAAAAAAAAAAAAAAGAAAAAGCAAAAGAGAAAAAAAAGTGTGGAAGGCCACGGCTAGGAGGATGGTTCGATAAACAATCTGACAAAGAGGAGGCGGACACGTGCAGGTGTACTGTACATGCGAGGGGTTATTGAGGAATAAGAAGCAGGTGCGCAGGTGGGTGTTGGGATCAGGTGACTGGAACTGGCGAGAACACCGAGGTCAACCGCTGTCGAAGGGGATCTGGGAGGAGAGCGCGGCGACAGGTGAGTTACAGAAAAGAAAAACCACTCTTCTCGTACAGTTCTGTGTGTAGCTTCTTTGTGCTACTCGCAGAGGAAATCCTGCTCGCTTCAGGAAGTGTTGCTCCACTGCTCTGAGTGCTACAACACTCATTTTAAATACCATCAATCACAAGAGAGGTGTCCTGAAAGTGGGAGGTGAACACTTTTGTCTTGATATTCTCTGTTTACTCCCTTATATAAAACTTCACTTGATAATCTCAAGCATGGAGTCACCGTTAGGAAAATCTATGCTGCAAATAACTGATGTGATATTTGATTCAATGGACTATCTGTCCCGCTGAATCAACAGCAGTCAGTGTTTTTTTTTTTTTTGCTGGCTTCATTACAGAGGAGGTTTCTGCTTGTTTTGCTTTTTTTTATTAGCACTTAGAACAAAGTGGTGGGCTGATGAGGACGCTATAATCCAATGGAGGACAACACAAGTGACCCCAGAATTACACAAAACTAATCGTGCGCCGACATGTATAAAGCATTAATACGAAGCCCGTGGGGCATACACTTGAACTCAGTTTCAGATTTTTGAGATGCTGCCAAACAGCATTTACATGCGTTTACCCTCCTCTACACCACTAATCGTCGCACCCACCCCCATATGGCGCCCGGCCTGCAGCTAAAGTGTCAGTCCCGTGTGCTGTAACTGTCTAATGTCAGTACCAACAAATCAAGTTAAGTTCCTTCCATGGGCGTGCATGGCAAATGAAAGCAACCCTCTTACCGTTTATTTATTTATTTTATTTATTGTCTCATATCTAAACAGTGTCTGTGTTGATGCTGTGTTTATTGGACATGTTACCACACGAAGTCATGCTTGGGGAAATTATGCAAAATAAGTCCCTGAATTTGTCGGTTGAGCCGCGTTGTTCTTCTGACCTTCTGCTTCTGCAGCACAGCATCGTGTTGCATCGTGTTGCACCGGCTAGTTGTAAAGACATCACTCTCGTTCATCTGCAAAGTCTCTCCATTGCGTCGAAGCTGCGATTTACTGAATCAGTTTGCTCTATTAAAGGGATAGTTCGGCTGATTTGACGTGGGGTTGTGTCATTCATAGCTGGTGTATTACCTGCAGTTCACTATCAGTACAAAATACTAATTAGTGGATTGAAAAGAGTCTTAATCCTTGTCTGACTGTTTAAATACATAGAATTAATCAATGTAAGTTTGTGTGGTCAAAATACATTTTATAAAAAAAGATATGTGCATCTCTGTCTCTGGTCTGAAAACTCACATGAATATACAGCACCGTACTCCTCCATCTAAACTGCATTAGTTTATGCACATTCAGGCAGAGGTTTCCTCGGAGGCCCGCTCCCCCCTCAGTTCTTTAAATCAGTTCATTAATGTCAGATGGATTTTCTGTCTTTGAAATATAGCCAGTGCAAAAAAATATGAAAGCTTAATTATTCAAATACACAGAAATCTGAATTATTCAAAGCCTGGCTGATAAGCTCACCACTGGTCTCATTGTAGATGAATTCACCAGTCAAAATATCTCAATCAACAGTTTTATTGGTTCCAGGAGAGAAACTCGTCGGATGTTGACAGACATGCACAATCTGCAGCAGCTGATTTACAGTGGTGCTGAAAGTTGTATTTTCTTTTTCTTCACTCTGATAATGTGCATTTATCTTGGTTGTGGGCAGCAAACGGACAAAAAAAAAAAAACAACCTTATTTACAGTTTACCTTTTCCGTCTGAACCGTGTTATCACTCTGGGTTGGAGTGTGCTCTGGAAGAAGGACCAGCTCGTCACTGGGTAATTGGTTGTCTCTTTCAGAATGCAATGAGGGACAGCCGCACGGCAGTCTATACTTTTTTTAGGAAATCCCTTTGCAAAGTAAAAGCAATTGTTCCACAGAGCAAACAGAGAAGGTGGTTTAGATCAGATCAATAAACTCTGTTCTGACTTTCCCCTGGTTTAATTAAAGCATCTCTATCCCGCCCCGCCTTGGGCTCTGTGGGATCCTGGTCAGCTGCTGTCAGTCATGTCATGTCAGCTCATTGGGAGGTGATTGAAGCCGACATCCTAGGTGTGCTGCACCAATTGCCCTTTCCAGAAAAATAACCTGCTACCACCGCGCAGGATGAAAGAGGAAGGTTTTTACACAGATCAGATAACTACATCTATTGGCGAGGAGGCCGAGGTCCCTTCGATAGACCTCATCTCCCGTGGGACACCAGGACTCGTTTGACAAAGGTTAATTAGATGGTTTTTCTTTTTTGGTCTTAATTGTCTTGTGAAGAGAATACTTTGACGATTATCAGTCAATTCATCATATAATCCTGCGGCATTTGATGGAAGCTGCTCCTTCTAAAGATTTTAAATCAAATAAAATGCAAACACTCGACAACTACAGCATAAAGATGCGTTATGACAAATTTTCAAAACTGCACAGGAAACTTTAAAATGTATCGGCTTGTGGATGCAAAGAGGAGAAGTTCTGCCAAGAAGTTTCTCACATGAGCAATTTATTTTTGTTGTGTTAAATGTTAAATGTTAAAAGTTCTCTGAGGGGTTTTCTCACAGAGGCGTTTAGTGAGATAAGTTTGGGCTCTCTGGCCTCACAAAGGTTGTTTTCCTCCAGGAAACACTGATCGCTGTGTTGGTCTGTGCTGCACGGTTAACCTGCTGCAGGGTGAGTTAAATCCAGGCAATCAAAATATACGAAAGGATCTTTACTCAACATTGATCATCTGTAAAATGGGGTCACGTTTCTTTTTTATTTAACCAGGTTGTCCCTCTGAACAAATATTTTCATGTGCTCTCATAAAGATTCTTTTGCCTATTTATTTTCAGTGAAACTGCTGCATTATTTCTCCTGTAAACCGCAGGAGAGGTAGATGCTGCACCTGTGACAGGTAATGGCAACACTGTCTCCGAGAAATTACATTCACACAGCTAATTTGCAACAGCAGAGACGTTTGACAGAAACCTAATTGCAGTTGGATTACGTCTTCTGTTTAACGTGATGGGGAAACGTTGGATCTACATATTTGGCAAATCACAAACACCTTAACTAAAGTGCTTTTGTTGTCTAAACCCAACCACAGACCGGACTGTGAACATGAACCTCTGTTAATAAATGTAGCGCTTCATTCATTCATTCATTCATTCACCTGGTGATGCATTTTAAAACTAAAACATAGTGTTGAGGATGTATAGCCTCAAAGTCATATAAGCAAAGGCCTCCAACGACCTGCCCCCGAGGGTATGATAACAGCTGAGTCCTGCATTACATAATCTTGTTGCCCTATCTTGTCATGTGTTTTGTGCTGAAACCTTGTGCCAGGTAGTATTCCAGTCAAGGAGCACTGGTTGGTTTCTGGGGTCTCTGTGCAAAACATAATGAAGCTGCCATCTACACTGCACTGTGTGCGCTGTACTTGATGGGAACTTGGAGGTAACAGGAACCTGATTTGGTGGGGGGGGGGGTTCTGAGTACACAGGGTGACGAGCTGTCACTGGAATAAATGGCTCAGCAAGGTTTTCATTCCTCATCCAGTCTTCAATAAATCCATTAAACCCACTCACTCATAGACAGTTTAAAAAAAAAGGTTAATAGAGCCAGTTGATAAAGAGCTTATTGAGATTACTAAATCAGGATCACCAGTTCATGTAAAACTGGCGTCATCACTGTAAACAGCTTCTCCTGCTCTTTCAGCTCTGAGGAAAATGAACGGAGCGCTGTGCGATCCCAGACTCCGTTATTAAATTTTCCACCAGATTTCAGGCTAAATAAATTGGGTTTTCTGTGTTTTTGAGGTGGTAAATATTTCAGATGGTCCCCTCCCCCCCCACCCCCCCCCCCCCCCACAGCACCACTTGCTCACACCCTCCACTCCCCCCGCTCCATCACTTTGGCGAGGCCAATACGTGTGAAGTCTGCTGTTCAGCAATTTATACCTCTCCCAAAATTCCTCTTTTCCTCTCTGCCCACTCTCCCACAAACCACCACAAGTGAGATATATGATCCGAGACACACGGGGATGCTTTCATATTGTTCTGCTCACAACTACAAACTACAAAATAACATTTGAATAAACCTCTGTTGCCTTATTTGTGAGGGATATTAAAGCATTAATTACTTTTATCTTCCGCTGGTTTTGTTCAGGATGGTTTCAACTTTTATAACACCGACAAAATGACAGAGGTCTCTGGGTCCATTTAATCTTTATATTGCATAACACTAACATCACCAGAGTTGTAGTTACAAGCTTGTCATAAAGCAAGGCTGATATAAATATACATCTTTTGTACTGAGCAGCATATACCCTGCAATTTTCATCCTCTCATCATTTTCAAAGATGTAATCCTAACCCAGCAGCAATTATTTTTGTACTTTGTTGTAAACTGTCTGAGACAGGACTGCCCGCACGTTAGACTTGAGTGAAAGACAAAGCAGTATGAATGATTTAAGTGACAAACAAAAGCATGCATAAAAGGTAGAGACTGCAGGAGCAGATAGATCACCTTCCGGAAATGATGTGGGACAGAACTGAACCCGTCACAGTCAGAAGAGAGAGAGAGAGAGAGAGAGATGCCTGACACCGCTCATCAAAGCGCCGCTCATCAAATGGATTCAACTGACAGAAAGAAAAATCACAAAGAAAACACAAGATCAAAGACTCCCTGATCAGGTTTAAGATATCAAAGATGAGAATTACAGTGCCACTGGAAGATGTGCTGCTGAAACCTGTGTTAAATAACAGACTGAAAATACAAACAAAGGTAAATGTCGCTCAGGCAAGTCAACGTTGCTTGAGTCACAAGTCAGTCTCACGTCGTGAAACACAAATCAAGACTTGAAATTAAATGTAGAACATGAAGTCAAGATAACAACAAGAAAACATCCAATAATGCATCGCAACTATTTTAAATTATAGGCCGAGTTCATTTTTATTAGTGCGAATCAGCACTAAGCACAGCTGCGGGTGATGGTAAAGTCATAGTCTTAAACTAAAATACTGGACAAATTGAAAATTCCCCCTGACATCCGGATATCACTGGAGTCATTGAGCTTCATCTTCTGGGACCACGAATGTCCGAGCAAAGTATCAATCCATCCAGTAGCTGCTGAGATATTTCAGGTCTGGACCAAAGTGGTGGACGCTGCCATCGCAAGAAGTTAAGAAGTTTAAGAAGTCAAGTCTGCAACACAAAACCTCATCTTTATTTATACAACAATTTGCAAAGACTCTAACTAGATTGAACCCCGGAACAAACTCAACTTCTCTATTGTTATGTGTATTTTCCATTTTGTCTTATTAGCTTGTTTTGATTGATGTTTTTATATTGTTTCCCACCTCATGCATAATATTCAGTTGGAACATGGAGGTGGTCTTAATGGGATTTTGCCTAATAAATGATAAATGATCAAATCTAATACTCCTTGTGCTCTGCTCTTTTTATGCTCTGCTCTCACGAGACATCTTGACTGAGACTCGTACTAATCGACACTTTGTCAGTGTAAATGATGAATGATGCTTTATTATGCTGCATTGACTTTTTATTCTTTAACCTTTTTTCTAATTTGCCATTTTGTTTTTTTCAATTTATTTTCATAAATGAACGGTGAAAAAAAAAAAAAACTCCTGCAACTCAGTGATTTTTATTCTAGTAAATCTCTTGAGGTTTTCAATTTCACACACACACACACACACACACACACACACACACACACACACACACACACACACACACACACTTGCTGTCAAGTTTCAAGACAGCACTCACACAAGCAGATTTGATGATGGTCGTAAGATTTCTCCTAGGATGTTGTATAAAACCAGCATGGTAGCTGTGAAAATCTCATTACAGTCGATTATTCTCCTCTTCCTTTTCTTTTATTGCTCACACTAAACCAAGAGCGGTAAAATCAGTGAGTGGATACAATAGTTTGAACAGTCTGACACTAAAGTCCCCCCCCCACCAGCTGCAGCAGTATTTTTAGACAGTGTGTACTTGGTCCTTGCAGGTGTACAGTAAAACAGATTTGACAGGCGTCAGATCAGATGTGCTCTGACAGTTTCTCAGGCTCTCCCAGGTGTGCTGGGATGCATCGCTGCGAGGTTTGGTTTGTCACTCACTTGCTTCTGCGTTGAGGGGATTGCTGACAGTGATGAAGGTACATCAGCAGAGACGGATACATATCTGCGATGAAACAGAGAGCAGCACGTTTAGAGACACAGTCACCTGCGCGTCTGTTCATTTCAGGATAAACTCATTAAAACTAGACAACCTGTGTGGCCTTAACTCAAATGCAAATAGTTTGAAAGTTGCCATTCAGAGTCAAAATGTAAGAATAATAGAGAAAGGAATAAGATTTGTCACTAGAAATCACTAACTAGTATTGTTATGGTCTGTATACGAAGCAGTGCTATAATGCATATTTTCTGAAATTCCCTCATCTTCTTGCACTGCGTTGTATTTGCTTTTCATTTTCCTGTCTGGATTATTGCACAGAAGCTACCATATGTGTTTCCAGGTGATAAAATTACCATAAAATTAAGATAAGCCGGCACAGAGAGACTGTAATGGGGTGAAGGAGGCAGTGGTCGTCCATATTCATGCCTCATTCATGATTATGGCTCCAGGATGGATTGAACCAACAAGATACAAAATTGCACCAAAAGTCATAATTTAAAAAAAATTGTTTGTGTGTGTACATTCAATCATAATATATAAATACCTACATTCTGATAGGATGAGAGATCACTGAGTATGGAGTTTCATTTGCCAAACTGGCATCACAGTCAACACGGTTAATGTGCCTGCTATTTTCAGTGGTTTGATTGCAGCAGGCACATATTTTTGGACGTGATTGTGGCATTTCCCTGGGCAAAGTGTCTCAGCTTTAGTCACACTGTGCATGTTGTAAACATGGGAAAAGACTTTGAAACAGGCACTCTGTGGGCAGAGATCTTGCTTTCTTTGATTCATAAATACAGACATTTGTTTGTTTAATCTTAATTTCTATCTACTTTACTTGCTTAAAGCTCATGCTAATTAAAAATCAAGTTACAGAACCATCAAAGTTCTGTAACTTGATGTAACTTGAACCATCAAAAAACAGCTTGTCAGGTTATGTAGCTTTAAGGGCCCAAATGCAGACCACCCAAAGTAGGTGAAAAGGTGATTTATTAAATGAGGAAAAAACAGAGACTTACAAAAACTGTGAAAATGCTCAGAACTCAAAATCCATTTTCATAGGAAAACAGGGGAACACTGGAACAAAAGAGGAATACAATCGAAATTTCCAAATGACTCAAAGAACAGGCGCAGAGATTCTTGGGAAACAGGAGTATCACAGTGAGACAGGATGAACTGACAAAGACAAAGGGGAGCACAGAGACTAAATAGACACAAGGGAGGCATGTGGTGACAGAACACAGGTGAAACACATTAGGGTGCTGCAGACAATCAACAATGAGGGAAACGGGACAAAGACAGGAAGTACAATAACCACAAGACACACAATGGTAAGTAATACAAAAATAAAACAGGAAATGAAACAAATGTCCCAACATAAAAGTCAGAAAGCTCAAACATAAATTGTCCGTTATGCAAACTGTTACATATCTTATCAAATGGCAAACTTTTAGTAATAGACAGACAGGCTCCTGCGGTGATGCACTTTATAGACATGGGTCATAACATATTTCATGTTCATTTGATTGCTTTGAAAATAGCTAATTGGACCGAGACAGGGTTCGTAACCCTCTTAACCTCCATTGCAACAAAAAGCAAAACTGTTTCAAGTATCTATTTGAGCCAATTCGTTTGACTGCCCTCAGCATTTATTTCTTGAGCTCATCTCCAGCTCTGACTCATCTGTAGGTCATTGATTCCCCTTAAATGACTTCAGCGTGCACAAAACTGCCCAGGCTCTCACTCACTGCTCAATCAGAGGGCGATTCAAGTGAGCAGAGACTGAGCAGATTGAGGATTCAGAGAGCAAAAAAGAGATCTCACATCAGTGGCTGCTACCGTATGAGGTCAGTGCTACCTTTCATTAACCTCTGTAAATAATGTTAACAAAAGGTCCTAAAACCTGTTATCCCAGCTCAAAGACAACATTTGATTTGGACAATCATGTTCAGCTTGAACCAGGGGAGAAGCCCTTTGGCTATAATCTTGTCATAATCAGGTATCCATAACACAAAAATGTGCTTGTGACCTAAGCAATCATCAGCATATGTTTTAACTTTTCTTGTCTTAAAAATCCTGCAATCACTAAGTGAACTTCCATCCACCTGTGTTTATATGCATTTTCAATTTGTGCATAAAGAACCATGAATTACAAAAAAAAGAAAAGTTTGAATAATAGAAAAAACCGTGAGGTGTATTGTTGTATTGGTAAAGGCTACATGCTACCAAAAGCAATGGAAACAACTGTAGTGAATAATTAATTATGTACATGTAATGTCATCCTTCTAGAGAATTAGCAACATCAGTTCCCAGATGGCTGGTAAAGGTGTACCGCAGGGATCAATATTAGGCCCTCTGCTATTTACTTTAAACAAGGGCAACATAACTTTTCCATACTCTTAATGGAAATCTAATAGATAAACTACAGCATTATAAATACTGATTTGGGGCATCACGTAGCGCAGTGGGTTACGCAGGCGCCCCATATATAGAGGCTACAGTCCTCGCTGCAGCTGGCCCCCGGTTTGACTCCTGCTTCGGACGGCCCTTTCCTGCGTGTCATTCCCCCTCTCTCTGCCTCCCCATTTCCTGTCTTCTACTGTCCTGTCCATTAAAGGCACAAAAAGCCCCAAAAATTCTTTAAAAAAATAAATACTGATTTAGTTAATTAGCAGATTGTCCTACAAAACACAAAAAGTTGAACAAGCTAAACATTCATGTTGGATTTTTATACATGACCGGAAGTTGTTTCTCATTTCAAAACAGAAAAAACATTATTCAATGTATTGTTAATACTGGATTATGGAGATATCCTGCTCATACTGCTTAAACTACTGGATGCCATTTCCCACAGTGCCATTTCATTCATTACTCACGACAACTATCACACTCATCACTGTGAATTATATGAATAATTTGGATGGTCAATAGTGACTTCTAAAAGGCTTCAGGATACCCATGTTTTCATTTATAAGGTAATAAATATCTATAAGAACCTTCCTCCTTACATTTGAATTGATCTTGAATTCATACAGCAAATAATTTAGTAATTAACCATAAACATGAAATTTAATTCATTATGTACTTGAGGTTCTACATCCAAAATAATTAAGTCATGCTTCAAGTAATAAACAGCCCATTTCTGCAATTACAATCAAAAAAAGACCTTTTACACTGAATATGAATCACTGTGACTCACCATGAGGATAAAAACAACAAATAACTCAACAAACGTGACACTGGACTTCTGCATGCAAAAAAATTACGAAAGCAGATTTTGCATCCATAAATAGATTGCCCTTTTTTTCTTCTGAGCAGCTGTGAAGTTATCCTGTAAGCCACATTACTGGCTCATCATAAAACAGGGGACCACAACATCTTTTTCCACTCCACCAACTACAACCAGCCAAACTCGTCTTTACCTCTCTTTGCAGCGAATTTACTTCTTCAGCCTCGTGAGGAAAACTGGTTCACTGGTTCTTTGAGGAGCTAAAATTTACAAATAATTTGTCCATTTGTTCTATTTTTGGAAGCAAACTATTATCTGCTAATCAAAGGGGGTTTGCAGATTCAGCATAGAGCTAAAGAGGGAAGAAATAAAAATACTTTCATCTAAATTATATATTTATAAAAGCTCCATTTGGATCATTAGAGACATTCTTTGCTGTTGTGATGTAGAGGTGATGGGCCGTCAAGGAGTAAATGACCCGCTGCATATGTGTGGGCGTGTATCTGCCACCCAGAGTCCTCCTGCTCCTTTTGTCATAAACAAACTGCTGAAAATAAAAAGGAAAAATGTCACTGGTGTTAGCTGTGAATTACCTACTGGGTTGTGGGCGCTCGCGATGATGCAATGAGGCAGCTCTCCAGGCAGCAGGATAAAGGATCACACAGTATTGGAGTGCAGGAAGGATTGTGTTTGCTTCCAGAACAGTAGAAGGGAATGGATGGAAAGGAATCAGAGAGGTATCCTACAAAGCCAAAACACAATACTTGGTCACAATTGAGTTATCTGACATCAGTTTTACCATATAGATATAGTTGCCTGTATCAGCAGGAAGCCATCACTGTCTCCGTCCAATTATTTTTGGAGGAACATATTCCATTTCGCCCAACCTTGATTTTATTCCTGAGAGATCTCTAATTAGTTGCTGTATTTTTTCCACATTGCTGTCTACAGGAGACGAGTTAAGCCTTGAAACTCGGTAATAGAGGAGGCAGAACATTAAACCTTAACAGGCTTCCAGACAAATCTTAAAGGCAGTGAGGAGCCACCTGACTGGCTGTGCTGAAAAACACCAAGACGTATGGTGTCACTATAGATCTCTGCAGGATGTATGAGCACTCAGAGACAGAGGAGGTGGATGGATGCCTTCAGTTTATCATGACAACTGAATGACATATCAGCTATATAAGTCAGATGCCAAAAGAAACCTGAGGGGGGGGTCCAACAAATGATTTCAGTTTCCCTGGTGACTGAAGAAAAATAGTTTGTTACGTGTTTGCCTTCAGACTTCAGACTGTGGACACTGTTGCTGGTGAGCAGTGAATGAGGTGTGAATATGAAGTACCTCCATCCTCGTCGCTCCATTACCTGCTCTCTGTGCTTCTCATTACTGCCTCTTTCCCCTGGGAGTTCAGGACTCACATGCACTCTGACTGCAGGGCTATTGTGTTGGATTACATTATGCTACAGTCAGGTGCTCCTGTTATTGTTCCCCCTGAGTGTATATACACGTAAAGAGCACTTCAAATTACTCAAACAATAGAAAAGCAATGGGCAGAGTCTTATTCTGCTTTTGTGGAAACAATAAAGAATAAAAAAAAAATGAAATAATTATTAGAAAACAAAACGATTCAAATTAGTTCTACCTCGACCAAATATAACAGAAAGATTATAACTTCTTTTCTGCACAATGAATACTTTTACTTTGATAGGCTACATTAAGTACATTTGCAAAACTGTTCAATAATCTCATAAGGGTGTAATGTTTGGGTGTCCATATACTTTTGGCGACATATCTTATTAAGATAGAAAAACGTACAGTATGCAGTGCACACACAGATGTGATGGAGCTTGGAAGCATTACTCACCATGCCCGCAGAAAGAGCACACGTTGTACAGGAAGACGTCAGGAAACATACATTTTTAATTCAAGTTCTGAATGAAAAAAAATAAAAGTTTAATGCTCTACCACAAATCCTAGAAAGGTAATATTCATCATCATGATTCCACCTCCCTGCTGCAAGGAAATCATATATGGATGATGTTCACTGTGAGTGCCTGTCACAGCGTATTGCCTTCCACAACGTACTGCACGCAAACAACTCTTTGAAAATGACAGCTCCGACCAAAACTTTAGACATCTACGAAGCTGGGCCGGGAGGAAAACAAATTATGACACTTGTGAAGTCGTCATTCTGTTAAAATGAAAGTGTCAGAGTTAAGCTGAATGAAGACGCCCTTTTTGTCAGGCTGTATGCAGTCGGAGGTCTTTCTGCTCCTTATGTTTCTCTTGGCTGCTCGCTCCTGCAGGCGGTACAATCCTTATAGTCGCCTGCAGATGGTTAAAGTTGAGGCGAACCAATTTCCTCCAGTGTAAAGCTTTGCTGCGAGGTAAATTGGAAATTAGCTGCAAGTCATTGGCAGTGGTGGGAAACTGCTTCTATATGTGCATTGAAGTTTAAATTGGAAAAAAAGTGACTGCCGTAATTGATAAACCATTATGATGAGCTCATTCTTGAAATCATTTTAAATAAGGCTCGTATAGATCCTCTGATGAATGCAATTTCAATATAAGGTTGGTTTGACTGTTTTACATGCAGAGAAAGGGTTAGATCAGAGAGCAGATGTAAAACACAGCAGGGCCTCAGAGTGACAGCATCAAAAACACTTTACTTTAACTCCTCTATTTTGCATTTATAAGTAAAAACACTTCATAAAAGATAACATCAACATCATGAGTAGATAACCTCCTGTTTCCAGTCTTTATGCTAAGCTAAGCTAGCCATCTCCTGCCTGTAGCTTCATATTTGTATCACACAGGCGTGAGAGTGGTATAAGGATATAAGAATAAATGTATTTCCCAAACTGCTTACACACGAGCACAATTCATTCAAAAGCCACTTGATAAATGTGTCCAAACCTCATGAAGACATTTTGACCTCAGATACGCCAATAGCAGTTTGACAAAAAAAAAAAAATTCACTCAAGGTCCATTTATGATGGGAGTTACCTGAGGACACTTCCAGGAATCCTCACTCTCCAAAACTCATGCTGTGCCCTGTCGAGCCCTGCAGCGTTCTGCAGGCCTCTTCTGTGTCACCCTCTCACTCCGATATGCAACAGTCCAACACGTCCAACCGAGCCGTGGAGCTTTGCAACAAAGGCATTTAATCAACCAGATAAAAAAGAAGAAGAGTCATTATAGTGGAAACCTCTGTGGCTCTGAGATAAACTCAAGAGAAAGCCTCTCAAGTCGCAGCTCTACTTTAAATTACAGAGCGAAAAAGAGTGAAATACAATGACTTTTGAGGCTCAACTCATTAAAAGATTTTTACTCACTGCCATAGTAGGAATAATGGCTTGTAAAGAATCAAGCTCCAGACTGGGAAAGCGGGAACAATAATGACCAGAGTCAATGTAACTGCACATTTTGTACGTTCCACTCTGCTGGGAACTGCCTCAGCAGACAGCTGGATGGGTGATTTACTGAATGTGTTTTGGAAAGCTGGATTTTTTTCTGTAGAGGGCTGCAAGCTCTGAAACTGAAACCATATCGAATTTAGAAATGATACACCTACATTAAAGGTGGATTTGCTGACAGTTTATAGGTGCTTAAACCCATGAGAAAAGATTGAAAGATTCACACGTGTGCTTATATGTTGCGGCTATAGATCACAGTAACTGTTACCCCACCAGAGAGCAGGGTCCATTAAAAAGGCAATTCCTCTCAAAGATTACTACAGCTACAAGACGTGTGATATATTATGAGGCTCGGACCTGGAGACTTCTCTATACTAAATTTGTTTTATAGCTGTTTCACACATACATAGTGAAAGGGGATGGATATTCCTCCTCTGCTGCAATCACCATTTAGCATATTTCCGATGTCATATTTGCAGCTTCAGCTGCACCGCATAATTTCATTCCACAATATGTGCAGTGCACTGACACTGAGCAAGAATAAGAAAATGTATTCAGTTTGATTAGCTTTCCACCACTGCGTGTGTTTGGGAGATAGTATATACGTGACTGTGCTGCACTGAGATGTATAAGTTCTGTTTTGGTGCGATTATCCAGCGCTAGAATATTTAAGGACACGTTCATGAAAGGCCAGCTGCCTCCTAACTACAAACAAACAGCATCTAAAATAAATTCAAGCCTTTTAGTTGGTGTTCAGGTTTACTGCCATCCTCACTGACACTGTTGAAAACACTCACACTGTTGATCAAATACACACAGATTGCACATGACTGGTTACGTAAGGCTGAGTCCGATATTTTGGACTCAATATATTCAACATTTGGCAGTAAACAAAGTCGTGCATTCAAAATCCAACTTAAGAACAGAAAAAAAAGTAAAAATGTAAGCACTGGTTCTGCAGAAGAGAGGTCTATGTGACTGATTGTCATGACTAGTTCACAGCAGTAGTACTTTTCTGTTGTAGCATCTCAAGGTGGAGCTAGTTTTATCTCAGCTACTTTATTTACACTTGGGTTTTGTTGGGTTTTTCTCAGGGGTCGAGCTCCTCCGGAGGCTCACAGGATAAATCTGAGGGGCTGTGAGATGTGTAATGGAGCCGGGAAAAAATATATAATTGGAACATTAAAATAATAATGTTACTAATTATAATAATCAGAAATATTTTGGGGAAAACGTTTTAATCAAGTTTCAGCTCTCCTAACTGAATCAACTCTTTTCTTTTTATTATTATTATTTATTTATCTTTTTTTTTTTTGGGGGGGGGGGGTCCGAGGCCTATAGCATTTTTACATGGTTCACCGCTGCCCTCTGGTGGACACAGGTGGTACTGTGGCTCCTGTGCGCTTCAGGAAAGAAGGTGAAGGTGCAGATGCGGGGATTGGGGTCTCCAGATGTTTGATTGAATTATTTAAAGCTTCTGCGCATCAACGTTTAGAGGGAACGCGTCATTTCATGTATTTACCTTGTAACATTGACAAAATTCCTATATTCAGTTTTATGAATGACTCGTGGTGGGGTTCGAGGGGGACAAAAATATATTTAATATAATACATTTCCTCATAATTTGCCTCAGTAGAAACGATCCAAACACCGTAAAGTCTGTTGAAACACACAACAGCAGCAGCTTCTCTCCAAACAGATCAATAATCAATTACCATAATCTCAGTATTATCTGTGCCATGCACTCTGCTGCCAGCCTCAGTCTGTCCTGTAAGGAGCTGCGTGTTACAGCGCAGCGCACATTGTGTTCCGGCCGCTAATGCATGGGCGCAGAAACATCTTTTCACACTTGCAGGAAACGCATGCGCGGAGAGGAAACCGACTGGTTTGTGTCAAGTCGAGGCAGACGGATGTGATCGAGCCAAAAAAAAAAAAAAAAAAAAAAAAAATCACCTGTATTCTGGCATTCATGGTGACACAGTGAGTACGCCTTTATATCTGATTCTTTACTGAACGGCGCAGGCCTCTTGAAATCATCATACAACCTGGTGTTTGCGCATCTTTTTCTCTTTTTTTTTTTTGGAGAATGAGGCGGATAATTTCAGGATCCAGTGAAGCCGGAGCATCTTTATCTGGATATTCCAGCCACCAGAAACATTAGGATTCACATCGGACAGTTCGCGTTGCATATTGTGATCTGCATTAAAAGGAGAAGATGGTTGATCAAACCAGTGTAGCCTGAACATTTGCAGATCTGCTGTTTTTCTTCTTTTTTTTTGTGACAGAATAAAAATCATCTGACTGCACTGTAAATTATCAGCTTTCCCGATCGCATAATGTCATTATGTTTCTATAAATGGCTGCACGCTGCTTGCTTTAGGGTAATTGCATTTCTTGAATCGACCATCATGTGTGTGCGCGCGCGTGTGTGCATGTGTGTGCATGTGTGTGTGTGTGTGTAGAGGATGCGACTGATGGATGCGATTGCTGCGGTCCAAGAGTAACGCCTTGTCGCTATCATCGCTGCTCATCCCTCATAGACAGAGAAAGGAGGAGGAGGAGGAGGAGGAGGAGGAGGAGGAGGAGGAGGAGGAGGAGGGTTGTTGCTCATCACAGTTTGGTTTTGTTACATTCAGCGTGATCCAACAAACCGGTAGGACATTTGCCATTGGTTTTCTGAGCCGCTTGCATTGAGATTTCAGAACCTTAAACGCACGACACTTTGTTTCTTGATAAAAAAAAAAAGAAAAGAAAGAAAAAGACAAAAACAGAAAGAAGAAATGTCGTGTGTTGAGGCTGCATTGCACAGAAGTTGACCCCCACGCGTCATGGTCGTGCATTCCGCAAGATCTCGCTTCAGATAGTGTTTTTTTTTTTCAAGCAAATAGTCAGTAGAAATTTGCAGGATTTCAGGAAGAGATTGATGAAGGTTTTATTGCTGAATTCAGGTTGAATTCTTTTCTTTTTTTTTTCCTCGGGAAGATGCAGGCCTCCTGTCAGATCTTCAAGCTCGTGTGATTTCTTGGACTGTGATGTGTGTGTGTATGTGAGATGCTCCAGCTTAATGCGGTAATAATCTTCCGAGTGGAACCTCCTTCCTCCCCACGGCTCTCTCTCTCTCTCTCTCTCTCTCTCACCGTGGTCTCCCCGTCTTTCTCTTCCTTGCAGTCCATGGGCTCAGAGCGGGTGGAGATGCGTAAGAGACAGATGCAGGTTCATCAGGAAGCAGCTGCCAGTGTCCTCCAAGCGCGCCACAGAATGGGAAACACCCCCACCACCAACGCCTCAAACGCCTGCTGCTTCTGCTGGTGCTGCTGCTGTAGCTGCTCCTGGTAATCACACTCCACTGCTTCCCACACACGCAGGGCTGGAGATGGGAGAGATGTGGTCCAAGGCACAGGGGGGGTGGGAGGATGGGGGGGGAGGGGGACACTAAGGGCCCATTAACTGTGTGTTCTGTGTATAGCCTAGTAAATATATGTCTTCCTCCGCACAGTGATTTACTGAGTGATTAATGGACACATTCTAGGTTGATATGATGCTTTTCACCCTCCCATCCACCAGCGTGTCTGTCAATTGCTGCCAACACTAAACTTAGAGAGTAAGTATTACCCTGCTCACAACATCTCCAGGAAGTATGAATACCGCAGTTGCTGTATCTGTTTCCTATAGGGAGGGGTGCAAGTCCAGAGTAGAACTGAAACAAGTAGGTGATTAATCGACTAGTCGCTGTACAGGACATTGTAAATTAAATATCTTTGGCTTTTATTTTGCTGACATTTTATGAATCCACAGTCCACACACTTTATATTGTAGTGTTCAATGTTACATCATTGGAGATTTTTCTATTTAATGCAGCATGAAATATAAAATAGGCCTACAGAATAAAATATAATAGCGAGAATATACCTAGAATATGACTAGATTGGAAATGTAACCACAAACACGCAGGTTTTGACATCTCTAACATGACAGATATCAGGTCATTTTTCATCATACACTTAATTCTATAAAACAGATTATGCATAATAATGTCAGTTGTGCTGGTGTGAAATCTATTTTGTCATGTTTATATAATATAAAAATTTTAAACCCACCTCGCCTTTCCTGAGAAAAATACACAGAAAGCTGTTGCAAACATTTTTTGTTTTTTGCATCCATTTCCTTTCACGTGTGCTAAACTATTTTGCTTGTACATTTCAATGGTTTTAAAAGGAGCGCTCTGTTGTTGTGTTTTACTGTATTAATCAGTTTACTATGGATGTATATACTAGGCTTGGTTTTCTGCAAGTGCATTGCGGCGCGTCAAGTACAGCCAGTTTGCGAATGCAGTGTAGCAGACTTTTGAATCTTGCACACACGGCTTGGAAAGACTGCGCCGGTAGATGGAATATTTCTTTCTATTACATATGAAAAATTCCACCACAGTTGAAGTGCACAGAACAACACACCAGGTGTTTGAAAATGCCAGGAATCCTTCAGCAGTCATTTGGTTATGGATATTTGGTTATCTATGTGACACAGATATGTAACCTGTCTGTCCGTAAAGCGCTTCATAAGGCCGACGGAAAATCACACATAAATTACTTGGAACTTTCTAACGTCACCTGTAAAATATGAAGATGTCCCTCTTCTTGGTCTCATTCGGGAGCTCAAAAAGAGGATGCAACTTTTGGCTCCATCCTTTCAGCCATTCAACACCGCTGCAGCTCGCGCCGTGATCCCACAAAAACAGATCCACATTGGTCCCGTGACCCACGTTGGATCTCATTGGATGGAGGCCACGGGGGGATTTAATCTGTTTTGGAATTATCAACAGTTTACTTGAGCTTTCCTCCGAGCACAGCCAACCTGCCGTGTGCAGAACATGGCCGTGTTAATTCACTCCACTGGGGATGAGTAATAGGTTTTGTCTCTACATCTATATCAATTCCATCTAATTGTTGCACAGCTACAACAGCCACATTCCCAGATGGGATGGCTCACAGTGGACTCTCACCTGAACCAATTAGTCTACGGCCAGCTGCTACATCAGGTGTTGGAAACATTTTAATTACGCACTGTGATCCCCACAGGATGAGGTGGACTTTTGACACACTTTACTAAATACGCAAACGTTCCCACTGGATCGTGTTGGATCTACTGAAGTTGTTCTGTTGATTCGAAATGTGGAACGAACAACAGCCTCTGCTAGGCCGTAATATAGAAAAATCAATGCATGTGATAGGTTTTTGTTGTTATTGATGCTACGTAACACAAGGAATAAACTTAAAACTTTAAATACATTTTGTAAGGATGTTAGAATATGGTACATGTCCAAAAGTATGTGGACAACCCTGCCTGCATGCTGCTTTGATGGTTTGAGCAAAGCTGTTTGGTTCCAGTTAAAAGGAAACTTTAAGTGACAGATTAAAAATGAGGCGTTATCTAGTGGATTTATGGTCTTAATGTGGACATATGTTATGAGTAGTTCAACCAAAGATGAGTTTTCCCTTTTTTTTTACAAAGGTTCTGAAAAAATAAACATCTATTTGTGTAACATAAATACATATTTAGCTTTTTTTTTATTATCTCAATCTATTATCTATTTATTTCCATCTATTTATCTTTTATTTTAGTGACAAAAATAGAAAATATTCAAGAGCTATTTAAAATGACCTGTTACAATGTGCTGGTGGGAAAATCAGACCTGGTTGACAAATGACTTTAAAATAGCCACATGATCAAAGCAAAGCAGCTGTCATTGTGTTTTTCTCTTCCAGTCTGACTGTTAGGAGTGAGGACGAGACAATTCAGAGATCCACTTTTGAACACAGGACAGAGGGAATAACTAACTGTGAAGAAAGGTAAAAACGGATAAACACAGTAAATCCTCAATGGAGCTTTTCAACAAAACTCCAGATTTCATGATGTGCAGTGTGGAGTCATCAGGAGAATCAAATAACAATCAACCTTTGTCTTTAAGCCCGAAGCCTAGTCTGGAAGACGCCCGCTCCTGGACGATGTCGTTTGAGAAGGTGATGAAAAGCGCGGCGGGTCGCGGCTGCTTCAGGCAGTTCCTGCGGACAGAGTTCAGTGAGGAGAACATGATGTTCTGGCTCGCCTGCGAGGAACTCAAAAAGGAGACCAACAAGACTGTGGTGGAGGAGAAAGTCCGTCAAATATACGAGGACTTCATCTCAATCCTTTCCCCTAAAGAGGTGAGCCACTAAGGTTATAGTTGCTATGATTATAGTGCTGATGGTTAATTAGTCAATTGTCAGAAAATTAAACATTAACTTAAGTATCAAACTATAATCGATTAATCGTTAGGATTATTTATCAAGGAAAAAAGCCAAATCTCCCCTGGAGTCACTTTCTTGAAGTCTTTCTGCTTTTCTGTGTCATATTACTGCATATTGAATATGGATATTAAATATTTGGACTATTGGTTAGACAGATTAAGCAATTATAAAGACTTAACTCAAGTTTTGGGATAATATGATGGCCATTCTCACATTGTCTGACAACAGACTAAACCATTTTTATAGTCAGCAGATTAATGGATCATGAAACTGGTCATTTATGGATGCAACTAATGATTATTTTAATGGTCAATTTATCTGAAGATTATTTTCTCGATTAATCACTTTTTCTTTTTGTAAAGTACAAAAACTCCAATTATAATTTCTCAGAACACACTGAGACGTACAAAGTATGAAGCTAGAGACAGTTGGTTAGCTTAGCCTAGCATTAAGACTGTTAACAGGGGAGACTTCTTTAGTTTGTTACAAGAGAAAACATGTTCACTGGCGAGTCTTTGAGGTGCTGTCAGGATATTTTTGAACTTCCTACAGCCGGCTAACAGTCTCTTTTAACACAGATGTGAGAGTGGGGTCAATTATCATCAAATTCAAGGCAAGAAAATGAGAACGCACATTTCCAAAAATGTCAAACTATTTCTTCAGCTGTCACACAAAATGACAACAGGAGCAAATCCTCACAAACAGCAGTAAGCGTTTAGCATTGTTGCTGACAGTTACAGACAGACCACACATTAAGGTCTGTTTTTCTTTTTAACAGAATCACATATATTGTTGTTGGTGTATGATGTTAATACTTGTAGGTGTTTTTCCCAACAACACAACAAAAAACTGCTCTAAACTAGTTTTTATGCATCTTTTTGGAGTGAAATAGTTCAGTTAAAGTCTGTGGCCACTGAACCATAATGAAACAGTCAAGACTTTGAGGTATATTGTGTTCGGGGCGACAGTGGAAAGAGGTCATCTGTGGTCAGTGGCAACAGGACCTTTAATAGTCTTTTAAATTAAGTTTTTGCATTTTCTGTCAATCAGCTAACTGATCAATTAACTGGTCATTTTGGGTCTATATGATGCGTTTAATTGACCACCACTCCTTTGTCTCATCTTCTCCAGGTCAGTCTGGATTCTCGCGTTCGGGACGTGATAAACCGCAACATGCTGGAGCCGACCTCGCACACATTCGACGACGCTCAGCAACAGATCTACACGCTGATGCAGAGAGACTCGTACCCCCGCTTCATAAACTCAACCGCGTACACAGATCTGCTGAAGAGCCTGGAGGAGCCTCCCCCTGAGCCATAGACTCTCCACTGCCACACACTTAGCTTTTCAATATGGCGCATGCGTCCCACCCGAAGGAGTTTTGTGTTCCTCTTGGAGTCCTGCTATTTAGAGAGACAGACAGGAAAATGAACACTACTTAAAACCGGTCTTTATCCAGCTGTAACTGCTGTTTATTTACCCATGATTAGCTTACCAAAATCCTTGGAGCAAGCAAGAACAAATGCTAGGTCCAGCATCAGTTACTTGTTCGAAAAACATATCTATATTTTTATATATTCCCAAACGCTTGACATTGCACTTTTCTACCTTGTTTAATGAGGGAAAGCATGTATCTGTGAGCACTGCATCTGTATTTAGGTATATTGTGAGCCTTAATGCATATCCAGTCCTTGTAGAAACTAGTAGTTATTTAGCGGTAACTTAAGAAGAAGGAAAGTGCCTTGGAATAAGATCTTCTACACTAGCACCTTTGGTCTAACATGAATGGTGCGACAACGACTTCATATGTTGGTGCTTTCAGCTCTTCTCAAAGATAAACGTTTTTACATCTCAATGAGCTGATACCCGGAAATAGATCTTGTCTGTGTTTCAATACTGTGATATTAGTCATACTATATTTAATTTAAACTAAACAGGGAAAAATAAACTGAATACATGACCATGACCACTGATATATTTGTGTATTTAAAAAGGAATTTGTGTGAAATAGCTGAATTCTCACAGATTAAATAAAGCACAATCGTATGTTGTTTTTGCTGTTGTGTGTCGTGAACATTAACAAAATATTCTATTCTTTCTTAAGGTAAAACACATTATTTGACAGGTTTCCTACATGGATTGCATATTAAGCTGCCTTTAATATTATACCTTTATTGTCATCTCTGCATATGTGCTCTGTTTTCAAGTCATTTATGTTGATTAGCTAATGTAATATCCTACAAATAAGGTTGTTATTTGTTTTGATTTGTTGTTTTGTGATGTCAAAAACACTGAAAAATACCCACCACACATTACAAAAAGCTGAAGTTAATGTCTAAGTTGGTAGTTTGGTTCAACGACAAATCCAAGACCCCAAAAATATTCAATTTACAATAATTTAAAACATAGAAAATCAGGAAATCCTTATATCTAAGACCCTACAAGCGACAAATGTTTGGTGTTTTTTCCTTGATAAATGCCTTCATTAACTGCACTGATTAATTGACTTATAAACTCATTTCAGTACTACTACAAATAGACATTAATTAAAAACATTTAACAACAGGCCATTTATTGTAAGAGTAAGTATTAAACCATAAAGTATAGCCCTATTTATTACCTCCGCCAAGGAGGTTGTGTTTTGACCTGTGTGTGTTTGTTCTTTTGTTTGTTTGTCAACAGGATTAGGCAGAAACCACTGAAACGATTTGCACCACGCTTGGTGGAGGGATGAGGCATGGACCAGGAACCAAGAACCCATTAAATATCGTTGCCGTTCCGGTTCAAGGGGCGTATTAAGATGTTTTGCCATTTTTGGCAATTTCTTAGTAAATGTTTTGATCTTGAGTTTGTACAATTTGGTGCAGATCTGGATAATAATCTGGATCTGAAGATAATACTG
Organism: Seriola aureovittata; assembly: GCF_021018895.1. Classification (NCBI taxonomy): domain Eukaryota; kingdom Metazoa; phylum Chordata; class Actinopteri; order Carangiformes; family Carangidae; genus Seriola; species Seriola aureovittata. The sequence continues at coordinate 16,768,072 of NC_079383.1, forward strand.
AATCTGCATTCTGCTCTCAGATTACTTCCTTTTACCTTTTATTTTTCTATTACAAGAGCTAGACAGGCGTGTAGGGTTGTTTAGCCTTGGCGGAGGTATGCGCTCTACTGAGTGCCATTCTAGTTCCAATACATACGCTTCCCGCAGGTAATGGCTCATCTCAATGGCAAAGTAGCTTTACAATCAAGCAACTACTGTTACTCTACTGTAACACTGAGGATCATGTGTGGCTCCAGGTCAGGATGCAGCATCGTTTCAGTCATGCCTCTCCTGGGCTAACGTGTAGCACCCCCAGTCCTGTCTGGCTCTATGAATAGCAGCGTGGTTTTATTGTCAAGTAAGTCAGTGGTTCCTCGGGTCCATGGAGTCAATACTGGAGTCAGTCCCTGAGGACTCTGATGGTGCTGTGTGGTTGTACATATAATCCAGAGTTCATTCATCACTGATGGGAGGAAGCTGTTTCTCTATGAACCGTTTCATATCCACCATTTCCTGCAGGGATACAAAAGACACCAAAAAAATAAATATATAAAGTACATGACACAACTAGAGATCCTGTGTCAAAATGTGACTTTCCCCCCCCCACACCCACCTCTGGACAGCTGCTGTGAGGTAGACCTCGATATGACTTGAAGGTGACATTGGCAGGATTGATGAGACTTTTCATCTTCTCTGCTGTCTGGCTGCCAAACACAAAGGGGACCAGGGGGTCGGCATCCCCGTGGCATTGTAGGACATGCATGTCCTTGTTAACACTGTTGGCAGACGCCTGAGAATAGAAGAGATTAGGATTATTAATGTCATCTGATTATGACAGATTATGACTTGGTTATGGGATATCCCTAAACCTTAATACAATAAAGGGAATAATTCACTATAAAAAGAACAGCAGGCATTTTTTTCAGCAATTAAAAGATGATGAAAGATTTATTCCGTTAAGCTTCTGGTTTAATATTTATTAACACTAAAAAGCACAGGTGCAGATCAGCCAACATCCTTTGATATTTTTTTTTTTTTTTTTTTTACCTGAGGGAAAGATTTGCGGAGAGGAAGCCAGCAGCTCAGAGCGACCACTCCAGCAAGTTTCTGCTGAGTTGTCAGAGCCGTGTAGAGAGACAATGCTCCACCCTGGAAAAACAACCAACACAACACAACAAGTCTCTTAAGCCTATTATTAACAAAGACAAAAAGCATAAAAGATCAAAACAGCACAGAATGGCGGTAATTTCAGGTGCCTATTACATGAAAAAAGGTGCCCCAATTCTCTATTATTTTAATATGTGGAACTAATTTGAGGTTTATCTATTTGCATATGTAATTAAATGCTCACATGTAGGTCACTTCAGAGCAGTGCTGTAGACCAACCACTGTGTGTGCTGCTGCAGAGCTGGAGCTGCACAAAGCATTACTAGCAACTGATTCGTTGACCTTGTGGTTGATACTGAAAGGAATAGCTCAGGGGGTTATGTGCCAAACTGTTTATTGGCCAAGTACAGCAACTTCATGGAGTCTGGTTTGCTGGTTGTCTAGCAACTGCTAAAAAGCAAGAAATGGTCCTGTATATAACCCACTGTGAAGTGGCAAATTGCCATTTTTACACTTAGATTTTTGCACGGCTTATATAAACAAGATACAACATGTTAATTAGTGAGTTTTGAGTGGGTTGATTTTGTTACCTTTGTACAGAGCCAGTCTTGTTGTTTCCCCCTCTTTCTACCTTAAACTAACCAGCTGCTGATTGTACTGTCATATTTAATGAACAGATATGAGAATGGTATCAATCTTCCCATTTAACTTTAAATCATCACACTCATAGTTATTTATTAATGTACAACACTGTAATTCCTCCAAAATTTGAGTTTGTTCACTCCAAAGCAGAAATGCTTTAGTATATCTGTGCTTCATAGCCTAAACTGTGCAAGTCCTGTTTTTCAAATATATTTATAGTACATATATAGATTTTGCCCTTAAACAAATTCACTTATGTGTGTATATTTTGATTATTTAAATACACTATGTACACAAGCAGTGACTCACAGTAAAAGCAGCGTTATGTAACGCATCATCTTTGTACATGCCACACTTACCTGTGAAAATCCCCCCAGGATAATTCTATGCGAAGGTATTCCATTCTTCACTTCTTGTTCTATCAAGGCTTTAACTGTGGAGAAATCAAAGAAAAACATGGAGGCAAACTCTTTCTGTAACTGGAACAAAAAAAAATGCTGCACATTCATAACATGAGTGTGTCATTGAATTTTACAGACGTACTGTTCTCTGATGCTCTTTTAATACCAGTTTCATCTTCATCTGCATCAGGGCTCAACCCATAGATATCAAACCTGTAAATGAGAAAACAAATGTATGGGGCAATGTGTATGTGAAAACCACACAACCTAATCAAATATGTTAAAATACTGTGACACTCACCAAGAAGGCATGGACATTCTCATGTTCAAAGAAACAGGCATGGTGGGACTGTAATCATCGGAGAAAAGTAACATCACAATTTGTCTCAACTGCACACAATATATGAATGTTGCTGTGACTGCAAATACTATCAACAAGGTTTTCAAAGCCAATTAGCCAAGACTATGTAAGGCATTGAAATTAGCTACTTAAATAGTTTTTAAGATTTTTCCAAGACTTGAAGACACACTGTGTAACTTTATGGCTAGTCTGAATACTTACGCATGAGGACAGATGTATTTCACATGTGGTATCCTGATGCCTGCAAAGGCTTCTGCCCAGCCATGCCTGTCAAATCAGAAAACATTACACAACTTTAAATACAGTCAGTGATGGGAGAAGTACTCTAGTCGTTTATTTAAGTAAGGGTAGCAACAGCAAAATGTAGAAATGCTCAGTTGCAAGTAATACTCGTGCATTAAAATGCCCAAAGTAAAAGTGCTCATGTAGAATGGCCCATTTCATAATAATATATATCATATTATTGGTTCAATGTTACTTCGCTAGTAAGGGCAGGATTTATTTGAATTACTTTGTACGCAGCTGGGTAACTTGTGACTTGTTTTCCCCTGGAATCGGGTCTCAACTATTTAATTTAATCTATAATAAGAAGGCAGAATTTATTTGTTGATTATGTTTTGTATTATCAATCTGAACCTGCAAAGTAACTAGAAAGTACAGTTAACAAATACACAACTGAATACAATATTTTTTTACCTCTGTGTGACAGACACTAAATAATGTTTGTAACAGTGGTGGAAAAAGCTTCTTTCACATACCCAGTATCACCGAGGCCATGCAGAAATATAACCTACAAAAACAAAGACACCACAGGTACGGAATACGTATGAGAATTTCGCAGCTGTTTTGTATGACGCAAAGTAGTTATCATTGGAGGTAAAAGCTGCTTTTAAACTAGCGACAAACAAGATGTAAATCCACCGTCCACTCACCGCTGCAGTGGCTTTCCGGGCAGCAGGCACAATGGCAGGTAAAGGCGCTGACATGTTATTGCCGCACATACAGCGCTGAGGCAGCTGATATGTAGGGAGAAGTTAGCTCCTGTTAGCTAATAACGATATCTCCCAACTGTCAGAGCTGTGTCGATCTTACCTCCAACTCTGGCTGTCAAATACGACACAGCTGAAGGACAAGTATCGACCGAAGATGGAGGTCAACGTCTACCCGCGTCGTGTTACCGCTGGCAGTCGTGAATTCCTTTGTGGAAGTTGAATTTTGTGGAAAACAACACACCGCCGGATCACTCTAACTATTAGGACGTTACTCGCCAGCGGGACCTACAAGCCTCGTAATGCCGCCTTCCCCTACGTGATTGGCTGTCGTCAAAGGTCCTCTACAAATGCAAGACAGTGATTGGTTTGTTGAAATGTCAATGAGCGCTGGTTTAGTAATGTTTAAATCCTCAACAATGACAGTGAGGTACACTTCGGCACCGCAATACGATTATATAACATTACAAGCAATAAATTACAAAAAAAAAAATCAAATATATGCTTTAACATGTCGCGCGACCTTTGACACATATTCATTGGATGTAAAATGCATGTTTACGTATTAAATAAGTAATGAGATTTGCTTTTCAACCTTTGTGATACTAATATTCACTGATAATAATCAAAAAAATCCGTGTATACCAACATTTGCTTCACACCAACAACAGTTTATCCAATGCATTTTGACTATCGTGCTTTTATTTTGAAACGTGGATGTGCTGACAAGAAGTACTTCCGTTGACTTCTGTCACGTGACCCACATGTCCTTGGTTTGGCTAACTCTGACATGTGAACAGCAGAAACATGTCTTTTCCTAAAAAACCTGGTGGTAAAGCGTTAGATGTTTTGCAGAACCTACCACGGATAACCTTAGCGAACTTGCGGCCTGAACCAGGAGCCAAACAGCCGGTAAGATTTTATTTTATATCTCTGTCATAGTTGTCTTTAGCAGCAGGCTCTTGCTAACATAGCACAGTTAGCCTGTTATCCAATGTAAGCCGGTGGATAGTAAAAACATCTTGCCCCATTTTCTTCAATCATAGGAAAGACGGCGGGGCAGAGGACAGCATGGTGGCAACAGAAGCGGTAGAGGCCACAAAGGAGAGCGACAAAGAGGCACCCGGCCTCGTCTCGGGTTTGAGGGAGGTCAGACCCCGTTTTATCTGGCTATTCCTAAATATGGCTTCAATGAAGGACACAGGTAAAAGCAGGTCACACTTCTCCACCTTTAAGTTAACCATTGTTTTTTTTGGTAGATAAAATTGTAGTCTTCAAACAAACAGATGATAATGCAATGTTTTCTTTAACATGGCAGCAGAAGTGCAAGTGCTACACATATTTATACACACGCATATACATATATAGTCTCTTAAGATTTTCTTATGTAAAGCCTGTTATTAAGTTCTTATTGTAGACAACACTTTAGACATTTCATGGCTCTGAGGTGAAGAGCATTGCATTTTAGTGAGTGTCAGCCTTCATTCTTTGTAACTGTCATGGTGCATCTGGTAGCAGCAACAGTACACTAAACCCTGCATATGTCGATGCAGTGGCAAAAAAAAGTTATCTTCACCCCAAGCCCCCTTTTGCGAAACAAAATGGTGAGACAGAAGAACTGAAGATAAATTTTGATACCAGATTAACCGTGCTGTTTTTAATTAATGCACGTTTTTTATTTCCATTACTGCAATTAACTGCTCATAAATAAACAAGCCATCATCAGGAAGCACAGTGTTGCAGTTTTTAAGTACTGCATTAACATTAATGCTGCAGTTGTGAACAGATTACAGGAAAAACTGGATGTATATGAAGGAAAACATGGTTTAGTTTGTGTTTCTTTTAATAAAGTTCATTTAAATCACTACATTAATTTAAACGTACATTTCTTCCCAGAAGGTTTTACAAACTTGTTTCTACATTGGAAACCTTTAAATGAAGGAAAACAAGGTGCTATTTGAGTTTCTTTTAGGACTCTCTCAAGAGACAGTGTGTGTTCATTTTGACTTTCTTATGTGGTGAAAAGTTCATTTGGATCACTACTTTAAGTTACTCTGTCATTTCTTCCCAGAGGAAAAAAGTGTCAGTTTATGCTAAGATGAATCCCCATTTTGCCTCTTCTAATGACAACATGTTCATGTGCTCTTCTCCAGTCGCCGTCCCCAGTACCAGCCTCTGTCTTTGAAACGACTGCAGTACCTGATCGATTTGGGACGAGTCGACACAACCCAGCCCATAGACCTGACCCAGCTGGTCAATGCCAGAGGAGTCACAATCCAGCCTCTGAAGAGGGACTATGGAGTCCAGCTTGTTGATGAGGTAGTCGCTCTATGCTTGATCATAGACTTATTTGTGTTGATCATGGACGTTTTCACAACTGTCATGGAAAGTAAAAACAATCTCAAAAGGTTAAAAGGTAAAGTGATTTAATGTAAGCTGGATAAAGAACTCTCTCACTACAAGGTGTAAAAAAAAAAAAGTGTGTAATCCAGTTGCTGAATAGTGAAATCAGGCATTCAGAGAAACATGTCACTCCTTGGCTCTTTGATCATCTTGTGCCAGCAGGTGGCACCACATGACAATGTTGTCCCTGAGACAGACACGGATCAAGATGTCGTCGCTGACCCCTGTTTTTTTCACCCTGCTCAGCCACAAGCTCACCTTTCTTCTGTTTGCTCTGTTCCAGGGTGCCGATGTTTTTGCTGCAAAAATCAACATTGAAGTTCAGAGAGCTTCTGAAGGAGCCATAGCTGCTATTGAGAGGAACGGAGGCATCATCACGACCAGTTTCTATGACCCTATAAGTCTCGGTAATTAATGAATGATCAGTCTTGTGCACTCACCCATCTTATAGCGTTTTAATCTCATGCATTTAAAGTAAAATGCTTAAAAATGTATTTTAATTTTTTTCAGGGATTCTCATCAAGCCGGTCCCGTTTTTCTTACGTGGGCAGCCGATTCCAAAGCGAATGTTACCAGGGCAGGATATGGTCCCGTACTACACAGATGCTGTAAGCCGTGGTTACTTGGCAGACCCGGTGAAAATCCAGCAGGCCCGGCTAGCCCTGGCACAAAAGTACGGATACATTTTGCCAGACGTTTCAAAAGATGAACTGTATCACATGCTCTCCATGAGGAAGGATGTTCGACAGATCTTCTTTGGCCTTGCTCCAGGCTGGGTCGTTAACATGCCGGAGAAGAAGATACTGAAACCCACTGATGAGAAACTGCTTAAATATTACAGTTCATAGGCGTGAGGTGTAAAATAAATGTTATGTACATTATCTAATGGCAGAAATCACGGAAATACTGAGATTTGAATCTTGGAAAAACCTGTAAAAAAAAAAAAAAAAAAAAAGTCTGGGGAGGTTCTGATTTTATATATAAAAAAAAAAAAAAATGTGGAAAAAGACATTCTGTGTGTGAGAACGAAGCATCGTCATTAAACTGTCTTTAAAAACTGCATTTAGTTCAGTATATTGGTGTTTGAAGGGATTACATTCTGGTGTTATAAATTCTATACGGTATATTTGCAATATATTCATGAGTATTCCTTTTAGTTTTGAGGGGCTAACATCATCTGACATGTCGAAGCATAACCGGCCCGTGCTGCATGATGGAAGGAACGTGAACTGTAACAGGTGAGGGGGAAATAAGGAAAATAAGATAACTCAAAGAATGAAAACAGGAAACAGATGCCTGGTGATGTGTATTACTTGTGAAAGGGGTTGCCTAGGCCCTAGAAGGGGAGTTTGAAATTAGTCATAGGCAGCTGTATCCTGGTGCGTGGATGTTCAAAAGACCCCCCCCCCCCTCTTGGAATACAATCACAGGCTAACACATACAACTTTGCTCAGTTATGCTTTAGAGACATTAGATGACACAGAAGAAATGTTTATGCTTAGATATCTAATTAGATTACTGTGATTTATTCTTAACGTGGTGTTTATTGCTGAATATTTATTAAATATTAGGTTTCTGTAATATGAAATCTCATTAAGATTCTTGCGATTTTACACCCAACACTTTATGGCAATTAACCCGCTGCCTCCATCAGAATATAGTGTCACAGGTTTCGGGTGGATAATGCTCCCCCTGTATTTGAACTCTCCATTATGCTTGTGTTTATTTTTTGAAGTCTAAATGGCACACTCGCTATAAATAACTTGGTATTTTACGCAGATATTGTCTTAAGGGACGCTGCCATAGAATTTGTGCTGGTATAAAAACATTTTATCAAAGGAAGCATATGTTTGTGTGTGTGTGTGTGCAACGCCATCAGCATTGTGTTTCTATACAAAGTCCCCCCTTTGCCATGTTAGTTACTGGTAGACAGATCTCAGTTATGCAGGAATAAAAAGGAGAGTGACAAAAATAAGCAATGCACCAAACTGTGCTAAATTTGATGCGTTTTTTTTAATAAGTCAGCTTTTGCATCCAATTAAAAAGCAGCATTTTCAAGATGAATTTCTTACAGCAGTTACAAATTTCATAATTTTGTTTCCATCTGAGTCAAAGGTTACACTTTGATGACTTAGCTTGTGGTTCCCTGAGTGTTTTCCTGAATCTCAAGTATCCAATAAACTACACAAGTAGGGGATACATACACAGCCGGCCCTGCCAGGAAAACCAGCCCAAATCCTTACAGCATAATACTTTAAATAAATCACGCCACAGGAAAGAAACAGCACAATCATTGTTTATGGCAGAACTACAGCGCTTATCTTCAAAGCAGCAGATCCTTTTGAATTTGTATCAGGTCTCAGACGAGCAAAAGAGAAAGAGTGAGCTGGAAGTTTGTAGAGAGGCACAAACATCAACTCTTTGAATGTGTGGCTGCAGAAAGCTGGCATAAAAGAAATTGAATCAGGTATCAGTTACTGTTGAGAAAACAGTCATTCACTTTGGCTAAAAAGATTTGTTAGTCTGTTTTAGGTACAGCCATTTAATCTCAGGTTTCTGCTCCAAATAATCTAATGTCTGAGTCTAACCAGTTCACACTATTTAATTAAACATTCAAGCATTGCTGCTGGAGTTGAGCAGGCCAGATTGTTTTGGTTATCTGCTGCCTTGAATGAGCCGTTTAAGACAGACACAGATATCATGGTGTCTCACAGGTCTCAGTCTAGTTCCAGTTAATAATTAGGGCTAATTACAGCTAAATGCAGGCCTCTTTCTCCTCTGTCTGCCGAGGAGAGACGTGTGGCAGAGGTCTGGATCAAGGTCAGACTTACACATACACTATAAAGGAACCTGAAGACAATTTGTATCCAAAAATATAGATGTGATAAAAGGCCTGCTGTGGCAATAAGTCTCTAACATCACCCAAGCTGAGCTGCCTGGACAATAAAAGACTTGGAAGACTTATTCAGTTCCTCAGATAAGACTCTTATCAGCCGGTGTGGAATACAATTCCTAATTTACAAAGAATAGTGCTGTTCTTCAGCATGAGTGGAGCGTTGCCTCATTAGCCAGTCTCAGTCTGAGCAGGTCTGCATGATAGACAGTGGAAATAAAGTTAGAAGGTGATTACGCTTCAGTGACAGAAAGAGGTGTCGAATATGTGATTTGCTCTTGTATTTAATTTAATTTTCTTTACTTGTGAGGACATGCACGTTCAGCAACTTTTCACTAAATCGTCAGCTGGCTAATTTTCATGTGCAATCCTTCGGTAAGATGATTTAAAACCAGTGAAGTGACACTTTAAGAAATAATTTTTAAAAAAAGTTAAAGGAGCTATGAACTTCTAGGCTCTATCTAAAATCCTTGAGAAAAATTAACTGTAAAAAGTCATTAAAACTTGGCCCCTTAGAAATGTATGTAACACAGTATTTCTGACCCAAAACAATTTATCTTGTATGTTTTTTTAAATTATTTTGTAATTTCAATTTTGTATTTAATGTTTTTCAATTTTTTTTATCCATTTTACTTAACATTACATTTAATTATTTGATTTGATCTGACGTGTTCTCTGTTGTACTGTGATGAACTCACGTCGCCCTTTATGATGCAAATTTCACATTTTGTAGACAATCCATGAACTAAAAAAAGATCAGCCGAATAGTCAAAGGTCACGTTTTCAAATCGCTGGTTTTGTCTTGCTAACAGTCCAAAACACAGATGCTCATGTTACAGTGATGTAAAACTGAGAGAAGCCTTAAATCCTCTCTGACATTTTTGCCTAATGAATGATTTAAATGATGAATTGATTATCAAAATTGGTGTAAATCACTAATTAAGTGATGTAAGATGATAAAACCAGTATAAAAAAGTGTAAATCCTCACTCCCCTCCTGCCTCAGCTCATTTGGCTTTGCCCGTTCCCGTGCTTCACCCTGCACATCGTGCGACCTGGGCTTGTAAGTCTGAGTCTGAGCTGCATTTGAAGTCTGGCTGAGCCGGGCCTGTTATCTCTGCTCAGAGGTGGGGGGCATCATTGTGTTCGGCTAATGAGGCTACATTAAGCCTGTCTTCTCCAGGGGGCATGTAATCCTCTCAGCTGGCCTGTCGTAGGCCTGGGCAGGGCACTGTTTACACGGGGAGCGTGGAGGCTAGCACTCAGGACCTCGTGGGCCTCGGTCTACTGCTGAATCTGCTCAAACAAGTGATTAAGAAGTGTGTGTGTGTGTGTGTGTGTGTGTGTGTGGGGGGGGGGGGGGGGGGGGGGGTGTGTTACAGACCACGGCATAGAATGGTGTCTGAGTCTTGACAGAGTATATCTTGATGCTGGCCTGCTGTGCCCATACAATTCAACACAATGCAATACAGTCCCTCGCTGCGAAGATCATGGTCACCTGAGACAACAGTATTATATCCCCCTCACACCTTCCAGCTATGAAACAATGCAGCTCTATATGAATGAGCCACTGTAAGGAAAGTCTGTGGGATGGCACTAAAGGCAGGTCAGAATACAGTGCTTCATTATCAGAGGTCAAGACGCTGACCCTCTGCTTTACATTCATGTAGTTTTCTTCCATTTTATCTCCAGACAGGCATCTGAAAAGCCTTCAGCTCAGTGACTCCTGCACCAAACATCCAAAAACAACATCCATAATAACAGAGGAGAAGTCAAGTGTTCCGCAGCCTCGAGGGAATATGCATCATTTCACTCACACAAAGCTCCATGTCACACCTAAAAAATGCGGACTCAGGTGAGCAAAACATCCTTTATGTCCCATTAACATATTGTGTCAGACCATGGAGAAGCTGCTCCAAATCCAGCCAATGTTCAACCCAGACACCATCCAGAACAGCCAAGAATCCACAAGGGTCTGTGTAAATCCTGCTAGTTGTCCCTCTACAAGGAAGTAGTCCTGCAGGTCCTTGGTGCACAGCTCTACCTGTGCCAGCTCGACCATCAGTGATCCAAAGTGAAGACAGAGAGGAGTGTCCCATATATGAGTTCTGTCCAATACAATGGTACATTGTGATCACAAAGCCGCAGAGAACAATCCCTATTCAGAAAGCATAGTGCCCATTCAGCTGCAGCACTCTTGCTTGTTTGGCTATGAGACAATGCAGTGATACCCTCCTGTCAGCTCATAGATTAGGATTCATTAGCAGGGCCAGAATAAAGGACGAATAAAACGGTTTTTTAAATATATATAACAGCAAAATATATTCTATAAGCAACACACAGAGGTAAGTTAAGACATAAAAATCAGTAAATAACCCCCCCCACACACACACACACACACACACACACACACACACACACACACACACAAACACACTGTCTAATATTTAGCCGACTCAATTCACAGAGAAGCTCAGCCGAAACTAACATTATTGTATTCACGCTGCGTCCTTCAAGCTAATTGATTAAATCCATTAACGCTGTTCACAGCGCATTGGCGCGTGCGTCCCGTTTAACACCGAGGATGTGGATTCAACCTCTAATTCTGACAACCTGTGAAGAAAAAACCGACACATAGCTACACCCCCCCCCCCCCCACATACCAGTACACCCACCACCCAAATGCTAACACACTATAAACATCCACGCTTTATTTCTAGACAAATATAGAAATTTATTTGATTGATTTCTAAGACACCTCTGACGTCATATCTCCCTCAAAGCCACATGCCAGTTTATCATCCTCGACTGATTACAGTTGTCAGAGAGAGATGAGGAGCACAGTTTAAAGAATCTGCCCTTAATCACTACTGTTATTGAATTTGCAACAGTCTTGATCCGGCTTCTTGATTAACATATCAAGCTCCATTAGTCCTGATTTACTTATTTCTCAGGGTCAAAACAAAGTCCAACATGCTCCCCGACGGGAAAATTCATGCAAGAGTGCATGAGTTCAGCTGTTGCTGATTTAAAGCTTTTAAAACTGAAACGTAGGCTGTATGTTGTCTGCAAATTTAGCTGGTTTCCCTTTGTGTATTAACCCTTTTCTGCTCCAAAACCATCCGTATTAACAATTTAAAGAAGCTGCATTAGTGACTCGTCTGCCGGGACAAAGCAGCGCAGGTGCAGCTATTACTGAGGCCCAGTCAGTCCGTGTATTGCACACTTAACGTTGCCGCCGTCTGCATAATGGCATCTATTGTTTGAACGATGTTTGTCGTCGGTGCTGCAGACACCATGTTCCGTGAAACCATAGAGCGGCAAGCGAGCACCTGTGATGGCGTCCTGTTACATTCAAGTGGGCTCACACGCCTGAAGAGTTTCAGGAGAGTTCATGTGCGGTGGATACACAAGATGTACGCGCAATATTCATATGATGTAGTAGTTAAAGCGATTTATACTGTATCCTATAGGGACTTTATAGTGTTATCTATTTTTATCTGTTTGTCTTATGCTTTGTGTCACCATAATAAACCCATAATAAATATTATTAGTGCTACAGTAATTAGTTAATTATAATTTTGCTCTGCATTGCATTTATTTTAAATTTCCTGCAACTATAACATTCCTTTAATATGAGCAGTGTGTACTCAAGAGTTTGCCTTTTTTTTTTTTTTAACTTTTATTTCTTATCATATTCAGAGTACAACTTTAAGATTTGTCTTCTGTGTTTTTATTCTCCAAACTGTCAGGAAATGTTCCAGGTATATAAGCTGCACTTGAGGGTGAAAGACAGTTTCTGTGAGTCTGTATCTCTGCTGGAGTTTTGACTGATTTCAATACACTTTTGTCTCTTTGATTTAGCGCCAAGACCTGCTCTGGTGTTTCCCTTTGGGAGGTCACTCAGTCTATTTTGGTATTTCTCTCCCCTCCCCATCTTTCTTTAATGAAAAATGATATCTGCAACAAAGCAGATGAATGTATGTTTCTGCTCTGATGTCGTGACGCTGAGCTCATCACGCCCACTTTGTGCACACCTATCAGTTTTTTTTTTTTTTTGTGTAGGGCAAATATTTGTGCGCGGTAATCGTGTAATAAACACGCCTTGATCATGTTTGTTTCAGTCGTGTAAGATGTACTTTGATAGAGACAGTGGATGGCCGATAAGAGCTGAGAGCCTCAATGTAATTAGTAACCAGCCCTACCTCCTGAAAACTTTGATGTTCACCTATCAATACCCTGCCTGCCTTTCAGGACCTATTGATTAGATTCCATTTCTCTCCGATAGACAAAGCTGTAATTTGATTTTCTTAATATGGTTTTAGTGAGAGAATGAAGAAAATGCTTCTTAGACTTTTTTCCTCTCATTAAAATTGAACGTGTCAGGAAGTCTCTATATTTATGCACGAGCTATTAAAAGGTTCAGCAACGCAAATCATTGTCCAAATACAAACAATTAGTGATTAAAGGATGATTGAATATGATATAAAGTTAGGGGTCAGTTTTATCACTTTCATGTACATTTTGTTTTTCATAGCTACAATATATTTGACCATAAAGAGGGAAAAAGATAAACATTTATTTACTGACTTCAGCACCTACATCTGGGTTCATTTGGCTTAATCAGGAGATTATTCTTATTTAATTTTAATCATTACATAATGGCCTAATTGTGCTTTAAAACAGACCCACGTCTCCCATCTGAAGTTTCGTGAGGTCGTTGACTGGGGCGTCAGATGGGCCTATCACCGACCCGAGAAAACACCTGGAATTCACACCTTAAATCCACTCCTCCTGGCCTCCTATTGGTGGAGCTGCAGCATATATCCGTCACCCGGCATGACCCCGACGATGACAGCGGTCTGCAGCTGAGCCAATAACATCATCACAGTCGGTGTAGCCATGCGTTTCAGCCACGACCCCGCAGCTTTCCAGCTTTGCGCAAACAGCTCCATGTTCGACGGCGAAGATTGCGGATCCGCAGACGCGGAGCAGATGATCGAGATCCGCTCCCCGAGTTCGGGGCCTTCAAGCCCGCTGTCCGTCAACTCGGACTCCAGCTGCACCAGTCCTGTAGCCAAGTCTGCCTCAACGGAGAAGAGGGTCAGGAGGCCCTTGAACGCCTTCATCATCTGGACCAAAGAGGAGCGCAGGCGGCTGGCGCAGCTCAATCCAGACCTGGAGAACACTGACCTGAGCAAAATACTTGGTAAGACTTTGATTGAAAGCCTGAAATGTTACTGACAAGGCCAGAAGTTGCTAAGGTTAAAATGGGCTCCAGGGAAGATTTGTATTCCCTTCTAAAAAAAGAACTCAGTAGCAAAATGTGTTTAAATCAAAGCCCCAAACAGATAAATAAGGTTCACAGTTAAAGTTTTATTATCTGTTATCTGATTATTAACCTCACTGTGTTCCTGCAGGAAAGACCTGGAAGGCCATGTCCTTGGCTGAGAAGCGTCCCTACATGCAGGAGGCTGAGCGTCTGAGGGTCCAGCACACCATCGATTATCCCAACTACAAGTACAGACCCCGCAGGAGGAAGCAGCTGAAGAAAAGCTCCAAGCCACAGACCGCTGAGGCCGCTCTCCCCCCACTCTGCAGCCCAGGCCTCACAGTGCCCTACAACCTCACATACCTGCTCCAGAACCAGCAGCAGACCTTCCCCAGCACGCCTGCTTTCCCGGCTAACTTCACCCCTCTGCACAGCAGCTACCAAAACACTCCAGTGTTCCCAGACACAGCAGCAGCAGCAGCAGAGACCTTCTCAAACAAGCCTGTGCTGTATTCAAATCCGCCTTCATACCTGTCAGAGCACCAGCTGTATTTTGGCAGTCAGCACGGGCACATGCCGTGCGGTTTCTCTGAAGGGTCGCACGTGGAGCAAGGGGAGTCCAGGTTTTACGGGGGCCCGCTGAGTCCTGCTGGGCCGACCCTGGAGTTTTACTTGGAACAGGTTCAGCTGGACATGCTGTACGATCTGGACCGCAGCGAGTTCGAACAATACCTGGGGCCTCCTCCACACAGGCCCGAGTCAGTGGATCCCAGCAGCTACCATCAACAGACCAGCCACAGAGAGGGACGCTCACTATCATAAAACCACCACAAATGGTGTATTTATTTAAATTATTTCAGTGTATCACTTGATAATGACTGCTGAAAGTGTATATTGTGTATTTAGGTTTTGACAAGTTCATATATGAAAAGTGTACTGTTTTCCAATGTAATTATAATGTATCAATAAATAACTCTAATTCAACTTATGTCTGGTGAGATTAATAGACTCAAACAATTGAACACCCTTATTATTTTTCTAGATGCCACTAGTGAGTGTTAGAATACTAGACGGTAAATAGATGCAGCAAAGCACAAAACTATAATGATTTTTGGGTCCCGATCACAAAACCACTGGATCCTACACTTCCCATAATGCAACTTGATAGCAACTTTCTGTTAGATCCTCCATGCAACACACCAACAAACACCACACACGTCTGGTATAAATGTACAGTCTGACAGCCCCACCTAATGCCAGCCCCTAATGACATCACCAGGGGTCATCTCAGATTGTGGTCAAGACTGTTTGTTTGTTTATTTTGGTTTTCTGTCAGAACATCCATATGGATGATCATTTTATTTTATTTTGTTTGGCATCCTCGCTTACAGTTTATTTCTGATCTTTTAATTTTACTGGGTAAAATTCCTATTGATAAATTCAAATTCACAGCTGACAGTCATTTTTCTAGAAATTCTACAGCTGTGAAAATGATCAATACATTTTGGCTCTACTTTACTGTAAGTCCCCATATTGTAACTGTTGACAAATACTGTACATTCAAATATTTTAAATGTTCTTATAGCTGTGTGTATGCTACTTATAAATGCTAAATAGGGGGACTTAAAGTACAGTGTTACATTATGTGCACTTGATTATTGTATGAGGCGTTAGTTCATTTTTCTCAATACGGAAGAAGAAAGGATCACCCTTCATGACTTCATGTCTTAATTTGGTGGAGTTCCCCTTTAAACACTCCTGCACAGGACTGTAAATATCTGTTACATTTAGCAATGCTGGCCCTTTGGCAGAAGCCAAACTGTTGACACACTGTTTTATCTCCATCCACACGTCTTTCTTAGCTCACAGAGGGAAATAGGGCGTCAGGGGCATAAACTTCCCAACTTCCTGTTTCATTTTAAAACATTTCACAAAGGCTCTAAAAATATGCCCAAAAATCGACATATCTCCGAACTCATTCGGCTTTGGCTGCCAAATGTTTACCCATTTAGGAAAATGTTTACTTCCATGTCCCATATTTTCTGTGTCAGAGCCTCAAGGTTGGTTGAAATCTGTTCTGGACAGATGCAAGACCGGGACGCTCCAAAATGTCAGGCGCTGCAAGGACTAAACTTTTTCTTCCTTTTTTAATTTTATTTTAGTTAAAATACCAATCTTTAGTTTTTTTTTCCAATTATGAGCATTAACAACTACACACTACAAAATCTGCACAGACTTGTGGAGAAATAAACATTTCATTTTATAGATGAGAGCAATGTCTAAAACCCAATAAATATACATCTTTACATATAATATGAATAGAATTTCATATTGTATGCAGTGTTATCTTTGTAGAACTAGATCAGTTTCAATGTCTAACTTCATAGCTAACTTTTTAAAAAGTCTTTTTTTTAGGTATCACTCTGGATTCATCTCATCAATGACTGCAAAAAAAATGCCCAAAACACAGACAGATATATTAATTTCAGCGAATGTACTGGGTAATAACATTAGTTTTATCGTACTGACTACAATTCATCATCAGAAAACGTTTTTAAAAATTATTATATAGTCATCAGAGTATGCATTTACATCATTATGTCCAGTCAACCCTCTGAAAAGACAATTCAAAAATATATTTACATATGAGAACTCCACTGTAAACATATCACAAGAATGAATTTTCTGCTGTTAACTACTGAAAATAAAAATGGCTCTTAAAGCTGCAGCACACACTTCAAACACTTCACTCGAGTTCCAGAAATGGCTCTGTCCGGTTAAGCACAGCTAATTATACAACCAGATATCACAACTTAAACTGTGCTCCACCAAACTGCACAGACAAGACAGCTTGTGTCCTTTTGAAATGAGTCTGCAGAGGGAAATGTTGTGAGTCAGTGATGGAAAGCAGATCTTAAAGTGCTGGAAGGAAATGAATGGGCACAGTGACTGAGGGAAGGATGACCTTGCTTTGGAGGAGAGAGCAGAAGAGCTGATTAGGAAAGTGAAGACCTGCTGCAACCCACCGCCACCTGAATGAGCGGAAGAAATCTGACGTCAGTTCAACTCCCAAGACAATATTACAAAACACACTGCAATGTGAAATGTAGAATGTCCTGCAAAATATTTGGTGCAAAAGAGGTAGAATAATATGACAATAACATCTACTCTGTCTTTATTTTCCTTGTTTTATTAACTTGAACCCAAAGCCTTTAAGTTCAACTTGTTTTTCTCAAACTTTGGCCCCTCAGCAACAATTAATGAGCAGCCACAGGAACTTCCTGAAGGAAAAACAACTGGATGATATCAGTGTTTCAGGTGAAAATATCATCAACAATAAACAGCGGTGGAAATGGCAGCTGAACAAGTCAGATATGTTTTGTTACAGTTATGAAACTCATAATTTTTCAAATATTTACAAGACTATGTTTTTAACAGGCTTCTGGTTTATTAAATGATATAAAACAACTGAAACTGAAACTGGAACTATAACAGGCAAAATGATTCCCTTCTTTAAATGTAAACTTGTATTATGTTGTGATTTAATTAAGTTGAAAAACATGAGATATGCAACAATCTCCTCCTTTAACAGCTTTTAATTAGCATTCCTCGTAGCTAGATTTTACATTTGTTATCGACAAACAAATCTACATATTCTCAGGTTGTTTCTCAGAGTTTTAAGGGCAATGACTTCAACAAAAAAAAAATAGAATAAATGGAGTTCTTGATAATCTATGAAACAGTTATGTCATCTCCATATTGAGTTATTTTGGTACTCCAAAAATTGATGCTCATGTCAGAAATCTGCTGGAAAGCTCACATACAAATATCTGATCTTATCACCAGTGAAGAATGTGAGGAATCTCAACATGTCAAACATGCAAGAAACATTCCTCAACCATAAAATACTTTCCTCGTTAGAGATTAAATATATAAATATGCCCAGCTCTGTATGCCCAATATTGACTCGAGTTTATATCAAACCTAAAAATAGATTTCCGTTTATTAACCTGTAGCATTCTTGAGATTTCGTGAGCACATAATGAGGTTTGTCTTGTCTTACCTCCCACATGAAGGTCATCAATAGTTTCCTGTCCTGAGTGCAGTTTGGGTAAATTCAAGGCTGCTGTCTGCAGATAATGCTCATCCGAGTATTATCCTGCAGGGACGTCTGCTCTGTCTGCAGTTGAGGAGGAAACTCAAACAGGAAGAGGCCTGAAGTGACATACCCGACAGTTTCTCATCCTAAAGAAATTATAGAAAGGAGAAGGTTTCGTTAATCCTCTCTAAAAGTGGAAAATAATAATTCCAATGAGAACAGGAATTTCTGGTTGAATTAAATGTGTCTGTCTGATCACTTAATTATGAGTGAGTCTAATCAAGTACTAATTAGGCCTATCAGATTACTATAACCTCATCAGACCAGTCCTGCATTGGAGCTTCAGCAGCTTTTCACCTGTATGTCTCACAGGTTGCATCTTCAACCGTTGTGTCACTTCAGATAATATCAAGACACTGCTTTTAATGCAGTCTGTAGCCTAAGGACAATACAGTACCAAAAATCTTTATTGTCCACCATAGTGGAAATCTGTCTTTGACTGCAGTATACAGAATGAAACATTACAAATGACAACACAGAAAAACAAAGAGTTACTGGTTTGTAAACCATACAGTGCTTTCCACCAAAAGCAGCAGCTAACACAAGTGTGAGCCAGCAAAAGTAAAATAGTTATGTAACACATTTAAAATTCCAGTTGCATTCTGAATGAAACACTTTTTGTAAGTATTATTTCCTGCCAGAGGTGTCTTAAAACCTTTAAAGTGTCAGTTCACCTAAGTTTAAACATATTTCTTCACTCCAGGAGTGGCTGGATATATTTGGTTTTATTTGCCCAAGTTTTGAGATGTCAGTCTCTGAGATTTCTGTGTCCAGCCCATCACAGCTTAGATAAAATGAATTTGATTTGTGGGCCTCAAAGCATAAAAAAGGACATTCAGACACTAATATCTCTTTCCAGAAACCAAGTCCCGGTTATATTGAATAATCCACATGTATTTCTATGAACAGTTTGCATTGGAACTAATTTCTACAAAATGAAAAGTCTATATGAAAAATGTTTACTGCAAAATCTGGAAAGACACTACCAGTGGTGGTAGAAGTCTCAGGTCTATTAATCTTAATGTTTTGTAATCATAACTATATACAGCTGGTTTGTTTAATGTACCCAATAATATGCAGCATAATAAAGCCCTTGCACTACCACTAAATACTGTACTTTGAACTATTAGACCAGTAGGGGCCATAAAATCTATGCATAACTGCTGCAATAATTATGCTTAACAACAAGCAAGTCTGGTTTGTATAATCATGCCATTGCAGAAATAATATGCGTTATTTCCATTCAGCTCTCAATTATAAACCAAACTTGAGTGCAATAATCACGTGATGAAGTGTGGTCATGCTAAACACATGATGAAGAATTTTCTGCCTCATCTTTATCTAAGGCAGCCATGGTTTGGTCACTGACAGGTTCAAACATGACTGACTTTGGAGTAGTTGGCTGTGATTGGTTTTTCTCCTGTGATGAACACAGTATATGATCTATCACATTTTCAAAATAAAAGAAAATTCATTCCTCTAACTAAAAGCTCTGGTTCAAAGCAAGAGTATTTTATTCTTTCATTGCTGATGTGGCTTTCTGTTTGGTTCTTGGAGCAAGTGATTTTGGTGCTTTGTATGTTGCAGTTTTATGACTGATCTGAAATCGTCTGTGTCTGCACAATGAACAGCTTCGAAATGTTGGTAAATTCAGCCAATTTGGTTTTAGCCAGGTTCAATCTGTCCCTCACAAAATCAAACCTGAGTAACTAGAACTAAACAAAACACTGTCATATAAACTTATCGATACTATCAAGCATTCCACATCTGCTAGCAAGCAAACAATGAATATGGACTCAACTGGCCTTTCACTTTCGCAAGATTTTCTAATTTATCATATGGTCCGCCGGCCCATCCACGGGCTAACGGAAGCTACCTGAACGTGCTCTTACAGAGTACATGTCAATATACACAGGCTGTACCTCCTTAGATCCGGTAGAGCCTCTAGAATTCAAATATTCAGTTCATTTTGCTAACCACTCGCACATTTATTAATATTACCAACATGGTGTACCAGCGGAGTGTGGTGACTGCCTACCTTTTAGTGTAGGACTCTGCCCGTGACGGTCCACAGATCACAAAAATCAAAATGGTTTCTTCATAAAAGTATTCCAGGTTATGAAGATCCTCCTGAGAAGTCCAAAGCAGACGACGGAGCCATTACTTATCCGCTGCTCTTCCCTTATTTCTCCTGTCCCTCTGTCTGGGGCTGTGTTAGCTGGTCTGCTGTTGTTTGTTAGCTTTCTGGATACAAAATGGAGGCCTCCCGGTAAAGATCGGATCAGATTTCACTTCAGGGGGGTACAGGACAAAACAGTATGGAGGATCTTTGGCGTAACCGAGCGTAATGACGTGTCCTTTACCGTCAGAAAAAGCCTTGAGTTCATATTTCGTGCAACCCGTAGAACCGAAGGGTCTATGTGGCAAGCTTCGTCTCATGCTGCATTCACTTACACTCGGACATCGGAGTTTCACTCTTGCAAACGTCCCACCGGCCACAACTTTTTATTTATAGACTGTTGAATTGGAATGTCCAAAACTGGGGTGGCAGCTGGGGTGGCAAGGTATTTTTTAGGAGTGGCAGCTGCCACCCCGGTTAATCCGTCCCTAAGCTAAACCAAGTGTGCCAGGGCTAGATACCTGAAACTAAAATTAGATGTTTTTACAGATTTCTACCTAGCTGTAATCTCAAAACATCCACTTTTAAGAAAACAACGTTTTAATTCAGTTTGTTATTCTATGTAACAAAATGAGGCAATAACTAGCTAAAATTCAAACATGACTGAAAAAACAAACTCATGATAACAGTAACATTATCTTAGCAGATCAACAGTAACTGCCATTTCTGCTTTTGACCTTTGGTCATGTGTTAAACATATTCAGCTGTAGATTAATGTATTATTGCAGCACCAGCATTGTTAAACAATACCTTAACAATGCCTAAAAAGGCATAAAACAACAAGTTAAGTAAGAAAATGTTTAATAGTAGTTCTTGTAAACTAGCCCCTCATGACTCCTTGACAACAGATGATCTGTAACGGGTCCGACAGACACACTGTAGAGAATAGAGCAGCTGGGTGTGCCCCTCCGACCTGCTGGGAAGATACAATACTCCATCAGAGTCTCTTAGCAAGGAGACCGTCAACAAACACTCAGAGGATGATTAACACAAACACAGTCCTCAAACTGGCCGGAAGTGCGTGTGTTTGTTTGTGTCTGGCCTGTTTTTCTATTTCTGTTTAGGTATACTATATGTCATGATTCATATAGACTGTGTATCTACTGCCCATTTTAACTTAAACCTTGTGAAAATGAAGCTTTTTACTTCAGACACCTTCATCAGGATGTAAAGTGGTGTTGACAGTCAGAGTCATTCCTACCAGATTATTTTGTGTGGAAATAACGTCACACCTCCTTCCTCAGTGTCTGCTGGTATTTTATGACTCAGTCTATGAGTATGTTCATGACTGTATCTTCAAAGTGTGCATGTGTCATGTGTTATGAGAGAATCTGCTTGTTATTCGTGGTAAAAAAATATACCAACTTGCTGTTTTAGATTTACATGTAATGTGAGTGTGTACACGTGCGTGTTTGCATCGACATAGCATTTCCATACAATGACAACACTGGTGGCACTGTATTGAAGCTTTATCCCATCCATTCCCTCAGTCCCTTCCTCTACCTTCCTCTGCCTTGTCAGCAGGCACCTGTTAGTTTGACGTGGTGTCTTTAACACCTCCGCTGATTGACTTAGCGGTGTAAAAGCCTGAGAGCACACAAGGCTTCTCAGCAGGTAGTGGACTGTGTGCATGCGACAAGCTGGTGGCACCTGAGGGTAATGCATTATGTGCTAAGCTGCTGTAAAATCACTTTGGTTATAATGATTGTTTCCATAGCATCACTGGTGGTTAAAGTTTTCTTTGCAAATATTAAGATTAGCAGGAAAAAGCTGATTCAACACCTAGAAAGAGCTGAGATAAAGATAAAACTCAGACAAAATGCATACAAGACAAGCCCAACATGTCAGAAAAGTGGTAATGATTCGAGCCCCAGCTCTGGCAGGTAACCCAGAGTAAACAGTATTTGGTTTGATTGGCAGGTTATTGTTGAGTCTGTGGGGGCGTTGGGGAAGGTTGGACCTTCTCTCAGGACGTAGCCTCACTTCCCTCGCTCAGAGGCTCTCAGGAGGAGAGCAGTGTGCCTTTTAACTTTTTTATTTGTGCTGTGTTTGTAAAGGCCACATTCCCTGAGCCTGGCTGCAACTTGTGTTATTCTTCCTGTGCTGTTTGCCCCACTCGCAGCTGGAAGGACAGGAAAACCGATCTGGAAAACTACTTCATGTATGTCATCGGTGATTACAGGACGGCAGCGCCCGCCTGTGCCTGGTATTGGCAGCCTTATGCCTGGGCCCGAGGGGCCGGGGCAGGCCTGAATAATGCTGTCCCGGGGGGACGGCGTTGCGCACCCCTCCTCACTCAAGGCCTCGCTTCTGCTTCCATGCAAGGAACTCTGTGAGTCCGTGCAGCCCTGTCAGCACTCTTCCTGTGGAGAAACTGGAGAGGAAGCTCCACCAGGCAGCCTGAGGTGGCTGCAAATCTCCACAACTTTCAATTTCTTTCTTTAATCTTTCCACTTAGAGAGCACTAATGCAGAATGGCCCCTCTCATAAAATATATGTGGAGTATTATTACATATGAATTCACCTGTAAATGGAATTTTAATTTTGTAATTGGTGCTAACTGATCTGTTTGAAGTAATTATTAATCATTCATTTTTTAAAATAAGATTAAATCACAAGTAACAAGTAACAAGTGAGAAGACAGAATAAGGGGTCACTGCATTATAATAAAAGAAAATTACACTTTATTCTGTTTTATGATAAAGTTTATGAAGTCAGTTGACCTCAATCAAAACAGGTTGAACCACGATGGCAGATCTTTCACTTGTTTCAACAAAATAAGACTTTAATGGCTCAATAACAGACAAAATAAGTATCAAGTGTCAGAAAACTGACATTTTCAAGCAGCTCAAAACTGTACTTGAGTAAATGTACTCTGTGACTTTGCACCTCTGACAAGAATAAGCTTGAGATTTTCAATCATATCATTCATCAGATCAGATTGACTCTGAGTCTGCAGAGAAAAGTGAGAAGTAGTTTCAGGTCCACCACACTTCTGGCATGAGACACAGTAAAATATTCTAATGTCAGATCCTCTTTTCATTGCTTCCTCTTTCCTCTGCTGCCACTTTCCCAGGCAGAGGACCTAGAAGAGCAATCTAGGGGGATCAGGAATGACAAGGCAGTCCGGCCTCCCATTGTATGTGAGCGTTTACTCAGCATGGGAGCGCAAGGACAGTGAGGCTACAAGAATACAATAGGCTCATATTTATTTACTGCTTAGTGGCAGCCAGGGACACCCCCCTTCCAATAGCTGATAGCAGCTTTACAGTAATAGACCTCTAATAAAGACCTCAGAGGGCAAGTAGAGGCTAGACTCTCTGGCTCTGTCCTGGTTAAAAGTATTTAGAAAAAAAAACATTTCAAACCCAACCAATAAAAAAAAGACATGTTTTTTTTCCTATTACATCATTATTATGTATCACAAACAACATAATTCTGAATAAAAATGTGTTGCAATATCTTCTTGTGCCGCACTGCCTTTTGTTATAATTTATCATTTGATTCATACGAGTGTCGAAACACGTTATAAATGTAGGGTTGAATAATTCTAAATATGTTCACAGAGCAGATCCAAACCCTCACACTTCACAGCAGATGGAGTTGCTGTAATCTACACAATGGGACCTATATTTGGATAATTGTACTGGGACATTTCATCTCATTGTATGGGAACGGCAAGAAGAAGCTACAAAAAAGATGCTTGTTTTCAGCTCGAAAAATCCCACCACTTGAGTTCTGTACCTGTCTTTGTATGTACATACATCGTATGAGGAAAATACAGCTTTTATTTCCATTATTTTTGAGAAGGATCTCAACTTCTTTGTACTTAATGTGTGGCCCGTGTGATAACGTGTCATGTCTTTAATTAAAACCCATTAAAAAACTGCAAAATGACAGTTTCTAAAATACAATGGCTCCTATTTCTGAACCCTTGTTATTACACACATGATCCTGGTCTTTTTCTGAGTTTACTCTCAAAAAGTCAGAATTCAGCAAAGTGACACTGAGACAAAGCTGCAGAAACACAAACTGATTCGTTTTGTATGCACTCATGTTCAGAAATAAACAAGTGAAGGCGATGATACTGCGTCATCCTCTTTGTCCGTATTCAGGTTCGCTGCTTGTTTTGATTACATCTCTAAAAAATAAGAAGTTGTACTGTGAAATTTTCTGCTTTAACACTGTGCCTACTGAATTTTGCATAATTGTGCATCAGAAAAATCAACATAATGATAAACACATCAACTTTTATGTGTCTATTTGAAATACATGAAGTCACAGAGACGTGTGTGCAAATAGCTTGTGACTGCAAAATGTATCATTAATAGTCCAGGGGACGAGCACAGAGCCTGTGGGGTTTATGAGTAATATCTTTGACTTCCAGCAGAGGGCTCCATCTGTTGTACTGACTGTGCAAACAGGACAGAGTTCACAAACCATCTGTAAAACAGCACGGTTGGTCTATTACACAGGAATATAAATGAACTTAAATCCATGTTGGCATGTTAGCTAAGTGCATTTGCTTTAAAAGGACCTAATAGCATTGCACATGTACATGCACCCACCGCTGTTTTGGACAAAAGGTCAAACCTCAGTTTATATCTGTTGCTTTTAAACACAACCTGACAGAGGCTTGACCATCATTTACACTTGTTTCCTCCCATGTTTTAATCTGACTGAAAAATGCCTGGGAATCCACCAAACCAGCACGACTATCTGACCTACATGACCGAGCCCCGGGCCTCAAAAAATTAATTTTCCGAGAGGCATTATGAGAGCGTGATTTATTGGTTGCCTTGATGCCTGGTGGGTGTAATTGTGAGAGCAGGGCTGAAGTTGAGTGGCTTTGGTGCATCGTCCGTCCCCTCCTCCAATCCCTGAGTTTCAGAGATTAACTCAGACACTGGATTAAAATCTCAAAATAGAGAAATCCTTTTTAGATGAACAGATTGATTAAAAAGGGGAAAAGATGAGTGTGTGGTGGAACCAAGCTGCTGATACTCTCACCTGGGAGCTTCTCAGATGGTGAAAGTCGACCTGGAGCTCAGTCACAAACAACTGCGTTACACCAGACTGCTGATATGAACAGTTGAGCTGCTTCTTTTTAGACAAGTGGTGGGAGACAAACTCAGATACTTCACTTAAAGGAATAGTTCAACAAATCTTCCATAAGAAGGTTGATACTACTCTCACGACTGTCCAGGTTAGCTTAGCTTATCTTAGCTTAGCTTAGCATAACGACTGTAACCAGGGCACATGGTGATACAACTGCCACCATGCATCTGTCCTTTGTTGGAGTAATTTTACATTGTTTGTTTAACTCATCTAAAAAAGCTGTCTGTTAAACATGCTTCCTAAATGACGAACTACCCCTTTATAGACACCTGCCAAATGTTTTTTCTTTCTCTCTTGTTTACAGTGAAGCATCAAATTTCCTCTGTATTTCTCATAAATGTTGGACTTCAACAAATATAGTTGCAGAACCTGTTTGTAGGGTCTTTGCTTCTGCATGTATTGCTCACAGAAAGAAGTGCAAGTGATAAGAAAATACAGGGGACTTATTCATGATTCCTCTCTTGATTTCAAGAAAATATAAAACAACAACAACAAAAAAAGAAAAAGACGATTCAGTTTCACAAACCCTGCAAAGTCCACTTTCATTTTGAAACGTAACTGTTTGGTGCAGATTTCGTAACGAAGTTTTCTCCTTGGTGTACTGCTGGGTCTGGTGCTCACAGACAAAAGCCTGATGCTTGATATCGTCATCATTGTGTGGCCTGTTTGATTGCGGGAAGCAGGTGTATGTTAGTGTGGCCTTTCAGACCAATTTTAGTCATCTACTCACTTCCCCCTGGACCCCAGGTTCCCTCTGAGTTTCCCAGCAGAGCTCAGCCCTCCCCCTCCCACCTGCCCGCACACAGTACTGCATGCAGAGAGCACATACCTCAACGTATTCAAGATTTGGTGCATTTTCTTAAACTTTTTTGATACTTTTTTTTTTATTTTGTTTTGTTTTCGCTGCTCTGCTCTCCTCCACTACATCTCTCTTTGCCCTCATCCTCTGTCTCCACAGCTCCGCTCTCTCCTTCCAGACCTAAGCTCTCTTCCTTCCTGCCCTCTCACAGCTTCCTGCTCCAGCTCTTATCACTCCAGAAAACGTGACACGGTCTCAGCCCAGTCAAACCAACACTAACCTCTGTAGTCCCTCTTTTCCTTGGCCATCACTGCCTTAAATGGAAGTCTTCTGGCCCCGCTGGGGTCTAGGTGCCTGCAGGGGGGTTGAGGGGATATCACAGAGGCCCCTTGTCACCCACCTGGGCCAAATCTGTTAATGGACTTATTTATTATAAACAATATAACCACTACTTCACAGCCTACAGAGGAACAATAAATCTGAAGTGGCCAGGCGTGTTTTTATTTATGTATTTATTTATCTGAGAGGAAGCCGTGGGCACATTGGGACATTATCAACTCATTCTCCTCCGAGGGGTTTTCCTCTGCGCTGAGGAAATCGTCTGCTTTGATTTACTCTGTAAATCTGAGCCTCATAATGCGGCGACAGGAGATTGCATGAGGCCAAGGCTGTGAGGTCTGGTTTGTGCAGAATCATGCTCGAGCTGATGTAACCTTTAAGATATTTTCATGAACATCTTTAAGTAATAACAAGAATTCCTGCTTTCTGGTTTTGCCACCATTATATAGTAAATATAAGTGATCATATTATCTCTTTTTCTTGCCCGTCATATCATGTTTAATTCATGTCCATCCCATCTTATAAGAGCATCTTAAGTATCACTATGTGCAAGGCTTGCAGGCTTTATTTATTGTTGTTCTATGACACTGCTGCCAGATACAGGTCTGCTAAGGCATGATAGAGCCCATGTTATTGTAAGGCCACAAGGCCATCTGATAAGGCCCGATGCTCAACAGCCTGCAGCGATAACGCATGTTGTGGATGGTATCGAGCCAACGGAGCCGAAGCTGCTGCTGCACAGAATGCAACAGTTACTGCAAAGTTCAAAGTCTGCACAACCGGCATTGATCAGAATATCTGGATGCCATTTCTCAGCTGCGGATAGCGTCCTCTTGGGTCTCTATTGTTTCACACGCTGCAGCATGTCAACGTAGGTAGCAGGCTTTTGTGTGGATGCAGTTAGTGATGATATCAGGAGGGGACTTTCCCCGAGTTTCCTGATATGAGCTTTTCCCATGGTATCATATAGGAATAATCCCAGGAGGGACGCTGATCATCTGACACTGATTGCTGAAATGTGATTGGAAGCTCAAAATGTAACCAAGAGGATTAAAATCTGATATTTTATCTGACAGTAGAAGTAGTATCTGACAGTAGCTACCATGCAATTTTGTCAAAGCATAAGTAATTTGTCACTTTTAGCATTAACCTACATCTGTTTTCAGTGAATTCTTCAACAATTTGGGAAACATATGTTTTGTTTTCTTGCCATTAGTTGCTATGACTGTAACTATGGAGCTAAAGGAGGCAATTAGCTGAGTTTAGCTTAGTTTAGCTTAGCATGAAGATTAGAAGCATAGGGGAACAGTAAGCCTGGCATTGTCAAAAGTGAAAAATATCATAAGCTATAACTATCATAATCATAAGCTTAGTAATCATCATGGTATATTTTGTTTGTTTAATTTGTACACAAACTGAAGTCTCTTGGCAAACCCCAACTCTTTTTTATATTTCTAGATATATGTACAGTGCATATGCAGTATAATGTGTTCCCTGGTGAGCGTTAAAGGTGCTGGTGGGTGAATTTTTTTTATCTTCGGACAAAGCCTGGTCAGCTGTTCTTCTTCTTTCCAATCTTAATGCTAAACTACGCTAACCAGCCGCTGGTAGTAGCCTCATCTTGATTGTACAGACTTTAGAGTGGTATCAATCTTTTTTATCTAACTCTCTGTAGGAAAGCTAATACGCATTTTTCCCAAAATGTTGAACTATTCCTTTAACCAGAGGCTTTGGTGCATCATAAACTCAGGTGGGTAGTGGGGAGATATTGATGATCCAGACCATTGTGTGTAAATGAACTGAGGAGATAATCTCCATCAGGTGAACTCAGCCACAGAGAGGTTTAGTCAAACACAGGAACTCCTTGAAGTGTAAGATAGGCCAGATATGTGAGATAATGTATTGATAAAATAATCTCACGGCGTACATTTCACTGACATGACTGATTACAGTCATAACAGCCAGATGGTTTCATCTTAATGATGTATATTTGGAACATGTTCATATCAGCCCTCACGTTTACTCTCAAAAATGGAAATTTAAAAAAGGTGAAAGCAAAAATGTTCACACCTGACATCGATTTTTACTCCACCCCTCGCCACCGTTAACATTACACCCACCCATCTGCCTTGTGATCTGCCTCAGGAGGGGGTGGGTGGGGGTGCGGGGGTGCTGTCATCCCGAAGAAGCTATTTGACAGAAAATATGTGAGAGCCCGATTAAAGGTGGGCCTGTTTTTCCTAGCAGCGCTGTGTTTCTGTACAACGTTATTGTAAAGGGAACAACATGCGGAGGAAGCACTCACACACTCAGTGCATTTCCTCCATAAAACCACAGCTGTGTGAAAACAACACGAGGTGCCTTCCTCAGCCATTTCTCTCACTTTAGCACAATAAAGTACAACAGGGTCTGCAGAGCACCGTAGTCTCTAATGTAACTGCACCAGACTTGACATGTTTGCTCTTGTCAAATGTTTGTAGTCGACTCTGGAATGACAGCAAGATCATATAAAAGTGTTACATCATTATTAGGCAGTGTAAAGATCAAAATTGATGTGTGAAAACAGTTTTAAGGAGCTTTTAACCGCAGGCCATTAAAGGAGAAGTTGCTGCATCTATGAGGAAGTTCCCAAAATGAGCTTTAAAGTATTTGTTCTGTAATCTCCAGAAATGACGTTGCATTAAGTCATTAAAGGTAAAAACTATAAAAAGTCCCATATTAACCAAGTCTTATGATTTTGTTTCTACCACAGCTCAGGATAAGTTTCTGGATATTTTCCTCTTATCTTCGGTCTGTGCTGCTGCCTTGCTCACCTCTATTGATCCAGATTCTTGCTAGGTGCAATGCCACTGACCACACGCCATTATTGATCCACATCGGTCACCCTGGGCCGACGCGGCGTCCTGTTAGCACCCTCAGGGGTATCTGCGTTTTGTTCTGCGGTGACGCTTTAGCGCCTCGACAAGGCAAAGGCCACACATGAAAGGATTCAGAGTGTTTGAGCGACTGAGGAATCAATTCACACCCTGATTGTCATCTACAAAGGCCTCACTGTCTCTCCCCTCATTTCCAAAATTCTAGTCTGGATAGTCTGATTAGTAATTAACTCGGCTTTCATCCTGGATTCATCAAACGCTGATTTTAAAGTCTAGATATTGTTCTGATTTCCACTTACTTGGGAGTAAAAGTGCAGTCTCTTCAACTTGCATCATCACGTGACTCTAAAACAGATCAGACAGAACTAGAAGTGAGTGACTTCTTTGGGTGGAGGGGTCAAATGTTGGTCAAGTCGTGGAGAGAAGTATTTATGTGGCTGGTGGCTGTCAGGAAAACAATAACACAAATACCTATGAAGCAGTTCCTTTTTTTTGCTATACAAAGTAAGTACCAAAATTGTGCTGGCACTGAAAATGAGAAAAATGACTTTGGTGTTTGTCTGTTTGGCCGGCCACAAGTATTGTTGGCACAGAAGTGGGCTGGTTATTGTTTAGGAGTATAATTTAATCTCTTTGATTGTAAAAAAAAAAAAGGGAAATAAAAATGGTTTATTATATAGCTACAGTTCATTTTTCTGATGTTTTCTGATGTTTGCCAACAAAAATGTGCACGTTTTGTCCCCTTTAAAAAGAAGCAAAAAAAAGTTATTTCAGGCTCATGCTCATGTGTCAAGGACAGAAACAAAAAAGAAAGACCCAAAATAGACAAGTCTTATCAGTTTGGGAATGGTCATTGCACCAGTGGAAACAATGCCATGGCGAGATGGGAGCTGAGGTTGACCCTAATAATGCGACTGGTCTGTCAAGGAACCTGGAGAACAGGAAGCGTACCGTACCTCTGTCTTCATGGATAAAGTCATAAAAATGATAAACACGGGTCTCAATTAGCCTCCGTCAGGACAATGTGCTGCTCGCCGGTAGGGAGGATTAGGGTCGGGCCAGTAAAAGTGAAGACATGAAAGAGTCTGCTCTCCCGTGTGGCTGACCTCCCTGCTCACTTCACTGAGGAAACCTGGGTTTTCCCTTTCCCTGCTTACTAATGTTAATTCATCAGTCAGTCAAGATGTTCTATTTATAGCTTTCTTCTCCCAGTGGTGTTGGGATAAAGAAATGGGAGCAGTAAAAAGAAAATGATTAAATGTCACCATGAGAGCAAGGAGTGGCTTAGTGTAAGTGTACACTGGAGTTAAATTATAAATCTGTTTGATTACAACTTGGAACTTATTTTCAAAGGTTTGGCTATTGTTTTATTGCTTTATTTTTATTGTTTTATTGGTTAAAGATCTGGGAACACAACTACATGGCTTCAACATGGTCAGATGGCACAAGAAAACAAAATTCCCAGGTTAGCTAAAGTCATCCAACAGAGAAAAAAAACAAACTTACCTGAAAATTACCTCTGTAACAATCAGACACAGTTTACAGGCTGATGACCTGCTTCATGTTTGACATACTACTTTTGCAGACACAAACAGTTTGTGTGCACTATGCAGGATTATTACTGACATTTCAGTCAAATAAAGTGATTCAGACAATCAGGCTAAACTGCTGGCTTGGTTAAACCAATAGTTTTAGATTTGGGGAAATATTATCATTTACTCACTTGCCAAAAGATGAGATTGAGTTGAGATAAGAAGTTTGATACCACTTTCTTGTCTGTAGGCTGAATATGAAGCTACAGACTTTAGACTGTTAGCTTAGTTGGAAAAGACTGGAAGTAGGTCAACAGAGCTAGCTTGTCCAAAGATAACAAAATCCACCTAGCAACGTTAAAAGCCACTAATTAACACATTATATTTAATCTCTGTAGAAACCAAAGCATAAAAACAACAAAAGCCAGACTAGCTGTTATTCAGTTTTATGGTTTTTAAATCATCTAAACTTCAGCAACTATTTGTAAGTTTTCTCTGCCGCTGAACCCGGTTTCTTGCCGGGAGCAGGTGGTGGTGATTATTGCTTGACAAAATCTTCGGTCATCATTTCATTTACAAGACAAGAGGTTATAATTCGCCCTCTGAGCTGCTACATCTTCAGGGCAGATTGGAGGCTACAAGTGAGTCACAATCAGAAAGTGATGAGACGGGCCGGGGCTAGCTGGTTAGCGTGCTAATTTCATTAGAAGAAAAGACATGAAAGAGACAAGAGTTAACATTGGTGTTGCTGCAGACAGCTCTTGGTGAGTAAAGGAATAAAGTTTGATGCTGAACTCGCAACGTCTCTTCTAGACCGGTAAGTAAACAGCTGTTTATGCTAACGCTGGCTATGTAGCAACAGCAAAACTTTCAAATAGCTCCTTTGAAACCTGTCTGATCACCTGACTGCTTGTGTTTCTTGCCTTTGTCAGAATTGCTCTCAGACTCAGTTTAAAGGCCAAACCCAAGATACAGGTTGTAAAAAAAAAAAACTAATCCATCAGTGAAGGAAAATTGGCTTTGTCCCAAAATAAAATTTAACAACTCAACTCAACAAATGTATTTGTTGAGCTAAAATGACAGAAGCAAACTTAGACAACTTCAACTTCAAACTTTATTTATGTGTACATATTAATTATATAGAAATATGTATTTACCATGCTTTCCTTGATGATACATGCAAGAACTATCTACATTTGATGTCACTGATTTATAATCTAACACGATATCCCTTGATATTATAATTTTGTATTGCTATATCCTCAAAATCGCCTGACTGAAACTGCAGTACTATGGATGTTCTCAGGAAAGAGACTTTGATTATTTTACTTGTTGCTTCCGTTTTATTGTTGGCTGACCCATGGCAGCGTGCAAACCCAGAGGTCACCACAACTTGTGGTGAAAAGTTTCCAAACATCCTCATGTTAGCATGACTAAAGGCATATTTAAGATTTGTCTTGGACCCGGGCTTCAGTTTAGTAAAACAGACAGAGAATGAGGGCGAGACAAGAAGACAAGGCGGATGTACTCATCTCAAAACTGAGCAGCAGAGACAAACAAGAAATAGTTTTATCATCAGAGCATCTTCATGAGGCGGGGGCAGGATGGTGCTGTAGAGGGGTACAGGGTGAAGACATCAAAATGTCCTCTTTACTCAACGTGGAGTGAACTGGCCAATAAACATAACAGGGCCGAGTAGATTCCCACCTGATTCCCAGCAGATCCCTGATAGATTAATGCCTCCAGAACAATGAGACGAGACGGCTTCCTCTGTGTCCCCGCTCGTCTGAGGCAGACAACATCCCAGTGTTACCCTTTCAGCAGGGTTGGGGTGTGTGCTCTCGGGCAAGGAAACATTCCCAGCAGTCCCCTGAGGGAGGGTGAAGACTACACCACCAATAACACATAAAACACATTTGTGTGAGCATGTGACTACGTACGTTTTAGACTGTGTGATCAGTTTCTTTTTTCACGTCTGCCAGAATTTCAAGTCCCCAATTTTTGTGACCAAAGAGTCCAGCACAGTAACCTGGGAAAAAACATAACCAGGCATAGACTCTCACATCCTTTTTATGAACATAATTTAACCGCCTCAACCTGTGTATGATCTCTCATATCTGCAATCTCCTATATAGGGTGATTTTCAGGTTATTAAAGATCAACTAGCAAAAAAGAAAACACTTTTCATTGGTGTGTTCTCACTACTGGTCCTCAACAGGCTTCTGCAGTGTTTGACTGACAGCTGATTGAAGATTATAAACTTCTTTTATATTCCAGAGTGATATTATTATCGTTGAAGCTTCGGGAAAAGGTGTGATTTCTATTTACAGATTCAATCTAAGACAAGACGTTTCTTTCCTCGTTCCCCTCCTGCACACCTGTTACGTGCTCCCCTCCTTAACCTCCTTATTCTCTCCTCCTGGCGAGCCCTTTCCCCCATCCTGAAACACCTCCCGCTCTCCAGAGCAGGTGTTGCAGGAAGTCATAGTCTAATCAGACAGTCTAAACAATCACTATCTCACTCCTGATAATGACAGATGTCTATACACTTCCAGTTGAGTTCAAGACTGTATGGCTTCCAGTTTATTTCCCTGCTTTAACAATGCTACAATAGCCTTCAGTAAACATGACAAAAGAAGTATAATGTGGATTTTATGCAGGGTTGCTAATAACCTTTTTTTTATTAGCTATAGATAAATTATTATTTCAATTAACCCTTAAACACAGACCCCCTTTTGTTGGGGCCACCTCAGTTGGAACAAATTGACTGATTTGACAGACTGATTCAAAAGTGGGAAGACCCCATATCTTTAAAGCTGCACTAATCAATATTTTTTACACTTTTTTTTCTTTACAATATTTTTACAACCTGTTCAGCACCAAACAACAGTGAGACAAAGTTAGCGACTAGCTGGCGAACATAGCGGAGCATTTAACAGCTAAAGAGCCAGATATTTCCTTCAAGAGGCAGTAGCGCTAAGAGAGGGTGAATATTGGACTTACACTGATCATGTGACCAGAAACATGGATTCATATGAATGCTAATGTTCCTCGGTGTCTGTAAAACTAGGCAAAGGTTTGCTGGCGTGTTTTGCCATATCAACAAACTAAATGAATTAATGCAGTTTTAAGGTTTCAGTTAAACACTGAAAAGACTTCAATGACCAAAAAGACGAGTCTAATCTATCGATACATATGCACATGCATACCACATGGGTGCTAAAGATTTGATCAAGTCATAATTTTGTCCATAAAGTGTGAAATTCCTAAAACTATTTCCCAGGTGACATCTTCAGATGTGACCACCAGTCCAAAAGTCAAAGAAAACTCCAATTTCAAGGATGTAAACAAGAGAGAGAGAAGCAGAAACTTCTCACATCTGAGAAGCTGGAACCAGTGACTGTTACTTGATTTACTTAATTGATTCACTGATTGTCAAAATCATTACCAGTTAATTAATCTGCAAATCCATTGGTACATGTTTGATGTTAAGTGCAAGATTTAAAAAAAAAAAAAGAAAAGAAAAGAAAAAAAAAAGAAAAAGGCTGAATAACCAAAACATACACTGCTAATTAGCAAAGTATTGTTTGTTTAAACTCACAACTCTGCCCTTCTGTGGCTTTGTCCAGCTCGGGCCTTGAGCGGCTCGGGGGATCAGTGCAGAGTGCTAACATATATATACCTTCCGTCCCTGTGATTTAAACTAACACCACTGCCTCGCAGCTCAGCACAAAGGAGCCAGCAAACTCATTGTGCAATTCCCAAGAAAGCCACCCACAGACATTTATACTGCAAGAGCGGCGACCAGCAGCTCAACTGCGTTTCAGAACTCACTTGGAAGGCGGACAGTTTGTGCTGCTACGCCAAGGACAGGAAGTGCTTGCAGAGGGACAGGAAGTGCTCACCGCTGCAGTAGCCGAGGCTGGAACTGAGATAATGCCATTGTGTAAGCAAGCCAAGTGACCTCTCCCTGAGCGCAGAGTCCAGAGGCTGGCGTCGAGAGCCCTGGCCCCCACCCAGCCCCAGACTCCCCAGGCACGGGGTGGGGGACTTGGTGGAGGGACAGGGGGAGGAATGGAAGGAGGAGGAGGGGAGGGGGGTGGTATGAGGCGTGTCACCTCCCCCTCCCCTCCTTTGGGTTGACTCTGAACCTCACCTTGTAGAGGAAATGTGGCTACGACTCCAGACTTTATGACTTCTCCCATCAAAAGCCAGGATTTTTCACTCCCACACAGCGAGGGAGAGAGAGAGAGAGGCGGCCAGGGCACACTCACACCCACGCCCATGTCAACACACGCAGTCACAGAGACACACATGGAATCACGCCGCACACACACACACACACACACACACACACACACGCACACAGCCAGAGACTCTCTTTCTCCGCTCTCTTAGGATTGGAGGGGGGGGAAACCCTATCAGGTCATCGGCGGTAAAATAGACGATGACAGCATTATTGTCCAGATCCTGTCCCATGCAGCGCTCGGTTAGACCTCCATCCAAAACACCCTCCCACCAACCCCTAGAGGGTCACCCGGCGTGCTCTGGAGTCCCCACTCGTGTCTGCACGGGGGGCACGAAAAGGTTGCATAAGCATCTCTCATATTTCTGTCAGCCGCTTTTGACGGGGTCAGAAGGACCGTAGACCACAACAAGATGGGAACGGTCCCAGAAAAGACGGAGCTGACAGGCTGAGGTCTGCTGGCTCTGATAAGAACCCCTGCAGCCTGCGGGGTGATGTTTGGATTTCTGACCACAAACAGGGGCTTCATTCTGTGCTACATAAACACAGCGAGTCTGGATATTTGAGGTGCAACAGGTTGCTTTAACCTTTTACCTCGTATCACCGTGCAGGTCGGGCACAGCTGCTCCAAAAACAAGGAAACACATTCTCACACATTTCTGTTGCTCACACGTGTCCGTCATAAGAGTTAATAGAGCAGTTTAAACCTAAGGCTGATGTCATCTACACATATTCAATGAAGTATGAATGCTGCTAAGTGAAGCAGTCCAAAAGTTTCACCTCAGGTTCAGTGTGAACCTGCGAGTTCTCAAGTCTCTGGGAGGGATTAAAAATATATTCTTTCTACAGTGAACTAGTTTTGTTTAAGCTTTTTAAACTCAGACAAAAGATTATAAAGTAAACAATGAACTGAATGAGCATCTAATGAGGTAAAATGATTTGATTGAGACACAATAATTAAGATATTTAAGGCTACATGTACCTTAAAGCTATGTTTCAGTTGTTGAAAGAAGCATAATAGCTGGGAATCAAACCCTGAGCACATTAAAATAATAAATAACTTTGCAATTGTTTAAAAAAGTAGTTTAGGCTCAGCATTATTCCCATTATGGCCCTATTATATCAGCAGAATATAAATAGGAAAAGATATTTGGGCTTTATTGTTCTGTTAATGTGATAAGAAAATTGCATTTAGTATTTAACGCCCTCCATTTAATCAATCAGGTTCATTAACATCCCAGACCGACGTCTACAGGGGCAGAGACAGTGTTTCCACATAAGGAGAAACTATTTTCATTTGAACGTCTCAGCCTGAGACAAAGGCGCACCAGTATCACAACATTGTTTGTGTCAGAGGCCTCATCATCATTATCATAAAAAACAAAACAAAAACTATAGGATGGTTGTTTATTTAAGCTTTCTCCACTCTTGTCGATTTCTCCCTTTAAGAAGATTCAAATCCCCAATTAACGCCTTTTGTCTCATTAGGCTTCAATCAAAGAAAAGTCTCCATCAAGGAGACGACCGTGCGTAAAAGTCGCGAATGAGGGAGCCATTGACTCCACGCGTAAAAACCTGATACTCGAGATTTTAACACAGTTAACCGCCCAATACACACACACACACACACACACACACACACACACACACACACACACACACACACACACACCGGTGATTGAGTGTATTGGTGTCTGGGCATCCCTCACAGTCTAATACAGGAGTGAGAATTTAAACTGGACCAGTGCTTGGGGATGTGGCTGTCCAAATAAACGTTATTGTGGATTAGAGATAATCAGTTTCACCTCTTTGCTCTCCAGAAGCAGGGAAATTTATACACACTGCCAATGTGGAAAACGTTGCATTAAATCCTACTTATAATCTGGTCTTTATATACTCACTGAAAAACTATGTGTGTGCTCATGACTCTATATCCTTAGGCTACTATTAAGAGTTTTCCATCTATGAAATTTCACAATGTCTTTCCTCTGAGGGTCTCAGCACTCCAAACAAGGGTCGGAGGCGGGGTACTCTCAACTTTTTTACACCTTTGTCGTAGTGGGCACTCCCCCCACATGGTGATTGGCTGCCTGTGAGTTTATAGCTCACCAACCTTCACATTCAACGCTGAGTAGTCGGTACCGTTCAGTCCACGCAGCTCCTGGAAGAGACTAATGGATGCGATTCATTCTTTTTCATTCCCGCCAGAAAGCCAGAAACACTTGAGCTTGTTTTGATAAGTTTTTTTTATTATTATTTTTTTAATCTTTCCGTAGTCTTGGTTTCAGCACAGACTGTTGTCGCCTCTGTGAGCTGTCCGGTGGCTCTCCAAACCTCCCAGCTGGACAGAGATGAGCAGTCCCGATGCGGGTTACGCCAGCGACGATCAGATCCAGGCAAGGTGTGCGATGTCAGTCATGATGCCTGGAATGGGACACTGCCAGTGGGCCGACCCTCTCAGTCCTCTCGGGGACACCAAAGTGAAAAGCGAGCCGTGCGCGTCCGGCTCCGGCAGCCAGAGTCGCGGGAAGAGCGAACCGCGGATCCGACGGCCCATGAACGCGTTCATGGTCTGGGCGAAGGATGAGCGCAAGAGGCTGGCGCAGCAAAACCCCGACCTGCATAACGCCGAGCTGAGCAAAATGCTGGGTAAGTCATTTTATATTGTATTTAATCACACTTGTGTTGCTTGCTCTGTGCTCTGTGGATCTATACTGTTAATTGTAGAGTCACATTATTTTTCCCAAACTGTTTCTGAATCTTCGTGGCTTGTTTTTTTTACTTAAACGTTTCATGGATTTTATTCTCATTCTACTCAAACATCCGTAAATGGTTCATTCTCAGTGGATGATTGTTTAGGCAGCAGGTGAAAAGTTACTGTGTCTGAGTTAAGCTTCAGATGTAACCTCAAAAACCTGTCCCTGCCCCCTAAAATGGCCACATGCTATTTTTGTGTGCATCACCAGGCTGTGCACAGTATATCTGCTGACATATCATTGATGTGCACTCTCCTCTTGACCTGCAGGGAAATCGTGGAAAGCCCTTCCTGTCACAGAAAAGCAACCCTTTGTGGAGGAGGCCGAGCGGCTGCGGGTTCAGCACATGCAGGATCACCCCAACTACAAGTACAGGCCCCGGCGGCGGAAGCAGGTGAAGAGGATTAAGAGGCTGGACTCTGGCTTTCTGGTTCACGGCGTGTCCGATCACCAGGCCCAGTCCATGTCGGGAGAGGGCAGAATGTGTGTGGAGAGCCTGGGCCTGGGCTACCACGAGCACGGCTTCCAGCTTCCTCCACAGCCGCTCAGTCACTACAGGGATGCTCAGGCTCTTGGGGGCCCCTCTTATGAAACCTACAGCCTCCCCACACCTGACACCTCTCCTCTGGACGCTGTAGAGTCAGACTCCATGTTCTTCCCTCCACACTCACAAGAGGACTGCCACATGATACCTGCATACGCTTACCACTCCCAGGCGGCAGAGTACCAGCCCCAGGACCCTCTCTCCAACCACCACGGCAACTCCATCCTGCACCGACACGCCGCCTCAGCTCCAGAGCAGCCCCCTCAGCCTGCCAACCTGCCCCCTTCCTACATGGGATGCCCCAATCCTCTGGCCATGTATTACACCCAGCACTGCAGTCCCAGCCACACTAAACGGCATCCCGGAGGGGCAGGACAGCTCTCCCCACCTCCTGACTCTCACCCTCACTCTGCAGACGGCGTGGAGCAGATGCATCACTCTGAGCTGCTGGCCGAGGTGGACCGCAGCGAGTTCGAGCAGTATTTGAGTTCCTCTTCAGCGCGTGCGGACATGACGGGCTTGCCCTACGGGCCACACGAGGCTGGCATGCAAGGACCTGAAAGCCTCATATCATCGGTGCTGTCAGACGCCAGCACAGCTGTGTATTACTGTAGCTACAACAACTCCTAACCTCCTGCCTGGCCTGTTACCCTGCTGCAAGGACACATGATCTGACCTCAAATCTCTGTAGCTAAATTTGAACAAAAATGTTTTTTTGTTTTTTTTTTATTATTACTGCTGACAGAGAGAGCCCATGAGATTATAACATGCAGCTTTGTAGAAGACATTGTACTGTATCTGTGTAAGAACAGTTTATAAAGCCATAGGATATTTTAACACTGAACACTGGTTTGAATTTCCGCTCTTGCAGGGATATGGATTCATTTTGTGATAATAAATATTGTACAGTCACTATTTTAAAGTCTATGTATATACTGAATGTGTTTTTATACTTTTTGCACTTTTGAGAAATAAATTTTTTGCAAATAGACTCGTCCTCTCTTGTATTTATTGTTTATATTATTTTAACTTCCTGACAACATTAAATGAAACTTATAGGACATCTGAGGCATTAACTTTATTTTAGGGTGTGTTTTATTTTGTAAATCATACTACTGACTTTTCAGTGCTTTAATGATAAAAAATAAAAATGAGAATGTTGGAGCACAAATTAACTTTCCGGACATTTTTCCACGTGGCACAACATTAACCCTTCATTCAGCGCTGGCTCTGTGTTATGTGGCTCCGTGTCTGTTTGTGTTTCCCACTTCCACATGGAGCACCGGTTGCTCACCTGGAAGCCGGGCGGTGGAGGTGTCGTGACCCGGCTTCCTGGCCCAGACAGAGTGGAGGTAATCTCCGTCTCTGCGTTACATACGGCGCCTTGTTTTCGCAGCATGGGGCTGCAGTTTATGCTCTGGACATCCTGTCTGTAAACGATTTAGCCTCTTGTCATTAACAGTAGGGCCTATTAGAATTCATTATGCTCACTATACCTCTGTTAAACACTTTATTTTGTGTATTTACACAGCTGAACATGAGGTGTGCTTCGGCCATGCATAATAACACAGCAATGACATCAGCTTTTATTTCTGTGGGTATACTGAATGGCTATGATATATTTATCCAGTAATACCGGACGGTCTGTTGCTCTG
This sequence comes from Seriola aureovittata, assembly GCF_021018895.1. Classification (NCBI taxonomy): domain Eukaryota; kingdom Metazoa; phylum Chordata; class Actinopteri; order Carangiformes; family Carangidae; genus Seriola; species Seriola aureovittata. The sequence goes on from NC_079383.1 coordinate 16,808,321, forward strand.
TCATGAATCAAACTTATCAGGTAAAAATCTTGAAGAGATCAAACCAAAACCTTGAGGATAATTCACGGTATTTATAGCTGGAAAAGAGTCCATTTTATAAATAGAGATTTTCCTTGTTTTAAAAGGAAGAGGTTCTTCTCTGAGGGGTCAATCACCCTGACCTCATGATCCATTTTTAGCACTTCAGAGGAAACATGTTCCAGAGGTGTATATATTTATGCGCTTTGTTCATGCTGAATGTTTTGAAATATTCTCTTATGCAGAGACGTAGAGGTTGGACCTCGAGGTAAATATTTCTGGTTCTTCCCACGGTTGAAATAAAGATTTCAGTCCTTACTGAAGTAAAAAAAAAAAAATAAGAAAATAAGAAATTGAATTACATTTCTCCAAACAAGTATGTCTGATGTGTCGTCGTCGGCTTACTTCCCTGTCACCCAGACTGACTAATTGTCCTTCAGGCGGTGCAGGAGAATCCACTGTAATTGGTGTGAATGTGTTTAAATTCGGTCTGCACCTGAGTGGCAGGTTTAACCTCCCTGTTGTTAAAGCTAATGGGTGCATAACAAGAGGCTCAGGCCCAAGATCCCCGAGGCATCAGCAGGGTGGGTGGGGGTCACCTGTGCAGACTAGGGAGAGGCAGACACCCCCCCCCCCCTCCTCCCCCATGTAAGCCATGATTATTATCTCCACACGCTAATTGATCTGGGCTAATTGATGAGGAAAAGCTCACTGAGTGGATTTGGCATTTTAAAGTTTATCTCAGAGACACAGGAAGTTGTTGGATCAAAAAAATTAGACTTTTACTGTTGTTGGAGGAAAGTGACGATGACTATATTTTGTCTTTTTGCCGCCGGATCAAATTTGTCTTTAAATTGTTTTAAATGGAATTGAAAAAAGGAAGAAAATACACACGTAGTATTTATGTGTCATGAAATGATATGTGGCTACTTTTGTGAATTACAAATGAGAAATGGAAAGATTGAAAAATACAATCTTTATGAATAATGTAACAAAATCATATAATTTACAGTTTATTAACTCATATATGTTGCAAAGTGTACAACTGAAGATAAATATGTATATATATATATATATACATACTGTGTGTTTTTTCTTTCAGTATCATGGCCACTATCATACAGATTTCATATAGTACGATACTGTATGTTGCTAGTTTGGTCATATAGATGTTGTTTCCAATGTGTTTACAATATGATATGATATAATTATATTGTATTATATACAACAAAACAGGTCATAATCATGTCACAAAAAATACATAAAAATATAAACGTATGTTGTATGTTTATATTACAAAAAAATACAGTACAAGGAGCACATTTCCAGATGTTATAAATCAGCTCTGAAGGGGAAGAGAACATTTCTTTAATTCTTAACATCTTTGAACTTATTTATAACACGTGTTTGGATTAAGCAGCAGCACTAAGACGTTCCCAGGTAAAAGCAAGAAAATGAGTCAGAGCAGAGAGTTCACAGCTCAAAGCTCAGGAAATCAGGGCTTTCATGGTGTTCCCATTGCGGCGTTTGTGTGTGTGTGTGTGTGTGTGTGTGTGTGTGTATTTGTGTGCAGGTGTGTGAATGTGTGTGTGTGTGTTTGTGTGTGGGTGTGTTTATGTGTGCGTGTGTCCCGGGGCCTCGCTGCCAGCGGTCTGCAGAGAGCCACTCAGAGATTACAGCAGGACAGCCGGCTACATTAACACAGCAGCACTTAATCATGGCGCTGCCCTAATCTCATCTCAGGTAGCTGCCTTTCACAAACACAGCTTCATTTACCCACTAAGTCAGCTGCAATTTATTTCATTCAGCCTCCAGTAAAACAACAAGATCAGCTTTATTTGACCAAGATGCAAACACAGTGCAGTTACATGGCTTATTAGCCATTATAATGTGTAAACTGTGGTTTAATATACTTGAGCAAACACTGAATGATCAGACGACGTGAGACGAATCCAGGTGCAAGCAATTACCTCTAATTGATTTTTCTTTCTTGCCTTTACAACATTCGGAAACACAGAGAGCAAATAGGAGAAGATGCTGAAATAATGAATCAATTAAGCCATTATTAACTGAAAGAAAATGATCTGACAGCAATTTCAATAACCCATCAATCCAAGTTTACTTCGTCATCAAAGAAAAATTCTCAACATGAACTTTCAGCTTCAGAGTTTTATAGTTTTTGCCATCTTTCATGTTTTTGACTGTTGGTCACACAAAAACAAGATTCATTGATCAACTGCAAAAAGATAAACCAGAATAATGTTTAGTTGCAGGCGTATAAGCCTTTCAGCAAAATAAGACAACAGCCAAACTCAAGCAGGAAGCCTCCTCATGCACTCTTTGCATTTATGTCAGCAACGACGACACTGCCGACTAAAACTGCAGCCGTCGTGTCAAGTTACAGTGACAACAAAACTCACATGCACATAAAACAACCTTGAAATCTGCATCTGTGAAATGTGTTTGGCTTCTTCATACATACCAGCCAGTAATGGACACACACAGACACACACACACATTAAAAAAAACAATAATCACACTGTAAACTAGTCAAGGTGAAGATTCCCTTGTCCACTTTCAGAGAGACAGAGAAGCTGCGAGGGCCCAAACTGATTAAGTCATTGATAGTAGATCGCAAATACAGCATGTGAGACAGCTGCAGGAGAGGGTGTGTTCCCTGTCTAAAGCAGGGCTGGTTGCTCATAATCCCAGGCATATGCTGTCCCTCTCAGGCCTGATCGCTTTTATGGTCTCTGCCTGTCACACCACCGTCCAGTTGTGCTGCCACTATATATAGTTTCATAGATCCAGTCAATCTCCACTCGGTGCTGTGACTCAATAGTGTGTTTTTCTTCTGATTCCAGCGCTGCCTTTTGTCACACGTTCAGTTATAAATAGTTGTCTCATGAGTTGTTATAAATCGAACAGGTACCCCCTCCCCACACACACACACACACACACACACACACACACACACACACACACACTTTGTGCCAGGATGCCAGGTGCTATGTCAAAATTCATTCACAGGATTATTCACAAATGGTTTTTGAAGTATTTTTATTGCACAGCTGCAATGCAACATTGACATAAGGTGTAACATGATTTTTCATCTTTGCATCGGTTCACCTCTTTTGATTCTGGGGGAAAACTTTACTTCTCATAGCGAGTGGGGGACTATGTTTTTTGGCAGGAATGCATTTAGTTTTATTCTAAATATACATTAGCATGACAGTTTGTTAGTTTTATTTAGATTTATTGTTTCATGCTTCCCATGGTTTACAAACGAACTCTGCCACAGAAAGGTTCCCCTCCTAAAACACAACCAGATGAACTAATCAGAAATTAGGGACATTTTACTAGAAAAAAAAAAAGTAGCCTCGAAAGCATCATAAAATGAGCAATGAAACACAAAATGGACGTCATCATCAGTCTCATGTAAAACACATGATAAACAGCCTTTGCTCAGAGAGACTAATAAACCTGCCTGTTTCACACACGTAGAGAAGTTTGGTGTTTGGTTAAATTGTGCTCCATATAAAACCTTACACTGCAGTTGCTCTTAATGAGAATATGTATGTAATTTATACACCGTATATACAGTATATACAGTATGTCTATTGAAATACAAAGAAAGTTATAGAAAACTATTCATATCGCACCAAAAATGGTTCTGTTTAATGTAATGTTTCAGCTGGAAAATCACCAATAATTTGTTCATTTGAGTGTGTTCATTTTAATATTTTACACAGTAGACCTTTATAAGAAGTGGGGGGGGGGGAGTAGATATAGTATTATGATTATATAATCTAAATTAAGGGGAACTTTAAAGATGATAAAAGGGAGTCACTGATTTATGTTTAATACAGGACTTCATTTAACAAAAGAGGACTTCATAGTTAATAAAAGTGCAAAATTAGATGATAATATGAAAAACAGCTGCAGCACAAATAAGTACAATACAACACACAGAGGCTAGGACTGATTATAAAATGGTCCTTTGGTGCCAGAGAACATTTTTCAAGCTCGCTGGCCCATTTGTTTCACAGTCAGGAATTGACTCAGGGAGCTGAATCAACTCCAGGCCTCTCCTGATCAGCTCAGCTCTCTCCGTTCTTTTGTTTGAATCCCCTCGTGGCATTCAGGACAATTTTTAGCTCGTGTCCAGGCGGGTAGTGAGTATAAGATGACTACATCAGCAGTCAGTTTCCTCTCCGCTGTGTTTTTCTTTGGGAGGCTAAAAGGTGTTGGCAGTGTACAGCCACACGTTGCACTCTTTAAGACTTGTGTCCCCTTGTTACAGGATTCCCTGTTGGCTCCAGACCTCCCTTCCTAGGAAACACAAGGAAAGTGAGCAATGCTGTTGAGGTAAAGAACAACACGCACCGTGACTAACTTAACATCATTAATGACTAACTTAACTTTATAGACATTATCATGGACAAAGGAAGAAGGAAAGTAACAGCAATTTCTCAAAATTGAAGGAAAAAGCAAAGGACATACATCCTATAAGTAGTACAATATGTGGAAAAGTGTTAGATTGTTGCTCATATAACACTTGAACATCATTGACAGTGAATGAAAACTATCAGCAAGAGTACAGAGAAGCTGAAACAGCTAGGCTAAACGTGATGAGGTGGTTGAAATAAATACCTAAAAGTAAAGGAATGGGATAATAGTTGAAGTAGTTAACTAAAGTTAAAACAGCTATTAAAAGAAACGGTAGAAATAGTTAACTATAGCATGATGGACAAATGGTGAAATAGCTAAAAGTAAACAGTTGAAATAGTTAGCTAATGGCTAACGGGTGAAATCAATAAATATAATAAATACAATAAAGTCAGTTAAACATAATAGCTATCGTAGTGGATAAATGGTAAAATAGTTGGATAATAGTTTGAAATTGCTAAAAGTAGCTAAAGGCTATGGCTTAAAGTAATGGATAAATTGTGAAATAGCATCTGAAGTCAGTGGATAAACAATTAAAATAGTTAACTAAGAGTAATGGATATATACAATATATATATATATATATATATAATATATATATATATGAGTTAAAATAGATTTAGCTGAACACAACAGATGATGAAATACATAACATTAGATAAAAGTAATGGATAAATGGCGGAAAAGCTAAATTTAATGGGTAAATAGTTCAAATAGTGGTTGAAATAGTTGTGCCAAAGAAATGGAAAATGAAGTAGAGCTAAGTAATAGATAAATAATAAAAACACCTAAAATGAATGGATAAATAGCTAGAAGTAATAAAAGGTTGAGATAAATGGCCGTGCTAAGGAAGACGTACAGGGTTGGGGGTATTTCTGAGAAACAAAATAACAATAGATGATAAATAATGAGGCATTTAATAACAGTAAAAAAAAATGTCTGAGGCTTAGATGAGTTGCAGCTCACAAGATAAATGTAGACCATTGTCTATTGGTGTTTTTTTCTTTCTTTCTGTGGATCTTTGAATCTTCCAGAGAGCACCTGTCCCCACTTCCTGGTTCCGATGACTCCTGTTTGCTCCATCCATGAAAGATTGGCTGGGAACATCCTCTATCAGAGAGGAAACCACGCTCTGTGAAATTCACACCACTCACACCATTTTGGGAATCACCGGTAGGACTTCCTAAAAAATAAAGATACATAAAAAATATAGTCTAAATAAAGGAGAGAGGGGACAGAGTGTCATGACCCAGGTCAACTGCCTTTGTTGTCTCTTTGTATTTGTGTGTGTGTGTGTGAATGAATGTGTGTCTGAATGTGTTTGTGTGTGAGCAGCTGACAGAGTTTCTTCTAATTTGCATTCAATAGAACACACGCTGTGCTTGCTGGGTTATGGTTATGGGTTTATCAAAATTAGTAGATAAACACCATTTCACCACATTTGTGGAAACTTATTTGAGTTTAAATTAAAATCGAGCTCGGTGGCTGTTTTTCCACACTTGTATCAAGAGTCTATATTGTTTGATATGGGATCATGGGAGATTTGTGAGATTAATCTATTGATATTCATTTGATATACTGTATTGTATCAGTGTAATAAAGTAAATAATACTTTCAGTGGCTCCTTCATCCTTTTTGAATATAAGAACCAAAAGTCTGACAACTTCCAAAGTCACTCATTTCTGGTTTTATGATCATATTGGAACCTAAAAATTGAACCAGAAAAGCTGTGGTCTCATATTTTTGGGAGACATGTTTAAATTCTATACAGTCAGTACAATGTCTAGACACTGTTTGGTATTTTTCTTTTTCAATAACACAATCAGTCTGAAAGCTGTCTCTTACACAGGAAGAGTATTTGTGTTCATGTTATTGGATTATGAACTTCAAACAAATATCAAACACATTTCCACTGGAATAGCAAACAGCCCACTTCCAGTTCCCCAAAAGCTGACGGTGTGTTCCTCCCTCTGCAGGTCCTGTCTCCTCTCGTCCGTCCACGTCGCCTGTCCTGTCAGGTCTGTCAGAAACCGATAACAACCTGTAACACACTCATTCTCACAGAACATGTTCAGACTTTAAAGTTACAAAAGTGAAAATCTGATTTAATGTTTTCTTGATTTGAACATTGTTGGAGTGGCTTGGTTTTCAGTTGTGCTGTCGGTTGTTGCCACCAGGGGTCAGCTGTGCACAGGACTACATGAAGCTCACTGTCAAATTAAGAGATAATCCCAGATCATTTAAGAACATTATATTATTACATACATTTGTGATTTCATCATAGGTGTAAAATATTTGCCCCTGATTATGAATATAACTGTATTATAATTGTTTAGATGTGTAATAGCAGAAATAAAGTCATTATTTCTCACATGTTGGTTTATTGGTTCAAATAATTGATTATAATATGACATCACAACTGTTAAATTGCATAAAATCTGGTTAATCAATTGACAAGTTTGATTAGCTTTACAGCCCGTTTAAGGGGATATGAGATCTCTCTTGCATTTCATGGCCGACTATTACATATTCAGTGGTTATGTAATTTTATGTACCTTTCCTGGAATTCAATATTGACCTCTCAAGAGAATCATAAATGAAGAAATCAAAAGCTCTGCTTACACTTACATGATATATTTAAGATAACAGGTTTCAGTGCATTTACAAAACAAATAAATGGTTGTCACTTAAGGAAAAATCTGCACAATTCTGCAATAAATCCACAATTCGAGCCACAAAAATCTTAAATTAAGAGACAATAACTGGTTTAGTTCTGTGAACACCACTTCAGTTGTGTTGCTACACTGCTGCTTCAATCACACAGAAGTATTCCAGTGCCAACACTGGGTAAATGCAACTGTAAAAAGCTCATACTGTGGTTGTAATTAGTAAGTTTGGATATGCAGAGTGAGGTCACTCCAGACTCCTTGGGAGCAGCTGAGTGAGCAGCAGAGAGTTAGGGCAGGTGAGAGCATGTGGGCCTGCTGTCAGTCGTATATGGATCCAGGTGAGGTGGTGTGACCCAGTAATCCCTGACAGAAGTCGTGCTGTGGTCACGCACAGCCGGGTATTTCAAGCATTACTTGTGTTGTAAGACGTCACCGCACTGGTTTGTTGTGGCACACTAGTAACACAAATCGCCATAAGCCCATGAAAGCAACATTATAATCAATTCACAGGTGCATTAAAAAAAATGTAAAAATGTGTAATATTGTATCATTAAGCAGAAAAGATGAGATTAGTCAGATATACAGATGAGCTTCTGATATATTATGAAAATATTTATCGATTTATTTGTATATATTTATCTGACAGGCAGTGATTAATGTATATACTTAAAGTGCAATGTGCATATGCTTATATATTATAGTTATTGTCTTGTTTTGTTTTTACTATTACTGTTTTTACTGTTATAAACACAGTTGGAGGACTCTTTAAAATGTTTATTAAATAACTGTACATTACTCTACACATATAACATTATTAAACTATTATACAGTTAAAATACTGTATTGCTTTTGAGTCTTGTATGATAATGGACCATGTGCAATAACTAATCTTGCTAATTTAGTTGTTATCCTGTCATAAATCATGATGCTGCTATTTGTTTCTTCCCGCAGAAGTCCTCTCCAGTGTTGCTGCTTTATAATGTAATATGTGAAATATGCAGAAATGTGTGTGTATGTGGGCGGGTGTGTATACATACTCCAGCTGCTTCTGATTATTGTTTGATGACACTTCGGCGGCTCGATCTGCGTTGACGACAGGCAGCACTGTGTGCTGTCAAAAGGCGGCTTTGCTTGGATTCCCTGACCAGATAAAAGACATCACACTTTTCATTTAATCATCCATCACATCATATAATCATATAATGGGCAGGAATGTGGAGTAAAGTCTTCTGAATATTGCATGATTTCCCCATCTGACATCATCAAGTATATTTCCAGGTTTTGTCCTCTGTTTCCTTGAATGTTGTTGCGGCTGTGGCCATAAAAAGTGATGGACAAGCAGAGGATTGCTGTATGGTGTATTGTTTTTAAATTTTTTATCCATACTGATTAATGTTTACCATTTCCGTTAACGGCTGAGAAAGTATTTCTGTGATCTGTCCATTTATTGTGTCCTCATAAGAAATAAATTCTGTAATACATAATGATTCAAACAATTAATTTTTGAAAGGGGCATTACTGAAATGTCTTCCACTAAGACACTGAATCCCTACCAGCTCCATTTTGTCACATTGTACATGTCAGCATCAAAAAACAAGATGTTAATCATGCCCTTGTAGGTTTTAATGTAAATTCAGAGTGTAACAGCAATATCACAAGTGTAATTTCTCTCAGTATATAATTCCATAGTTGAACTGGAACAAGGTGAATTTCTAACTCAAGCAGAAGTACTGCACATTATTCAAATATAAGTAATGAAAAAAGACTGAGCAGCGGTTTGTCAAAGGTGGTGACTGTCAAAGAGCCGGTGTTGCTTTGATAACAAAAAGAAGACAGCCACCACAACAAGGGAAACTAAAGAAAAAGAAAACCAACACAGGATGTAGGGGGAGTAAGATAAGACAAACTAAGTGAAATACAAGCTATATAAGTTAGATAAGTGTTGTGATATACTGTTTTTTTTTTTTACAGTTTTACTTTTGAATGGGTTTTATATGGTTAAAATTGATCATCAGATCAAATCATTTACTAAAGAAATTGTGAGCACATGGAGAAGTAATAACCTTTTCCCCTCTGCAGAATTCCCTTACAATATATACAATAGACACCATCTCCATTCAAACTGATGGAGGCTGTAACCTGTTTGTGAACCCTGAACATCAGGAACACTGATCTTTAACAGCCCACAGAGACAAAGTCAAACAGTGGGCGACTCAGATTCACCACATCCTTTTGTTGTCGGGTTGAGAGAAAGTCAAGGCCAACTCAATAAGTCTTTATCTTGGCTCTGGTGTGTGGCTGTGTGTGTTTAAGTGTGTGTGTGTGTTTAAGTGTGTGTGAGTTAACCAGTATGTAAGAATAAAAGAGAGAGGAGAGAAATAATGACTACGTGCAAATTCCCGTGTATATGCCCACTGGTAAATGTGTTTCTGAATGCGTGTGGTCATTGTAGGCACAGAGTACAGTACATGAGCTGCTTGCAGCGTCTGGAAAGTCCATTTGTGTGGCGGTCAGGATGCCAGTGTCTCACACAGGGAGGCCGCCTGTCTCGCCCTCTCCACTCCACTCCGCTCTGTCGCTCAGTGACTGATCTTTAATCAGAGGAAGGTTGTCTGATGCGAGCACAGACGGATAAATCACTCTTCACCCGGGCTGCTATCTGGGCTGTGCGTAGCCAGGTTGTCCCGTCAGCAGACTGGCCCTCCGCCCGGGCCCTACAAAGCTAACAGCCATGTGGTATTCAGCCCTTTGGTGAGGAGAACGCTGCCTGCCACTGCCCTCTGGAGAAAAATACTCCACATTCTGGGCATATCAGTATTTATATTGCTGTTGAGAGGCTTGGTTGTTGATATACTGTATCCTCTATCTGCAGATATTCAAAAGACACTGGCTTGCCACATCATTTTTTAATTTGCTGTGGGCTGTTTATAGTTTTACTAAACTGAAAGTAGCAAAACCACAATCCAAAAATACTCAGTGTCAAAGTGTGACCCCAATAAAAGTACATTTATCAGTGGAAGAAATGATAAAAGTGGTCATTATGTGTTATATTGTATGTTATCTCTATTTTTTAATAAACTGTTAGTAGCTTTTAGATTGAAATTTAAGTAGTGACTACAGCTGTCAAATAAATTTAGAGGAGCAAAAAGTACAAAATGTCTTTATGGAGGAGAAAATAGGAGTAAGTGGCAAAAAATGAAAATATTGAAGAATAGACCTACATTTATCTCAGATAAAAGAAATCCCAGGGTTGTGGCTCACAAACAAGATTGGCCTCTCCAAATTGGTATTACTCTTTTTACTGAGACACTGAGACTCCTTTTCTTTAGTATGAGCATTTTAGCATGAGATATGCGCATGAATCACATTTTGCTCGACTGTGACAGTTAAATGTCAGTTAAGGTTAGCTGTTAGCTAGCTAGCTTAACCTGACAGTTAGCTAGTGTTAATGGTTAGCTAACGTCGAAAGAAAATTTCGAAGTCCTTGTTATATGAGTCACCAAGCAGCAGATGATGTAAGTATAAATGGCTCAACAAGTTTGCATTTCCATGTTTTAATAAAATTTAAAAAATTTAAGAAAGTAGCTTGGCTAACATTAATTCTTGCTAACATTAGCTATAGCAGTATGCTAATGAAGCTGGATACGAACTTTATACGTGTAACATTACTCAAAATTATGTGATGTTTAAATACATACAACCTAACACCTGGATACATTGTCATAAACTGACAAACTAACTTTTCCATTAATAAATGCAGCTCAGTTAAAGCTGTGGTAGGTCTTAATATCAGCAGCTGTATGTTCTTGTGTTTTTACATTACAGATACTCTTTTATTTTTCTGTAATTAATGAAAAACTTTTCAAAGGTACACTATTTCAAAATCTATTGACCTCCCACCACCGGTAATGACAGACATTTTTTGTCTGTTTGTCATAGAACAATTAAAGCAGGCGCTGTAAAAAAAAAATAAATAAAAAAAATGTGAAAACAATCCCCAGCCTTTGATAGCAATTACCAAGAATTGCGGTCAGTTTGAGTGCAGTCTAATTGAATAATGGTCATATCAGTGAACGAGAGGGAGTGCAGAGTGATTTACCGCACAGGGGAGCATGCTTATCTTTCCCTCTGTCCCATGCAGGAAACACTGGGATGTCACCAGGCAGATTAAAAGCTTGGCACAGCTGATATGGAGCGCTCAAAATGGATGGGGTGGGGACCTCTGACTGCTGTGCGAGGGGTTTTGGAGGAGGGGACGGGCGGTGGTGTGACCTTATGAGTCCTGTTTGGCAGTGATTCATTCAAAATCTGGGAATTCCACTGGAAGTGAGGAGGGGAAAAAAGATGTAACATCATGTAACTTGAATGGAATTTTGAATAGTAAGCATATTTTTGGCTCAAATTCTGCCAGGCCACATTTTTTTAAGTTCACGCTAAACTGCTCCCAAAGGAAAAATGGAATCTATCATTATTGCGCATATTTGAACATTTCTGGAAGAACAAAGAGTGAATTTGGGTGGAAGAAAAGTTGAAAAGAGATCATATTTTGCAGGATCAACTGCCCGACTTTTAATTGAAGTGAATGTTAAAAGCTGCTGTTGGTCACAGTGCAGCTGTATCACTTATAATTGAATTCCTGACAGCTGCAATGCTAGGAATTTTAACCAGTTACTACAAGAGCTACAAAACGAGCAGGGTATATTATTTTAAATGACACTACAGAGACTAAACGTGGCTTGATGTCAGTGTAAAACTGATGTTTTCTACATAGTCACCATTGTAATTCTGTTCTTTTAAGCAGGAGCTAACTGGAGACTCTCGAATTGAGGCAATATGCAGACTGAAGAGAGGTGTTTGATGGGAACACAGGCAGACAGATCTGGAGGAGCAGCTGCATGGAGGACGCTGGGACAAATATAGAAAGGGGACAAGGGCCAAAACATATCACACATTTTTTCCCATTAACAGCATAGGTTTGAATCTAACTTGGCGCCAATTAGTTGCAGTATAGGCGCAAGGACTTAAAAATAGAGCATGGCAGGGGTGGTAATATACCCGGAACGCAGAGACAGATATCTCTGTCATGGCGTCGTGTGATTTCACATGTAATCATGTGAAGGAAAAATAACAGTATTCATATCACCAGCTGGTTCATTATAACACGTGACGTGAAAGGTTATGTGACAAATGGAGCTTCAGACATTTGTTGCTATTACCTGTCATGCTACTCTGAGTGCAGAGCTTCAGCTAAGGCCTATTTCCAGTCTGATTCGGTTATGTTTGGCAGGATCTGTGCCGCTCTATCAGTGTGACCAGCCGTTTTTACCCGCTCAGTTTCAACATTTGCTTGTCTCTTATCTCTGCAGTGGAGAGCTGGAATGAGGGGCATGCAGGCTTCAGGCCTACCTGTTTACTCTGAGGGCTTCCTCCATTGTCCCCCCAACTTCCTTTGACGGATTTTTCACATTTTTGTGCGTTGTTGTTTTGGGAACAGGTCATGGGCTCGACACATGGGAGCCTCCGGTGGCATTTCTGAATCTGTCTGGTCGGGCTCAGCAGGAATTCTTTCCTATAGCACATATCGACTGTTTCATACACACCTGAGATATTTTTACAGCCGTAAACTAAACAGTATGAGTGTCATCACTTTTATCCTTTTATACTGAGCTGAAACCTGATAACTTCTGTGTATTCCTCTGATTCCTTCACTTCAGCCGCAGGTTTACTGTGGAACAAAGTCATCCCTTGCCGACTAATCCCTTTCACTACAGAAATAGACCAACTTCAGTCCAGTTTTGGTAACTGTTATGCAACTCGTGATAGTTCATGGTTAAGCATATACATTACTGGCTAATACCCTCTGTAATACGGTTCAGCCTAATCTACTAGACTCCACTACCCTTCTAAACTTAATTTTATCTCTAGAACAAGCACTAATTTATAACATGTATTTCTGTAGGGACTATTAAAGTCTCTATGTGTGTCTGCTAGGTTTCTTATTTTATACTGTCTGGACTGTATCTGTATCTGTTCAGATCACATGGAGCAATCATCTAAAGACAAAACTAATCTATGGTATAACTTATCCATTAATAATTAATGTAATTTCTCATTAGTTAGATGTAGGAAGGTGAATCTTTCACTGAGAACAAGTGCTCTTCTCTGAGGGTCCTGCGAATGGAAAGCCCCTTAATCCTTATTATCTATCTAAGAGGTGCTCAATGAGATTACAATCCCGCACGAATACTACAACTGGATACCGAGTTACCATCTGTTGTCACTTGAGAAAACAATCTCCTTATTTTTCATATAATCTCCTGCAGGTGTGATATTGTGCTCTTATTTAAGTTTCTAAAACACTGGAAAACATCAACACTGCAAACACATTGAAAAATATTTGAAACATTTCAAATTTGAGGGGGATTTTTTTTTTTTTTGTTCTGAAAATAGTTGTGATTGAGCAAAAAAGGCACCTGCCACTGAAAATATATATCCAGGGAAAAATCTCTATTTAAATGTGTCTCTGCATTTTTAAGATATACTCGAGTTCTTCGGCCTGCTATTAACAGCTCTACACGAATCAGTGTGACACACCTTTCTGAGGAGGATTTCCAGGCACTGCACTTGCAGTGGAGATTAACTTTAAGCAAAGATTAAGCAAATTAACTGTGATGGTGTCTCCCGAAATAAACTGTTGCTGTGCAGTTAGTTCAACAGCAGTCACGATGTAGAGCACGGAATAACATTTCATGGATCGTTTCACAACAGTTGGAAATTTCATGATGCTGGCTTAGGTGAGTTAATTTTGAAATCCTACGATTAAATCAACGTTTGCTCGCTTGCTCACTGTGTTGTCTTTAATATGTTTACTGCCTCCAGGTGTAATGGACAGTTATGTTTCACACTTGCATCGTTAGGAATGCCATGTGGTCATAAAACTTTAATCAGATAATGTTTAGTTTTGTCGCCAAAAATTACTACAAATATTCTATCCTGAATATGAAAGAAAATGTAATGCTGGTTTATTGACAAATACTACTACTACTACAACTGCTACTACTACTACTACTACTGCTGTTAATGCCAAGTAATGCCTAAAATCAACTTTTAAAATTGAATGTCACAATTAATAAATAATAATAAATAGTAATATAATAATAAAACAGTTAATAAAATCAGTTTAAAAATGTAAGTTATGTAAATGAGCTCTTATTTTTTAAATTCACAATAATATAGAAATTGATGTTTAAAAAGAATTGATTCAAGCTTTATGAGACCATAGTGTTTCTTTTCTCATATCCTACATTTTTGAATAGTTGCTATTTTGTATGAATTTTCTATCTTAAATTAAAACATAATACTGAAAAATGGTATAAAATCATTCTCATACTCTGACATCTGATGCTAAAAGAAATACTGGACAAATGCTGGTGAAAGAGAGTTACGTGTTAAAGATTTCCGCATCACTTGTTGTTCAAACCAAGGTAATCAAATAATTGAAGATGCCATTCACGTGGCAGCCTTCCTGTTAGGTCATGTTGCCTGATGGCCACAGCGGAACGAAGTAAACAACATATGTTTGCAAGACGTCATTCAGCTGTTTACACATCATAAATAATTTAAGTTGCCTTGAACATGATGTTAATGTTGTGTGTGTTGAGCCCATAGCAGACGTCCTAATACTCTCAGATGTCTTACAACATTTTCATGATCATAAACCTGCCAAACCAAGTTTTATTCTTATCATGATTATTGGTTACTGCGATTAGACTATTTATCTTAACATATATGTGTAAAATTGAACAAAAAAATGGAGGATTACTGTGAATGTTATTGTTTAAAGTAAAAATGTGTAATGTTTCGTGTGTTGAAGCAACTTCAGAAACCTTTAGGGCCTCGTCACCATTGATTCTGTGGTGGAAGCTTTTTCTACCTAGAAGTCCAAAAACGTCACTATCTCACCCTTAACAATCTGCCATGCAGAATACCACCTGGGAAGCATGACAAGAAACCTTTATGTTCCTACGATATGCTGTATCTAATTATTTACATTTCCATCTCGCAGCAAATCAACTATGATGAATCCGACGGGGCTTCGAAGGATCCCCCCTGATCAATCATCAGGGAGTGGCCACAGCTTTGGCAGCCGTAGGCACCCAAGCATCAAAGACCCTATTCTTTCAAAGCGGGTGTGCTTCTACAAAAGTGGAGATCCTCAGTTTAATGGCCTGCGTATGGTCATCAACAATCGTACTTTTAAAACCTTCGATGCACTCCTGGACAGTCTCTCTAAAAAAGTTCCCCTGCCATTTGGGGTGAGGAACATCACCACCCCTCGGGGGGTTCATGCGATCTATAACTTGGATGAACTGGAGGATGGGAAGTCCTACATCTGCTCCGACAGCCGTAAAGTAAAACCTATCAATCTGGCGCTGGCCAGGAAGAAGCTGCCACCCTGGTACCACGCCAGGCCCGTCAGTTCTCGTCGTCGGACTGTGCAGCAGGCCAGGTTCTTTCCTGGCCAGAACATCCACAAGCAGGAGCGAGTGGTTGTGCGAACGCCAAAGAAGCTACTGGTTTTTCGCAATGGAGATCCCACTGTAAAATACATTGTGGTGCTACACAAGAGGACTACGCCCACTTTTGAGTCAATCCTGGAATATATCTCAGAGCTGATGCAGTTCCATGTGGTGAAACTACACACACCTGATGGCAGACGTGTGAGTGTTCTTGTCCGTCAATAAAACTCAATTCAATTCAAAAAATTAAAAAAATTATTCAGGCCTGATATGTAATCTTAAAGCACATTCAAGTATAGCTTCATCTTGCAGAACCATGTCCATTTTCTGAGATAATTTTATATACTTATTACTGTATTTTTGTAACATTTTTATAAATGTACATTTGCCTAAAAATAGTATGTTCAAATTCAATACAGATATTTAAGTTTTATTGACCCACGAAGGACCGACTTAAACCTGGCCTGTAAATAACCATCACATGAGGAGAGAAAGTGTTAAGCTTCTTTGGCATCACAACCTAATACCCAGAAAGGCATTCTGGGATACAGCAGCACAAGGCTCTAGGTCAAGGCAGTATCACAAGGTGCCACATTAACAAGTAATACACTTAATTTAGACTTGTCATACACATACATGCATGTAAACAGATATATTTAGAATCAAGGTTAATAATTATTACTTATTTACTTTATTTAAATGATAGTTGTTGAACTAAATAAAAGTGACAAATTTACAGTATATTTATTTATTTTATATCTGTTGCAGGTCGACAGTCTTCCAGGCTTGATATTGTGCTCTGGGACTGTAGTGGCGGGAGGCAGGGAGCCTTTCAGGTCTGCAAACTACAATGTACAGAAATCACTAACTCCAACATGGCTTCCTACCAACCGAAAAGGTCCGAGAAGACTAAAGTCTTTAAACCGTAAGTGAAATAATTGATATATCTTCATGCAATCCTTTTGTTTTATTTTCATTTAGTTAGTCCAATGGACATTCATGCGCATGACACATGCAGTGTCTCTGCAGTAATCTACCTGCTCTCATGGGATGAAGATTTGGAAAGTGCTGAGGCGATGATATTACACATAATACCATATATGACCTACATACACTGTCTACATGGCTGGCGGCTATTGTTCTTCATGAGCTGTGATGAGCTGTTCCTCTCTTTCTAACTTTTCTTTTTTCTCTCTCTCTCTCATGCTTCTTGGGTATCCTCTTCAAACCGCCTGCCTAACCTCTTCAATCCTTGCTGAAACCTTTGGACATTTGTACTTTATTTTTCATCACCCCCTTTTTTCATCTGCTTGGCTCTTTTGACTGACTGAAAAGGTAAAAAGAAGTCAATATCATATAGTTCAAAGTCAAGGAATTTCTCCCCATCATCTGAGCAGTATATCGTGAATCGGATCCATAACTCCATTGCAGAAAGTTCATATGACCTTCCCAGTAACCCTACAAACTCTGTTGAGTTGGAGTCCAGCCGTATACTGGAGTCAGTGGCAGAAACAGAGGGTGATGGAGCTGAAGGGCAGGGCTGCTTGCTGCCCGCTGAGGATGACATTGAGAAGTCCTTTCGGGTGAACCAGGATGGCAGCATGACAGTGGAGATGAAGGTGCGCTTGACAATTAAGGAAGAGGAAACCATCCACTGGACGACAACTCTTACACGCTCAAGTGTAGCCAATCAGTGTAATGCAAGCTGTTTAACAGAGCGCGAGGCAGAGCAGGAGATCTGCTCGCCTACATCAAATTCACTGGATCCACAAAGTCCTGCTGACTCCACTGACAGCATCAACACGGACAGAACCAAAGACAACAATGATGAGGATCCACCATCACTGAGCAATGGAGCTCCCAGCGAGAGTGGTAATGAAGAGGATTATATCAAAGTGCAGACAGACGTGCTGTCACCTAGAAGAGCTCCTACGCCAGGGTACAAGCAAATTAGAAAAAAGCAACCCTCCATGGAGAGCATCAAATCACTGATGGGTGAGGGTATTCAGGAAGGTATGGTTGGCTCTTACTCTTACAAAGAACAGACAGAAAATGGAGCCATGACAGAGCAATACTGTATGGTCAAACAGACTACTACTAAACCAGTACCCAAACCAAGAAGATTTGGCTCTGTGGATGCCAACAATATAAGCAGTCGAAATGTATCCACATTCAAATCAGCTGCGATGTCTGAGATCCTACAGATTGAATCCAGTGGGGAGGAGGTCACTGAAACTGTCTTACACATATATGAGCAGCAGACTTGCCAGGATAATTTCTTTGCAAACATTTGTGCGCAAGGTATGTCTGCTACTGGGATTTCTTTTGCTAGGCCAGCTACTTCAGAAACAGGACAGCTCTCCTCCAATAATGAGTTCGAACCTGAGCACTGGAGACCTTCAACAGCATCTGAATCCATTAGTATCTGGAGGGCTGAGAACATGTCAATAACATCTGATTTAACTTTGCCGTCACTGGAGACTGATGCAATTCAAGCAACAACTAGGCAGCAACAATTCTCAAAGTCCACTAGAAGCAAAGACAAGCCCCAACAAAGAGAGGTCAATAAGGCTAAGAGGGTATACTCGAAAACCAAAGTGATCAATAAACACATTCGGCGTCTGTTGACACCAGGGAAAAGACAAAAAGATAATTCTGCAGAAGCAAGCGAGACGCGTAAGAAAGTGAAAACTTTCTCCAGCGCTGGATTCATTAAGAGAATTTATGGCAATAAATCAAAATCAGCAAAAAACACAATGAAGCTTAAAAAGGGTCCAGCAGAAAAAGTGGCCAGCAGTTTTAAAACAAACACCTCACAGCTTTCGGATGACACAACAATATGTATTGTCAAAGACGCAAACATACCATCATCATTGACAGAAAATTCGAGTGAGACAGTTTCTTCAGAAACAGGCAGGCTAAATGTTTCTTCAACTGAAGTGAGCCAATCAAGGGAGATACTAACACGGCAGACATCAATGCATCAGGACAAAAAGAATGAAAACAAGTCCTATGATATCAGCAAAAGTATGGCACTGCCCGCTTTTCACTCCTCCAGCTCTGTTATTAATGAATATGTAGAGAACTGGTTGGAGAAAGCCCAACTTAACCCCACTTCCTACCCAGATGAGGGAGGTAAAAAAGCAGTTATTCTCCTACAAACAGAAAATAGAAGTTGTGGGGGGTCAGAATATAATGGTGGGATGATCAATGTTGCAGAGGACAGGAAATGTCAGGAAAACAAATCTGACATACAGCGATGTCAAACTCTCAAATCTGACCCACTGCAGGAGAGTTTGTTGGGATCATCTGTCAAACTGAGAATCCAGAGTTTTGAAAACAAATCATCAAGTTCTTCAGCAGAGAAAACTACAGTGACCCAGCAAGGGGATATTGCTCATAGTCATGACACCACTACAAATACAGAAAATTGCACCAGTGTAGCTCAAAATAATACAGAAGAAATAAAACCCCTTTTGAATGGCAACCGTTCTGAAATGAATCCAGTAACTAAGAAGACCTCAACAGAAATGCCATCAGGGATTATAATGGAAAATAAATCAAGTCCAATCAAAATCTCATTGCAAAAAGCAACGCTTTCCAAAACAATTTCAATGGAGCTACCGCCACCACCTCCACCTGCTGAAATAACAGAGCACTCTAGCACTGAATATTTCGTGACGGATGTACCTTCTGCGGCAAGCAGCCCATCCTACAGGCTCTCATCAACGAGCAGTCAAATGTCAGATGATCATCCATTATCTATCAGTCCTACATCCGACAAGAACATATCACCTACCGACCACGCAATGGAAACAACGACATCAGTTCAATCTGACATTCCTTCCATGCCGAGGGAAGAACCATTAACAAGATGTCCATCTATTAAAAGAGCCCCTTTGGTCAGTAATCTATCTCTTGAAAGGAAAATGTCTCTCAGGAAGGCTTGTCTGGATAAATATACTTTATGTACTGATGCCAGTTCAGACACAAGCTCATCATCTACTCCCATCAACACAGTGGGTGATGATGACAAGGTGCTGCCAAATGCCATCTGTTCAACAGGGACACAACTGCCACCGGAAAAGACACAGCAATCAAACAGTAGTCCTTCTGTATCTCCTACCAGTGTAACATCTGGGGATAGGATATCATCAGCCAGCATTTCATCAAGTGACGCTCCAACATCATGTGATATCCCATTCAAAGAGACAAAAACAAATAAAACACAATTTTTAACTCAAAAAGAGGCATCATCACCTAAATCACTGGCGAAAGAAGTTAAGCAAATAAGCAGTCCATCCCCAGAGAGGAAACCCCAAACCAAGAAATTCTCTTCTGAATTTGCTAATGACTCTCCAAAATTATCATCATTACATAACCACCATTCTGATAAAAGTATGTCACCAAATATTGGAATACGAGAACCCGCAACACCCATTGCTGGTCCCCCTACTGAGAGAAAGAAGATGCAATATAAACCTAACCTGCAAAAGAGACCATCTCCATATTCTCAGTCTCTGGACATGGTGTCACCGCCTGTCAGACACAAGTCAAGTAGAAAGATGCTCTCCAGAAACCTCTCCTCTGACAATGTATCAGAGTCTGGGAGTGTGACACATAGGAAAACATCATCTGAAAGAAAACGTCGCCAAACATCACAGTCAATAAAATCAACAGCTGAACTGAACAAAATGCTGGAGGCTAGTCAGATTGCTAAAAATGAGGCAAAAAAGACTAATGACCTCACAAATACAGATCAATCTGTGACAGAAACACAATTAATGCCACAGCCATTAAATGTTGCAAACCAGCCAAATATGAAACCTGTCCTTGAGAAGATTTGCTACTCAATAAAGTCGATTAGACAAATCACACGGAACAAACATCGATCCTGTTTGGAAAAGTCCAACAGCTTGCCTGACTTCTCCTCTCATGTAGCCTCTACATTTGGCTCATCATCTAAAGCTCTCCTTGCTTTCCTGTCCGTCATGACCCTGAAGGAAGGCATAACTAACTTCAATATGGATGAGCTGAATGCAAACAATGTCAGCTGTGCCGAGGCTTTAAAAATGATCGATTCTCTCAGAGAAATTGCAAGTATTGAGGATTCCCACAAGTTAAAAGTTAGTTTGTCAAATTTACAGCAGTCAACTTCGAAGCAGCTCCTGCAAAGTTGGAAGGACTTTCAGGAACTCAGCAACAAATGCAAGAGTCGCAGCTCAACACCAAATTGTTCGGAGGAAGAGCTCATAACTGAAGCTAGTCCAGAAAAAGACTGTGGCACTGAAGAAAATGTAATCGATGAAATCATGGATAACCTTGACATACCTGAGAAGCTCAAGGTGGAATTGGCCTCTATTTCAATGGGAGTCAAAACTGAGAGTGATGATGAAGAAAAGATGTCCGCCAGGTTTATCGGAAAAGTGGAATTGTCACCAAAAGATAACAGTGATTCCGAGGTATCTCATTCCTCCACAGAAGATGCGGTTAATGTCAGGAATGTTACTCAAGATGAGAAATTTAATGTTGACGTGAGCTCCATCATTAAAAAATTCACAAACATTAACCAGCAAAAACAATCTGACATGGACAGTAGTCACCTGATTACAGAGAGAGTAAAGCATGAACCAAATGACCAGACAACTACAGACGAGGACGGTCAGTATGGGCAGAATGGTGTGGTCAAATGTCCACCAGCTGAACCTGTGGAAGAGGATGGGGAGGCCATGAATTCATGTGAGGAAGAAAATCTGGAAAATCAAGAAACATTAAACATGAATAGAGTAGTCAGCAGCGAGAAACATCTTGAAAAAGACAGTCATGAGGTAGAGTGTAGGCAGTTGCAGATGCAAAGTGAGGAGAGCGTGAGTGTCCCAGAGAATGAGCTTACCAGTGATGAAGAGGAACAACCTGAAGTTGAATGTGAGGAGATAAAACAGGAGGGAAGTGAAGGTGAAGACTTGTCCAACCCTGACAGTGACTCTGAGGAGGAAGAGGACAAGCAACCAAGCTCTAATTACTATGTAGAGCTGAGTGTCAGCAGGAAGGAGAGCATCTCCAGCCCAGATCGTGAAAACCAGTCTTTGACAGAGGAAGAGCAACCAGAGGTTGAATGTAGGGACCTGAGCAACAAAGATACGTTGTCTTACCCTACAAGTCTGCCGGAGTCTGAGAAGGTACCAAATAATCAAATATCAGGTATGGGGTTAAATATCAGTGTTGATGAAAGCACAGGTAACTCAGATGAGGATGAAAAATCTTCTTCAGAGGAAGAGCAGGCAGAAGCTGAATGTAAGGAACTAAAGGTTATAATTGAGGAAAGTTTGTCTGAGACTGAAGAAGAGAAGGAGATCATTGAAGAGGAGGAACACCTTGATGATCTGTCAGATCACGAGGAAGAGACGAGAAAGGCTTTGATAGAAGAGACAAAGGAGAACAATGTTAGCTCAGACAACGAGGACCCCCACGCTGACAAAAAACACATTTTTGGTACAAAAGATCTAAGTAACCAGGATTCATATACCGAAAAAGACAACAGCAGCTTGATAAAGTCTGACAGTTTAGCAAAGCGTTGTAGATTTAATGCAGATGAGGATAGCGGGAATGACCATAGCAGCTGTGAAGGGCAGGTGGAGGTAGAGCAGATCAAAAGCTCAGTTGAAGAAGAATTAAGCTACTACGAGAAAGAGTCCAGCTCAGAGGAACAAGCCAATATGGACAGATACACGGAGGAGAGCTGTAATGAATATGAGGAAGCTCCTGCACAGTCGGGTGTCACAATCGCAGAGAGGGTAGGCCTTCTCGAGAAGCAAGCTGCAGATGCACAAAAGAGAGAAAATGTTACAGATATTCCTGCTATCAGACGTTCTTCTGAAACAAATACCCACCTGGAGTCGGATGCTGAGGATTCACCCTCTGAATCTCCCACATCTCAGTCAACTATCTGTCCCCCATCAGCTCCTCAGTCATCATTGTCTTTCAGCTACGATTCCAGTGGCGTCATCACCACAGAGCCTGAAGGCAACAGGGTCAAATCCATCAGGGAAATGTTCTTAGCAAAGAGTGCCACAGACATTCAGCATGGACTGAGACGTTTCCCGAACCCGAACAAATCAGAGCTAAGAGAGTTAAGAGCAGAGACCTCGGCTAGCGGTGGCTATCAGTCTCAGACTTCAAGTGAGCTGTCCAGTGGTGAAGACGATTCAGCACGGAAATCTATCACTAAAGGCTTTGTGAGGAGAGCAATCGAAAGGCTTTATGGCAAGAAAGATGACAATCCTGATGAGGACGCAAGTGAAAGACCCCCGTCTGCACCAAAACAGAATAAGAAAGAACATTCAAGCATTTTCTCTCCCTTTCACATAGCGCACTGCAAAGCAGTGTCTGAGTTGTCATACTTCAATTCCAATATTGCGCTGGACACCTTAAGTGAAGCTACAAGATGCATTGCTTTTAATGCACAAGTTGGGCCTGGAGACAGTGTTCCTATTGATAATGGACGATGGCTCCTTAGAGAGAACACGCTGATCAGAAAATCAGTTTCAGACCCAGTGGGAATCAACAAAGCCTTCACAAACTCTCCTCTTGGCGAGGGAACGTGTGAGGATACTGAACAGAACACTACATATTCACTCTTCACTACAAAGTCAGAAGTGGAAGACAAGACAAACTCAATTACAAGAAAGTGCACCTACTTTTCTTTACCCCACGCTAGTGACTCAGATGTGTGTCAGGATGACCTGAGCACAGTGAGCAAGAGTAGTGCGAATGGCGACAGCGTCACAGACACAAAAGACAATTCAGAAGACACCAAAACGTGGGTAGAGAGGAACGGCATGCTGCCAGCTGTTGTTACTGATTTTAAGATGATGGATAACAAAGTGCACCCACTGATAGAGGTTCCATCTGATGGTGGCGTTGTGGTGGTGCAGCCTGGGAAAGGCCAGGGTGTTATGAATAGGAGGCTTCAGGAGCCTGATGTGTTGGACTTTTTGTACAATTTTTGCGGTGAGCACTGTCCCATCCTGTAAGGATTTCTTTCAGCTTTTTTCTTTTAGCAGAAATCACACAAACACAAAACAAGGCCTGAGGACTTTTTTTTTTGCGGGTCTAAATTAAATGTACATTGTTGGGCTACAGTATATGATCTTATCTTTGGTGCCTACATTTTGATGTTGCCATAGCCTTGGCATAATACACTATCATATGTCAACTCACTTGAGCTAACTGCCGAATGTGTAACAATGTGTCACAGATTCTCGAGCCAATGGATTTCATTTTATTCTTATTTGACCATATATGTTAAGAGCTTGTGATACAGCTCGTCAGTTTATGCTCCTTGGTCAATGTAAAAATAGTTGATGTTGTTTTTTTGCTACCACCTTGATTGTGTATTTGCCATGCGCACTCCAGAGCAGCTCTTTTCTTCTTATAGGTTGCCTGTCAACAGAACAAGTAGCCAGAGCATTACTGTAATCTCATTTTAAAACTATTAAAACAGATCAAGTCCCCACAGATGTCAGGTAACACGGCCAATCCTCACTGCAGTGTGAGCGGGTCGGTTCATGGTCGCAGCTCCGGTTTGACCTAGCCCTCAGGTCAAAATGGTGCTGTTGTATTTTTTTTTTTTTTTATCAGTCAAAAAAGGCAACTGATTACAAGACAGGATGTGTGTATATTGTAGAAATTGGCAGTAAATACTTTAATATTGTTTTGTATATTGGTAATCTAAACTGTAAATAAGATATTTGTCGATTTTCACTAAGTAACCCTGGCTTATCACATATTTCTGGTAACAAGACCTTTTTAATTAGGATAAATGATGTTATTGTTTACAATGTGGCAGCTGTGACAATTGTGTCTCTTTAAATTGATGTGTAAGAATAAAAGTGTGTATTTACAGCTGCTGGGCTTTTCTCCTTTACTTTCTAATGACCTTTTCCTGAACTCAAGTCCAAATCTTCCCCATGGATCCTGGATTGGATTAAGCATATACTGTGAATTTAACCTCACAGAGCAAATGAGATGATTGTCACAATCCCAGCGCAAGTGAAAGTCAAAAGGCCAAGGTGAGCGTTGTGTTAAGAGATACCTTAGGAAGCTCAGCTCGGTTGTTTGCTGCTGCTGATCAGTATCAGATCTCTGAGGAGGAGCGGGGACCTCTGTTTTCTCACTCTCTGCCTGAGGAAGTATCCATGTTGTTCTAAGGTTGTTTTGTTTCTCAGTAGTTGCCATCGAGCTGGCCCTTGTTGTGACAGGAGTGTCGAGGAATGCACAAAGAGGGGAGTGTTTACATCTGCAACTACAAAGAGAAAACATCACAATTCCCAAAAGTCACACTTACCTCAAATATGTATATATGCCATCAATAACTGCAATGTGAATTTATTAGCATTCGACATTATGGGGATAATGAATAATTCCGCGAACATGACATTTTACAACACAGTAATGCATAATAAAATCTTATTTATATCACTGGCTTACAAATGTGTACTGCAACAATGGCCACTAGATGGCACTGGTCAATAGCAGGTTTATCTTAAGTGAAAAAACGAACACAATCCCACACTCACCTGTTGTTTCTTCTCAGAAAAAAAATACAAGCAACAACATTTTACATTGTTTATTACTTAAATAAATATTTACATAACAGCTTCGTATAAATCAAATTTATTTTTCTTACATGACACATCTGTCTAAAAGCAACTGCTTAAACAAAGAAGGAAGAAAATAAGTGATGGATTACAATGATACTGTAAGATCTGTGTTGAGAGAGGCAGAAGTTCATCCTAACCCCTCATGTTGACCACTGAGCAAATATTCCTGTTTGCAATCAGAGAGGCTGAACCTGGACGACCTTCCCTACCCCTACCATCCCTCAAATACCATTTAACACCTGAGCCTTAAGATCTTGCTCATCTTCCTTTATAGATTTTATTATAGTATGCATAAATCTACATGATAATTTTATATACATTTTCATTTGTTGTTACTAAGGAATAGGAGCATGATACTCTACACTAACTCAATAAAAGGCCAAATGCTGCTTAGAGCAACATATGGCTAAAAAGAAGAGAAAACAAATCAACATTGTAAGTCACACATTATTCATTCAGGCACAAACAAAGCAATTAACAGCCTTGATGAAATAAAAAGACATCACTCATACAGTATAGGCTACATTGCCCTGCTAAATGGTGTACAGTATATGGCTCAGCTTGGAAAACTAAACAGTTCAGGCGAGGTGATCTAAGAAAATTAGAGCACACAATTAATGCCCACGCTACAGTTCTAACCCTCATCTCCTCGATCAGAGTCCCGCCGACAAACTCACCTGGTTCAGATGATTCGTTTGAAATGTTACAAGAAAAACATGACAGTGACACTGAAGGGGACTGAAACGGAAAAAGAGTCAAGCTTAACTGCTCTGTGTACATTGTGCAGCTGTCACCTTTAAACATTATGGATGTCGCTTCTAAAAACAACTTGAGACAATGGCAGCATCACTGTTAATTGTCAAGAGATGAACATGAAAAAAACCCCCAACTTACTCAGTGTTTACTCCATGACATAGTTGTAAAAAAATAAAATAAAATAAACCACATTACAACAGAAGGAGGACAAACTCTAAAATAACCTTTTATTTAATGCAGTCAATTGATCTTATGCTTCTCAGGGATTAAAAAAAACAGAACAATGAGATGCTCTTTGTTTTCTATTGCTGTCAGGTCATGCATGTAAACTCTATACTTCTAATAAAACCAATTGTTTGCTTAAAAATGTATAAAGAAAATACTTTTTTTTTTTCAAAATACTATGCAGGGAGGGATTAAAGGGTAAATTAATAACATTTTTCAACAACACCTTGTTGTTTTCATCCTGAGATTTAAACCAATGTGTTTCCTCTCCAAGGAGTAATTAACAGTTTTTTTTTTTTTTTTTGTTTTTAAATCGTTACGCAAGTACAGATTCTGCGTCAGACGCTGTTTAGTGAGGGCGGGTCCTGTTAGTCGGTTAAATCCATCGTTACCTTTCCTGAAGACCGTCATACTGCGTCAGTTTTGGGCTGGGACGAGCGTGTTCCACTCACAAAGTTATAAACCAAAAACTGAGAAGTGCCAAAATATTGTGTGGCAAAGAGCTTCCCGTCGGGAGTGGGGTCGGAGAAAGCGATCTCATCTTTGCTCAGGTATGAACCATATATGAAGTTGTTCCTGTGCAGAAGAAACCAAAACAGGAAGTACATATACGTATAATTATGTTTAACTTGTTCCCAAGTGATATCGCATCAAAATCTTGGCAGTTTGTGGACACACTGACCTGAGGCACTCTAGCATGCGTGAGGCGATGCCCTGACGTCTCATCATGTTGACAACCCAGATGCGGCTGATACCACAGATTGCTGGCTCTGGCGTGGTGGAGCAACACCAAGCTCTCTGACGTTCAAACATCACTTTCTCTCTCTCTGAACCCTCCGGTATGGGCTCCTCAATCACACGGTACCCCTGTAAGCGATCACACACACATACACACACACGGATGAGACCAAGCTCGGTATTAAACCTAAACTAACATCTAAGTCTGCTTATTTTTTATTTTCACTTCTTTTTACATCATAAACATACACCTGTGGGGACACCAGCACTCTCACAAGTCTCTCACCTCCTGTATGTGCTCTGCTATGAGGCATCCAGCCACTTTCTTGTCGTTGGAGATGAAGAGGAAGGTTTTTGTCTGAGAGGGACACTTGGTCTCCACCTGCTGGAAGCCGAGGTCATTGTCCACCATCTCCCTGATTTCCTCAACCTGACAAACAAACAGTTATTGTTTAACGAGGAAATAATATGCTGGTGGCGGCTGACTGATGTAGACATTTGAACAATTACTACCAGTTTATCTGAATGATGTCACATACTGTGTATGTTATAAAGGCTTATAATATTTAATGTAAGTGGTCTGAAAAAAATCTTGATTCAGACTTTGTGTAATTTGTTGTGTATCGCTGAATTTTCCTGTGTTTGTTATACAATACAAGATATGGCACTTCTATATCCCTATGCCTTTAATAAAGGCTCTAAATAGTTTCTATACAGTTTATTTCACACATAAAATAATAAGCTTATGTTGGTTTAACAAATTTAATTCATCTGAGGGAAGATAGCAGCTACATTTCTTACTGTTAGGCTGTACAGTGCTGCAATGGTCTATATAAAAGACTTTTCTATTGAGACTGCCTCAGCAGGGCCGCCCACAACAGCGACGAGCACCAAAAAGGCTCGTTTCTGTAAACATACCTTCTTCAGAGCATATTTGGGATCATCTGGCAGGACAAGAATGATCTTTCCATCTGGATACTCTCCCAGAATCCTCTCTTTTTTCCATCCCTGAGAAACACCGAAGAGAAAGAGAGACACTGTTTAAAAGGCAATATTTCTACAGCTCGGCTTTTTTATTACTTTTTATTTGCTATATGAAGTAACCACCTGTGTGTTTCAAATTTCCCTACATAGAAATGTGTTTCATGTATTATTTTCTTCATCTCCATTTGTTCACCTGGCGTTTCGTTTATAGATTTTTGAATGTGTTATTATGTCATCATCATTAATTTCTTTGCTGCATTCACTTATTATGCTGCTGCAACAACACTATTTTCTCAATAGGATCCTGTAAACTCATCCTGGTAAAATTACAGAACTTTGAAAGTGAACATTACTTGTATTAAACGTTAGGAAAATCAACTCAATACTGAGCTTTGGACCTTTCATGGTGGTGGGGAGTCAGAACCAAGCTGTTAACCTGTTATTATATATATATACATGTAACTACACCTAACAATGACTAAGCACTCTAAGGCTCAAATAAACTAGTCATAGCTCTGTGCAAATGCTCTTTCAGTGTCTTTAAAAAGAGAAGGTTGCATGGATACACTGGTGTTTTGCCCTGGTGAGTCAGTTCTGTGAGCCGGTGGGCAAGACAAGTAATAAGACGTGTAATTTAAGGAAACTTGCTCTCACCACATATTTGACAGCGCTGATGAACTGATTGTGGAAGAGTAAATGTTGAGACTCATCCTCTGGGTTGGCAGCAGAGTAGAGCATCCCACACACACCGCAGGCCACCGCTCCAAAGTGCTTCTGCCCTGCATCCTGTGACACAAAGGACACAACAAATCACTCCTTAGATCTATATATATGCAAGGCAAGAATATATTCAACTGTTCCCAGAGATATCGAACTGTTAGCATGATCTTACCCCAACCTCTAGTTGGTTGAAGGTTGGTTTGTAAGTTTACAGACAAATACTCCAAAGTTTATCACAGCCTGAAGGGTTTAGGCTGCACGTATGAAAAACAAAATGATGGATGAAGAAATGAAAAAATTCCCTTACAATAATAGTTTGGGTGCCATCTTTGTCGGCCTCCTTTAGTTTCTTCACTTCTCTTTGCAGACAAGCATCAGAGAGAGGAGTCCCGCCGTCTTGTGGATTCTCTGCTCTGCTTTGATACAAACGCACCTCAGATTAGTTTTTTATTGCTACAAGAAAAAAACGTCGTCAAAGCGATTTAAGAGAAACTTCTTACTCTTGACAAGGCTTTTCCGATGTGCCCTCAGCTGTCTGGGCTGTTTCTGTCTTATTCTCTGGAGAGGGATCAACGCCAGTGACTGTAGGAAAAGGTAAGAGTTTTACACATTGATACAACTTCATTATAATTTTAATATATCTGCAGTGTAGAAATAATAACATGACCAAATCAATAACATACACTCTATACTAATAACATACACTGTTTCAGCTTCATGTTTTCATGTAATAAGTAACAGTGAAACAATATAGACTCCCCAGTCTGCTTGGTAATATCAATATTTATATCATATTACATTACATTTACAGTGTTGATGTGTTTTTCACACGTACTTTGTTGTTTCTTTTTTACTCAGATTATCCAGTGATAACAGTATAAATCATATTAAATGCTTAAGGGTACAAGAATAGGAATATAAGATCAGTAAAAGATATCCTGAAGGCAGAACCGGCGCTGCATTTAGCAGTGCAAAAAAACATAATGTGACAAGTTTAAATAAATCATGCCACCTGTAAATAAATACATACCTGCAGGCTTTTGTTCACCGTGCCATTTGCCATCAGACACTTTCAAGCTCTCTCCAGAGGAAAGGGAAGTAGTGGGGGTGGATAAAAGTGGATCAGCTGTTTCCTATGTAAAAAAGAAGAGAGATAACAGATAAGTGGCATCTACAGTGTAGTCAAATATGCTGCTCGTGACATACACTGTGGTAGAATTTATCTCCCGAATTACCTTGCATTTGCCATCTCCGGATGATGGTGGATTTGTGGTTTTCTGAGACACTGAAGAAGCATCCGTCTTGGAAACACCAGGTTTTGTCTCAGATGTGGTTGACACAGCAGGCTGAGATGTAGTTGGAGCAGACTGCCTCGACTGAGCTGCACCTCCACCTGCGGTAGGCTTTACCTGGGTAGGAGCAGAAGCGGCAGGCTTGTGCTGACCTGGAGCTGAAGCCGCATTCGACTTTGGTGTCGTCAAGACGGGAGACTTTAATGGAGCCTTAGCTGTGGGAAGGGGTTTCAGTGAAGCCGCAGGTGTAGCTGCGGCCTTTGACTTGAGGGTTGTTGCAGCAGCAGGTTTTGATTGTGGATTGGTGGTGGAGGAGGAGGCGGGCTTTAACTGAGCTGTAGCTGCAACATTGGGCTTTAACTGACCTGAGGTCTGTCCAGCAGGTGTGGTCTGAGCTCTGAGTTTCGCCTGGTTGGCAAGATGTGATGAAACTGTGGGTTTTGAATGAACTCCGGGTTTAGACTGAGCTGTGGGGTTCGACTGAGGGTTGGGTCGTGTCGGTTGTGTGGGCCTTGACTGAAGATTAGGTCTTGTCGGAGCAACTGGCAACGGGTCATCATCGAGCTCAAAGTCATCAGGGGAATACTTGGGCCGGGGTCTGTATGGCTTGTACTCGACAGGCTTCGCTTTTTGAGTATTAAGTCCGTTGGGCATGGGAGGAGGTACTGCTGGGAGGGTCCTCTTTGATGCTGATCTGGTCACTTTTGGGGCCGGCCCTGGAGTAGGGGTTGTTTTAAGGGTTTGAGCCTTACTTTGCCTTGTACTTCTCCGGGTTTCAGTATTAGGAGGTTCGGTTTTAGAGGCTTCGGGTTTGGTAGGTTCGGTTTTAGCCGGTGCAGATTTGGAAGTTTCTGTCTTCGTGGGTTCCGTTTTGATGGGTTCCGCCTTTGGAGTCTCAACTTTGGGAACCTCTGCCGTGGGTGTAGCTGGTTTGCTGGTTGTGGCAGGACTCGGGGGAGATGTTTTCAATGGACTGGCAGCAGGTGGAGGAGTTGTGGTCACAGGACTCATTGAAAACGGAGAAGTGGGAGAAAGGGGTGTTTGCCAATCCATGTCTGAAAACATCTGATTTGCTTGGTCAGACTTTAATTTCTTGACTCGTGCCCAGGACATTTTTTCTCTCTGCAGCTCAACCTGTCTTAGTCTTTGATATCTAGTTAGCTTCTTTTTCTCATGGGCTTTCAGTGGTACTGAAATCTGTGTGATGAAGAAACGTCTCTTCGGAGGCTCTGCGTCAGGCTTGGCGTCAGCTGAATCAGCTGTCGAGGGCTGGGCTGCAGATGCCTCCGGAGCAGGGGTCACTGAGGCAGAGCAGCCTTCTGGTCCAGCAGGAGTTGCAACACTAACAGTATCTGGATCCTGCGTGTTAACAGGTGGACTTTCCTTCTTACTGGCTTCACTCTTGGCGGCGGCAGCGGCTGCTGCGGCTGCGGCTGCTGCTGCTGTGGCTGCTGCTGCTGCGGCTGCGGCGGCTGCTGCTGCGGCTTGTTTTTCTTCCTCTATCCTCTTCAAAAGCATGCTGTCTGTGGCAATGTCCTCTGCGATTTCCTGACACAGAGCTAAGAGGTTCAGCTGTTGTCTGTTTGCTGTTCTCTTAGACGCTGCAGCTTTTTGCTCAGCCAGAGCTGCCAGGCGAGCTTTGGTTCTGGCTTGTGTATTCATTTCTTGCTTCTTGGGTTTTTCCGGCTCTCGTCCCTTTTTATCATCGTCAGCCTTCTCACCAGATGTGCTGTTTTGCTTCAAGTTGGTCCCACTGATGCCGTCTTTATTTTTCTCATTAACCTTTTCAACAGCCTTTTTGGGAGGGACAGCTTCGGGTTTTTCTATTATTGTAACGTCGCCGTCTTCGTCATCCTCTTCCTCCGCTACCACAATCTCTCGACCGATCTCTATGTCCTCCAGGATCTGCACTTCTTGAAGATCCAAATTAGCCTCAACACTCTCCATTACCACAGCATTACAGTCTTCATTTGTGCGTTGAGCGTGAGAGTTTGCCATGTCCGTCTCTGTGGAATCAACATCCATCATGTCAGACGATGGTTGCTTGCAAACTTCAAAACCTTCCCCAGTTGACATTTCTCCCCTAACCGTGGTTTCCGTATCCTCACCTGAATGGGTCAATGCGGCATCTTTGACCTCACGTACTTCTGCGTCAGGGGAAACGGTTTGTTGGGAGCCATTCAAAAGATTTTCTACTTCACCCACTAATTCGACGTCTGGATTGACCTCCTCTGAGAGCGAGGCAGACAAACCCGATTCGGCCGCTGCTTGAGTGACAATATCAAAGTGAATATCGCTCTCGGGGACCGGTTCTAAGATCACATACTCCTCAGACGCACTGTCTGGTACCTCAGCTCCGGCAGCAGCTGTAGTTGTTGTCACCGTGACGTCTGCAACCTCCTGAAGTCCAGCGTCCTCCGGCACCTGTTCAGTAAACTCTGTGGCGGTGACGCACTCTGGAAAGCCGTTCCTGTCACTTTTTTCTGTTGCTTCTTCTGACCGGCCATCTGGCGCGCTGATATCATCGCTAGAGCTGATTGCTGCGACTTGTTTCACATCCACATTCATGCTACTCTGCTCCGCTGGCGCAGGGAGAGGACTTTCTGGCACACTGTTGTTTTCTACTTCCATCTCAACTGCTGCTTGGCTATCTGATACACAAGTTTGTTCCTTCACAGTTTCCTCTAGCGGGTCACGTGTTTCTTTTTCTTCTTCATTATTAGATGCATCTTCTTTTATCTGCTGGGCCTGTGTGTTCTGTATATCCAGTAAAGACGCACCATCATGCTTCTCCGACGCTGTAGACGTCTCCCTGTCGTCATTACTTTCTGGACTACTAATGGGCTCATACACTATCTGGTTTTCGTGAAGCTGAACCTCTGGCTGATTAACCGTCTTAATCTGCTCTTCTGATGCCTGAATTACAACATCAATGTCATCTGCTTGGCCACAAACAAAAACAATCACTTCATTGCTTCCAGTTCCTTCTCCTTCAATAATACCGACTCTTTTGTCAGCCTTATCACTAGAAATGACTGCAGCCTCTTCTTTGGCCTCATTAATCATTTGCTTCCTTGTTTCCTCTTCTAAGGCAGAATCAACGGTTTCTATTGATCCACTTATTACATCCATATCCCCTTGGACATCTTCAGCACTAGGCTCTGTCCCAGGCATATTTTCCTTTTCTTTATTTTCCAAATTGTTCACAGGAAGAGGTTTCTGAATTGCATTCGATAATGCCGCGATGTGTTCAGTGACTTCCTCCATCCCGTAGTTTTGCTGTTCTGCCATAGGTGCTGGAACAGAAATCTCTTGGGGCGCTGCAGCAGTTTCCATATTTGTTTGGATCTCTGGGACATCAACAGACTCTGCAGCGGCCTTGTCTTCATTTTCCTTATTCCAGCAACTTACAATCGCTAGATCTTTTTGAACAACGTCATTGTCTGTGTTGAGTTCACTGACTTCCTGGCTTCCCTGGTTTTGCATCTCCGCTATAGATCCCAGATCAGAAATCTCCTCTGGTGCTGCTGTTGTTTCTGTATCCATTTCTATTTGATTCTCAGTGGCACTAACACATTCGGTGACAACCTCTTCTGTGTTTTCGTTACTCTCAGCACAGGCAATGATTTCATCTTTTTGAAGTTCAGTGTCTGTAGTGGGTTTGTTGAGCTCCTGACATCTCAGGTTTTGTGTCTGTGCTGCAGTTGCTGGATAAGAAATCTCCTCTGGTGCTGCTGTCTGCATTTCCGGTTCTACTGGACTCTCAGCAGCAATCACACATCCGATAATCACCTTGTTTTCATTTTCATTAAACTCATTTGCAGGACTCTTTAGATTTTCTTCAACTTCATCAGATGTGTCTCCTGCAGGTTCAGGGTCTTCTTGGCTTTTGTGACTTTGTATTTCTGCTTTAGGTGCGAGAGTAAAAATCTCTGATGTCAACGTGGCCTGAGTTTCCATTTTGATTTGATTCTCTGGTGCAGTCACGTATTGTGTAGTTATGTCACTACTATGTTCACCGACATCCTGGCTCTTATTCCCTTGTATTTCCACTGTAGGTGTGACATTAGACATCTCTGACGTTGTTGCAGTTTCCATTCCCACTTCATTCTGGCTTTTCTGACTCTCTCTTACCACTGGAGAGGCCGGGTTAGAAATCTCAGAAGTTGATGTAGTCTGTATTTCCGATCTAGCTTGATTCTCTGGTGTAGCCACAGATTCAAAGTTGATCTTGTCTTCATTCTTCACATTTTGAGAATTTTCAACCATTAGCATGTCGTGAACCTCTGTAGATATGTGTGAAGCATGTCCACTGACTTCCTGGCTTTTCATTTCCATTTCAGACGACATGTTAAATATCTCCTCTGGTGTAGCAGCTCTTGTTTTTTGTATTTCCACTGAAGGGGCTGAGTTAGCCATCTCTGGTGTCGTTGTTGGCACTTCCATTTCGATTAGACTCTCTGCTGCAGCAACAGAATCAAAGTTCGCCTTGTTTTCATTTTCAACAAACTTAGAATTTTCAACTTTTTGATCCTCATGAAATTCATCAGACGTGACTGTGGTAGGTTCGCTGACTTCCTGAATTGTCTGGTTTTGTATTTCCACTGTAGATGTGAGGTTAAAAAGCTCCTCTGATGTAGCTACAGTGTGCATATCCACTTCTGTTTGATCCTCAGGAGCAGCAACACATTCAGTACCAACCCTGTGTTCATCTTCTGTGCTCTCACAATTTGCACGTCCTTTATCAGATACGTCCCCGACGGGTTCACTCATTTCTGGGCTGTCCTGCCTTTTCACTTCCAGTGTAGGTGCTGGATCACGAATGTCTGACGTTGTTATAGTTTGCAGCTCCATTCTGTTTTCACTCTCAGACCGACTAGCACACTCAGAGTTCTCATTATCTTCAATATCTCCATAAACCTCTGTAGATATGGCTGTAGTTAATTCTTCACTCTTTTGCTCTTCCTGATTTTGTATTTCCACTTTAAGAGTTCCATGAGGAGAAATCTCTGACGTCGATGTGGTCTGCATTTCCATTGTTTTTGAATTTTCAACCACATGATCGTTATTAAATCCAGTAGATATATCTGTAACAGGTTCACAAACCTCTTGGCCCTTCTGGCTTTGTGTTTCCACTGAAGAGGTGGGATAAGAAATCTCCTGCGCTGATTTTGCTGAAGCCTCTATGTTCATTGTGATTTGACCATTTGGTGCAACGGCACACTCAAAGCCCGTCTCTTCTCTTCCCACACTTGTAGGATTTTCAGCCGTCACATCTTTAACCTCAGCAGGTATTTCTGTAGTGTGGTCATTAACTTTGTGGTTATCCTGATTTTGGATAGCCACTCTAGGTGCTGAGTCAGACATCCCCTCTGATGTTATTTCAGTCTGCATGTCCATCTCTGTTTGACCCTCTGGGACTGTGACACATTCAGAGAGCACCTCTCTTTGTTTTGGCTCATGAACCGCCTCACAATCAGGTGTCAATATTTCAGTGTGGCTGTCAGTCATCTTGTCCGTCACGCCATGGCTCAGCTGCACCTCAACAAAAGACCCGGGACCCGCAACAGACTCAGACGACTGGAATTCAACTCCTTTTCTTTCACTTTCTTCAAGCTTTTCTTCAGACTTTCTAACCACTTTGTTCACACCATCACAAGAACTGGTAAACTTATCTGGCACTTGATCCGCCATGTGTACAGATTTCGATTCCTCCTTAAAAGTAACTTGAATTTTGACACTGAGGTCTGTTTGACTCTCTGGATTACTGTTTCCAACCAGGATCTCTTCTGGTGCAGAGTTTGTTTTGTTTGACGATGCTTTCTCTTCTATACCTACATCTTTATGCTCCGCTGAGACACCGGCTGCTTCAATCGCTCCCTTCATTTCGTGTTCATCTTCCTTAGTTTTACATTTTATATTCAGTTTCATCCCTTCAGAAACAAACCCTGTGGTCTCCATTATTTCAGTTTCACTGCTCGCATCTATCTGCCTCTCTGGTCTGCAAGCTGAGCCTGTTTTTTCATCTGCCTGGTCTTCACATTCACAGCTCGGATTCACCTCTCCAGTAACAGCACATAGTGTTTCCACTGACAACACTAGTGTTTTATCATCTACATCCTGTTGGCTGTTGGTAGAATGTGCAACGTCCTCAGGTGTAATGCAAGGCATATGTGCAGCTGTTGCAGTGACCGAGTCTAATATTTCTCTAGATGATGGTAGTGTTTCGTTTTCTATGAGTTTTAGGCTTTCTACATTTTTTAAATCCTCATGTTTACTTTCTTCAACTGCACACTCAGATTTGATACTAGTCTTAGTGCTAACTGATTCAGAGAGTAACGTTGACTCTACTTTTACTGCATTTTCTGACTTTCCTTGTCCCTCGAGTTCAGTAACAGACTCTGCAGAGTCTTTTTGCTCATTCTGATTTGCTTCACTTATGCTTTGAATATCTGTCAAATCTGAAAATCTACCATAATTGTGGTCCATCTGTACGGGGTCTGAAGATCCAGATGGTAACCCTTGGTTTGTGTCCTGTTGGTCAGAAGATGACTCTTCAGCCTTGCGCTTTGCTTTGTTTGAATATTTTCGAATGCAGCGGGCTTTGCCACCGTCATCCCTCTCTCTAAAGAGGTCTATCTTACTGCCATCACTACTCAACTCATCGTCAGACTCTGTGGAGGCTGTTCGCTTCAGGGAAGCTTTGGAGCTAGCTTTCTGTGAGGGAGCTTCTCCGCAGGAGGCACTTGTGGCGTTCAGGAGCTTGGCTTTTTTGACAGGTGGGTCTGAGAGGGTTTTGCTGGAATCCTTCGGAGGAGAACTCTGTTTGGATGACTTGGCTGGTTTATTTCCCTCTTCCGCTGAAGTAGACAGTTTTTTCTTAGTCCGGGGGGCTGCTGTGTTTTCTTGCGTATTTCCTGTTTTAAGGGACCTATTAATGGTAGCTGGTGTAGTTTTGGATGGCAGAGCCTCCCCGTCCTCATCCAACTTCCTCATCTTGGGCTGAGAATCATGAGGAGCTGGTCCTCTCTTTGGGGCCGGCATTCTGTCAAAACAATATTGATAAAAATACATGAGTTACAACAAACATAATAAAGCTAGACCAACAAAACACATACAAGTTAACTTAAATTTACTATTTGACAAAACTGGCTAAGACTCATATTCCTGTAGTTTCATTCTTCCCCCTGGTGGAATAATAAAATGTGATGAAACCCTCCTGAACAGACAACAATCCTCCAAACCCATCACAAAAATGACACATCTGAGTCCATGTGCAATAAGTATATTTCAGTCATATATTATTATGACCTATAATCCTTTTCCAAGTGCATTAAGTGTTATATGGTTCTCCTACAAGCAACAAGGCTGGCTAACACTGGACATAAACAGTGATAAATCGTAGTTAAACTAGGTGGCTAGCGAGTCACACAATGTACGATCTACATTTACTCACTTATCCACCATCTGTATAAAGGATCTTATTGCTCGACTGACAGTCGACAGAGATTGTTGTCACCTGGAGCTGTGCAGACAGTCAGAAATGGTCAGATAACTAGCTAAGAGTGGCTAGTGTGCTAGCTGAAGAGTCCACAGTGAGGGGAGCTAACGCTAGCAGCAGCCAACTCGCAACAAATGAGCGAAACGAGACTCGCTGTTGAAGTCAGCCAAAACAGCGGCCACACTGACCGAGCCCACAGTTTACAGAGCCCTCCTTACTATATTAACGTCAGCGAAAAGATAAAGGCCCAACACACGTCAATGAAACTCACTTTTGATGTTTTCTTTCTCAACAACAGCTGTTTTTTTTTTTTTCCTTGTGAATAAAAATTAACTGTACTTCCGGAGGGAAACGGCGGATGTGACGTAGCAGCCCTCAGCCACACTTGAAAACGAGATTGTAGTTTTTTTTTATTTGCGTTTTAAGTATTATACTTTAAATTTAAGATTTAAATGTGCCAGATTTAACAAATAGATAATTTTCTTGTTCACAACTTTTAAAATTGTTTGACTTTATTGTTTGCGTTTTTTTTTAATCTTCTATTTAACTATATACAGTGGATATAGAATCACCCCCTTCCAAAAAATTCAATTCAAATTCAAATAAATAAATAATTAGAAATACTTCCTGCTTTGCTATGCTCAATGCAACTTAAAAAAAATTAAGCATGTATTTATAACAAATAAGAATATCACATGCCAAAATTTAGAATAGCATTTTTAAAGATTGAACTCTTCAACAGCATGTGAAGTATTTAAAATTAGCCCCAACCCACCACCTACATCACATTTACTTTATATTCTTATGCATTAACAATAAAATCCCAAAAATATAACATATGATAATGAAATATATTGAAAGGCAAGAGCTTTGAACTTTTACTAAATAAATTTCTACAGTCCTTTTATTGTAGAAGGACATTTTCACATTTTTTACTTTTACTTAAGGGTAAGTACTTCTTCCACCACTGAAAATCACAAGTGATCTCACAAGTGAGCTGGATGTCTACTCTGGGAATATTTTGAGTCATTTAAGAAATATATTTAAAAAGAGAACCCGGGAACCCATTACAAAGACCATCCTCCACAACATCTTATATTTCATTATGATCTCTGCTGTAATGTTGCAAATTTGTTTTCAACTTTGATACCAGTCAATGGAATACAAAAGCTCAAACTGTTAAGAATAAATGAATTTTCTTTCTCCTCAGAATCAATAATAATAATAGTAAAATATAAGATATTGTTGAGGATGGTCTTCTTAAAAGTTTCCCAGCCTTGTGATGAATGAAATAACTGTTTGCACATTACAATACACGTGTAAATAAATTCTCCTCACACATCTTGACTTCACAGTATTGACTTAAACTGAGTTATGGG
The DNA here is from genome assembly GCF_021018895.1 of Seriola aureovittata. Taxonomy (NCBI): domain Eukaryota; kingdom Metazoa; phylum Chordata; class Actinopteri; order Carangiformes; family Carangidae; genus Seriola; species Seriola aureovittata. Next base: position 16,847,233 of record NC_079383.1, read on the forward strand.
GAGGACATAAATAATTACCAGACACAAACCAGGCAGTTTTTATTTTATTTTATTTCTCAGACGTTGCAAACTTTTCATCACCAAATCACATTAGTGGCAAGCAGAACAAGTGCAGCACTTTACAGTTGTTGGATTTAAATATACAGAGAAAATCCGATATAAATGTTTTGCATTTTTGCAAGTGTACAGTTCAGCGACTGAGGGAAAGTGATATTTATTGATCAATGCACTGACAGTAAAGGGAGAGCAACAGGGGGAAGATAAAAGCATCAATAATAACATTGTGAGCGCATAAATCCTCGTTACTTTTTCATCTCAAGTATTCCACTTCCTGGCCCTCGCCTCTTCGCACTGCAGATGTTACAGAACTGGACCCCATGAATCTGAAACGGGGAGAAGAAAACGCAATGTTTGATCCTCCTGGATGAAATAGAATAGTGCCTGAGGAAACGTGTGATGGGTGGATATGATTCATGTAGAAACAAAATGAAACAGCACGAGTGACACAGACTACACGCAGTTACTCACTGTTCCTGGAGATGGTAAACATTCTTTGTGAAACATGTGTCTGCAGTGAAAGACCACCACTCCGAAGGGTTTGGCCATGTCTTAAACACAGGTGTGAAGCATAAATAAGAAACAAATAGCTTTTAAATGCAGCACAACAATAAAATACTTGCACACAGCGACATTAAGGACCTACCTGATGGTAATATTGTGGCATGACATGACTCACAAATGTTCTCCTCTGAAAAGAAAACCAACAACAACAACAGTTTTAAAAAGTTCAGGGATTTAATGTCCACTGCTACTGCATGAACGCCAGAAAAGTGCACCCACCATCGACCCTGACTCCTCTCATCTGTGTACGGTGCATCTTCTGCAGCAGGGAGAGAGAGTCGGCCACCAGGATCTTCTTACATCCTTCCCTCAAGAGAATCTTGGAAACGAGGAAACAAAAGCTGGTCAATAAACAAATCAACACAGTTTGACACTAGTTTCTAAATTTTCTCTCTGCTCATCTTCAATCTGAGTTTAAGATGCGACCATAACGAGCAGGAGTTAGTGACGTAACTAGTTTGGAAGTCACTCGCGGCCCAGTTTGCAAAGTGTGATGTGGAAACTTGAAACTTTGGGGACAAACAGACTGAGAACGTCGACGTTTCAGTGAACACAACTTTTGAAATGAAGAATATTTACATATTCATAGTCTGAACTTTTCAATCAGGGAGAAGGAGTAGAGTTACTAACCGTTAAATTTTTTTTAACAAAGTCATTGAACTTTTTTATGGAAAAAAACCCATCTCAGACACAAATCATTATTCCAAGCAGAGTATTTTTATGTCTTAAAACGTCTGTGAGGGCTTTAATATTTCTCCTCTAAAATCACCCTAATCATAGCTGAAGTGATAAATTCTTCTTCTAAATGGAGCTACTGAGGTTATAAGATTTTTTAAAACTCAGTGCTTATCATAAAACTAAAGTGATGCAATGTAGCACTACTAATCTAATCTTCTAACTCTCTATTAATAAAAATTTTATTGTTGATGATACATATTATTACTTATGTGGATTTCATAGTAGTATTATGTCACCTCGGCGCTTTGTCTCTTGCATCAGTGCTGTCTTTCCATTACACACTGCTCTTTTGTTGACAGAGAAAGTATTAATGCAGCCCTCCATAGACAAATACTGATTTTATTTCTGCACCATAAAGATTGCAAGTGAAACTGAATGTGAGCTAATGGAGGGGAAACATGTCTCACCTGTAGATTGTAGTCTTGAAGGATTTTCACAAGCGAATCTCTGAGGTTTGGGATCTCCATGCCCTCCTTTATGCGATGGATGAGCAGGATGGGATCCACATGTGTACCGATGTTATTAAGGAGGCCAGTGATGAATGCTGGAGAGACAATAGCAGAGCGACGGAAACAAATTGATATTAGGAGAAAGTGAGAAAATGACGAAGGAAGAAAGTCAAACAAATGATTAGAACTGAGTCAATAGGAAACTGTATCATACGTGGTTTGTCAATGGAGTAAGAGATGAGGTCCTCCCACAGTTCTGCATCGTCTTGCTCTTTAGCGAACTCTATGGCTTTGTCCACGTCCTCCAGCTCCTCCATGATCATCTGCAGAGCTCGTCTGCAGTTCCCCATCCTGCCTGGGAGCAACATGTCAGATTAGCGTCCTTCAAAGCATCTCACATAAAGTAGGGAAACAAACATTATTGTAACACTCACTGAGCAGGAAGACGGTCTCCTCCACGAAGTTCCTCTGCTGACAAATCTCAAGAGCCTGAGATGGAGAAGGACAGAAAAGAGGAGAAAACATCATTCATTTGTTGTAGCTTCTGGAAATGTGGATTGTCCAGTAGGACGGCATGTGGGATTGTACCTTTTCAAGTGGGCAGTGTGTGCTGTCTCTCAGGAACGGTAAGAGATTCGGTCGGTCATACTCGGCATACAGGCCAATCTGCCTCTCATGGTACTTTTGGCCTTTGTGGTGGTCTCGCTTGAATAATTTATGGAGATACTGTGGAGGGAAAAAACACCTTGAAATGAGTTTTGAATTAAAGTGACAAACTTAACGTGATTGTATCTGAAGTTATCTGCATGTTGACTCACCACATGCAGAAGCTCGGGCCTGTCTGCGAGTTCTTCGACCACCCTGTCCGTCTGTTAGTGAGTGAAGGGAAAAACATTCAGCGGAATCGCGTATTTCGCAATGTTCCGGAAAAAAGATCGATGGGTGCGAGGTTCACTTACTGATATCTTGTCTTCATTGTCGAGGAGCATGTCAACAGCTTTCTAAATTCAGAAGGATTTTTAAAAACGTAAAACGTGACAATGAAAATATTCAAACTCAAGACGTCCTCATCTGTCTACGATTCGTCTTTTACCTCTTTATCAAAGTCCATGAGAAGCACGATCTTGTCCTCTATGGATGAGAACAGGTTGTGTTTGTGGATCAGCTGGTAAACGTCTTTGTGCCTCAGTCTCAGGTAGATTTCTAAGGCTCTGTCGTATCTCTGGTCGTAGGTGTACCTGCAAAAGTCCGACTAGTTACTACTATATAAATATAGATGATTTAGTGTCAATTTCTTCAACCAGCAGTTATTTTCACACCAAGTCAACCCCAGAAACCCCCTCAGCATCATTGCAAACATACAGTATATACAGCATTGCTCCAAACTGTTTTTCATTTAGTTATAATAATTAAAAACTGTCATTTTGTGTTGCTCTCAATAAATGTGTTGACTCACAGTTCAGCCAGCGTGGTGAGCAAGGTGCTGTTAGTGGGATCCCTCTTCAGGTGATCTGTGACGGCCTGAACGATGGCCATGTTGTTGTAAAGCTCTCCAGGCCATT